>NC_142180.1:2738750-4076875 GCF_026936395.1 Plectropomus leopardus
CCCTGAGATGAGGGAATCTCTGCGTTATCCGTTCTAGAAAGAGAGCGAAGTCAAAATTCAAAATATAAATTCAAATTATTTTATTCAAAATAATAAAATAAAACAAAACGCCAATAATGAATTGAGTTTGAAAAGCATCCAACAGGCTACATACAACATACAAACATAAAATAAAAGAAATAAAACAAAATCAATAATCAGATATCAGTTAGCTGAATAAAAATGCCATCCCCACATATGCACCACAATCTAATACACAATCATCATAGTAATTCTCAGTCCCATAAAGAAAGTTAATATTGTGTTCACAGTGTGTGCTTCATATCAATATCAAATGTTAATTTACTCAGCAGGATATTAGGCGAGAGGACATATATGTGTTAAAACAGCATTCTGCTGGGGGATTAAATGACTACATGTTTAAATAGCCACTGAAGGGATATTTACTTTGAATAAAACCAAAAAAAAACAAAAACAATATGAATAAAACCAGAGTGAGGTTGGCCTACAATCATGGCTGAGTCAAATATGTCTTACCTTTCTAAATTATGTTTTTATATTTAATTTTCAGTTGCTTCCAAGTGCATTTTTCCTTATATGGAAATCAAAATGTATTCAGTTCATCACTTTTTAGATTTATGCTATTATTTTAATAAAGTGCGGTTAATGTTAAGTCAATGGACACGTGCATTCAAACTAATGCATTGACACATGACATGGGCAGCGAGGGGTGAGTTCAGGGTTAGACTCAGTGTATGTTGAGCCTCCTTTCTGGAATACCCCCTGAATTAAGGCCAGAAAAAAGAGAGTAACAATTACAAAATAAAAAAAAAACATACTAATAAGAGTAAAAGAATATAGCAGTGAACACAGATATATAGTATTAATAATAAAATTAAGCACAATCAAGACAGAATAGAATAATACATTTTTTAAAAAATTAAGAGACAATCTAAATTAGATCAATTGAAATAGACAACATCACATAAAAGCATAAAAATATAGATGCCAAAGAGTGCCACTGATGTTGGTATCACAAGCTTAGCGCAGGAAATGTTGTTCGTATATAATGACCTTAGATGAGAATTCATTAGAATCTCAGAAATCTGTGGACAATTCTACCTGATGATTTACTGTAGCTTTGTAAAAATATTTACCTAGTTTGATAATGACATACACTGTAAAATAGATAGTTTGTTCAATTACAATTTTTGAAAATACTCCGGGGTAAAAAAACAGGGAGCAGAAGACCAGTCGTTCTAGATAACATTTGTTTTTCTTTCCTTCTAGCTCATTGTGTAGTTTTACTATCACCTCAACCCACAGCTGACTGCAGGCATGTTCACGCCTCAATCCTGTGGACTGTCAGAAAGAATTATGGGTAACAAGAACACAAGCTAATGCACAGATACATGTGAGAGGGTGAAGGAAAGTTCATATAGCACATACAGTATTATAATAACATATAATAATAACAGTGTATACATAAAGCAGCACAATCTGACAATATAAGGAGAGAACTGTCACAGAACCAGAGTGAGCTGTTTATATTTTTAATTTATTGGTTTTGAGCTGGTTAGCAGCTTGTTGTGAGGCTCTTTTTTTTAAAGATTAATTTTTGGGGGTATTTCGTCATTATTTGTTTGATACCACTCTCATGTTTGTTTAGTGAATAGGAACCAGAGCCAGGAGATAGTTAGTCTTGCTGGCTAGCAGGCTCTGTCCAAAGAAAAACAAAAAAAAAGCACTCTACCATCACCTGTTAAGCGTTATATTGCATTAGTTTAATCTGCACAAAAACCCACATGTAAAAATGAAAGGTTGTACTTGTAATGAAGGTTATATGCTGGGCTGTTTCTTGGCCGAGCTCTGTGAATGAGGACAAAAAGATAACTGGGACAGAGCTTCATACTCTCTACATAGCTTTTCATTAACTAACATTAAAGTGGCTTTAAGGTTTTAAATACAACTTGACCTGACTCATGAATTAGAAATAATTGAAAGTCATATTTTCATTCTCTCTACTATCCTGTAGCCAGTTGGGTGACAGAGGGTCACTTTTAACTGAACATTTGTGTATTGAATTTTAAAAATAAAAGCCCTTTGAGCATAAATAATGAACACGCGATGTTGATTTCTGGGAATTTTCTTCTGCATTAAGTATTATGTACCATGTGACCTGAGGTGATTTGTAATTGATCAGCATGTTCTTATCCCATGTTGTCACATATTGTTGCTTTAGCAGTGGACTTCCGTGTCTACACATTACGCTTTAGCTATCCTTCTGCATCTGCTAAAGATGTTTTGGGATGCTGTAAAAAAAAAAAAAGCTTGTGGTTAGGATTAGGAAAAGCTTTACATTAATGCGGGAAGCCAACACCAGGCTCCGGGGTGAACGTCCTGGGTTTGTTGGATCCATCAAACTGACGTCATCAAGTGGCATAGCATACAGCCATGACATATTCCAAACATCCACATTATCAACTTATGCCACCAAGTCGCATATCATACTTCCACACCAGACCGACAGCATTTCATAATTTCACAAAAAGTTCCGTCCAGCCGCGTTACACCAATGATGCAAAGTGGCGTATCATACAGCCCCGAAAGGTATCTTTTTGCATTGGTATCTTACACCAAAATCACTTGACAACTACAGAATGAAAACGGGTTGGATCTACTTGAGTATTAGACCCACAGACCCAAGATAAGTGGCAGTAAAACAACCTTATTAGACTGGGTACCAATTAGACATGGTCTAAGGTCAGGTCGTCAGGTCCTGAAACCCTCCACCCTACAGTGTAAGATGAAGACACACTGCTGTCTGCTACGTAGTGTTTGTCTTCACTGCCTGCTGCTGGCTGAGTATTGGCTCTCACAGCACTCCGCTGTGTTGTTTCATGGAATCAACTGCTCACCCTTCAATGCTGTCAGACCTTGTAAAACAAAGAGGAAAAAACTGTCTTTAAGGTGTCTCTGTGGTGGGTTGGAGCTCCCTTTATGTTTACTTTATGTTGAATTAAGCATTGGGCTTTAAAAACCCAAACTAGGACATTTAACTGCAAACTAGGCCATTTCCCAGCGCGTGTACGAGCTGTTTAATATCTCAAATAGTTCCGGATATATTTCAACATGTTGCATTATTCTGAATTTTCTGTGCACTGTCTCCACTCCAGAGGGGTTTAGAATAGAAACTCCATTGTTGATGTGAATTTCGTCAAGATGCAGGCAACTTCACACGTGGTGAATTTTTTGCTGTTTTCCTTCATGACTCCCCTTCTCCCTCATCTCTTTCTTCTCCCTGTGACACTGTTTTTTTTTTCTATCCATTCCCCCTCTGCACAGGTTGGCCTTTTCCCTCTCATCTGTCTCTGTCTTTCGCTCTGTCCTGACCTATTCACCCTGCCACGTCTTTCTCTTCCTCTCTGTCCTTTTCTCTTGCTCCTGTCTTTTTCTCTCCTATTCCTCAGGCTTTGTCCCAGTTTTGTAGTCGTTGAAGGAGGATCCTGCGGGAGGGGGCGCACACATATGCACACAAAGACACACAAACAGAGTAGAGGGAGAAGAAGGCAGGAATAAGCATGGCCCGGCTTGTGTTTGGGTCTCCCTTGAGGAGCTCTGTCACCTCCACTCACAGCTTAACTTCTCCACGCTGGTATTTCTTCTTATGCTAGCCTGTGTGAGTGTGTGTTTGTGTCTGCCTAGATGGAAGCACAGATTTGCGTATGTGTGTATGCGTCAGGAGAATTTTAAGTTGTGTCCTCTCTGACAGGGTTTTGAGTCAGAGCTTGGCTGCTTGGAAGGTGGTGGACTGTCATTTTCAGCCTGGCCCCATTGGACCATGCTTTGATTCAGAACCAAACTTAGAAACAAAAAGATAAAGATACAGAGCCTGAGAGAGAGAATACATCTAATCCAGGCCAAATCTTTTCTCTTCTTCTCTTTACATTCAACCCTCATTTTGTAGGCTTTTGTGGTATCAAGGTATCGAGGTATACCAGGGTATTTTGAAATCCTGATATGATTTTCATAACGTCACAAACACAGACACTGCTTTTTCTTTTAAACGAATACAGAGATGTTGTATGGAGACAATAAATTGTAGTGCACAGCACTACCGCACCACCAGAGGTCAGTCTCTTTGCACAGGCAGCTTAGCTGAGAAAGATGCTGACCCCGAGTGGTGGGGATAACGTTACAGGACTAGTAAGAAGCTCGTCAGTAATGGCAGAAAGAGACAGGTAAATTAAGGGTTTATTTTGACTGGGTTGGTAATTGTTGGAACAGTGGAAAAACAAACCAAGATGTCTTTGGTGAGTTAATTTTTTTTTTTTTGGCACTTAAATGAAATGTGTTTTAATGAGTTAACACAGGAGTTAAACTACTCTTAGCTTAGTTTAAGAGTTAACTTGAATTGAGAAGGTATATGGTTGTATTTCTTTGTTTTAAATTTGCTGTTGTTTTTTTTTATAGATATTTTCTTAAAAAAACTATAAAATCAATCAAGTGCATTGAGCACTGTGATTGGCTTTTAAACATTATGATGTCACCACTAAAATAAGAAATAAATCTGCTCTTTTTTTTTTAACATCTTTCCTTTAAAAAAAACTATAACTCTGACTGTAGTTTTTGTAGACTGCCATACATACAGTGTCATAAATGCTCCAGTGATTCTTGTCACCAAGAGGCCAGTTTTTATTTTCCCCCTTTTTTTTAAACAACTAGCATCACATACGGTATACCCTGGTGAAACAACGGGGAGGTATGAAAAAACAGATACCGCCCAAAGTCTGCAGTTCAGAACAGTTTTGGCAATGAAGTGACAATAGTCTATTCCCTCAACTGACAAACTCAGCCAATACTGATACTAAAAATCTGCTTAACTTATTCCAGGTGAATATTTCTTTTTGTCGCCAAACTGTGACAAATAAAAACAGCATCTCCATCAGTCATTATACTCAGTCCCTATTTTTCTTTGTATTTCATTCTTCATTATGTGATAGTGGAAGCAGAATTTAGTTTGAAAGCAGATTCTTAAAAAGTGTTGGTTTTCCTCTGAATGAATTTTTACACAGGTGCATTTTGGGTGGAATTAATTAACTGTGTGATGCTAATAACCAGAACATGACAGTACAGTAGACAAAATCTAACAATGGAGGTCAGTGTCAGACCCAGTTACTTTCTTTCACAGGGGCCAGAGTGAGAACTGCAACATAAACCCAGTTAGCTTGGAATGGTGTTAGATATAGTATGTGTTCAGGATTGCATAAACAAGACCATCCCCTCTATAATGTTTATCTCATGAGACAATATGTGCGACAGTAAAGAATGCAATGGTACAGCTGCAGCACAGACAGATCATTGAGTGATTCATATTAAATGTTGTCATCATCTTGGGAGCATGGATGTGTTCTGCAAAATTAATGGCGATCTGCCTCATAGAATATACTGTAAGACCGTGTGTGTGAGTTTGGGGGTGATGAATATCATGAATATGCATACTGATCTGACCGGTGGTCACTGAGATGTGCTCTGCATGGTTCCACAACCCTCTGACAGAATGCACTGTAGTTGCATTTTCCAGCGTCAACACCAGTCAATATTCCTGCAAGGAAAGATTGTCAAACAGACTTTCCCAAATCGATTGGCACCTCCCGGCTGCTGTACCCTGACAGCTGACATGTAGTCTATCTGTCACAATAGACGAGGACGAATATATGAGTTATTTATGTTGTCCTCTGTGACCCACAGTCTCCACTTTGCAAAGATAATTAAAACATTGTTGCTATTGGCTGTAGCACAGAGATACAATGCACATCAGAATCCTAAATTAATTAAAAATGCTTTTAATCCTCAGTTTAATTGCCCCATACTGTCTAAATCTGTCTAAATTAAACTTCCCATCCTATGAGCTTCCAAGAGTTAAATTGAGAGAGAACCACTGAGTGAAGGCACAACAGACTGCTTTCCAAACACACATTTCAAAAAATCAAATCATTAAGCAAAGCAAATAAACCAATTTAGAGTGTTTGGTGGGGAGAAGAGAAAACCCAAAATCCAGAGTAGACCCAAATATGATCTAGTTAATTATAGAGATTGTGAATTGGCAGAATGTGTCTGCACTGAGCAAGAACAGAGAGCCCGATCAGATAGTTTGAAGAAAAGCAATTAATGTGCCAACATTTTTTATTTACTCCATCTGAACCTTGATAACAGTCTTGTGTGGGCTCTCAGTTCACCCACTTCTTCCAAACAACACTCACTTCTTTAAAGTTCAGTTTTGTCCTTGAGTTTTGATTATTGTGTGCATGGCAACAGAACGATCATCAACAGTTAATTCTAAAATACTTGGGAAGAGAATCTGTCAGGCTCTTCTGTGCACAGCATGAGGTTACGCCAAGGAGAAAATCCAATTTATATCTGCTAATGTCTCTGCTAATTTGTATGACGAATATCTCAACTTTCACTTTTTTTAAAAAAACATAGGGAAAAGGAAACAAGCGTGGAATGAAGAAATCCCCTAAAAATAGCAATAAATTAATAAAAGGTACAAGAAAATTACCTGAAAAATCACTTTTAAAAGAAACGAAAAAAAGACATACCTGAAAAAAGTGCATAAAAGTGTTTTTTTTTTATCTGTAACATAATTTTAACTATTTAAATATGATAATTATAAATATATTTTTTTCCTTTTTTTCCTCAGACATTTTCCCTAGCTTTTTAAAGATACATTTCTAAATACACTAAATACACAGAGAAAATACTCGGTCTTCTCTGACTGGACAGCATTTCCTGCTCTTCCGTATCTTGGCATTGCTACACCATCATTGCAGACGGGAGTATGACTGTAACAGAGAATAGTGGCACTTTTAACCATGAAAAATCACCAATCAGAGCATCTTAACCAGCATGCTTTCACAGAAAAAATGGCCATATTGGTCAGCTCTGCAAGCAGCTTCTTACAGCTCATACTTACATTTATGTAAGGCAGCATCCTCTCTTGGTTATAGTAATTATTACAGGAGCACAGGAAGAAGAAACCCAGGAGACTGGTGTTTGTACCCTCAAGCCAATGCTGACTTCTTTTTATGCTAGCGATAGCTGAGGCTGGAGGCATTATGTTTCCTATTTGTCCATCTGAAGAATGCTTTGAGGGAATTCCTTATAACTTGGCACAAATGTCCACTTGGACTCAATAATAAGGTTACTACATTTTGGTGGCCTTGTCTGTCTAATTCTTGTAAATGTGATATCTCAAGAACAGTTAATGGCTTTTTTTTATGTGGCACATATATTCACTTGGACTCAAGGATGAACTAAGAAGATTTTGGTGGTGAAGGTCAAGTTCACTGTGACCTTGCATCCATCTCATTCTCAGACAGTAACATCTCAAGAACACCTTGAGGGAATTTCACCTTTGAATCACAGTTGAACTGAATAGAATTTGGTGGTCAAAGATCACTTCTTGTGAAAGCAATATCTGAAGAAAACCTTGACGGAATTTCTAGCAGTGTATGTAATGTAAACACTTGCAGCATTATGCCTGGAGCAGATGATCAGCTTTTTTCAAAAGCAGAAAAAAACCTTGGAAACAGAGTATTTAGAATGGTCTGAGGTTATTGCTTGCAGGGATTACTTTTACGTTGACCTTATCTTATCTGAAATTTTGGCCATGCACAATATGAAGATCTGACATTGTAACATTATTTTTATGACAGGAAGTAAGGAAAAGCGTAACAGGTCTTCTTTAAATGTTGAATCGGTCCAGTGCTTTATGGATAGTCTGTTTGTTGCCTGCTAAGGGAAACATCAAACGGAAGAAAGTATGACCTTGGCTGGTTGTATAAACTGTTTTCCAACCTTTTGTCAAATAGTTACACACACATCAGCATCCACCCACCTTAACTCAGACATGCACACACACACAAATGCACACACTCACACATACATGCGTACAACTCTGCTCAAGGTGACAGCATTGATAACTGCTCATACATATTCATGACACTTGCATTACAATAAATAAATAAGGAGCTTATTTCTTTCCTTTGCTGAATATTAAATGAAGGACATTTAAACCTTCGGCACTCTGCCAATACCAGCCATTGTAGTGCCACAAATTACAACAACAGCAATGGCACAAAGAGGCAGGGATACAAATGTCATAACATTGCCCCATTTCTAAGATTCATCTCCCAAAAAAATCAATCTTTTATTCCCGGCTCCCGCTTTTCTTTAGCGCTGTGTCGCCACAGTCATAGCGGGGACACATTTTGCCTCATGCATATTTCAGACGCAGCACATTGTGAGCACCGCAGATAGACATTGTGCGGTGAAAAGTAACAGCTTTCCCCATAGTTTCCATTTCACTCCTAGTCATTATTTATGGGGACCCTTTCCAAAACGGCCGTACAACTATGTAATGCATGAAGCTATTTGCCTCAACGATGATGGAGAGGCAGCTGTAAACTAACTGTAAACAATAATGTAAGCCTCGGCACACAAACAGCAGGAGAGGGGAAATGAGAGTTATTGGATGAATTATAACATTGTTTTTTTTGTACCACATCCTTGTTTTCAATCATTATAATTGTAAAGCATCTGTTTTTGCAGTCTGAGTCAACACTGTACTGTGTTGCTGAAAAAAGTTCACCTGCAATTAAAGAGGTACAAAGTAGAAAGACAGAGGAGAGGAGCAACATGTGAGCATGGCATGCATAAAAGTTGTAAAAACATCCAACATCCTATAAAAATGTATATAACCACATGCCCTTAGCCCAAGTTGTCACATGTTGCACTTTGCAGTGGACTTCAGCGTCTACATATTAGGCTCTAAGTGTCTTTCTGCATCTGCTGTTGAGGTTTCGGCATGCCACTAACATGATGTGAACACAACCACATGGACAGATGGCTGTCAAAGATGGTTTGATTTTGGCAAAAGAGGCACATGGTTAGGTGTAAAAAATAAAATAAAAAAAAGAATTACATTCAGAGCGAATACCATACTCCCGCTTGAAAGTCTGGGGTTTGTTGGATCCACCCACCCACCCTCTAGGCACCCTCATGCTCCTTATATTATGTTGTTACCGGCAGCGTTTTAACCCAATGCTGTCTAGAGGCGCATCATGCAGACATGACAGGTTCCGTCCAGCAACGTTCTAAACTGACACTACTCATCTACACATCATGCTACCTTGGCAGGTGCTGTCCAGCTGTCTGCTGGAATATAATAACTCCAAACTGTTCTGTCCGTCGTTCTCAGTGGACGACTTCGTATATCATGCAGATGTGAAAGGTGGCTTTTGTCATTAGGATCTTACACCGAAAGCACTGCAAAGCAGCAATATTTGAGACTTTTGGAACAAAAACGTGCCCTATATAATCTATATTACATTCAACCAAATGTTTGAATTGGAAATTGGAAAATAATTTGGTTTATTCTCCAAAGATTTTTATTAATATTTGCAATTGTGGAATTACTTGATGTCACATAATTTATCATCAGACACGTTGCATCATATTTTAGAAGAAGTGCCACACAAAAGCAGAGTTATGATTTACACACTTTTAACCAATTCACTGTCTTTTGATTGAGCATATTTTGAAGGCAAGAGAACATTCTGTTGAACATTCTCTTTTGTAGCCGTTCATTATTTAACTGTCTTCTGTGCATGCTTATGATTTAGGGTTTTTGGGTTTGTGGGGTTCATGTAGAAGTAAGGTTTGCATCATCTTGCAAGCACTAAAGTGCACTTTATACTGAATAAACACAGCTGCCGATGTCCTGACCATGACACAGTAACTCAACCACAAAGATAACTGGCGCGTCGGTCTGCTGCAACAAACATGGACCCTGATGAACAGTGTTGTAATCTAAATATACTTTTTTTCTGTACCTATTTAATCTTTTTTAGACCAGGGCATGTGATAGTTGAAATTGTTTTAGAATTAGAATTAGATAGATTAGATTAGATAGTTGAAATTGTTGAAATTGTTTTAGAATTAGAATTTTAGAATTTAAAATGCATATTGATATTTTGAGAAACATGTTAAGCTGCCTGACTTTCTGCTACAAAGGTGTCGAAACTCCAGGAACAACTTTATAAAAGACCAACATGTTGTGGCCTTCATTGTGGTCATCATCAAAGACACAACAAACAGCTTTTAAATATGGAAGTAGTTAAAGGCAAAAACAATAAATGAATAAAAATAACCAACCAGAAACATTCAAACACTTATCAGCCAATTGAGTGTCCAATTAGGGACCTGGGTAACATAATTTTATTTCACAAATTAAAGAAGTACACAAAAGCATGGCTCTAAGCCTGCACAGAAGAGGCTCAAGCCCAAAATATGCCAGTTTGGCTTGACACATTGCCAAAAAATAAATTTTATAAAAAAAACTAATTTTAATTAAAAAAAATACTTTTATTTCAAACACACTTTATCAAAAAGTACCTTCAACAAAAAATAATAATATTTTTTTAACCTTTAAAAAAGATATAAATTAAGAAATTAATTTCAGAAAAACCTATTTTTAGAATGTTGTAATTAGAAGATCTTAAGGGAACCACTACAAAGTCATATAGATAGGACCCACTATAAAAACCCATTAATTGAAAAGTTCTCATTCATACCTCCTGGAAATAAACAGGATCCAAAATGCTTTTTTTTTTCCTTAGCAAAGTGACGTTTCCACGTTCTTTGGCTGGACTTAATTGCTGCTAAATCTATCCAAAATAAAGATGAAATATGGTGATGTTTATCATTAAAATGTCTTACCATGGGACTAGTTACATTATTCCTCTTTATGTGAATGAATGTCTTTGATTTGTTTTTGTTTTTTTTTTCATTCCTACCTTATTTACATGCTGTTTATAATGTGTTTCATGATGAAGGCAACAAGGTGAAACATGATGGTCTTTTAATCAAGTTGTTCTGCATACTGAAAACGTTGCTGGAGTTTCTGCGCCTTTGATTCGTCTTCCTACTCCATGCACTGTGAAAGTTGCTCCAGAAAACCCTCACTCTGACTTCCTGCTACATCCATCAGATATTCTGTTAATTAATGTATTTATGGAACAGGAAGCCATCCTCCCATATTGGTGTGATATTCTGTGCTACATGGGATCCAGCAGCCCCCTCTGACAAGCTCCAGTCTGGAGCAGGGGACTATGAAATCTGCTGTTAGGGGGCTGCCAAGTTCCTTTAATTATGCTGTGATGTTAAATTGGGTATGGAGGAATAGAGCAGGCTGCACGCTGTATCGCTGGCTGCCTGCCCAGGTCCAATGTACCCACAGATACATACAGACTACCACTGTTACCCAGTCCTTTACAGGGCTTGTTGGCACAGTGCTGCCTTCTGAACTTACAGCGTGGTGACAGCACAATGTCACAACTTACATTGATGTTGCAAAGCTAGCATTATTACAGGTTAGAAAAAATAAATCCATAGTAAGGTGTGTATATTTCTGGCTCCCGCACATGTCCAGTGCTGTTGCATTCTGCTTTGACAGCTACTGTACTGACAGATGTGCATGTGTGTGTTCATACATATGTAGAAGTGTTTTTTTTCTCTCTGTGCAGTTCACATTGCAGTGTGTGTTTGTGCGCATGGAAAAATAAATGGACAAGGTGATGCTGGGCCAGATGGTGTGTATGTTGGACGCTCAACACAGAAGCCGAGTTGTCACCTTGGCTTAGTAATGAGACAGGGTGTGGTGTGATGGGAGCAGTGGGGTGGTTTTAGAAATACAAAAGACCTAATGAGTTGTGAATGCACACTTTCTTTGGCTTACAATGCTGAAGTGTCAAGTTAGCATTCTTGAGCGTTTTACAGTCGTTCAGGGAGAGAGAGAAGTTGTTATAACCCCTTCAGCGGTCTAAGACATTGTATCATTGTAAAACGGCATGATGCTGAGTTGTGCATGACACTGATGTGGTCACAGAGCATGACCTTGTGACAGTAAGAATGAAGCGAAACATTCTCATTGCCTCATATGTGAACAATTATATTGATGTCAAAAACCAGTCTGTGGTGTGCTTTATTTTCAACCCATTTGCCAGTGTTAATGTTCGCCAATAACAATGCTATGGTTAACTTGTTGGGTTTAGGAAGAGAAAACAGGTTGGTTAAGGTCATGTTTTGGCTTAAAATACCTTGTTTCAAGGGGCACAAACCCAGCAGGGATCACAACGACTTTTGAGGAACTATTCCTGCCAATGGGTGGCTACAAAACATCAACGTTTGCAGTCTTAGGGTGTTTTAATATTAGGCATGATTGTTTTATACCATGCCCGAGCATGTTTGCTCCCCCCTCCCCTCTCCCTCGCTGGTCAGCTTTCACATTAGTAATATTGTGCTGTGTGTATGTACCAAGCCCCCAGAAAGTGTGCCATGGGTTGATGCAAAATTTACATAGTGGTCAAAAGTGGCATTACACTGTTTGAGTCGGTCACATGATGTACACTGGCCTAGAAAGACTTTTCCCCATTTGCTAACATGCTGAGAAAGAGACGTCTGTAAATCAGTAAATAATTTTTTGTGAGCATTGAAACCCCCTGAAACGTCTCCTATCCCTGTCTTTATGTAAACCATCTGGTTCAATAACATTTGGAAAGTCTAAAAGAGCTGCAAGATTACATTTTTTAGACCACCATTCATATTAGCGAGGTGCTAATCCAAAAATCGGTCACTCGGCCGGCAGGAGTTAACTGAGCTCAGCAGCATTCGGCTGCTGTTAATCTCTACTACACATGCTGCAACTTCGTTTTCACTGCTGACTGTCTTGGTCAGGTCTCCCTTGGGAAAGATATTGTTAATCTCAGTGGGATCAGCCTGGTTCAATAAAGGTTAAGTAAAATAAAATAAATAAATAAAATGGGGGCACAGATAGATTAAACAGACATAGACCAATAATTGTTCCTTGAGGAACACCACTGGTCAGGGGCATGTATTTTGAAATGTGGTAGGTATTTGGACTTACACTAGAGGCTAAAATTCTGAATATCTTTCATACTCTGCTGCTTCAATTTTTAGAATCTTTTTAATCTGTATCCTGTGATTTCCCATTTTTGTGGAAGTGCAATGCTGAATCACTGGAATAACGTTTAAAAATAAGAAAAAATAGGTGAGAAAACAGTTTTAACATTTTTGTGCCTCTGTACATTTGGCTCAATATTACACTAAATTTGTTTGGTAGTAAATTCCAAAGATCTACCTAAAGGTAACCGGACATTATTATGTCTGTTATCAAAAGGCTTCAGGTACACTGACTAGTTTTGAGATATTGTGCACAAAAAAGGGTGTTAAATTAATCTGTGACTATATGCCTAAGCATGACTGAAGTTCTGTGTCTCATGCCCATGATGTTTATACAGTAAAGCTGTCTTATAGAGGATAAACCTTCAGTGTCCATGAACATGGATGAGCTGTAACGCTGTTAAATTGTCCTTCATTAGTGTCATTGCCACATAAATAAGCCCTTTTCACAACAGATTAATTTTGCTGAAGAAGGCTCAGCAGCATCCATTCTGTGGAGTTGCACAGCCTGTCACAACTCACTGTCTGATTATCTGGATTTTTTATTCCAAGAATTGTAAGAATATTTTATTTTGAAAAAAAAAAAAAAATCTGCACACCTGAATATGTCACTAGTGTGTCTAGGGAGGTGCAATCTTGAAAATAATGCAAAGAACTCCTGCATGCTGCCTTGCTTGGATAAATATTTCAGCAGTGAGCAAGACAGTGTGTGAGAGTATTTGTCATAGTATTTTTTTTAAGTATGAATCTTCTATGTCCACCTTTAGTCTCCTTCCTCCCTTCTGTTTACCGTTCATTCACACATGAGCAGATGAAAAGTCATTAGCTCCATCCCAAATTGCTGCCTAGTGTCTCATCTGTATTATTTATGTGCTGCACTAACAAATACAGAAGAATGACAGAACAGCTTATTGCCACAATGAGAAGTAATGAGATATGTAATTTTCTGTTGCACGACTACATAAATCACTTAAAGCCCTGCAGTCATATTCACTCCAAAGGTGTTCTACAATGGACCAGCCATGGCATTAGTCGATGTCTCTCTTTCCCTTTCCCCTTTTCTTTCTGTCTGTCTACTCTGTATGTCCAAACTCACTATAACTTGAAGTTTTTAATTCAGGTTTATGATTTTGACAAATCAAAAACTGACTGAAATTAACATGTACCAATCAGTCTGACTCAAAATGACTACAAAAGACACAAAAAGACCACAAAAAAACACAAAAATACCATGAGGAGGTGCAAAGAAACTACGAAGAGACACAAAGTAATTCAAAAACATGGGGCAAAACTACAAAATGCCTTTAAAGAAACAGTCACTTAAAAGAGACACTAAAGTACTTCAGAGAGACAGAATTACCTGAAGCACGCACGGAACACCACCAAAGAGATGCAAGATGACCAAAGAAGACACAAAATCCCCAAATAACCTCGAAGAGACACAAAATATCAACAAAGACAAACAAAATGCCCCAAAAGGAACACACAATACCTTCAATGGGAATCAAAACAACCAAATAAGACAAAAAGTCCCCAAATTACCTTAAAGGGATACAAAACAACCAAAAAGAAACATAATGCCCACAAAAGATATAATATCCCCACATTACTTTAGAGAGACACAAAATATCAACATAGAGAGACAAAATTACTTCAAAGAGAAAATAAATTACTTCAAAAAGACACATAACAACCCCCCCAAAAAAACACTCACACAAAAAAACCCCACAAAATTATCTAAAAGACACAACATGACTGCAAAGAGATGTCAAATAAAAAGTCTGTGTTGGAAAGGTGGTGTGGCCTCCCATGACTGCAACAAAATTAGAACATACAAGTGTTGGAACAGAAACTCATAAAAAAGATTTCAGCATTGAAATAAATGATTCATAATTAGTAGCAAGTGGGTCATAAAGTTGATTGCCAGTCAGCTTCATGTCTCAGCTTTGAAGGAAAACAGGAAATCATGGCTATAACAGTACACATGTGAGATTTGAACATGTGGTTTATTACGAGAAATGGATATTAATCCGCGGCTGTATTGCAAGGAAACATTACAACTGCCTAAAATCCAATCATTGAAATCACTAACATATGCAGATAGATTGCTGACAAAGATCACTTTAGTGGCTGGAGGTCAGTTCAGAAACTGAGCTCTATGAAAATGTGCTGGTCCTATTTCTAAATCCTATTTTACATCCAAATTGTGATTACTTTGACTATTATCATCTTTCAGAAGCTAAAAAGAGTGCTGAAATAAACATGCTGCTGTGGCTGGAGCAAGCAGCTGGATGATGGCAGCCTTATTACCTGGTATATAATGAAGAAAACTTACTGTTCCACTGGCTGTTAATAGAACTGAAGTTCTCTGATAGAATTCCCAACAGCGATTGGTTCAGGGTAGCCTATTACACTCATATTGCATCACTGCACAACATGAGGCCAGTTTGTAAAGAGAAAAATAGACTCACTGAGATGACGATTTTACAAATAAAACCATGCCCGCTGGCTCTTTATGATGGGAAGTAAACATATAAGCTAAAGGGGCAGAAAATCCCCAAATCATCCGTTCCATTAGTGTCACAGTCAACCTAACCATTATTTTCTTCCTTTACACTATGGTTAGGCTCTGGTAATCTACAGAAACACTATAACTGTTAAAGTCTGTGTAAAGTGAATTCAGAGACTTGTTTCAAAACACATTATAAATATTCGAAACTGATTGTTGAAAACATGTTACAAAGACCCTTTACTATATAGTTCTGAATTCTTGAGTTAGACTGCTAGCTCGATGATGCAATGGAGCTATACTCAGCATAACCCCGCCCATGACAATGAAGCAGTATAAAAACGAGAAGCATCATTATCATAGTCCCGCAATTGGGCTTTGCCTCCGCTCCTCCAGCTGACATGCCCCCAGGGCTTCAAATCAGAGAATACTGTGCATTTTTCCATGATTTTGAGACTTTCTTTAACACACTTGGCATTTTTTGGGGGTCATTCAAATTTGACCAAAAAAAATCTGTTATTTGTTTAATAACAGATCTTTCTGTGATGTGACAAACTCAGAACACATTTAATTATCACTTTTCACAGATAATGTACTGTACAGCTCATTTTTATTATTCATTATGAAAACTTTTCATAAGACATATCCATCCATGTATATATGGACATTTGACATAAATTACAGTGAGTTACTTATTAGTAGTAGTATTCATAGCAGGTATATTACACCCCCTGATATTCCAGTGTGCTGGAGGCTGGCTGGACAAAAATGTAGCAAATGAGGCCAAGCTAACATTACCTCCACAACATTAGCATCAACAATGCAACTGAATGAATAACTAATGGCATAATGAATTATACCTAAACAGACAAACAAACAAACAAACAAAAACAATAACCCTTTGAAACTTGAGCAACCTGGCTTGATTTCTTTCAAAACATGGAAAGCAGGCAGTTAGCAATTTAAGAGATGACCCCCAAATTAGAACAAAAGAAATAGCTGAAATTATCCAGACAAATGTGAAAATAGTCATAATGTCATCTGTGGCTCTTGAGGAGCTTTGTCAAGTTTGCAAAAATAACCCCAGTGTTATCAAAGTTTAGCCACGTCGGCTTAGAATAAAAATTAATGAAAATAAATATTTCGCTAACACTCCCCTTTACATGCAGCTCTGCATACTCCAATTAACCTGCCCTAACATGTTGTTTATCAGGTCAAAATATGGAAAAGTAGAACAATTAGAGCTGCTTGTCATTTTGCTTCTTTGGATAAAAATAGGATTTTTTTCAGTTTCCTACCAGTTGCATCTTGTTGGACCGAGCTCAGCCTCGCTCTTTTATTTCCTAATCCACCGTCTTGAAAAGGTTAGCACTGCCATATTTGCACATATCCAAAAACCTGTTTATATCCAAGTGTTTCATAATGTTAAAAATTCTATGTTTCCTCTTCCAACCAGAAATGTAGGCTTTTCTTTTGGGCATGCATTTCTCTCACAGCCTTGCAAACTGCTAGCAAGTTGGTTTATATACAAAGTATCTATGACAACACAGCTGATCATAAACAGACAACAGGCCGTGTGCAACAAACTGTAGTAAAAAAAACCCAGTTGAGATGCATATTATGAATTGGCTCTATACATGTCTAAGTCGAGCTCCTAAAACCAATATATTACCAGCATATCCAACATGTCTTTGAGATTTGGGAAATGCAAAATTTGGAAAACGGCCCAATGAGGAATACTTAAACAAGATATGCTGTTTACATAACTTAAATCAAATTCCGAATATTGTCATATTATCATCTGTCATATATTCGGAATAATAGGGCAACATTGGTGTGCATATAAGCATAGCCAGTGTGAGCACGTTAGCATGCTGATGTTAGCATGTAGCTCGAAGCACTACTGTACTGAGGTACTGCCTCACAACGCTTTTAGCATGGCTGTATACACGTCGTACAGCTAAATGGACGGAGAATTCTTTTAAATTCGAAAGATGGTTATGGCTGGGACAGATGAAGGATTTGGAAAACAGACCTCCCCTTTACTTACATTATGGTTCAGTGCTATTTCACTGGACTTTATCTTGTATGATTTCATGTGAAGGTCATGTCAGGTTTCAAAGGGTTAACAAGTGCCACAAATGCTGCGCCAGAGACGCTCTGTCAAAATTGAATAATTTCCAGTCATTATTATGTGTTATAGGTCTGGATCCAGATTAGACGGCATCTGGTTCAAGATCCAGGAGATGGAGAGGGATGGCAGGTTAACAAGTGGGATGCATTTTGGCTTTTCTGCTAACTAAAGAAATAGCAATCCTTGTCTCCCCACTCAAAATGGCCTGTAGGTCTGACCAGATGTGCTGTCTGAGATTTCAAACTCAAGTCTGTATGACGCGTTGCCTCGAGATGACCCCTGTTAGATCCTCCAGAGGTCAAATAAGTTGAGTCACTGTGGCTCAGCTATTGTTCAGGGTTTCAATCTTTTTGCCCGGCCTGACTTTGCTTTCTCTCTTATTCTCCCTCTCCAGACCTGTCTCTCTGTCTTTATCTATTTCTCCAGAGAAATTTATTAGGAAGTCGACATCATTAAGCACCTTGACTCATGTGCTGCTGGGCTTTAATGTTTAATTTCACACCAAACGAGGGGAGGAGGACAGGGAGGAGGAGGAGGAGGAGGTGGAAGGAGGAGAAGGAAGAGGGTAGAGGATCACAGGGGTGGATATGTTTGTTAATTTTACATGTGTGCGTGTGTGTGTCTGTGTGTGTGTGTGTGTGTGTGTGTGTGTGTGTTTGTATGTGTGTGTAATCATCACAAAGTAAGCCATAAATCCTTCATGGCCCATTCTCTCTCAGCACCGTAGATTCATGTGTGTGTGCGAGTGTGTGTGTGTGTGGGCTTGCATTTGTGTACATATGCTCATTATTGTAAATCCAGTAATTAGCCTCAGCGGCGAGTCAGTGACTCTTATTGGACCCTTAAACCTACTGCCACTCAAATGTCTCTTTGTACAGCACATAAAGATGCTGAAAAGCAAGCCATGCCCCCACACAGGCAAGTGCGCACACACACATGCACAATGCATTATTGAGGCTTCAAAGCATGTACTTGGTGGTGGTGTGTCTTTACACATACACAGACACAATGAAAGGAGATAAATAGCCTTCATGGATGGGTGTGCTTAAAGATGATGTAATCAATATTCACTGGCAATAACATCCGAGCTCATACACAGTCTGATACACACGCACACACACACACACACACACACACACACACACACACAACGAGACAACCATTTCACGGAGAACGCTGCGTAGGACATTAGAACTAAAGTCCAGGCCACCTGTGTGTGCGTGTGTGTGTGTGTGTGTGTGTGTGTGTGTGTCAGTGTCAGCACATTGGCAGCAGCAGACACCTCAGCAGCTTCAGATACTCAGCACCTGTCAATAACTCATCACTTCTGAATGTGTGTGTGTGTGCACATGTGCGCGTGTGTGTGAGAGTTGCTCCTGCTTATTCAGTGACTCTTTGACAATGCTATTTTTTTGTTAATTCATGACATATTTAACAAGTAAGCCACTGTGCGTGTGTGTGTGTGTGTAATTTTTCCACTAAAATTAGAAAGTGAACACAGGTTTTTTAAACGACATTGCATCTCACTGGTAAGGAGCTAAAATTAGGGCATTCACCTGGGTGTAGTGTTTCCATCTATAGCGATCAGAGCTCTGGACAACATAAGAAAACACCTATGAACAACAGATGATGTCATGGCAAATATATGAATGAGCTCTTGTGGGTGATCATCTAAAGGGATCTCTTTTTGTATAAAATGTACACATTTGCATCTGGATGGTGGAGGAGGCACTGTGAGGATCACATTATTTGATTTCTCTTTTTAGTTTTTTTTTTAAGCGAATTCCTTTATATTCTATTAATAATGTGTGCTCTTTATTCTCTTGTTCTTACTGCATGGTGCTGCTACACCCCAATTTCTCAGTTTTGAGATCAATAAAGTATATCTATCTATCTATCTATCTATCTATATATTTAAACTTAGAGGGCTCTATTTCTGTTCCGGCCTTATGACCGTCATATGCAGCATACAAACAGTATTTTCTTGAGCTTGAAATTGTCTTTGCCCAGCTGTGTATTTTGGTGCACAACACACAGTACACAGGTGGGAGAAGAGGCAGAAACAGCTGGGACGTTTAGGCAGCACAAACACAGTTGCTGATATTATGGTGGACATCAGGTGTTGAATAATCGTCTCAGAATCACATCACTTTCGGAAATTAAGTCCTTCCACTTGCTCCATATTGATTGTGCCAACAGAAGTAAACTTAATACTTTGGATATATGCCAGTATTATTGAGTATTGATTAAACATGCAAGGATGTTAATTATACATTCCCCAACCACTGGGTGCAATTAGATTGGCATCAAAAACAGATCCAATTGTCCAAAGAAAAAGAAGTCTGCTACAATCTATACATCAATATAGGGCTGCCCCTGAAAGTTGAAGATTTGAATCATCAGTCAGAGATTGAGGTCATGTTTAGATGATAAAGACCCTATTAAACACCGAAAGGCTTTTCTTTGCGTTTTTAAAAAATCTGTGTTCATATGATAACATTGTGAGAATAATTCTCATGTACACAGATCTGCAAAAACAACCAAAAACACAGCAGTATAGATGCTAGGCCAGTAGTTGGCTATGTAACTTTGTGATGACACACCATAGAAGAACACCATGCGCCTGCCCAAAGTGCATCTATGACATCACTGTTCTCACAGGATCCGTGCATTGCCACATTACACAGTGACAGAAGAGGTGGCATTTCAAAAGATTACAATCCTGAAGCCAGTTTGCGTTGTCACGGCCCCAAAATGCTGTTATCTGTGACAAAAGGCCAAACTTTAACAAAAGTTTGACGTTTCATGCAAGAGCCGTTGCCAGGTAAACTCTGTCTGAGATTCCTCAAATCTAGCAGTCAGAGAGGCTTTGAGCGCGGTCAATCATGGTAACATTTTCCTCTTGCTTTTGCTTATAAGTGGTAAATTTACAGCACACAGCAACTGAATATGACAAAGTCACTGGCTTTTGTTTGATATCTTGTGAAAAATGTTATTGCACAGTTCCAACCCATCCTTAGTGTAGTTAGCATGCATTAGCTTAGATGGCTAACTTGGCTGTTTAACTTAATTTGTAAACTTTGTTTACAAAGTGGCCTTTGCTGACACTGCTGAAGGCGCTACTGAACCTTGTTCAAAAATCTGGTAGTTCAATAAAGTGTTGCTTGATGGTCTGTATGAAAAAAAAAAAACAGAATAGTCGAATATTCATATCGAACAGCCCAATCCAGTTCAACTTATAAAATTCTGAGTCAGGTATAACCTTATATCTGTATGAGTGACTTTACAGTCTAGGCCACAGCTTCTTTACATTGTGAGAAAGCTTTCTCCTTCAGTTCATTATCTCTGCTGGCAGGAGATCATGCACATGTTGGTGTGTGTGTGTGTGTGTGTGTGCACTCGCGCATATATATAACAGGGAACATACTCATCGTTACACAGTCACCAACAGGGAACGGCAAAACTAACAGGGGACATTTTTTAAGTCCCCACTTGGACATGCTCTAAATCATCATAAAATCATGTGTTATGGCCTCTGGTGAAATTTTTCAGATTTTGCCAAGAGGGGACCAAAGTGTGTGAGTGTTTATATCCATATTCAGAGCTCTCCCTCCTGGTTGGAGCTGGTATTTGAAACGACCCATTCACACACGTCGCTTTTAACACTCTCTCCCAGCAGCCTTTCAGACTGCAGATGGGCCGTTAAACAGGCTTTAGTAATGTTAATGTGGGTGACATGAAGGCCACAGAATGTAATGTATCAAATATGATACAAATAGCATGATAGGGTTAATAAAGACACCAGTCTCCTGAAACGTGATTTGTTATTAGTCTTTGCATTAAAATTCAAGGCTTGGCTTTAGGTGATTTCATAAGTTTTAAGCTCTATACTGTAATAAAATAAAGGGCTACCCAGAAGGCCGGAGAGAAATCAGTATTTTAGAGCCTTAAAAAAAGCAAGAAAACTATAATCCAAGCAGAATAAACCTTTACATAAAATGATCAGCAGTAAGATTTTTTCTTTTTAGGTTTAATTATGTAAAATGATGTAACATCAGACCTTGACTAGACCTTTAAAGTTGTTCAGTCCCTGACGATACTGACCTGACCAGTTTTCACGTGCACTGAATGTCAATCAGTTTTTCAATATACTTCAATATACACTCTCAGTCTGTACTCATAGAAATGTAATTTGTTTGTGGGTGCACATTATAGAAAACATGTCCAAACATAGGATAATGCAACATGAGTCCACTGTTGGCTGGTACATAATGACAATTAGTTCCTCTTGGATAGCATGGAGTAGCCTACACTCCACCATGTAAAGAATAAATAAAAGAGATAGATAAGACTTACACAAAAAGAATCTCACCTAAATAATTCAAAAATTATTCCTCAACTATGATTACAATGACTGTGATTATTATAATTATAACTAATATTTTATAACAAACTATAAAGGCTCAGTTTTAGTGGATGGCTTAACCATCTAGCTTGACACTGTTTTACACGGCTTCCCAGAGGACAAGGAAATATTTTAAAATCTAAAGAAAGGAGAAATAACAATAACAATAACAATAATAATAATAATAATAATAATAATAATAATAATAATAATAATAATAATAATGGTAGGAAGAAAATGTGGAGAGAAAATACCAGCAAGATCTTTACTAATTTTAATGAATTGCTTAAATTAGTTTATTATCAGAATTTAACTTAACCTTGAGATTAGCTCAATCTCCAAAACTCCCTTTGAGTTTTTAGATGCACTAGAAGCACTAGATTTCTGTCAATCTTACAATGTACATATGTTTTGTTTCTCTATAATCACAGGAATGCATTTGTTGCTGATCTACTCTACAGGCAAAGAGGTCCACACTTGTGTTGTATAAAGCAACAGGGTCCACAGTTGGCTGGTACATAATGACACAAGTTACTTGTAAATATATCTAAACTAAATCATGTAATTTTTTTTTGCTTCTAAAAGGATCTGTAAGTATGTATTTTTGTAACTGAATATAAAGGCTCAGCCGTTGTGGATGTCTTTACCATTTTATAGCTTGACACTGTGTTTAAAAAGGGAGCTACCCCAGTCCATTCTCATTGTTAACTTTTCAAATACATTTCCTCTGTCAGTGCTTTTGGCATACCTGCATCAATCTGGATCATGGCAGGATGATGTGAGATGAGAACATAGCGACAGAGCCAGCGGCATTGTTATTATCGTCAGTAGACAGCCAGACAGCACTGAGGCACATCTGCATACATCTTGCGTGGCTAGCATCACTTGAGAATATGGATGGACTTACTCAACACTTCCATTTAACAGTTTTTACAAGCAACAAAAATGCCATGCACGTTTTAGGATTTATTTTGAGGATTTAAAGTTTTTTTTTCTATTGGGAAAGAATATTAAAACAAAATGTTATTATTTTTTTAAAAAAGGAATAAAGTTTCATCATCATTGAATGATGCCTTTTCAGAGCCAATATTTGCATAAAATGAAGCAAATAATTTAAAAATAGCTTTGCTGGTCCAAAAGTCTTCTTTGTAAAAACATCAGAGCCACTCAGAAATACTTAGAGGGCAACTGAGGAACTGAGTGATTAGTTGTGAGCAGACATACAGTAAAAATCAATTTTTACCGGGTTTAAATAGTTAAGAATTCTGTATAGTTGCAGTGATTTGACAAAATTGCAGGGTCTCCCAGAATTCACAGGAATCAGCTGAATTTGGCATTTATTGTTATGGTTGAAATCCAATGTATGTGTGCCCATCTATAGGAATCCATTTTATTTGTCGCTCCACATTACAAAAAAAAGCAGGTCCACACTTGAGTTGTGTATAAAGTGACATGAGTCCACTGTTGGCTGGTATATAATGACACAAGTTCCATCTTAGATATATAGTATAGAGTGACATTCCCATTTCAACATGGATAAATGACAAAGAATAGGAAAAAAAGAAGTTAGATGCATTATTGTTCAAAGAAAATAATCTTACAAAATGTAATAATAAAATTATTTATTTTTTAGGAAATTGGAGATAGAAATATCATTTTAGTTTTTTCGTACATTGCTTTTTGAATCGTGCACCTGAATAAGTTTTGAGTTGCTGTTTAAGAGTGTGCTCCTTTTACCTTGTGTTGAAAACACATTGACAACCCATCATGATATAAATGACTAGAGCAATCTTTAATGGTATTTATAATATGGGAGGTTTTGTGAGCAATCAGTTTGTCTCAGTTACAGGGATAAGTCAGTTAGAGGAATGATTAACCTCTGAAACCCTCTGTTCAACTGCTGAGATGAACTATTTCAAATTCTATAGGTTTTTGGCTGTACTTTTGGCTGTACTTTAACTTTAAATTCTAAAAAAGGAAAGTCAGGCCCCTCTTGGCCTGTACAAAATGACACTTCTTGTTTTGTTTTGTTTTGTTTTGTTTTATATTTTCTCCAATGTTTTAAATTAATCTTAAATCTGCATTAGACAGACAAAATTGTATATACACATTACTAGATCTCAAGAAAACCAAAACAACTACAACTACTAAAACAACTAAAGAAATATAAAACAGCCAACAATACAAAAACTGCAGAACTAGGATCAAAATAGGATTCACTTTCAAGTAAAATAAAAAATAACGCTTGAGAGATTTGGATTGGATTGTCTGCTGTGTACGACCTTTAAAGTCTTCTGTTGTAGGAGAGGAACTGAGAGTTTTAAATGGGTGTACTGGCATGCAAAATTACCAACACATTTATGGATTGTGTCTTTAACAGAGGCTGACTTCTCATTTTGTATTGGATTAAATGATTTGCCATCTCTCTGTGTGTGCATGCTGCAGTGACCAGAGGACTTATTATTATTCAACACAGTTTTGGTTTATATGCAGAATTTCAAATTCCTTAAAGGGTTTTTAGTTTATGATGTAAGCATTAAACAATCCTCCACATTGACTAAGTGGAGTGTCCAGCACCCATGTGCCTTTAAGGTTGCCTCTGAGAAATGAGTGACTTGGAGAGGGTGAGGGGTCAGCGTGTGCAGCTCTGTGCCAGGCCTTGATTCTCTGCAGTGTGGGGGTTGGTTTCTTTGTTGTTGACGATGGTCAATAGGCCATTCCACATTAAGCTTCAGAGATGCTAATTTATATTAGCTAGAATGTTACATCCAACTCTGACTGCCTGAGACATGGGTCTGTCCCTGTCCTGGGTTAAGCAAGTAGCAAACAGTGCATATTGTAGCTAGTACAACAGCTCTGGATTATTGGGAAGAACATCCTAAAAGTTCACAGACTGGGCATATAATTCTCCACTCAAAGACACACTAGCTTGTATACTGATACAAAAGTAGTACTTTTTTACTGGATAGTTAAATATTTGAACATATTTAATCACCTAATAATTACATGAATTTCATGGCAATCCATTGTTATGTTACATAGTTTATTGTGCCAAGTTAACATTTAATTGTTCTAATCATAATAAAAGGTTTGGTTTCAACTATAGGAGTAAAACAAAACTAAAGAGTAAGAGTGATCGCCTGATCATCATATTAAAAAATATTTAGGAAACAGAAATAAAATGTCAGAATGCAACATTGAGCCAAAGAAAAAACATGGTGGATTATTGTAGTTTTGTAACATAGGTTTTGTTATTGATCTGTAATGTTGAATTTATGTAGTCCATTTTCACCTCCTGAACCCTTTTCATTTGAGCTGCAGTGATATAAATTTAAAAGGTTTGGTCATAAATCAGTTTGAACTTATATATGAAAATAAATAGTTTTCTAACCTATAAAACATTTAATGGGGGCAAACGTGTATGCATGCTTAACAGCGCTGAGAAACAAAGCATTTTTTAAGTGACTGTAAGATTTAAAACAGCAAATGCAACTTTAAAATGGCCTCCCAAATATTATGTCAAGATCCACTACATGGTATTTTTAACAGTTTAACAATATACCATCAGTAGTGTATCAGTGTATCAGCGTACCATCAGTAGTTGCAATTTATTTATTAGTTATCAAGTAGTATTGACAAAAGTGAAATTAATAGTCTGTTAACAGCCAGCTTAGGAAAGATGACACTGACATGTAAAATTACCAGCACATTTATGGAGCGTAAATGCATCCTAAAGGAGGTTAAATATTCATTTGTTTGTGAAAAAATTGTTGTTCATCTCTCTAAGATGTTAAACATTTGATTCAGTGGTGCTCTGCATTATTAAGTAAGCAATCACATGGTGTTATAGATATATTGTTAGATTTATGAGCCTTCAGTTGATGAAGCTGACAAAAATGTAATTTCCTCTACACTGAAGAGGTGGGTACCAGCACCCATATGATTCTCAGATCCTAACTTTGAATGTTGAACAGTGGAGACTGCTGCCACTGAGAAGTGAGTGACCTGCAGTGAGTGATTTGACTCTGTGCAAGTCAGTCTGTGAAAATCTGTCAGGCCTTGATTCCCTGCAGTGCGGGGGATGGTTTCTTCTAGCTGGCGATGGTCGTTAGCATGACACATTGAGCTAAGGGGTTGCTAACTTCTCATATCCAAGATGCTGTATCTGATTTAGACTGACTTGAAACGTGGCTTATTCCCCATCCTGGGTTTAACAGTAGCACACACTGCTTATCTTGGTTAGTACAACATCCCTGGATTATTGGGAAGAACACCCTTGAAATTGTACGAGTAGGCATACAATTCCTCCACTTTAATTCCCATTTTAAATACTGTTTTTTTTTTTTTTCAAAACTTGTACTATTATGGATATTTAAGTAGTTGAACATATTCAGTTACCTAATGATTACATCTGTTATTTCATGACATACCATTTTGATGTTACTGAGTTATTGCCTCAAGTTTACATTTCATTATTCTAATTATAATAAAAGGTTCTGTTTTAACTAAAGAGGTAAAACAATACTACAGAATTAGATACTCTGTAAAGCATCTACAAACATTATTTAGATAGTTAAAATGTTGTCAATGGTTATTGATTGTATGGAGTAAAACTAATTTGGCCCTTTTAAATGTTTTATAGGTGAGCTACATAAAGAGTACATGTTTGTGTCCTGATTGTGTGATTATCATTTTAAACACATATATGAACAGAAAGTCAATGTTGACATGCAACTTTGAGCCAAAGATAAATGTAGTGGGTTATTGTTGTAACCTATTAAAAATTTAATGAAGGGCAAACGTGTATGTATACTTTACAAAGTGTTAGAAAGACATTATTTATTAAGTGACTCAAAAGATTTAAATAGCAACTGCAACTTTATAATGGTCTTCCAAATAGTATTTCAAGATCTGCTACATGGTATTTGTTAACAGTTTAACAGTTTATTACCATTAGCAGTTGCAACTTTATAGAAACCATCCAAACAATGTTTATAAACAGTTTTCAAACCAACTATTAATAGTTAACAAAGTGTTATAAATATTTGGTCTATCTATCCAAGAGATATTTATATTGTATAATTTACTTTTTTGTTTTACAAAGGTTTACAAATTAGTTGGAAACCATTAATACTTAGTTTATGTATTTATACAAGACTGTATAAGTCTTGGTATTTGACTAATAAAATAACAATCTATAACATTACTTATAATGGGTAAAGTTAATTAGTTATCATTTCTTCATTGGTTATCAAGGAGTATTGACAAAAGTATAATTAACAGTCAGTTAACAAATTATTAATGATGCCTATAATACAGTATTGCCAGCTTCAGAAAGATGATACCGACACGTAAAATTACCACATTTATGGAGTAAGATGCATCCCTAAAAGAGGCCGAGTATTCATATGTGTGAAAAAAAATGTTATTCATCTCTGTATGATCTATGTACATTTGATTCAGTGGCTTTGTGCATTCTTTAGAAAGCAATCTGTCTTTATTACATTCACACACAGTTTTATAGATATATTTTTATATTTACTTGGCCTTCAGTTGATGAAGTGGACAAAAATATGTAATTTCTTCTACACTGAAGAGGTGGAGTGACCAGCACCCATATGATTCTCAGATCCTAACTTTGAGTGTTGAACAGTGGAGACTGCTGCCACTGAGAAGTGAGTGACCTGCAGTGGGTGAGGGGTTTGATTCTCTGCAAGTCAGCCTGTGAAATCTGTCAGGCCTTGATTCCCTGCAGTGCGGGGATGGTTTCTTCTAGCTGACGATGGTCGCTTATGGTCGTGAGGACATTACACATTGGGCTTCAGGGTTGCTTACTCATATCCTAGATGTTGTATCTGACTGAAACATGGCTTTTCCTCTTTCCTGTGTTTAACAAGTGGATGTTGGGTAAGATAATGTTAAACTGTAAAGAGTAGAAATACAAGCAGAATTCCACATTTGTCGTCAATTGCACAATTGACTACAAGCTATTCAAAAAGTTAAACATGGAGTTAAACATGTGAAGAAACATCTGCTGGGAAGTGACATAATAACCACATGTATGTAATGTCACTGAAATAATTGAAAGGTAATTATTTATTAAGTGGCCCTCTAAAGCAGTAGGGCATCTTGGCTCTCAGTGGCTCTGTTTGTCTGAATTTTTAACGCAATGGCCATCAGAAACACATTAACATTAGTTAAACTTTAAGTGCTAAAGAGTTGTTTCAGTTGACAACACTGGAATGTAAAGACCTGTAAAGCTGAGTGTCAATGTAAACTTATTTTAGCAATCTCACATGCCTTCATGCACACTCTCTGTGCCGCAGTGACAATGCTGCATACCAGCCCTGTGTTGCCAACTAATTTACAACTCTATGTTTACCAACTATAGTTATCAAAACAACCAAAAATAGATATAACAATAATAAAAACTTAGTTCTGGGTTGCACAAACCTCTTTGAATGGGGTCAACAGAAGATAACTAGTGAAGGCCCATTCATAGATGTGTATCTTGCTGTGATGATTTTGAGATGAGGTGTTGGTGGCTCATCACCATTTCAATGCCCATCAAAAACACTAAAATACCAGTTAAACTTTAAGTGCTAAAGAAAGGTTTTAGTTCACAATACTGGAATTTAAAGTCCTGTAAAGTTGAGTGTCATTGTGAACTTATCGTATTATTATATTATTTATTATGTGCCTTTCACTTCATGCACACTCTTTGTGCACTGTGACAATGCTGCATGCCAGTGTGTGTAGTATATGTTATAGACTGTAGTTTAAAAAACAAACATCTTTGAATGGGGTCTAGATTAGATAATGCTAAAATACACTTACAAACACAGGTGTTTCATCCATCACTAAAAAACTATTCATTTTGAACACAATGGAACACATTACAAAACAAGATATTTGGTGTTCAAATCCATTACCTATCATAATAGCATGAAAAGATTCAGAGAACCTTGAGAAATACATAAAAGAGACAAGGCTAAAAACCAAAAATGAATGGCCATGACCTTTGACCCATAAAGCTGCACTGCATTAAATACCAACATGACTGAAGGATATCACAAAATGATGGTCCTTTCTGGGAAACCCTTCATTGTAAAGGTGAACATCTAAAGTAGGAATTCCAGTATGTTTTTTCCATGGCCAAGGGATCAGCCAGTATGTGTGATATCTCTGATCTAGACACTAGAGAAAGAAGTCTCAGACTTGTAATGTCATGAAGTATAAAGTCTGGAGCTGCTCCTTCTGCTCATCGAGAGCCTAATTTTGGGGACCAACAGAATGTTTGTTATCCCTTAAACCCAAATGAACTTTATTATATTGGTGTTGTCAGTTCTGTAACAGAAAATGTTCCCATATACTTATAACATTGTTCTGGCTGTTCTCAGTGTCATCTAGAAAATCTTTCACAATTTCATATCAATGGAGCAACTCTACACTTTATATCACATGACATCACAAGCACTCCAGTTTTTGGATATGGGAGCGAGTTGCCCATGTTTACTAATGTTTTTAGACTGCCTTAGATCATAGAAATAATATGTATGTATTTTAGAAATGGGCATAATTTCCCATTAATACAGTATCAAGCCATAAAAAGGTTAAGCCAGCCACTAAAGTTGAGCCTTTATATTCTGTTACACAAACATACTAACAAATCATATTTGAAGAAGAAATGTAACATTATTCAGATGAGATTTTTTTTCACAAGTATTATTAAATATGTTTGTATGTGCTTTACATGGTTGAGTGTGAACGTCACTCCGTGCTATCTAAGAAGGAACTTGTGACATTATGTACCAGCCAACAGTGGACTCATTATATCCTACTCAAGGGTGGACCTTCTTCTGTAATGTGCACCAACAAACAAGTTGCATTTCTTTAAGTACAGACTGAGACACAAGTATATTGAAAACTTGATTGACATTCACTACTTGTGAAAACTGGTCAGGTAAGTATTTTGGAAATTGAACAATTTTAAAGGTCAAGTCAAAGTTTGATGTTACATAATTTTAATTTAAAACTCCTTTTTAGTTTTTCTTACAAAAAGGAAATGGAGTGTGACATTTTTTTTCTTTTTAGAGTGCAAAGTTCAAAAGAGTACAAACAGAAGTCGACTTATGAAGGCCCATTCATAGATGTGTATCCTGTTGTGATGGTTTTGAGATGAGTTGTTGGTGGCTCATCACCATTTCAATGCCCATCAAAAACACTAACATACCAGTTAAACTTTAAGTGCTAAAGAAAGGTTTTAGTTCACAATACTGGAATTTAAAGTCCTGTAAAGCTGAGTGTCATTGTGAACTTATCGTAACATTTATTATGTGCCTTTCACTTTACGCACACTCTCTGTGCACTGTGACAATGCTGCATGCCAGTGTGTGTAGTATGTGTTACAGACTGTAGTCATTAAAAACAAACATCTTTGAATGGGGTCTAGATTAGATAATGCTAAAATACACTAACAAACACAGGTGTTTCATCCATCACTGAAAAACTATTGTGAACACAAAGGAATACATTACAAAACAAGATATTTGCTGTTCAAATCCATTAACTATCTGCCATAATAGCATGAAAAGATTTAGAGAACCTTGAGAAATCTCTGCATAAAAAGGGACAAGGCTAAAACCAAAATGAATGGCCATGACCTTTGACCCATAAAGCTGCACTGCATTAAATACCAACATGATATCACAAAATGAGCTTGGGGACACTGAAAACCACTGACAGTGAACACAGTTCATCACTGCATCTATAAATGCAATTTAAGACTCTACTATGCTAAGTGAAAGCCAGATTCAACAAAATCCAGAAACGCCACTGACTTCTCTGGACCTGAGCTCATCTGTCATGTCACAGTTTGATTTCTTTCTTTTGGAAGCAAACAGCTTTTAAGGTCTAGTCACAGACTTGTGTTAAATCATTTTATAGTGATTAATTAATTAAAATAAATATATATTTATTAAAATAAGTAATTATATTGCTGATCATTTTATGTATAATGTTACTCGTTTATAGATTTATTTTTCTGAATTTTGGTGATACATTGGTATTTACAATTGGTCTGTTCTAAATATACATATACATATATATATATATATATATATATATATATATATACATATATAAAACAAAGACAACAATAAAGTTATTAACAGTAAATAGTAAGATAAAACTGAATTCACAGGATTATGGGAGCCTTCTTTAAAAGATATACTTTGCTTTGGCAAGTATTATTTCTGTAATATTTATTATCACAAAAAATGTTGATATATTGCAAGCAATAAAGTTTACATACCCATTTTTAAAGATACAAATGAAGTTTTAGTGAAAAAGAAGCACTCTATAGGTGAGAGAACCAGGATAAACCAGTTTGACTGCAGTATATGGATGTCCCCCCTTTGATAGGCAGACGTCGCTCCAGGCTTCAGGTCCCTCTGGCAATTTCTTTAAAAAATTGTAAAAATCACATTTGCAGTAATATTGTGAAAGAAGACCTCAAAAGTAAATTTTCAATTCTAGTTTTGTATTTTTAAAATGACTGCTAATAAAGGTTCCCTCTTGGATAGTACACTTAGATAGTCCCCTATTATTCATGTTCGCATGTATGTGTGTGTGTGTGTGTGTGTGTGTGTGTGAGCGTGTGTGCGCATCTGTGTATGTGCGTGTATGTCTGCACAAATTACTTGACCAATCAGCCTAATTTTTTTGTGTGCAATTTTATGACTGTATGCTCAAGAACCTCTCATGGTTGGCATGGTTTAGAATTGTTGAAAAATCTTTAAAAAAAAAAAAAAAAATCATTAACTGCAGACTCCTCACTCCTCCTAACCTGGAGCCGAAGCTTTGCCAGAAATTGGCCTGGCTAAAAACAAGCTTACTGTTGGTTGCAAGCCACATTCTTGCCTTTGTCATTGCTCAAAAACTGACATCTGTAGAAATGTATGGTGTCATTTTGAACCAGAGCATCCACCCCAAATATGTTAAGATTCACTAAATTTAGGCACAAGACAAGATGAATAAATCCCCATTTCATTATTATCCCTGGCACCATCTCACTCTGGGGGTGTTTCAGAAGGGGAGCATTTTGCCAGTTTGATTTTGTACACCTAAGGATTTTGCTTTTATGATTTGGTCATTTTTCCTTGATATATGTGCATCAACCCTAAGTAAGTCACCAGGCTTTGTAGTAAGTAGTAGTATATTGTTGATATTTCCTTCTTTGTTGTGCTATAGCATATGCACTCTACTCAGCGCACTTTCCTATTTAAATCCTTTCAGCCTTGTAAAGACAGCAGGACACATGTTGATAAAGCTGCAGTCTCTGATTTGAGAAGTTCCACCCTGGAGTCTAGTGCCTTTACACACAACCCTCCACACTGATTATCTTGATTAAATCACTAAAAACAACAGGATGTTAGTGTCACACAGTTCAGCATGTGTCACAATGGTCAGTTACAACTCCCACTCGGTGGATTATCAGGGCTGATCATTCATGTCCATCATGTCCATCCTCTTGTCTGTCTTTTCTTCTTCTTCTTTTTTTTTTAGCAAAAGTGACAAGTTTAATCTTGGAATAGACATTATTTACGACAATTTGACTTGGGGGGCAAGCAACTTTAACAAGTAAAAGCACAAAAATTAATTAAAAAATATAGACAAAATAAAAAGAAAATTACAAGAATATATATTTTTTTTTCTGTAACAAAATTTTAAATAATATTTAAAATTAAATATTAAATATTACTAAATAATCAACAGAATTATAAATATAGTTTTCTTGACATTTTTTCTATATTTTTTCAAGTTTGCACATCGTTCTTTTCCTGAAGAATCAATTTTGTCATGTTTCAGAGGTTAGAATAATTGTGTGTCGCTAATTGCAGTACAGGAAAACTGATATTGATCCAGGTGTTAAAGGGTCAAGAAGGTAAAATTAAACTCAGCTGAAATGACGTGCTAATTATTCTTGTTTAATTTAATGCTTATATTTTCTATCATTATTCTTCTAATTGAACCCTTACAAAGCCTGCCCCATCTGCCTCCTGTGTGTTCACGTCATGCTGCTCTGCACCTTCCAGACGACAAGGAGCTCTCTCCATTTGTGGAGTCATTGTTGTTATGCTTCACTGTTTCAGAACCAGAGAGAGTGTATTCATTAATCACCCAACCTTGACATCTATTGTTCAACTTCACTGTTGCACTTCGTGCTACTGCACATGGACCTAATTAGCAGGTGCACTCACAGATAGACAGCATGTGCACCCGAGATCTCTACCTCCTGTTGTGTCACTCGCACCTTCAGAATAGAGGCCAGACAAGCTCTGCACACATTATTGACACTAAATCTGTAAAAGCAATGTCAGTCAGACCGTAAACTAAGGGATAGTTCACAGAAAAATGAAAATTTAGTCATTATCTACTCACTTTCATGCTGATGGAAAGTTGTGTGCAGTTTTATAGCTCACACAACACAGCTGGAGGTTCACTGTAAAAAAGGCACTTATCTCCCAAACAATTGAAGCATATAATGACTGGATTTTAAAAAAATACATAATAAAGCAACAAAATGTTTCCATACTGCTCGTTTAAAGTAATCCAAGCAGCCTTAAGCCATGACATGCTGAGTTGTTAAACATCACTTGCGCCACTGTTTTTAGCCTTGTTGTAGCCTTAGCTTCTAGTGTGGGAGCCGTGTTAATGTATGTGTGCTCACTTGAGACCAACGAGAGCGTGTGGTAATTGCACGCATCAGTGGTCTACTTTGGCTTTACTTGGTCCAAGACTTGCCTGGCCAGGCAAGCGCTGCAGAGATTTGCATGTCTTTTACAACAGGGTCACCCAGTTAGCAATTTTTGGTTCTAAAAACTTTTCTGAGAATGGTACAATGCAATCAATGCAATGTTTCAACAACGTTTCTAAAGTGGCATAGTGTATGAGCTGACTTTGTCATACGGAGTTGGAGGAGATGATTGATGGTGTATCACCCAGGCAAGATGCCTACCAACAGGGGCAGAAGTATAGATAGTGCAGGCAGTGTGACTGCACTGGGGTCCATACTGTATAGGGGCCCATGGCCCAAGTTGCCCCACCATATGGAGAGAGGGCCCCTGGCAGAACTGTCTTATCATTATCGCAAAAAGGCATCCTGTAAAACAGATAGTGACTATTATTGATATTCCGTTTAATATGTATACCCTAAAATATGCAAACCCATCTCTATATTGGTGTAAAAAAAGTCAGTACGAACCAAACTATAACAAATTTATAGGCTTATAATACATACACTATAAAAAAAACTATCAATAATCTATTCAGTCTAATTTTTTTATTTATTTTTGGTATTTTTGTACATACACAGTCCCATTTATTTTTTGGTGGAATAATCTTTGGTATAATTTCTTTCATACGGGTATTCACTGATGTAATATTAGTTTCTTCAAGGTACTGCAACTTGACTAGATGCTGTGGGATTGGTTTCAACAAAGTGGACAAGTTTTTTGGTTATCATATCATATTGCATTAAGTTTTCATTAAAAAAAAAAAAAAGGTTTGTCATTTCAGGCCTCAGTGACATGCTCTGAATGTTGCTTTGAAAATGTTCTTTTTATCTCATTTAAAATCGTTGGAACATTTTTATCAAAGAACATTCTGTGATCTTTCACCTCTCAACATCACCAAAACATCATCAGTAGTTACAACGTTACGTCTTAGTCAGCATTTAACCTTGTAGGGCCATTGTTTGTAACGATAAACATCCTTAAAATGTTCTTTGAACATTGCATTAAAATGCTTTCTTAAAAATGTTAATGTAACCTTTGTAGGTAACGTGAGCCAGTATTGTGGAAACGTTCCCTGCTAGATGGGTCCCTGCTTGAAGTAGTGTCTTTTATTGATGAGGGCTTGTTTAGTGATGCTGTGTAAAAACAGCTGGCTAAAGTGGGTTTTTTTATTCGTGTTTTTCTTCCATCAAACAGCAGGCAGGTAAAACAAGCTGACCTGTTGGACGTGAGCTTTTGCAGAGGTTGTCTGCAGCTCTTCATCTCACTGATAATGTTTCAGCATTTACCCTCCTTCCTGCAGTATTTTCATGCCACTAACAAATCGCCACTAATAAAATAAAAATAAATAAATAAATAAAATGAAATAAATAATTAAAGTACAAGCAGGAGGCAGGACACAAACTAAACTCACAGATTCCGTTAGAAGTTACTAAATAAGTGAGGGCTGAACACACATAGACTTTAAAATCATCTTCCTCTCTGCTGTCCTGCAGTAGACAGGTGTGCAGAGTCTCACTATACACAGGTTTGTTTCAGTGGGAGAAGGGGGGCCTGCGGGAGTCAGCAGCATGTAACAAGTCCCTTTTTTGGTTTTGAAACTACTGTGCATGGGCGAGGCTTCCAGGTAGCACGTTAGCACTGGCGTGTAGATACCGCAAGCTCTCATTGGTAAAGGCTACAACTGGCTACAAGAAGGTTAAAACATGACGCCTGTGACGTTTTTAAAACAACTTGTCAGATCGGGGCTTCAGAACACTTGGATAACTTCGGACAAGCAGTATGGAAACATTTTGTGATTTTATTATGTATTTTTTTATTGTTTGAATCCTCCTCACCCTTTGCTTCAGTTGTTTGGGAGACGTGGACTTTAAAACTTCACTTGACTTTTCATCAGCATCAGGTTCATTTTTGGGTGAACCATCCTTTAAAGCCCACTGGGCATATATATATATATATATATATATATATATATTGCATGTCAAGTCAAGTCAAGTCAAGTCAATATATATAATATATTTATTTATATAGCCCATTAATACAAAACACGGTTTGCCTCAGAGGGCTTTACAGTGTACGACATCCCTCTGCCCAATGAAAATCTCCTGAAAAAGAACCCCTGTAACGGGGGAAAAAAAAGAAAAGAAACCTCAGGACGAGCGGCAGAAGATGATGAGGGATCCCTCTTCCAGTACGGACAGACGTGCAATAGATGTCGTAAATAACAAATGAAATGCAATCATGGCAAAAAGGAAAGAAAAAGAGAAAGGGGAGGAGAAGGGGAAGAGAGGGGGAGAGAGGCACAGCAATAGTGGAAACAGACACGTCATATTACAGTAATGATAGGAGTAAAATGATCAAATACACTCTATGATGATATTGTGGGTGTTGATAAGGGTCTCATGCATATATTGATAGGGAGGTGTCCAAAGGCATGTGTGTGAAAACGGCCTTTGTGGTGTTATATTTTGTAATCTTATTTTTTTTCCCTTATTTAATCCGTTTTTCCTCGAGTACTGACAAGACCTGTTGCATGCTGCAAGTGTAAAATCCCTACGGGTCCAAACTGAGCCACTCTGGTCATTGTACACAATTCACAGTCCGAACACAAGGCAAGCCTCTCCTCATGGCTGATACTTTCTCCGAGCCTCAAGGTTTTTCTCAGACAGTAGCGATATGTTGATGCCACGAGGGAAATCCCGCAGATGGACAGGCGCTGCTGTGGCTGTCAGCAACTCAGGGACTGTCATCCAGGCAGAAAAAATAGCAACAGGAGCTGGATGCTGTTGATTATAGCAAGAGTTTGAGGTGAAGTGACGAAAGATTACAGTGAGAAAATAATGACAATGTGCTTGAGGACAAAGAGGACGTAATAAAAACTCTACAATTTACACCGCCTGCAATCAACCGTAATATACAACACATAATATGTACCAGTTCTCTGTGTTCACATACATAATGTGAACTTTTGTGTGAGCTTTTCTTCCCCCGAGCATTTGTTCCCAATGTGACTGTGTGTCTCTTCTAACAGGTACAGCATTTCTTGCACTCTGCTCAGTCTCTAGAGGCTGACAGACATGCTATCTTCAGGTTAAAAGCCTTGGCAGGCAAATCGAAGTTTACATAAGCACATGCAGCAGCACTGTATATCTGCTGCTATATGTGTCTGCTCTCCTTCCAATTAGACACAAGTGGGTTGATAAAAAAAATAAGTTTTGGTGGAACACTCCCTGCTGGAAATGCTACCAATAAAAACAACGAGTTTCGTTGTTTGTTAGTGACGAACAGCAACTGACAGCCATCTTGCCAAAGCATGTGCACATACATAGTATTGTGCGCACATTTATACGTGCAGCACCCCCTTCAGCAGAATTGAGCTCCCCACTCAGACAGACAGACAGACAGGCAGCAGTTTGAACTGCAATGAGACTCGTAGTTGCGCTCTATAGGGGAAGCAGGCAGATTTCTTATCCAAGTCTCTTTTATGTTTGTGCGTGTGCTCTCATCGCCTCTCCCATGTGCTGCCTCTTTCTAGTTTTCCCCAATGTGCTCCCAGATTAGGTGCTTCCAACAGTTAATGTACCGCATCAATAATTCTATAGAGGGAGATGGAGGGAGCAAAGGGAGTGGGAGAAAGTGGCAGAGATGGAGCAGGGTACCAGAGGAAGGAGGCATCAATCCAATACATCTGAACCCATTTACCACCAAAACCTTTGAAGTCTAACAGTCCTTGGATTGATTCAATTTAATTATTTCTGTCATTTGTTATTGCTCAGCCCAGTCTCCACGAGAGAATGTTTGCATTGTGTGTTTCTGCATTTGCACGTTTCATACACATCAGCGTTTCTAAAGTGGCATAGTGTATGAGCTGACTTTGTCATACAGAGTTGAAGGAGATGATTGATGGTGTATCACCCAGGCAAGATGCCTACCAACAGGGGCAGAAGTATAGACAGTGCAGGCAGTGTGACTGCACAGGGGCCCATACTGTATAGGGGCCCATGGCCCAAGTTGCCCCGCCAGATGGAGAGAGGGCCCCTGGCAGAACTGTCTTATCATTATCGCAAAAAGACATCCTGTAAAACAGATAGTGATTATTTTAATTGATATTCCGTTTAATATATATACCCTAAAATATGCAAACCCATCTCTATATCGGTGTAAAAAAAGTTAGTACGAACCAAACTACAACAAATTTATAGGCTTATTATACACACACTATAAAAAAACTATCAATAATCTATTTTATTTTTTGCAATTTTTGTACATACACAGTCCCATTTGTTTTTTGGTGGAATAATCTTTGGTATAATTTCTTTCATATGGGCATTCACTGACGTAATATTAGTTTCTTCAAGGTACTGCAACTTGACTAGATTCTGTGGGATTGGTTTCAGCAAAGTGGAAAAGTAGATCTTCTGAGGATTAGGTGTCCTCTGCCCCCCCCCCAAACCAGTTATTTTAAGCAAAATATGACCTTCTCTTTTCTTTTTCCTTCCATAACCAAATGTTCTTTGTGCCTAAATCTAATATCACATTGTTTAAGCATAAAGTACATAATAGTGTGCAGATATACAGTATCTGTTGTTGGCTGAAACGTGCAATACCAATATTTTTTCTAATGATAGATCCTTATGTCCTCATGTCATCTTCACTTTTTAACATCTTAGTGAAGACAGCTGCTCCAGTATTGTCTGAAGATGAAAAACAAGGACCAAAGCGGGAGAACCTGGAGAACATCCATGGTTTACTTGCTTAGCACTAATTCAGCACTAGTAGGCTGAAAATACACATACATGTTTGAACAAGTGAAAACTCTCCATACAGCTACTTCTTATTATCTCCAATATGTCCGACAGATGGTGTGTAACACCATCTAAAATCGTAACACCATCTAAAATCTCCACTATGGATGCCATGATGGAGACAGGTGGAAAGAGACTCAAAGTTGGTGAGAAACGGGGAGAAGAGTAGGTGAAAAAAAAGACAGACAAGAGACGTGAGAGGAAATGCATCCCCCTCAGCACAGCTGGACTCGCTGTCATGTCGGCCTGTCACATGGGATCTGGCTCGAAATACTGGCTGTCTCTGTCTCCGAAGAACAAAAAATAGGCCACATCCTGTTCAACACAGCCACTGCATGGCACTCTTTCACAGTAGAACGTAACACACATTACAGGACATGAAAACACAGCTTCAAAGAGATTTATTCAGTGTAGGGATTGCAACAGAGAAAAAAGCTTACACTGTGTATTCAGATGCGGTTGTTAGTGCGTGTGGACTGTGTTTATGATGCAGTCCATTTTATCTTTTAATGTCTTTTGAGTGGTCATATCTAGCTGAAAATGCTCCTAAAGTTAACCTATTTAAGCCGTCTGTAGTGTTTAGTTGAAGTGTGTTAGCCCTTGATAAAGTTTATGTGCTCCTGTGCTTCTGACGGTCTGTTAAATGTGTGTGTTTGCTCTTTGTAAGTTACCATCAGTTCAGTCGGTGGAATTATGCAGTGGTTCTGCAGCTGCTGGCGCACTGAGTTGTCATTGTCTGTTGGGAGGTTGTTGTAGAATAGCACGTTCTGGTTCTTGTTCAGGATGCCTTTCTTCGTCTTGGCAGCCTTTATCACACATATTTTCTGCTTATAGTTCTGGAACTTTATTATCAAAGTTCTCGGAGAATCTTTGGCACCTCTTCTTGGCCCGACACAGTGTGCTATTTCAACACTATGAGATACCACAGAGGGGCTGTGTCCAGCACCTCCGGTAACCAGCCCTCCAGAAACGAGCAGGGATCCAGGATCTGAGCTCCCTCAGGAAGGTTCACCAGTCTCAAGTTATCAGCCGCAACCTTGTCTCCATGTTGATAACTTTATCTTCCAGAGCTTTGTTTCTTCTCTCTGCTTGTAGCTCAGCATGCTCGTCTTCCACTGCTGAAAGGTGTACCTACGCTTGTGTTTCTCTTTCACTGTAATCAACCAGATCCTTTCTTGTTTCTTCAACAGTGGCCAGGATCCCATGCCGTTAGTATTTCTTCTTTAGTCCCTGTGAGCTTACTTTCACAGTGCTCTGGAGCATTGGCATCAACGCTAGCCTCTTTGCTTAGGTTAGCTTCTTAGCTAGTATTATGTTCCATGCTTTGCTCCCTGAAGTCAGTCAGCTTCGCTTGTGTCAGTATTTTCCCTCCATCCCTGCTCATTTTCCCAAAAGTTGGCATCACAGTGTCGCGATTAATTCATTGAGTGCCATTGATGTATATATATGTCATTCAAAAGCCAACGCTTGAGTGCCATTGACGTATATATACGGTGGCTGGCACAAGGGGGCACTCTCACGCTCCCTGTGTGTAATTTTGGGGCTGCTGGGATTCGTAATTGTAGAACAAAAGACGGTAGATCAAAACATGAAGTGGAGTAGCCGGGATCAGAGAGCAGAGTGATTGGTATGGAGGTGATTCGAAACTACAGCAATGAAGCTACATTAATTCAATATCGGCATAAAATGACCCCAAAAAACGGAGAGGGTCAAGTGGCCAGTTTCGCCAGCTGGAAGAAACTCTCATGGATTCCCCCCTCCATGCTCTTGACTGAGTGTCCCACGGGGTCAGAAGCGTTTACTTTGAGAAAATTAGTGTTCAAAGCAGGCCTGGTCGCCCGAATACTATAGGCAGGATTAATGGAATAGGATTCCGGTTCAATTTTGTGGGTTTTCTCTCTCTAAACTGGGGCCATGATTTGTTGCATTGTGCTGTACTTTACATATTTACACATTTACACACATTTTTAATACAATTTTCAGATGTCTTTTCAGATGTCTTTTATGTCACTGAAGGCAAAATTATAACATTCATATCACTGTTTTTCTTGACAGACTCCTTTTCACAAAAATGCATTTTCCTCAGCTTTCTAGAAAAAAAGTGGACTTTTTGATGAAACTAGCCTCTATTCAACTTCAGATAAATCAAGAATGGAACAAGGTGCAAACAAATGGGGTTTTTTTTTCCATGACGAAAAAGAGAGTTTCTTCTTTCATTTGAGCTATTCTGTGTTTTCAGAGTCTTTGTACAAAATATTCTGCGGGTCTTGAAAGATGACTCAAAATGGCCAGAAAAGCTGGCACAAAGTCTACATTTTATATCAGGATTTTTCCAAGATCATAGTTGAGCAGGATTAAGTGTGGCTTTCTAGCTTGCAGCCATAACGGGAAATCCCTGATAAAGTTTATCGACAGTTTACAAACCAGCTAATAATAATAGCATTATAGCATTACGTATAATAACCAGTTGTCAGTAATTATCATTTCATGGGTTGTTTTTTAAAATTTCTGAAAATATTTAATAAATCGTTTCTGATTACTCAGGTTGATGGGGTGTCATAGCATTCAGAACCAGTAGCAGTACTGTACTGTAGCCCTGACTGTAAAACTAGCCTGTGGTGAAGAGTCTCAAATCTCTCCATGCCATCTGTGTCAGTACTCTGACCTCAGAGGAGTTCTCATCTGAACATGAACTGAGACCAAGAAGGACAGAGAAGGAGGGAGGCTCCCTCTCATGGAGTCAAAGTCAAGTATGTCTTTACCTGATATTCATATCACCTGATATCAGCATATCAAAGCCCGTCACCTGGCTGAAGTCCTGTCTCAGCTTTCCAAAAGGAATGTCAGACATGAAAGAGAGAGTATTTGAAGAGTTAAGAAAGAGCGGGGCTCAAATGCCACTTCCTTTTAAGTCATCATTTTAGGGTGTAGAGACTTCTGAACTCCTTGAGAGTTGATGGGTTGCCTTGAAGTGATGAAATGCTGCCATGACCATGCATTCAAACTCAAAGAAATTCACTGCTGTCATTTCTACACTGCCGGTCATTGATCAGAGCTGGTGTGTGTATGAGTGTGTGCGAGTGTGCTCTGTCACACTGTTTCCCCTCCAAACTCTGGTGCAATAGAAAATCCCTCACAGTTGCAAAGCCCTCTGTAGTGCACCATGCAAACTTTTGCTGGACATACAACTGTGATATAACCAATGATTTGTCTCTCTTTTTTATTTCTCTTGTTACTCCTAACATCTGCATGTGTATCCAGTGTGTGACCGGAGTCCCTTTTATCAGACTGCATCAATCATGCATTTCAGGTATAAATTAATAAAATTAATTTCAAAGATGCAGTAGCAAACTATGCAAATCCAACAGCAGCCAAGGAGGTAGGATGACAATATCTTTATCAATGATGGATAGTCTTTCTTCTGAAGCAAGGGAACATGTCTGCTTATGTAACACACTAGTGTTGCTGTGTACCTGTAAGTCACATGGTTTCACACACTTTCTCAAAGAATCCCTTTCTCTGAACAAATTTTAAACTAATAATTGATCATGTTGAAATTCTATTAAACCTTCACAGTAATACATTATTCACATATGAACAGATAACGTGTTCTAAACAGATGCAACTGTTTCAGACTCTTTTCGGTATTCACTTTTTTAAGATTTCTTTTGGCCTCTAATCTGCCATAAATTGTGTAGCCACAATGCAGAAACATTTCCCCTACAGTTCTCAAAATGACTGAAACCCAGCAAAACAGTTATTAGAAGCTGCTTCATAATATAGTATCAGCTTGTACATGAACCAAATTAAATAAAAAAAATCTGCCATTCCTAAGTGAATACCACCAATTTATTAAAGTTCATAAATAATGACATTAGATTGGAGAGCAGTCAGTTCTGTTTATTACAGAATACTTAAACAAAATTCAGAAATAACGATTTCACTGTACAGGTGTAGAGTGTAAAGGATCGCTATCACATATAAAATCAAATATGCACAGAAATACTAGCAGTAACACACAAGGACTCTATACTGTAAATGACACACCAACTAACACTAAAAAGACTGCACTACACTATGGGAATGCACTACACAGCAATGTACTGGACCAATTACTGCTGAATTTTCAAATGACCTGTCTTCTGGCTCTAGTTCACAGTAGCAGCACTAAAAATTCTGTTATTAAAATCAGATAAAACTTCTAGAAAAAAAAAAACAGCGTCCAGCAACTAGTGTTAATTGGGTAGTAATGGCACAGGATTTCCCACAGTCATTTATATGTGGCAGCCGGCCACAATCAAAACATTTGCTGCCATAAATTGATTCTATTGTCTTGATGCTGGACCACTGATATGGGGCGCTGTCATGTATCCCTTTCGTTTATGTATTGCACCTTAATCTGGGAGTGCAGAGCGTACTCTGGGAACAGACAGGACAGTAAAACACCAGATGCAATGAAAGTGAAGATTTACCGTGACTGTGCTGGGTCTTAAAGTTGCATTCTGCAGCAGTTGCTCCTCTCATCCATAGTTCTGATCAGCTGGATCGAAAGATCAATTATCCACCCCGTGACTTAAACTCCTCAAATTGTGGTGAGGAGAAAAAGGACCCATGAAGAGTTCTGTGGTCACTGTGTCCACGACCTGCAAAAACATCATAGATTCTAATTCTGTGGGAGACACTGTGGTAGCTGTAGTACACTTTACAATTAGAAACTCCTGGAGCTGTCTCTGCACTCTTGTGAAAATTAAAAAAAAGCAAGATTTAACTCCAATCAGTTTTTATCACCAGATGAGGGATCCACAGTCTCTACCAGACTTGTCATACAATGCAGAATAAAGCTCAGCTGATATTGTACAGGTGGTATTTTTTACCACACAGTCCAACACTGAAGCCTGGCACTTTGAATACATTGCGTACCTTGAAGGTAGATTGGAGACTGACAGGCTGTGTAAAGATACCCTCTTAAAAGTGCATGCAAATATGCAAAGAGATCCCTTTCAATTTAAAAATACTTTGTGTATTTTGTAAGCAGACAGAAAAAGTCATGCAGACAGAAAAAATGTCACCAGGAAATAATTAAACACAGAAAACTAGACAGACACAAACCCCTTATGTTGTAAATCATAATAAAAAATATTTTATTTGAGAAATTTCTTACTCTAAAGAGTAAATCTCTAAATATAGAGACAAAAATGCATCACATTGTGATGTGAGTGATGATTAATGTTGCTGCCTTTAATTTGAGCACATTTGGGAATCATCCCGTCAATCTATTCGAGTTTTAAACTGAAAACAACAATTTAAAAAGTGTTTCTTATACAACAAAAGCTCTTGCGAAATACAAAATGTGGGAGGTATTGTAGTCCTGCATTGCATCTGGAAGGTGGCACTTCCTATTAGGCTTGAACTGACCCTGATGAGTAAAAAGCCTGGGTGTAACACTGTCGTAGAAAAACTCACTTCAACGTCTGTGTTGTTACACTTTTACTATTATCTGGGAGACAAAACAAGTCTGTCTCTCACTTCCTTTGCGACCGACTTCCATTTCATGTTTGGTCTTTTGTTGTAGTGCACTGAGGCAGGTGTGAAAACCCCTCCACATTGTAAAATAAGTAAGTCACAAATACACCAATACATACGGTGTCCCTTTATGATTGTTTTTTTTTTTTTTATCTTTAAGACCTAATGATGGACAATGACAGGGCTTTTAATGTTTCAGGGACAATCTGCTCCAAGCACAACAAGAGCAACGATAAAAGATCAGACAGCTTTGAATAATTATACTGAGGGCACGGTGTTAGGAGTGAGTGATTAACGGTGTGTGTATGTGTGTGTGTGTGTTTGCGTGCGTTGGTTTGAGAGAGAATTTGAGCGGGGAATGATGATTAACGATGGAGCAGACCTTGAGAAGGACAGGCTGCCGGTGGGACAGATGACAGGAGATGGAGGGATGGAAGGAGGAGGAGGGACAGAGTGGAGAGGTGGACAGGGATACACAACCTCTCATTCTGGCAAATGACTGCTGAATGCTGACACATACAATAACAGTCATTTGCTTATGTATCATTTATTTTCCTACAGTGTATTGTTTGATGATGCATCATGTTGTATATTCAGCATATCCTTATTCCACTGTTCGTATGTCTTACGAATTAGCACTCAAAACGGCAAAGTAAGGTTTAGAATCATGGTTGGGCATTGTAATGTTAAATACCTAATGAAGCATGACCATGTGACCAGACATGACTTGATGACATGACTCAATGACATGACTTCACATTCGTATGTAACTTCAAATAACTCAGTGTTGTCTTTATGCAATATATGAATATATATATAGGGATAGGAATAAATACGTAATTTTAAATGGTTATATTATATTTATGTTCCTGTACATGTAGCTGCTGCTGCAGTTGTGTTTTGAGTGAACACTTTGGAAGTTGCTTTCACATGACTGTTCTTGAAATTTGATGACTTTGTCCCTGTGCTTGTGCTGCTTGATATCCAGGCTAATACTTGGTGAGAGCTGTCGTGTTTAGCATCATTCATATTGATCTGTGTACAGTCTGCTCTCACAGTTGAAGGAGAGAAAGAGAAAAGTCAAGGGGAGGTAGAGACTGTAACAGAGAGTTCTGATGATGGCTTTGGACTTTCCTTGATTTCAGGTCTGACTTTTGACCACATAACTTTTGCCCAGTTAGTCCATTGAGATGATGGTTGATACAGCCACTGTTTTTAAGCTTCACATGGCCTTTTTGTTGTTTTTAGGCCTGGCCATGTTTTGACTCTGTGATACCAAAGTTAAATGCCATGATGATGTGGTCAATTGGGTTGGGCGAATTGTTGGTTGTCAAAGTGGTGAAGATGTTTCTTCATTTGTTGTCTTGTGTCAGTTTGTTTTTGTAATCTACAGTGCATTAAACTCTCAGGATAACCACACAGTTAAATTCTTAACTATAGAATAACCTTTAAGACATACCATCGATTCTCAGTGGAAATGATTGTGTTCTTTCTACAACTGCACTGAATAGACAAACCAGTATCTGCAAACTGTATCTGCAACATAACTTGTTTTCTGAGGCATACAACTGCGACGCAAAAATTCCATTATTATTTATTTATGTATTCTTTGAAATTAGCAGTGCTTTGAACCCTTGGGGGCCAACGTATAAATGAGTTAAAAGCATCCGTCAATTGCCTGCAATGATATTGATCTAATATGTATCTAGTGAACAGAGCCTATATGCATGAAAGTATGAGGAATAGGAAGTATTGCTTGACATGATTAGCTCTGATATATACGATCACATGCTGTTTCTTATTCCCATGTAAATATGACAACCACCCACATCTGACACTCACATATATTAGTCTACCATCAATATACGCAGGGGCTTTTTTGCTTATAAAGACCTTACATAACCAGAGTGCACTGCTTTCTCATAGTGGTGATTCATATGAATTGCCATGAGATGAGTCCGGTGTGGGGCTGGATGGAGGTGGCATGCCTCTGCCTCAGATTGTACTATTCTCTAATCCATTTGTTCCAAGCACTTATGTGAGGACTCAAGTCAGCAGCTGCAAAGAAAAGACTCCTCTTCACTCCTATCCTCAGGGACAACACCATAGCTAAAGCACAGGCACCCTGAGAGCCTGCTGCCTTCTGCTGCACACACATACCCCACACACACACTCGTACAGTCCCCTGTGTCTTGGAGCCAGACTTGGGAAACCAGCATAGTGTGAAAGCTCTTGGTCGGGGGCAAATTAGCTTCAGGAAGTGACTGGAATGTGGTTACGGGTTTGTGCGTGGATGTAAATTTGCACGTCTTCAGTATGAATATGTACACAAACGTGTTGTGTGCAGATGTCTAGCTTTGTGTGAACTAACTCTGACTTGTGTGTGCGTGACAGAGGAGGAAGTGAGCTGGAGCCACATGGCCATATTTGGTGGTGAGCCCGACACAGAGGGATCAATGTTTTGAAGCAAAGATGCTTGACTTCTGACCCTTTTCTACTTTGTTTCCGCCAGAGAGTTTTTGCTTTAGCATGACTAAATCTAATATTTTGCTGATAAAGCACCTAAAAGACATTAAAGGATAGGATTACAATATTTTATGATTTCTTTATTTTGTTTTTATTCTACAAATCCCATGAAAAGTCTAAAGCCTGTTTAATTTTATTCCTCTGTAACACAGAGCTCAATGGTTGTCCAAAGAAGATTTATTTGAAACTGATATTGAGAGCACCCCCAAACAGCAATAACAATCCCCTGCATGTACACCTGTGTACACACAACTACAGTAAGAACAGTGGAGGAGTGAGAGGTTTATCTGACTCTCATTAATGCCTCACAGACAGATTATCACTCATGTGGCCTTGTCTTTAGATGTGCATAAGTTAAAGCCTTAATAAAATGTTAATGGATGAGTTATTTAACCCCTTGAAACCTGGAGTGACAATGAGCAACAAAAGAACAAAGATGACCTAAAAATTAGCAAGAAGTTAGTAAAGAGTGCAAGAAAAATATCTAAAATTAAAAAAAAAAGTTATAACACCTATGTAACATAATTTAAAATATGTAATCATGGTCATTATAAATAGTTTTTTTCCCTAGCTTTTTTCTTTTTTCCCTAGACATTTAGGGCTTTAAAAAAAAATTGAAATCTTCATTTGTGCAACATTTCATACTAGGTTACTCATTGCCTTACAAAAAAATTCCTATGTACCTGTACTGCCTGTCTGTGCATGTATAAATGGCAAATAAAAGTCTTGAATCTTTTCTCCCATGTTTTTGAAAGAAATAGCACCACAAGAAAGGACTTTTTTCCCAAAACCTTTTAAAAATAATTTTCTAAATATACTCGTACTCTATACGGAACATTTGTTGCCAGGTTGCCTATGGCTTCTTTTCCTATGTTTTTGAAAAAAATTAAACCATTTTGCTGAAGGTTCAAAGGTTTAAATCTGTGAAAGGTTTCTGAAAGTAGCACAATAAAAGTTCCAGGTTTAAGCTCCAGGTTTCAAAGCAACATGGATTGAATCAGTATTTACAGGTCAATGTGAAGTATTTAGGGGGATAAATTGTCAGAAATGGAAAATAATAGCCATTACTGCACTTTTAATAGTGTATAATGATCTGAAAATAAAAATGTATGTGTCTCTGTTACCTTAGAGTGAGTGGTTTATATGTACATATTCTTCCATGGAAATTACCATGTTCTTTCTACAGTAGTCCAGAATAGACAAACCAATAATTTGCTGTAGATCAGGCCATTCATGTTTTTATGTTGGCCACCATAGTTTTCCTACGCATATGACACACAGGTGAATTTTTAGCTCTGCAATCTCACTGCTAGACTCCACTAAATCCTACACACCCAACCTTTTAAACTTTTCTCTGTCTGGATGAATTGTAGAGTATATGTGTGGGTGTGTGTCCTCCACATTCATTCATATGAATTTGGATCTTGTGTCTTCTGCATTCAAAGTTAGATGTGGCTCTTCTTTTCAAAGTGTGTCAACCATGTGGCGTGTGATGGTCCAGAGGTAGCCTGGGCTCCTGCTGTAGTGGTTACAGCTGTGAATTTATGCGCTGTAATTGGCTGATGAAAGGCGCATAATTGAATCTGTGGAGGGGCACAATATTACAAACCCCTGACTGAGAACTGTGGGTTTGTATGCGAAAGCGACTGTGATAAATTTTAAAAATAGCTTCTTAGATTCTCACTCAAGAAAATAATAAAAAATAACCTCAGTCAGATGATAATTTGAAATCGGAAGTTTGTTCCCTTCTCATCTTTTGTGGCTGTGAGGAAGGAATTTTGATCTCATTATCATATTAATCATCTCATGCTAATGTTCTGCAGTGTGCACTCACAGACACGCAGTGAGTCATGCAGTCTATTTTCATGGTGAATTATTTCCGACGGGCGGGAACTATCTTGTAATGCTGTGGTGGAAATACTGTGGTCGACATCATCTTGTAAAGGCCTAGACTGTTGTGTGAACTTTGTACAGTAGGCTTTATCACATTGCCATGCTGGTAGAATGGGACACTTCACATGAATTTCTCCCACTTCATATTTTTTATTAAACATCAGCCTCGAGTTGATGATGTGGAATTTACTTGTTCTATGTTTTACACCTATTTAATGTGACAATCAAAAGTCAATGTCAAGCTATGAGAAATCAGTCATTTGTTTTCTGATCTACATGTCCTGTCAAGGATTGGTCAGAATTAGACTTTAGGAAAACATATTGGTTGTGGTTGAAAGAATACTCTTTTGGCAGGTGGCTAGACATCAACTGCAGTCTCCTGTTTCAAAGTGCATTGTATCAAGATTGATTGTTGGCCAAAGAATTGATGATTTGAGACTGTGCATCTTGATGCTTAATTCAACACAATTTCTAGAAAAAAAGTTGAACATTTCTGCAAACCAAGGATATGTTATATTTGTATGTGATTGTGTAGTGGATACATTGAAGCTTTACATTTCTGTGTGTTTCAACGTCACTGAAGTTAGCATGTGGTTGGCTTTAGGGCTAAAACCACTTGGTAAGGGTTAGGAAAACAACATGTTTTGGTTTGAAATATCTGCTTTCACTTGGTTTACGCATCAGGGTGAAACGCTGCCGGTCATGACATCATACAAAGAGCACAAAGGTCCCTATAGGACGGCAGGGAGGGGAGGTGGGTCTGATAAATCCCTGACTTTAACCCTTTGAAACCTGAACTGACAGAAGTTTTCCTGTGTGCCTTGATGCTTTTCGAAAGCTTTTTAAAGCTGTATGAGGAAAAAGTTCCAAGATATTTGTAAGAATATGACCTGGAAATGGGTTAGAAAAAAGGGGGGAGAATTATCAGATAATTATATAAAAAAAATAATAATAAAAAAGTAAACCATATTTATAATGATCGTAATTATATATTTAGAATTATCTGGCCGAAAAAAAACATGTTTTTTTAACTGCCTATTAGTTTTTATATTTTTAAACGTTTCATCATTTTTTTCAGGTCACTTTCGTGTTTGACTTATTTTGTTTTTTGCTTTTTTTCAGGTCATTTTCTTCTAAAGTTTTTACTAACCTTGCACGTTTCGGGGCCATGTCTTATAGAGTTGCTCATTACTTTCCCATGTTTTTGAAAGAAATCAAAGCTGTTTGTTCAGGTTTCAAAGGGTTAACCCAGGAGGTCGCTGTTCGCTTCTCATCTGAATGTGATGTTTTTTCACAACACCTTACCATGTGCCCTTTTTGCTTCATCCTAACCATCCATGGTAGCATGTGCTTTTGTTGACGTCCCGGCGTTGATTGCTATGTGTTGTTGTTGTTGCCTAAACATAACCAGATGCTTTTGCACTGAAATCCCACCATGTGTTTTTGTTGGCAATCAGGTGCTGGTAGCGGCATCCTGGAACATAAACAGCAGATGCAGAAAGATACCTTGAGCATATTATGTAGTCATGGAAGTCCACTGCAAAGCGGCAAAATGTGATGACTAGGGATGAGAATGTGGTACAGTGGAGGGAAACTAGTTAATGTACGCATATTACCCACATTTTTTATGATTCAAAGCTGGTTAAAATTCATTAAGTAGTGTAGTAGTAGTAGTAGTAGTAGTAGTTCATTAAGTATTCCTTTAAGCATCGGTCTATATACTGAAGCTTGTCCTTACATGAATTTGCTGTGATTGTCTTTGCGTTTGTCAGAAGCTGCTGGCTGTCAGATGTTGTTATTTGTCTCTTTTTTCCCCATCACTGCTGTTTTCTGATGTACTTCTTTCCAAGTGCAGTGTAAAGAGGGGGAAAAAATCTTATTTTAGTGTCATTAATTGGTATCAACTGAGTTGAACCACCACTGTTGCCATGACATTTTAGCTGAACTGAACCAAAGGAAGAGAAGGAAACACACAGATAAAACACTCGGAACCTGCTTAGTGTGAAAACTGGGTGAAGACAGTCAATTATCCTTCTTTCTCTCTGTGAGTTTCTCTCTCTTTGAGTCAGGTCACAGAGAACCAGTTGACTACATGTTGCGCCTGTCTCTCCGTCAGCCAGCCGTACCAGTGCTATGATGGTTAATTAAGAAGTTGTGGAACAGCAGACAGCTCTCTCTGTCGCTGCGCCCAGCCTCTCCTTTTTATTACTCTAAATACAAACGTGTGTGTACGTGTGTGTGTGTTGTCTTTAGTATGACTGCAGTCCCAGGTAATTAGCAAGATCTCACTCCGTGATCTCTCTGTCAAGAGTCAATTAGCCTGGTGAGTTTGTGGATGAGGCGACGTCAGTCCTGCGGCACGAGGAAGTATTTGTTAATGTATGTGTGTGTGTAATGCGAAAGGGTGGGTTGCGTGTTGAGGTGTTTGACAAGTACTAATTACCTCAGGGCTTGTCAGAAACCCAGGGCAGAGAGAGGAGAGAGGCAGACAAAATGATGGTGGCAGGTTATTAAATAGTTCATGTTTTTTTATTTGTAAGTGTTCAATTTTAAAGTTATAGTTGTTGAACTTTTTCCCTTTTCATGCTTTGTATAGCTCTTTTTCCAACACACATGAAAGTCTCAGAACACCCACACAGCAGCTCTTAGTCAGTTTTGCTTAAGTTGAAGATGGACAGACTTTGATAGGAATTAATGAGGTCATCAAAGTCTATCTACCAAACAGAATGATAAAGGTGGATAAAGGTTTACTCTATTTTGTTGATTCTACCTGTGCAGTATTAAATGATAAATGAAATGCATTCATATAGCCATTCTACACAAAGTGCTTTACAGTTTTTCTCTCATTCACACACAAGCATACAAGAAGGGTTTCCATTAACCCTCAAATAATGCACATTAAAACTGTGAATATCAAATATGCCTATTGGAAACATCCCTTTGAAAAAAATCCCATTTATCGCAAACGCTTGCATAAGGTGGTATTTTAGGCGATTCAAAAAAGCTTAATTTTGCAAAACTCCAATTTATACACGTTTTCACTTCTATAGGTCACATGATACTATGTGCTTGTCGGTAGGAACTGGTCAACAAATAACCCTTGACTGAAATCTTAAGGATTATAACTTTAGCATATTCAAATCTATAGTCAGTCATTATAAAAGAGATATGAGAGGCAGCCAGTGTTGTCCGCCTCCGTCCATGCTCATCACCATTAAAACGCTTTGTAAAACTCGCAGTTAAATTCCGTGTTGTTTTAGTCATCCAAACAGCTCCACAGTAATGTTTTAGTAAATTAATCCTTCATTTCCTGCAGTAGTGCCGAGCTTTCCCTACCATTAAATATACTGTGCGGGTCATTCTGCCTTCAGCGACTACTCGCCATAAAGACTTTCATTAGTCTGAGTTTAAAAGCAGAATTTTAGTGTCCCACGACAGTCGAGCTGATGTTTCAGGGGCTTTTACACCTTGAGAAGACAAAAACTGTGTGTGTGTGTATGGGGGGGGGGACACACAGAGTCCTCCCCGTGGCTCCTCAGTAAAGTGCTCACATTTAAAGACACTGTGACAGCACAGACTTTTAGCATCTCATTACGGTCTAATTATTTTTGCAGGGGCTTTTATTAGTGGTCTAAATGCTGCATGTGTTCCGTGTTTTTTTCCTTCACCCAACTAGAAGCTAGAAGCTTGAGGGCAAGATTACTGGAATCCATGTCAAAGAAAAACCTACTGCCAGTTGGAACCCTGAAGGTGATATCTATTCTTGGCCCCCATTTGTTCCTTTCAGTGCCTCGACCACATGTGGCGCTCCTCCTAGGGTCCGTCCCGGCCTCCGCGGCTGTCAGCCCCGCTTCCCTCAGCACTAGGTGTTGGTAATGAGCAGCTTCAAACCTCATTGCCCCCTCATTACAGTCAAGGCCTGCTGGGATTTCTGCTTCTTTCCTTCTCTCCAGGATGTCACTATCAAAGAGTCAGCTCGCTCACTGCTGGACACAGGTAGCATTCTGAGGACCGTTGTGATGTGTGTGTGTGTATAGTTAGGCGTTTAGGGGAAAAAAAGCTCTATGTGTGTGTAAGACACATGTCATGTTTGCCGTTCTTCCCATGTTTCCACTGCATTTATTTTACCATATCCCTTTAGCTTGCATCTCCAAAAATTTTACATGTTATACTTGATTTTGGACAAATTTGGCACATGGACAGTTAAAATGTTTTTACACTCTTTTTAATGCAACCTAGCAACCAAAGACTCCTTTGCTTCAAGGACAAAAGGGAACCAGAGCTAGAGATGGTCATCTGGCTGCTTGTGCTGTCCATTAGGAGGGAAAGAGTGCTAAAGAATGATAGATGTGGTAGTTAAGTATTTATCCAGCTGGGAAATCGATCTTCCTCTTTATCATCGAGCTGGCTTCAGGAATTATGTTCATATGTGGTGTTTCTGCAGCACAAGATTTACATTTACATTTAAGAATGTTCGGAAGATTCGAGTATATGGTCAGAGTGGTGCATACGTGCATCCAACTTTAATGTCAGAGACTGCTTGTTTCTTCTCAGCTCTATAATTCAAGTTTTTTTGAACCGTGATCCTTGCTGAAGAGAATCTCTGCACACTTGGATGTGTGACAGGTGCGTCGCAGGAGGGTGCAATTTGTAAACAAAGGAAGAAACTCCCACACGCTGTCCTGCTCACTGCTGACGTATTTATTAAATTAATAAAACAACGGTTCTGTCTAGCATCAGAACTTTTCTATATACATAAAAACACAGAGACTGCTTAAATTTTTCAATTATCCAGTCAGAGGATTGCTGAGACCCATGATGAAACTGCTTTGCATCATTCGCCAGATAAGAGTTAAAATAATTCACAATAAATCACAATAAACATCAAATATAGCTACATGTAACCTTACATACCCTGCAAGTCAAAACATAATAAGTACCATCATGTATCATCATAAACATCATCCTACAATGAATACCTGAAAGTTCCTCAAATGGTCAAAATACAAAAGCATGTGAATAAATGAAGCAAATAGAGTGAATGCAAATACATCAGTCAGCATCCATGCAGTCCAAACAACAACAAAAAATAGTAAACTATCCCAGGCTCAAGACAAATATGATGAAGTTGAAGAAATTTGTGTTAAATAACTCTCAGCAGTCGTCTGATTGGATGATTGAAAAATTGAGACAGTCTTTGTGTTTGTATCTATGTAGAACGTTCTGATGCTGCCATCATACCTGATAAAGGTCTGCTAGAGGAAAAGGTTGTTTATTCATTCAAAAAATATGTCAGAAGTAAGCGGGACAGTGTGCAGGATTTCTCTCTTTGTTTATAAATTTAACCATGATCCTTTGCCCAACCTCAAGTTTTATTTGATAACCATGCCTTCAGCATGCATATATTTTAAAGAAAAACATTTTTGATAAAATAATGGATATATATATATATATATATATATATATATATATATATATATATATATATATAGCTACTGTGATGTCATCCATTCCTTTGTAGACTGCATTTTGAAGTTTTGACTTAGGCAATGTGGCCATCGTCATCTAAGATTATTAGAGCTTCCATATTTGCACAAGAGGCAGGAGCTGTGGAGGAGTGAGGGGTTGATCTGACTCATATTCTGTGGTGACACCTCACTGCCCTTCACTAAAACATCAGTTATGCATAACTTTAAGACTTAATAAAATGTAAATGGGTGACTAATATAAAAAAAATGTATTTTAACATGGGGGTCTATGGGGATCGGAGAGCCAGCGTCAAGTGGCCATTAGAGGAACTGCAATTTTTGGCACTTTGGGATTCGTTTAATTTTCCAGCCTTGGCTTTTGCCATTTGGTATTTTTAAAATGTCATTATTGAGTGTGTAATTGTCCAGTTGTCCTGATTTGATAACTCATTGCAATTTCAGTGATTGCAATGAAAGTATCATTATTGGGTAAATTCAACTATGTACAGGTGCCTGTAAGTTTCAGAACAGTGCTTTTAACTTTCAATTATTAGTTACTTATCAGCTCCACTGAGGTAGCATCGTGGCAAATGCGCCTAGCAATAATGTGGTCAACAACCAAGTAATAATGGGACATGTTATCTGACCAAGGCCAGTCCCAGTCGGATATGCTCCAAATGATGTTTTGCCAGGATCCTGCACAAATTAGGCCTTTGGTCCAGTTTTGTAGTGAAATAATAATAGTGATAACAGTTATAGTTTGGAAAAGAATATGAGTTGTGGTTAGAGATTGATATTGTCTGTGTGGCAGTAACTGGTGTTTTTGGTCACTTAAAGGTAGTGGCAGTTATGAACGCAACATTGACAGATAAGCATGTTCTAAGTTGATAAGGAAAACTTGTTAGCAAGTTACTTATGTGCTCATTTAGCAGTTTAAGGAGCAATATTAGCATTCCTTTGGAGTTATGTCTTCGTCCATCTGGTGTATTTAATTCACTATTTTTGCTCAGTTTTTGGTCTCTACCAACTCCTGATGTAAACTGCTGTGTCTGTAGCTAAACCAAAACAGCAAAGTTATAAGCTAGACAGCTAAACATTGAGCTGATAGTCACTGTAAAGGAGATGTTGGGTAGCTGGCAACAAAAGCTGCCAACAAATATGTCACCTGCCACCAGATCAGCCAATAGCAGAATTCAATTGCAATAGCCAGTTTTCAACCAGTAGAGGGCAGTCACTATGTATATTTATAACGCAATATGTAGAAATGTAATACTCTTCCTTAAAATGCCAAGATTTGGACCTGAATCCAACAACACCACCACTATATCCACAGATGGCTGAAAAAAAGTAGTTTCTCCTCAACAGCTTCACCAATAATCAAGTCTTTTGGCCATCCAAGTCTAAAGAAATGAACTACTTTTTTTGTATTTCCCATTGAGGATATATACCAAATACTGTGTGAAATCAGGGGTTACATAATACTTTAATCTTTGAAAAGAAAGGGAAAAAAAATAACTTTTTCAGTTTTTTAATGATCTTTTCACCTCAATCTTATTTTTGGTGATACAAACTGAATTGAGGAATAGCATTTGTTTTACTTAATTCGTTTTTTTTCACAGCAGTACAAATGCCATAGTTCATCTGTTTAATCAAGCTTTTTTGTTATAACAAACATCAATACAATGCACATAATGACATTGATGCTCTACAGAAGTGAAGCTCAATTAGACAAAATAGCAAAAATACTAATTTAAGTGAAAACATATGCAAATACTTTGAGAATATTTTTTCTCAAACATCAGTGGTTGTATAAAATATTCTTATAATAAACTTACCAGATCAGCCTGATTCTTCAGCTAAAAGCAACACGAGCAGCTGGTTAGTGTTGACACAACATGTGTGGTCAAACCCAGTTTGACAGGGATGTGATATGACCACATCACTTCCCTCCAGTCTCACTCTCTCAATCAGTGCAGACTGGATCAGGGCTTTCCACTTAATTGGCTGATCTTTACATGACTCATGGCCTATGATTGGCTGAGCAGAGAGCTATGGAGAGAGAGAGGTTTACCACTGTTGACCTGCTACTGATTTAATGACATCCAGACATATTTTCACTGTATATTTCCCCATCCCTCTCCTATTCCAGTTATGTAGTTATGTGCTGTCCTGACCGGGGGTTTTACATAAAGCAGAGGGTTCAGTATCTGGTGCAGTATGGTACCAAAGCAGCACATTAGCATGGCAGCGTTCCCACACAGCCTCACCACACGTGTGCCAGCTAGCGGAGGAAGAATTGTGTCTGCTAACAGCTGCTTCAGTCCACAACAATAAACATGTAATTATGGATCGGTCCAAGTGGAAATCCCATAAAGGTGCTCATTGGGTAAGCAGTGAAAACACTCAAAGGCTTAATTTTGTGTTTCATTAAAACTGCTCAAACGTGTAGTACTTTAGAGAGCAATCATGCCAGGTCCATGCCAATTTACATCAAGCTCCATTGAATAACTGTATTTGAGTTCTAACACATAGGGCTAGTCCAAGTATCTGCTGATGCATTCCCCTTGTGTTTCCCAAGCAGCACCCTCAGAGGCTGAAAAATGAGGCCAAAGCTGAAGTGCCAAAAGCTGCAGTACCTCAACTGGCCACATGAGGCTGGCATTTCAAAATGGCCAACTTTACAGCAGAAATACATAGGTTTACAGCTGGTGCAATAAATGGTTTTGGTCTAAGCTAATTTCAGGGATGAACTTTAAAAAAAAAAAAAAAATTATGAAGGCCCAGAGTTACGCATCTTAAAGGGCGGTGGCCACACTAAGTGATCGGCTGTCTGGGAGGTGTCACCACAACATGATGTAAGAAAAAGTCATATAATTGTGTTAGACCAACTAAAACAGTACTTTTAAATACATATAAACATGTCAGTATGACTTCAGTCTAATTTCTCGAAGTCTGACTAACACACCTAGATAATGCGGTTAAGGGGCAGTTCTCTCTTTCATGTATATGTCTCAACCACTCCTGAACTGGCCTAGACTTTCTGCAAAAAAGCCGTACGTAAGAGTATGTATGAAAAGTACAGTGCTGAAAGTTATCTGTGTTTTCATGCAACTCCTTTTGCCGTATGCTAACTTGTTTGGTATTTGACGTAAAAGGCTCAACCGGAAGAAGGTCCAATAGAAACAAGCTGAAAGACAGCATATCAACATCTACTGTGGCAGGTTCAGACATACTTCAGTCAATAAATTGATTCTCCACCAGTGCTTGTTTACTGGGACAAGGACAGTAGTCCAATAAAATGGCCTTATTGAGCTATAACTGTAGCTTAACTTAACCGTGCATGAAAATACACTGTGTGAGTCAGATCCACTTTTCGCTACTCCACAGCTCCACACTCTCATCTAACTATGGTCACTCCTGGCTCCAAAAAATCAAGATGGTGTTGGCCAAATTTTGGGATGAGCCCAAATCAAAATCTGAATTTGGAGAGGCACAGATAATGACATAGACACATATATTTTTTTATATGCAAATTATGCTCATCATTATCTGGAAATTAAAAGGGGGATGAAAAGCACAGTATGAGAAGGTAGAAATATATTGCATAATTATTATTATGGCAGCAGTAAATCAGTTTGATGCTTTGAAGTCACAACTGCATTTCCAGATTTAACATGACTTCTTTTAATCTAATGTTAATTTCTAATTTGATTATGTTTGTTCTCATCTTGTACGTTAATTGTTGCCAAAAAAGTGAGAAAAAGCACACTTCCCATATAAGCCATGACCACTTCTAGTTTTCTTTATGAGCACAGATACAGATAGTTGTTTGTTTGAACAGATACAGAGACAGATAATGACGTGTCTGCATGCCTCTAACTGAAAAGCAGAACTCCACTGAAGCACTCCACAAACCAATGGGTGACGTCATGGTAGCTACATCCATTATATATACAGTCTAAGTTTTTCCACCATGGTATATAACAACCAAGATGTAATGTATGTGCATAGTTTCTGTATATGTAACATATCCCACAACCATTTGTTTAGCATTTTTAACTGCGCTGCACCTGTCTCCCTGGAGAATGTTCCTCCACCCTGCAGCAGATATCATTCCATCGCTGCTGCCCACCCAGGCTCAAGACTTTATTACCCACACAGACCAGGGGAGATATTTGTGCCTCTGTCTCTCTCTTTAGCTTACCTTTGAAGCTAGAACGACTTTATGCGTTATTGGCAAGGCAGAGTATTGAGCCCTGGAGAGAAGCTATGGAACCCCTTCCGTTTAAATTTAGCCCCCCCCCACCCCCCCCCCCATTTTATCTCGGCGTTCTCATTAGCAGCACTGGAGACTAATTGTTACTGGTTAAGTCTTTATTGCTGCAGGTTCCTTCACTTGTTCGTCTGCCTCTCTCTCTCTCTACCTCTCTCTCTCTCTGTTTTTGTCCCTGCTCTTTTCCAAATGGCACAATGGCAGGGGCGGCTCTTTGTATGGCGGTAATTAGCTTTTATGGTGTTGCTATGAGCAGTGTCCTTTCACTGCCGTGGCCGTCACTCTGCTCGGCCTGTCGCTTTATCACCCCGCCATCCTCTGGGCAATTAGTCTGCAGGCCCACCTCCCACCCCACCCGCTGCTGCCGTTGTCCAGCCGTATCCTCCCAAACCCAAGCAGAGAGAGAGAGAGACTTCCACCTCCCTCCCACTGTTTCACAGCAGGAATAAAAATCAGCTGGTTTCACAAAGGCCTCCTTTTTGTTTGGCAGTGGCATTGGGTCAGACCTTCTGTATACAGACTGGAAATTTCTAATAGTGTTTCCGATGGTGGATGTGGCATGTTATTTTGCAGAACACCAGGCTCTGAATGGGATAATTGTCAACAGACAAAACAGGAATTAATGATGTTCTCAGTACGTCACATCAGCGGACAATTGCTGTTTGATTTCCCTTCCTTTGTGTAGAGTCCGCACTCCTCGAAATTATAGCTGTAGTGTGCAGAATCCTCCTCACTAAGCTTGCCTTGGAGCATAATTTGTGTACTCATGAAGACTCATCTGCCCACACACACCACACGTTCCCACCAAATGTTATTCCTCATTTAGATATATAAAGGAATGTTTCGGGAATGAGGATTTTCCAGCCGTAGAACTACTGTTTTCAATACTGTTGACTGGGGGTGGACACTGTAAAGTACTGTAAAATTAATATTCCGGTATTTGTGACTTTTTGTAATGATCACTGGGGACCCCATGCAGAGACCTCTGTTATGGAAATGAGGTCCTTCTGGAAAACTCCTAATCAAATGATGGTATTAATACCTGGGTCTCTTTGAAGTGAAACGCTTTTGAATTAAACAGGGAGACGTGAAAGTGGGGCCGCTTGCATGCACACAGTTTGATTTAACACTTTGATATCTGCCCCCACCCCATGAGAATAGGAATGTGTGATTTTGCGGCACTCTGTTATTCACAAAACAAAGTGTGACAGGTGTGAAATGTACACATTTTATATGCAGGAGAAGGTAAAAGAAAGAGGGCTGAAAAAGCAGACTTAGGTCGAGCAAATACATGTAGATAGTGCTTTACTCTAAAATCAGGCAGGATATAGAGAGGTAGTCAGTCAGGTACAGGGAAGCTCGAACACCTCAGTAGGAACAGCCAGGAGTGTCCATATAACATTCATTCTTTTTAAGCTGCTCATGTGTCAGAGCATTCAAAAATTGGAAACTATGCAGATGTGACATATGTGTATTTTCAAGTGACTTAGCCCACATAAGGAAAAAGGTAACGGTTGCACACTGACTCTATGCTACATAAGTTAATTCAACACATTTGTATCCTACTTAGATCTGCGTCAGATCAAAATGTTTGAAAGACAAAACCATACCTATATTTATACATATTGCACGCTAGCAGGCTGACATGTTCTATGGTAGTAGGTGTGGTTCCAACAAAACTTCCAGAAGTGGTCAAACAGTTGACAAACAGCAATTAAATTACAAAGAAAGTACACAGAAAAAGGACAGAGGAAGAGAAAACCAGTGATGTCAAGGCTATATTACAAAACATCAAGCATATCTCATTTGATAAAAAACACATCTATCAAAATTCATCTTTATATCAAAATACTTTATATTAAAATCCATCATCAGTCTACCTCACCTACGTTCAAAACTGTAATAAATTACAGTTTGTATTGGCAATTAATTCTGTTCACAGAATTAATTGCCAATACATACAAAAATATCAAATTCCAATAAAGGAAAAAAAAGGTTATACTCCAAAAAAGGAATAAGATCCCAATGAGGACACACACATGTTACATTGACAAAACAATCCTGTTATATGCAAATTTTCAGTTATAGAGGAGGAAATTTGAATACTTTCTTACTCCAGAGAGTTTCTGTATTTCCACCCTCCAAACTCTTAGACCTAGAGGTTTAAATAAAGAGTATGAGATTAAGTATTTTCTCTGTAATAAATGATCATGGTCTTATTGTGAGAGCTCTGATTGTGAATTGTTTTCCAGGAGTATAAATGAAAATTTGTATCTTAATATAACAGGGCTGTTTTTATGATAGCCTTTCACCTACGTGATGTACGTAGAGCTACCCTCTTTCAAGTGACTTAGCCTTCCAGTGGTTATAAGAATTATAACTGTTGTCCATTGGGACCATAGTCTATTTATAGTATAGTATAAATAATGGACACGGCTAACATGACGTCACCCGTTGGTTTGTAGACTGCCTTTTGAAGCTTTGAGCTTGGCATTCATTTTTTTCCATTTTTTATTATTATTATTTTATTTTTTTGGGAGCCAGAAGTGACCATATTTGGCTATAGAGACCAAAACTGTTTTATTGCACTAGATTATAAACATTTTTATTTCTGCTGTAAAGTTCAGCGTTTGAACATGGCCATTAGAGGAGCTACATTTGTTTGGACTTCCAGAATGGCTTCATTTTTCAGCCTCAGAGGTTGCAATTTGGTTTGGACCAAAGGGGAAAATAGTGTCATGTTACAGACTCAGAGTCCGCCCATAGAGGAGGTTGATGTGGTCAGACAGTTTGTCTCTGTTCACTTCCTGTTTTATTTTGACAGTCAAAACTGATTACTCTAAAAAATAGGGTTGCGGCATTCCGCTGACCATGCTCTTTCCCTACCCAAGTCTTTTTGTTCTCCTCCACCTAATCAAAAAATAACCATTGCAGTGTCAGATCAGAAAATGTTTTACCTCTACAACAATGGTTTGTTATGATTTTTGGAAGGCATTGACAAATGATGTTGTCTTCATGGGAGAACCAGATCAGAAAACACTTCTAAGTATCTGTCTGGAGGGCTTTGATAAAAATATATATTTAATGTTAATTTGTTAAATTTGGAGGATTTATTGGGCTAAATGTCTAATGCAGCATAACTAACAGTACCTGTTGAGTCAGATAAGATACTCAAGGACATGTAAAACAACTTATTACCCAATTATTAACATATTTGTCCAAATACCTGTTATGAAGTAGGCCTTTCAGTTTCATGCACAGGGAATGTTTTGCAATTGTAATTCCAGCTATTTAATAAAGATTTGGGTAGTTTATTTGTGTTGCTATAGCAACATGTCTGAAGATTATGCATAAAAATCAACACTACCTAAACAAAAGCAGCAAAAACTCAACAGAAAAGGGGAAGAAATGTCACATATTGCTTGCACACAGCAGTTATTTTTGGGCCGTGCTCAACAAAAATGCCAGCTTCAGTGAACTTAAACTCCAAATAAAGAAAAAAAAGTAAAATAGTGAAAATCATTCATCATCATATATTCAAATAACAGTTATTCTTGTTTTATAGTGTGTATTTATTTAATGTATTTTCAATTACCTCTTTAAGTTTAACTTGATAGTTATGTATGTCATTTTATCATTTTTTTTATTTGCCTTTATGAGTTGGGAGGGGATTGCAGAGAAGGTTAAGCGTAAACATTTCTGCTTAAAAAACACAAAAATCTGTTTCACTGTACTTTACTTCTGTGAATTGTTGAATAGAATTTGGTTTAAAAAAATGACTATAAAGGTAAAAGGTATACAGCATTATAAATTATTGGTTAATTTCGTCCATCTTTCTTTTTTACAATGACCAGAAATTGGTTAGCATATTTACTGAGCCAAATAATTTTACAAATGACGTGTACATTGTAGAATATCAATTATATTCAAAATTGAATTTATATTAAAGTCTCTGAGACATTATCCTGAAATGTTCAATCTCCCATATTGACAACAGATCCAGAATATCCACCACATTTTTCTCGATAACCATTTTGATTTCACTGCTCCAGTAAGAATGACAAATCCCAACCCAAGGGAACATTTGAACTCCTGGGACCTATTGGCGGTCTTGTCACTGAGCTGTGGTCTTTCCTTCTTAGCTCAGATATTGATCTGCCGGTTAGGCAATTAGTCTGAACAGACCCTATTCCCTTCTTATCCTCTCTCCTCCGTGCTCCAATCTAAAGCTCTTAGAAAAGACCGACGGATTGCCCAGAGTCAAAAGAAGCCAAATTACCTGCTCTTTTTCTTCCTTCATTGTGATCACCTGCCAGCTACAGGGGTTAGGAAAGGTTTCAACTCTTCATACAACTAAATCAGCCCTCCCTTTCTCTCTCATACTGCACTCAAGCCCCTACAATCCAGCAGCACTGCTGCTTAGACTAGAAAAGTAGAAAACAATGTAGGAGACGCAGGGAGACACACCTGTTCAGTCCTTCAGTCAATATAAGTAGGTGGCTTAGAGTGCAATGCTCCTTCATTTACAGCTGAACTATAGCTAATATGGAACTTTGGTGACTTAACAGGAAACAAACTGAAGTACCTACTTAGATACCCCTGAATGTGTTTAGAGACTGAACGTTTCTTGATTCATAACTGATGTCTCATTGCCTGCATGTGAAAAATTCCATCTAATATTTATTCCTAATACCAGATATACACTAATGAAGAGGGACAGAAGACTCACATTTATTGTATCACCTCCTTTTAAAAACTAGAACCAGAGAGGATGTCCTGACTGAAGATTTGATTTTTTTTATGCCTCTGCAGCAACAAGAGCTGTGGCCATTATATTTTCAGGTTGTCCATCTGTCGATCCCTTTCTTATTGGTTTCTCTCAAGCACCCCCCAAGAGAATTTCCTCAAATTTGGCACAAATTATCCACCTGAACTCAAGGCTGATCTGATTAAATTTTGGTGGCCAACCATTCATGTGACTGTGACCTTGTGTCCATCCTATTCTCATGAACATAGATATGCTTTGACCAAATTTCTTCAAATTTGGCACAAATGTCAACTGGGACTCATGGATAAGCTGATTAGCTTGTGGTGGTCAGCCATCCAGGTCACTTTGACCTTCTCTTTCTCTGTGACCTACCTCTGATAGGCTTTAAGGTAATGTCTTCAAATTTGGCACAAACATACACTTGGGCTCAAGGATGAGCTGATTAGATTCAAGGTTTTTGGATGTAACTCAAGAATTCATTTGCTAATTTTGACAAATTTTGACAAAAACATCTAATAAAGGGATAAAACAAAGAAGTGATGACATTTTATAATAAAAAGTCTCAAATGTCAACTTTACTGTTGCATCATAGTGTTCTGCAGAAACTGTTTTTTGGTCATTATTCAAAGCTGTAACTCAGTAACAGGAGACACATGTGGTGAAATACTAAACTTGTGACACTAACCTTGGGTGTCCACCTTGAAATTGTCTGATTGTATAGATCTTCTTTGCTGCTGGGTTAAAGATGTGTCTCATGCATCCATTTTTTCGTCTACTGTCATGGAAACACATGGGTCTGGAAAGACATGGATGCTGCATCAGCCCTGTCTCCAAGAAATTACATGTATAAATTATTTGAAATAATTTAAATATGATCTTTCTCAAACCTTAACCAAAGTGCTTCTGTTTCCTAAACTCAACGACAGACTGGACAGGAACAAGTGATTCTGCTTTCACAGTCCTGTAATTTGTTTGTCCACCATCCACCCCAATCACCTCCCTGCATATCCAGAGTGGTACAGAAAGGTAGTGTTTCATGCACTCAAAGGAACTTCACTCAAAGATTATGTTGTTTCACAACGTAATTATAAATGCAATTTAGTGACATACAAACATAAGTTCTAGTAAACAGGGTTGGCTGTATATTGAAGTTTCACCAAGGCTTAATTCCCCTACCCATCAAAGCTGCCTTTCATTCTCCCAGTTTGACACTGAACTCAAATTGGCCAGTCTCCTTGTTGAGGGAATTTTGCTCATTTTGCTTGTTTCACCCAATTTTGTATCCTTTCTTTTCACTGATGGTGTGCACTGAAATAAGAGGAGAGCTGATCAAAAGGAGTTGCTGCTTGTTTGTATGTTTGCAGTAGCTGTGTTCTCAAGGTTTGTCCTGAAAATAAACAGCTATATGGCTTAAAACTGAAATAGTAAGACTTTTCTGATGTCAACATGTAAAGTCTGCAGCTGCTGCACTAAGAATGAACGGGCTAGATGGTAAATACAGGGAGGATACAAGCCAGAGTGATTTTAGGGGACAACTGATTAGAACTAGCAATGCTACTGTATACTTAAAGGCACCATCAAACACAAGCATTTTTTTCTCTAAGACAGCTCCCTGAAAGTCAGCATGTAACTGAACGCCAGCCGTTCACTTTTCTTTTTCACTGGGCAGTTGGTGGCATGTTTACAGAACAGGTTTTAGACACACACTCAGAGTTCATCCTCTCAAATATATTCAGTGCAGTGATGCAATGATTTGAACTATCTCTTTGACATATCTCATCAAGATTTCTCAACATGTGACCATGGCAGGTCCATGTATAGAAAACAACTACCTAAATTCTGTACAGTGTCAACATACTACCTGGTTGCTTCTTAAAATCAGTACACAAATATTCAAAGACAGTTCCACAATGAAGCCCATTAAATTACAACAGTGTTACCAAATGATTATAATGACAATCAATCTGAAATGGAAAATGGGTAAATAAGAAAATTGGAAAACAAACAATATTTAGACAACGTTCCAATGTCAAAGACAAAGTATAGTTAAAACTCCCTGCAGTACTCACTGAGGAGCTGCCATTACAAATTTTTTTAACTCAAAAGAATATGTTATGCTGATTTTGTTCTATAGAGAACAGGATATTTCATCTGATCTCTTATTCCTGGGCTTTAAATGATCGCTGGGTGCTGTGTTGTCACTGGCAGCTCAAGTTCAATCCTTCACAATGCGGCCCAAATGCCAGCCTTTGTCAGATTTCTGCCTCGATAAGCATCCATCTGTAGCGACGGCACATCTCTCCTCCTGACATTTGGTTAACTGGGAGTAAAAAAGGGAGGGAGGGAGCATCACTTTATTTAATTACTGGGTGATGCTGTGTTGAGGAGGCTATTACCAGCTAATGACCATTGTCAAGATTCCCTCACAGCAGCAGCGACAGCAAAGACTTGTCCAGAGGATGCGCTTTAATACATGCACAAATAATTATGCACATACATGTTGTGGTACCCAGAGTGGTTAGAGAGGGTTTGTGCATGTAAGCCACAAACTCACTCTAATTATTTTATTTTCATTTATGTTTTTTCATATATTCAATATTCTCTTCCATTCTATCATACATTATATTGCTGCACTTTGCAATTTGTTACTACCCTTCACCTTATACCATATCACATAGCCCATACTATACTATATCATATCATATTATACTATATTCTTTTTTAATTTGGTATTGGTTTTGCATCGTATTCAATCATCAGCTGGTTGTACAGTGTTAACATCATCTTGGGTGACTGGATCACAAGTGGACAGCTCTATGTCTGTCTGTTCATGGCATTAGAATGTGTCTCCACATGCATCTCAGGTGACCACTTGTGACTTGATCTCACTCCCTCACTCTATATGCAAATAAAAACATCCATCATTTCCATTTGCAAAGACCAAATGTGTTGTTTGTAACTGATAGGAGATTTGTTGTGCCACACATACACAGCCTTGACTAGACTATTTAAAATGGGTAAAATCTGTCATTGTAGAGCTGCGTGCAGTGCATTGATCAGCTCAGTCCATCCTTGCCCCCCTGCAACTCTGAGGTGCTAGGAGACTACTGCTGCAGGAGGGTGAGCTCCTTAGCAGGTAGGGACAGTTGGTGAGAGTCCACACACACACAGTGACGGGGCTAACTGTAACCTCTCACATAGCTAACGTTATCTTATAGGTATCAACAGTGGTCTGAGGAGACAACACCTTCAGTGAGTGGGTCTAACAGTAGCAACAGACAGTTTAAGATAGATAAGCAAGCATGTCAGCTGAGCTTTGGGTGCTGTCTTCTTGTGATTAAATTCCCCAAGATGCACAATAAAGGTCCATTGTGTAGAATTTAGGGGAATATATTGGCAGAAATTGAATAAAATATAATTAGTATGTTTTCTTTAGTGTATAATCACCTGAAAAGAAGAAATTGTGTTTTCGTTACCTCAGAACGAGCCGTTTATATCTACATAGGGAGCAGGTCCTCGTCTAGGAAGATTACCATGTTGCACTGCCATGTTTCTAGGGTAGCCCAGAATGGACAACCAAACACTGATTTGGGCCATTCGCTTTTTGGGGTTTTCACATTGACCACCTTAGCCAGGAGCCCCTTAGGGGACAGAAGTGTCAGAAAAACACAGATTTGTGAAATTCCTGGGTTTCTACCTGTTTTAATCTCCTGGTAAATAATGAACACTGAAGTAACTCTAACCAGGAGAAGTTTCAGCTGGCTGCAATCTTAATCCATTAAATCCAAAAGCAGGTCTTTTCAATATGTTTGCTGAATCTACTGCTACTGTCACATTATCTTGTAATTTTTATCTTCATATACTCTTGCACAAGTTCTGTTTTTATTCAGTTCTTATTTAATGTTATATACCTCTTAATATTTATTCATTGTACTTTCTCCTTTTCTCTGTACCTATCGCTGTCCTTCTGCTCCTGCAACAACTGAATTTCCCCGCTGCATGGGGATCGATAACGGTTTTTCTTATATAATGAGCCTTGTCTTCCCATGTTGCATGATATTGCCATTCACTGATGAAGCATCTTCAGCCGTTTAGGATAAAGGAATGTCTCTCTTTGTCATCATTTCTCCCCCTGTCTCATCAAATTGACATAATTAATTTACCTATTGACAGACTCTTCATGCCCTCAACGGATAATTTTTAACTCAAACAGCATCGGAGAGAAAAAAGGCATCAACATTTTCAGTCAGCTAATGAAGCAGTAACGGCGATGATTGTTTTCCTACTTGGAGGAGGGGTTTTTGTGAAACTAATGACTTCTAAGCGATAATTAATTGATTCTCGGCCACCTGAATAAGCAGGGTTTTAATAAGAAGTGACAAGGAGAACAAGTCCTGATGTAACCGTCTCTCCGCCACATGAGGGAATCACTGCGAGGCTTTGTTTCAGTGACAAAGGAGCAAAATAAAATGTTGCTTTGCGATCCTGCATCTGCAACATGCAACAAGAAATGTACACCATTTATGGCAAAGTAGAGCTTTGAGGCCATTTGATTTGGGCTTTTTGTGCTGGAGAGTCTCAAGGAGGATGATGACACGCTGGGAAAAACCCTTTTTTCTTCCTGTAAAAGGAGATGTGTAAGTGACATACATACATCATATGAATCAATGTCTTTCAGTTTGATAGAAGTGATACCTCCAAAGAACTGGCTTCTTGAATGAAGGGAAATATCTCATTTCAGTGAAATTACAGGAAAGTGTTTGAATCAGCTGGTGCTGTCGCTGAGGAGAAGAGCAGTGGTTACATTAGCACAAGGATACAGTCACTGCAGCTACTCATAGGTTAGTGTAAACCTCCTTGGCGCTTTTCCCAAGTGCGATGGAGTAATATTTTTCACTCTAATACATATTTTCCAGATGCTTGAGGTGCAATTGATTGCTGTTACTCCTGCTCATAGGTTTTACTTTGAGATCTATTGCATCTGTTCCTTTGGGCTTGGAAAAGACTGCTGAAATTTCCTTCAGCAGTTACAAATAAATATACCACACATACACACAGAAACCCTCCGCAGACATGCTGTCAATGAAACGGCTCCATATATTGTTGAGTGTGAGCGTATGATAAATCCGAACGCTCTTTATTGCACATTTTTATGTAAAGGTTTCCTAAACAGCTACAGCTTGACAACATAGAGTATCAGGAACATGCTGCTGCTGAGATGGCTCGGGAAAGAAGACACGTTTTTAGTCGTCAGTACAGAGTCTGATATGCTGTTTGCAAGTCGAGGCGATTCCCTGAAGGCCCACGGAGCTCTTATCTACGCTTCACTTTGAAACTGATTTCTCTTTTTTGTTTGTTTTTCAAGGAACAAGTTACATGCTCTACAGTATAAGTTATTTACTTTAATATTTCTAAAGTTTTCATCTGATGATGAACTTTCAGCAGTTTTTATTTTATGTTGGAGTGCAGCTAATCGTCACCTTGAAGGACTCTGTGGCTGTTTTTAACAATCACATCAGATGTTTTGAGAAACAAGACAGGCTGGTTTTTCTGCTTTGACACAAAATGCACAATAGTGATTCTTATTTTTGATATGTGCGCAAAGTTCAGCTGAATAAATCTTTAATTCTAAAATAGTGACCTAAACCATGCATGTCCAGTGGTGTTTTTGCATTGACAGGAGGCAGTTATGACAGTGTTAATTAAAACTGCAGGAAAGTGGAGAGCAATGCAATATTGTGTGTCCCTGAGACATGTGACTTTTCTCTGCCCCCTGTACAGTTCAACCAACAGACAAGAACTTGAATGTCAGACAATTCTGCATTGTCCCAAATTTATATATATAATCATTATACCACTGTCATTGACAGAAAGGATAGTGAGAGATCATGGTGCTGCACTTAAATTATGGTTAAGAATAAACAACCAAAACACCTGGTTAACGTTAAGGTAGGGGAAGGCAACCTGCAACTCTGGACAATGTGTCTCTTTAGCCCCTCTCCAGTGGCTCCCTGTGGCTTTGACTAAAACTATTATGAAATTGAATAACAGTTTTTTCTTTTTAACATGTAAATGTTTTTTTATCATTGTTGTTGACGAATGTGTCGCCTGTAAATTAAGTGTTCTAACATGTAGTCATCTTAAAGGTACCTCATACATCACACAACCTGGTGCCTTTTCCTTCAAATTTTGGTGAACCTTGGTAGTGGGCTAGTCTTCAGTGTCCTTTGCTATGCAAACTATGGCTTTTATATCAAGAAAAGTAAAAGTTTCAGAGAACAAATTGACCCTTTTTTAGTGCATGAGCAGATTTGCTCCTTGCATTGCTCATACTGCAAAGAAAGGGTACCAAATTGTCATACATTGCCCACTGCAGAGTAGCCACTTTTTGGTGAAACATGTTTATGAATACTGATTAAGACTTACAGTGATCTTGACAGACCATTTTTATACTCTCTGTCTGTTCCCTTCTCGTGTATGTGGTATCTCAAGAATGCCTTGAGGGAATTTCCTCAAGTTTGGCACAAACCTCCACCTGGACTAAATGATGAAGTGATTAGATGTAGGTGGTCAAAGGTTAAAGCTCAAGGTCACTTGAGGCCTTTTGCTAGTAGAGGTTTCTGACCCATGGGTTAGAGAAACAGTTTAGTTATGGTTTAAGAAAAACAGATATTGATTGCAGGTCTAGAAATCTGCCTCAGAGTTTGACATCCACAACCCCAAGCTCCCCATCCTTACTTACCACCTTGCAACATTAAGGACAAACTACGTACAGTATTGGCACTGAATGTTGAATTCATTGGATGTAAATTATGAAGTGCAGAATCATCTAATGTGAACCTAATTCTCAGTGACATTGGACAGCATGGCAGAAAGTACCAGAGAGGATTCAGATGTAGTCTTTGCCATCCTACTTTGCTGCTTTTTATGGGTGGGTAATGCTTTACATAATGCCCTAATCCTACCTCGCACAAACTATTTGTGCTTGGGTTTATTGTGAAGAAAAGATTAAAGTTAAGAAGGTCTAGCTAACTACTTCCTACAAAGTTATCACATCATCATGTTTTGGTGGATTTTGCACCTTTCAATAAGCTTTATTAAAGGATACAACACGAATTGAACCAATTCCTCTCAGTCCCCAGTCAGGAGCTTTACTGCTAAATGCTAATCTGTGTGTTTCATTCAGTTCCTTCTGGAGATTTGGCACTGAATATCTATTTGTGCATGTACTTAATACTCCAGCAGGGTTCATTATTCGAGTATGTGATCATTTCTGATGGGCATATATTAACAGAACACCACCTTAGCTTGCTGTAAATGACTCTATTGGCAAAAAGTCAGAATGAAAGTTAGATATGCTGACTAAATATCCAGTTTACACTTGAATTGTGTGGTGTCCAGGAGTGAAATTGTACTTATGCATCTGGGCCAAAAATTTTGAGTTCAGACCCCACGAGATTGTGGGGATTGCTCTGACAGGTGGATGGGAGTCCAGAAACGCTGCAGGCATGCAGCTTTATCAAGCTGGGAGTGCTGCTGAGGCTTTAATGTACTTGCTTGCTGTCAACTTTGCTAAAGTGGGGTCACATTTGTAATGCAGAACTTCATAGTCATCCAGGGGGAATACAGTATGTTAATGCTGTCTGTAGGCTATGGTGAATTGTCATTGGCTGTTTATGATAAGCCTGGTCCATGTAGGAGAAAGAGAGCTGTGCTGCATCTCTCTATTGATGATATTGCTCTGAGCATTTAGTTGCATGGATGGTTTCAGGGTTAATTTCATACAGTGCCATTCAAGACACAGTAGAGATGTTACTGTTTTTTTTCTCTATTTTCTATTGTGGTTTTAGACAGTTCTTGCCAGAGCTCAGTTTTCTATTTGGCTGGATGACTTTTTTTTTTTATTGAATTCTCAATTTAAAGTTTCAGCACAAAGGACTCTTCCATATGCAAAAAAGCAACAAAAAACAAATAAACAGTAGACCTCCTACAGTGTACACTGACTGGTGTGTCAGTGCAAATTATTTTTTAACCCTTTAACACAGAGATCAACATAAGTTCATGTGCTCCATTTAAAATGACTTTCACGAGCATGTATGCCTCTGAAACCTGTGAAAACTGGTTTGATTTCTTTCAAGTTTCTTTCAATATCCAGTAAATTGCAAAAAAAATAAATCAAATAAAATAACCTGAACATTAGCAGAGGGTGGATTGATAGATATTATCCAAAAATAGGGAGAATGTCCAGAAAGCCATGTTTATGTTCTATAATTATATATTTAAAAAGATCTTAAAAGATCTATAAATTTAAAACGACCTGAAAATACGTGTGTGTGTGTGTGTGTGTGTCTGTGTGTGTGTGTGTGTATGGTCTTTTTTACAACTATTTTTTTTAAACTTATTTTCAGGACAGCATTTGACAGCATTAAGCTGCACTTCTCTCCAGGGTGTTAATGTGCTCAGAGTCAGCTTCACCTTTTCTTCTTCCCCTGCCTTGTCCACTTTTTTCTGCTACCAATATCCTCAGGTTAAAGACAGGCAGAGTGGGCAGATTGTCTACTGTTCTGAGTGACTATGTTCCCCATGTTGCTTTTACTTGATTTACCCATTAAATTAAACATTTTTAAGACTGGCCTGACACTCACACCAATCAGCTAGCCATGCCACCAGCAGTTGGTCCATCTAAAGCCTTTAAAACAAGTGCCCACCTCCCTTCTTCTTCCTACGCTGTCTCATGGCCTAGTTTTTCCTTCTCTGTGTGTGTTGTCATTATTCTATTGTCTAACACTATACACCCACCCTCCTCATTTACCGCTCTTCTCTTTTCATTTTTCTGTCCTTCCATTGTGACACAATTTTATGTTTTCTTTTCCCTCTGTTCTTTTTGTACATTTTCCTTCTCCTTTTTGCCTCTCGTTTTAATTAATTAATTTCCAACAACTGTGTGATCAAATTGCAATGGTCAAGGGTAATTATAAAAGTTACTACATATAGTATGCATTACTTTTATTATTTCTGGTGCCCTAAACTTCCTAAGCAGATGACAAACATGTCATAGCTAAAATCATTGAAAAGTTGACTGATATTTCCTTGGATCAACCTATCACTACAGTCAATACCAAAATTATTATTATTTAAAAAAAAAAAAAGATTGAAAAGGACTTAAATTTTTGAGGACACACAATTCCGCATTGATTCATTTGTATAGCATATACATATATATATATATATTGTATATATTGTAAATACAAACTTTTCATCAACTGTATATTTTTATCAACTTTATACTACTGCCTGATCTTGAAATTTTAATTAATTATGAAGTCTTTGTTTTTATAATTTCTTTTTATGAATGACTATGTTTTTTTGAATAACCATTCTTGGCTTCTAACCTCTTCTGCACAGTGTGTTAACTTTTTGATAATCTTTTTCTGTTTTTTCTGTACATACAAATAAAACTAAGATTTGATTTACCCCTTTCACAAAAAAATTAATAAATTACAGCTTAAGTTACTTGTTTGTTCAGTCCTTGACACACCTGATCGCTATTCCTTCATTTAATTTGACATGCCTTGTGGAGTCCTGCAGGAGTCAATACCTGGACCTCTTTTGTATATTTTATGAAAACACAAGCTCTGCTGCCATAGTTGGGTCAGGCAGCCCATACAAAACATATTTATTGACATGAATACAGAGAAGCAGCTTAAACAGACTTTGCAAAGGATGAATTTTGAATTTTTTTTTACAGGACAAAGTTTAGTCATAAGTGAGTGCAGCACAGCCTTAGTTGGTTTACTTGAATGGTTAATGATTTAGACAAATCACCTTTTCATTTACCATTGGATAAATTGAAAAGGGAAAGAACACAAGGCTCAGAGAGAGCAGGTGACAGTTGAAGTCACAGTCTTTAAGTGATAAGTCTTGAAGTCTTGGGGTGTTACAGTAAGGGATGCTGACCAAAATGTTCATATTCGCATGGAAATTAGCTAATTAATGTGGCTCATGTGCTAATTGTCTTTGATGTAAAGAGAGCCATCTACAAAGTGTGGATAAAACACTGTAAACACTAAGGCAACACTAAAGGATTAATTGCAAGAGTGACTATGAAAAAAGTCTTTTAAATCATTCAAATATGCATTTGATCATTTAGTATTTAAAGACAGAACCAAGAAGTAGCATTACTAATTATTCTTCTGATGCTATTATCTGAATACATTTATAACATAATTTATGGTTTTCACCCATGTATTCGTTAAGTAATTGATATAAACAAATGGAAAAGTTTGAAATGATTCTGCTGGTACTCTCCACAACCTCCATCCTACCAACACACAAAGAAAAAAGTCTGCTGTCTTTAATTTACTGGTGTCACCCTAAAGGATTTGTGGGTTATAAACTCTTCAAACATCCTCCTCCAGTGTGTCAAGCTGTCTGGTTCAGCTTTTAACACAAATCAGTGTTTTAATACAAAATGGTACTTTCCAGCTAATGGAATCAACTAATATGGAGTTATGTCAAGAAAAAAAAATCCAAAACACTGCAAGTCTGACTGGAGACAGGCTGAAGGCGACATGAATATTAAACAAACACTATTCTGTCAAGCAAATGCTATAAGTGATGCTCTCTGTCTTTATATGGAGGTAAATAGAGTGTGTCATGTATGGCAGTGTTACACTGTTTAAGATGTCAGCGGCTAAGGTTACTGGGTTCTGCTGTGTGGCTTAGGGAGATTCAGTGTGTTCATGGCTGCTAACGCTGATGTCCGTGTGTGTGCATGTGTGTGTGTGTGTGTGTGTGTGTGTGTGTGTGTGTGTGTGTGTGTGTGTGCCACATCGTGGTGGCAGCAGGGACTGAGCATTCCCATGCATGACACGTCCTAGGGCAATCGCCACGGCGATTTACCCTCTGCTCTGTTGCCGTGGTGACTGAGTCACTAAGGAGGAGGGTGTGGATGTGAGGGGGGGGGGCAGACAAGGGCCCTTGTTTCTTTAAGATGATACCCCCCCTCCTCTCTCACCAACCCCCCTTTTCTCTGCATCTTTTTCTCATTGCTCCAATCATGCACTTGTTCCTTTATCATTTCTCAGTTTTTCTCCAAGTCCGACCTGCTACAATTTGTCCTTTCCTACCCTTCACAGTGGTTTGCACTCAGCACCACAAAGTTAGTGTGACTTATTGTACATCCGCGGCCATACATTTTCCTCCAATCTATCAGTAATGTTGTCTTTCTCAGGTCTGTGCTGACAAATTATTCAAATTATTGTAATATTTACAATAAGACAATCTAATCATTTTCTCCTTCAACCTCTTGCTTTGTCAGTCTGCCTTTTCATATAATAGATGTGTCTGACAAAGTGAGAAGCTGAATAACATAAGACACTCCAAGAAAATGCTTAATAGCACGGATGAAGCATAATACACTGCTTAGTGCTTTATTAAAGCTTTAGATTAGGGGAGAAAAGAGAGTTGTGCTCTAAATCCTGGAGCCTTGGAAGGCTTAAGGTGTGATGGGAGAGGTATGAAAACCATGCCAGTCTGTGTGCATGTGAGATAGAGAGTGAGAGGAAGATAAAATGCCAAAAATAGGATGGACAAAGCAGAGGTAGATATTTAGAGAGAGATAGTCCGGGTGAAGATTAGTATTTAATAGGAATCTGAGCTTCCTTTTAATTGTCTCTTGTATTTAGCTTTGAAGTCTTTCTTTGTGTGTGTGTGTGTGTGTGTGTGTGTGTGTGTGTGTGTGGTCTAATGAAAATAGCTTCATTAAGACTCAGTGCTGACCAGTAACATATTCTCATCAGTATCGGCCCTTTTACACTAGATTGTTCTCCCATGATTAATCATGAACGCAAAACTTATACTTCATGAGTCCATGATGAATGTATTAATGACAATACTGTGTTGATTTCTATCAGTTTTGGGACAATGATATACAATGTCCATAATACAAACAAGAATGTACATAAGATGATACTACATTGTGCGCAGTTGTGTGTCCTCCATTATTTTTGCAGATTCAGTTGCGTAATATGTCTCATACTAAAGGTGTATATTGATAAATTGCAATGCCAATGACCCAAGATGTTAAAAGGAATTTGATGACACTCAAGAAATATCATACAAGATATGTCATATTGTTAATGGGTTTGAATGGATAGATGCTCCCAGAAAAAAAAAAACACATTTAAATATGCCTGAAAAAATACATCTCAAGTACATATATTTGATGACAAAAGGTGGATATTTTCATCGTGTCAGAACACACAAATTATTATTTTTTTCACTCAAAAAGAAAATAAAAAGAAATGAAGAAATAAATAAAAGTGAATAAATATGTTAAAAATAAGTATACAAATAACCTTTATTCCAAACATTAAATGTGGCAATATCTTTTTGTCGTTCTGGTCACATTGGTGTAAAAAGCTGCCTCCAAACTAGTCCAGCAAAGTCAACTTAACAGAACTGGAAGGTCATTGCTCACATGAAATAAGCAAGGAAGAGCTCTGACCTTAAAATAAAAAGTGTCTCCTGTCTGTCTGCATGTAGAGTTGCAGTTATTCTTCTATATGCACAAGGCTAATACCTGTTTCAAGGAGCTCTCAATTGTGTTTTTGTGGTTTTTCCAGCCTGTGCCACAATACATGTGCATTAATAGCACCCACAGAGGCTCCCTTAGCAGTAGTCTTTTGCCTTTTGAGATATGAAGATAATATAAATTATTAACATAGTGTGTTTTTACTATTTATGACACCAAGGTAACAATGGTAAAAACTATAGATGACTGTCATGAATGAGCTATGCTGATTTTGTTTTTTTTTTACGAAAGTAAAATGGCTGAAAGTACAGTGGCTATAGGGATGGCAATCTTGGTCTGTCAACAACTGTTGGATGGATTGCTACTTGATACACATAGAGATGAGGCCTGCTGACTTTGGTGTTCCCCAGCCTTCTCCAGTGTCACATTTTGTGAAATATCTTGCTAACTATGACATAAATTGTCTGAAAATTTGATACGGAGCATTTTTAGTACCCAGATGATAATATCCTAATGATATAAATGCCATAATAACAAGGTCATGCCCAGACCTTTTCTCGACCACCTCCATAGAAATTGTGGCTCATATTTAAATGTGACCACCGTTGTTGAATGGATTAAACGATAGGTTGGCTGGGCTTGTAAATTCAGAAAAATACGTCATCTTATCGTAATGCGGCTTTTAAAATTTTAAAATAAATTAAATTTTATGATATCATTATTCTAAGATGATTTTTTCATGAGACTATATCATTATCAAGATGTCATTATAACAAATAATAAATACAATTAAGTAGTCAGCCCTAGGATTTTGCAGACCACTGTTAATTTTGGAAGCAATTTTAGATTTAGTTTTAGACTTAGACCCGAGACAAAAATGCTTATTAGTTTTAGTCACATTTTAGTAATTTTCATCCTTCACAGTTTTAGTCTAGTTTTAGCTGACTAAAACTTAAAAGTTTTGTAATTGTGAAAATCAATAAGAAGAAGGTGAAGGTTGTAAAAAAGAAAAATTAGTTTAGAGATAATTAAGAAAAAAAAGGTTGAAAATTTAATTAGAAAAGCTCAAAATCTGTCTGCACACCACAAATTGGGACAACTGGGATTTGTACCCAGGTTTATTGTAAACTCTGACTTCTTGATCACACTGTAAAGAAGCAGAAAAATAACTTTATTTCATTATCAAGATCTATTTTTCACTTGACATATTCTCATTTTGGTGATGGAAAGGTCGTTGGCGAATAATTTTCATCAAAGTTTTTGTCAACAAAATTAACATGGGTGCAGACATTCATGGAGGTCTGAGTTCTTATCTTAACACATCTTATAACCTATTGTTGGTTTTTAATTTTCACTTCTTCAATACCTTAGTTCATATATCAAAATTTTTATTTTCTTTGCCAAGAGAATCACAGCCTCACAAAGCCATTAGTGTGGCTGCAGACTCCTTGTCTTGTTATCATAGTACCGATGCACATTTTATTCTCTAAAAAGTATGCTCTACCAGCACACTATATACTTGGCAGTGTGTTGCAGTGACACACATTTTCCTTTTTTGCAGTAAATCTTAGGACATGCACTAGTAAGAACAGAAATAACACCTCGTTCTAAACATGCTGCAGCAAAACATCATCCATGTAAACACATAGCAGCACCAACACCCCAATGCACGACATTATCCACATCGGTCACCCCTCAGCTTCATCATCACTATGAGCTCTTGAACATAAAAAAATCGTGCTATCTGACCCAGAGAGTTAATGATCAAATAACGCATTACCTGACAATGGATTTGACATGTCGATGACATTTGGACACAGTGAGGAGATGATGGGGCATCTTGTCTATAATTAGGCAGATAGAATTGTCAGTCTAACAAAGTGAGTGAATAAAGGCAACACTGTTAAAGGTTGTCATAATAAAGCTATTAGATAAGCCAATCTGCCTTTTCTCCCTTTGTTCATTCCACTCATTATTATGCCACTGTAGATGGAACGGAGATGAGATGGGAGAGTGTGCAGACATTTACGAAGTTTGACATCGCCCTTCAGTTCCACCGGGAGAAAGCCTTAAATTAAGTTGCCTGAGATTCAGCCTTTCTGTCTGAGGAGGGGTCAAGGAGTGTTAGGCAATGCTTATTCACCGGAGCAATCCTCTGTGTGCCTGTTGAGCTATAAAAGAGGGACCCAGTCAAATTGTGGAAGAGGAAAGGGAGGGGAAGAGAGAAATTAGTAAAAGGATGAGTAGGCCTGATAAAGGCCTATTACATTTCATGCAAATGCACTCTCATTATTAGCTGAGGCTACATACTGTGTTTACATGTGGACATCGCTGGGTTGGTTGATTTGGTTACTGGTTTATTTCTCTGTACCAGTGTGGTACCTTTTGTTTGTTGTATGGCAGTCATTCTCAAAATCACTACATGTGCAATACCAGATGTCATAGCTTCATTTTTTTTCTTTGCGATATATGAGACAATCTCATTACTGCTTAGAACTCATTAAAGAGCTCCTGCTCCCACTCACAGCCTCTTCAGAAACTTGAGTATGGATGTTTATTTTTGAACTTTGAAAATAGCAATTCTGTCAAAAAAAATCTAAAGTCAAGATCTCACCATGTAAAATATGGTTAATGCATACATGTCAATTCATCAAAAACTCCCATTTATCATAAAAAAAGTAAGTTTTTACGCTCACTTGAGGTGGCAACTCTAAAAAGCCATATTTGGCAAAACTGCAATGAAAATACTTTTTTAGATTTTACAGGTCACGTGATGCTATGGCTATGCACTTGTCCGTAGGAGCTAGCTCCCTCATGATGTAGCAGGCCCTGCAAGAGGCTTTACTGTATGGCAGAACTCCTCAAAAGTTGAGCGGATCATCCTGAACTTTTAAATCCTTATTATAATTCTTATGTGAAATCATGGACTATCACCTCCCAGAAATCCCTCATATATGGCCGCTCCCACGTATAAGGGGCTCGCCTTTCCATTATTGCTCACATAACACGCCTATGTGACCTTGGATTGGAAATGTCTAGTATGGTGGCTGCAATAGAAATAAACCTGCTAATGTTGAGAACATCCATCGGCATGCTTCCATCCATCCATCGCCAGAGGAGAAGGTGCATAACATTACTCAACAGAAATGCAGTCATCTTGCAATTTTGTTTTATCGGCATTTCAAAAATATTGCGACAAGTTTTGCACAAATCTGTGATAGAAACCCCGCCTACAGACTTCATCACAGATGTAATTGGTAGAGTTGTTTTCCTGCTTGTGAAACTTAAGTTCTGTGATGGCAGGTGGTCCATCAGTTGATGAAGACCATTTTGTATTTATTGTTATTGTAGCTTTTGCTTGTTAAGGGTTTGTGTCAAACCATTTTTCAGACTATCCTCCCAAGCATCAGCTGTTTGTATAAATGCCTTAAAACAACTTTTTACTATTAACTGTAGTACCTCTTGTGAGTGTGTGAATAATGTCTGCTGTCTGTCAGGGGCGAAGGTCTGTCAGTAGCATGATATTGTTATAAGGCCTTCTGCACATGGAGAGGACATCAAGGAAGATGGATGGGTTAATAAAACATTAGACTTACACATGGGAGACAGCTTTTTATTTCCACTTTCCTCCTGATCAGTCAGTGTTGGTTTCTCTTTACCATGACCACCTTCATGTCCCCACCTTAACCAGCCATGTTCTTTCTGTTACCCCAATCAAGGTGTTTTTGCATCCAAATCTTTTCCCTCTCTACATGAATACTGTCTTTACAAAATGAACTTCAGTTCTCAAAGGAAATGTACAGATTCCACTCATTACATGCATAGTTTCTTTTCTAAATAAACTTCAATCACCATTCTTATAGATGCATGAAAATGATTAAACTTAAACACCAACAACAAAACATTGAGATAAAGCATACATTATTATGAATGCATCAATATGTACCTCACTTTATATAACACATACAATGATAACTACCCGACTACCTGATACTATTACTATACTTACTTTTACTGCAGGGACTGTTATAGCATTCAGTAAGTCATACAGTTGATTGTTGATGTGTGAATAGATTAGTATAGGTATTTGCAAAGCATTGTAAGCCCCATCAGTCTACCTCTAATTTATAAGAGCATCCAAGACACTTGCCACTCATGATTCATCATTTCATTTGGTATATGTATCCTCAAGTTTCCTTGCAAAGATTTTGGCTCAAAAACACAATCATGTCCACCTTTTTTTTTTTTTTTACACAATAGGATGTGCAGTGCATCCTTTAACCTGCAACATATACTACAGCCTATGGTTGTAACCCACTGCATTCAGTATGGACCAATTTTTACAGACCTTTGAAATGGTTATATATATGTTGTGTATTCAGTTCGGGGTGTGCTGCAAACTGGGTTTGAATGTGCAATAGTTTGCCTTGAAATGTGCTTATGTTTGTTGTAGTCTTTGTACAAGTATTTGGTTTATTTTACCTCGCAACACTGTGTTATACTAACTTTTTTCAAGATAATGATCAGATTTCAGCTCCTGCTCTGACAGTCACATAATTATAGCACTGTTTCATTCAAAGCTGCAAATCAGTATTTTCTTAATATGTCTAGATAAACCGAAAAAGACAGAGCATGGCAGGCAGTCAAATAATGCTGGTGATCCATACAGTTCCCATGCTCAGTGTATGATCTTGAGATAGACAGAGCGTGGGCTCACTGATATGGCTTCCATGGCAACAGTAGAGTTACCTGTAGGACATTGTGTGTGTCTGTGTGTCAGGAAATGAGTGAGAGAGAGTAATGGGCTGTTGAGATCTGTCAGGGACTCAGAATGTACACCATCTTAGCCAGCACACTGTGAGACCTCAAATGAAAGCTTCTCCTTTGTTTCTTCATCCCTCTCTTCACACTGCTCATATCAACTTGATTCTTTATCCAGTCGATTTCTTTGCGCTGTTATGAACAACCTAATCACCACAACTTCCAAATGATTAACAGAGTTATCAAAGCTGATGACAACACATTAAACATACGCAATCATGTCCAAACAACACTGAAAAAAAACAACAACAATGATTAGGCTGTTAAGTTAATAATCATAATATGATTGTTTTATATAAATTATATATGTGGAATTTAAAACAGAAAAAAAATACTGAGTAATTCTGACAAGCAAGGTGACTAACATGGGGTCAATTGTATAACTTTTAAGCCGGAAATACATTTAAACTTCCCAAAGGTCTTATACAATACCTACCTACTGTTTAATTAATACAGGACAGAGTTGGTAATACAATATGTGTCAAGTGCAAAACACAATTGGGCTAGAGGTCCCTTAACAATTATTTTTCTGGTGTCACTGTTCTTACTCTGCCTATTTATACTTTTAGATCTGTATCAGCTATGTTCAGAAACAAGCTGTGTTTTTCAAACTTTTATTCCATTCCAAAGTCTGCAAAGAAACAAAGTCATTGTTTCCCAGTGGTCATTATAATTTAAATGTTGACGTGAATGGCCTAACAAGTTGGAAACCTGTAATAACAATAATTCGGATATGATGTGAGTACATCACTATATCTGTGGGACTGGCAGGGAAAAACCCATTTGTCAGAAAAGCTTTAGGATTTGTTTTGCAAACCACAGATATGATACATTTGTACTTTATGTAGTAGATATGCTTAACCCTTTGAAACCTGGAGCAACACCGTTTTACATGTGCTGCTTTCAGATGTCTGTCACAGGTGTTTAAACCTTTGAACGCTAAGCAAATTGGTGCAATTTATTTCAAAAATATGGAAAAAAGGCAGTGAGTAACTTGGTTGGAATTGTTCCACAAATTAGTAGATTTGCCAAAGCTTGTGACCATAGGTCACGGGGTAGGAACGAAGATCGACCAATAATTCGAGAGCTTTACCTTTCAGCTCAGCTCCCTCTTCACCATGACAGACCGGTGCAGAGTCTGCATTACTGCAGATGCTACACCAATCTGCCTGTCGATTTCACGCTCCATCGTTCCCCCACTCGTGAACAAGACCCCGAGGTACTTAAACTCTTCTACTTCGGGCAGGATCTCCTCCCAGATCTGGAGAGGGCACTCCACCCTTTTCATGCTGAGAACCATGGCCTCGGATTTGGAGGTGCTGATTCTCATTGCGGCGGCTTCACACTCGGCTGCGAACTGATCCAGTGAGAGCTGAAGGTCACGGCCTGATGAAGCCAACAGGACCACATCATCTGCAAAGAGTAGAGACCCAATCTTGAGGTCATCAAACCGGACCCCCTCAACACCCTGGCTGCACCTAGAAATTCTGTCCATAAAAGCTATGAACAGAATCGGTGACAAAGGGCAGCCCTGGCGGAGTCCAACCCTCAATGGAAACGAGTCCTACTTGTTGCCGGCAATGCGGACCAAGCTCTGGCATACAGGGAACGGAAGGCCCGTATCAGGGGGTCCGATACCCCATATTCCCCCCACAGGACTCCCCAAGGGACACAGTCGAATGCCTTCTCCAAGTCCACAAAGCACATGTGGACTGGTTTGGCAAACTCCCATGCACCCTCAAGGATCCTGCTAAGGGTCCAGAGCTGGTCCACAGTTCCACGACCAGGACGAAAACCGCATTGCTCTTCCTGAATCCGAGGTTCGACTATCCAGCGGACCCTCCTCTCCAGTGCCCCTGAATAGAGCTTACCAGGGAGGCTGAGGAGTGTGATTCCCCTATTGTTAGAACACACCCGCTGGTCCCCCTTCTTAACAATAGGGACCACCACCCCGGTCTGCCAGTCCAGAGGCACTGTCCCCAGTGTCCACGCAATGCTGCAGTGTCAACCATGACAGCCCCACAACATCCAGGGCCCTAAGGAACTCCAGACGGATTTCATCCACCCCCGGGGCCCTGCCACCGAGGAGCTTTTTGACAGCCTCAGCAACCTCAGCCCCAGAAATGGAAGAGCCCACCCCCAAGTCCCCAGGCCCTGCTTCCTCCCTGGAAGGCATGTCGGTTGGATTGAGGAGGTCTTCGAAGTATTCCTTCCACCGATCCACAACGTCCCGGGTCATGGTCAGCAGTGCAGAACCTCTTTGAAGCCATCCAGAAGTCGTTCTCGCTTTGGCAGCCACCGTAGCTGCGCTCTGCTTGGCCCGTATCTGTCTGCTGCCTCGGGAGTCCCAGAGGCCAAGAAGGCCCGATAGGACTCCTTCTTCAGCTTGACAGCATCCCTTACCACCGGAGTTCACCAACAGGTCCGGGTGTTGATGCCCCGACAGGCACCGACCACCTTACAGCCACATCACCAATCGGCCGCCTCAACAATGAAGGCATGGAAACATGGCCCACTCGGACTCAACGTCCCCTGGCTCCTTCCCCACCAGAGAGGTGACATTCTGTGTCCCGAGAGCTAGCTTCTGCAGCCAAGGATCGGACTGCCAAGGTCCCCGCCTTCAACTGCCACCCAACTCACACAGTATCTGACCCCTTTGGCCCCTCCTATGGGTGGGGGGCCCACAGAAAGGAGGTCCCATGTCGCCTCTTCAAGCTGTGCCCAGCCAGGCCCCATAGATAAAGGCCCAGGTGCTCGCCATCGAGCCCCGCCCCCAGGCCTGGCCCCAGGGGGGGGGGCCTCGGTGACCCGCATCTGGGTGAGGGAAACTGCGAACCATTTGTTGCATTCATCAAAAGGGGTCCGGTGAGCTACACTTTGTCTGGTCTCTTCTCTAGGACCTGTTTGCCATGGGTGACCCAACCAGGGGCATAAAGCCCCCAACAACTGAGCTGGGACACGCAAACCCCTCCACCACAATAAGGTGGTAGCTCAGGGAGGGGTATTATTATTTTATTTTTTATTTTTTTCATTTTATTTTATTTTATTTTTTTCGTTTCTCCTCAGAGAAACTGATCTCATATCTAACTCAGCTCTGGCATAAGTTTGAAACGTACAAATGTAACATGGTTTGCAGAAAGCATTGCAAATGTTACGTTCTGCTCTGTGTATTTCTGATATTACCATTGGGGAGCTGCCAGAGTAGTACATTATTAATTATTTAACGTTGTTGCTTTACAGCTGCAACTAATCAATCATTTTATATTGACAATAGATTAAATGACTGGGTGTTATGTGAAAGGTGTCAGGTGAAGTCATTCAGCTCTTTTCTGTTTCACTTTTGTGAATGCTGTATTGATTCAGTCTCACTCACATTCAGTGAAAAAGATAAATGTAATAAACACCTGTATGCTTTTCCTCAGGACCAAACAGCAGACATACAAAGATAGGAATTAGCTGGTGAGGGTTAGGGTCTCTCAGGAGCTGGTAAAGAACAAAACAGAGCTAAAAGCCTCTTAAAAGGCTATCCCACTTAAAAGAAGTAAAATTTTCAAAGAATTATTTGCCAGACTAAGCCTCTATGTGTTGAATTTGCATTTGTTTTTGGTTGTAAGATTTCTGTGACAATTCTTGTTAAAATTGATGACCATTTTCTGGGTCTGCAGATTACTGTGTGAGGAAGGAATTGATACATCATAAAGGAGTCGCCAGAGTCAGAACATTTCAGTCTGTAGCCACAGGGACTTCGTGTATCTGTTCTCCATGAAATTAAATGCACAGCTGCCATATAATAGGTCACAAACTTTCAAAGATACCAGCATTACTAAAAAACATACAGTATATATATTACGATGTATGAAATAATGGGGAAAAAATTAAGTACATTTTACCATGTTTACCTCAAACAACCAAAATAATTATCCTAAATGAGATAGAGAAGAGAAGTCACTTTCCCCCATCTGCCATGTGTTTATACGTGTGTGACAGTTCATGTGTGTTAACCAAGGCTGTGGTCACTTGGAACACCCGTAGAACCGCCATACAGTGGAGATCAATGGAGCCGGAGAGGCTTGCAGTTGATGTGTAGAGCGGTGCATTCTGCAACGATTTCCTGCCGCTGTTTTAATGTATCTATAGGACAGGTCGATGAGCACGCCGGGAAGAATTCTATATTTCTGCCTGATGAACTACTTAATCATCTCGAGGATGGTCGGTTGAGTGAGAAAAATCCATATCCATTTTACCTTTTGTCTTTCATTGGCCACTGCCTCTCAGGTCATCAAAAAAGAGACAGAGGAGTAGTGGGGGTGTTCAGCGGAGAGAGAGTCGAGCTTTACATAGAGAGCAAATGAGAAAGGAAACAAGACAATTATATGTTGATCACACTTCGCAGAAAAGTCAAACAGGGCTATAAGTCTTTAAACTATAGGACAGTTAAACATTGTACAATATATGTATAAGACTTGCCCCATCTTTGACTTCCTATCAATCCAGGTCATTTTAATATTGTACATTATAAAGCAAGAGTTATTGGTTGCTGTAATCCTCTCCATACCAGAAAGCAATTGCTTTAAGTATAGCACAACTCAACTACACCTTACAAACACTTTCTATGTCTATGTTTTGTTGGCTCCAGATCTGGACATTTCAGTCTTGTCTTAGGCCATGTTTAGATGACAACAGCCCTACCAAAAACTGAAAAGTCTTTCCTTTGCGTTTCAAAAAAACACTTTGCATTCATATCATAACACATGGATCTGAAAAAACAACTGAAAGCACTGTAGTATGCATGCCAGACCAGTAGTTGGCGGTGACACTTTATAATGACACACCATAGAAGAACACCACATGCTTGAATAATATCAAAACTTATATAATATATCATATACCAACATAAAATATGTGGTTAAGTGGCTCTTACATATCCATCCCCTTATATGGCAGGAGGATTTATAATTACTCAAAATATAGCATACATAATAAGAGTTGTTTTCAAATTAAAAAACAAACTTAATAAGAAAATAAGCACAATAACATGCTCTTAAACATACATACATATACATCAGCAAACTGACTGATGTCATGAATTTGCCCAGGTGTAAGCAGGAGTGTGTCCAGGTGTCCCTGTCAACATAATGAGTCAATAATGACTCAAAATTGTTCCACACTTTATTATAAAGTGGCATTAACTACCTTTGTGGAATCTGGCCCGTCTTGTCATATTTTGAATTTAAAAAAAGTAGTTTCATAAATTGCTTAACAATTAAAGCTCAGTGCTTTTTGAAGGAACAGAGAGAGGTGAAGGTAAGAAAGAGAAAGGAAAATGTGAAGCAGATGGAGAAAGACTGATTGGCTGTAAACGATTGTGCTTTATCTTTTGTCACTAATTAGGGTTGCTCAGGGTAATTTGTGTGCCCATTAAGCCACCTTTGGGAGGGTGGACGAACGTCTTGCATTTTGAGGACCCTCCGTAGTGAGTCTTTCTGCATCTACTAAAATAAACAAAGAGACAGGCTTTCCATTATGTGAAGTGCTGCCATTGTCTGCCGTAGCGCCACTTTGTCTCTCTCTACTTCTCCCTTTAATCCCCCGCGCTTCACTCTACCGTGTCCTCGCCTCCTCGTTTTTCAGTCCCTCACCTTCATTGTCTCGCTACCTTCCTCTCTCCCACTTTCTCCATCATTCAATGTTGCTTCCTCTCCGTCACATTCTCACCCTCACACAGCTCCCTGCTCTTGCCTTCCTGTGCCAAATGTCTTTTTATCCGTCTCTACAGAGTTTGTCTGTGCAGGGACCATTCAGAGTACATATTGGTAAAGACAAGACAAAGGCAAAGACAAACACCAAACTGCCTGGAAATGGAGCTGGCAGGGGAGACGATGTTGGAGTGATTTTACTGTTTTGTGTCGCAGTACTCCTCATGCTCTCATTCTTACAGTGTTTTTCTTCATTTGTGCCTTTCGCACAAATACTCATCGTGTATGGGGATTTGAAGGGGAAGCTGAGTGAGCCTCCTTTCACCTGTTTTGTAGGTGAATGTAGAAGGTGGTGACCTACTAAATTTTAATTTTCCAGTTTCTTCCCTCTACACTGTTATTAGGCAGAACTTTTTGTATTGAAATGTATTTTCGCTCTCATTCATATAACATTACATTTACTGCCATTAATTAATACATAGAGAAACTACATACAGAGAATTTACTTCAATATTTATTTCATACTTTTCACTTTACCCCAGTACATTTGTCTGATATATATAGGTTACTTAATGGATAAAATTAATACATCAGCCATCAGCCATAAGTTTATAAACTATGATACCTTGCTATAAATGTTATTACACAGCTCTATATATAGGTCAGACTAGCCACACTTGGACATTAAAATGCTGATCACGTATCAATATATGAATGATGTAACTTTCTTGAAGTGCCTTTTAAGTATGTGTTAATTCTAAAAATGCTGTTCTCAAAGTCCAGCTGTTCTCTTTGTAGTCAAAAGCAATGTCAAGAAGATTTTTTTTTTTTAAATTTATTTTTCATTATGTCACCACATCAGCGACAATAGTGGCTTGAGGCAGTTTTCGAGTTGTCCATCCATTCGTCCCATTCTTGTCGATGCAGTATCCTGAGAAAGCCCTGAGCAAATTTTAGCAAATTTGACACAAACGTCCCTTTGAACTCAAGGATGAACGGAACAGATTTCTGTTATCAAATGTTAAGGTCACTAGGTGGGTTTCCATTAACCCTCAAATTGCACAAATTTAAATTGCGCATATAAATACACCTCATGGAAACACATATATTTGGAATAAAAACTCCCATTTATCACAAATTAGCTTATACACTTGCATGAGGTGGTATTTCAGGTGATTTGTAAAAGCAACATTTAGCAAAACTGCAATGGAAACAATTTTTTGGCTTTTCTAGCTCACATGATGCTATGGCTATGTGCTTGTTAGTAGGAACTGGCTCCCTCATGATGCAGCAGAAGCTACAAGAGGTGTTACTGCATTACATAATTCTTCATAAGTTGAGCTGATCATCTGGAAGTTTTGAATCCACAATTCCTCTGTGATATCGTGGACTATCACCTCCCAGAAATCCGTCATACCTCACTGCTCCCATATATAAGGGGCTTGCCTTTCCATTATCGCTCACATAACACACCTACATGGCCTTGGATTGGAAATAATGATGGCTAGTGCAGTGGCTAGCAAAGAGGTAAAGGTCGACTTTACTGTGACATCAAAATGTTCTCCAAAACCCTTTTTTTCTGTCCATTTTTTTAATTCAGGAACATAAGTGGATTTGGTTAATTGGTCTGATAATAAATTGGTGACACTAATCTTGGGTGTTCACCTTGAAGCTGTGCTGACTGTATACATCTCCTGTGCTGCCGGGTTGAAGATGTGCGAGACATCCACGTTAAGCATTTGTAGCTTCTTTGCAAAGTCTTCTTACCAAAGTTTATGAACACAGCCAAAATTTTCAAGAAATGAGGAATGAAATGTTTGTAAAATACTAAATAGTCCCTGAGGGTTTTTTGTAGTCAGGGTTTCAGGTAAACAGCTGATCAATTAGATTTGACAAACAGGATGTGTTCAAGGCTCTTCAGTGGCAGCAGGTCATAATTTGCCACATTAGTTTGTTGGACTTCTGATGCAGTTTGACGGTACAAAGTGAGCTGCCAGATGTTTGGCAGGATTTTTTGTTTCAGCAGAACTAGTAATGTGTTTTCTTGTTAATTCAGCAGCATCACAATCTATGGAACAAAGAGTCGGTTATGTTGTTTCTATTCCATTCTCAGTCCCAGCCTCAGTCTTTGGCTGTTCTTTTCTTGCTGAGGGGTTGAAGGTGATTAATCTCACTATGGTTCAGCAGTTATCTGACTGGCTGGACTGGATACTGTAGCAGGATGAGGGAAAAAAAGGAAGGAAAAGTGGCATAGGAGAATAGAGAAAGAGCTGAGGTGAAGGGGCGCGACTTATTGACTTGACACTCTGTAATTGCAGTACATTTCCCTGTACTTAAATGTTGTGTGGCTTTGTTTAAATAATGATTTAGTGAAATGAAGAAAAATTCTTGCCCTGGTTTTGTCTTGGCTTTAACAGGATTATATAAAGTAATGCTAGATCTCTGCATTTTTTAAAATAAAACATTTGGGAATGTTTCTGATAATAAAAATAAGTGTAAAAATAAAAGAGAGAGAGAGAGAAATCAGATATGTTATTTAAAGCTATCAATCTGTGTTAAAAGTTTTATTATTAACCTGTTAACACAGTGAGGAAACTGGTTTGATTTATTTCAAAAACATTGGGAAAAATTTGTGAAAGGGGAGTATTTGAAAGTTAGCTTGTGGAGATTGCAGGATATAATAAAAATAGGGTTACATGTTAAGAAAACTATATTTATTCTTCTCTTTACTTTATATTTAAAATTATATTACAAAAACTGGGGGGGGAAGTACTTTTTAGCACATTCTTGAGGTGATTTTCTTATTTTTTTTGGGGGGGGGGTAATGTTCTTATAACTTTATACCATTTTTTGCTTTTTAAAAGGCAATTTCTTGTTAAGTTACTGATTGATAGTAGTTGTAGTTGTTTTGTTTTTTTTAAAATAAGAAATCAAGCCAATTTGCTCTGGTATGAAAGGCTTAAAGAAGTATTTAGCTGCTGGAAAGATCATCTTTCATAGAACTGGGCTGTCAGTGTAGTAGACAGACAAATATACTTTGGTGCTACATGACAACATTTAACAGACAAAAAGGACTGTGGCATTTGCTCAAGAAGTAGAAAACCTTCAACTACCAGAATGTACGGCACTACACCGGAGAAATAAACACTCCTGCTGGTGGGTGACATAATGACAGTTTCTAACAATATTTAGCTGTCCGGTAACTAATTATCTTCTATTACAGCTGAACATTGTACTAAAATATGTTTCTGATAATATTTTCATTAGAAATCAGCTGAAAACAGCCCTCAATAGTGGACCAGTTCTTTTTAAAATGGTTTCTCCATTCGTCACTTTGAAACAACAACATTGGAAAAATAAGATCCAGACTGAAAATTAGCAATGTTTAACTTTAAATTTCTGTTTAGAGTTTTAATAGATTTGGGACTAACATAAAGAGCTGCAGCTAGGTTACATTAGCCAGTTGGAGAAATCAGATTCCATCATTGAAATTCCCAGCAAATACCAAGTAATCCTGACGCTGATGATATTTTGAAAGTGTTATTTGATTGATCGGGGATCGTTGCTTTAAGTGGCTGTGCTCATTGAGCACCGGATCAGTTTAAAAGGAGGAGGAGATCAATTAGCTGGGCCTTACTGCCGACGCTATTGACTGATATGCAAACAGAGGGCATTGATTGGGCTTGGGGCTGCGTGGTAGCATTTTCTACCCAAACCACCAGGACCAACAGCTCCAGCCATTAGTCACTGAGCTGAGCCAGTGGCTGTCAGAGGAGGAGTCTGGATCGCACTGATTTATTGTTGCAGATGTTTGTTTGGATTAAGTCTGGGATCCAGTTAGTGTGCTCTTCCTCTGAGGTGGACGAGTACACTCTTACAAATAAAAGCACTAACTGGAGGTTCCTCATAGAACCCTCTACTTATGTTCCAACTAGAGCCCCTTCAGAGGGATCTACCTACCCAACATTAATGGTAATACAGTTTGTGGTTTAACCCAGAACCCCCTATAAGAGGTTTTTCAGAGAACTCATCTATGGTGTTTTGGTTCCACTCAGAACTCTCTCTGTAGGTTATATCCAGAACCTTTTCACCTCTAAGGGTGCTAACAAGAACCCACCCAGGAGGTTCAACTAAGAAACCATTTATATTCCAAGGGTTAAATCTAAAACCCACCCAGAGGATTCTACCAAGAACCCATTTATATTTCAGGGATGTCATCCAGAACCCCCCCAGGGGATTCTATCAAGAACCCAATTATATTTCAAGGATGTCATCTAGAACCATTTATCCATTTAGAGTCTGAGGGTTTCACATAGAACCCACCCAAGAGGTTCTACCAAGAACCCTTTAATATTCAGAGGGTTTCATCTAGAACCTACCCGGGGGTTTCGACTGAGAACCCTTCCATAGTCCAATGGTTTGACATAGAATCCATCCAGGGGATTCGACTGAGAAACCTTTTATATTCAGAGGGTTGCATCAAGAACCACTTAGGGAGTTCTATAGAGAACGCTTTCATATTCCAAGGGTTTAATGTAGAATTTACCCAGGAATTTTTTCAATGAACCCTTTTATATACCAGTAGAATCTACCTAGGGGATTCTACTGGGAACCCTTTTATATTCCAAGGGTTTCATCTAAAACCCACCCATTGGACTATTTGTCTTACAGAGAACCCTTGAGGAACCCTTTCTGCAAAAAAAAAGTTTTTTTTGAAAGCACATTGTTTCGGGGAGAACCTCAGCCCTTCAGGATGAACCATTTTGAAACCTTTGTTTCTCAGAGTGTAGTGTTTGAGAACATCTTGTTCATGTTGTTTTATTGTTTGATGGGAGACGTGGCCGGTATGGTGGTATGGAGGAGTTGATGTGAGACTTCCTCAATCTGCCTTCAGTCTGCCTATTGGAAAATGTAGATGAGCATTATTTATTTGTGAAAGAAAAATAAAACTTTCTAAAGAAGTGGATAAATGTAAAGATACTTAGCATTGGCTACTAATCTCTGTACAGCCACTTTGACAAAATCTGACTCCTTGACACACTTTGCCCTGTCTGTGGATGGTGGAGGAGAGAGTGCTGTGCTGCCAAAGCCTTTGGTGCATGTCTGAAGATAGATGAGCGAGATTTGTCATTCAGCCAGTGCACCTATAATTACACAGAGGAATTATGGCTGCACACTAAAATTACTGACTGAATAATAAGCAGAACTGCGTACACTTGGATTCATTTCACAGGTGCTTCACACTTAACCAACAGCTAATTGGGTGTGGGACAGTTTTCTGAACAACGCATCGCCTTTAAACACACCACTTGAGATAAGATAGCTTTAGAAAGCATCCATGGGTGTTCGCTGAAAGGAAGGGGCAACACTATTTCTATTGTCCCTCATAGCTGGAGTGAAAACAGTGAATGGTAATGTTACCTTTAGCCAGTCATGCATCTGAAGCTTCAGCCCAGAAGAAGGCATAGTTTCTTTGAAAAGTAAATAAATACAATTTAAAATTAGATGACACTCCCCTTAGCCAAAAAAAAAAAGTAAAAAATGTAAAGAATTATCTACATGCCTCCCCCTTTTTACATCAGCCCCTTCCCTTGCATAAATAACAAGCATTTCCTAATAATAATAAAAAAAGCCCCAGATCTAATAATCTGTCGTACTTGACTAAATGTGCTTAGTTACATTCCACCACTTTTCAGAAAAATACTATGTTACCAACTCTATTCAGTACATGTTTAATGAAAGAGGTGTAAAGTATTCCAGCTGTTCTCTCTTTGAACTCGTCAAATAGCGTCACTCTGCATACGAGTATGATGCCAAAAGCCACCTTCTGCATCCCTCTGCAACACAGCCAGACAGTGTCAGATGAGAACATGCTCGGACAATACTGGTGGCATTGTTATTATATGCTGGCGGATGGCCAGATGGTACTGGGCTCGTCCACATGCAACATCTGTGGGCGGGTCACTTAAGAATGTGACCTGATAGAACTGATCTCATGCACATAAACACTGAAGGACAGCATACAAGGTACAAGATACAAGGTGGATTTATTAGAATTTGTCCTTGATCCTGCTACGGTTTTGGTGTTGAAGGATGACTTGCTTAAAAGCACCAGCGACAATGAAAAATTCCATCCAGTTGCTAGGACATGTTGTTGATGGTGGCATCTTACACTTCTAGCAGTGCGTTTTTTAAAATTTGCATAGCAGTCTTGTGTCAGGTAATAACGCTCCCAGTAACCATGTCATTTAAGGAGTGCGAGTGCGCTTGTAGGGCAGGAGGGAGGGGAGGTGGATGGGTCGCACATGCAACTTACTTAAATTAACTTAACTTACTGTCATGCAGAGTTTGCCACCCATGTTGTTGTGTGTGGGTTTTCCTCTACACTTCGCCATGTGCCTCTTTTGCCTAATCCTAATCATAGGTGACTTTGTTGCCTAATCTTAGCCTTCATGACAGTCCGTGTTGTTGTGTAAACATCATGCTGCTTCATTCCACCATGTGCATTTGTTGACATCACGGAAATGTCATCCCAGAACGTAAACAGCTGATGCAGAGGAATGCCTAAAACATCATAAGTAAACAAAGAAGGTTACTGACAGAGCACCATGTGACAAGTTTGGATGAGAATGTGATGAGTATTCTGTTTCTCTCATTCAAAAGAGTTTTTCAGGGTAAATAGGGTGCCAAAGTGCACAAAAAAACCCCATCAAAATAGAGCTTGTTGATCAACAAAAAAGTGGACAACTAAAATCTGGGCTGAGTTCCCAATGTCCTGTAATCCTAGAAATGCCCATGCCTGTAGTCATGGTCTGCCTACATGCGTTTTCACTGCTTTAGTTCAAACCACCTCTCAGGAGGCAGTGGGCATTGCTATATGAATATTGAGTTCTCCCTCACTCTCCTGTTAGCTTAGTTGCACATTCCAATATTATATACTGTATTTAGCTTCACACCAGGAAAGAAACACTTTATGGCAGGATTTCTGATCAAAATTATAGCCATAGGCACAGAGGAAAATCTGAATCTTGTATTGACAGATTTATAAACTCCTCAGATTTATCACGTTTTTGTGAAACTTGTGCTGGAAACTACTGCTCCTCTTTTGCCTTCAGCAGTCTGTAAAAACTTCTGCCTGAATTATTTCAAAATGTTTGTGCAGTTGATTTACCATTTTAGACGTGTTTCCCATATTTTCCATGTGAATGCATCAGTGGCTGATGCTAACTGTTCCATGTTTGCCACTCAGGGGGGAGTGACTGTTGTGACTTCTGTGTGCACGATGACATCAAGTGCACACTTGCTTTCAATTTTAATTTGACTCATTTTTATTCTGCTGTTTCTCCTGCACCAGATTGAGTTTGCTCCTTGGGCTTCTGTCTAATCTTTGCTTTGTGTAGGTAAACGATTCAAAATGCTCTTAGAAGGAAAAATCGCTCTTGAATTGAACTGCTCACAACATGCACAGATATTACTTTGTTTTGAGGTGTCACAAGAAAAAAAAGGTGCAAACGAAGGTGAAGCATAATGTATCTACTGTTTCTATGGTTACCTGCTGTTCAGTATACTGTAAGTTGAATATTGATTTAGATCAGTAGTTGATCTGTTGACTAGAATGATTGTATGTTTAAGACTACCAGTGTGCTGGTATTGAGTCCAGTTTTCGGTTCATTCATGGCACTTTTAAATCGTATGTGCACTCCATTGCCAGTTCTATTAGTCCTGTGGTTATGATGTCCTCCATGATTCCGTTTACACCTGGTAATAACATGCATCTTGGGTGATTGGTTTCTAAGTGCACAACCTAACTCTTTGAAACCTGGATCATCTTCACTTTGTGTGCTGTATTCAGACACCTTTTAAAATTGAAGCATGTTGGTCTGTTTTTTTCCTCAGAAACTTGGGGGAAAAGGCAATGAGCAACTTGGCAAGAATGTCCATTTAGAGAGAATGTCCATTTGCAAGATTTTATAGATTTCAAATTATTTGAAATAAAAAGAAAACTATATTTCTTATTATCATAGTTACATATTTGAAATTCTGTTTAGAATCACTATTATTTTATTTTCTAACATTTTTAGATCTTTAGATCTAAAAATACATTTTTAGATTTTTAGATCTATTTATTTATTTATTTATTTATTTTTATCTTTGTTTCTAACTTTGAGGTCATTATTTATCAATTTTTTTCCTGCTAATTTTTATTCTTAAGTTGCTTTTTGCCTTCTTTTCATGATTCTGAAGGAAATCACGCCAATTTTCTCAGGTTTCAAAGGGTTAAGTATAGATGTGAATGCACCAAATGTGTCCTCAATGCATCTTGAGATCAGATCACTCTGACTGCATTTGGAGGTGGTTTGAGTCGGTTATGGTCACTTTCTCTCAGCAGTGTGTATGCTAATATGCTAATGTGTCCTGGGCCACTTCACTCAGTTGAGGCCCTCAGCATAGGTTTGCTTGGAACACACCAAGAAGTACCCCCTGTCTGTATTTGCTCACACACCAATATATATATATATATACACACACATATATATATATATATATATACATATATAAACATTAATGTAAGAAGGCTGTAACATTACAAGAACCTTTCTTGGTGAGTCAGGCTGTGCTCTTTAAGTGACCTTTTTTCTATGAAAAGTAATGCACTAAATTGTACATATCCCACGTAACCGTGAGCCAGTAACATGTATAACCCACAAAATTTGCAATCACAAGACCTCTAGCATGTAGCTAAAACTGATTTACTTGAATACAGTAGTTCTGCAATACAGTAGAGTAAAGCCTCACTTTGTCATGGTCATGTCATGATTATGTAAAACATTTAGTCAAACTAGTAGTTTATTCTGAACATATGAAAAACCATGTACAAAAAAAGACAATCATAAATTAGTGTACAGACATAAAAATACATTACAAAAGAAGACAGAAGTATCAGAAACAGCTCTCAGTAGAACACAATGCACGCAGCCTACAGTGAAATCAGCAGCACTCTAAAACTGATTTAACAAAAAGTGAACATTATAACTAGAGCCTGATTGATATATTGGTCTGCTGATTTTATCAGCTTTTTAACAAAACATAATGCAGAAAAAGATGTTTAGAGTAATTTCGAATCAAATTCCAAATAAGGTTTACTGTGTCAGTGCGCTGATGTCACTTTTAACAATTAAGTGCATGCTAGACATTTTAATATCCCAATATGTGTGACATATCATTGTCTGCTGTAAGTGACTGCATTAGTTTTAATCAAGTGGACTTAAATTGACAATTGGGTGAAAGTGACATATAATGCAATTTCTTTGTCCTTATGATCATTTATTGAGCAATCTAAAGAAATAAAATGTAAGAGGTAAAAAAGGACTTTAATGTTTCTATCAAATCTATATGGTTTTAAGATGGATAATTCAGTGCATAATTAGAAGTGTGTACTCTTTAATCTTTGAATGAAGCTGTGGTAGATACAGAAAGTTCACAAAGTGATGGTGAAACCTAGATACAAACTATTTATTTTTCCTTTTTGATACAAACACAGACACATCATGCACATTAGTGGAGCTTCTACACAGACTTAGAGGAGGATGCATCCCATTCTGACTGCCAGTCTGCTGCTGTATCATACATATCAAAGAAGGAGTGATGAGCAGTTGCTTGACTAAACAACAAACACAGCTGAGAATGCTAAATCAACATCCAATCCCCCAAACTGTGGCAGTGTAGATAATAAAATCAGCCAAACTTAAAACAACACCTGAGTTTGTGTTGGTCCTTCATGCCTTTATGTGTCTTTTTTGTCATAGCAAGAAAATATCCTTATGTCTTTGACTTGATCACTTCTGAAGCTATTGGCCTTCCATTTCTGTGTCTGCCTAATTATCCCCCTACCTCCTCTCTCCTAACCCTTCCTGTTTTAAAAATACTGAGACCGAGTGGGTAAGAAAAGGAAGTAAAATGTTCCTCCAGGGTGTTTCCTGCTTTGCTTTGGTAATGTCTCCTGCTCCTGCTGCCAGGAAGTAAGTTTAGATTATAGCCTCCTACGAGGGATGCTGGGGCAACACTGCACCCCCCACCCCCACCCCTATCTCCACATCCTACACCTTCCATTTTTTATTAGAACAATTGGATAGAATAAATTGCATATTGGTAGAAAAAGTAAAAACGACAATGTTCTGTCGCTGAACTATTATGTCATTGGTGTATAGTTGTATGGGGAAGGACAAACCTTACTCATTTTCCTTCTATTGCTGGTATTTGTGGATTTTTCGCTTGGTTTTACCTTTAATATCTCCCATTACTGTTATTGTCAGATGAGTATGACTTTGAGTCCCCTATTAGCTTTATTTCTATTTGCATTTGTCTGTGTTGTTGACTGCAACATACTCCTACAGTGTTCCTATATGTCTGCTGGGAACTTTATGTTTTCACTTTCTCTTTGTAATCGAGTGAAATTTAAAGGTCTACACAGGTGAAGAACCTGTATCCTCGCTGACCCCATCAGCTGCGTAGCTATCTTGTTCTGATCTAGTGGCTGACTTAAATTCAGTGGCTTTAACTTGGCCAGACTGCAGAGCCAGCCAATTGAAACCTGAGGCAATTGGCTTGATTTCTTTCAAAAAATGCAAAGAAGGCAATGAGCAACAAAAGAAGAAATAACACACACACACACACACACACACACACACGCACACACACAAACACACACACGGAAACTTGCAAGAAATTAATAAAAAAGTGAAACAAAAATTCCCTGAATTTTCTTATAAAAGAAAAAGACAAAAAAAGTGACCAAAAAGTGACAAAAAATGTAATTTCTTCTGTAGAATAATACTTTATAAATGTGATTATTGTAATTCCTTTTCCCTAGTTTTTCAAAAAAAAAATAATTCTCTACATTTGCTTATCTTGCAATTTTTGGAACATATCTTACAAGGTTGCTCATTCTCTCTCCTATGTTTTTGAAAGAAATCGCACCAATTTCAGGATTCAAAGGGTTAAATACATGTGAAAGGTGTCCAAAAGCAGCCCAAGAAAAGTAATGACAGTTTTTAAAGGGTGAAAGGACAAGGCTGGTTAGATTCATTATTTTGTTATAGTCAAAATTTCTCATCAAAAACCAAAATCTACAATGTATTAGTCCTTCTGTCAGCACTCTCAGGCTTCCCTTGCCTTTCAGTTGCTCATTGGTTTTCTACTGAAAATATAAATCTTTAAAACTGGGTTAGAAATCTAAACTTATTTCTATTTTTTTTTCTTTTTGTGTGGAAGCTATTTCCTAAAAACAGCTTTACATTGCTCAAAATAGGAAAACAGTGGTTTTGTTAGGAACTATTTTTATTTATTCATTCATTTATTCATTAGCCATAACTGCTTATCCCATTAGGGGTGGCGGTGGGGCTTGGAGTCTATCCCAGCTGACATTGGGCAAGAGGAGGGCTACACCCTGGACACCCAGGCTATCACAGGGCTGACACATAGAGACAGACAATCATTCACGCTCACATTAACACCAACGGAAAATTTTGAGTCACCTATTAACTTGCATGTCTTTGGACTGTTTCTATCAGACTACTTTCAGCTGTGGATTAATACACATTCTGTACTCTGCTGAGAATATCTGGCAGCAGGAAGCTGTGTGTGGGACTGACTCAAAATCAATTACACTGTGTGTGTTCAGGGTAATAACGGAGCATGTTAGTCAGTACCACAGAACATATATCAGGCTTTTGATATGCACATAATACTCGTAAGGTTCACTTAATCTGTCGGTTTGGTCTTTTTTTTGTATTTTTTGACAATTTTGGAAAATAGAAAAATTAAGTCTTTCACTTCCCTAAGTTACCTTGGTGCTCAGTACAGTGGAAGTCATCTGCTCTCCCTCCAGCTCACCACAGTCTTTCTCTGCTGATGTTCAGCTCCCCTGCACATCCACTGTTTATCATCTCTGTTCATAAAACTTTGATGTTTTCACAGAAATGTCAGGCAGGTAGCCTCTATTATCCCTTTCCCACCAACATGGAGCAGCTTCCATTCAATTCAGAGCCTTTTGGCCAAAAATGAAGTGGTCCAGAACCCGCAAAGATAGCAGTTTTTTTTTTAACCTGAAGTGCCAACTGGGCCAACATCAGTGGACATCTCATCAGGGTGTCTAAAGGTCCCTAAAAAAGTCTTAGTCTAAAAATGTCTGAAATTCAATTTTACAAAAATCCAGCTTTAAAAGTCATTAAATTGTCTTAAACCTGCATTTTTAAGGTCTTACTTGCCATGAACATTTTTACCTAATTTCCTTTATCAATCTTCACTCAAAACAAGTCAAGCTCTTCTGTGTCAAAGTCTACAGTCCTGATGTTACACCTACCACTTTGCTTTAAACTTGCACTAACCTGTTTGCAAATTGTAGATTAAGCTAACTCGCTTGAATAACCATAATACATGCAACAAACCTCTCTACAGGTCCGTATATCTATCTATATCTATCTATATATATATATATATATATATATATATATATATATATATATATATATATATATATATATATATATATATACCTTAGATCTTAAAGGCAATGGAGAAATCAAGTGAGAAATCATATGAGAAAAAAAAACCATGCAATGGCCTCATTAATAGTTATCCCTTTCTTTTTTTTTTTGGGGCGTAAAACAAATACCTGCAATAACAGAACAAAGCTTACAGGTTATCAATGTGATCTGTTATCTTGCTACTACTGTTTACTTCCATTTTGCATTGTGCAATGCCCTCCATTGATGACACATCCTTGATTATATTGACTCCACTCAAAACCGATTGAAACACGTAAACATAAGGACCGTGCTGCATCATCAACCATGTGCATTTGTTGACATTATGGTAACGGCATCCTGGAGCATACACAGCTGACGCAGAGTACAAAACATAAGTAGATATGGAAGGTCACTGACTTACCTTTTTGTGAAGGAAAAGGAAAATCAAACTGCTTTTATTTATTTATTTACTTAAATGTTTAATTTCTTTATATCCGCTGTAGGCCATGTTAAATGTCTAAGAGAAATGTATAAGCTTTTTGATTTGAAATACTTTTTAGGACCTCACTTTGCAAACCTTATCCACTGCCTCGACCCTCCCACCCCAACACTTTGACCCAGCCTGCTGGGTTTCCTCTTCTCTGCAAGGCGAGTGACTTCCAACCCCCAACCCCCACCCGTTGGTGATTTAGAGAGCTAGAAAGAGCCGAGCTCGGGATGGATTGATGAAATATTGATGAAAAGCTAAGTGTGTGATTTGTAGCATGGCATCAAAGGCATCTGCTTCCCTGGTGCAGCGAGGGAGAGGGGGGTGGGGTGGGGTGGATGGGGGGTAGAGACCGCAAAGATACATAGATAAAAAATGGACGCAGATGCAACATGCAGTACACAGATTATACCCAGAAACTATTATTATACTGTGGAAAATAAGTTGTCGGCTCTTTTATATTAATGTTCAAAGAGTTTCCAGCCAGCCTATTATTCACATAGTTGAAACTCAAATGCCAGTAGTTGTTGGTTTTATTTCTTATCGTTGAAAAGTTCAAAACAGCTTTTGCATTCCAGAAAGTATCAGTGTAGAAACATTGCCCTGCAGTCTGCTGATCACTTGGACTCATTTTATTGGTGTGATAAATTTCCTCTCACTCTTCATTATTTCCCGAGGCTTTCAGTTTGAGTATTATTTAAAGTCGTATTAAAAGCATCATCTACGCTGGATGGATAGCCACAGTGGAAGAATCTGAAACTTGACTTTTGGAGTTATACTCACTGGCACTGACAGGTTTTCTCCTTCCCAATATCAGCACACCTCCCCTCAGCCAGACACTCCATAGCTTCCTCCCACAGCTCTTACAAAACGTTCCTATGTTGACCCATTTCAAAGCAATTGGCTAATTGGCTAATAAAGCATTGGCTTTATTAGATGATAATAGATCTTACTACTTAAAAGAAAGGCTTTTTGGTTGGGTAGTAAAAATGGTGAACCAACCAAAATATTGGAAATGAAAAAGATGAGTACAAGTAATGATAATAACTCAAAAATAATTTGGATATTTGAACTGGCAATGAAACTAAGAAAGTCTCTTTTATCAGACTTTAATTTGGACCTTTGAATCTAGACTGTATAAAAAATAATGGACATAGCTATTATTTTGTCAACTCATTGGCTTCTGGGCTCCTTTTTTGAAGCCTCAAGTTTGGTATTAGGGTCGTCGCCATCTTGAATTTCTGGAGACAAAAGTGACCGTGGGTGTGTTCCAAACATTCTTTTTGTTTTTTTCTTTTAGTAGGTACTGTCAGGACATACCACTGCTTCATAATACTGCACCCTGAACTCTTACCCTCTTGTTCATATATCTGTTACCATAGCGATAAACTTGGAGAGCTTTGCTGTTCTTGATGTAGTTTAAATTTTAAATTATAATTGCATTTTTATTTTGCACTCGGAAGTCTTTATGATGTCTTTGTTTACTCAAACAAGTTATATTCCTATTGTTATTTTTATTCTATCATTTATTATTTCTATTTATTCTATTTTTTAATTTATATTATTTTTTTTAATTCTATTTATTAACTATGTTTTTATTGTTTGTCAATTTCTTTATGATTCAAATACATATGAATTGACAAATTACTTTGATACTAGGCCTTGAGAAAATGTTAGCTCCCCCTGCTAGGATGCACAGTATATGTTTCGATGTGGTGACTTAGAATTAACCCCACCTGCGGGCTTCCTTTGTAATACTGGGATGTCACATGCTATAAAGCCCTCTGAGGCAAACCGTGTTTTGTGATAATGGGCTTTATAAATAAAATTGACTTGACTTGACTTGACTATTTTCAAATTTACACTCTGATGAAGGGCGTCTGGTCAAAAACATCTGTGTGGCAATAAAAACGTTATATTTGAGTACTGTCCTGATCTTTACTGCATTGATATTCCTATTATTACCATTGGACTGGTCATCAGTCACTTCACTGCGCTGTCATTGCAGCTTGTGTCAGTTGTAAATCAGATGTCAATGAGCTGTCATCTGTTTGTAGCTCAGCTGATGTGACGTATCCTCTGCTGCGTAGAGGATTATGGGTCAGAACAGCCAGAAAAGCATGGCAGTTGCATACTGCCAAATATGACCAAATGTAGTAAAGCATTCTGGTATTTTGAGATACTGCATTTGTCATACTATGTTTTGGGACCTTGTAGATCTTTTTTTTGCCATACTATACACTATGGTAATGTGGGTGTTGGAATGCACAGCATATTTGGATGAGAAAGTGAAGCTGTGGGGGAGTGAGGGGTAGATTTGTCTCATAGATTTGGGTGATGCCTTGCAGAAAGCTTGTCATCCTCAATTTTGCGTAACTTTAAGCCTTAATAAAATTTTAAAGGGTGACTTATATAAAAAATTCATCCCCATATAGTTATCATGAATGTTGAAAACAGCTTAAATTAGCAAAGCCATTTTTTGTTCAAGGCTGTAAAAATGTTTATTTCTGCTGTAAAGTTGGGCATTTTAACATGGGGGTCTATGGGAATTGACTGTGGCCATTAGAGGAACTGCAACGTTGGGCACATCTGTGTTTGCTGCTTTTGTCTTTTTTTTTTTATCTTTGAAAGGTGCTGCTTGCTTTTGACTGACTGCTTGCTGTTATTTTTAATATGTTAGAGACAAATAAACAAAGTATGACTGAAAAATCACTCATGCATTGAAGGTCACTTCTTGGTTCAAAGAAATCTGCCCTTTTTGACTTAACTTCGCACTTTGATATTAAAACATACTTTTTAAAAGTTTTTTGGGGGGACTTTTATTGCCTTTAATGGACAGGACAGTTTAAGCGTGAAAGGAGGACAGAAAGAGGGGGCGACATGCAGCAATGGATCTAGGCCAGAATCGAACCCAAGGCCAGTGCTGCGAGGATAAAACCTCTGAATATGGGGCGCTGCTTTATCCACTGAGTCACCAGGCGCCCCAATATTTAAACATACTTTGTATACCTTTTGATCATGTGAGCCAGCAGCAGTGTCTGGTTGCTGGTAATCTTTGACAATGCTGATCTGGTAGTTGACATATAGGATAGTAAACATTTTAACCAACAAAAATCAAACTGAGAGACTGAAAACTGAAGACTGACTGAAGTGAAAGACCAACTCAAGAGCATACAGTAAAGGCCACTGCATGGGTATAAGCCTCCGCTGCTAATTTTAGAGAAGCCAAAAAATCCATGGCAGCATCAGCACAAAGTACACGCTCATTGCTCTTCTCTTTCTTCCACCCTTTCCTTCTTTTTCCACCCTTCTACCCCTTCACTAACTCTTCTTTTATTCGAGCCAAATGCTAATGCAGCCAGAAGGCTCTTTGAAATTGAAATGATGTGAAAATAGAATTGCAGTGGCAAATGAGCTGTGTTTGCTGGTCCCGCCGGGGCCAGCAATGAGCCCTTTGAACACGCCTCTCCCCCAGCGAGGAGGCCCTGTTCTGGGCTGTGGTCTCTTCGGCACTCCCCTCCCTTTTCACGACAGCTGAAGAGCTCCCAGAGGAGCACAGATCAAGCTGAAACTGATTGGAATGGAGTTTGTTATATTTATACATGGAGCTATGTGCACATGCAACCATCTATGAGGCATGCAGAGGTGTCCACATACACGCACATACACACATGCTTTAGGTATACACATTAGCAGATGCATAGAGGAAGTATGCTGCAACAAACACCCATCCAGACACACTTGTGGAATGTTCTTTTCTCTACACAAATGTACATTCTGAGATACATGGTGAAGTCTATAGTTAGAAATACACTAATATGTAATGTGCTGCACTCCAGCACACTGGAATTGAAATGAAACAATGACTTTGGTATTAAAATGCTGACTTTTCCCTTAGATTGAGAGTGATGAGCACATTGGTGCTTCAACAGTACATCATATCAGCAGAATTGTAGCCTTTTTGTTTTGCTAATTTTGGTGCAACATGCCAGCCACCAAACGGGCATGTTGTATGTTTCATATGTATCATATCAGCATTACTAAAGTGAGTACATGAGTTTACTTTGTCATCAGGAAATAGCAGTGGCATGACACCGAGGCGAGATGCCTGCCAGGCTGCAGGTTACTGTTCAGTAACAACTGCTTTCTAGCGACTCATTCGCTGTGTTTCCGGGGGCTTCTTAGGCCCAAAATGTGGGTGTTAAGTTTTTAACTGTCACTGTTTATCCTGCAGCTTTTTAGTACCCAAACTTGGTTGTTTTTTAGGCATCTGTGGTATAGTGCCACCAAAACCATTACCTAACCATTACCAAGTTGTTTTATGCCTTAAAGCTAATCACACATTAACCACAGCATTGTCGGCACTTCAATATTATCTGCTGTAAAATAAAGTACAAATGTAATGTATCCATGATTTGCAGAAACATACAATGCTAGCATTTCTCCTGGGGATTTGCTTTGATATAAAAGAGGGCATTCAAATCTAAAGTGTTCAGATAAGAGTGTTAAAAGTTCATTCTTGGCATCAAATAAAGCAGTTAATTAAAACCAGCACACTCTCATCCCAGCTCAACATCAACACATTCTTGCTGCAAATTGGTCACACTGTGACGGCCGGTCAGTGAAGTTCCACGTAAAGCTATGTTGTTTTAGTTATCCTTGCCGCAGCAACCTGGGAGTCAGTGACATTCTGGGTGCCACTATGATGATGTCCACAAATGCAAGTGGTGGGATAACGTCATGGTGGGATGACGTAGGCCGTTACCGTGAGGTCAAGAAATGCACGTGTGGTGGGATGACCCAGCACGATTCCTATATTCACACTCTCACACTCCTGTCGAGACAGGCATCAGACCAGTTACTTGCTGGAGGGCAATGGCAAACAATTTAGTGTTTAATTTGGAGGACTTCTTGAGAAGATTCCTTTTTTTGTTTTAAATGAGAATTTCTCAATTGACTTATCTGGTTAAACAAATATCAAAATAAGTTAATAAACCCTTTTTAATGTTATTTATCATGTGTAGGATCAAATATGTGTATTGTCCTAAAACTGAGGGACTACGCGGGCTTTTGATGAATCACTGGATGGATGTGACCACCCTCAAACATTCCCGGCTCATAGTCATAGTTTCATTTCAAATCCAATTTCCTGGAGTACAGAGACAAAACAATGGATTGCTTTGTAGATGACAATTGAACACATGCACACGCACACACACGCACACCTGTCTCCAACACTTTCTGGAAACTTGCCAACATCAGAAACAAAGTACTGAAAAACTTTTTGACAAGGAATCCCATCAACAGTACGCTGGTGAGGAGAAAGACAAACACACACATTCACCAAAGACACACACTCAGGAGATTCGGAGTGGAAGAGCAGATAGACTGAAAAAGACGGAAACTGAGTGAGACAAGAGACAGTGAAGACACGGGTCGAGCGAGATATGAAAAGAGAGGAGGGACTGTTTAAATGTCAGTGTTTTAGATGACAGCAGTCCCAGCCCTAATCCCCCTGAATCTGCGCTCTGCTTTCTGACACACACATAACACTGCAGCCGAGTGGAGTGAAGCATTCCACTTTGAGCACACAAAGGGAATACAGAAGAGCATCTAGGAGTCCTAGTCATGCTTAATGATTAATGAATGACACAGTGTTATAAAAAGAGCAAGAGTAAATACCATCAGTCTTCAGTCAAGCATCTCAACAGTGAGATGACACTCACCTGCTCACACATTTAATTAATAGATGATGAGCATTAATGTACTGAATTTACATGTGTGTGCAGTCCTAGAAGTTATGGTTGTATACAACTAATTTTACAAGGCAAATATGTTTTTGAGGGAAACATTATGCCAAGTGAATTACATTTTCAAATGATGTTCTCACTCCAAGCTCATCAAACACATCCACTCTGGTGTACGAGCATAACACCAAAAGCCACCCTTGACCAGAATGCAGCTGGACGGTGTCAGATGTGAATGAGCTTGGACGGCACCGGACGTGTTCACATGCAACATGCAAAGGCAGCGTCACTTAAGAACTCAACTGGACAAAACCAGTCGCATGCGCCTGAAATGCTGAAGGACAACGTCAGGTAATAATGTTGCCAGTAACAAGGTCATTTAAGGAGCACAAATGCAATCATTTTGTGCCTCTTTCACCTAAACTGAACCTCTGTGACTTTGTTGGCTAATTATTGTGACAGTCTGCGTTGGCTGCCATGTTTTGTGTAAACATACAGACAGTATTGCATTATCCCACTATGTGCATTTGTTGACCTCAGGGTAATGACACTCCAGAAGAAGGATACCTTTAATGTCATAAGTAGAAGGTCACTGACAGAGCGGTACCATGTCATAAGTTGGGATGAGAAAGTGTTGGCAAAATAGTATACCAGGAATCAGTCCAAAATAAATGATTTTGCATAGTCCTGTGTATGTCCACCCTTACCGACTACCCGTGAATCCTACGCAGTACTTAAATGTAGTTTCATTAACCCAAAGAAATGTGTCTCAACATCTCTGTAAATACTAGGAGATAAGGTGGATGTGTCCAGTTCTCCTTTCACCAATAAGATTTGTAGAAATTCCTCTGGCGATAAATCCCTGAGCGACATACTGGACTTCCCCACATCTCCTGTCCTGCTTGGACTAGATCTGAGGGAAGTAGTGCCATTTGTCTTTAATGTCTTTGGTATTAATGCACCCCTGTTGCTGTCTTGAAGAACTGTAGTGTTTGGCGGAAGAACACAGCATGTTCTTCATGCTGCAGGTACAAATAAGTTATTTCTTTTGTCTTCAATCACTTTCAATGTGCCCTTTTGTTAGTCAAAGGTTCACTTCTGGCCTCTTAAATATCAATACTGCACTTTCGAGGAAACATTCTTTGAACGTGTATCTGTACGTACAGAACTGTTCTTGTATCGTACCTGTATTTTTGAGAGTTTATGAGTGTTGAAACCTCCATTGGCTGGTTTATCGAAGGCTGACATGCAGTTTTCTTCTTCTTCTTCTTCTTCTTCTTCTTTTTCTTCCACAGTGTCTTTATGTTTTTATCTGTTTCTTATTGCCCATAAGCCACAGATGAAATCTGAAAGACAAAAGCTCACATAAACTATTAGGCTGGTTGCAAATTTTACCCAAATTTCAGGCACCAACAATGATTCTCAATGAACTTGAGGTGGCACTTCAACAATCAGCTACAATCAGATATTTAACAAATATCTCAAAAACTAGAGTCAAAATTATTTCACCTTATTAATCTCCCAGTTCATCTGTATCTTTGCTCCAAAGGTCTTCTGGTTTAAAATATCAAATTTAGTGACTTTCTCTTAATTTTTTTCTAAATTATACGTCTGCATTTTCATCCTAAACCATGAGTCTAATTGTTTGTTTGTCTTTTACTGCAAAGTTAGGAGTTCAAATCCCGCTTGTACCATCTCGCAGGTGGCGTGAATCGTTGCATATTCCCACATAACTTTTGACTATCACATAGTAGCATTAATTGTGCATGAACAGAGATGATGCATTTCAAATCTTGAACAAAATAAAAATGAAATACAAATGTAGTCATGTGAAAAAAAAATTCACAGCAGGCCAAAAGCCACATCAAATATTTCTGAGAGCAGATTTATGTACGTCAAACAGCATCAGAATAAAGTGATGACCACTATAAATAAGCTTAAAGATTAAACATTAAGAGTTTGCTTCTTGTCAGTTAAAAAAAGAAACTTTGTTTTATTTATTTATTCACTTATGTTTTCATATTATTATTATTATTATTATTATTATTATTATTATTATCATTATTATTATTATTATTAATGTATGTGTGAGCACAAAATGTACCAGAACTATGAGACGTGTATAAAGTTTTTTCTGTCCAAATGAAACACACTTTCTGTTTGGTGGATGCTTCAGTTGCTCACATTGACCCAGAGCTCAACCTTAGCTTTGGCAGATCATGATCCTCTCTTCTGTAGCGGTCGTTGCTAATGGTTTTTGATGAATGATGTTCTGCTGATAGAGGCACTAGATCAGAAAATGCTAATACAGACAGTTGGTAGAAGCCTCTCAGTCCTGGATGTGGAATACTAAGTGATGGAGAGGCATGAGAAAATTGCATTTTATTTCAGAGCTGCTTCACATCAAATAAACAAATACACGATTTTGACAGCAATCCTGCCAAACAAGGGGGAATCCTGTATGTATTCTGTTAAATTTCTCATGGGAAGATTGGATTAGAGGACAGAAAGAGTGAATGAGACTGAGTGACAGAGAGATTGGGACAGATTGGATTAGAAAAAGAGATGAGTGAGTCACATTAAGTGACAGAGAGAAGAAGAGAGGTGAGAGAAGATAATGTGATGTATCAGCGTGCAGGGCTGAGAGTACAATCACGTGTGAATATGTGAGTATATAAATATAAGTGTATGGGGGAATATTGTGCTTGCATGGGAGTGTGTGTGTGTGTGTGTGTGTGTGTGTGTGTGTGTGTGTGTGTGAGTGTGTCCCCTGTGTTCCCTCGCCGACATGCTGGTGCCTGTCAAAGAAACTTCAAGCGTTTCTTTAAAGAGAAAAAAGAGCTTTAACTTCACAGTCAGTGGCTGCATATGAAACGGCAGCGTGGCCTGACTTCGCCTCCCTTCAGTCTCTGTGCTGCCGCTGCAGCCTCAGGCATCAGCGGCTGGCCCATCGCCCGGTATGGAAATACTCCTCAGCCTTAATGGACATTTCATTTAATAATCAGTGATTGATCCCTGCTGGTAATGATGTATAAGCAGGAGGATTCAAGGATGAAGAATATTCCCAGTCAATAACTGGAAAAGGTAGAAAGGTCTGCGGAGAGCCGGACGACAGTGTTGCCAATAGCAGCGTGTCTCCTTAACTCTCCACTTGTCAATATGGCATCTCTTTATTTGCCGGTGGCAATTAGTGCCACGGAGTCATGTTGTTGAGTTAGTCACATCAACCTCACAGAGCTAATTAGACACACTTGACCTTTTCAGCGGGAGGCTAATTTTAGAGATTGGACTTCACTTTAGGATGAGGCTGGGACAATGAGTTCAGGGGGTCTAAAATGTTTTTCAGGTTGAGTCTGGGTAAACACGCATCACACTTCATAGGACAGTTTTGAATAATGATTGATATGTGTACATTCTCTCTTTTAACCCTTTGAAACTCTTCTTCCACAAACATGGGAGGAAGGCAATGAGCAAAAGAAGAAGAAAAAAGTTACAAAAAAAAACAATTAGCACAGTAAAAAACAAGAAATGATCTGAAAAAAACACTAAAGATTTAAAATATGTATTTTGTAATATAAATGTATAATTCTAATAATCATAAATGGAATCATATATAGTCATATAATAAATAACTGGAAACTTTACCATATATGTGTATATATATATATATACCTATATAGATATATATACATATATATTTTATATATATTTTTTTTTTAATGTAAGCTTTCAAACCAAAATCTTGCATTAAAAACATTTTTGCACAGATGAGTGTGTGGATGTGTTTTGTCTGCTTTGGTTTAATGCTCCATAGCTCCAGCTCCTCAAGCTAAGTTTGTATAGCGAGTGAGCTATGCTTTTTTTCTCCATTTTTTAATAATTTGATATTTGAAATTATCATTATTATCAAATTTACACATTCTCATTCAAAGTGGTCACACATCACACTTTGTCAGTGGACTTCCGCATCTACATATTACGCTCTCAGTATTCTCCTGCCGCAACCAATGCTGGGATGTCTACCAATGCACATGGTTCGGATAAGGCAACATAAGTACTTGGTTAAGTTCAGCAAAAAAAAACATCATGTTTTGGCTCTTCATTCAAATGTAAACACCCATCCCAGGTGAAAGTCCAGGGTCTGTTGGATCTATCCAATACCCCTCCTACCTGTCCTAAAAGGACCCTTATTCCTACTTGCACCTTGTACTACATCATTATGGGCAGCGTTTCAACCTGACACCATCCAATTCATAAGGCCTCGACAGGTTTCATTCTGGCTGCATTATCAACTGATGCTGCCCATCCACGTACCATAATGCAGTACCAGGTGCCGTCATACAGGCGTGAGAGGTGGCTTTTTGAGTCGGTATCTTACCCCAAAATCACTGACAAAGCAGCAGAATTTGATGACTTCGGAATGAGAGCGAGCTGTCTCAACTCATAATCAACAGTGAAAACGTTTATGATGATTAAATACTGCAAAATGTTTTCTGCTGCATTTTTTAAAAATTTCTCTCTACATTATCTTTATTAAGTACCTTAACCCTAATTAAATAATATATTAATGTAAACACTGAAACAGGAGATCATCTTAATGAAATATTCGTGTTTATTTATGGTGTCCAAATAGTCAAATTATTGGTTAGAAATTTTAAACAAAAATGATAAATGATATCATGATAAATATCATGATATCATAATGTCATTGGCCTTCCAAAACAATTTGCAACTTATTCATGAATTTTTAAACTGAGTTTCATTTCTCTTCAAATATGTATCTTTAGATTCTTCAAATGAGAGCAGGGTGGTCTGTCCCTTCTGAACATTTTCCTTTATCTCTGTGTGATGTTACACTGCAGAGACGGACAAGAAAGGAAAGAAAGGAAGCCATGACAGCATAAAATGAGCTGGGCTTCATTCCCGTGCAGTTGCATGTACGTGGTTTTTATGCTAATTGGTTTTGTCACCATGAAGCCCAGGGCTTCCTTTTTAAGATCTCCTTTACGTCATGTACACACAGCAGGGTAAAAAGCAGTTTGGGAAGATGCTGATTTCCACTAAAATGTGGCTTCTGGCTGTCATGGAAGCTCAGCAGGCCAAGGCACATGCAATGTGTGTGTAGTAAATCTCATCCCATTTCACTGCTGTCGCTGCACAATGTCTATTCAAGGAAACAAAACTTGAAAATAGTGGTTTAAAGAAAATAAAAGTGGTCTTTTATGGCGTACAATAGACAGAGTTCTGTCTACAGGGGATTATAAAGAGGCAGCGGCTGAATGGAAAAAGACAAGGCAGTGCTCAAACCCCACAGGACATCTTCAGTGTATTTTTTTTCTAGTTGCTGCAGAAAGGCTAAGTCTTAATCTTTTCCTTTATTTTTAAGTGAAAATCAATGAGCAGTTAATCAAGTACATTACTACAAATAACATGGAGACTAATCACACCAGAGAAATGTTTGGTTATGAAGACTTCTGCCATTTCAGCAAAAACAAAATGAAAAATCCGATTGCAGTTGAATAATTGTTTTCTTTTGCTAAAAATATATTATATAATTATATAATTTGTCAAAATAATTTCAGTTTGGTTATTTAAAATTAAGGAAGATTATCAAATGATGAAATCAGATTATGATCTGAAGAATAAAAGACATTTCTGGAATCAAAAGACAATAATTACGGCAAGAAAATACAAAAACAATTTTATCAAGACAAACTCATTAAAAAAAAAAATCACTAGGATGTCCAAATGTAGAATATTTAATGGTGTTTGGGAGATGTTTTCCTCCTTTGCTTGTGTTGGTCCAACTGTATGAGTTAAGGGAACAGAATGATAAATAAAGGACATACACACACACACACACACACACACACACACACACACACACACAAACACAAACAGGAAGTCTGCGGCCTCACCACCACACTTAGATTCTTCTTCTGTGGGAAACACTGACATTGGTAAAATATTTTAGCCTACAAGCTTACCTTCAATTTTCTATGGGGACTTGTGTCAGATTCTTCTTTATTTTAATTCATCCTTTTTAAAAGACAGTATTTGCAGTCAGTTCTGATTCCTAAGCCATCAAATACTGCTGCTTTTTTTTGGCGTAAGATCCCGACTCCAATAGCCACCTTTCGCGGCTGTATGATACACTGGTGGATGGCATCAGACGACAACGCAGGTGTACAGAACCAGTCACGGTGTTACGATATGCCGCAGACAGCTGGATGGCACATGCCAAGGAAGTAAGGTCCCTTTAGGGTGGGCAGGCGGGAGGGGCAGTGGATGGATCAAACAAACCCTGGACTTTAACCTGGGTCGGCATTTATTTCCTGTGTGAATGTGATGTTTTTTTCTATGTCTAACTATGTGCCCTTTTCTGTCCAAACCTAACCATGTGTGCCCTTGCTGCCTAATCCTAAATATGATCTTTTGTTGACATCCCAGACTGGCTGCCATGGGTTTCTGTTACTTAAACATAACCACATGCAGCATAATCTCACTCTTTTTTTTTTTTTGGCATCCTGGCGTCAGTAGGTCCATCCATGAACATAACCTGCAGATGCAGAGGGATACCTAGAGTGTAATATGTGGATGTAATATGTATATTCAGAAGTCCACTGACAAAGCAGCAACATAAGATGAGTTGGGATATTGGTATTTGTCAACTTAAATTCCTTTTAGGTAGCTTAAGTTATGATAAGAGGCACTTAATGACATGAAATGAGTGTACTTTACATTTATTCAATATGTCTCTATCAGTGACTTTCCACTTTATGTGGCAAGAAAAGAGCAGGGGAACATGGACTCATCAGATCATGCTGCTGGCCAGTGTGTTAGCCTCCTCTGCTGACAGGAGAGCTGTCAGGAGCTCACCAGCTGAAGCCAGGTAGGGAGCGCTCTGCATTGCATTGGCATTTTGTCACTGAAGCAGGATTACAGGGCATTTTGATTTGCTTTGATAGTGTGATAATCCTTGAGTTTCATACTTCACCACCTTGAGATTCCAGTAAAGGCACTAAAATGTCAGCCTCATAAGTACAGTAAAATGTTTGACTCAGATATGGACATACCTTTGGAGTGCAAAGCAAAAAGTATCCCATAATACAGAACAAGTGGAGATAAATATCGGCATCATTCATAAAAGGGAAGCTTTAATGTTGGAGCTTCAATTCACATAGTTCAATCCATTCTACCGCTGCTCCTAATGTGGCGTTACACAAACATATTTTCTGCTGAGTCTTGCCTCAAAGCCTCAAGTCAAAATCCATATTCCTTTCTTGTGTAAGTAGGGTCACAAACTCGGGTTTAAAACCTCTGCAGTTCCTGTCATGCCATATTTCACAGAGCAGTGGGTGAACACAGAGCGGGGCTGACAAGTCTCGCTGCATGAGGAGAGCAGGCTCACTTCAAAAACGGCTTGACTCCCTGATAAATGAACTGGCCACAGGCCTATTAGCTAACAGTGTTGGTCAAAATGAGTCAGTTAAGAAAAAGAAAAAAACACTTGCCTGTTCAGATGTGAGACATGCAGCCCTGACACATCCTTATATATATCTGGAGAGACTGGTCAGTGACTACTTAACCGCTCTAGCCGAGGTTCAATCCCCAGCCATGTCTGCCCATGACAATATCAACAACATAACCCATGATGCCCCACTGTGGTTATTATAAATCTCAGTTCTTTGTTTCTGACGTTGTTGTTTTTTTGTTGCTTTTTTCGCACATCCAAAATTACTACAACTAATCAACTATAGAAATGTTGTTTTAATTGGACAGAAATCATGAGTCAGAGATTGACTGTTGGTGACTACAGACTAATATCAGTCTGTAATACCCTTTTCCACCTAAATTAGTGCGTTCACAGGGTTTTTTTTAAACATGGGTAAACCTACTAAAAATAGGCTATAGACTGCTTTCATGTTGCCAGCAGAGCAGAGCTGTATACATGGCTCTGCAGCAGACAAGTATGGCTTTTCTGTATGTGAGACAATATGCCATACAAATAAGCTTTTTGTTTTAACTTAAAAAAATGAGTGTCCAGGCTGCCTTAAATTTTAAGGTTGACTGAATTTGAGTAGAGTTGAGGTAATTTGGGAATAATTCAGCTTGTCTTCTCATATTCAGTCAACTTAAAAATTTAAGGCAGCCCTTACTAACTTTTTAAGTTTGAACAAATAGAGTGTGTTTAACCGATCTTTTCATGGCTTATTTACAACTGTATCCATAAACCCCTTAATGTAACTAGGTCTAACTGTGTTTCCATATGACAAAATTAACTAAATTCAGGGAGGAAACACTGGAAATAGCAGCTTTAAATGGAGTGGATGTTGAAATGCCCTTGAATGCTGCTAAAGTCATTATAGTACATGATGTGCTCTCTGTTTGATCTGCTGCTTTGATGTTTGACTAAAGCGTGTCCCGGGTCTAATGCTCCCACACATCTTACTGTGAAGGACATTTGACTAATAACCCACTATGTAAGACCTTAGCCCAGATTCCTGCTGCTATAGTCTCTTCTTTGATAAGTCAGAAACTTGAACGTAGAGCAAATCTTGTCTTTAACCCACACTATTTACCCCTAATGCAGCATGCTTTCTTAGTAAATTATTGTAAAAAAAATATTGAAAGAAAGCAAAGGCCTCGTGATATTCTTACTCATTTGCACACTTGTCACACACCCTCGCTTATGTCCTCCCTCCCAGGCCTTTCGCTGCTTTGAATTGAGTCACTGACATTGACAGTGTGGGTGTTTGTTTCGTCAGGAGGCTGTAGATGGAGCGACAACAGTGAAGAGTAAGAATCATATGATTAGTAAAAGAGAAAGGGAGGAGGAGAACAGGATAAGTGTGAGTAGATAAGTTGGGTGGCAGGAGGAAGTAGAAAAAAGAACAAGACGTAGCGTTGGTACGAGGCAAGGTGAGAGGGACATTAGAGTGGACGTGGAAGCTTTGAGGTCTCGATGCATCATGTCAGACAGGCTTAGCCTGTCATTGTTTATGTTTGCACAAGGATTTTCTTGGAAGCTTAAGAAAAAGTGTGAGTTATTGATTTCTTTAGAACTTGGCATTTATGTATTCACTGCAGCACATGCTCCCTTTGAATGGAGCCTGTTACTGCATGAGTTGTTTGTAGCTTTAATGTGTTCGGTTTCAGTTTCTTCCTGTTTGATTGCCACCGCCAAATTTAATCACTGATGTGTGAAAAGCAAATCACCTTTTTCTTTTATTTTCGGCCACAATAATTGGTCTGTTTCCGTAAATTATATAGATCTAGTCCTAATTTGTTTGGTGAAATACATTTGAAATGTCTGAAATGTAGCTGCTTTGATTATTTGAGTGAATGAAGTGTTCCTTTTTTTTACTGCATGCTAATTGGTAGTGCAGGAGTTTGACATGGGGACAAAAAGGTTACAATGAGACAACGTGAGACTGAGGCCCCCCCCCCCCCCAAAAAAAAATATTTTTTTCAACTTTTTTTTTTTTTAAATTTAGCTGAATCAGTAACTAAACAGATTAATCTACAGGTTAACACTATCATTTTGAGATGGTAACATGCAAAGAATTCTCATCCTAAGTCGTCACATATTGCCTCTTTGCAGTGGACTTTTACATCTACATATTCTCCGAATTATCCTTTTGCTTCTGCTCTTTAAGTTCCGGGATGCCACAACTGTGATGTCAACGCATGCACATGGTGGGATTACACTGAATGTTGTCATGTTTAGGCAACAAAAGCACATGGCAACTAACAACGGGATGTCAACAAAAGCACATGCTGGCATGGATGGTTAGGATTAGGGGAAGGAGGCACATGTTAAGGAAAAAAAGAAACTTCACATTCAGATGGGAAGCCAATATCAAGAATTTGTTGCATCCATCCATTGCCCCTCCCGCCTGCCCTACAGGGACCTCCGTGTTCCTTATTACTTTCAGCATATCAAGCTGACACTGTCCTGCAGACATAACATGTTCCATCTGGTAGCATTCTCAACTGACACTGTGGTAGGTGCCATACAACAGGTGAATAATAACTCAGCACAAGGTTCTGTCCAGCTGCCTTTTCTCTCCCTCTGACCAGCAGAATGGCAACCAACACCAGAATGTCAACACATGCACATGCTGGCATGGATGGTTATGATTAGGCAAAAGAGGTACATGGTAATGTGTAGACAAACCATCACAATAAGACGACAAGCGAACACTGTACTGCCGCTTAAAAATCCAGGGTTTTTTGGACTCATCAATCGCCCCTCTCGGCCGCCATAGAGAGACCTTTGTGGTCCTTTTTTTACATTACAAACTGTTCTGTGTAGCCATGTTTTGAGTTGACAATGTCCAGCAGTGCATCATGTTGGTGCCAAATGTGACTTTTGGTGTTGTGATCTCATGCAGAAAGCGCTGCAAAAGCGGCTGTATTTGACAACTTTGGAATGAGAATGGGCTGTAATAACTTATACTCGTGATCAAATATGGACGTTACCTATTCCAAGTTAAAAGAGTGTATGTGCTTGCCTAGTTTCATTCAAAAGGTCTCTTGTCTTTAGAAAGTCATCATAGAAAACAGGTAATGCAAAGGAAGGATGGTGTTGTAATGCAGTATATAATCAATAAGAATATGACCTGCCACCATCTTAAGTGTCTGGAAATGGATGTTTGGTGTTATATTTGTATGTCTGTGTTTTTATTATTTCATCACCTTTTCCCATATGGATTGTCTTGTTTGAGACAAGGTCTTAGTGCAGGTCCCGCCCACATGTTAGCTCACATCCACACAAACATCCACAGCATTTATTTAGCCTGGCAGTCTCCTGGAGGATTCTCTGCTTTCTCCCTGATATGTTCTTTAATGGACATAAAGTCAGATGCTCTAACTCTCATTTTTAAAGCACCTTTTTCTTCATTTTTAGTTCCATTCTGCTGATGGGGGTGAGCCAAATAACTCTCAATCCTATCTGTGTCTTTTCTACCTAATCTTACTTCTTATGCTACAGGCAAAGAGCCTGATGATGATCTGGAATATGAATGCACCCCCCACACACACTCCCCTTTAAGATTGCATAATCTTATGATCGATGTTTGAATTTTTCCATTTACATGACATATTTTAGTCATTTCCCAGACACCTCATACACATTTTGTTCTACAGTCTTGTGGATCAATGGCAGCATTATTCAGTTCCCTCATGCATGGAACTGAATAGATGCCTTCACAGAAGCCTCTCTTATTGCACTTAAATGTAAAGGATCAATTTCAAAAGGCTTTGAAACCAGCTATCTTAACAAATCTTAATTTGAGCTGGAATAACGGTTTATTTGGCAGCAAACACTTTAATAGAGCCACTGTGTGTTAAAGAAAATAAGAAATGCAGGATAACTGAAATGGTTTAAGAGCTACTTTACATTTGTTAGCCTGACACCACTTGGTCAAGGTTAGGGAAAGATTGTGGGCATAGTTAAAAGGAACCAGCACTGACTGCTGGAAGGGTATGGCAGGGATGCAACCAGCAGTCTCCTATATCAAAGTAACACACTTTGTATGCCCAACCATCCACCCACACCTCCTCCCTGAGGCGCTCTCTGATGTAGGAATTGTAACTTTTCAAAGGAAGCACTTTACGCAGTGATTGGCCAGATGTACGGAGGTGAGGAAGTGGGCAAGATTTGCACCTCTCTCTCAATCTCTATTTTTTCTTTCTCCACATCAATCTCCCACCACTCCTGCTCTGCTATTGAGAGATAAGTCATGAAACACAATACTGGAAGAAGTTGCTTGTTAAACCTATGCATACTGTCTGTCATTTTAGTCAAAGACAAAAAGACAAAACCAATGTTTTTCTGAGGCGTGCAATCAAACAGTTTTTGAAAAGAAAAAAAAACATTTTCTGGCTTAGGGTGGAAGGAAGGGAGGTGGATGGGTCAACCAAACACAGACTTTCACCCAAGAGACTGCTGTTCTTCTCGTCTGTGAAACCAAAAGTAAATATTTTTTTAATACGTAAAAAAACGTAGGTCCATCTGTCATGCCCTGACATGATTCCCGTGATGTATTTCAACACATTTTCATCCCAGTCCCATTATTTTTTTCTACCCCTAATTTAGCTGAATCATCCACCAAACAGATTAATATACTAGTTAATGCTATTGTTTTGAGATGGTAACATGCAACGCGTTCTCATTCCGAGTCCCATTTTGCCGCTTTGCATTGGACTTCCACACCTACATATTACCCTGTATCCTTCTGCTTCTGCTATTTATGTTCCAGGATGCCTCTACCATGATGTCAACAAATGCACATAGTGGAATTATTCTGAACGTGGTCATGTTTAACCAATGCAAAAACATGGCACCCAACTCCATGTCATCCACAGACAAACTTGCTGCTACGTAAGGGTAGGAACAGGCAAAAGAGTCACATGGTCAGGTGTAGAAAAAAAACATTGCATTCAAACGGGAAACAAACACCCGCGTTGAAGTCTGCGGTTTGTTGGATCCATCCACCCCCCTTCCCATCCACCACAGAGGGACCTTTGTGCTCCTTATATTACGTTGTTACCGGCAGTGTATCAACCTGAAGCCGTCCTGCTCCGTATCATGCAGACATGACACGTTCCATCTGGCCACATTCTCAACTGATGTATTTCTGGCTGCTGTGGTAGGTGAAATACAGCTGTCCAGCGGCGTATTATAATAACAATGACAATAATAACACAGCAAAAGGTTCTGCCCGGCCGCGTTCTCAGCTGATGCCATCCAGCAGCTTATCATGCGGAGGTTAAAGGTGGCTTTTGGTGTTGGGATCTTACACAGAGAGCGCTGCAAAAGCAGCAGTTATTGGCAACTTTGAGTTGAAAACGGGCTGGTGGAACCCTTTGATAATGGAAAAAACATGGCACATCCTTGGAATGATATTTTCCCCCCACTAAATTTAATTCCATAGATACACAGTATGAGGGAAGTGCACATGTGTCTTTCTCAGAATCATATCTAACCCAGGTACTGTGTTTTAAGACATGAGCCCCTTCTTCACCTTCTTCTCCTCTTATCCGGGGTTGGGTCACGCTCCATGCTTCCCTCACTTGTGAACAAGACCCTGAGGTACTTAAACTCCTCCACTTGAGGCAGGATCTCCTCCCTGATCTGGAGAGGGCACTCCACCCGTTTCCTGAGAACCATGGCCTCAGATTTGGAGGTGCTGTTTCGCATCCCGGCCGCTTCACAACTGGCGGCAAACCAATCCAGTGAGAGCTGAAGGTCACGGCCTGATGAAGCCAACAGGACCACATCATCTGCAAAAAGCAGCAACCCTCAAGGACCCTGCCAAGGGTCCAGTGCTGGACCACTGTTCCATGACCAGGACGAAAACCGCATTGCTCCTCCTGAATCTGAGGTTCAACTATCCAGCGAACCCTCCTCTCCATTACCCCTCAATAGACCTTACCAGGGAGGGTGAGGAGTGTGATCCCCCTATATTTGGAAGACACCCTCCAGTCCCCCTTCTTAAAAAGAGGGACCACCACCACAGTCTGCCAGTCCAGAGGCACTGCCCCAGATGTCCACGCAATGTTGCAGAGTCATGTCAACCATGACAGCCCCTCAACATCCAGGGCCCTAAGGAACTCCGGGCGGGTCGCATCTAAGCCCGGGGCCCTGCCACCGAGGAGCTTTTTGACCACCTCAGCAACCTCAGCCCCAGAGACGGGAGAGCCCACCCCCAAGTCCCCAGGCCCTGCTTCCTCACCGGAAGGCATGTCGTTGGGATTGATTAATTGAGGTCTTCTAAGTATTCCTTCCACCAATCCAAAACATCCCGAGTCAAGGTCAGCAGCGCATTGTCCCCACCATACACAGGGTTGACAGAGTACTGCTTCCCCCTCCTGAGACGACAGATGGTGGTCCAGAATCTCATCAAAGCCGTCCAGAAGTCCTTCTCCTTGGCCTCAGCGAACTCCTGGTTTTTCCTCTGGGTTTTCGCCTCAGCAACCACCATAGCTGCAGGCCAAGAAGACCCGATAGGACTCCTTCTTCAGCTTGACGGCATCCCTCACTGTCCGTGTCCACCAACGGATTCAGGTGTTGCCGCCACGACAGGCACTGACCACCTTACGACCACAGCACCGATCGGCTGCCTCAACAACGGAGGCACGGAACATAGCCTGCTTGGTCAAAGCTCTCCCAGAGGTGGGAGTTGAAGCTCCTTCTGATGGGAGACTCTGCCAGACGTTCCCTGCAGACCCTCACAATGCGTTTGGGTCTGCAAGTGCTGACCGGCGTCCTCCCCCACCATCGGAGCCAACTCACCACCAGGTGGTGATCGGTTGATATCTCCGTCCCTCTCTTCACCCAAGTGTCCAAGACATGTGGCCGCAAGTCCGACAACACGACTACAAAGTCGACCATCGAACTGCGGCCAAGGGTGTCCTGGTGCCAAGTGCACATATGGACACCCTTATGCCTGAACATGGTGTTCGTTATGGACAATCTGTGGCGAGCACAGAAGTCCAATATCAAAACACTGCTTGGGTTCAGATCGGGGTCATTCCTCCCACGCCCCTCCAGGTCTCACTGTCGCTGCCAACGTGAGCACTGAAGTCCCCCAGCAGAACGAGGGAGTCCCCAAAAGGAGCACTCTCCAGCACCCTCTCTAAGGACTAAAAAAAGGGTGGATACTCTGAGCTGCCTTTTGGACCATAGGCACAAACAACAGTCAGGATCTGTCCCCCCACCCAAAGGCGGAGGGAGGCCACCCTCTCGTCGACCCACCAGGCGCTCGCCCTCCAGCCCCACCGACGAGGGCGAGCGCCTGATGACATGAGCCCTGTCATCACATTTCCATAAAGCTCTGTCTTTATGCTTACTCACCGCTCACAGCCTCTGTTAATTCTGCTCATCGGACGGTTTGCTGGAGTGCATTAGACTCCCAGTTTTACCTTGGGGAATGGATTCTGTATTTATAGTTTACAGCCTGTAGGGATTTTATCCAAGGTCAGTAGTAGATTACCTATTTGGCTCATTGAGCCGTGCGCTCTGTTAGATCCCCTTTTTTAATGTGCATTGGTGATTGATTAAGCCGCCGTGTTTCTATGCTGCTCCGGACCTTGACTGATGCATACAGAGAGCAATATGAATGTATGGTTAGCTCTTGTGCTGAATGTGCGATCGATGCATGGACTCCCCTCACAATAATTACCTCATCCAGGAGAGGGGGAAAGCCTGAGGGTGTGTGTGTGTGTGTTACCTTCGTTTCCCTGGCTGGCTTTTTGAGTCATGGATTGTTGTGTCAAAGAGCGTGAAACTCCTCTTCATCAGTCTCCAATCAATGACGATGGTGGAGAGAGGGATCTATGGGAGTAGAAGAGAGAGATGGACAGAAAGACAAAGAGAGGCAGGGAGTATAGATTATAGACTGAGAGACTGTGTTATATTTGCTGCAATGAATAACGCTTAGAAGTCAGACACAGATAGGAGAATAGAAAGTTTCTTGTTTTCGATTATTTTAGGCGCGAAAGAAAACTTCAGACTTCATTCAATTCAGGCGTTTTGTTAGCTTCCACTTTTATTGTTAACATCATACACACCAAAATAATAACAGACATCCAGGGACATGGCTATCTTTCCACAAGTAACGTGAGCTGGCCGGTTCTAAACCCAATCTAACTAAACTTAGTTGATAGAGAAAACAAAGACCAATGCTAAAACTATTACTTAAACTTTTTATTTTAATCATTAGAAGTTATAAACTGACATGGACAGAACATGTTTATCATAAATCTCAGAAATTTGTAGTACAGTGTAACCATAAAAAATAGAAATATGGGTAAAACTTCAAAAACAATAATTCCCCCTTTAAAAAACACTTAATGAACACTTAAAGACATTTTACCTCTTTATAATTACAACCAGATACACATGTTCTAATCATAAATCTCCTATTAGGTTTCCCGATAACGTTCACTGTTTTTGACAATGTGACGTGGAAAAAACGTACACTCTTAGATGAGCATATAAGTTTGATATAACACAAATCACATCTGAGAAGCTCTTGGTACAGCACATACATAAACAAAGACATGCCAAAAATAGAACTATGATTCACCCTTATAAAGTGAAATTCACATGTCACGCAGCCGTGTCTAACACTGGAGTCAAAACATCTACACTGTCTTGGTCTCTCAGTTTCTTAACCTTCAGACACCCTGGAGCCTCCTCACATGCATGCATGCAGACAGTGAAGGACTCTGAGGCCTTCAAAAATCCTAAAGCGTGACTTTGGATGATTCATACATTCATACAGTTACTATTATTATGAATAATAATAACATGCAATTAGTTTTATATTCAACAAATTTTCAGTGACACACTGACATAGAGGGGTTGAACACGTTTTGTGTTTTAAGACTCAGTTAGTGAGGGTGTTGTGCTGCACTGCATTATTTTCAGACCTGTATTTCATATTCTCCTACATGTCTATGAATGGCAGCTCGTTCTCATTACAAACTCATCAGTCTACTCTGCCGATGCTTTCGGCGTACGAGTGTGACACCAAAAGCCACTTGGAATGTGGCTTGACAGCATCAGCTGGCCGGACAGAACTGGTGGCATTGTTATTATCCACCAGCGGATGGCCGGACAGCACGAGGTGCTTCCATATGATAGGCAAACAGGCAGCCTCTCTAGACCAGCTCTAGAACAGGTTGCATGAGCATGAAACACTTAAGGACAGCGTCAAGTCATAACTCTGCAGGTAACCACGAAATATAAGGAGCACAAGGGCGTTTCAAGGGTGGGTGCGAGAGGAAGTGGATGTGTTCCACAAACAACTAACTTTCATGCAGGAATCCTGAGTTCACTTCCCTGTGTGGATGTGAGTGGTCTTTTTCTATAGCTTACCATGTGCTTCGTTTGCCTAAACCCAACCATCTGTGACTTTGTTGCCGAATCTTAACCAGCCTGACTGTCCATGTTGGTTGCCATGTGCTCATGTTGTGTAAACATCACAAAACACTGGGTTATCAAAAAATGTGCATTTGTTGACATCATAGTAATGGCATTCCGGAGTGAAATTAGCTGATTCAGAAGGATACCTACAATATCATCATAAATCGAGAAGGTCATTGACAGAGCAGCACCATGTGACAAGTTGGGACGAGAACATGTTAACAAAATAGGAATACCTTTCAAGATAATATGTGCAATACTTCCCTCCAAATTTGACCTCACTTATAAAGTACAAAGCAATATAGAGGCCAGTCATTAATGGCCTTGTTTTTTCACAGCCCTTTTAGTAATTTAACTGTGAAAGCTCACTTTATGACTTTGCAGTTGGCTTTTTTCCTGACAATAGCCTGAATCATATGACTATAACTTATGGTATGAGATGGGAAGATGTTGAAGTTATCAGGAAGGACAGAGGAAGAAGACTTTCATGTTTAATGCCAGGGACAATCTTTGAACAGAGACAGGGTTACCATCTCCGCTCCCTTTTTGACTTCCCGTTATCACTTAACCAAAGTTCCTCTAGTTCCATGGAACACTGAGATGGAGGTTAAGGTAATTGAAATAGAAATGGGGGAAAAAAGATAAACAATTAGAAATGGGAGAAAGAAAATGACAAGACCAGCAGTAAGAGACACAGAAATTTCAAGTTCCTAATCACTGATCAGAGCTGATACCAGTTGAGATCTCTACACAGAGAAGAAGAATCATATGCTCACAGTGACAGGTAGGGGTATGCAGGTCAGTGCCGAGGCCTTCTTGTCACTGGCCAGTTTGGAATTGACACCTGATTGCTGTATGACATCTCTCTCCGTGTGTCTGTGTGTGTGTGTGTGTGTGTGTGTGTGTGTGTGTGTGTGATAGGAGCTGTCATGCAGCTGTCTTGTCTGCTCTGATCCCCACTAACCCTCAGTCAAACAACATGCCACTGTAATAGCAGCACATGTGCAGTGCAGAGAGCAGCTATGTCAATCACAGTCTCTTTGATTCTTCTACTCTCACAGGTTTTCAAGTTACCCATAATTCACTCCAATCTCAGTTTAGTATTCGAACCTCTTTGTCAGTTCTTTTGTTCTTCGTAGGCCTTTTTACAAAGGCAGAAGTTTACAAATTGTTTTTAATATACAGTACACGGTGTTGGATAAAGGTTAGTTCATAGTTTTAGAATTTTTGAAATTCCAGTCCATTGAATAATGTGTAGTTCTTATAACAGCCACAACTGCAAAGTTGACAACACCCTGTTTGACAATGTCATAATGAAGATTTCTCCCCTATTTTGACCTAAGTATGCCAAAAAAATTTCCCCTACCGACCGCTGAGAGGTAGACTTGGCTCTCTGTGTGCGTCTTTCCACTGTTAGCAGGCAGAGCCATGCAACCTGACATCTCAAATTCCCCCACTCCACCTTCACATGCAGTACACGTAGGAAGCAGAACAGGCTGTAAGGTAGTGCTGAAGTGCTCTTTAAATGTGTAGACACTGAGTTAGAAGTCAAGATAAGGTGAGTGGATCCTATTGAATAAAAGTAGACAGAGTTTTATCAGTCCTTATGTATGTCCTTCGATTTTCTCGACAACTGTTCATCTGATCAACTTCACACTTTTGGGTTGTATTGCTGTGGACCCTCAGAAGTGCACTGCTGTGTGCGAGCGCTGGAGATCGACAGGACGCATTTATTAGTAGAGCATTATGTGTAATGTATTGAGAGGGGACCCAAATGAAATGTTACACCGCTGAATGTCATGTTGAGCACAGCTTGCTCTCTGCCACTTGCTACAGTGTATTCAAAAATGGAGTAAGAAAGAGAGAGCAAAGATATTACATTGTAGCAAATTCAAACATTTTACCACCGAACAGGATGCTGGGTGGCCCCACAACCATTTTCTAATTCATGATAGAAATAAGTGATGGGCTTCTATCAGTGAGCACAGTGTTTTCTAAAAGGCCAACATGAATCTCCCATATTCTTTATGTTTTGCTTTGACAGTGAACTGTCTATGCAGTGCACTTTATAAACAGGTAACACATCCCTAGACAGCGGACGCTCCGTGTTTCTGAGACGTTTCACATTTTGAAAGAAGCAATTCTTATGTCTTGGTGCTTATTCAGCACATAGAAAGCACAAGTCAGCTCTCGCTTATCAAATTGCTTGTCAAATTCACAAAAGAGAGCTGGGAGACTGCTGTAGGACAGAATGATATGCAGGGAGCCGGCTTGCTCTTTAAAGTCACAGGAGAGAAATGGTTGCCCTTAAAATAAACCACCACTCTGGTGAATGATGGAGTAATTATGACTCATCAATATGAGCGTCTGACTGTAAGTATCTTGAACCTTTCAAGTGATTTATCACCAATTCTCTGTTCCATAAACAGATATGTGTAAACCAACAGTCCCTGGTGTTTTTATCAAATTACTCTCCTTTTACACTGAGACATTTTTCCTCATTAACCTTATTCACAGAGCGTGCCTTTTAACCTTTGTCATGTTGAAACTGACTGCTGTGTCATTTGGATGTCAAATGGGACTGAAGGAGATTTGTATGAAATTGCTGGCTGTTTGGTGCTGTGGCTTATGATGGCTGATGGGAAGGATCATTTTACTCACTAGTAGATAGCTGTTTGAAACCTGTGGCTTCATGTGTGCGTATACACATTTCTTTGTGTGTGTGTGTGTGTGTGTGTGTGTGTGTGTGTGTGTGAGTGAAGACTTAAACACTGCCAGTGTGCTCCTCCACTCCCTGTGTTTTGCACCCTGCTAGCATATATCCTTTACTTCCACACTGCATGTTTTTGGATGTGTTCCGTGCGTGTATCTCTTTGTGTGTGTGTGTTCTTCCTTGGTGTGTGTCTATATGTTTGTCTTTGTTCCCGGTGTTTAAGATAGCATGTTTTTATGTCTCTCTATATGTACAAGAAACTCTTATTAAAATGACAGTTTGTTGGTTTTAATAAAGAAGCAGCTGACCACTTCCCCCGTCACATGATTCCATCGGGTACCATCGGGTGCTATCAAGTTCTGTTATTATTGCTTGGTTAAGTTAGCCATGGTGCATGAGGGAATAGTTTGACATTTTGAGAATGAAGCTCATTTGCTTTCTTGAGGAGAAGATGGACATCAGCTGTCACAAACATGAGATATATGGAGACATTGAGCAGCCCATTAGCTTGGCTTAGCATAAAGGCTAGGTATATAAATAGCCGACCACCAGGAAGTGCAATTTTTGTAATGGCCCAATTATGTTTTTACGCTGTAACATGATGCTCTGCAGCCCAAAAAGTAATTTTCCAATTAGCTTACATGGTGAAAGTGACTGGTAAATTAGCCAATCCTTTTTTTGGCATCAAAACCCCTGCAAAATGAATGTTTTACCATCAGGATTTTAACCATTTGATTTTGATAACATTTGTAAAGTCGAGAGGAGCTGCAAGATTTAATCATTTTATCCCCATTCAATTGAGCAGAGCGATTAAACAGGAAGTTAGCCACTCAGCAGCTGTAAATCTCTAGTGTGCTTACTCTCTGGGTCACACAGTGTAGAAGTCATGCTTATCATCTTTGGATCATCCAGTTGTTTTTATACATAGCAGTTGAACCATTTTGGCCTCATGCACCACTGAGTAACTCTGATACCCCTTTTCCTCTAAATTAGCTTGGGTTCTTGAACTGGTTCTGTTAAGGATTTTTGGAACCTTGGTGATGTTTAAGAACAAGCCTGCATTTACACTTTTTTTTTTTTTTTTTGGAAATTACAATCAAATATGTGTAATCAATTGAGGGTGTATCAAAATGCATAATGAAAGTAAACAGTAGTAGCAAAATTATATACAGTATAATGCAGTAATTGCATAACTTGAAATTGCAAAAAAAACTCCCATTTTTCATTAAAAAAGTTTTGGTATTTCAGGCAATTTGAAAAAAACATTTAGCAAAACTGCAAAAACTGCAATGGAAACAGTTTTTTGGCTTTTCTAGGTCACATGATGCTAAGGCTATGTGCTTGTCAGTAGGAACTGATTCCCTCAGGCTTGATAACTTTTCAGAGTTGAGCGGATCATGTGGAAGTTTTGAATCCACAATTCATTTGTGAAATTGTGGACTATCACCTCCCAGAAATCCCTCATATGTGGCTACTTCCACATGTAATCCCCATTATCGCTCACATAACACATCTGTGTCACCTTGGATTGGAAATAATGACAGCTAGTGCAGTGGCTGCAATAGAAAGAAACCTGCTCCATCAACATCCGTCATCATGCTTCTTGGAATGTTATTGCCAGAGAAGAAGTTGCAAAACATCACTCAATGTAAATGCAGTAGTCTCGCAATTGTGTTTTATCGACATTTTGAAATATCGCTTTTGTAATAAGTTTTGCGCAAATCTGTCATGGAAATCCGCCTAATGTTGATATGCAAACTTTGTTTTTACAGATAATTGTGTTTACCGAAAAAAAGAAGCATGAACCCACTATTAATCAGGCCACTGCACACTCTTTTTTTCTGACATTTAATCACTTGACTTCTCCAGGTCAAGAAAAATCTGCTATTTTTTTGGTTCCTGCTGGGAGCCAACATTTCTGGTTTTGAACCTAATTTTTGTTGCTCTGAACAGTTCAAAATCAGGTGAGGAAACCAGAACAGACAAGGTTCCATGTTGGTGGAAAAGGGATATCAGAGTGAGTTCAACGCCCTATCCATTTTTTTAGATACTTCTGTGGAAAACAGCGAGCTTGGCTTTGGTAATAAAATGTTTTGCCCTGAAACCTTTAAAGCTCACTAATTGACACGTTAAATCTCATGACTTCCTTGAGTCCTGTCATTGGCTATCTGTTCCCCCCTTACTTCCTGTCTTTATGCTAAGCTAAGCTAACTGACTGTAGCCTTATATTTACTTTGCACACAAGAGAATGGTATTGATCTCCTTGATTAACTCAAGACAGTGAAAAAGTGTATTTCCCAAAATGTTTAAGTATTTCTTTAAGCAAGCAAAACTACTCCAAAAAATATGTTGGCAGTCATGTCCGTGTAAGTTTGACATCATTTCTCTTTTTTGTCCACTCTGGAATAATATCTGAATTTAATATTGACCCTCCAAAAATTGAAATAGTCAGCAAAATTGAAATCAATTTGTCTATTCTCCAGTATCTGCTTTTGTCCTCTTTATATTCTTATGTCATCCGACGTTTCCTGATATATGCCTCACAGCAGCACCCCTGCAGTCAGATCTATGCATGGCATTGAATGTGTGTGTTTGTGTGTGTGTTTACACACTGTGAAGATACAACGGGGGGAGTCTGTCACATGCTTCTGTTGAGTGGTCTGCTCTTTAAAATGCTGCTTCTTTTACAGCCTCTGCTTGTTTTCCTCTGCTACACTGATCATTTCCAAATTTTACCATAATGTCTGTGAGATGTATAATTGATGCTACTGTTTGCACTGTTTCAAAACGATTTATGTCTTTTGATCCTGAGAGGTTTATCCTCAGTAAAGTCTTCATTTTCACAGAGATAACATTTTTTGCCTCTTTTTTTTAAAGTCCCTCTTTTCTTGCTCCTTAACTTTCTCAAGTGAACTCATATACAGTAAATTCCTACTGTAAACATGTGGAGTGGACTTTGTGGTAATGTTTCCCCAGTCTCCTTGTCAGTGTGATTTTTTTTTGCAAAAAAGGGGCTATAGAAGCATTGATTATTGACATATTTTCTTGTCTTTTGAGAGCATCTTTTGAAGACTGTGTGTGTTCTTGATCACCCTGTTTTCCTCCATCTTCTCCTTCTTGGTCCTATAGGTCCCCTTACAAAGAAACACACTGATGATTTAAGTGATAGTGACCGCACGGACGACGAAGGTATTTTTTCCCCCTGATGCCAAACTGATTTGCATGACAAGGGAAACCAAACTTACCCTTTCTCCTCCAATTTTTATCTTCTTTGATTTTCTTACATTTCTTGTCCTTTTTTTGAAAGTGATGGACATTTTCTTTTTGCTCTTTACTCGTAAACTCTCTTTTTGGGCTGGATGTGTTTTGTCCTTTTCAGCTTGATGTCTAAAGTTTACATGTCTACCACCATTCTTTGAAATTAATACTGTAACATAGACTCTCTGCTTGGATTTGCTGTTTCCTTTCCTTTTCTATGTTGCATCCCACCAGCAGATGAAGTAACTATTAACCCTTCAGCCAGCTCCTAACACATTCTTGCATGTTTTTGTTTTAGTTTGTGTCATTTATTAAATCAGATCATGTTAAAAAAAATCAATACTGGCTAACTGGCTTTTACCTACTAACACTTAGACCTGTTCATAATTTGGGCATCAAACCAACAACCCTTGTGCGTGATGACTCCAAAAACAACATAAAAAAATAGTGGACCAAATCAGCGTAAGCATCCCTCTCAGTGGCAGTTGCTGCAGAGATGTTTGGGTTGTTATTTCTCCTGGCATGGTTTCCTCTCCTACAGGGCAAAGTCGGAGCTAATTTACTACCCAACAGTATGTGAAGCTAACTTCCTGGTCAAACACCCGCAGTGGCTTTTAGATTCAGAATCTAAGTCCCAAGCTGCCAAATTAGTTGTTATGTAGCTACATAAAATGTGGACTGGCGAGCAGACATGACAGACTTGGCAATAATAAAAGGAGCCAGCATTTGGGTGATGCTGATTTCAAATGACACTACTGTCATAATGGTTTCAAGTGATCATCTGGGCTCTCCATTTTAATGCTTTTTGGAGAACACACAATCAAAGTGGCACATAAATACTTCATTTTCTGTTGCATGGTAATTGCAATGTGTGACGATTTTCACAATTTTGAGGACTGCTTACACAGCAGATTGGAATTTAAATTCTGTAGGCATCTCTGCAGAGATGGAGCTGCTCAGGAGGCAGAAAGAATCTCTGCAGAAGCAGAGTAGGTAACAGTGTAAAGCCAAGAAGAAAGAGAAGATGGGGCCAGCAATATCTAAATCTGATCATGCTAGTAACACGTGTCATAGATGATTTTGTAAATTTTAAAGTTGACATACAAGCCTATACTTATATAGTTGTCCTTGTTCTCTTCCAAAAACATAATTCTCAACAATGCACATACATTTGAACTAATTTAATTAATTAACATTCAGTACATTTACATGATGTTAGAAAAAGTCAAATTATTGTGTTAGTCCAGATTGACCCTGAAAAAGAGACTCAACATAGCCTCCAGAAAGTTATGTTACAAGATAAACTGTGCTATTGGTTTCTTTAGGTCCTGGCTTTTTATTGCAACATAGTTGAGGATGTATTTTGTCAGTGTAAAAAGCAAAAAATAGGTATGTTACCTTGAGGCAACATGGTACCGTAGTGGTTTAAAATACATCTTAACATGTTTGTCTGACCAACACACCCAGATAATACGGTGGGGGGTCAATTTACTCTTTAATGTGTACGCCTCAATCAGACCTAAACTGGCTTAGATGTCCTGTGCGTGCTCCATAGTTCCCACGCAAGACTTTGACTCAGAAGACAACCACGATGAATTAATAGAAGAAAGCTGAGACAAACAAAAGAAGAAGAGATGAAAAGAAAACAAGACGACGGTACCAAGTAAAGCGTAGAGTACATATGAAATGTACAGCACTGAAAAGTTATCTTTGTTTTTACCATTCGACACGCAACCCATTTGCCACTTACTAACTTGTTTGGTATGTGACGTAATAGGTCAACCGGAAGAAAGAAAATGCCAGCTGAAAGGGGGCATATATTCCCCCTATTGTGGCAGAGTGGGACATACTTCAGTCAATAAATCCATTATCCACCCATGCTTGTACGCTGGGACTAGGACAGCAGTCCCATTAAATAGCATATTCGAGCTATAACTGTAACCGTACTGAGTGACTATGGATAAGTCACCCTCACTTCAAAAAGTCTGAACTATTCATTTTATATGCTGCATATTCTAACTAACAATCCAATCTGCATTTCCCTTGCAAAAATTTCTAAACACCCACAATTTGCAATCCAAACATCTTCTATAGTGTGATGAAGGCAATCACACATGCGACCGAATAAATTCTTAACCAGGAAAGTGACTCCACACTAGTGCGGATGCCTGCACTGCTTCGGTCTATTGGTGCTGTGCAGCACAGTATGTAAGCACATATGATATTCATGACATGTTAGTTACCTCATATATCTATGGCCTGATTCAGTCACACTCATTAAATAACACGGCATGTGTTCAATGCGCATGACTTTAAACCTTGAAACAAAGGTAAAGTGCAATACAAAGACATTAGCATTTCCCACATACAGTTGCTTGGAGGGGATTCAGTCGTAGACGAGTACTGGGCACATAGTTATGAAAAGGAATACTAACGGGATCAAGCGGAAACCCAACGAAGACTATAGGATGGAAACGCTGCAATTGCTCCTCTTGATATGAAATTAAATGCTGTTTGAAAGCAAAGATAGAGTGCTGGAAATCCATTAATCTCAATAATACAAAAAGATGAACCTTTGCTTAGTTGCCATAAACAAGCAGTGCTTTGAAAAGTCATATTAGGAATAAAATGTCCTTGATAAAAACCCTGAGATAGAGTCGTATCCCCTCAAGGCTGCTCGAGTGCAACTTTAATGACAGGCAGAAAGTCTTAATAAGGCACCTCTACTGTATAATGTGACGAAGTAAACAGCAATTACATCCAAATAAGACTCACAACCATCCGGATCCCTTTGATCTGTGCCATTACGCTGTTTTTCTGGGAGCTCACATGCGCGCATATGCACACACACACACACACACACACACACACACACACACAAGGACCCCCACTCTCCCTCTACGCACACACACACCAATAAGATTAGAGAGAGTCACACAGATCTATTCAATGAAATCCCAGCAAGCTTCAAGTGTTATCTTGAGAAAGGATGCAGGGCAGACAACTAATCCAGTTTAATATAGAGGAAAATATGCTCGAGGACACACATACACACTCTCACATAGTCATACGCTCAGTTGCCCTCTCCAGGCCCACTGATCAGCTCGGATCCCCCTCAGTGATTCTTGATGCTCTTAACCCTTGACCCCATGTAGCCTTGTAGATGCAAACTGAATGAGGACGTCCCCCAAACCTCCCCACCCCTCCCACTCAGCAAGTCTTGGATTTTACAATCTCTTTATACTCAATAAAGCTGCTGTTTGTAATCCTTTTGTGCTGGGAATAGAGATGTAAACAGGAAAGTCCCTGAGAGCTGAGGATTTGTTAGAAGCTCCACTTTTTTTTTTTTTTTTTTCACAGTGAATATTGCTGGAGCGGTTCTGAGTGGGTATACAGAAGTGCCAATGCAGTGAACTGTGGTATCTACAGGGCTCATATAGGACCCCTGGTACCCCTTCTAAAGTATTATATGGCAATACCTGTGAGATATAAATCTCCCTATACACTATGGATATATTAATGCATGGGAGGCAATCCTGGAGCAGTGGAACAGATGATAAAAGATCAGCTGGGGCATGTGTTCCCTTGTTGCATGGAGTTCGCCCAGAGGCTCCAGCTGGTGACATTTCAGCAGTAGCTCCCACTATTGAGGCTGCTTGATACCACAGACATCAAGCACAAGTGAAATCCTCTTTTACCCTTACTACTCACCATATTACAAATAAAAATATTCTACAGCAGTTAATATTGATAATAATCAGCAGCAGCACGGAGGGATTGAGCCTTACTAAAATGACAAAAGAAAATGCAAAAACTGAACCATCTGATATGAAAGCACAATACAATGCATCAATGCAGAGCAGCCAAACGCTTTAACAAGCCATTCTCCTGAAATGTTAAAAGAATATAATGCCCGCAAAATGGCCCTCTGTATATTAATAACTCACCGCACTGAAGTCTTAATGAAACTTTGTTTTTTTTTCTTGCACCCCTCCACAGTAAACGGAGAATCAAAAAAAGGCCAACATCCTTAACCTTTTGTAACCAGCAGCGACATCACCTTTCACAAGTATTTAACTCTTTGAAACCTGAGAAAATTGGTGCCATTTCTTTCAAAAACATGAGAAAAAAGGCAATGAGCAACTTGATAAGAAATGTTCTACAGATTAAAAGAAATGCGTACATTTAGAGAAAAAAACTAGTGGAAAATGTGAAGAGTGAAAAAAAGCTAAGGAAAAAATAGAATTGTCATAACACATATAAAATTGTGTTACACAATTATTATCATTTTAAGCACTTTTTCCAAGTGTTGTTTGCTTTTTTTAACTCTCTATTTCTAATTTATTTTTTTAAGAATCAATTTTCAGGTTATTTTATTGTACATTTGCTAATTTCTTGCTCCTTTTTTGGTAATTTCTTCTTTCGTTACTCATTGACTTTTTTTATTTTTACTTTTTTATGTTTTAAATTAAGCCAATATGCTTAGGTTTTAAAGGGTTAAATACTTTGTAATTGCAATTACAACTGCAGTTTGTTTGACTTAAATAACTACTTCACCCACAAAAATGACCAGAAGTCTATCAGTTACTTATTGTGTGTTTCCTTGAATAAGTGAACTGTTTTTCACTCATGCCACACGGTGAACGGAGAATCCAAAATAGACAAACTTCCTGAACTGAAAAAACACGGTCCACATTGAACAGAAGCACACCCTGAGTGTGCCCAAGAATGTGATGTGTATAGGATCCACTTGAGCAAAGTTTGAATGCACATGCGTGCTAGACTGCCTTGCATGAGACTGTTTCTACTGACATGTTTTAAATTGCAACATTTTAGCACAAATGCATGTGTTTGGGAAGTACTGAGCATTCGATTGGATATATAAGACTTGAATTACGCTGCACAGGTTGTGTGAGAGTTTCTAAACTGATGTTATGATATAATTTGGCCGCTGGTCCTCCTTATACTTTAATTCATGAAGAATATTCACCTTTTTGGATTTTCTGCTCATTGTAGAGTCATGCAGTGTTTTCTACATAAATTCAAGGTAACGTGCAGTGAGTAACTGAAATATAACTTGTCATTTTTGCAAGAGAAGTATTTCTTTAAGTTAAATAAACTGCGGTTGCCTTACTACCATGTCAGTTTGACAAAGACATGGAAAACAATTATTACAATATAATACAATACAATACAATACAATTAAACATTTCTTCATGGCATCTGCACATGCAACCAGCAGGTCCCCATACAACAGTGACCCTAAACAACGAAACCTCCAAAGGGACCCATGTGACTGTCCCAAAATTGATTCATATAATATTCTGATCTGCTGCCTCTATGGTTAATGTCTGGTCATGTTGAGGCAGTTAAAAATGCTTTATGTTATATTTAAATTTGGCCTCATATCAAAAGTGAACTACCTAAACCATCTTCTCAAAGTGACAACATTGTCTGTGCCAATTATACCAAATTCTTGTATTTTGGAATGGATGGTAGATTTAAAGGATATCAGTCATGTAACATAAAGCACTACATCTATTGTACTTTGGTTTAATTAGAGCTGCATTATGATATTTGCAAGTTGGAAACTGGTACAGTACCTCCATCAACATTAGCCTGACTTTAGAAATAACAGTAATTACTCTCCAATTCGTACTTATTAGAACAATAGAAATACATATGTCGATCAATCAATCAATTAATCAGACTTTATTTGTATAGCACTTTTCATACAAGAAAAACTGTAACATAAAGTGCTTCATTCAATAAAACCATAGAGCCTCCACTAGCAACACACGTGTGCACACACACACACACACACACAAAGTGCACAAAGTACACAAGCACATGCATAAAAAGAAAAGCAAGACATTGTATTTAATTCAAGCACTAAAATAAGAGTACTCATTGAAAAACAGGAAGTGAGGAAACACCAGAAACAGGATAAAATATATAGATAAAAGATAAAGAAATTAATAATAATAATAATAATAATAATAATAATAATAATAATGATAATAATAATAATAATAATGATAATAACAACGTTAGTTAGATTCAATAGATCAAAATGTTGCAAATAATAAAATGACATACCATCTTGTAGACAGACCAAAATGTATAAATAAATAGTCAATAAATAAATCGGTGAAGTTCAGTTAAATTCCAGACTAAAAAGGAAGGTCTTAAGTTATTGTGGCATGCTATGCAGTAAAACCAAATATAATGAAATAAGGTATTAGTTCATCCAGAAATTTACTTTTTGAATATATCAGCTCTGATTTGCAAATATGTCATACCAAGCAAAAAGTCTGTTGCATATGGCAGAAATAAGTATACCATCAATATGCATTTCATTACGTGTTTGTATTTTTGACATCTAAGACTTGCCAGCTGATGTGTTCTCTAATGAGTTACATCAGCACAGAAGCACTGATTACTCAGGAGCACTTCATCTGGAAGCGTCTATATAGCGTTCACCAGCGGGCCTCATTTTGTTTCCTGTTGCTTTCATGAAGAGTCCCTGTGGCTTTGCACCCTGCAGCAAGAGGCTGAAGTCAGGATATAAAAAACACCTCTACTCCTTGTGTCTGCGGCTGGTTTGATAAGTCCTCTACACCAGCAGAGGGAGAGGATACTGAAGTTGTTGCAACAGCCGAAGGGCATCTCTCAGGGTTTTCTTGGAGAAATCTAAAGCACCTGAATCTCTTTGATCATAACCTCATTCTCGAGATAGCAACGATCTACTCCATGTTGGCACGGTACCTGTCCTCTGACAAACTCCCTCACCCACACTCCCCGAAAAGACTGAATGGTCGAAGCGCTACAAGATTGCAGAGACTTGCATCTCATTTCAGTTCGTCTTAAAGCAAGCTTTTATCTCGCTGCTCACTGTGAAAAAAAAGCAACAACTCTGGAGGACAGTTAGATCTTCCCGCCTGTTTCCATACATCTAAAATCTGAAATAATTTAGGAATAAAAGGACAAACTGATATTGAAAATAACCAAGTAAATATCATATGCTCCTAAAATCATCCCAACCATACCACCTTACTCCATGCAGGAGGAAGATGGAAAGAGATGAAATCTGCAATCAGCTCAATGAGGATTTATTGATAAGTTAGGGGAATCAGAGAGACTGGGGTTTAGTTTTTTTTTTTCTTCTTCTCTTGGCTCTGTGTCTCACTCTGGCAGCCAATGGAGGATGCCAGGAAACCACGGAGAGAGCAAGCTGGATTGCATAAACTTAAAACCTCAAGGTACAGTGTGTTCAATATACACTGGGACTTGTTTCAGCCAGTAAATTCAGGTAAATCCATCAAATACTCAAACATTGCCAAGACAATTTTATCCTAACCTCACCTCATTACCGCTGACCTTCAGCACTCAACGAAAAGAGTCACCTGAGCCGTTTGTGTCCCACTGCAGCGGAAATTAATATATTCATGGAGAGCATATACACATGTACAGAAAACAGTGAACTATCATACAGATCCTACAGAGTAGACCAATATGAGAGAGCAAGTAAGAAATCCTGAGAGGCTAAAGAAATGCCACACCTCTTACTGAAGTAAAAGTAGTAATAACACAGTGTTATATTTAGGCCTGCAGCAGCAGCAGCATCGTCATTACCATCATCCTAATTGTCATCAACATCATCCTGACTGTTGTGACTGTCACCATCACCATTGGCTGTTGCGGTCATCAACATCATCTTCAGTCTGTAGTTATTTATGGCTGAATGTCCATCTTAATGAATGACATCATTATCAGCATTAAGGATGCCATGAGCATGTTCATCATCATCATCATCATCATCGACAAACTCATCAAAGCTGTCAGCACCATCATCACAGTCACCAGTGTCATAGTGGTGACATCAAATCAGCAGTGCCATGGCCATCTTCACTACAGTCATCATCTTCACCACCAAGGCCACCACCACGATCATTACCATAATCATCGTCTTCACCACAATCATCATCTTCACCACCATCACCACCACCACGATCATCACATCATCATCATCATCATCATCATCATCATCATCATCATCATCAATATACATCTTCACCACAATCATCTTCACCACCATCACCACCACCACGATCATCACCATCATCATCATCATCATCATCATCATCATCATCATCATCAACATCTTCACCACTATCATCATCTTCACCACCATCACCACCACGATCATCACCATCATCATCATCATCATCATCATCATCATCATCAACATATTCACCACTATCATCATCTTCATCACAATCATCATCTTCATCTTCACCACCACCACAATCATCACCATCATCATTATCATTAACATCTTCACCACTATCATCATCTACACCACATCATCTTCATTATCATCACCTTCATCACAATCATCATCCTCACCACAATCATCATCTTCACCACAATCATCATTTTTACCACCATCATTATCTTCATCATCATTCTAATCAACGCCAAGATAATCATCATCTTCATCATCATCACCTTCATAACAATCCTCGTAATCTACCACCACTACCATCACCATATTTATCTTTAACACCACCATCATCTTCACCTCCATAATTACCACCACCCTCATCATCTTTACCATCACTACCATCAACACCACCGTCATCATCATCATTATCACAACCATGGTTGTTTTCGTCATTAATATTATTTAATATTATCATCATTCTAGTGTTTTGCTTTCATCATCATTCTCAATACTGTCATCAGTGTAACAGGTAACTCCGTTATTATCATCATTATCAGCAGTTACAGAATGGATGTTGCCATTTTCATCATCAACATCATGGCTGAAACCATCATTAGCATCAACGTTATCTTCATTGACATGCTGTCCATTTGCACTTTCTCCCCTCCTCTCGTTTTCCCGGCTACACACATATCTGGACTATGAGGCACACACACACACACACACACACATACACACTCACACACACCACACACACTCCTGCCATAATCCCCTGACCTTTTTTGTCAGAAGTTTCTGGAAGCCTTCCAGAGGAGAGTTATGAGCGGCCACTACATTGTGGCCACAGCCTGCTGTGACAGAGGGAGCTCAACAACTAGGAGAAAAAACACTACAAAGGACAGAGAATGATAGAAGTGATGTAATGAGCTCTGCAGCGAAAGAAACAGAGGAAAGCAAAAAACCACATGAGGAGACAGCATTTTACCTAGTTGTGCTTCATATTAATTTCTTTCTAAATTTTTGTATTCTTTTACCCCATTTCCTTTTGCCAATTGAGGGTTTTTTTTTCCAAGGCTGTGTCTATTTTATATTCTCAGTTGGAAAGAAAACAAGTTCTGCAGCTGCCCAATATAAAGACACACTGTACTATTCAGTTCCTCCTTTCAATTTATGCTGCATAATTTCCTGTTTCCTCAGTAATGCCTTTAAACATACACAAGAAAGGTAAAATGAAGGCTAAACCCAGTGTGTTTTAGTTTTCTTATTATTCTAATACATTACTTTAATCAAAGTCATATCAAAGGAACAAGTTGTACATTATGTACAGTAGAATGCATTGAGGGGCACTTTAATATAATTAGAAACCAAACTGTTACAAGTCACATTCAAATCACTGTTTTTTAATGTAATTAAACCACAAGCTACATACATATTACTGTTTGTATTGTGATTAAGTCATGGACTGCTTTTATATCACTGGTTTTTTTTGTACTGTGATTAAGTCACAAGCCACATTCATATTATTGTTTTTGACTGTGATTAAGTCACAAGCCTCATTCATATTTTTTTTTCTTTTTAAGTCACAAACCACATTCATATCACTGTTTTCTACTGTGATCAAGTCATGCGCCACATTCATATTATTGTTTTTTACTGTGATAAAGTCACAAGCCATATTTATACTATTGTTTTTTCATTGTGATAAAGTCAGGCGCCACATTCAAATTGTTTTTTGCTGTGATTAATCACAAGTCATATTTATATTACTGTTTTTTTTGTGATTAAGTCATGAGCTGCATTCCTGTCACTGTGTTTTTCTCTGATTAAGTCCTAAGCCATATTCATATTTATGTTTTTCACTGTGATTAATTTACTCAATTTACGTTTTTTTTACTCAATTTTAATTTACTTAATTTAAGTTCAAGTTTTTCCCTGAGGTGTTCACATTATTTTGTCTTCCCCTTCAGTTGTGAGTACTTTAAACACATACTGTAAACTTTACGATATAAACACTATCCCTTTGCCTCTCTTGCTCCCCTAACAACTGAACATCTTTTTATCCTCTTGTCTAGGAAGTATCGCTTTTCTATTTTCTTGCTTGGTTAATTTTTAATTCCACATAGACTCACTGATCTCTCTCTGGACCCAAGTCCCTCAGTGGTAAAACATCAGTGGGATAAACGATGTATGCCGCTGCATGTGCTGCTGGAGATAGTTAGGAAGCAAGATGAAAAGCCTCTTCGCTGAGATGCAGGAGATGAAAGTGAAACCTTGTTTAGAACATGGGTTGCAGCATGTTGTTAGATCTCTCCAAGTCTTCACATCCTTTTTACTCACAATCCAGAGCCACGTCAAAGGGCTAACGTTTTACAGCACTGCCCTCCTTTCTTCCACTCTAATCAGCCACATGTAACACATTTTAATAAGCTGAATTCAGCAGACTCACCATTCTCCTTACCTTGACCTCAGATTTGACGGATGCAGCTACACATTCAGAAATATTCCTATGTTAATAGAAGTACTCTCTTTGTTGCAGAATAAGTAGTTTCAGAATGAAAACTCATCATCTGCTGCATATTTTATTTTGCAACTGTGTCATTACACTGTAATTTATGGAAATGATTGAGCTGTAATTTAAAAGCTGAATCAACATCATGTCCTTCACATTAAGAAAACGCTCTAAATTATATAAAAAAGACAAATGTCCCGTTCAGTTTTTAGTCCTGTTTAATTTCCCTTGCTGCCACTGAGTTCACATACATTTATATTTGCAAAATCAAGGCAAACATGTCCCTGCAGCTAAACAGCTATGGAGTGCTTACCTGAATTCAAATTAAAGTTCTTAATAAAGAGGTGCTTTTCCATAAAATTCTCCCACCTAATATGCCTATTTTTTATTAGATTCTCTTCTGCACAAGTTTTACCTCATCATAGTGTGACAGTTGAGATTGCCACTCTTGCATGTTGACAGTCCATCGCCTGGAGGAAAATTAAAAAGCGGCACATTAAATATCCTGTTTCATTAACACCTATATGGGTATAAAATAGTTTATTAATAAATAACATTTTCCAATCACCACAAACATGTCACGGCCTTCATGTAGAAAAATAAATGGTTTGACGCCTCAAACTAACAAGGTCTCCATGTTGAAAAGCCAGTGTGCCAAGATTACTCAGAGAAAAGAAATAAAATTAAAGAGGTGGCTAAAGCCCCCTAAAGTATTGAAATTTCATCTCTGGCTGTCACCTTCAATCTGTCATCTAATCAGTCCCTCTGCCTTCTCCACCTCCTCCTCTTCCTCTTCTTCTTCCCCCCTCCTCCAGACATTAGGGAGAGTGGAAGCCCCAAGCCGGTGATGGTTTTCATCCATGGGGGCTCCTACATGGAAGGAACTGGGAATATGTTTGACGGCAGCATCCTGGCCAGCTATGGAAATGTGATTGTCATAACTGTCAACTACCGGCTGGGCGTGCTAGGTAAGACCCTGCTCTGCTACACACAGCCTCTGCTACAACACACAACCTCTGCTGCAACACACAACCTCTGTTACAACACACAACCTCTGCTGCAACACACAACCTCTGCTGCAACACACAACCTCTGCTGCAACACACAACCTCTGTTACAACACACAACCTCTGCTGCTTCACAAAACCTCTGCTACAACACACAACCTCTGCTGCAACACACAACCTCTGCTACAACACACAACCTCTGCTGCAACACACAACCTCTGCTACAACACACAACCTCTGCTGCAACACACAACCTCTGCTACAACACACAACCTCTGCTACAACACACAACCTCTGCTGCAACACACAACCTCTGCTACAACACACAACCTCTGCTACAACACACAACCTCTGCTGCTTCACACAGCCTCTGCTACAACACACAACCTCTGCTACAACACACAACCTCTGCTGCTTCACACAACCTCTGCTACAACACACAACCTCTGCTACTACACACAACCTCTGCTACAGCACACAACCTCTGCTGCTTCACACAGCCTCTGCTGCAACACAGCCTCTGCTACAACACACAACCTCTGCTGCAACACATGTCTTCCTTCCGTCATGTCTTCCTTTCTTTTTCTGTCTTTCCTTCTTTCTTTCTTTGCATCACTCACTGCTGCTGGTTTTATCTAATGACATAAACTCAGTATAGTCTAAAACTAGAAGTTTTTCTTTCTTTCTTTCTTTCTTTCTGTCTTTCTCTCCTTGCATCAGTCTCTTTTGCTGTTGCTGTGTGTTGAATTTTACAATTCTTTTCTGCTTTTCTTTTCTCTCTTCTTCCTCTCCTTGTTTCTTGGTAATTCTATGTGATGCTGCTGCTGCTGCTGCTGCTGCTGGTAATATTCCAGAGAGCTTTGTTTCGCATCATTCTGACTTTTAAATAGGAATTTGAGCTCCTCACTTGGTTTCCTTGGTCTTTGCTTTTGTTAATAACTGATTCACACTGGTATCTGCAGCTGGTATCTGCTCTCACTGTGTTGTTGCATACAGTTTAGACATTCAGATCCAAAGGCTGGATTAGAACCTTTGAGGTTTTTGGTTGTAATTTGTCCTTTTTTCTTATGGAGTAACATTCAGAAGGGCAGAGGTACAGCACACTTACGTCTGTTGAGCAGATACTGTCCATGCAGTGTGTGACAACGCACATAGATATTGTTTGAAATATTGCAGGCATAATTCTACCAAGCCATTTTATCTCGAGAAAAGAAACAAGCATTTGTCAGATGTTTATGACACAATAACATGGATGTTGTGATGTAAAATCTTAGCTTCCACAGAATTTTGTCGAGACAGACTTCATATCTAGGCTAATCAGCATGACAATCTGCTGTTCCTGCACTGATACATGTGTGTGTTGAAAATGACACATCTACTCTGGGATTTGGCCCAGTTATGACACTGTCTCCTTTCTTATACTTAAATCTATCATGGCAGTGCTTTCTCTGATCTTCTGTCTCCTCTTTTTTTCTCTTCCTATCTCCATTTCCTCCTCATCTATCTTATCTTTTCTCATCAGTCTAATTTCTAATTCCTTTTCTCCTGTGTACAGATGTCATAGCCTTACCCAGAGGGCAGGTATATATTGCAACACATGACCGAAACGAAGGCTTGCTGCCTCCATCCTAAATGAGATTGTGCTGTCATTTGTTTGGATGAAAGGAACTCATTCCATTTCCACACTATTTTTTGTTTCTGGGGTTTTCTTTCCGTCTTATTAAACTATAGCAGAATAATGATATAAGGTAATATCCGCCTTTCGCTCAACACGGATACCCTTCATATGGGGGCACGTGTGTGTGTGTGTATGAGTGTAAAGAAAGAGCAAAAAGGCTTAAAGGCGATTCTTTGAAATGTTGATAGCAGACGCAGAACATGCCACATTAATGTTCCCTGCAGGTGGTCTGCACTGTCTCTGTGTTCTTCCTTCACTTATTTGGGCCCTGACATCTTTTACATGATCCATATTTATTTTGTAACCCTTTGAAACCTGAGCAAATTGGTTTGATTTCTGTCTATTCTGCAACAAAAGAAAAAATTACCGAAAACTTAGCAAGAAATAAGCAGAAAGTCCAACAAAATTAACTGAACATTAAATTTAAAAAATAAATTGAAAATGGAAATGACCTGGGAATTAGCTTAAAATTATAATAATTCCGTAACATAATTTTGAATTTGTGGTTATTATTTCTGTTAATTCTGTTATCCCCCCCCCCCAGATTTGCCCCCAGCCTTTTTAAAATAATTGTCTAAATGTACTAATTTCTTGCAATTTAGGGGACATTTCCAAAGAAAATGTAATGATTAATGTTAAATCAACCTTTCTTAGTTTTAGCACCTTCAGTTACCATATTTTACTGTGCTATATATCTGCATTCTTCTGGCTGCAAACTAGTCAGTCATATTTGTTTTTTCTTAAACATGTGAACAAAACAGAACTTACAGATCTCCAAACTACAAACTGGTTTACTAGGTTGCTAAAACCTAGAAAGAACAATTAATTTCACTCATCATTTTTAACAACTTCACAGAATTCAGTAAATACGGCAACATTTTGAGTAAACTTAATAATTAGTTATAAAGTAAACATAAATTAAGATTAATAGTTATATTTACTTTCCTTTTTCAAGTTTCCAAGATTATTTTAAGTGAGATCAACTTGTCAGATTTTACATTGTATTTGGTCAGGGTTTAAAGGTTGAAATATTTTTGAAAGATGCCTCAGGCAGCACAAGAAAAGTGATGTTGCTCCAAAATTCCAAAGGGTTAAATTGCAAATATTTCAATAGTGATAAGCCTCATGTTGTCTGGCACAGAATCCCCCTAATATGATTTTTTTTCTGACAAAAAGAAATCAAGTGATAGAAAGTGGAGTTAAGTAGATGGCAGCGGAGCACTCGTGGTTCACGTCTCTTGGAGACATAACTGTCAGTCAGCCAGTGACTGGATGGACAACCCCCCTCGGCAACCTTTAAGCCCTGCCAAAACCACAAAAGTGGATATTAAACAAAGTAGTCCATCATCTGCTGTTACAAATCCTTCATTACTTTTCAATACCTACTTATTCCCTCTAAGGGTCAAGAAGCGGCAAGGGCAGGACAAATGTGCAGGACAAACCCTATGCTCAAACACTGTATACAGATGGTGAAAGGGTGCATGCTGTGAAAATACTAATACATACATTCACAGCTTTGGGCAAGTCCACAGTGCTCAACCTGCATGAGTTCAGGGCCCAGATTCAAATCCTGCTCCGTCCTGTTGGAGGCAACAGTGCCAACCTCAGAGCCAATTAATACTCTCTCTGCACAACATGACCTTTTCTATAACTGCATGATAATGTGAAAGTGATGCTGATATGAGAGATGTTTGACAGTAAATGAATTCCAAGCAATTTACAATAAACTGTGACAGATTAACCAAATATACTAAATATACTTTTTTTTTGCACGATGCTTTTTCTTTTCATAAATTGATGCATTGAACTAAATTTTTTTCACCGCTGGTTTGGCAACACAAGTAATTTCTATATTTTGGTTTATGTTCTCGGATATTGTGAAAGCAATTTTTGATTATTTTGTCAGGCCTTATAATGTTGTAGATAAATTCATTACTAGAATGACTGATGGAAACAGAGTTCCCATGGTCATGGAAAACCTGGAAAAGTCATGGGATTTCACAATCACATTTTCCAGGCCAGGAGAAGTCATGGATTTAGTAAAAATCATAGAATGTTTCAGTTAGAGATTGTTACAGTAATCTTCAGTGGATAACCTTCCACATAATGGTACATAACAGCAAATTTAATTTCTGGAGCTGTCAGCGTAACATATCTCTAATGTGTGTCAATGTGTGACGTTTACGATCACGCACGTTTCTCCATTTTCTACCTACGTTGTGTCGCATCATATACGTCAGCTAGCTGGAATTATTTTTGAGTAGAGTTTGAATCTGATATGTTTTAAAAATGCCAGGGAGGGAGGGCAAGAAAAATATATATTATGGGCCTTGAAAAGTCATAGAAAAGTTTTGAAATTTGTCCATGAAAATGTGTGGGAAGCCTGTAGAAAGATCAATAATGAAACTATATTCATGTCAGTCCTTTTACCAGGCAACATATTTCAGGAACAGATATTTAAAACATAATTCCATCTTTCATTTATATAGTAGAGACGATGCAAAAAGTGCTTTTCGATGGAAAAACCCTAAATACTGGCAAAGTACAAGATTATTATTACAAGGCAAACTACATCAGGCTGATCAATCACATTCTTACTTTTTTAAATTTTATTTTGCTGGACGTGCCATATCCTCAGTTTCATGTATTAGTTGTTTCAGTCTCTCTCTCTCTTATGTGCGAGCTGTGAAGTGCTGCAGGCCTCATGGTGTTGAGGGAAACTGTATCCCTGCTGGTTAACATGAGGCGCCGCTGTTTGCTCTCAGATTAGACTCTATGTGTTTGTGTTTACCCCCCTGGCAATGGACAAAAGCATACGGCTTTACCTCACCAAACATGTGATGGTGTGTGTGTGTGTGTGTGTGTGACTGACATGGAGAGAGTGTGTACTCAGCTACAGTAAGTGTAAGACTCATAACTGCTGGGCTTTCCATCAGTTATACAGTTTGGAAGTGAGTTCAGTAAGCAGCTCCAGTGCCAAAAACACCCAACTTAACAAGCTTTTATGTCTGGTATTGAGTATAGTTATATACATTCATTCATTCTCTGACATTGTTTAAGTATTTATTTGAGATATTGCCATTGACTCCCGAGAAATTTTATTGGAACCATTTTCAATCTTGGTCCAGCCAGAGATGTGGATTCAAGTAAAATTACTCAAATCAGATTTGAGCCAAAAATGTATTGACTTCATACTTAAATTGACCAAAAAAAAGGAAGACTTGCAGCTCGACTTAGATTTTGACACCAATAGCTTGTAATTCCACATGGAGTCTTTTTATATTTAGCATTTTATTGAGAGGGGTCAGTTTGCACAAATTTTTAGCAAATATACACAAACATGGAACCTAGTGATGAATATACAAATACAGCTTGAAAACAATTAGTGAATTTACATAACTAGTACAGATACAGCTCTTCTCCAGGATTTTAAAAAAATACATTTTAAAAAATAATAATAAGACAACAGAAAAAAGGGGAAACCGACAATCAAAAAAGCAATAAGAAAACGAAAAACAAAACAAATTGAGCCTTTTGACTTCAAAGTACGTGTTACGTTTCCCCGAGACCAAAGATTAAAAGATATGTTTTTTTAAAAAGTGCTGCAAATCAATTCATTTTCCTTCATTTCCTGTATCTGCAAATGTTAATGCTATTAATTTCCAGCAAATTGGCATTTAAAGTATTTCACCAATATAAAGAGGGTCCTCACATAAAACTGGTCTGTCTCTGCAGTAGAAAGACACTGACACAGAGAAAAAGGAATGCGGCATTTGTTTTGCTCAAAATGTAGAAAACCTACAAGCAGAATATTATAAGTTTAATGTATTCTCATATGCAAGAAACCAAACTTCAAACTGACTTTGCGACGTGTATAAACCCTTTGAAACATGGATCGACATCAGATTTTTTTGCTGCTCCTTTCACAAGTATATTGACCTTTGATCCCTGAGCAATTGTGTCTGATGAAATTAGTAGATTTAAAAAAACATATTTTTCAAAAGCTATAAAAAATGTCCAGAGAACTGTATTTTAATAGTAAACACAAATATATATTTTAAATTATTTTACAGAATTACTATAATTTTTAAGAACTTCCTCAGGCAATATTTTTTACTTTCTGTTTATTTACTTATTTATTTATTTATTTGTTGTTGTTTTGTTTTATTTTGGGGTTTTTTGTGAGAGGTGGGGGGCGATTATTTTGTGGCAGTTTTCAGGCTTTTACTAATTTCTTGCTGTTTTCGGGGTAATTCTTTCTAAAGTTACTCATTGCCTTCTTCCGATGTTTTTGAAATAAACGGCAAAGTTAAAAAACTTTGTGGATCTGTGGTATGTCATAATCCACCAGCACCTTCGATCAAGGTCTATTTCCATTTAGTTATGCTGGTAACAGTGCAGGTGTTGTCTGGGTGAATCTTTATTGCAGTTGTCTCCAGTGCAAACAATCACGCTCATGCAGTGAGTTTTATCCACAAGGTATTACACATCATAAAAGACTATAAAGCAGCATTTAGCCTGTTAACAGCTTCCTTCATTAATAACTTTCAACTGTCTCCCAGACTCATAATTATGTTCTCCAGCTGCCCAGTTAGCCGCCGTTGGTTAAAGTGTGCGGTTGACCTTACCCAGCCAGCCATTGCAGCACCTGTTCGCTTGGAGATGCTGCTCTGCTAACACAACTCCTCGCTCTCACACCACTGATTTTTCTGCTCGGCTTAGTGTGTGTCTGTCTGTGAGAGCAAGCACTTTACAGGAAGCCAGTAATGGCTTTAAATATGCAGAGCTGCTGACGCAAAGCTCTATTTATGGTTTAAGGGCCTTGGCTACAATGGATTTGGCCACGGGGCATGTATATAGTACGCTACTGTCAATGTGTGTCCGTTGGTGTGTATGAACGTGTGTGTTTAATGAATTAGGAGTTTATCCTGGGTGCAGATGGAGTGTTAATGGAACACATGGTATGGTGCTGTCAGTGTGTCATTATTAAGGCTGGCAGGTATTTATTGTCTTCGTTATCTCACTCCTCCTTGGTTAAATGTGACATTCTGCTGTAGACTGGGTTTTGTGTTACTTAATACTTAAACTACATAAGAAAATACGTACTGTATCATGCAGATATGATATTTATATATTCAGATATTAGAAATGGTGCTATTCTGAGAGGCGCTAGAAGGCAGCGTCATTATATTGTCATGGAAAGATCTGTCTTGCCCTTACCCTTTCAACGTCTGGCTTAGTTGTTCATTTTGAGTCACGATATCTTCATGAAAAATGTGTTGAACTTCCCCTGATTGAGATATCTCTACTATTTGGTTTCAGTGTGTTATGTGAAAAAAAAAATCATTAGATGTCGCTGTGTCCTTAAACAGTCTGCCTTTTCAGTTCACCTCCTACAAGAAATTTGACACCAGACATGAGAGCTCTCTGTGGGGGGATTTTCATTCATAGGCAAATTTATTCAACATGTTATAGTTTTAGAGGTGCTGAATAAATTTATGTATTTCTGTATGTATACAGAAAATAAGAATCTAATAAGGGTCGAATAATTTTTTATACCTTGTTCTACTGAGCAGTTCATTTGTCCATTTATAGTAAAGGCAGTAAGCTAATGAAATCAAGAATTTTTCTAAGAATTAGATGAACTCTGGCTCATTTAGTGTTGTTAAGAAATACATCTAATGTTAATCAGTATATATAAGGTGAAATTATTTCATAAGTATGATTTTTTACGGTTAAAATCCATACAGTTTATACAGCCTAAATTGTTAGTCAGTTAATCAATTAGCTGGTTGAAAAATTAATTGGCAACTATTTTGATAAACTTTTAAGTTGTTTTCTAATTTATATTGAATAATTTTGAGTTTTTTTACTTCAACACTTTAAGAACATGTTCCTGATTGTACTTTTGTACTTATACTTAAGTACCATTGTCAATGAAGGACTTGTACTTGTATTTTACAGCAAGATATTAGCATTTTTACGTAAGGATCTGAACACTTCTACCACTGGCCATTTGGTAGAGGTCTATATTAACAAACTATGGGGTCAATTTAAAAAAAAAAGATTTTTATTGTTATTTACGGAAGCCCTAAGCGGACGTGTTTTTTTTTTTACAAGCCGTTTTCTCGATATAACGAGATATTATCTCGTTATAACAAGATATTATCTCGTTATCTCGAGAAAACGAACTTTGTTTTCCCGAGATATTAAGTCGTTATCTCGAGAAAACGAACTTTGTTTTTGTTTTTGTTTTTTGTTTTTTTTTTTAACTTTATTGAATGAACTTCAGAAGAAGAAGTGGTGGGTGGATGATGTGACAGCAGGTGCCGTGCGGTGTTCAGCGCGGACAAATGCGCAAGGTAAGATGATTATTACAGGAACACATCACCCAAATTCATCAGTAATCATAACTAGATTATTATACTGTTGCTCCGGTGCTTTTTGGTACGTGCAGGGGCGAGAACCTTGCACGCATTTGTCCGTGCTGAACACCGCATGGCACCTGCTGTAACATCATCCACCTGCCACTTCTTCTTCTGACATTCATTCAATAAAGTTTAAAAAAAACAAACCAAAAAACAAAGTTCGTTTTCTCGAGATAACGACTTAATATCTCGGGAAAACAAAGTTCGTTTTCTCGAGATAACGAGATAGGGCTTCCATAGTTATTGCCCCAAGAGAAAAAAAAAAGCACATTTTTTTTCCATTGCTTTTTTCCTACTGAGGGCATTAAAGGGTTAAAACCGTGCTATTCGCAACTCTGTTGCCAAAGAATGTATCATGATAGTGACTGTAGAAGAGTCAGGCGGCTGTGAGCTGTTGGTAGTTCTCCAAATAAGCATAAGTCCGCTGCTCCAACATGAATTTTGTTGTGTCGTGCCAAACACAGAGCATGAAGCCGACTCATCCACAGAGCTGGGTTGTTGCACCTCCAAAGCATGGACTGTGCCTTTAAGGCCGGGCCCTTACAGTGTTGAGTTTGTTTGGGCCCAGCCAAAACCTTTAATCATGCTGATTGATGAGGTGCATTTCCCTGACTCAAACCTTCTCCAAATACCCCTTCCATTCCAGCCATACATCAGCCATTCAGCCAATTCATCAAGCCTCTGATTGTTTTAAGATATACCTGGCCAGTAAAATATCCATTTCTCTGACCGCCGCTGCTTCTCTAACTCTGCCCCGCTCTCAGCAGCAGCACATCCAAACAGGACTGGCTGCACAAAAGAGCATGCAGGGAAAAGACCAGCAGGCAGGCACAGGCAGGAAACAGGGTGCAAGTGTTGGTGTCTCAATGTCAGTATAATTGGATTAATATGCTTATTAATGAATAGTTAACCCTTTAAAATGTAATTGTTTGCATGATTCTGTTCAAATAGATCTGAATTAAGAGCTACTATAGCTAGAGCATTTATTCCTTATGCAGGAGAAAGCTCTGACCTCATGTTACCCTCTTATGCGCTGTGCAAAAAAGTATGTTGGCACCAGAGAAATGAACGATGAATCCATCACAGTGCCTTTGAATCTGTTCTTAAAAATGAGCATATTTCAGCAAGCAAATAATATGCACAGTTTCGGTAATTTATGAAGATTTCTTTGTTTTTAAAGGTCTTCCAGATCTTTTTTGTTTTTTGTAAACCCTGAAGAAAAAACATCTGATTTTTGTCATTTTTATGACACAATTTTAAAGCCTTTAACAGCTATTGTGGTTTGTTGACTTACATAACTTTTAGCCTAAGTTGTGTAGATTTTAGTGATATAAAGTATTTAAAGGTACTCTGAAAAATAACATCACAATAAGCAAAAATACCATTGAAGGCACTTCAATTTCCGACCATTTCTGTTGCAGAGATTAAAGGGTTAATAGGTAATCTGTCAATATTGAGTGCCTGTTTATGTACTTGTGGATTTTTCATGATTCTAAGAACCCTGTGACTATTAAAAAGACAGCCAACAAGAGGAGAGAAAGTACAAATAAGGGCCATTTGTGAAAAAGCTCAAACAAACATTAGCTTTATCATTATCACTCTGGGTGTCCGTGGAGTGATTTAACATCCAATCATGGTCCAAATGCTGAGAAATCTCACAGCATGTATACTTGTACTTTTCAGCACGCTGTGCACTCTCATACATCAGATCCAGCTAGAATGGCTTTAATTGTATCCAAATTAGGAGTGCGTGTGTTTGCTTGAGGAACATTTCCTCTCACACAGGCATTATCCCTAATGTTTACCCTTCCCAAATATTACTGCCTCTCTCTCTCTCTCTCTGTCATATATCTGCTTTTTCTTTTCTCCCTCTACATTAATTGGGCTTTCTCTTCCCTGTTAGTTTCCGTCCTGCTGGCTAAGTGTTGAGAACTATTATTTTCATGCTTATTAATTTCTTTCTCCCTGAAACAAATACCGCGATGATTCGGGTTCATTACTCTTTCTGTGCCATCTCTCCTCTTACCCTTCCCTCCTTCCCTGCGACCTTCCTTGCTAGTAGTCCAAACAGCAGCTCTCTCAGAAACTCATGGACTGAGTCTGACCCTTAAACAAAATGCTTCACTCCAGTCTTAATAGCGGCTAATGATTACTTCCCCTGCAAACATCAGCATTTGTATTAGCACTCCTGCTCCTTGAATTGCTCCATTGTTCAGCTTTTTTTTTTTAACCTGATGAATACAGACTTCTCTCAAAGTTGCCTTGAGTTGTGAAGATACTGTAAAGCCCTCTATAATGGATTTTATTCTGGGTAATTTCATGACACATGTGGAAAGAAACCAAAAACATCTTTCCCGAATTCAAACATTTTAGAGGATCTGGTGATTTCAGATTTCTGAGGGATTGAAAAAATGCAATAATAATACCCAGTTGGATGGCAACGGCATGATACACGCCAGGACAGTGTCATGTTAAAACTTTAACAACATATAAAGAGCATGAGGGTGCCTATAGAGCTGATGGGAGGGGCGGTGGATGGATCTAACAAACCTGGACTTTCATTAAGGAGTTCGGCCGTGTAGTCCCATGCTTTGACATCATGGAAGTGGCATCCTGGAACGTAAATAGCAGACACAGAAATATACCTAATATGTAGATGAAGTCCACTGCAAAGTGGCACCATGTGACGACCTGGGATGAATGTTGCATTCTACCATTGTACTTATTTATTCGAACAGGTACAGCCAATACATGGCACCAGAGGGCGGAGTCAAAAGTTTCAGACAACAAGTTTTAAAATGACACAGTGTATGCATGTTGAAAACTATTTTGTTAGAGTCCTTGGGCAGATATTTAGCCCTATTTGCGAAGCCATTTTATGTACCAAAACATCACTGAGGCTTTGCTGTTTTTATATTTCTGTTTTTGCACCCAAGACATTCAGTGTCGACAAGCTCTATACCGTGTGTGTGCATGTGCGTGTGCGTGTGCGTGTGTGTGTTTAAATGTATCATCAGCAAACCTTTGCCCTGCTGCTTGGATGTTCTCTCCTGTAAATGAGCCAAGTAAAGCTCAAACATTTCCTCAGCTATTTTGGGGCACAGGGAGCTTTGATCAGTGGACAGGCTGCATTGAGACATGCTGTAATATTTCCTGCAATATTTCCCACTCTCACTGTCCTGCCATGCCAAAAATCCCACTATTAGTGAGGAGAAAGAGTTGGAGATATATGAAATCTGTACAAAGTGTGCCTCTAGGTATAGACAGACTGTCAGACAGAGATATCACGTCCTGTATCCCTCACGTTTAGCCCCTTTTATCATTAGAAAGCACCCACACAGGAGCTGTTTCATTCTGAGATGTTGCAGTAGGATCAAACCTCAGACCGAACACAGAGAGAGATAACATGATCAAACCGTGTCTTTTCATCAGATTTATTGTGAAAGTGGCCCAAATTTGACATCTGACTAGCACGCAGTCTGCTCCACGTTCCATATTTGACATTATTATTATTTTTCTCTCTAAAGTGAATGCTTGAAATAGGAGCATTCATTTAGCTTTTGAAATCCACCACATACTGTATGTTATCATTTGTATTTTTTATCGGAATATAATTGTCTGACTTTGGTTTAAGCCTTGGTGAGAATATAATGTTGTCTAAGTGATATTTTTCTTTCAAAAACATGTGGACAACAAACAAGAAATTGTCCAAAAATTAGCAAAAGATGAGTTAAAAATAAAGTTACAGGAAAATCACCTGAAAATAGGTGCACAAAAAGGTAAAAAAGAAAAACAAACAGAAAAATTAACTAGAAAAATGGTCTGAAAAAGTTTTTAACTTACTAACTTTGAGGTAATTTTTCTTTCCACCTTTTTCCAAGTTTTTGCAATTAGTGGGACATTTATTTCCCAGTTGCCCAGTTGGTCATTTCCTTTTCCCCATGTTTCCAAAAGAAATCAAGCCAATTTGCTCAGGTTTCAAAGGGTCAAATAGCTTGTGAAAGGCGTCTGAACGCACTACAAGAAAACATTGATCCAGGTATCAAGCGGTTAATCCTTTGAAACCTGAGCAAACTGGCTTGATTTCTTTCAAAAACACGGGAAGAAGGAAATGAGCAACTTAACAAGAAAAGGCCAAAAATTAACAAGAAATTAGTGAAGTGCTGCAAGAAAATTACCTGAAAATAAGAAAAAGAAGCAAAAAAAAAAGAAAGACCTAAAAAAAAGTGCTAAAAAATCTCTCTTTTTCTCTTTAGCATACTTTTAAATATATTTGAGAGATTAAAAAAAAATCTGGTCTAATTTCTCTTAGATTGGTCATATCTTATAATGTTGCTCATGTTTTTTCCCGTGTTTTCACTTAAAAGAAATCAAACCAACTTTCAGAGGTTTAAATACTATTAAGGCATCTGAAAACAAGAAAACGGATGTCATTCCAGGTTTTAAAGGGTTAAATAAATCTAATAGCAGCTGCAGTTAGAATAAGATATCAACTAATGGTAGCTCCATTACAAATGTGTATACCATGAATCAGTTGGACCAAGTCAGTCACTCAGTGCTGTTATCTTGTAGCTAAAACCACCAGGACTGTATCCATCGTTTGGAAACCCGTCTTTGCTTTTTTGGCAGTGTTCTGGCATGATGGCGTGGTAGTCTCCTGGCCGTTGTGTGCTTCTCTCAGTCTGCCATTGCTCGATTTGTTTGTGTCCTGCTCATTTGGCTCAGTGGCGTTGGCATTATGATTTATTCAGCGAGTGGGCTGCGATGCCAATGGAAGCTATGCTATGCTAATGGTGATCTGGCAACATGGGGGTTGGCGTGGCGAGGTTTACAGCAGCTCTGCCGATGCGTCAGGGATCGGATTAATCTGGCTAAGGCAGGACAACAGATGACTATCTGGGCACGCGCCACAGTGCCAGGCGTCTGCAGCCACAACTTTCCTTTCTTGCCACCTACCCACCATTATGAACACAATAATATGCATGTTTCATGTATTATGAGTGTATGTGGTCAAAGCCACTGTCTGATTCAAATAAAGAATGATTCCAAAAATCAATAAATCACTGTACATACAATTGCTGGTTTCATTCAGCCATGTGTTGTATTGTTATTCCTTAAATTGGATTTAAAAGGTGCCAGTGCTCAGAACCCACAGGCTGTAGAGCATGCAGATTTAACACAACAATTTGTGATTTGAGTACAAATTAGTAGTTTAGAGAATTCTAATCCAAAATCCTCCTATAAGCTTTATTACTCTGTTTGGTAATCTGATCATTAAGGTAAGCATAAAGTTCATCAAGCCTACATGTAAGAGAAGTTCTTAAAGTTCTGTGGATGACAGCAAAACAGCTTCTGAGCTTCAACAGGTCAATCGCCGAATCAGCTGAGCCAACTTTATCTGCTGATGAAGACCATGTGATACAGTTGAAAGCTTGGGAAAAAAAAACTCCTATTAATTGGACCCAAACTTGTATTTGTTTTGTCACACTACTACCCAGGGTCAAGAATAAACATCCATGCTTTACAAATCACTAATGAGAATAACCAAAACCAAGATAAGCAAATCGTATAACTCCAAAACCTGCAAGGCTCTGGATAGACCGTGACCATTGAGTCATTTTTGATACCATTGTGGAACACCAAAGAGTGTAAAACTTCAAGGCATTTGTCATTAAACGACTTGACAAAGATTGGAGAAAGACATATGCTACATTATCATAACAATAATAACCCAGACTAGGCAAAGGGGGATGCTGAGTAATTCTAATACTGTATTACTGTAAAGACACAAAATGCTCTATGATGCCATACTGGTTGAATGAAACCAGTAGTAACATGACAGTTTTGCATGTGCATGCTTTCTATCCCTTATCTAAATTAACTTATGACTCTTTTTCCTGTCCTTTTCTGCCTTGTTTTAAGTAACTTCCCTTTTTCCATCTTTGCTCTTCTCTTAAGCTATGAAATGGTCTCAATACTAAAAATACTAACACCAAATATACTAACTAAAAAAAAATTTCTACTAAAAATACTACTAATTCTACTAATCTGAAAAACTAACTACAGTACAGAATGTGCCCAAAACCGCAGTTAATTCTAAGCTTTGTTTTTCCTTTGCATGTACTTAACTATCTAACCTGAATAATTTGCCCTGTCTGAAAGGTCTGAAAACTCATGCAGCTGGCTTAGTAACCATCAAGTCTTTGAAATGCATTAAACAAACATTAAAAACTTAGTTGCTGCCATTACAATGTGTCTGCATTTTCTATTGACATTACCCAGTCATTAGAGTCACTTTGAGCTTTCAGACTAAATCAACCTGCCCTTGTTTTTTTTTTGTTTTGTTTTGTTTTGTGTTGTTTTGTTTTTTATCTCTATCCCCTTTGTCTCTCTTATTGCTTTTCTTTACACCTTTATTCCTGTGGCATGCACTTTGGCTGCTTTCCTACCGCTTAATCTAATCTGTAATTATACCACAGAGCTGTGCAACTTTCAAGATAGTTTGCTAGGTCACAGTTATGATAAGAAGTGTGATATTAGTTTGTAAAAGCCACTGCTGTTAGTTTTGTATTGGTGCCACCGATGATGTCTGTAGGGATATTCAATATGCTCATTGTGGTTTATCATAAACTAATGTATGTTTTGTATTTCCTTTTTTTTTTGCTATGGATCCTGTTTTTAGTCTGAGTTTTATTTTGAATTGAATTAGAATGAACTGACTTGAATTGAATTAATTCTAAAAGAATTGAGTAGAATAAGACTGAGGTAAAGTGAAGAGAATTTCATTTAATTTGAATGAGTTGAACTGAAGTGAGGTGAAGTGAACTGAACTGAAATGAACTGAATTGAAATGAGCTGACTTAAACCTGACCTGAATTAGAATGATTTGAATTGAATTGAATTGAAATGAACTGAATTGATTAAATTGAATTGAATTAAATTAAATTAAATTAAATTAAATTAAATTAAATTGAATTGAATTGAATTGAATTGAATTGAATTGAATTGAATTGAACTGAAAGGCAAGAAAATGGTTCAGTATGAGGCATGTTGATCGAAATGGGTCACTGGGAGACATACGGTCCTATTAGTACATGTTCTCTCTGCTCACTTGCTTTGTTGGCAGTGCACTGGGTGAGAGGCAGAGAACATCCTGGAGAGGTTGCCAGCCCTATCACTTCATAATTTTGAATTCATTTAACTGGTAACTACACTGGTAACAACATTTTTCAACCTACCCATTGTCAGGAGGGTCACACTGTATCCTAGAAAAATGTCACAAATTAAGTGCTTAATATAAAGCTGTAATGATTCACAGCTGTTTTGCAGTGAAAAACTCAAACAGAGAAATTGATTTTTTTTTACACTTTTGAGTACAGACATTTCAGTCATCAAGGCCCAAAGATCAGTTAAATAGACCAAGATTAAATTCAGTTCAGATTATCCTGACTGCCCTAGCCTGTGCACATCTCAATCTGAATTTTAAATCCCTCTGAAATACAAAATGTAGCTCTAGAACTATATAGATAATTGATGGATTGGATTGGTTGATCGATGTGATAGTCACAAAGGTGGCTCCGTCGGCAGAGTGGGATTCAGTGTACTTGAGCATTGTGGTTGTGTCTCAATTACAGTACTAATGCCACTGTTGGCTTAGCAGGGGTCAAAGGGGCCAGCTGATTGGCTAGAGGATGGATAGAAGCTGATTTGCTGGGCAGGGGAGAAGGGGAGCAGGGGGCAGATGGAGAGATGGGTTACAGAACAAAATGAGATTACATCCCTCCACACTGAGCTACACTGAGCTATTACAGGCACCTCACTGCAAACTGTATGTGTACCTGTTTGTGTGTGTACAGAAGCCCCAGTGACAGTATTATTTATTGATCAAAGCTTTGGCCTCTGCTTGTGTGTGAATGTGTGTGTGTGTGTGTGTGTGTGTGTGTGTGTGTGTGTGTGTGTGTGTGTGTGTTTGTGTGTGTGTGTGTGTGTTTGTGTGTGTGTGTGTGAGTGCACTGGGGCTGCTACAGCAGATGGACACATGTAGCATTAGGATCAAAGTATGTGGTGTGTTACACCTCTGATCACTGCAAACTACATATGTAGGAGAGAGGATCAGTCCAGTCTCTGAGCAACTGTCTATCTGTGTGGTGATATTTTTAAAATTTCTACACAGAAAACTTGTGTTCACTGGCCCGGTGTAGTTCCAAGTAAACCCGATTTGGATGGGTTCAGATTCTCCGGCTGTCAGCCTCTCTGCAGCCCGTTGAGGAACTCACCACACTATCTGCCGCCACCAAATAAAACCATCGCCAACAAGCAATAAAGAAGACAAAGAGACTGAGGGAAAGAACGATGAAGAGAAAATGTGATTTAAGACTCGACGGGGGCCGTCCACCCTGCACGACACAAGCCATCTGATTGGTTATCAGCGCGAGCCACAAATCTGCCGTCGCCATATTTTTAGAGGTCAGAAAGGAGCGTCTTGCTGAGACACCGGCCAGCATGGGAGGGAGGAGGGAACAGCATGAGTGTGTGTTAGAGTGTAGAAGAGATAAATGGTGTATGAATGCATTTGGGGGTTAGACTGATTTTAGTTGCGTCAAAAAGGGGCTTTTATTAAAAATGAGATATGGACAAGTCATACTTTCAGTGTGTGGAATAACCATACTGTTGGTGAGAATACAAAGAAAGTTAGCTAGGTTCATCCTCAAAAAGGAATTTGGATGGGTTGATAATAAGTCGGGGTTTCTATGTCTAAGAGTTATAATGATCAGCCTGAAACAGCAAAGTGATTTACTGCATCACACCAGGCAACACTTTTTTCTAATTCTTAAACCTTTGACCTGGAGTCAGACAGTTTTGTGGGGTCTTCTTGTTTTTTTTCTGCTGAGTGTTTTTAAGTTGCCCTTCCAGGAAGTTGAACTCATCTTTGTTCATCTCAGGGTGCAGCCTTTAAAAAAGGTACGTTGTACGTTGCGATGACACAGTTCTCACTTATGCTCATACTTATCATTATTGAAATCATTGGATTTGAGGGCACAAGAAATGCTTCATGTGTACTACCTCAAGTGCACTACAAGACATTGCTTTATAATATGATAAAAACGCTCAGCAGAGATATATTCTGTGTATAGATGATTTTTCCTCTTTTTATGAGAAAACAATTACAACAAACACTAAGATGCTCAAATGAACTTCACCATCTTTATTCAGCAATTTAGTAATACTCCCCAGGTGATGTTTTGACTGGACTTGAAAGAAATCCCAGAGTCCTCTTTGTCTGAGACCGAGTGAAAATGTGGTGGAGTCGGAAACAAAAACCTAGTTCAACAGCAACATTAACCAGTGCCAAATCATTGGTTAACGCTGTGGCATAATAAGTAGGTGCATTTCCAACCCTCAAATTGTGCAAATTCAAACTGCCAAATGAAAACACGTTAATTTAAAAAAAAAAAAAAACCTCACATTTATTGCAAAAAAGTTTTTACACTGGCATGAGGCTGTATTTCAGTTTTGTTTTTTTTTTTAAAAAAAGCTATGTTTTGCAAAACTGCAATGGAAACACTTTTTTTGCTTCTCTAGGTCACATGATGCTATGGCTATGCACCTATCAGTAAGAACTGGCTGCCTCAGGCATGATGCAGCAGGCGGTACAAGAGGTGTTGCGACTGCATTGCATAACCCCAGATTTCCACCAGATCCATGTGAGGTCCGGCTCCACTCCGTCATGGCAGATGGAGCAAATAGATGTCACTATAGTCTATGTGTCAATTTCCACCGGCTCCGCTGTGCTGTGGATCGACTCCGTCCCAGCTCCGGCAGTCCGGAGGCTGGCGGATCAGATACGCAAGCCCCCTATTTTTGCCGGACAACATTAAAACATCCGGTTACTTTTCAGAATAAAACACTCCGTGTTTATGTCTGATCATAATTCACTTAACTACATCAATAACACGTCAACATGAGGGGATCCAGGCCTGGATTCAACAGGTCAGAGGTTATAGGAGGTCATTACCAGCAACACGGACGAGGAGAAGCCAATTTGGAAGGTAGAAATTATTTTATGACACCACACATCCTTTCATAAGGACAACCATAGAAAGGAAATGGCATGGAGCAACTTATTGGGAATAATGGGAGTGAATTGACATCACTATAGTTAATCCACGGACTGAATGGAGTTACTACTTTTTCTTCTGTAATAATATACTGCTTGTGATTCTGTAATGACCGTGAGAACTCCTCGGTCTCACCACTCCAGCTGATCCGGTGGTGCTGCCCCATGCCGGACTCAAAACGCAACTGGTGGGGATTGATGGATGATGGAGCACGGAGTAAAACTGCAGCAGAGCCGTAACGCAACACACATGCAAGCGGTGGAAATCCACCATGACTCTTCAAAAGCTGAGTGGATCATCCAGACGTTTTGAATCCACAATTCCTCTGTGAAATCCTGGACTATCACTTCCCAGAAATCCCTTATACGTGGCCCCTCCCACATATAAGGGGCTTGCCTTTCCATTATAGAAGGTAGAAGAAGGTAGAAGGTAGATTTATTACATTTGTCCTTGATTCTGCTACATCTTTGGAGTTGGGGGATGAGTTAATTAAAATTAACAGCTACTATGAAGATTCCATCTGGTTGTTTGGCATGTTGCTGCTGATGGCATTATTCAGTTCCTGCAGTGCATTTTTTGAATTTGCATCTGAGTCTTGTGTCCTTATGGCTCCTAACAAGGTCCTTCTATCCAGTCAACAGCTTGATCCAGGACTTTAGGGGTTAACCATGTCTCTGGGAAGATGTGTGCAGAGCAGTCCCCAATCTCCCATAGCTGAGTGAGCCTCAATCATATCTCATCCACTTTATTCTCCTGTGACCGGACATTAACCAGAAGAAGTTTGGCAGAGGAACAGTTTCAGTCCAAGTTGGGTCAGCCTTGCCCTGATGCCGGCTCTCCTCCCTCTCTTTGTCTGGCGCTTTCAGTTTTGTTTCTCCCCTGTGGTCTGACTGGCCGCTTGACGTATGCCTCACAGTCTGCTGCATTCAGTCCAAACCCCACACAACTTTTCCTGATGTCGATAAGTGCTTATCTATCATAGAAAAGTCGTGCTTCAGCAGAAGGGGATTTGAGGAGCTACAGGCTGCTGCATCTACATGCGCTGCCATCATCATAGCATCACTCCCATAACACACCTACATCACCTTTGATCAAAAATAATGACAGCTAGTGTGGTGGCTGCAATAGAAATAAAGCTACTAATGTTTTGAACATCCATCACCATGCTTCTTGGAATGTTATCATGAGAGGAGAAGTCACATAACATCACTCAGTGGAAATGCAGTCATCTCACAATTTTGCAACATTTTGTGCAAATCTGTAATGGAAACATGCCTAGTGTGTGTTTGTGTTGCCACAAGCTCCAGAGTGTGTTTGTATAAAGTGGATGTGTTGGGAAAGAGTGAAAGATGATTTGCTGTTTTTGGTCAGCAGATGGTGAGTGGAGGATGAAGAATGACTGACTTTTACTGATGTCATCATGACAGCATCGCTTCTCTTTCCTTGTTCACTTATGTCTCTGTCTTCTGTCTGCGACTAGACCATGGGTGATTAATTCAATATCTCCTAATTTTATAGTTTTTACTCCAGAACTCAGAAATGTAAGTATTTTGTATTCTGAAACAGCATGAAATCATCATGGGACATTAAAACTTTCCCTTAAAAACCCCAGACCAGAGTGATAATAAGCCATATCCACGCGTACAGTGTGGATAAGATCCAACTGCGTCATTAAAAACTGTCAGGAGACATACTCCCCACAGACAGCCGGTATCGTATTGATAAGTACAACAATAAACGTGCAATCCATCAAATGGCATCCTTCTGCTCCCACCTGGCTTTAAAGACAAACTGCTAGTGTTACTGCATCAGCCCAAAGCACAGCTATTCACAGAGCTTTACATGGACAAAGTGATCCTCTCCTTTTTGTCTGCCACTGTCTCGCTCTCTTTGCAATCAAGGCGTCTCACTGCTAAATAGTCTATTTTACAGAATACATCTGCCATATTGCCTCCTCGCTTTGTTCTAACACAAATCCCATAATCCTCTCAAAGGTCAGCCTTCTCTTTTCTCCCGCTCTCACCACTCGCCATGTATTCATTTGTTTTCCCCCAATGGAAATAATAGAACAATATGGAGGATAAAAAGGGATGAGGAGGTGGTGGAGGAGAAGGAGGAAGATCCTGTTATTTCCCTCCGTTTCCCCCAAGCATCACCGTTCTCTCTCGCTCTCTGTTCAGTTTTGTCTCAATTCATTTGAAGTCAGTTGAATCATTTTGGCATGCAAAGTTTTTTAGAAGCCAACAATCAGCACTTCATACTTTCTCATTGTACTGACACAATGGTTTTGAAAACTTGTATTATTGCGCTGCAAACTAGCCATCAATATCTGCAATAAAAGACAACAGAACATTTTGTTGTGTGAATAATTCAAAAGGCAGTAAAGAAATACATTCATGCTTGTGTCTGTTTATATTCAAGAGTGTGCCAGCTTACAGATATTTTTAATCTAGACACTTTACATGGACAGCAGTTCACATTAATACCATATTACGTTTTACATCTGATCAAATATTGATATTCAATATGTGAGTTAATAAAAAAAGGATCGTACCATTGACCAAAGACTGACTTTTGCCTGCCATGTTTGTGCATTTATAACGTCAAATCGGCAAAATAACCAAAATAATCAGTGTTAGTATACTCACCTGGCATGCTTGCTGCAGCTTCTAGATGCATATACTAAAATGTGCAACAACTAAAAGTAAATGATAGCTATAAGGAACAAAATAACTTAATATATATATAATTTATATTTTTGTACCATCAGTTGTTGACACTGTTTCCATGCTTTCCGCCATTTCTGCTGCAACATCATGCTATATTCATGACATCCACTCCTATGTCATCTGTCCAAGCTTTTATCTGTCATCTACGTTGACTAAATAATGTATTCATCCTGCTATTGTTAAAGTCCAGCCTTGTCTCCTAGATATTATGTTCTATACAAAAAGAAACAGCAAATGCGTTTGAGAGAAATATAATGCAGAGCGAAGAACATTTTCTGTTAACATAAGTATGAGTTAACGTTGCTAATTTATGTTCCTGGTAAAAATGTTGATACTAAACATAATAGCCAAATGTTCACTGACAACATATTTAATTTGTTTTCAATCAAAGGAGGTAGTTTTTTGGATATGGACATTGGATTTTAGGATCAAACATACTAAGTACGTGCTTTGTATGTCCACCATCCACCCTGAACAGCTCCCTGTGAATCTAACATGGCACGTATATGGAGTGTTTCGTTAACTCAAAGAATTTTTTATTTTTAAAAGGTATTTTTTAAAATAATAATAATTTCCAGGAGACAGGGTTGTGCAGTCATGTCGAGATGGGCTGCAACCAATTTGCCGCAGTCTGAGCTGGCACATTGAATGTGCAATGGTTTGGGGTTTGTGGCATATGGCATTGGATAAAGGCAGCTGACACCAAACATATTAAATACATAATGCTAATGAAACTTTTTTTTTTTATCAAGACAGACAGATGGAGCAACCCACATGACATAATGTTGAGTGGAGTCACTTTGTAGAGCCAGATTTTTAGTATTTTTTCATGCCAAATGTCAAAGTGATTTTAAATATGATGTTATTGCTTCTGAAACAGAGTCCACAAGATCCACTTTTACTTAGGGCCATCTATCATACCTATGAATATAAAACTAAATAAGAGTCTGACTTGTCCTGCATTGTTTCATGTTGTAAACTGTGCAAGTAAACACACTGTAACACTGGCTAAGTTACAGAGAGGCAGAGAGTGCAGTGTCATCACACATCACTGGAGACTCGTCGCTTGATTTGCATGTGTAAAATTAATCAGCAGCATATTGCATCTGCTGATTCTAATTAGAGAAGTAACCATTAATATCAACCACTTAATCATTGATATTAACATGCATAATTATTAATAATTTGGTTTCCCCTTCCAACATGATAGCACTGCAGGGCATCAGCAACTTGTGTTTACACCAACATCTATCTTCATTAAACACACACCTATTAATAATCATCTCTCTCTCTCTCTCTCTCTCTCTGTCTCTCTGTCTCTCTTTCTCTGCCTCTCCTTCACCCACTACATGAGGCTGTATATTAATATCTGAAGTGTCTCCCCTGGTTGCGTGTTAGAATGCAAATGATCTTGCAGCGGCTGTCTTTAATTTGGTGCATTTTAATTAGCATGGCATACATTATGTCTTTCAATAAGACTTATTACAATGACAATACCAGCCAAAAAAAATTCCATCTATTGATGCATTGATCTAAGATGTGGATTATATTCCCTGGAAGACATCTTCAAACAATTAATATTCATAAACAAGCAAGTAAAAGCAGATTTCTACTAAGTGTTTCATTGAGGTTATGGTGAAAAACCAGAAAAAACACTGTGAAGCACAAAATCTCTAATACAATAAATTACAATAACTTCACCTTGGCATAATTATTAATAAGATACTGTCTGTATCATATCTAATTTTAAAACAAGTGTCCCTTGGCCTGATACATTAGTCTGACACTTACTGAGACTAACGAATCAGGTACTACTTCATCAAGCCCAGACTAACACTTTCTTGAAGGGTTTGTTCACCCAAGTCGCAAAGTTCAAATTTAATAATTAATATTTTTTATTTATTCATTATTATTATTTTTGATAATAATAATAGTAATTCAATGTATAATTATTGTAATTACAATAGCTACAATATCAGTCAAATTATTCCTAGCACTCACTGGTCTTCCCCCTTGGGGTTGTACAATTTTGAAATCGCAAAGTATGATCATTTCTGATAAAATAGTATTGATAACCTAGATAAATATGTAAATAGATGAATAAATAGCAATTATAAAGAGAAATGAATGAATGAATTAAATTCTATAAAATTAATGTATATATATTTATATACACCAGTTCTGGATAAATAAAAATGTGAAATATAAGTGCTTAAAAGAAGAAAGAAGAAAACATGTCATACATGCTATTGTCTTGTTACAATGAGGGGAACATTAACAACACAATTGTTAAGCAAGAGTTAGCTGCATGGCTTATTTGCAAAACAGTTTGCAGATCTACAAACAGTACATTGCATATAAAACATCATACAAAATACAAATTATACAGGTTGGAAAACAGTTTGTTTAGATTGGTTAACACATAATTGGTTTGTCTTTATTCATTTTAAAGTGTTGTTTTAGAAGTACTGAAACGCGTACATTCTCTGATATGGGTCAAAAATGAGTTCCATTTATCTACTGCTCTGAATGAAAACGCTGATTTTTTTTTCAAAAGTAGTTTTCCTAAATTTATCTGAGCTTCAACCTCTGGCTGATGCCTTTGTGGTATTTTCTCACTTAATTCGAGCAGTGTCCAGCCATGCAGATATTTTTAGTTTTATGTGTCAAGGTTTTATTTTGGTATGAAGTCCCAGTGAAATCCTTGAACAGCAGGCATGTTGCTGTTGGATTTTCAAAATGTAATTTTTCAAGAAGCACCACAAATGGATTTCTCCTTAACTCCATTGTATTAGGGTGGTGCTTTGTTGAGCGGGTATTTCTGAACCCAGACAAATAGAACTAAAAATCTCTGCATTATATACGACCAGAGGTAATAGAGGTAAACATAAAAATAATGGAAAAAATAAATTTTAAATAATTTAATAATAATAATTTAATTTAGAGTACTGATCTTTTCACCTGCCATCATGACATAACATCCGACATATTGTTAATTATAGCCCTAGGTTTGTCAGGTCAAACCAGCAATAGGAAGAAACACCTCCAAGATGTGTTAGGTATGTACATTATTTTAGTGTTCAGTCCAGTCACATCATCTGTGTGTTTGTGCATTAGTGGAGAGAACTGGAGGGGAGATCTATAAGCGCTGGCCTTGCAGGTTCATAACTGGCCCTGTGGGAGCTGTGAACTGGTCATGGTGTTGACAAGCTGTTTGTGTGTGTGTGTGTGTGTGTGTGTGTGTGTGTGTGTGTGTGTGTGTGTGTGTGTGTGTTTGAGTTAGATGGTGTGTCTGCGGCTGCTCTGATGGAGAAATGAAAGCAGAAGAGCTTTTCATTTACTGCCCCAGGGAGACTTTCCCACCGCCATACGTTTATTGACGCTTGCACTTTAACCGCTGCTGACCCAGCTTATAGCCAGAGCCCTGCCTTTAACCCTTTGAAACCTGAGCGAATAGGTTTAAATTCTTCCAAAAAACATGGGGAGAAGGGCATGAGCAACTTGACCCCCCCAAATTAGCACAAAATTGGCAAAAAGTTAAGAGAAAATTACTTGAAAAACAAAAAAAAGAGCAAGAAACAAAGAGGTAATGACCCCAAATTTATATATATCACTTTGAATCACTTTGAATCTGTGGCACCCTGTTAATTTGAAGCTGGGCAGAGAAAATATGGGTCTAGTCATTTCACTGCAGTGGTTTTATTTATTGATTTAATTTAGATTTTAGTCTTAGAATGTAAAGCCAAGAAGAGCAATCATTACAAACAAGTAAGGACATCATTTGAAATTAGCTTATTAAAAATGTAATTATATTATTTCATGATCCAGGTTATAGCCACAGCCCTCTGACAGCAGCACTGCTGTCAGGAACTTGTCAGTGTTTTAAGCTGTGATAAGGCATATTGTGGCTGCCCTCCAGTTTAAGCTGATTGCCCATAACACACAGTTCAAACTCTGACTAACTTATCAACTCATCGGCTGATGGCATGCAAAGCCCAGACAAGCCTTTTTTTGTTGTTGGCAATCAGAGGCGAGCTTGGCAGCCTGACCACAGCTCATCATCACTGTCTTTACCATCCATTCTCTCACTTATTGCCATCAACAAATAGTGTGAAATACATTTTGGCTATGTACTTTGATTCTGACCTATATGTGTATAAACAAAATATAATTTAATTCATGCATTTCACCAGATGGCTCTGTATGATGGACTTAGTGTTGCTTCAGACCTTCCTGCTGTGAAAAGAAAAGAAAAAACAGGGAAATTAGAAATGCAATTACATTGATGATTACTCCACAAGATTGCATATTGGTAGTATAAACACAAAAAATCCAGTTTTTATAGAACTGGTGTTTTGACTATACTCAAACAATTGTGGTGGGTTGAAGCACAAATATAGCCTTGGATTAACTTCCCTGGGGCTCTGAGGTAAAAAAAAGATAAAACAAAGTACTTTAATCCACAGTTTTATGATATCTTCTCTAATCATGTTGTCCTAATCAATAAACTATACAACAGTAAGAAAAGCATGTCCATGTGGCTTGGTCCTAGATTGAGATCTTAACTGCCTGAATTCCCCTTGAAGCAAAAAAGAGAAAACCTCTCTCTCTCTCTCAACCCTTTGAAACCTGGATCAACATCAGTTTTCTTGTGCTGCCTTCAGACACCTTTCATGAGCATTTAAATCTTTGAAACATGAGCCAGTTTGTTTTATTTCTTTAAAAAAATACAGGAAGAAGCAACTTGACATGAAGTGTCCTACAAATTGCAAAAAAAAAGTATAAAAGGTGGCAAGAAAATGACCGGAAACTTAAACAAAAGAGAGAATAAGAAGAGAGATAAGAGAATTATGAAATAACCAGGAAATATCAAGAAAATTACATTTATAATTAGTATAATTATAAATTTAAAATGAAGTCAAAGAAAAAAAAAAAATATATATATATATATATATATATATATATATATATATATATTATTAATTCATTTATTTTTGTTTTATTTTACAACTTTCACCAGGTGTTTTTTTTTTTGTTCCTGTTTTCTAACTTCTGGTAAGTTTTTGGTATACTTTTACCTTTTTTTTTGCTATTGTTTTTCATTTGTCATTTGTCATTTCTTTCCATATTTTTGAAAGAAAATCAAGCCAATTTGCTTAGGTTTCAAGAGGTAATAGTGACTTTAATTACATCAAGTAATTCTTAGTTGACTTTTTGATGACTTAACGTATTTAATGAATGAATTTATTTATTACCATTAATATGAACATTCGAACAAAAATACAGACTGTGCTCATTTATTGGCTTAGAGATATTGTGAACTTAATTTGGCTTCCACAACAACTAACTGCCTTGAGTGAGAAATAGTCTACAAATTGCTAAGGTCTTGAAGGAAAATGTGACCAAATTTTTTTATCAAATAATTACATAACATTGATACCATTACCGCATCACCATCAGCCACAGCTAACCCAATCCAGGGTTCAGTCCCAAAGTCACAATCCATTTCCTGCACATATCCATAGAGACATATTGGTCTTCTGCTGCTCAATTCCATGTTTGTATGTGCATTTTGTTTTTGGTAGCTGTATTTACTCTGATGAGCAAGCCTAATTTTACCATATTGTGCTGCTGCTTTCATGTCTGGTAATCATTTTAGAAAGGAAGCAACAGAAGCATCTTCTCTGATAAGCTACCATTTTTCTAAACTATACGTTGATTTTTTTTTTTTAATTACTTTTTTATTTGTAACAGCAATTTGGTTTACAACAATACTCTGCAGCTGGTGAAGTGCTTGATTTGAACTTTTTCTTCAAAAAGCAGATATTCACATTTGTGTGACACCCTTCATGGTGCGTGCATCTTCTTTACAAGAAATCCTAACTTCTGCCAACCAAATGACAGCAACAGTGTCTCCATCAAACTGCAGCAGGGCAACAAACAATCGGTCCCACATGGCATCAAATGAGTGCCATTCACTCTTATTGCCAAAAGCTTTTGGCATGCATATTGCTGTTTTCTTTTATTACAAATATGGGGCTATCTATACATAGCGGTCTCTTGAGCCACGTGCAATTAAAACCCCATTTTAAAAAGATTTGATCCTGCTACTGACCTTGAAGTAGGGGTGTCCATACTCTTTTTGAATGAAAGCCGGGATAGATACAGTAACATGAAGATACCTGAGGGTCAGCTGCTTCTTACATCACATGGGTTATTGGGAGGAAAAATTATATTCCAGTGAAAAAGTGTTCCACTTTCTACTTAAACAGCGACCCCAGCTGTTGAGTCAACACCTCTTTGCTGTGACCATGTCTGCTACCAGAAAATGTCTGCTGTTAGGTAAGCAGTCCTTTGCTCATCTATTTATGAAAACACATTAGTTCTGCCTGTGTAGGCCCTATTTGGTGCATGTCTAAAACTGTATGATAGTCCTGCCTTTGTGAGGTGAATGAAATAAAGCAAAGTGATCTTGCTTGATTGTGTAGTGGGCCAAATATATTTTGAACGATAAGCCAGGCCAGACTTTGGACATGCCTGCCTTAAAGTGTATTATAATGATAAATCACAGCAGCAACTGAGTTTTTGTTGTTTTTTTAAAGTCATGTATTAATCTAAAATTATATAATTTCTAAGTTATTCAGTACCACTGAAACCACACCTTGTTCTACTGCCAGCAGGCTTGGCTTTGCCCCACTTGCCTCCCTAGCCTCAAATGACCTATCACCTGAGGACATATGCCTTTGCCAATGGGTCTAAGTGTCAAAGACACACACAAAAAAACAGCCATGGCAGGTTTACATGCTTTCCATATGCCTTCAGGTCAGGTTGTAAAGCAAACCATTGGCTAACAGATTGAGATAGAGCCAAATGACATGATGTGTAAATATGGTTCCTGGGAATTGACACGTGGAGTAGAAATACTGTGATAAATGGATGGATGGATGGATGGACATATACATACATAGATGAGGGTACCATGTTGTTCTTTGCAAGTCTACATTCTGGCTGATACTTAAGTTAATTTTTAAGTTGTGTGTGTGTGTGTGTGTGTGTGTGTGTGTATTAAATGTGTGCATATGTAGTACTGGGCAATAGAGCAACATCTGTTGTGCCTGAGGGCCAGACAGAGCCTCAGCCAGGGGTCTGTCCCATGCAGCATACACACAAACATATTTCTAGCCATCTTTTTCAGGTTACTGTCACATCTCTTTTGCTGTGTATGTGTATGTTTGTGTGTGTTTGCCTCTCGCACATTATCTACCTCTCAATGTGGGGACTCTGTGCACACTGCAGAACACTTGGGATTTGCCACATAGCCCAAAACACCCAGATACACCACACACACATAAAGCCATATGTACACACACACACACTAAACAGAAGCAGTGTGTCTATGTTTGGAATTCACACATGGCGACTGGTTTCTTGTAGAGCCTCTAGGGCGACCAACTTATGACTAATCACCAAGGGTGACAGTGTGTATGTGCATATGTCTCCGTGTGTGACATTGTGCATACTTGTGTGAACATTTTTCGAGGAGGCAATCACTGAGTGGTGACCTTAACATTACAAACAGTGATAAGGTCTGTTTAATAAATGACATAAAGTTTTCAAGTTTTCCAACCAGAAATAATTTTGAAATTAAGTGTGTGTGTGTGTGTGTGTGTGTGTGCATTTGTGTGCGGGCATATGTGTGTGGAGCTCTGTGATTCATACTGTTAAAGACATTACAAGTGACACATGGTATTAATCACAGTAATCCAATTCTCTTTATCAGTACCCACTTGCTGTGCTTTAATGAACGATCCACATAGAGAGGCTCTCATATAGACAGGGTGTTGCTGTAAGATAACCGACTCTAACTGTGTCTCTTAACCACAGACGCCTTCTTGTCAACCTCACATCTTTGTTGGGCAAAAATATACAGGTATTCATTTTAAATAGCACTTGTGCTTTATGTGTGTATTGAAAATGAATTAAAATGTGTTAAATGAAGTGTATGAGGTGTGGAGCCACCATCCAGATGCTGCGAGATTCTCCTCGAGGCTGTTGTTGTGTAAAGAGCACTTGGCAGTGCGGTAGGTAGACAGAAATAGTTGATTTCTTCATCTGTTTGCAGACCGTTCTCATGCACTGTTCCTACATTTACCTACAAAAAAGTAATGCACCAAAAACATATATATATATATATATATATATATATATATATATATATATTCCAAAAGCCTTGAATTATTATATACAATGTTTTTTTGTTATTTGTTAAATGATGTAGAATTTTTGCATGGGAACTACAGTACAATGTGGTTAAGTGGGTGTAGTTAAGCTTAGGAAACAGTTGTGGTTACACTTTCTAAGGTTGGATCCAGTTCATACTGTCAGAGCCAATTTTGTGTGAAGTACTCTGTGAAGACCTTGACTGTGCAGATAAATGCAGTTGATCAAGTAACACACGGTGAAATCAGTTTTCACTAAGCTAATAATTAAATTAGATATACTGTAATGTGTATCTTATTGCCGCAAATATGCAGCAGGCCAGGCATAATCTGTATTCTATTTGAAATAACTCCTTTGGCACTGGGGGGAAATTAGCTTAAACTGTTATATTACCTGACACTGTCTAAAGTAGTCTGAAAGATAAAATAAAGCCAAAAGTGCTGATGTCTTATTAGCAGGTGTGATGTATTATGCATTTGAATTTCAAAGTGCTGCGAAAGTCCAGGGCAACCCTGCATCAGAACCTTTTCCTTTTTTTTTTTTTTGTCAGTATCACAGTTCCCGTAGTCAGCAGTGACAGTGGCAAGCAGTGCAAGCCGTTTTGGCACTGCGATCGTGCTGTTAGAGCTGCAATCACATTCAAGTGATTGTGATTGGCCTGGGTTGAAGGAAATTGATTTAGCCGCTTGAGCCTGGATATGGAGTGCTTCTCCGATATCATTGGTTTGGAGAGCTAGACAGTGAGAGAACAAGAGAGTTGGGAAAGATGAATAATAATGCTTTAGCATAACTTTCACTCTTTTGCTTGATACAGTGTTGTAATATTATTAGTCTAAAATTGTGTCATTGTTTTCTGAGTCCAGTTATAGTCCAACTATTAAATGAATTACACCTCTGTACACTATGAACTGAGAGTTACTCTCCCAAAGGAAGGAGTTCATGTAACTAAGGATCTTGTTTATGAGAGAGGATTAAATGGTGTTTGACATGGACAGGCGGTTTGGCATGGCATCGGCAGTGATGCAGGCATCACGCCGGGCTGTCAATTTACCTCACCATTCACAACCATGTTCCAACCTTTACCTATGGTCATGAGCTTTGGGTTGGGACCAAGAGAATCACACTGCGGACACAAGCAGCGGAATTTAGTTTTCTGGGGCCTTGGTGTCTAAAGGAGCAAGTTAAGGTGGCTCGGGTATCTGGTCAGGATGCCTCCTGGGTGCCTCCGGTTAAAGGTTTTCCAGGCACATCCAACTGGTAGAAGGCCCTGCGGGAGACCCAGAACATGCTGGAGGCTTAAATATCTCATCTGGCCTGGGAACGCCTTAGGATCACCCTGGAGGAGAGAGAAAGTGTTTTGTGGGGGATAGGGATGTCTGGAGTACTTTGCTCAGTCTGCTGTTCCTGCAACCTGTCCCCAAATAGGTGTATGAAAACAGATGGATGGACAGACATTATGCAATAGCAGTCAAATAATCCTGACTAGCTGAGTCCTTTAAGAGATTCTTAAAGGGTAAACTTCACTTTCTGAATCTGGAGCAACGTTGACTTCCTTACTGTTTCTTGACCTAACCAGGACTACAGTTCTCATTGTTTTGATTTAGACTTGACCCTCAGTGGACGTGGTTGAGAAGCTGTCCACCTAGAGTTCAATCATCCCGTTTTTTGGCACAGTGGAACAAGATGGTTGTTCCCTTTACACAATGACTTGCGGAAAGCAAAACATTGAACTAAATTAGTTTAACATTCATTGCCTGATAAAAATGAAAACATTCATGTACATTTCCACATTTTTCTTCTGTGTTTCAGACTAAAGCTGTGAGGAAGTATGCGGTTTGCTGTTAAACTTTCTTACCATAGGGTCAATTCCCAACTGGCTTAAACAAAACCTTCTCTCTCCGTTTTTGTGTTTATGTTTTCCTCTTGATTCTATTTCACTCTTTTTAAAGATGGGGTTGTTTCCCCAGGCTGCAGACCTCTGCAACCTTATCTGACCGCAGCTATTGATCTCTTACCAAGGGGTCTGTATCTGACTTGTGTAGCCTTAGCTGTTATGAGAGTGATACAGTGTGAGCAGCAGTATCATCGCGCAATCTCTGCTGTAGCATGATCCCTCTCTGTTTAAATCAATAGTGCCAGGATGACCACACAACTGTTGGCACAGTGTTTCGTCTGCTTAGGGCCATCTTTGTCATGGCTGCTGCTCGATTCATAAAACTGCACCAAGTGGCGCACAACCATCTGAGATATTGATGAAAGAATTCAAGCAGTGAGGGGACATTTTAAAAGCACATTTACCAGTATTTGTATTATGCATTTTTATGCATCATATCTTCCTTGTTTAACTAAAGCAAAATTAAAAAAATGTCATACTCTATTGATGAATGCAGAAAATGGAAAAAAGGTAAAAGTTCAGGTAACTGAAATTATTTGTTTAAGGTTAAAAAAATGTACAGTTAAGGTTGAGGGGTTAGGGTACTAGATAGTGATGATTATTCTTGTTATTGAGAATATTCACTTTAATTACAAATTATATCAATACTGGCAAGGTCATCAATTTTGAGATGTGGCCTATCCACTGTGTTACTTTAGGGTTTAGTCCAATGTTTGAAAGGATCGAGGCTCCTCATAATGACAGCTGGATGTTAATGTTAATGTATTTAGATGGTCAGCCTGCTCACTTTAAATTAGTATATTATGGTTGACTGATGTTAAAACAAGCATTATATATGCTTATGCAACAATACATTACAGTTTCCAAAATACAAGTTTTATGAGTCATTATGCATAATTAATGAGAATTTGATGAGAATATGTGTTTAATGTTCCTCTCTTCAGTGTGTAAAACTCTGAAGTGTGTATCGGTGCTGCTGTGTTTACATGTGGAAACTAAATTACTGATCATATTCTTGTTAGACACATTCAATGTATGATGTTAACGGGACAAGGCAACTAAACATACTATTATATATACTAATTTCATATTGTTTATAGGCATAAAAAGCATAGTTTACAGTTTTTTTATTTGAAAATGCTGTTAATCAATAGTACAGCCTTCCCCATATGTTGATTGTGTAAAAATGCAAAGCTTAGATGCTAGACGGATATAGACGGCAAAAATGCATTCACCCCTAGCAACATGTTATGGTCTGTACAAACAGATTTATGAACTCTCATAATAATAATAATACTCATGAGGGGATTTGGAAATCCTCCCCTCAAATTCATATTCCATATGTATAGATTTATACACTCCCCCTTTAGATGTGCAAATCTTGCGTCGTGGTAGCCTTCTGATCGACATGTAACTGGTCAAAAATAGTTTAGGCTGTTAACCAATTAATAGTTAACCATTGACATCCCTATCTCAAACTATAATGCTTTAGGTACCCTTCAGTTTTGAATGTGTCAGTGTCATTCACATTTCTGTTCGTTACATAGCACAGAGTCTTTAAAAAGAAACAAAATTTCTTTTGGTTTTGGGAACAAGACCATTTCACCACCAAAACTACCTTAGATTTAGGCAAGAAATGTACTAGGTTTAGAAAAACAATACTGGTTTGGAATAAAAACTAAATTTCTCACAGTAACTTAACGAATATGTCACTTGTCGACTTTGTCATGCGTACACCAGTAACGTTTTTACCTGGATGAAAAAAACTCAAGTTGACTTTCATACTGGACATGAGCAGCAGCTACTGGAGTGAAAGTCAGGCGTGTGTTTGACCCAGACACCAGCTCCTCCCTCTCATCCTACTCAAACTGTCTCACTGGCTCTACTCCTGGGATTACATTGCAGTTATAGCTGAAAGCCCGGGGCATTGCATACGGACGCCGTAAGGTGCCTTGTGTGCCGGTAACAGAGGTCAGGGGTCTCTGGGAATGAGAATGGTTTGGAATAGGACTGACAAATCATTCCAATCGTGATACTTCCTGCATCCAAAGCCTGTATCACATCAGATAAAACAGGAACATGTAGTAACATGCTGGTTGTGTTGTGTTTTGAGCCTTTACATTTATAAATATAATTTTACAGATTTTACATTGGCAGGTTTGTCTGTGGTAACAGCCATAAATCATACATTCATAACAGGTAGAATGACATAGAATACTAATCCGTTCAAGTATCTGTTGTGTTCTTAAAATGAGTTGCTATGAAATGGGCAAAATCAAATTTGTGTTTTGATAAAAAAAAAAAAAAAACTAACTTCCCTACTTTTCATATGGATTGTGTTTGCAGATTTTCACTTTTTAATTTTTTTTTTTTTTTTTTACCTTGTGACCCCAGAGGGGCTCAGTCACCTGACATATTTGGATGTTTTACACTAATGAAGCTTGTTGAGACTGGACACTCCTGGGGCTATTCAGTGATGTACGGTGAAGGAAGGTGGGAGACAAAAAGAGGCCAGAAGTTCCATTTGGGTACAGGCTAAACAGTTTTTCACTGTATTTTAAGCAGGGCTGAACCTACAGCCTCCATAATGAGCAGTCAGCTCTCTATTTTTCTACTTGTCCGCACGATCCTCTCCTCTCCCCCGCCTACCTCCAACTGTCTCTCCCTATCATCTCGCATTTGTCAGGCTCTCTTGGTTTATGTATTTTTAAATGCAATTTTGCCTATTCAAATTTAACAGTGAAAGATTGTTTTCATTAGCGTGTGACAATAAATGGGATATTTAAACAGCCGACTGGCTTTTCAATTTCACATCTCGAGCGTCACGGCTACGCTAGGTTCATAACAGCTCAGCCACCAGTATGAGGAGAGACAGAGAGCTTGGGGGAGAAGGGGAGAGGATGACACACATGACAAAGGGCAAAGGATGGATCCACTAACTGTTAACACAATTTAATTTAAGTCGCAGATGAAACTGAAACATTTGCATTTGGGAGAGACAAGTGAGGCTCTGCAGTTGTATTAGGAGTGTGGGGAAATTAGCTGCCCGCTGGATAACAGCAGAAGTGGATTATACTTTTGTTGAGTTTTGGGGGGGTTTGCGGGTTTAATACACGTAGACCTATGCAAAAAACCCATCTCTATATAACTATATTTTTATAACTCATCAATTTGTCATTCTTCTCCTTATCACTTTTACAATCAATGCCAGGCTCACTCAATGAAAAGTTTTGGTCTTTTGGAAGAATTATGTATTTTACTCAAATATGTAAAATGTCCATCCAAGTGAATAAAGTTATTTTAACATTAACCAAAAAAAAGGAGGCCTACCATTAATGTGACTATGACCATTTATACGACAATATTTCATAGAATAAACCTGATTTACTTTAATAAAGTTGATGTAATGACTGTAATACATTTTTAATGTAAATCTTTGAATAACAAATGTATACTTATTTTATTATGCCCATTGTTGTATAGTTGTATACTTTACTTATGTAAAAGTAAATGAGTTTAATGAACCAGATAAAAAATGGTGAACTACAGTTTTTTTGTAATTCAAAAATTTAGAATTAAATTGTCATCTTTATTGATGTAAATTAGTTGAATTATATGAGCTATAGTTGCATTAGTATTCATAGTTTATTCCTCTCTCTCTTTTTGTAAATTTGATTACATAAGTGGTATTTTTTATTTATTAATTTCTGTTATGTTAACTCATTGGATGGACTCACTGATATAGGTATGCAGCTCCAGTGTAAAAAGTAAGGGACAGATTGAGTCAGTTTCTAAAAATACATTGATAAGGAAATTTAACTGAAAGTAATTGAATTTAATGAGCCAAAGAAAAATGGTGAACTAAGAGATTAAGACTAAGCCTAATATTAGAGATTAAGCCTAATATATTCATAAACAGGATAGGACGTAGGCTAAATAGTAGAATAAGTTGTTAAAATAACAGCTCTAAATAATATAGTTGGAGGAGAAGTACAGGTGTTACTAGCAAGGCGAGAGATGGCTCCGTTCTATTCAAGTGCTCCCATGAGAGTGACATGCAGGCTATCAGGGGGCCTGAAGTCAAAGCAGCTAAATGGAATTGAGCCAAAGTTCATTTCCTCATATCCACCCGTGATGTTCCGCCGTGGAATGCCAAACTGTGTTCTGTTAAAGAGGTCTGTAAGTACGGACAAGAAGGGGAGAAGCAGCAACTTGAAGGATGCCAGCAGCCTTAAAACACCTAAGAAAACGAGGAAGAAACGAAGGTGAGAGGGCGTCATGAGAACTTGCCAGAGAATACGCGAGGGAGGACAGGACAAGAGAAGAAAACATGGAGCAGGAGAAATTATCAGAAAAACTACACAGTCTGGTTAAAGTTCGAGTAGCTTAAACAGAGAAGACTGTGGTTGTGGACAGTTTGCGCATTTGTTGATTTATTTTGATTAAATAAGTCTGTAGATGTGTGCCAGTGTGTCTGTGCGAAGCTAACCTGAAAGCTAACGTCGTGAGTGGCGGGAGGAGAGGACGCCATTGCTGACCAGAGAGGACTGTATTTGTGCTCACTGGAGAGGGCTCGGGCCGCTGCTGTCCGGGTTCATCTTTTGGATTACGGAACCCGGCGGTTTCTCCTGGAATGACAACTAAACGTGAGTTGAACTTTCTGTTTCTGTGAAACACTATTTGACGGGGGGACTCACTTTGATACAACACCTAACTGTAATAACTATCAAATGGCATGCAGACTCTGTGTGGTAATGGTATGGACCCCCTGTGTGTGGTACCACAGTGGGGTTAAGACTGTCGATTTGGTATTAATTTACTATCTGTTTGGGGTTATTTGAGTCTGCTATAGAGGAATGGTTGTTAAAGAGGTGAGAAATTGTGATTTATGCCAGTGATGAGTTTTAATATGGTAATACTTTGTCTTTGCCAGTTTGAGTAACATAATTTTCTTGCAATTATTTGATGTACTAATTTTAGTTAAAGCTATTGTATGAATTATTATAGTAAATGTGCGCATTTGTTCTTTTGAAGGGTCTATTTTAGGGCTGCAACTAACAATTATTCTAATAATCGATTAATCGGTAAATTATTTTTTCTATTAAGTGATGAATTAGATTTAAAAAAATAAAATAGAAATAATACTAAGCTTTTTTCCCCCCTCACTTTTTTCAAAAACAGATTATCATTGACAACAGTGCAAAAAATTGCATTGCATAAGTTGGTGGTTGCTTGAATATCCCTGAGCTGTCAAAATAATATTAAATTATGAGTAATAAATAACTAAAAAATCAAATATGAAACAATTCAAACACTAAATAACTAAAAAACAAAAGAACAGTTATTCTCTGTCTGGGCTTAGTTTTGAGTGTCACCCAAAATAGGTGATCTTCATGGTAGCTAACAAACCAAACAACCCATCATTCCAGTCTAAAAAAAGTTACAGCATCTTAAGCAGAATTTAAAAAATGTTGGGGTGCTACGTGTAAACCAGACAAAATAGACCACAATATTAGAGTGCTGAAGACACAGGATAAATGTGTCAACATGAGTACCGACTGAATACAGTAATTTGTCACTCTTCTATATCTGTTTATAACACTTGTCAATAACTAAAAATAGACAGAAAATGCATTTAATGTTTGGATACTTGCTTCCTCACACATATCTTTGCAGATGTTTAAAGGCTAAGGCTGTTGTCTGCATGTTTAAGCTGTTTTAAGGAGTTTAGGCCCTCAAAGACGTAAAATGTGCTCCAAAATTCTGAACCCTTATTTCTCAGTAGTAGTTTCTATAGTTACTGATCTATTTTTCCTTTTTTCAGTCCTCTGATTTCTCTGAATAAACACTGCTGTATAAACTCCATGAAATGAAACTCTTGGGTCTTCCCTCTCTCTAAACACATGTTGCCTGAATTCCTTAAGCTCCATTTATAGAACACACAGTGGATCACTGAGAAGAGGTCCCGGCCAGAATAATATTGGTGCAGCGCTCCATTTAGCCATATTTGGAAATGCTCCACCAGATACATTGTCCCTGTCAAGGCAAATTAAGCAATCCACAAGTATTCTTTGGAGTGCAGAAAATCAAATTTGATCTAGCTTTATATCCCTGCCAAGCCAGTTAAGCAGCAGTCTGAGCGTTCTTGCAGTGCCGATCACAGTGTTTGTTTATTCTTATTGCAGCCAAGACAGATCAGAGAGTTGGACCAATTCAATCTGATCTATGTTGTTTTTTACCCAGATGGGCTAGTTATTCAGTAATGTAGGTGTTATTGGAGTGCAAGGACGCAGCAGCATATTACCTCATTTGTCCGCGATGATAGCAGTGGATGCGTCCTGATTGTCACTTGGAGCGGCTTTTTGTCAGTGAATACATATCTGATCGCACTGGATTGTCAATAACTGTTTCAGTGTATTTCCGTTGTCATGTCATATCTCTCAGTATAGCACAGTGGGAACAATAAAGGTATGTGACATGTTTAAATGTAGTCACTGCACATTTTACTGCTAGACATTTTATTAAATGCTTGTTCCATTTAGTTTATAAAGCTCCACTTTGCATTTGTGATGATGGGTTTCCCTACAGGCAGGCAGAATTACTGTTTCGGACATCACAAACCCAGAAATCCATGTGCACTGAAAAAAGAGTTGTTTACCAACTTAAAACAAAAATACTTCAGTTAGTACCACATAAATGAATTAAGTTTTTTCAAATCAAGTTCGATTTCCACAACTCCTCGGAAATTAAGTTGAGAAAACTTAATTCATTTATGAATGACCTGTTGAAGTAATTATTTTAAGTTGGTTCACAGTTCTCTTTTTTCAGTGAACTTGTCCAAGGGCCTTGACACACCAGTATTTATAACAGTGAAAATTTGGACTGAAATCAGTTTTTCTTTTAGTTCTTCTTTTACACAGTTTAGCATGGAGTTAAAGGTTTGGTTAACTTTGACATTCACAATTGCACCACTGACCAACTACAAACTGTCTGTCGTTTTTAAGACAGAGTGTAGTAGAGTCATGTAAGGGGGAGATGAAATTTTAAAGTGGCACTTGCCCTTTCCTAATAGCAACATGAGGTGCAAGGCACTTTACTTTTATTCAGCACTCTGAGTGAAGTCTTTCTGTCTAAGTAAAGGTTCAAGCCAAATCTGTCTGTGCCCGTAATTCGAAGAAAAAGCCACTAATGGGCAATGTTTTCATGTACACAACTGCAGTAGATAGTTATTTTATACCATTATGCTCTGAAGTCTGAATAACTGTATAATGAATAACTTCTTGTTTTTTCAATAATGATGGCCTACCATGAAGGCAGCAGAAATGCCTCGTTCTTGTTGTTTGCTGCAGGTGAAAGTGGTGAGTTCATGTAATGATTCCTACTTGTCATATTTGGACACTTTTGCATTGTATCTTGAAGAAGGGTTGGGTGGTAAAATCACGAGTCAACTCATATATATACAAAGGGGTCGGTGGTTTGATTTTGGCAACAGAACCACTTGGTGAGGGTAAGGAAAAGATCATGACTGAGATGACTAACCTGGACCTAGTGACTGACCAACATGACAAAAGACCTCTGTTTTACAGTTAGTTCTGTGTGTGCCTGCTACTTGCCACAGAGCACCTTGACTTCACCTCAAGTTTGTATCTAGTATTTAGTCATAAAAATGCTTATGATCAGTGTCTGTGTCCCATTTTAACATCACATTTTGCTGCCCCATATCATCCCTGTGTGTGCCAAGAGGCAGCTCTCATAGTGTCAGCAAACTAAGCTAAATACACAGTTTTACAGCTAAGACAAACCATATGATGTGATTAAACTTTTATGTGTAGTGCATCATGCCCAGCAGGAGCAAGTGTTTGACGCTGTATGTCATCGGCTTCCATTGAAAACTTATTGTAGCCTGTTCCTGTACTGTTCGTTGTGTGGTTGCAGCATCAGGAGACTCTAGCTCACTTTATACAACATTTGTTGCTCTGAACGTCTTATAATGACATTAATGGGTTTACATTGGAGTTGGTTGATGCCCAGGGCCTGCCCAGGTGGTACATTTTGATGCCATGTGAGTAAGACCACAATGCAACAATGCAACCTTCTTTTCTTTAATGGTGATAAAAGATTGGTCACTTTTTGGTTTGGTCTAATATGATGACTGTATTTTTAACAAAAGCATAGTTTGTAGTTTGTTTTTTTTTTCTTTTTTCTTTTTCAAGGCACTAATTCATGATGGGTAACAGATCAGTGACAGATAGGGCTGGTTCACAAGAGTGAAGAATTAATTCAGAGTCCCTGGAAGGGACAGAAACAATTTGTAGTTTCATTAATCACAGCAGCCGGTTGCAATCACGTGTGTGTGTGTGTGTGTGTGTGTGTGTGTGTGTGTGTGTGTGTGCGTGTGTGTGTGAGTTTGAGTGTGCCGTGAAAAGTCAGAGTGTACAAGTTTTAACATCACACTCCTTCATACACTTTTTATCTGCACACAAACACAGAGTGAGAGACAGCACTGGGATTGCATAAGTCATATTGTAAGAATGTCAAGTTGCATTACAGCTCAATAATGACGAGAGATCTGACAACAGAACAGCTGAACGTATAATGATGTCATGTGTATCAGAATGAGTAGAGTGAGTAGTTCTTAAATGTGACTGAAATACAACACACTGCTGTCAGTGTCTTAAATGAACTTTTTGACTCACTGGCCAAGGGGACTGGTAGATAGAAACAAATCTGCCAACCAGGCATACTTTTTACTGGCTAAAATAACAGTAGCAAACAGCATACTGGCGGCTAGTAATGGTTGAGTTTATTTCCAACATGTATATTTTTACTGGCCAAACTGCATGCATATTAGGTATGTCTTAAGTATTTAATTATTTAAAATGCAACAATTAAAACAATTAAAAAATGATCACTGAGGTCCTTTGGGACCTTTTGAGCAAGAATATTATGAGTGGGTTGGGGGGGCTCTTACTTTTACGGCATATATATATATTTTTTTTAATGACATAACTACATTGGTAAAACCTAAAACTCACTAGTGTGGTGGACAGCCTTCTCAGATTTCCTTCCCAAACAGAAATCTACCCTCATTTGGCACTTTGTGTTATTTTCAGACCCTGACTGTAGTTATGAGGTAATATTGACCTTACAAATAACTTTGTTACTTATTTTTTTCTGTGCTGTATTTAAACTAACATTTGTGTGTGTGTGTGTGTGTGTGTGTGTGTGTGTGTGTGTGTGTGTGTGTGTCAGTAGTATGTGTATACTTTTTTCTTTAAAAAAGATATATATTCCCAATTATTCTTTATTTTCATTCTTAATATTCATAAACTGCATACTACAAAATATAACCTGATACCATCACTGTGTATATTAGTAGTCTACTAGTCTTAATTCCATTGCTAGTTAGTTTTCTTTTTCCTTTCTTTTCTTTTTTTTATGTATCTCCTTATCTTATTGTTATATTGTTCGTTTAATGATTCATATGATATTTGGCTCAAACAGAGATGCCACTTGTTTCAAAAAACTTTTCAATATTTTGTATTTTATAATATAGGTTTTGGTAATAAAAGGAGTTTACATTGTCAACATTGGCATGTTATCACGTAGTATGTTAGTGACTGCAGAACATCAATATGCAGGCCATCAGTAAAGTGTATTCAGGGCTGTAGCCAGGGCTTCATCCCCAAAGGATTTTTGAGTAACATACACAAAAGGAAATGTGTGTGTACAACTAAAAATGAAAAAATGCCCAGAAAAACAAACTTGAAGGTCAAAATCTGTGACTGCAGAGTGTAAACTCCACAGATGATTAGAATCTCCACATTCACCTGTCAGTACTCCGCTCTGCTGGAAGGGCAAAGGTTAGGGTCAGCCTTGTACTGTAGCAGCAGCTGTAGTGCTGATGAGGATCCAGGAGAGAGGGTGTGGGGCCTGAACCTCCGTAGGTGAGAAACTGCTGCAGCCACTTGTCCACTCTTCTGATGTCCTGTGATGCGTGTCTGGAAATATCGAGTCAACATAGGAGGGCTTCGGCGAAGCGTCGACATAATAGATTACGTGAATGCGTCGATTCACGTAACGTGCGTCGACGCCTCGCACCGTTTCACAGCGCGTCATGAGAGCGTGAGCAGCGCCCAACAAAAAACGTAATACTCAAAATGCAACTTGTCTATAGTTTGGACAAACTTTTAGTTGTTGTTGCTTTTTGTGTGTTCTGCGGGTGTTTCGCTCTCTGTCTTTGATGCATGAGGCAGGTTGTTTGATAGAGACATGACAGCTTCACACACTTGTGTGTATGCGTGTGTGTGTTTGTGTGTGTCTATTGACAGCTCCAGATTGCTGTGAAACGCACAGAGAGAACAGTCTATTCCCTTTTCAGTCTGAAGCACAGGCAACATCCATCACCACTGACAGAGAGAGAGGGAGCGAGGGGGAGAACCAGGGAAGGAGTGGGGAGTGACAGGTGAAGGAGTGATCTTAATTCTGAAGGGATTTTTTTGTGTTTAAAGCTTGAATACACATCAGGGTACATTAGAAAGAGAAATGCTGGGGTGGAGAGGAGTGCAGGCAAGATGATGCTGGATTTCTATTCTCTGCATTTTTTTTGTTTGTTTGTTTTTGTGTTTTTTTTGTTTTCCTCTTCCTGACCCCCAAACAACCTCTCAAACACACACACACACACACACACACACACACATATTTACACAGAACAAGGTTTTTAATTTAGTTTTCATCTGAAGTGGCTAATCTGGGGCAGACAGAGTGAAAACACTTAATGCAGCCCACATTTCTTCCTCTCTGTCTTTGTCCATCATTTGCACACATTTATACTCTATCTGCCCTTCTTTCAAAATTGACCATTAGCTTTCTTAACGTCCAGGCGCTTTGACATCACTTTTTTATACTCTCCACTTTACTTCCTTTTTTATACATCCCATCCTCCCCTTCCTCTCCTCTCCCTCCTCCCCTCCATTCCGCCTCTCTTTTTATCTGATTACAACTAGAGTTATAACTCCCTCTCGCTGATCTATATAGTTGTCTATCCTATTTACAGGGGCATCCACTGGATTATACTGGCCCTTCTGCTTACCTCTAGTTAGGCTTTTAGGATTGATGGCTCGTTCATGCACACACACACACACATGAACCCACACTGGCGACACACAAATGCAAACTCATGCAGACAGCCACAAACCACACAAGCATAAAAATGTATATACGTGCATACTCACAGTATATAAAGTGTAATTGCATGCATATATGCAGAGATACACTAACACCCTTGGCCTCCCTTAGGCTGAGTGTGCACCCTAGGCTAAGTGTGTACCTGACGTTAAGTGTGCACCGTAGGCTAAGTGCGTCAAGGTATGCACTCTGCAGCTATATTATCTTGGGAAATATAAATATTGTATTTGGAATCTGTGTTGGAGGACTTGGATCAAGGTTGAATGTAAACTATATCAGGCCCTCCATAATGGTATTGTTCTTACTTTTCTCTTTTCTGTTAGGGCTGGGGCGATTCGTTGACATAATCATTGATTACAGAAATATATCCATTGCAAAACCTGCCTTAGCGCGTTGCAGTATACTAAGATGCACATAGTTTGAGCACGGATTCTACCATGGAGCTGCAGCCCATGCAGATTTCTGCTGATATCACAAACTGATATATTTTTTATCGGCAAAGTTAACATGTACAAAACACCAACCCTAAGATGAAGTATTTTTCATATTTTGCACAGCAAATGAACATAACATACACTGAAAAGCATTGTATTTCATGTCTCCATCTGCCCATGGGCCATCACAGTATGCATAATATGATGGTAATTTCATTTCAGAGGACACTTGATGCTCACTAAAATTGGGTGAGGAAAGTGGATATATTTTATTGTTATTGGTTATTGGCCAATTAAGTTCGTCCAAAAATCCTATATCCTGCACCCCTATTTTATAGTGTATAAAGTGACTGCAGACATAATTTATGAACTCAAATCAGTGGAGTTAATATTAATTTACTCTTTGACCTTTGGATATCTTTAACATTTCTAATGCCTGAGGAATAAACAAATTGTGCACAATCACAACATACTAAAGTGTGCAACATTTTTGCTTATTTACACTGAATGCTTTTGATTAATCACAGTATTTGCTTGGTGGTGTTGCACATTGGAAAATAATTTGCCTTCAACCCACTCCATGACTCTCCCCTTTTCCCGAATACTTCTGGCAAAATGAAATGCCTTTATATTCCAGAAATGCTATGACTCATGGGAGCTCTGTGATCAGGCACTGTACCACTATATGTAATTTAATGGCTGCCGTGGCCTTAGTGCTATTCTGTCGTAGCTGTCTCAGAATACCCCGGGTGGATGTTGTTTCCCTTCTAGTGGAGCTGGCTCTGTGGCTGTCACTGCATTTATGAGTTGCCGCTTGGTGCCAGCCTGCATATCCACTTCACCATTGAGCCATAGCTGGAGGGGGAAGAGAGGAAGAGGAGAAGGAGGAGTGTGATTCCACTCTAATTTTGTGCTCTTGACTTGAAGAGATTGCTCAGGCAATAATTGCAGACCCTTTGCTCGGGGTAAATCAATCTAAATGGAGCAGGCCTGGATGATGCTACTCTACTTGACCGACTCTGTTCCTTCCTACTTCTGATTTCCTCAATCACTCCCCTGGTGCTCAAGTGACTGTTAAATAGGCTTTAGAGGAGAAGACGTGCACACAGGCATAATCATACACACATACATGGACAAAATGTTCTTCTATAAGCACTCAAAGGAATCACTTCCACTTGCATAAATTAGTTTTTCTCATGGAGTAAAGGAGAGGAGTGCACCGTTTTAAAAAGGTATGTTAGACAAGAGAAAACCCAGATCAACAGAACTAAATAAATTACCTGTTTCAGTGTATGAAATTATTATTTATAATTTAAGCAATGGCCTGAAGCCAGGTATGTTTTAAAGGCAGAATGAGTTGAATTTTGTCAGTTGCGGTTTGTAAACACAACATTCAGAGCACTCTTGGGTGCGTGCATCTGGCACAAAGTAGCTGCCTTTTTATGAAGTCTCGCCCTAGCATCCTGCGTGCTGTTACTGGAAAACGGCTACACAACACTGCCCAAAGGTTGACATCTTAAATATCCTGAGCACAGCAAAATAGGAAAATACAGGCACATTTGGGTCATAAATGATGATTGAGAGGGATTACCTTTGTATGAGTCTATACAGTGTTTTGTAGAAATATCCCATTTAATCTGCTTTTAAACTGCAACTAAACACCAACTTTATCAGCCTGAAGTTACCAGTAGGATATAAAATATTGTTTTCAACATCTTAGACCCTTTTTACACCTGATATTAAAATTCAGTCTGTATCTGGGAACATTAGATAATGGCATCTGATCCCTGGTCTTTGCATTTACACCTGGTAAGGAACTGTTTTCAGCATTCAGAGCAATAACACACCAGCAAACCACTTGCTATGTGAAAATATAGGGGAGTAAGTCAGGCACCTTCAGTTACCCCTTTTTCTCCAGCATGGAAGTGGACTTGCTCTGGTTCCTGCACCTAATTTTGAACTGTTCAGGGAATTTGAATTCAACCAAAAGTTAAGTTGGTTCAGAAACTGAAAAGTTGGTTCTCATCTGGAGCCAAAAAAATAGCAGGGTTAACTTGACCTGTTGTGAGTGTATCATACTCCACGGGTTGGAAAGAGAGCATGGAGAGGGGAACAATGGAAAAAGTTAGAAACTGACAAAGAGTGTGCAGCGGTCTTATTAATAGTTGGTTGATGCTTGAATTTTTGGCAAAAGAAAACATCTGTACTAACTGAACTAAAGTCTACAGGTTATTAATGTAAGACTTGATTTTGCTACTATTGTTCTTTGTGTTGTGCATTGTGCAACACCCTTCACTGATGACACATTCTTGATTCGATGGTTCTGCTCAAAAGTGGTGGAAATGCAGGCTGGTGTCAAGGTTACAATGGCGCGTTTCCACTACATGGTACTGGCTCTACTCTTCTCTACTCTACTCTACTGTTCGCCTTTTTTGGTTTTCCATTAGGAAAAAGTATCTGGTACCTGGTACCTGCTCCCCTGGTGTTCCAAAAAAGCCGACCGGGTACTGTGAGGTACTAAAAGGTGATGTGGAAACACTGCAGACCACTGATTGGTTAGAGAGAATCGTCACTGCATCATTGCGTCATTAATGCGCGGCACTCACATAATACCCTAAACAGCGCAACGCAAACCCATGTTGTTAACATTGTTAGCTGCTAGCTGCTGGCTCAGTCACCTCCATGTTGAGAGCTGTGTGGAGACAGTCCCCAGACCCTGAATCTAGATATGCTCTGAATGTCCAGCTACCTTTATGAATCTCTTGACTCTGCATGCATTAATTAGACAGTACTGGCAGAACACACAAAGCCTGTGCGAATTCAAGAGAAATGAAGCAGCTGTACAGGCTCTCTTTCTCTGGATCAGTGGCAGATATAGAAACAGATCACATATACAGTAAAAACCATGTGTAAAAGGGATGTTAGTGTGAAAACTGGCAGCAAATTCTGCAGAGAGATGTGTGAAATACAAATACAGGAAGCAAGAAATACAGGTGGTGGCAATCAAACACTATCTATCCTCTAACTGTAGACTCTGTGTTATGAATATGAGTACATCTCCATATTGGACCAACTGATATCTTCTGTTTATCTCTTTCTCTTTCTCCCACCATCTAACAGGTTTAGCTTAGAACTCAGCCTCCCATTACGCTGTGTAATTGCGCATGCTAATTATTTTACCATTATGATTTCACAGCGTGTTGATGCTTAGCATTAATGTGTCTGTTTTGCCAAGTTCTTGCTGTACGGTTACAAAACAGTGCTGCTTTACTGCCTGCACAGCAATTGGGATGAAGTCCAGGTTCAGTGCTCCTTATAGTGGGCAGTGGGCATGACATCCCACTGCTCACTGAGCTTCTCCCTCCAGCCAAAGAGATCCTTAACCTGTGCTTCTGAATGTCACACAAGTTACCTGCTCCTTTACCAGATGGCAAACAGATGTGCCCACTCAGAAACTGAAAAAGTATAAATCAGCCCACATGTTCACTCTGAGAGTGAAAAGCAAAAGATCTGTAACATATTTAATCTCCACGCATATACATGTATACATACTCGGTTATTAAAATGTTTTTGCAAAAATAATATTTTTTTTTATTCAAAGTAAATGAAGTAAAATTCAGAGATGTACCTTAGTCAAATTTTAACAAAAATTGACCTCTAATTATAATCCTGTAGGAGGTCTGACTACTTCACACACTGCTAATGTTGGACCTTTTTATTCAGAAAGAATAATATGAGAGGATGCACACGCACACGCACACGCACACGCACACACACTCACACGCACACACACACACACACACACACACACACACACACACACATTTCACCCAGTATTGAAGCAGGAAGATTAGCCTGTGTTTTCCTATGAAGTCCGACTGCACATTAATTTCATTCTGCTGTTAGAAAATATTTGATGAAAATGAAAGTACCTTTGAAGCAGACACATTCCTCTCTGTCACGCTGGAGACTTTAAACTTGGACGGTGCATATTTGATGAGCTCAGTGTATGTTTTGAATGTAAAATGTTTACTCCCTAAACCCTTAAGTCAGATAGATATAAAGAAGGAAACATAACACTTCCTCCAAAATGAATCACACCATTTAATAATCAGGTACTGCAAAGCTTAATAACTAAACTTGGGAACAATGGTTGATATTATTGTCACCCACAAATGCCATTAATATCTCATTTACAGTGATAAAAAACAATCTCTCACTTGGCCTAAAAGAACCAATCACAGCTGTTCAATAATTGTTAGAAAATGGTCAATCAGCTTGTGTTTGACTTCAATTGTGCTGACGTGACAGTTCTCTGCTTCCATGTCTCAGTTGTTTTTCTCACTTCTGACATGAAACTGAAGAAAAAAAATACACACAAAGCTGACACAAGGACAGATTACCAACCTGTTAATTGTTTTTAGGCTCCAGAGTCATAGGGGCCTCAAAAGGCTACCTGTATGCTAGTTCAACACATTCTCACAAGGTAGCTTGGTCATTGGCTTATACAAGCTATGACTCTCTAGACACCCCTCTAGAGTAAATTTTTGATATGTCAGTTGCCATGTTAGTAGGTACTTGTTGTTGCTGTAGTGTCTTTCAAAAAGACTTCCATCTTTAGAGGAAACTTAGGTTTCCTCACCAAATTTGCTTCAGGTTTAAACAACAAAACAACTTGGTAAATTGTAGAAAAACAGTGTTTCCCATACATTCATTCATTTGTGGTGGGCTGCCACAATCTAAACATTTCTATTTCTATTATTTTAGCTGGACTGTTCTTTGGGAGTGATATTATATATATACCATTGAGTTATGCATTGCGCCACTTTCTTAGAGCACAGAGTGTACTCAGAGTGGACACAGACGGAGCAGCAGAATGCTAAGCACAGTGAAAGTGAAACTTATCCGTTCATTGCACTGGGTCTAAAAGTTTACTTTCACTCAGTCTGCAGCAGCGTCTTCTCTTGTTGATTGATCTGATCAGCTCTGACCAGATTAACTGATCAATTATCTAAGCTCCCACTGAAACTCCTCAAACTGCTGCTGAGAGAAAAAAATATCTCATGATGAGTTTCGCCTGCGCTGAAATGTCCGCATTTAAAGAGGTGGCGTAGAGTAATTGAGATAAAGGGACACATGCACACAAGTAAAGAAAAAGAAATCACTTTGCTGCAAACATCACCCCCTCTTTTGTCATCAGCTACTACCACTTATAGATTCTAATTGGGAAACACTGGCAAAATCATCATGGTTAAAGTGTAACTTAGTAACTTAACAAGTATGCTGATGGATGACCATGTCATGTGTCATAGACCAGGAGCTATCTTATGTGGCTGAAAAATCTCTAGTTAACTTTTGGTTTCACATGGGACATGAACAGTAATCTCCTGGGTGAAAATCTGGTGTGTTTTAGCCTTCCACCACCCCTCCCTTCCGCTCTACTTGGACTTTCTCACTTTCTGTACTTTGTTGTTGCCATGGACGGGATTACACTGGAGGTGGTTGAAAGCTTGATGCATCTTATAGAGATGCTGTAGGGTGCCTTTCACACCTGTAACAGAGGGCCAAGGGCCGCTAATCGAGATGCTGTTTGTGACGCCCTGAGAATGGGTTGACTAGTTAGTTGTAAATTGTATGCATATCTTTTTATTTATTTTTTTTTAAGATTATTTTTATGGGGCATTTTCCCTTTATTATATAGCATAGTTTTAGAGAGATAGTAAGGTTGGGACAGAGAAGGGGGGACGACATGCAGCAAAAGGCCACAGGCTGGACTCAAACCCGGGCCGCTGCAGTCGCCTGAGGCAATTGGGGCACACCCTCTACCCTGTGAGCTAGGGGTCGCCCCTGCATATGAATTTTCAGCACAAAGTTAGAACAGCCCAGCATCCCTAGGAGTTACGTCCATATGGAAAATTTCCCACTTCAAATACCTTCAAATCTGATGCCAGGATGTAGTTTTCTCCATATGTAGTAAGGCAGGTAGTAAGAGAGTAAAGGTCAGGTGATTTCATGCAGAAAACTGGAGTTAGTGTAAACTGACAGAAGACCTTGTGTTAGCTACTCTTCCAACATAGACATCCTGGACAGATTCAAGAGGCTTAATAGTTTGCTTTGGACAAAGGGCAAAAGATGGTGCCTCTGAACAACAAATGTCTGCCCTGAGGCTCTCTAATAGGTTCATCGGGCCAAAAGCTCACACCACTGAACCAGTTTCCAGCAGGACGATGTGTGAACATGTTGGTGAAGTTTAAAGCTTGAGTCAGATAAATACAACCTGACATCACAGTCTCCTCTGTGTGGTCTGCTAACTGGCCAGTGTGTCTGCCAGCTTACCAGTCAGACCATAAAAGCACTGACCCCTCTGTCAGTCAGTCTGTCTGTAGCTGCTGCGGCTGTGTCCACAGTGTGCCTCTGCTGGATGGAGCACCTCTCCCCCTATATCTCCGTCTCTCCCTCTGTCTGTCTATGTGTCTCTGCCGCCCCGGGTTCATGTCACACCATAACAGGATTCATCTAAGTCAAGGGTTAGATAAAGAGCAGTGGGAGGGACAGGAATAAAAGAGGAGAGAATCCTTTTCATCTCAGCCTCTCGCTGTTTCTCTGTCTCTATAAGTGCTTGTAGACGGTGATGGAGCGTTGCGTCTGCGCCGCAGGTCTCGGCCCCAGCCAACCACTGCTCTAATCCTGTTTCCTCTTTCACACTCTCTATGATAGACTACTTTGGGGTGCGTTCATGCTCTGAAATAGTCTGTATGAGCTATTTCATGCATGTTGTGCTATGTTGTCTGCCTGTTTGTTTGTGCCCTCAGTGCCAGGATATGCAGTGAGATAGCGTGTGTGCAAGTGTGTTGGTCAGTGGGTCCAGCGAAATGGATAGTGATGATATATGGGCGACACACACACCCCCCCAGAGGTCGTTGTGGGAGCATGGTGCATTACTGTGATTGAAGCCGATAATGCACCAACAGACTCCGTGCTGTGCCCCTTCTAACCCAATCACAACTGTGCTGATGGCGTGCCCCACCATCTGTGCTTCTTGGATTGGATGGGGGAGTGATTGATGTGCACTTGAACCTATTCCAGTGAGTTATTGTGGCCCACTGTAGTCTTTAAGACAAGACCCTGTGGTCATTTTTCACCTGCAGACGCCAGTTTGTCGTACTGTCCCGCCTTATCCTGCATTTATTAACTCTTTGATGCAAAGCTGAAATGCAATTACAGTGTTTCACAGTTGGGGGCCAGTGCACGGCATCGTGGCCTTTCTCTTCCCATGAATCATGATATGCTCCACAATCTTTGAGCACAATCGACTGCAGACATGAACTGAGCAAGAATCTGCAGGTCCCAAAATTTGAATTTTGTTTGCCAGTTTGTCAGTGACTGCCTGGAATTGGATAACAGATTGCTGCTAAATTCTTAAAGTATACTGAAAAGAAATTTAAATATAAGACTCTTGTTTTTGTTACACTTTTTCACAAGGTTAAGTTACCAATAAACCCAGTCTTTATCAAATTAAAAGCAGTAAAATTCAAAGATTTGGCTGACAAAACTGTTCAAATCATGTACAGAGCAACTACCTAATCTTATCCAAAAGTGGTTTCAAATGAGAGAAAGTATACATGATTTGAGAGGTATTTGTGTTTCAAGAAACAATAATTGGAGACTGATGCTGAATATAATTGTTTTACAGTTTAAGGGGTTTACAGAGAAAATGAACAGAGAAGGGAACTGGCACTTCATCGTGATCTTCCCTAAGTACACCTGTGTAACACTAAAGTTGTTTAAATGGCATTTTGATAAATAAATGGATTATCTTGGCAAATACGTAAGGGCTCACTAAAAGAGATTTCAACAAAAGTATGCATAAATAAATACCTTTAACTTAAACTCCTGACAATGGCAGCAAAAACAACATTTTTGCGTGGAAGCACAAATTGAAATCCTTAAGTGAATCTTTTTATGAGCCGAAAAGTTTATTGTAGACTTTTCAGTTCATCAAAAATAATCTTAAATCAAAATGTTCTCCTGAGGTATCAATCATATTTTAGCTGATATTAATCCCATACTGTTTTGCCAAAATAATTCATGGTTTGTATATAGCCATCCCTGCAAAGTCTTGTTTCCCATCCCTAAATTCTGTGCAGCCTGTTGGTAACATGTACAAACCCCAATTCCAATGAAGTTGTGTAAAACGTAAATAAAAGCAGAATACAATGCTTTGCAAATCCTTTTCAACCTATATTAAATTGAATGCACTACAAAGACAAGATATTTGATGTTCAAACTGATAAACGTCATTGTTTTTTGCATATTCACTCATTTTGAATTGAATTGTTACTGCACTATTTAGGAAGTGATTTTTGACCGCACAGCTACACTGGCCCCTCGAGCAATTCTGTGAAGTCAACATTTCATATCACTTCAACGTCCACCTGATGGCTCTACAACAAACGTCCAGATGATACTCTTGACCTTCCTCATGCTTTTCTGCTTGTGTCCATCTTTCCCTCCATCTGCTGGCTCGCACATCAAGTGGGAGAGGAGAGGGAGGATCCCATATTAACACTGCGTGCATCTAGCATGGTGATGTCAAAAACATGCACAACCCAGTGTGTTTGTGATGCTGCCCATGTCCATAATTCTGTCCATTCAACCCTTGATTTGGTCTGTTTACCCCACTAACAACAAACAGCCACATAGCTCTTATTTTCCTGCTTGTTTCAAATGAGCCATGGTACCATTTGTGCTTGTGTGTGCATCACATTGAGCATGAGTGTGTGTGTGGATTATTTTCCCTTAGCATATGATTGTCCCAGTGTGTGCGAGTGTCTGTGTAATGCGTACTGCAGAGAATAGTAGAAACATCGCTCCAGTAACTTGCTGCATAATTCTTGGTGCCAGGGGAGACTCGCCTGGTTGGTTCATTTCTATGGAGAGATGTCTCCCAGTGTTTGAAGAGGCTAAAATAGAACAGTACAAAGCATGTCAGGAGAAAAAAAAAAAAAAAATCAGTATTCCCGCCACACACTCTGCACAGTGCAGCCGGGGAATAGCTGTTAGTCTCTCTGCCTGACTGACTTGACTAATATTTTTTGCTACCCACAAGAAAAACAGAAAAACAAAACAAAAAAAAAACAAAACAAAAAAGAAAGGAATAATGGAAGGGACTTTTATGTTTGAAGTGGTTGTTGTTGAAGATTTGAGAGTCTCTCAAATCTTTCTACCTCTCTGTGCACAGAGGAGGCAGTGTCTTCCATTCTGCATGCTTTGTTGTCACTGTATTTGTCCCCAGTCTTTCTATGAAACTCAAACAGAAAAAAATAGTGTTGAGCCATGCAGCTGTTAAGGCACCTCAGTAGCTAGCTGATCTGACTGTTTTGTGTACGTGGCCATAAAACTCTGTCATAACTAGCTTAAGTCAGTCTTTTCCCCATCTTGATGTTCCGACAAAATACAACTTTTTTAGCATTAATGTATTGAATATATTTCTCTAATGTGCTTGTTGTAATTTCAAAGAACTCTCACACATTTTTGCAAACATTGTTGTCCCACACAGTTAAATACACTGTAATTTCATAATTAATCAAAATAAATTTCATTTGGCTGTTTTATTCAAAATCTACACTCCATGAAATTAAATGACCTAAAGCAGGGTTGGCAGAGCTCCTCTACAGTATATTGTGTAAATCATAAAAAACATCTGATAACACATGTTGTTCACTTGATATACTCCAAGAATAAATAATAATTTTCTTTCCAGAAATGTTCTACTTTCATTTTAGATTTGCAGAGCGTTATTATAGGATTTTCTGGATTTGTTGTGCTGCTGCACAGTGGGAATAAGTGTGAGTTTTGTCGATAGCATTTGATTTTAGATGTTTAAGTCATATAGTACAAGAGTACACTTAAAAAAAAATGTTATTGAAGTTTTAAAGAAACATAGCTCACTTGGAAAGCTTGTGTGACAAGCTTTTGTTGTATTTTTACTGAAGATTTCAATACCAAATAATGTTTTTAATATAGTGGATATAATCTGAACAATACAAGGAGAGCAAAGCAGTGAAAGGCAGTCTTTTTTTCTTGTTGTTTTTTTTTCTGTCCAACTTGAACTGGACTGTGGGGTGGAGGTTAACACTGAGTGGTTATATAACCTTTATATAAGTAACAGTCTGTATACTGTGCATGTATCCTTTTCCTTCCTCAGCTCCTCTTTTTCACTTAATCTTTTTCTTTCTATCACTGCACCACCTCTGCCTCCTCAACCCCATAACTAGAGCTGGAGGTGATGCCCTGTATACCATCATCCACTCAGTGCAAGTCTGAGATAATTGCAGGTGTATAGCTTGTGTGGATTTTTAGTACAATATGTTCCCTCTGGTGGAGCTGCACACAAAACCATGGAAACACCAATAATTATGAGATAGATGTTCATTCCACCATGTAGATACAAGCGCTGGATATATTTCCAAACCTATTGGAATTATGTCAAAGAAAAAAGCTTGGGTGTTATGTAATATTTCATGGCTTCATACACTCCTGAAGGTTTCACCAGTGTACATGGTATATGACATTATAAGTGTAGTATACGATTAATGAAATGAAAAACAAAATAATTTGTGTATCTGCCCAGTAATTCAGGCAGCTTCAAAATGTTATGGGTTCTTCCTTGGTCCTTGCTACACCCTTTAACCAAGTTTCAGGAACACTGGGCCAGCAGTATTTTTCCACAGTCCTGCAGGCAAACTAACAAACTGAACCGAAGACATGGTCTCCTTTGTGGAGGTAAAAATAAGTGATAGAAAGAGTCTTTTATAATTGGCTCCCTTCTGCAGTACTAATAGAAGAGCTAGCAAGGCTGCTGAAAACCAGTGCAGTGACAACTCTTGCAGTTTCTGGAGGTCACGTGACCCTCACCCTGCAGGTTATCTGTCAAGAGTCTTATGTTAAAAGACTTAGAAGTAGACTTCATGTAATGGTTTCTCATGGCCACACCTGCCCACTTGTGATCATATCAGGCAGGGCTGGGTATGTCGAGAACCTCACAGTTCAATTCAATTTCGATTCTTTGGGTCACAATTCGATTCGATATTGATCCAGTTGCTTTTGATATCGATTCAGATATGTGTGTTGATGTCAGAAATACCCAGATAATTCACCTTCTGATATATGTTCAATAAAGCATGCATAATCTGTATTGATTTAGAACAAACTGACACCAAAACTTATTTTACCATTACATTATTCTTAACAAAAAATAAAAAAATAAATAAATTGAAGTACAGAAAAGTGCACATTCTTGCCTGAGCCAAACTTAACAAAAGTAATAAACATTTATGCAGGATTTGTCAGCCTGCATTTGCCTGTGATCCATAGCTTTCACGATAGCAACAAGTTACACAACATCTGCGTGTTATCGGCTCAAATGGTTATGTAGGTTTGTTGCATTGTTGCAGTGTTTTAACACTGACTCACAAGGCTAACACACTAACTAATTGCTATCAACTTCTTGTATCCAAACGTCGGCTTGTAATGCTGTCAACACTGATTTTAACACACTGCTACCTCGCACCACTATCGCCATTTTAATGAATAAATAACAGACGTTGTTTGGGGGTCAAGCTGGGCCTCTGAACAATGTCAATCACACTCTGGCGGCACTCACACTGCTCCCACGGGTGCGGGGCGTCATTACAACAGAAATAATGGATTTCAGGATTTTATTAATCGATATTGAATTGGCAAAAAACATATTGCAAAGCACTGATTAGTCGATTTTTTTAACCAGCCCTAATATCAGGACTTCACTCTGGTTTATGATGTCACTGTCGGGTTAGTGGCAGTGGAGAAATTGTCCTGATGGAATTTTTGCACCTTAGGGTGACAATTTTCTGGCCATTCAAAGAATTATCACACCCAGTGGCTGCTGTATTATGTAGTACTGTATGTTTAAAACCTAGCAGTAGATGCTGAAGGTCGCAGGAGTGCTTTGGCTTTTTTTCAGACCTGTTCAGATTGAAATAAATCCTATTAAGATCACAACACATTACTTTTTCATTTCAAAGCTTCAAGTTTTGTCCTGGAGACCAGATCATGCAATGGCCTCACAGAAGCCCTGTTGTGCTGTATGTAGGGGCTTTGTGAAGGGGGAAAATTGCTTGTTTGACTGAATGATTTAATGAATTAGACCTTAATGAGGATCAATTTGGAGTTAAAATATGATATGAATTCACTAAAATAAAATCTATAACAAATACAGACTGAATGTAGATAATTTTTCTGTTAACCATGTCATCGTCATCATCATCACCCCAGATTATCAAATCACTGCAGGCGTTTTTAGGTTTTCTCATGTTTATTGGCATATTTTAGTAGTTTCTGGGGACATGCTTTGGGTTGTCATGCGGGTCACTGTCCAGTATCATCCTGTTATAACACCTATAACAGTATAGCATCACCTGCTGAGGCCATAACATTCTCTCCTCTCCTATCTTTGTGACTGTCATGTCCTCTCATGCCTCTTAAATTAGTCATGGGCTTTGCTTTAGAAAGAGTTTTTTTAGCGTCTAACTTTGTGCCCCTCTTAAACTCTGTCACAGTGCAGCGCTGCTCTGATGGCACGCTGTTGGCAGCTGTACTATTAAAGTTTTCTAATTGTTTCAGGTCCAGGTAGTTTGAGTGACTCCTCTAAATTAGTAATGTTATTGTCTGCTGATTTCTGACAGCAGAAGCTTCTACTTTTTACTTGAACTCTTTGGTAACATTGTAAAAAATAAAATTTGTCCACAGACGAAGCAACACAAGTTGCCTTATACGGCAATATAAAAACCGGTTCACAAAAATTCACAAAAAACGTTTGGTGAATCTATGTCGGAACATGAGCAAGCCTCACAGAAAAATGTAAGGAACATTTGAGATAAGAACAAAAAAATGTCCTTGTTTGAGGCCTTTTGTTTTTCTTTTTTCTTTCTTTTTTTTTTTTTTTGCCCAGCACACATAATTCCTTCTTTGACTTATTTATTATGGATCCTTCCATCTTTGCATGCATGAGCAAACCACTATTCTATAACAAAGGCCAAAGGTGACAGCATCTTTTGCTCTGCTTTGATCTGCAATACAATCAGCCAATGTCAAAGTGAATAGCAGTGTGAGGGTTTTATAGAAATGTAGAGTGTAGTAAAGAGTGGTGGAGGGGTAAGAGGAACAGTGAAGGACAAGATATGAGAGCCAAAGGAGATCTGAGGAGAGTAGTGTGAGTGTTGGGGTGGAGAGTGTAATGGTTGCCAGGGTTACGGTCAGGGTTGCGACCCCTTATGTCAATCCGCCCATTTGGAGCATATTGCAGAGTAAGAGGATTGGATTTTTATGGAGATGGATTTCATCTGTTGGAAAGCTCTCTCTGTCCCTACATCTCTCCACCTCCCTCTACCCCACTCTACCTCTCGCTCAGGCTTTTTTTCACATCTTCCTCCTTGTCTTTCCACATGTGACTTGTCACCTTTTCTGAAGCCCCCCCCGCCTCATTTTCTCTCCTCGCCTGCCCCTCCATCCTCTCCTAAACTTCACGATGAGTGTGTTTTATCCAACCACATCAGGATCAACATGATCCCTTGTGATATTTTCCAAATGCCAATTTGTCTCTCCTAACTCATGTAAAAGATTACAGTATGTCTTTTTTTTTTTTTTTTACCTTGGTGTTTCTGTATCTGTCTGTGGATTTCAGTCAGAGGTGACAGACTGGCTGTAATGGAGAGAGCTTAGCTGGTAGTCTTTACTTTTTTAAATGTCACACCATTCTCTTTCCATCTGCTGCACTCACTGGCTGCTACGATGTGATTGCACTTTGATGCTAGTTGATGCACTCCACTATAGAGGGCACAAATTAAGATTTAGTTCCCATTTACACTTGGTATTTAAATGTGATGTTGAGCTGGATAGCATGTTTGGATCCAATTCTAACTGAACAAGTGGGTATGATTTAAATTTGTATCTCACAATATCTCTTAGGGGGGGAGGTATGCATCAATGATGCTTGAGCAGGAGTCACCGCTCACTGTTGCTAAACTGCTTACCCAGCATTCCACTCCTGCACACTACATGGTAATAGGTTCACCCAGAATACCTTTTGAATGTGATCAGATTTCAGTTGGGAGTAAACAGAAAACAGGGAGTATGCAGTGCTGATAGAAACTTGTTGAAATGTCCTCCTTACTGGTCAAAAGTCAGTAGAAATGTAGCAATGACATCAATGCTAATACAAGCATTGGCTCTAGGGATAGAAATGCAATAGCTTAGGTAGAACACATTTATTTTTACATTATTTCATTTTCCAGATTGACAGTCTGTCCTGTGTGTCAGAGAGTGAGCCCATCCTTCACTGCACACTCAATGCTCTTTCGCTTAAAGGTGCATTATTTTAGTTTCAGCCACCTAGTCCAAATGAATAGGGGGCAGTATTTCACTCTTTAAATGTCGGTCTGCTGCTGTGTCCATACAACCACAATTTACAGTCATCAGCTATAAATAAAGGCACCTCATAACTGACAGCAGAGCAACAATACAGCCGCTCAAAAAAAGCTGCTGTCTTTACGTGTGATGTTTGTGAACAGTTTACTTTATAGCTTACTTAGCTCAGTTTTAGTGATGCCACAGTAACAAGCCAACACACCATTGGAAAGGTTATCATGAACTGTAAGCCTACAGGTTGTGCCGTCATTAGTTACACTAAAGACATGTTTTGGTAAATAGCTGTTAGATGTTACTCAGCAGTCTAAAAGAAACGTTGCAAGTTCAGCATCAAACTGCGTCTTTTTACTCTCCAATAGCTGTCTCCAGTGTGAGAAAACCACACCAATATTTATTGTAGTTTATCTTGTTTTTACATTGATTCTTTTCTTTGCCGCGGAACCTTGTTTCTTTCCGAGAGCTTCTTGTGAGGGAAAGAACAGTTGTTTTCCTGGAGCTTCTGCCATCGCTGTGTTTCTTACACGCTAAACTAATTCACTGAGACTGTAACTTCTGCGCTGTATCCAATGACCCTATGCTCCGGCTGCAGTGACTCACCTTTTAGGCCAGGATGTATTATTACTGACGGGACGGCCCATCCCTGGCTCCTTAGCAGTGGATACCTCTGTAATACAATACGAAAGCATCTTGGACATAACGCCGAAGGTGTTACTTCTTCACACTTTGTCGATAGGGTTAGTTAATTTTTTATACTAAAATTATACTAAAATTATGTCCATATCTTACAAAATGCATCTTAAATGCTCTATTCTGGAACAAGATTTTGCATTGTTTTTGGCAAACACTTTAATTAAAATTAGAATTACCCCCTTGCGGTTGTATTAAATTGCAAATTATGTGTATAACAGTAGACAATGCTCAAGATATGGATGTTGCTGCAAAAAAGCTACACATTCTAGACGTAGAAGCTACAGACACATCTTTAACCCGGCAGCACAGAGGATCTATACAATCAGCACAATCAGTTTCAAGATGGACACCCAAGATTAGTGTCACCAACTCAGTATTTGACCAAATGTCTCCCCTTCTGTTCCTGAGATATGGTATTATTTATTGGTCTGAAAAATTTTTGGTTTGGTTTTGCAGGACAGCATGATGTCAGTGAAGCTGAGCATTGACCTTTTTGAATATAAAATGTCATCATTTTAACCTTTTTACACATTTATGAGAAATTTTGAATTCTTAGCTTATAGCCTCAATGATGCAGACTTTTTACTAGCAAAAGCTAATCAGTTCATCCTTGGGTCTATAAGTGAACGTTTATGTCAAATTTGAGGAAATCCCCTCAAGACAGTCAGTCAGACAGACAGAAAACCCCAAAACACAATGGGCCTCATTCACTAATATGTGCGTAGAAACATTCTTACTCTGCACATAAAATATGTGTGCCCGCAAAATTACCATTGGATTTATGACACGTGCATACCAGCTGCTTTTGTTCTTACCTCTGTGCGTACGTTGGTGAATCACAATCATTCAGACTCTTGCCCAAAGTCTGTAATTAGCAAACTGCCACACCCCCTTTTTGCTATAAAAGGAAATCTCTTTACCCCCCTTTTTTATGGAGAAAGCAGTGAAGTTGTGTCTGTGCACATATTAAGGCTACACACACAGCAGTGTCAGACATTCAGTAAGCGTCTGTGAATGTAATGGCAGTCAGAAACAGCTGATTAGTCACTCTCAAACACGTTGAAACATGTCTGTCTCTGATGCCTCTCTTCTGAATGCACAGGCTGCAGTCTCTTCCAGCAAGGTTAGATATCAGATCTTGCTTGAAGGTAAATCTGAAATTTCTATGCCCTGTTATTATTAATAATAACAATGACAATTTTAATATTACTATTAATAATAATTATGATAATTTCATGGCACAATTTTTGGTAGGAATAGTCATCATTACAGACAGATTCAAGTCTCAGGCCTGGGACACTTGTTTTTTATTGTGGAATATATTAATTATGACTACTTGTCAAGGATGAAAGGCAGAGGATTAAATAAGTGCCTTTATTGGTAAATTTGTAAAATAATAGTTTTGAATATTGTTGTTTATTAAAGCCTTTTTTAATGAATGTGGTTTTTTATGCTCTGCATTTAGTTGAAACGTGTTTGTTTACATTTTCCAAGATAGTCGAACATTCATCATTTGTGCATATGCATGGTCTGTGGCAGATCTAAATTTCAAAGTTTAAGCAGAGAAAGTGCAGAATGACAATGTATATCCTGAAATGTTTTGAACCCATGAAAAATGATTTTTTATAACTGAAAGAAATGCCACATTGTGTCCTTGTGATACATATTTTATGAGCTTAAAAGCTTACAGAAAAGCTACTATTATTTGGATTCAATCAGATGATATAATTTATCTTTTTTAGGCCAAGCCATCCGAGGCTGATTGTTATCGTACAGTATAAAAATAGTCACAAGGAGCAGCCCTAGAGTACCATGCAAAAGATCCAGCAATGACTCATTATTTTTGATATGAGGACGCTCAGCTTCACATTTGGCATAACCAATTCACTTTCTCCCTAAATAAGACAAAATTCTTTCGTATCAGCTGCCAGCATCCCCTAACTGCCTGTATTTACGAGATACTTTACTTCAGTTGCTATGCATCCCACTCATGCAGCTCCATGAATTCTCATATGGGAGCTACCTAGTGCTGAGGTCACAGCAAGCGTCTCGCTAAAAGTCACCTGCTTTGCTGGAGTGTCTCCGAGCACCCCAACCCACCAACTTTCCCAAGTTCAACTGGTGACCTCAGCAGCTTAATGCTGCTTCTTGAGGCTTTGCTATCACGCTACCACCCACGTTCTAGAAACAGCATTATGAAAGGAGAGAAGGAAAAATAAATTCTGCATTTTGTATCAATTCTGAAAAAAAACAAAACAAAAACTGGATAACAATAATAACTGAAAACAATTATTATTTGAATTTTGACATCTGTGGGATGTTACATGGAAACAAACTAAACACACATATTAACCAGACAAAAGATGGCCCAGTCCCTTTGTATCAATCTGTGTCCCCTGTTAAATTTGGAGGTTTTTGAGAGTTTATGCCAAGAGTATGCTGTGCAGTCCCAGTGCATGAATAACCAAACAGTATATATATTTTAACAATGCTACTAATGAACAGTGCAGCCCCAAAATAGGAAATCAATTTGTGGCTGTAGATGTTTTAGTCATGGCAGGCAGCCACAAACAAATGAATGTGTGGAGAAACCCTGGTGTGAGCTGACTTTGTCATCAGAAGGTGGTGGAGGTGATGATGGATGGTGTGACACAGGCAAGACGCCTGCCAAGCTGCAGACCAGTGTTTGAGACCAGCAAACAACAAAACCGGTTGTTTTTTAGTGAGTCATTGATGCAGTTCCAGTGGCTTTTTATGCACAAAAGCAGCTGTTTTTTGTGTTCCATTTTTCTGGTGGGGCTTATGCCCCCCAAACTGGGTATTATGAGCCAAAACACGATCTATGTCTAACTATAGCCAATTGTTGTTGTGTACCTAAACATGACCACATGTCAACCACAGCGTTGTTGAAACGTTTGGTTTCAATCTATCATTAACATAATATTTTGCAAATGTAACAAATCTTTGGTTTTCAAAAATGAACAATGCTGACAAGATTAGGTTGCAAAAAAAACACCTGCTTAATGTCAATCAATCTTTTATTCATGTAATTTCTGCCCCCTCTGTGTTGATTATGCAGCACACCTGCTTTCACGCATCCCCTGTGACTGCATGTGTGTGAGTCTGTGCGTGTGTGTCTGTGTGTGTGTATGTGAAGACAACATCTTAAGCCAAGCTCCGAAGTAATCTTATCATGCTGGCATCCTGCCTTGGTTTACATGTTGAAGGTAACTGACACAAGTGTGTGTGTGTTTACATTTATGCGTGTGTGTGTGTGTGTGTGTGTGTGTGTGTGAGAGAGAGAGAGGATACCAGGTTAATATGTCACTCAATGGGGGGTTCTGGTAAAAGCTGACTTTTTGTGACACCCCACATTGCACCGGCGGCACTGCTTGCTGTGTCAAAGTATGTTTGTGGGTTGGTGTGTTAGATGTGTATGTGTGCGTGCGTGTGTGTGTGCACGCGCACGCGTTACGTGCATGCGTGCGTGTGAGAGACACCCAGCCAAATCACATCCAACCCAGCACGAGTCACAGTGGAAATAGCCTCTCACCGTTAAACGAGCCCATCCTTCAGAGGTAGAGCTTTGCTCTGCATAATGTCTCCACCGTAGGGGCCACACACACACACACACACACACACACACACACACACACACACACACACGCACACACAGAAACACAGAGGAGAAGGAGAAACAGAGAGTTTCAGATCATTAATCTCTGTAGCTCTCACCCCCTTAACCCCCCACCTCTGCTCCACTGTCCTCATTCCCTTTGGCAAAGTCATGGCTGTCTTCCTTGACCAACTCACACCCCCTGGGGTCCAGAAGTATGTGTGTGCGTGCGTATATGCCTATAATCCTGTGTGTGAGGATCTCTCGGTGTGCCTGCAGGCCAGGCATGTGCTTGCCGTCCTATGTGCCAGTGTGTGTACTGTAAACAAGTTTGCGCGTATCGTGGTGACAGAGGAACAGAAAACACAGACGTGAAGAAGCAAAGTGTGTGACAGGGAAACGGAAAGAGCATGTATCCTTATTTGACTGCCAGTAACAGGACTGCCCGCCAGCCAACAGGATGGAGCTCTCTCTGGAGGATGCTGTCCTCCTTTCTACTCCCCCCCAAAAAATCACTAAATCGCATGCTGGCACACACAACACACTGCCTCTCCATTAGTGTCAAAATGTACTTGTGAGAACTGCCAATTGTGGCTGAATGGTAGCTAGAAACAGATTGGGATTTTGCTTTAATCGCTGTACTTATAGCTCCTAAGACATCATAAGACACTGGAATCACATTAAAACAGAATGCTCACAGCAAAACAGAATTAGTGACCACTGACTTTGACTTGTTTTGTAAAGCTGCATCAGACATCAGAATGGTGTGAATACTTACATAATCATAAGTTCATTACAAGTATAATTTACAGTGTGGAAAAAAATACAGGATAGCTGGAGTAGCACACAAAAGGCATGATTTGGCATTACAGCTCCATTACTCAAACACAATCACTTAATTGTAATTATTAAAGTTCACAATATAAATTTTAGTTGCAGTTTTTGATACTTTAGATTACATTTTTTCTTTTTCTTCCCTATGTTTGTCTGCTGAAAAGTTGGATTAAAATGACAAAGCTTGCATAAATTAGGGACCCAGAATTAAACTTTTTCTTGCAAACCCTAACCCTAAACCTCACATCCCCTTGGAAATGATAAACAACATACATATAACATAAAAAAGCATTTTGATGTAAAATAACATACAGATGTCAAATATGGCTGTAAAAACATCAATTGTAATGTATAAAAATACACGAAAATAAAAATAAATACATAGAACAAAAAATAAAAGAGACAAAAGGGGGAAAAGACAACAACCGTTTTGACAACGACAGCATCCCTGATAGTCAAGCACAATGTCCTCTGACTCTCATCAACAGCAAATGTCAAAAGTTGATCAAAGAAGTATTAGGAAATCTTGTGTGGCACAGAATTACAAATTTTATGTAAATTGCTGCATTATTGATTCACTACTTGGGGTGGCTGTGGCTGAGAAGGTAGAGCTGGTTATCCAGTCTGTATGTTGAAGTATCCTTGGGCAAGAATCCGATCCCCAGATTGCTCCTTACAGCTGTAACATCATTGTATAAGAGCGTTTGAATGTTGCAGCTCCGTAGCAGGTGGCACCTTGTACAGTAGCCTCGGCCACCAGTGTGTGAATGTGTGTGAATGGGTGAATATGACTCATAGTGTGAGAGCGCTTTGAGTGGTCAAAAGACAAGAACAGTGCTATACAAGTGCAGGTCCATTTACCACGTATATCTGGTGCCTAATGATGAAAATGACATTAACGAACTCTTCAACATATTGTTCTGTCACTGTGGGTTAATCACTACTCATTAGAATAACTTTCTACTGATGAAATAGTTTCTAGGAAATCATATATTGTGTACAGCGTGATGAATGTGCATATCAATGGGTGAATGTGACTCTGGAGTATAAAGTGCTCCAAGTGGTTCAAGGACTAGGTTCTATTGATAGAAACTACAGTGTTTGTATCTTTGCTAAACATATCTTTGGTTTCCACTGTCTTTAATTGATGGATTGAATTGATTCAATTTTGATTGGACATTTGATAGATAAACCTGCAGAGAAGATTGCATCAGTTATATTCAACTCTGGGAGTCTGCATGTCTGTCCATTTCCTGCTGCCTATAACGAGCCTGAGAGGCTAAACACAAGGTGAAAAAAATCCACGCTGTTCCTCCAACAGCTTCTTTTTTTTCTCCCAGCCATTTTTGCTATTATTTGTGATGGTTGACAGTGTTGAGATAGACAGGAAAAAAGGCAGGTATGGCATGTAACAGTAGGTCCCCTGCTGAATGACACCGAGGACATTGCATTTATGTGATATTCACCTCAGCTGTTACGCTGGGTGCCAAGAGCTTCTGCTTGTTAGTGCATGCTAATGATTGAAGGCAACCCAGAAGAGAGAATCAGTTTTTATCAAGATTTTGCCAGCTAAACAGGAGAAATGGAAACTGTTTAGAGAGATATTTTTGAAGTAAATCAAATTGGTATAAAAGTGGGGAAGACAAAAATATGACTTTGAAATTTGAGTCCAGAGAAGAAATCATCTTTTGTGATCACAAAATGCGTCATAAGTAGTGTTACCAGACCTCCACCTTATTGTAGGCTACAGTGTAATGAGGCTGATATTTCTCAAGCTGCCCCCACAGTTATGTAATACACAGATGGTGCTAGGTTTACCTCGACATGCAGTTCCCATGTTGCACCTCTGCCTCTCTTCAGCCTGCCCTGCTCCCTCTCTTTGGATTACCCTGACAGGACAGAGTGACACATGGCAAAACACATTCCTCATCCGTGGAGGTGCAGACCTTTCAGGACAGCTCTCATTGTAGCTGCTCTGATAGACCATATCCCCAGGGAGAGAACATCCCATAATACAAGTGCTCAGATCTACACAAACCCAGATAGTCTCCCTTCATACTGAAGATACTGCAGCTTCTTTTACCTGTCACTCAGAAGAAAGTTGAGTGAGCTCCAGCCCCTTGCCTGGCACTCAGTGACCGGTGCAGTCACAGAGAGCGGCTGCTGGCCCAGAAGCTGCTCTGCTCTCACAGCTGGGGACAGAAGAGTTTCCCTCAGTGACAAGGCCTCGTGACTGGAGCTGTTTAGTTAGGGAACAGTGTTAATGAGGTTTTGTCCCAATTGTCTTGGTTAACCCTCCCCATTGTTTTAGTGTCACTCTTGGTTTGGAGTGACCCTCCAAAAAACTATAGGGGGCCAGCTGTAATTACTGCACTGCAGAATGGAGAAGCCAACAGTGAAATGGAAACCACACACTGAATAATAATTGAAGACAAAGAGTGTTGGCCCATTTTTTCTTGTGTTGTTTTTTTGGATGTGATTGTCCTCTTTGATCTTCCCTGGCTGTCATTGACAGGGAGTTGACTTTAATGCCGTCGTAGTCGATAAATGGTTAAAAACGTAAAGACAAAGGATGCAAATCAGGAAACCTGCAAGACACAGAGATACAGCTACATGGATACTGAAAACAAACATATGGACCACATTTTGAATTAAATTAATCAAAAGTAGATACATCGTCAAAAATTATTTATTGTAAAACAAATACACTTTTAGTATATTCTTGTTCTTGTTCTTCTTGATAATATAATACTATTATATTCATATTCATATTCATATGTATATTAATACTCATTCATAATACTCTAGTGGTAATAGTGATAGTATTAATAACAATGATAATGACACCAATACTATGTAAAATCCAGAGGAGAAAAAAAAAGTTTCAAAAACAATGTATCTGATTATGGTTAAAGACAATAACTGAGTGAGTTATAAGTACAGTGAAGATGTTTATAATGGTTCATGTGAAAGAAGCAGAAGAAGCGGGGTGGGGGTGGTTGATAAAGAGTAAAGAATGATAATTTGACTAGCCCCTCTCAAAATGACATCAGTGCAAAGTGCTCTACACGGGTGAACCAGGACTTAAAGGACTCAGGGAAATAAAATTAGGCAAACGGAGTCATACATAAATTAAGTGGATAACAAAATATATAAATATACTAATAATATAACAAGCAAGCGATGTTAGCAAAAAACCTGTAACTGGTAATCAAATTCAAAAGTGATTCATTCATTTTCAAATTCATTAAAGTGATATAAAAATAAAAGGCTACAATGCCCAATGATAGATTTTATAGGGTAAAAAAATATTACAACTAATTATTATTATTACAATTATTACAAAAAAGAGAAATAAACAAAAATAAGATTTCAAAAATAAAAGTGTGTTCTCCAATTAATAAAATGCTTTTTGCAGAGGATGATATTTAAGAGGTGACTCAGAAGCTGTCACTGATTCTGCTAGCCTCAGAGCCCCAGGCAGGGAGTTCCAGAGCTGAGGGGCCTTGACTGCAAAAGCCTGCTCAGTTTTAGTCTTGATCCAGGACTTAGGAACAGTGCCCTGCTTGAGGACCTGAGGCTCCATCCTGGCACATAAGGGAGCAGCATTTTAGCCATTTAGCTGGGGGAGGAACCATGACAGGAAGTCAGTAATAACTTAAAAATCAACTCTAAAACTGACCAGTAACCAGTGAAGAGAGGCTCAGATGGGGCTGATACATTCACGCCTTCTAGTTAAAAGCCGAACAGATGCTTTTGGATGGAGGAATCTCTGCAAATCAGCTAACTTGAAGCTAAAGCCGATCCCTCAGCAGACAGGACCATTGAGAAAAATGAGATGTGTGAAAGTTACAGAGAGCTAACAGCTCGGCTTAAAGTAGAGCTTCATCAGTTAAAATGGTTACTCCAGATCCTACTCCAATGTATTTATTTCAATCTGTATAGACTATGTATCTATATTATGCAAGTAATATAAGAGGGATAGATTCAAACCCATAATAACATTTCACAGAAAAATATCCGCTATTTAGTTTGTGTAAATTATCACAACAAAACTGAAGCTAAGGAATCTCAGACAAATCCTTAGAGTAGCACCTATTTTAAGAATATGCAAATCACAAAATGTAAATCTAGTGAAATATGTACAGTATATGTGCTGCATGTATATGGAAATTCTCTTTTAGATGAGAAGATAAAATGTTCTGCTTCAGAGCTGTGGAGCTACTGTGGGAGAAAAATTCTCCAGTAAGAAGAGCAGCATGTCTTCCTTGTGCATCGAGGAGCTCCACATTTTACACCTTGTAATAGTGTAATTACAAATCCATTAAACAATTATGAAACACATCCATGAAGTATAATTTAATATGACAGTTGAGATAAAGAGAAGGCCAATTCACAGAGGCACATTGTTTTAACATAATCCCTGTACTGTGGGGGCAGACGCCCCTTATTCTTCTCCCATGACACTATCAGCCTGCAGCCATGGCGGCAAATCCCGCTGTTGTTGGATGAAGACAAGGAATTACTTCCTGTGTCAGATTAGGGTTATCGTAGCAGGGCTGAGAGTTATTATTATTGTGACTGATATAGGCGCTCTCACAAACACTCACAAACACACACACATTGCAGAGGAAGAGATAGAGTATTTACAGGGTTATCAAACCATTATTATGTTGGATAATCTGCACTCCGGGGCAGTTAGCTGGCAGCGAGATCCTTCATGGGGAATTTGGCCTACATAAAAACTACAAAAAGCGAATCCACAGTCCCATTCTGTACAGATGTGCTGTGTATTGTTCTTCGGTAGAAAAAGAAAGAAATGTTCGTAAAGAGGTGATTGTTCAAGGCAATTTGGAAATTTAATTCTACAGACTAAAGAGAGGCAGGGGAGAAATGGGACAGCAGACAGTATAAAGCAAAAAGGAGAGAAACACTGACTCTGAACACTGATTGCTGGGCAGTTGAACAAATAAGACACAGATGGAGGAAAAAGACGAGCGAGGATAACAGAGGAAGAGAAATAAACTAGAGAAAAAAAGGAAAAACTCCTTTGCAAAGCTGACAGAACATTAAAAAAAATTGTCTGGATGTGATACAGAACAAGTGCGTAACTGGCCGAGTGTCTGTCTGGGATTGTCCCGTTGTTTTCTGGTCTTTTATTTCAGACAATGCTACAATAGGACCTTTATACACTGCGTTAGTATGATCACAGGATCACAAGATTTTGAAACCTGGCTGCAGGGATCTCCTCCCATTCTGATAAGAGAGGAGAATGCACATAAAAAAACAACTCTTCATCATACCAAATAGAGATAGGCGATGATATTGAATATACTCTGACTATATTGCGAATATTGAGTATGAATTGTCACATTGTTTTTATAAGCCAGCATTCAGGTTCTCTTGTGCCTGTCACAGACACACACACACACACACACACACACACACACACACACACAGACACAGCTGGGCTTTTGCAGAGCTCCAAACCGTGACCATTAAGTCCCTTTTTACTACCATGGAGCACTACTGCAATTTGCAAATACTTTTATATGAACTGGAGGGCTGTTAGTTTGGTTCTAGCTTACAGAGAATAAATGATAATTTTCACAGCACTGCACTAAGTCTTACTTAATTAGTGTTAGTAGTGGTGTTATTTTAAAGCTCTACCGCCCAGCCCTACTTCATTATGAGTTTGTGCTGCTTGTTCAGTTGTTTTTAGTTGTACAAGGAAGGTGTTTCAAAAAAAAAAAAAAAAAAAAGATTATTTAGCAGTGTAACCCGTCTGCATTACGGCTGTGGCGCTGTTTTGCGCCGTCCTCCACACTGCTCCATACCCCACTGGGAGGGTCTTTGAAGCGTTTCAGGAGCAGAGCGTCCTGCCAGCTGATGCTGTAGACCCATGAAATTGTGCTTATTAGTTATACATAGTTATACAGATCAGTAAAAATAGATCCAGTTAAACATGGAAAAGATAAATTTGTGACTGTGATTTAGTAAAAAAACATATCAATCTTATTAGTTATACAGATGAATAATTAATCATTTAATCATACATGAAATAGATATGAAATAGATTGTGTGTTTTTGTTAACAATACAGTGCTGTTCTTAATTACGATCTACTTTTGTCTATTTCATGTACAGTGACTGTTATCGGGAGCATTCATTCTCCTGCTGGAGAGAATACAGGGGGCTGCTGGACGGAGAAGTAACAATAACATTTTAGTCATGTTAAACGTGATCCCGAGTCTGTGCAAGGCATTTTAATTTGAAAATTGACCAGATGCAATAATGCTTGACTTCCTGCCTGGTACAATCTGCCGTGATCGGCCCTGGAGGCCATGCCATGGCTGTAATATGCCGCTGATGGTGTTTAGGAATTTAGGGGTAAGACAGGAATATTTACCTCAGGAGCTGGTGGAGACCAAACATGGAGCTAAAACATGATTCATTTTGGACTTGGATTCATCACATGGACAAAAAACAACTCCAGAAAAATGCTAATGTTGCTACATATCTGCTGGGTGTCTAAATAGGCAACTGTTTGATAAGTAGTTTTCCATATCAACATAAAAGGTGATGATATGTCAGCGGTCCCTTAGAGTTGTTAATACTAATTACTGTATTAGTGTTTTTAGCTTGATAAAACTCATATCAAGGCACAAATCAATCAAATTAACCAAAGATGCACAAGATACATTTTTTGAAGGTAAATCAAAACAATAAAAGTCAATCCATTTACTTAACTTACTTGAAGCTTTGAACTATATACAGTGCCGACAGTTCCATGAAAACTGAGCAAACTGTCTGCTGCTGATTATTGTGTTACATGATTGAAAGCTCAAAACAAGTGAATGAGTTGACCTTGAATGGGGATTATGTTGTTAGCTGCTGTTTCCTCAGAAAAGTATGAACAATAAAACTCCATATTCATATTATTTAGATTATTACAGTGCATAAAACACAAATTTTGTTTGTCTCATACGAAGATGTGAGACACATTTCCTGGTTTTCACATGTTGGTAAATGCTTCAAAAGTGCAGATTGCAGCATTATTTCAATTAATTAATTTGCATACTGGATACAGTGTATGTGTTTTCCTGGGTTTGTGTAATTAGAGGGACAGGGTGTATCTTTTAGACTCCCATGTAACATACTGCATTTCACAATACAGCACTGCAGGTTTCCCTGGTTACTGTTAATTCAAACAAACAGGACACTTATATTCTCATTTTCAAGTCTGCAACTTGAAGTCAATTCATTGTTTTTTATTAATTCAGGTGTTAAAGATACGCATCATTCCCTTGTTAGGTTAATTTCCGTCCACAAGATATACATCATTTTCTGGCTTTAGTTAATTCATTTGCACAAGATACACATCGAGTCTCTTGTTTAGGTTAATTCAGGGCCAGATGATAGAAATCAGGGCCCTTGGTGTGATTAATTTACTGGAGGTACACAAGATACACATCATTCCCTTGTTTTGGTTAATTGCATTGCTGATGTGATTTTATTCTTCCCTTGTTTTTGGTTATTTTGACAGAAGATGGATATTGCGTAATTGGAGTGAAAAAAGGTTATTTCATTAGTAGATGTTATTAACCTTTTTTACTTGTTTTAAAAGGAAATGAGTCACATTGTTCCATCTAATTCAGATAAACACTGCCTTGTTTTGGTTCCTTTCAATGCACAAGGCCTGTTTCCTCATTCTGGTTCATTTGAGTGTGCAGTGGTAGAGATTAAATGTTTAAACCATTAGCGGGGAATAAGCAGGAGGGTATCTATTTGTGTAAGGCATCTGTGGTGATAAATGTACATCAGTGCATCAGTGTATATGTACATCAGTGCACAGAGTTCTGTGAGTAAGCAGAGTGCAAAAGGACACGTTGGTTTATTTTAGGAGCCAGGGTGTCCCAGCGGGTGTCTGTCGAAGGTCAGAATCCACAGGTTAGAACACACAGACTGAGGAATATTGACTGTGGGAGAGAGATGACAGGCCTAGAGGGCACATAGGCAATGTGGCACACAGGGATGGATACATACTGAACCTGAACCTTGAGTCTGAGGTCATAAATCCAGGTGTAAAGCAATAAGGCAGCAGTGCAGAGGATGGAAATAGGTGAAGGTGAAAAGATGAGATGGTCGTGAATAAATGAAAGAGTTAGAGTTGGACTAATGTGGATAATTTTGGAAATTTAGAGGGTGTAAAGTATGAGTCTGATTACCAACTGTGCTGTAATGAGGTAATCTATGACTGTGGGTCAAAGAAAAACACGTTACTCCATCCAGTTGCAATTATATAGATCACTGTTTATTCTCTGATTATAATTTGCTGTGGACAATTGTATTGTGCTAACAATGTGCTGTGGTTTCTTTGAAATTACAGCGTGCATGTTGATTTTTTTCCCCCTGTGGATTTATTTAATTGTGGGAGCCCCATAATACATCAGCTTGGTGGAACTGTTTTACATTTTATGCAAGTTAAAAGGTTTTTCAGCACCATAATTACTCAACAATTGTGTTAATTAAGCCAACAGTAAAGGGTGGATTACCAACAGGGCAAAGCAGGCCACTGGCCCAGGACCCCTGACCTCCAGAGGGCCCAAAAGCTTAGGGTTCACTGCATGTCAATTAGTCTTTGGATATTTGATTAATTGTAAATTTGTCAGGGCATTTGCCCCACTACAGAACAATATTAACTTAGGCAGATCCCATATTATTATCCTGTTTTACAGAAGCGATGTGTGTTTTGAGACCCTAATTGTTTTAGTTCATATTGTGCTCACACAGAGCTTATTATGGGATAAAGATTTCTTCAATCAAAATAGCTTCAGACTAACTGATATACAGAATGCCGAGGGCACGGCCAACGTGACAGTTTGCCGCCCCTGGCAAAAAAATCACCAGCACTTCTGAGAGGAAATTATAATGTTTAGTTTAAAAGTGCTATTTCTATATCTAGATAATATTGGTGTGAGTTACAGAGTGTTGTAGATAGTGTCTTTGCTGAATAGATAGAACGATAAGTATGCACTGATACGCACAGATGTACAACACAAGAATCAATAGTTCAAACAGGCAGGTAGGAGCAGTAAATCATGTAAATAATTAAAGAGAACAGATCTTACAAAAGAGAACATTTTACAAACCTGATTACTCATAATAATCCACAGACCTTGTTGTGAGCAGTTTTATGTAGGAACTACTTTCTTTCTAAAAACTACACTGTGTAGAAGGAAGCATGCATCGACTGATCTACTGCTAGCTCGACTGGCACCACTGAGCTAGCTAAGGTTACAGTTCAGCTGAGGAGAACAACATTAATGTTTACACCTCACGCTGTCACAAGGATGAGCCTCTTGTCCATGAGTAGATGCACACTTGGCGATGTAGGTCAGTAGAAAGAAAATAGTTCCGTCATGAAATTGCTCACAAATTCTCTGGATTATCTTGATTAACAAGGTCATGATTCCTGGACATTTCTGTTGAGTTTTTAATGTATTTAATGTGTTTTTTGGTGCTTTAAGCTCCACAAACAGAGTGCCATCTAGTTCACTATATTGGAGGGAAGGCAGATAACCCCCACCTGGATTTCCCTGGTTATTCTGTTCACTTGAAAACAGCAAGAACTCCCAAGCTTTAGCCGACAAAAGTTTACATCCCCAATGATTATCACAGCTGTGGTAATGGCATACCATGCAAGTCAATTATAGAAGCACATTATAGAGCATCTGGATGTAAAAGTTTAATCTAAAAATTACCTGTGAGCTGTCTCTGCTCATCTGTGTGTGGGCATTAGCCTGCTGTGTGCCTCTTTTGCTGCAACCCTCTCTGTATTTTCTGTTATAACTATGATGGCTGGCAATCAGATTTTTATTCTGACATCAGTTGCAATTCAGACCCTTCCCTTCTTCTTTCTTCATCTCTCTTTTCTCTCAGTATAAAGCTGTCCATGCCCACCCGCGTCGCTTCGATCCCTCACATTGGTGTCTCATTTTAAAACAATGCTAATAACTTGAAGCGTTGTTGCCGCCGCGGCTGCTATCAGCGTATTCCAACAGCTGAAACAGCTTGTTGTCAAATCAATAATAATTACACAATGAAAGACCTTTCCCACTAATGATTTTACACAGCAGAGCTGTATCAGAGGAGTCAGAGTAATAAACATTGCTCTTTTGTCTATAGAGAGGAAAAAGTGGATGATGATGAAGCTGCAGGGGAAATAAAGGGCAACAATGTGGGGGAGTTGTTTGAGGAAAGAGTGATGGAAACAGCCTTCAATCACTTTGCTTTGACTCAGCATTTCTGCTGCAGATAAAACCCTTTAACCCTCTATGGTACGCACTATGATCCCAGTTGGTAAAAAAAATGTTTGGGGTGTTTTTTTGTCTTAAAATAGACCAAGTAAACATAATCAAGAGACATTTTCAAAAAATATTATTTTTTTTAGTAGTTTTTAGTGTTCGTTGCCATATGGCAACACCGTACCATAATGGAAAGTAATAAAAACACAAGAGTTTTGTTTAAAATTGTATGTAACATTTATTTTAAAACTCATGTTATAGTATAAACAATCCCCAGTAGCCTGAACAGGCGTCAAGTAAAGTGTTACCCATTTTACACTCTCTTACTGGTAATACCTGTCACTTCACTTTCATCCTCACTGTCCTCCTTCTCCTCACTGTCTCCATTGCCCTCACTGTCTCTGTCCTCATTCTCTGGCTCATAATCTTCATCCGTCTGTGTTTCCAGCAGCTCATTTTCCTCGTCACTGAATTCTTTGTCATCTTCACTATCATCTAGTGGGAGGGCTAGTTCAGCCTTTTTCCGCGATGTACCATAAAAAAAAATTGCATTCATTCTGTAAATGGAAGAAAGATGTGTCAAATATCATCATATGCAATGTGGAAAGGACTCACAAAGTGAATTATTATAGTTTATAGACTATAGAAGATCAGTGTACACCAATGCAATTGCAAAGTAGGCCTATAACTAAATACATAATGTTATCAACATGCCAGGCTAGCAATCCATAATGGTACGGTGTTGCCATATGGCAACGTACACATTTTTAACATTTTCTATTATTTATTGATCGACTACAGTGCAAGAAGATACATGATAATGAACTTAACTAACCTATTGTTGAGTGTATATTTTTTTTCCCGTTGAAAAACTTCAAAAAAACACTTTTTTTGTTGAATTTTTAGGCGTCAAATGGTGAGGCTCCTCATGTCGTTGATGTCTGCAGAAAAGGGTTTCAAAATGGCCTCCAGAAAGTTATGTGACAAATTTAAACACTGCTATTGGTTTACTTAGAACCCCACCTCTTTTTTAATGCATTGCATCATAACTTGAAATGTATTATCTGTGTGTAGAAGGCTTAAAATGGGGTTGTTGCCATGTGGCAACGTCACTTTTCTTGTGCTGCTTTCAGATGCCTTTTATAAGTATTTAAATCTTTGAACTCTCAGTGAACTGGTGCAATTTCTCTCAGAAATAAGTGAAAAAAGTCAATTAGCAACTTGGTAAGAAATGTTCCACAAATTGCAAGAAATTAATAGATTTTAAAAAAGTAATTGTAAAAAGCTAGGGAAAACATCTAGGGGAAAAAGAAAAAAAAAAATATATATATATAGAATTGTCACAATTACTTACTTAAAATTATTTTTCAGAATCATAATCATTTAAGCGCTTTTTCCAGGTCATGTGGTCGTTTTTTTAATTATTTATTTTTCAGTTTGCTTTTTTTAAGGTCAGTTTTGAAGGAATTTTCTTTTACTTTTTACTGATTTCCTGCTTATCTGTGGGTCATTTTTCTTCCATGCTTTTTGCGTTCTTTCATGTTTTTTGATAGAAATCAACCCACGTTGCTCAGGTTTCAAAGGGTTAAGGCATTTCAACAGCCTCATAAGCACATATTGAGCGTATTATCCTCACCTATTTGCAGTATGCTATGATGCAGGTAGTAACAATAAAGGGTTAACACATTTATCACAAGACAAGGTATTAGCACGATTAGATTAGGTTAAATTAGATTAGATTAAACTTGAACGATCTCGTCAGGCTGTTTACAGCAGCAAACAGTACCAGCAGACAGAAGATATAGAATATAGCAAGGGGTGGAGCAAGAGCAGAACACATCAAGCTGATGTAACAATCATGATGGGATATAGATGCAGCAGAATTAAGGACATTATCAAAAGCAAAGAAAAGAGATGTGAAGTGCAGATTTGACAAGGTGATTGGCTTTTCTCTTGGTGGGTGAAAGTGTCTAGCTTTTTTTCCCGTTTGGATGCTGTCAAAAAGTCAATTTCCTTTTCTAATATTTGAAATAATGACTGTGGGTTGAATTATTAATGTCTCCCATGGGCGCAGGAGGGAAGAGAAAAAGGGCGGAGGTCTTGTGAGAGTGTGAGATATAAGGATAGACTCAAAGAGAGAGAGGAAGAAAGAGGTGGAGAAGAAACAGAGGGAACAGACGATTAATTTGGATTCAAAGCGTCGAGATGCTCTTTACCACACGCATGCACACACGCATGCATGCACTCACGCACACACACTTGCACAGTATGACTCATGCATTGTAAAACTGCACAAAACAATTGCAGGCCTGTGCTGCTTATACATGAATCCATGGTACACATACACACATACGTACAAGCGTGTGCAGTTGATTGGCCAGTGTGTGATGTCTGAGGTGTGTTATGGTTATTTCCTGTGCTTCCGTCACTACAGGCAGCACAGTGTAAAAACCTTATTGGTCGGGCTCACAGTCTTTCCCACCGTTTGCTCCTCTGGCTACTTATTAGGTAGACTTTGCTGTCCCTTTTTTTATCTGTCTCTTTGTCACCATCTTCTGTCTGATAAGTATTGCTTTTACCTGTCTGATATTGCCCTTTTATTGAAATTCTGATTCCACCCTGTCCCCTGCCAATAAGACAGAGGCGAGGCTGTGTTTTTGCTCAGCAGCTCGGAGGGGTAGCGGCCTGTAAAACCTGCAGTTGAAAGCTGCCTCACCCCGGCTTAAGGAGCTGCTAACCCACCTAAAACAATTTCATTTGTCATGGTGTCAGTGGAGAGTTTCACTGCTCCATGATGTTGTGTAAGTGCTGCTTCAGAAGGCTTTTTCACCCCGACCAGTGAGAGGAGAAATACCTGTGGTGGAGAATGTGCTGAATCAATATAGTGGAGAGGCGCATTCACACACACACACACACACACACACACACACAGAGAAATGTGCTTTTTTCATTTATAATACAATATCTAAGCATCAAGGGCATACTTTTGAGGGACATGTATGATGGTCAGCTGGGTCTGTGATACTAGTGTTGGGCACAGGTGAGTCAATTATTACAGCAATATGAAAACTTTCCCTCAGTAATGAAGATTGAAATGGATTACAAATAAATACAGAATTCCCATTATAGTTACTCATCTCAGTTACATTCAGTCAATTGCAACATTTTTATTTTTTATTTTTATAATTGTAGCATAAACTTAGTCACACATACAGACTGCAGACTGCAGCCTCTGCTGTCAGAGTCCTGAACTTTTTAAATCCTGCCTATATATATTTCCTGCATTCTGGTCACTATTTATGCAATTATTTCCAGTGGAGATTATGTCAAAGGTCCTGTGGTGCAGTGGGAAAGTTAAAATTTGAAGGTAAAAACTATCATTGAATTATATTTGTTAGCAGTTTTAGGAATCAACATAATTTTACGTGGCCTTCAAAACCTTAACCTTGTGAAAGTGTGTTGTCTGAGAATGTCCTTCATCCTCTCCTAGTCTGTGTGTTCACCCCCACACTTACTGAGCCTGTGCATGTCATTATTACTTGATGCACTGTTTGTGGTGACCCCTTACTAAATCTATTTTGCGTGCTTTAGGATTTTTGTATTCAGAATTGATGTGATACAGTGGAGGCTCAATGGTCAAAGACGGCTGTTTGTCCTCTTCATGTCTTGTCTTGTTTCTGTTAACAAGATGAACCCCACCTCAGGTAGTGAGATGGCAGCCAGCCGTACATGGCAAATCAGAAATTTAATCAAAAAGCATTCTCATGCAGTAATAATATCAGGTGTTTTTCATAGCGGAAAACACTGAGAAGCACCAACTGAATAGAGAAGTGACTGATGCAATACGTTAGCTGTGGCATCCGGTTTAATCATTAGCTAATTGCTGTTTTATGCAAATGTTGTTGCAGTATGTGCCCAAGTTTTATTGCTTTGCTTGCTTCTTGCCCGTTCCTCAAAATACACTGTGTATTGTTTTATAATTAATCATTATTGCCATTTCCCCAAAATGCAATCTCTGCACTGTGGTTAATAATGAAAATACTGGTAATAATGATCAAATATGATTTGATTAAACCAATGTCATCTCATTAGCTGTTGTAATAATTCATGGAGTTAACTTCCCCTGACTTCTCAGCGTGCCTGCTGCTCCCTGTATCCTCCAGGCCTGTTTTCTGTATTTGTTAGTGGTGAGGGGGGTCACCTCAGGATGGCCCTGGGGCTAAACCAATCCAGGAAGAGCTAACGGTATATAAACACCTCCTCCAGCATTACCCACAGCTCCAAACTCAACAGGAGGCACAGCAGGAGTGTGCTGATCACGAACTAAATGCCTCCCCATGGTGCGATACCTGCCGAGAAAGGTTTAAGCTTCAGGTGCCACGGAAAGAAAAAAATCAACATCATCAAGGAGACGGAAACAAATTGTCAAGCTAGAGGTGGCATTAGATAATGTGTAACACTTTTCAGTTTCAATTACGTTTTATCCTGTTTTTCATGTTTATTCAACCTCTCAGCCACATATATCCTTGGTCGTGATAGTTCATATGTATAAATTAATTGACATGCTGTCAGCACTGGAATACAATCTCTGAGGAGCTATAGACATCTCACAACGGGATAGTTATCTACCAGGTAATGGCTCCATTAAGGACAAGCAGACTCTATATTGAGCCACGTGTATCAATGTGTGTGTGAGTGACGCTTTTGTTAAGAAGGTCATTTCCTTTCTATAATTAATTAACCTATCAAACCAGTGACCAATGTTGTGATGCACAGTAGGTTGGATGCACAGTATCTGTGTGCATGCCTGTGTGTGTGTGTGTCTGTGTGTGTGTTTTTATTTGGGGGGGGGGGGGGTAATGTGGCGGGAAGAGGGCAAGTGGAGCTCCACGTTTGCAGTAGGAGCATCCTTTCAGGAGAGCTGACAAACACACGGCTCCTCATCGGCCCTCGGGGTGACTTTTACCCCCGAACACTAACGTTTGAGAATAACTGGTCGACAACAATTTAGTTTTCTGCCTCACTGAGCTCCTACTGGGCATTCTGGATGACTGCCATGGTATATACATGGATGGATGGAGGGAGAGATGGATGGTTAAGCAGTTCTTAAGATGCAGCAGCCCAGGAGGGAGAAAAAAAAAAGTAATCCAATCACAAGATTCTTTATGTACTATAATAATAGTAATAATAATAATAATTAATAATATTTAACTTTACAGAGCTTTTCAAAGCAAAGCACTGTATAAAAAGTGCATTGCATGGTTTATCCAGAATTTAAAACATGAGGCAAATAAAATTTGGCATAAAATGAATAGAGTGCCCCAATGATGAGTCCTAAAACATGGAAATAAGTTAGCTTTTTAGCACTTCTGTTTTCTCATCTTGAAGTCAATGGGTTGACTGAATGGGTTTTAATTCAGTCAACCCATTGAGGTCTATGGTTAACACAAGCTAAAGAGATGTTTTGTTCCACAACATAAAATACATCACTGTGAACTTTAAATATTTTATGTCTTAAAAAAGGCAGCTGCTAGCAGGAGGCTAAATGGGACTACAGAGCGTCATCACGCCAAGCATGGGCAAACACAGCTATACAGCGCTGTTGGCGACATTAAGTCACAGTAGTTCGTGTGTACTTCTGCCGATTGCATTTCGGCATCAAAAATCCCAAAAGTGGTGTTGATTAGTGAAGATTGTATTGCCGAACAAAATGTGAGAGCATCAAAACATTTGTTTGCCAAAGAGCTTATTTCTGCATGGATCTAAAATCCTACAGACAAATCCCATAGGCCTTTTTGTGAAGGAACCAGGGAGACACTTCCATGTGGGCTTACAGAAAAAAGTCACCTAAGGTGCTCTGTAAAATACCCAACAATGATGAAAGATAAAACCATAAAAACAGATCAGAAGTTGGAATTAACAAATAACAGTGAGCTATTATTAATGAAAAGCTTTCTTTAAAAATATGTTTTGAGAAGTGATTTCAAAGATGACACTGATTCTGCATCCTTAGAACTCTACTCAGAGGGTTCAGATCTCAGTGGTCCTGACTGTGTCTTGGGCCAGAACTAAGGACCAGCCAGCAGAGCCCTGCCTGAGAGTCTGAAGCTGCACTCTGACTTAGAGGAGCAGCAGTTTAGCTCCACTCAGATAGTGGCAGGCACACCCACTTACTGTTATTTTTTGTCCGTATTAATTCAACACCTGCTGAGTGTCTTTGTAAAGCACACTCAGAGTTGTGCTCATCCCATTTTATAGAATGGCAAAGGGTCCAGCTCCAGTTAGCTCTCTCTGTCTCTCATAGTTTCACTTGAGGTAACGGCAAATGACCAGACTGTATATTTGGAGCATGGAGTTACGCACTGAGTCATGGAATGGTGCAGAGAGTTCTAAAATGAGAAATGGTAATTATGACCAATTAAATGCAGAAGCTAAAAGAAAGACAAAGGATACATATTTGTATTTTCAAGAAAAAAATAGCATGTGTTTAACTAAATACATATTTGTGACTCAATAGACACCTAAAAAGAAAGAAAATTTTGATTATTTTTCAAGGTTTCTTTGTGTGAAATTGTTCATAATTGGAGCTAGAGAAAGACTACACATTACCAACTTTTCTTTGGAAGCAGAATACCAGATTTGATGGTTGTATTCATGGCTTTTCCTCTCAGAAACAGAGAATAAACCAAAGAGGAAAAATGTGCCACAGTCTTTGTCTTACATAATACACACACACACACACACACACACACACACACACACACACACACAAAACACACACGCAAACACATACTCATGGTCAAGAGACTCTCAGATTACTCCGACAAATTGTACATGCAAACGCATGAGCGAGTGGCACTGAGTGTGTGCGGCAACGTGCCATCAGCCCGTCTGCCCAAGAGCACTTCTACGTAATTGTGCATTTAAAATGGCCATCGTTATTGTTGTTGTCGTGCAGAAGGAGACGAGAATGAATGGACAGATTTGGGCTTTATGGTGCGCTACTTAATGTGGCAGCAGACACCAGTTGCTGGAAGCGGGAATCAGTGTTGTCTATGCGTGCATTTGTGTGTGTTGACAGGCCAGACATCAGTGTAATGGACTTTGCGTTGATTGAAAGGCCCAGTAGAGGAGTTTGGGGACTAATAACTATTATGAAATTGATAACCTTGGCAGATGTCAGCTCAATTCGCACCTGCTACTGTTTTCAATAAAACAAGTGAAAAGCGACATCATTCACAAATTATGCCCTAAATATGAACCCACTTAATTTTATTCTGCCATTTCCGCTCTGCTGTAACAATAGCACAACAGCAGAGGAGGGAATGTAATGGGCTGAGAGGAGCAGGCCTGTGACTGGCAGCTCATTGATTTGAAAAGCTGTATCAAATGCAAGTCCTAGTGCAGTAAATAGGTGAAAGAGGCGATACTACCTCAACAGCTACTGCCAGAAAGTAACCTGAAGAAAGGCACTAAACCTCATCATTCCTGTCTGTGGCACTCAGCCCCAAGCACATCCATTACTTCTTAAAAACACAACACAGGTCATGATTGTACAGTTTAATTTTTATGCCTCTGCGCCAGCGATAGCCGTTGCTGGAGGCATAGTGTTTTCGGGTCATCAGTCCTATTTTCATGAATGCCATGATCCCAAGAGGGAATTTTCTCTAATTCAGCTCAAATTTCCATCTTCACTCAACAATGACCTGATTAGATTTTAGTTGTCATCGGTCAAAGGTCAAGGTCACTGTGATCTCATCTCTTATTCTTGTAAACACGATATATCAAGAAGACCTTTGGGGAATTTCTTCAAATTGGGCATGGATGTTCACTTGTGGTCAAGTGTGAACTAATAAGATTTGTTGGTCAAAGGTCAAGGTCACTGTGACCTTGTGTTTGTCTTATTCTCAAGAACACAATATCTTGAGACCTTGAGAGTTTTCTCAAATATGACACAAATGTTCAATTGGATTCACAAAAGAACTGATTAAAATTTGTTGGTCAAAGGTGGCTGTGACCTCAAAAACATGTTTTTCGGCCATAACTCAAAAATTCATACGCTCATTATGAAAAAAAAAACTATGTCTAAAGGATAGAATCGTAAAGATCTTTTTTTCAAAAGGTTAAACATCAGTTTTTCTGCGACATCTTAATGTTTGGTTAAAAATCTTTTCTGGCCATTACTCAGCACAACTTGGAACAGAGGGAGAGATATTTAGTCAGAAATGGTGGCTCTGATTTTGGATTCTCCATCTTGAAACTATGCTGATTACATAGATCTTCCTGTGCTGCCCGAGAGGAAGGTGTGTGTGAAGTATCTGTGTTTTCACAGACATGGGTGTAAAGGCCGTAATTCTAGTTTTTAAAAGGCTCCTAAAACAGCTGGTCACTGTATTTTTGCCAGTGTTCCTCAAACAGGACAACAAATAATCTATTTACTGGGGACTATTTTTAGCAGTGGATTAATTCACATTTGGTGCTCTAGTGATGTGTTTCTAATGGTTTTTTGGACACCAATGGAGCTCTGTGGCACAGAGCAATCATATTTATCATGCAGTAAATTCTCTTGTTTTCCATGACTTTACTGTGGGTACTATACTTGGAAAATTTGTAGGTAGTTTATTCTCTAGTTCACAAAACAATGTCAAGGACCACTTACTCACTTGTTCTGAATCTCTTGCCCAAATCACACGGTCGTAATCGGCAGATGGACTTTGGATGGAGCTGCAGATGTGCAAACTTTCCATTTCTCTGACCACTTTTAGAACTTTTTGTACATCTTGGTTTATTCTGTTTAATAATCTATTCTTTAGCTGCAGTGGTGCACTAGTTATCGAAGCTGGCAGAATTTAGAAATATTCAGAAAGAAAAATGGATTGTGAGTGTTGTTTGATTTAGGGGAAGTGGGAAAACAAGTCCCTTTTCTCAAGTTCCCTATTACCAGTCTTGTTTTCCTCTATTGTAGAAAGTACACTGATGTAGAAGTGTCAATTATTCATGAAATCGCTTGACAAAGCCCCTGAAACAATTGGACCAGATGTTAATTTTTTATTTTTTAAAAAAAAAATTAAATTTGGTTTCAAAAAGTTAGAAACAAAGACAGAATGGACTGTTAAATGAGCATTTCCTTTTATATTTCTTGTTAGGTAAATTTGGTTATAAGTTGTGTGCACTGGTTCTCTTTAGTTTTGAATCTTTGTAGTATTATTTAATTTTACATACCTTCTATGAAGGATCTGATTTCTGTAAATTTGTTTAGCTGCATACAACTTGTTCTTCATGGTTTCCTGGCTTGGATTTGTTATCACCTAGCTCCATTAGTCTCTCTCCTGCTCTCTGCATCCCACACAGACACACACAGCTGCCTGTGTGTATAGAAAAACAGAAAGTTCAGGGCCTATCAAAGATGGAGGCATGGACCCAGAGAGAGACAGCAGGAGAAACATTAGGAGAGAGGCAGATGAGTGAGAAAACACAGAGATCTCTCTCATACTTTATATGCTAATTGGGGTGATGCTCCGACATGCTGTAAGCGTCCTGAACACAGCAGTCAAACAATGACCTCAAGGTGATGGTGAAGTGTAACCCACTGTTGGGATCTGCAACCAGGAGAGCAGCTGCAGCCAGAAGTAGTGTGTTAAGTATCAGCTCATCCTGTGCACTGTGTGCACGACGTCTCCTCATTTTGTCTGTTTATCTGTTGGCCTCTGATTTAGATTGAACTGGTGAACTCCATCCATTTTTCAGTGAATAGCCTGTCGTGTATTTTCTGCATGCTGGAAGCTGGAATGGTTTAAGATCAAAAATCAATATATTCACTATAAATGAATCTCCAGCAACATCAGTACATACATTATTGGGTTTTCTACTTTTTTAGGCTTCTTGATAACCCTGCTTTTCATCAATTTACTTATTAGTGCATGTAACAGCTGCATTGTCTCTGTCATGAACCAGTAGAGGGAAGCAAAAATGCAAAACAACTAATGCAGTGAACAGTGTTCAGTTGTTCCAGAGACTACTATGACTTTTTTAAGGAAATGACAAATGAATGTTTTTTTTGTTGTTGTCTCAGTAAAGGAAACAGATAAATCTAATATGCTTCATTAAATTAATTTCAGCTTGTTATTTCATGTAATTTATTTAGTTTTTTTAAAAAATAATATTAATATTCAGTGTACTCAAGATTGTTAGGAGGGAAATAAATGAGCTGAATATTTGCTTGAATCTAAATTTGAGAAATCTATTTGAACACAATACATTGATGTCATAAATTGCATCCAATAAACTAATTAAGTAGTTTTTTTGCATGACACTATTTTACTCTTACTCCAGTATTTTTACTTCTACTCGGGTCAATAAAATGTTAAAATAACAATACTTTTACTTACTATTGTTGTTTACTTAACCCCTTAGCCTTACCCCTGCTTAGAGGATACAAAAACTAAAAAAAATCACACTATCCCTTTCCCAGTGTCCCTGTGGGGTTATGTTTTGTCTTCTGGGTATGACTCTACAAACAACGTGTAGTACCCTGCACTTTTAAATGCAGTGTTTCTAAGCAGACAATAACATTTTTCACTGTTAAGCTCAGGAGAGAAATCATTTATCCCCTCATATAGTATTTCAAAAATATGAGACTATACTGTTGTGTAATTTTTTGTTTTATTTCCTACCTGTTTATTTATTGCTTATTTGCATTTGTTCATATGCAGCAGCCATTTGAGTTTACTGCTGTTTTCATGTCTTTGCTTTTTCTGGGAGCATTTTCAGCCCTCGCTGTGATTTAACCCCACAGTTCTTACCTAGTTAACACAGAGTATTTCAGGAAAGGTCTTGACCTTGGGATGGGTGCCAGAAAGAAGGGATCATTGCATTGATATATATATATACACGTGTGTGCGTGTTTGCAAGAATTTGCAGGAGTGCAAAGCAACAGCCACAATAATAGCCTAATTGTGGTTTTGGTTGACTAATACCGGGAAAGCCTTGTGGACACAAAAGCTTTAATTAAATTAGCTGGAGGGTTTACAAGTTTGGGAAGCTGCTCTTGTGGATGCCTCTGCACTCCAAAATTCTGCTTTTGTAAAAACACAACTAATAAGCCAAACAGGAGGATGCTGGCCAAGTAGAGACACTGGTTGGTTGCTGCAGAGGCCCATATGTCCTCACTATTGTTTGAGTGATTTGTGTCGCAGCTGTTTACAACTCTGTGAATGTGCTAATGCGCGCTTCAAGTTGTTAAACTAAACACAAACTGAATGCGGAATATGTTTCTTTCATTTTAAAGGACACAATTTGTTTACTTCCTGTCCGTCACAGCATTATTTTTGGATAAACAATCATGCGAGTGAATCTCTGAATGGAGAGAGGGGAAAAATGGAGATGGAGAGGCAGAAAAGAAAGTGTGAGTCAAGCAGGACGGGTGTGTGAGTGGAATCCTTAGCGCCAACGGGCTAATTTATCATCACCCCCGTTGCTATGGGAACCAGTATTCTGGGCAAATCATGGGATGCTGGAGTGGTGTTTTTTTCCCCATTTTCTCTTTTTTTTCAGGCTGGTTGGAGTCTGCATTACTGAAGGAAGGAGAAGTGTGAGAAAAGTGTTGCTTTAATAAGTAATTTAGTTGAGCATTTAGTGGCTTCAAATCCAGCTTTTATTATGATAAGTGAGGAAAAAAATCAGCTACTGGAGTGAGATAATTCCACTTGGTTCCAATGTAAATGAGTTTTTTCTCGAGCAGAGTGACATGCCTGAGGTTACCTGCTTTAGGAGAAAGAGACAGGTGAAAGTGAAGGGAAAGATTTCCAGAATAAATTGCCAACTTAATGAATGAAGCTTTTTGTAGACAGATAATGCGGAGGATAACCTTGGCAAACAATTTCTCTGACATACTTTTTTTCAGTCAAATGATGTCACTACATCTACATTATGATAGTGATTAATTAAAAGACGTACCATTGATTGCAGTGTTACACCTAAAGAATCATCTGTAGGAATTGTTGAGGGTTCAAGGTCAACGATACTTGACCTCTACTGTGACTGTTTCCCAAAGAACCTCATTATCCTTGTTAATGTCATGTAGCAGTGATGAATGTGAATGAGTCTAGTGACATTCACTGTCAATCTGGATATCAAAATCAGAATCAGATGTCTGTTGATTGATATGGTATATACAGTTTAACCAGTAGGATGTTTTTGAGAGATGGTCTACCCAAGAAAAATAGCAACATATGTCACCTGTGCAAATGCCATCATACATCCAGTAATTTACAGTGAACTGACAAAACTCTGTCGGTGGTGGTTTCTTTCAATCGTGACAATGACTGTTTTCTAACATGAGTTAGTCTTGTTAACATGCAGACAAAGATGCTGTAACCTTTTAAAGGAGAGTGACGAGCCACTGATCTGGATTAATATACTGATTCAATGAGCAACGTTCCAATGTCATCGATGCAAAGTGAAAAATTGATCCATATCATCCTCATTTGGATGCACTTTTATTTTAAAATGATGTCTAATAGCGTCTAGCATATAATTGCACCAGCAAAGAAAAAGACTATGAGGCTATAGCTATAATGCTATTTACTGTGGAAATAATTGTCAGTGTGTCAATGTTTTCTCTGTGGAAACCTGGGGTTAACAGACAGCAGTGAGAAAAAAATATATAGATAAAAAACTACATGTGAATTTTTAATGAGTAGAAGGAAAGTGTGTTAGCTGCTAGGCTAATTCATGCCATGTACAATTCCATAGGCTTGTGCTAAAAATGTTAGTATGTTGTATATGTGGGGAAAATGTGACTTGCAGAGGACAATTGTTTTGTCTGTGCACCTGTTATCATTGAGCTGAGCTTCATACTTCTGTGAAATAGTCTTGATCCATGTTTCATGGCTGTTGGGGGAGACCTGCCTTCAGGGCTGTGACTCAGATAGCCCTGAGGTTTTAGAAAAAAGATCATGGTTTGGGTTAAAATAAAAACATTTTCTTCCCAAAAGGTATTTCTGACAGAATGAACCAGTTTTAATCATTTACAGTGAAATATATTTTTTTTTGTTTTGCTTTTTCTGGCTAAAAGCAAAAAAGAAAGAGGTTGTAACCAATCATGTTAAACGAGCTGATGATGTTGTCTCAGATCAATCACAGGCCCCTGATTTGAAGTCATATCGTGGCAGACTTTGTGACATCTGCAAATATCGTATCGTTGTCCAAGGAATCAATATAATATTGAATCATGATGAAACCAGTGATTTACACCCCTACTTTTTAACCACAATTATTATCTTTACCTTATTTTAACTTTTTTGGTTAAACATAGTTGGGATCTTGAAACGAAGCTTCTTTTTTCTATTTCAAAATTATTTAAACTGGTCATATTCAGTACACGTACAACTGCTGATTAAAGTTGCAAGAACTGGTTTGTTTTAAGAGGGCACAAGTCAAAAAGCCAGGAAACATCGGATGAGGACACTTTGTTTCAGAAAAAAAAATCAGCCAAGGTCAGCCAGTACACGTGCTGTGCTGTGCCTCTCTTAAAACCTTTGAGTTCTATTTATCTGTGCCGGCAACAGCTATGGCCAGAGGCATAATGTTTTTTGGTTGTCTGTCTGTTCATTCCATTCTTGTGAACGCAGTGTTTTTAAAAAAAAAAAAATCCCTGAGGGAATATACTAAAATTCATCAAAAAGGTCCATTTAGATTCAACAATGAACTTATTAGATTTTGGTGGTCAAAGGTGAAGGTCCCTGCGACCTCACGGAAAATGGTTAGAAATAGCTTAATAACTCATGCTCAAATAATGACATAATTTCACACAAATGTCAAATAGAATAAAATGTTACTTGGTTACATTAGTCTTGGGTGCCCACCTTGTAACTGTGCTGATTGTAGAGATCTTCTGTGCTGCTGGGGGCAAGATGTGTGTGAAGCATCCACGGATAAAATTTGCAGCATCTTTGCAGCAACATCCATATCTGAAGCATTGTCTTCTGTCCTTGTCACATACCCAGACATGGATGTACACTGCAAGATGACTGGTAGGCAGTTGCAGACAGCCGCGAGGATGTGATTCTAGTTAACCTCGTAAAATCAGTGCAGGAAATGTCTTGGATCAGGCCCTCGACTCACGTACTCTTTGAGTGAGGGTTTTTTCTCAATTTGATTTTCGATGAGAAGGATTATGGAAAAGCATCCAACTGTGTTCCCCTTTTCTCCCCTCCTCCCCTCAAATTATGGTAGGAAGGAGGAAAACATGTTTACTACGCTTTCTCATTCTCTCTCCCTCTCCATCCGTAAGTTGACAGTGCATCATAAATCCATCTCAGCCTGGAGGAAGAGCATCTCAAGGCTGCCGCTTCTCTCCTGCAAAAATTGTCTTATTGTTAAAAAAATAAAAAGGAAATAAAAAAGAAAAATCTGGAGCTCCTGCAGGGAGGAAGAAGGAGAAGGAGGAGCAAAGGAAAGGAGGAGCAGGAGCAGAAAGGAGGAGGAGGAGAGGAGGAGGAGGCTCAAAGAGAATTATTCATCCCATGTTTGGAGAGCAAGTTTGTCTTAATAAGGCTTGGCGAGCTGCTATAGCAACATACACACACTTGAGCTGCAGCTGGGAGTGCTGCCTTTAGGAAAGGACAAACACACACGCACACAGATCCCTTCACATATGGACCTACACATGCTCCGACATTTTCTGACTCATTTCAAATGATGGACACTTCAGAGTCGTAGGCAAGGTATTAGAGCCTGAGCAGGACTGACGCTCCCAAACACTCCCAATTACAGTAAATGAGCGTGATCACCATTCCATGTTTGTGTGCATGTGTGTTTGTGTGTATGCTACATTTTAATATGCGGCTGATTGTATTTGTCCGGTCATGCTGTGCTGAAACAATGTTTCACTTGTGTTTCGCTGTGCTCATTTAATCCTCAAATTGGCTGATTACCAGGCCAAGACGTGTAGATGCATTCTAATGTCCTCACAGAGGAGTCGGAGCGAGAGGGGCTGACAGTGAGTGTGCCTGGCCCAAGGGCACTATGATATTGCCAGAGGAAAAACTTTTAAGGAGAAGTCCTCAACTCCTGTTCAGTCCTGCATGATTTCCCACATGGCCGAGTGTCTGTCGTTCTTTTGGCCTGCAAAGCATCTGAGATTTAGACACAATTTTTTCAGTTTGTTTTGCTAGTTGGGTGATATTGAAAAACCTAATTGTTACCTCGCAATTTTTTCTTTTCAAGTTAAGGCAGGACTCGTCAAACAAGGTCAAAACCTCAGTACAGGCATTCTAAATATAATAATAAATACAATACTTGCTTCTTAAGCAAAGTTTTCTCATTCCTTTTTTTTTTCTTTTTTAAATTGCCTCTTGAATTACTGTCTTAGTACCTCCTTTACCTAAAAAATGTTCTGGTTTGTACCCTACTCTTTATGCAAGTACTTTCTACAAGCTTCTGAATATTTTCTCTTTCAATTTTTTTTCCAGGTGACTTATTCAAATACGTCAATAGTGATTACTTATGTACCCAGTTGCACTAGAACAGAAGGATAAATAATTTTATGAAATGGTAAGAACTGCTGTGCTTGCAATTATTTTCTAATGCTTTATAAGAGGCATGAGTTTTGAGCGCTTAGACAGGTTGGTAAACGCTAGTGGACTGGCACCAGGATGTTCTGGTAGCCTGTAAAACACTTACACTAGGTGGGTTTCCATTTACCCTAAAATTTCACAAATTGAAATTTGGAATATAAAATATGTCACATGGAAACATGGCGATTTAAAAATTGGCAATTTAAAAAAAAAGTTTTTACACTTGCATGAGGTGGTACTTCAAGCAATTAAAAAAAGCCATGTTTGACAAAACTGCAATGAAAATACTTTTTTGGCTTTTCTAGGTCACATGGTGCGATGGCTGTATGCTTGTCAGTAGGGACTAGCTCCCTCATGATGCAGCAGGAGCTACAAGAGCTGTTATTGCATCACGTAACTCTTTAAGAGTTGAGGGGATCCTCTCGAAGTTTTAAATCCACAATTCCTCTGTGAAATCGTAGACTATAACCTCCCAGAAATCCCTTATATGTTATCGCTCGGATAACACGCCTACATGGCCTTGGATTGGAAATAATGATGGCTCGTGCGGTGGCTGCAATAGCAGTAAACCTACTAGTGTTTTGAACATCCATTCCCATGCTTCTTGGAATGTTATTGCTAGAGAGATAGTTTTTAACACCTGCTCATGAGAGCGTGCTGGTAGATACCGCCACACCGCGTATGCGTGGGTGCTGCACCCAATTCAGGATTCTTCTTTGAGCCATATCATATTGTTTAATATTGCTCAAGATGCTACTAATAGAAATTGTACATATTCTGTATCCACAACAGAAGAGTAAAGAGGACCATTGAATTAAAAATGACTGTTCAGCAGAGGACCAATGTATACTCCCACATGCAGAGAGCTCTTGCTCCCAGCTGGGGCATTACTCAAACACCCTTCACCTTCTGATTTCCAAAGATGCAAAATCGGAGTGTGAGAGAGCTGCCTCAGGAAGTGCTGAGTAACAGACCATCCACTTCCTCTTGAGATAAAAGTTCTTGTGCGATGGAACGAGACACAACACTCAGAGCCAGTTAATACATGGAGACACTTCACAGAGGCATTCCAGTGAAAATACTCCAACTCCTCAACATGGCTCAAGAGCCCCTGTGCGCCTGTATTACAATTTAGTCAAATAGGAAGAACAATTTCTCAAAAAGGATGAGCCATCAGTGGTGCTGTCCTGCCTGATCAGGACCGCTGATTGTATGTGGATAGTGAGTGGAGCTTGTTCATGTGTTCAATTAAGAAAATCATAATAAATGCACACTGTAAATAGGATGCACTATGCAAATTACTCTGTCAAATTAAAACTGTTTTAATTAATAGGAATACAATGCAGTGAAGTCAGTCAGACAGTGTGGACCATAGGCTGTATAAAGTCATGGATGTAGCTGCCCTGATAATCATAAATATAGTGATAAATATAGTTTCTGGATATTTTTCCCTTTTTTGGATAATATCAAATAATCCTCCCCAAATAATTTTCAGATCAAATCGTTTGTCATCTTTTACAATTTATTCTGTTTGTGTGACATTTGTTGCTATTTTGCTCATTATGTTTTTTCACGTTTTTGAAAGAAATCAAACTAATTTTCTCAGGTTTCAACGGTTTAAGTTGATCAAGGTGTTTAAGGGTGAAACATACAGAAGAAGTAGCAAAGGAAATTATCATATTATTTTCGTGACCATCATATCAGTCCTTTTAAGAGGCAATGGTGAATACTTAACGTAGTTGTCTTCCTGTTGTTCATTGGTTATTCATTGCAGCATTGCTGGCAGCTGACCCGAACTGCGTCTTTGCTGTTTTCAACTTCTGCTCTTCTCATGGTGTTTGACAAAAATGTGCAAACAGGGCTCAGCGCTCCTAAGTTTTCAGGTATTTATTTAAAAAAAGTGTTTGTCGTAAACAGTCCATCAACGTGTGACTGATCCAATACAATTGTATTTACTTGCTCTGTCTAAAAACAGCTAAACTTTTGGACTGGACGTGCTCTGTTCCGATGCAGTGTTTGACCCAGCGTTTGGCACTCTAATCTGTGACACGTCTGTCACCCTGAAGCACAGGAGAAAACCCCAGCAATGAGGTTTTTTTCATGTCATTAGAGGGTTTGAACTGAAAGTAGGCCAGCTATTTCTGACTCATTTTCATTACCGCTAAAAGTCAGAAACACTGTAGGAAAGTGGAACACCCATGTAGAATGGAGCAAGAGCTTTGCAAGTGTGTGTGTGTGCATGTATGTGTGTGTTTGTGTGCAGAGGTATGAGGCACTCTCACCGGTTCACTGAAGGGCCAACATTTACATGGCATCACTGCAGAGCAGACGAGAATACAGGCGTGTATGTTGTCTCCTGTCTGTCTGTCTGTCCTGTTCCATGAAAAAAGAAAGGAACACTTTTTGTCCTTCTTTCTCTTCTTTTGTTTGTTGTGTGCATGTGTGTCTCAGGCACAATGAAGGGGAGAAGCAGAGACAGAAAATAACAGTGGAGAGGAGAGATGAGCAGAGCGCCGACGCTTTCACGCAGCGAGCTGCTAACACTGCGTCTGCTGCGCAGAGACGTTGATGTTCCGTGTTGTGAATTTCTTGAGACTGAGCTGCAGGAAAAAAACCTGCATTAACACGTTCTTTCAGTAACTTGGGTGCACGGAAAAACATTAGAATTATTTGGAGTTGTGTTTTTGGCCACCTTATGAGTGCAAGTCCAACACTCTTTTAGCTCTGCATTGGTCTCCACTAGCTCCTGAAGAAAACTTTCTTACTCTTCAGCTGCTAACTGTTAATGCTATGCTCACCAGATGGTCTTTAATGTTGTCTGTTTGCTGCTGGGCAGGCAGTGATCTACAGGTTTTCAGAGCTTCTTTTCAGGAAATGATGAGAGTGGTTAAAGTGAATTTAAATCGTAAAAACAATAGAAATAGGCTAAAATGCAGCAGTTAGTAGCTTATGAGAAACCTTTTCACATTGTCTACAGTCATTCTATCCATTGTTAATATACAAGATGTGGATTAGCATAGGTTGGTTTACATAGTGGGTTCCCTAGCTGTCTGTGTAGAGCTGCAGCTATCAAATATTTTAGGAATCGAGTATTCTACTGAAAATTCCATCGATTAATCGAGTAATTGGATAAAACATATTTTTGTTTAGTTAAAGAGCAATTATAAATATACATGAAACAATAAGACATTTCACCTAATAATGAACCATTGGTTTCCTTTTTTAACTACTCAGTTAGCTTTATGTTTTTATTTTTCACCCTCATCATTCTGCAGCGCTGTGTTTTTACAGGTTAAATAACGCCTGTATGAAAGGCACGTTAGCCACGCATCAACAGTAGTCATAATTAATAGAAACGTAGCCCTCCACAGGGCTAACGTTATGTTAGCAAGGTACAGTAACGTTAATCTCATTAATTAGCGCTACGTTAACTTCATTTTGCCTTGTCTCGGGTGACGGTCCTCCGCTCTCGGAGTAAACAGGGGGCCTTCGGTGGAGATGCTGCAGTATTGAAGACGTACTGTTGTATAATACATGCAGCAGTGTTCGCCTTGGTGTCCAGCTTGAAATGCTCCCACACTTTTGACATTTTCTGCCTTTTCTTTGTGCCTTTCTCTTCGCTTTCATCGCCTTCTTCGTCGTTACCTCTACATCCATGGTTAAAACCGAACATATCCGCCGCCTCTTTCTTCTTCCTTTACGTGTGTGACGTCAGCGCGTTGTGCCGCATTAAAAGTAGTCTGGGCAAAATACCATGCTTTGAGCTGGCAAAATTAAACGATTCCTCGAGGCAGAGAAAATTCCTCGATCATTTTTTGTAATTGAGTTACTCGAATTATTACTCGAATCGTTTCAGCCCTATGTCTGTGTCTCCTCAAACCAGTTGGTAATGTAGTATGTTTCTGAAGCACTATCTGTATCTGTGGCAGATATGTTGGAACTTTACATTTCTAAACATTTCAGTAATAGTGTGGTTAGATTTAGGCACAAAAAAAAAACACTAAAACAAATCCAGTTTGGCGTCTTGTTCCCCTTGCCATCCCCTCCAACAGATATAGATATAGATATATAGAAATAAAAAAAGATACAACTAGCTGTGTTAGTAATGTGAGTGAAATATAATGCAATTTGTTTTATATTGTTGTTTAGTTTATACTCAAATAAAGGGATCATTCAGTAGAACTACAACAGTTGTTGGAAGGCGGTGTTAAAAGTTTTGTTCACGACATCCAGAGTATCACCATAGCAGCAAAGTATTTGCTATTTGAAATTATCGTAGAGTCATGGTGCAGACAGATAAGTCACGCTCCCTCTGTGTGTGTTGTGATCTGAGCTTGTCTGTGGTTTGTCGTGGGAAGACAGTCGGATGTGTGCACATAGACATGTGTGTATCCCACTCTGTGAGCGTTGTTACTGTTTTTTAGCGCTGTTTATGGAGTTGGCTTGGTTAGCTGCCAGCCTCAGGCTTAGCCACCTCCATGTTGAGAACCGTCTCCAGACAACTCATAAGCTCAGAATTTTGCATAGATAATAAAAAACGATCGTTTAGGACATGAACTCATAAGGATAATGGATGGATGGTTGTTAACTGCGGTTGAGGAGGTGTTTAATTCTCCATACTCAGATGCCAGGAAATTCAGCTCCTGCATCTCTTTTCGGAGGTGTCTGTGGTTTCACGGTCACACTGCGAGAGAGCTGAAAGCATTCTAATAGCATCACCTCAGATGACCACGCTCACTCACAAAAGTGGCAGCCGCTCTTTCTCTCTCTCTCTCCTCACAGCTACTGTCTACCTTGTTGGCAAGGCTTCAGCTGCTGACTGTCTCGGAGTACCTTTTCAGAGAAACAGAGACAGGTAGAGAGACAGACGGAGACTGATAGTAAGAGGGAGAGTGAGATGGAGTGACAGAGACAGAAGGTCAAAGAGAGGCAGTGACAGAACAAGAGGGAAAGCAACACAGATAGAGAAACTAAGAATCAGGAAGAGAGAGTCAGAATGTGTGTGTGCGTGTGAGTGTGCAAGAGAAGGCTGAGCCACAATAAGACACAGAGAGAGACACATTATGATGCTGGCATTGTCTTCTTTACTAAATGAATCCAGCTCCATCTTATTATCCATCTCGCAGATAAAGCCGGAACAAGCATCACAGCCCAATGTATTTTTGTTCTTTTTCTTCTTTTTCTTTTATAGCATGTTTGTCTTCTTCCCGAATCCGTTCCTCCTTTTTCTTTCTCTGCAGTCAATGTGGCTCTAACATTTTTTTTATTCCTCCATTTTCATTAAAACATCCATGGAGAGAAGAGAGGCAAAACGGGAGCGCTTTATTTGTCAACCCGCTGGGAAGCTCCCGCATACCTCGGCCAATTAACGGATAGCTTTGTTGCGAGACACGGTGCTCAGTGCCAACAGCTAGTGACATCTCACTCAAACCACACACACACACACACACACACACACACACACACACACCCACACACCCACACATTAGGTGCAGGGATACGGGCAGACCTACACATGCACATAAACACGCTCCAGGAGGTATACACGCCCACACACATGCTGTACATGCTGTATGCTGTATACCCAGGTGCGTACATATGTCCAATCCATACACAAAGATGGATGTTAGTAAACACAAAAACACATAACAAACACACAGAAAGAGCAAAAGAAGGGATTAACAATTAATTTGGTTCCTATTTAGCTGCGTGGCTCATATCAAAGAGGCAAGTAGCTTTGTCTTCATACTGCTCTGGGCTGCAGGGCTGATTGGTCTAAATTGGCTGTGTGACATCTGTGGCTGTGTGTATCTGTGTTAGTATGTGTGTGTGTTTCTGAGGGCCTTATCAGTCTGTGGCAATGGAGTGTGTGATGTGATGAGGCTGGGGTCACAGTGGAAGGACTCTCTTGGTTATCAACATTCAGAATGCCAAAGCAGATGAGCCATACACAATGTGAGATGAAGAGTGGGATAGACACAGAGGAGGGAGGATGACAATACCAGCACTTATTTGAATAAAGTAATTGCGACACCTTGGTGTAATTACTGAAAGCAAATAAAACCATTGGAGACATGACGGGCAACATTGTGCTTGATTTAGTGTAGTGTGAGTGTTTCCTCAAAAGGAAGCTGTCAATGCCTGTAAACCTTATTACTTCCCTTCCTGACTTTCTGGTGTCCTTGTTAAATGTATTTTCCCCCTTTTATAGTCACTCTGGGTGAAATATGTCTGGGGTTAGACAACCGTAACATATTTGTTGGTCAGAAAAATATACAACTTAATTTTTCTTTAAACGGCAGAGAGGCATGACAACATATCATTTGATGCTGCCAAATATAACATTAATAAATGGTGGAAAAATGCCTTTAACAAATAAAATATTTTTTATTAATTAAATTCCATAATTTAGTTATGTTTTAACTGTGCTACAGTTACAATTACAGCAATACTCAGTGTAATACCCTGTAGTATCCTACTTTATTCTTACCAACAATGCTCCTGAATGTATATTTTACATATAATGTACATACTGTATATATATCAAACTCTTATTTCAAAAAATTATTTTATGTACTGTATGTTGTTCATGGCAGCATAATGCGCATATACATACATACATACATACATACATACATACATACAAGTTTTTACATTGTATTGCAACATAATGTACACATTTTTATATTTCTAAACTTAACATACTGATTTTATGTGTTGTATTGGAGGAAACAGCACATTTTTGTATATATTTTTACACAATTCACATACTGAGCATATTTTACATTTTATATTTTTAAATATGTTACATGCTGGTGTGAAAATTGAAGAATATTGCACATATTTTTTAGATTTTAACTCCTTACTTTCATACTTCTTATTTCTACTTTCTGTTATTCCCCCTGCTTTACATCCGAGCAACTGTAATGTAGCACAATTTCTCCCTTGGGATCAATATAGTATTCTTGATTGATAAAGTCATGCAGCATATTTCGAGCCAAATCCGAACAAGGTTAGACACAATGTAGTGTAAGAAATCAGGAGAGAGTGCTAATCTCCTCAGTGAGGGTATGGTGTGGTAACAGTCATAGCATTACCATCTTGAATGTGATGTGTGAAACACATGTACTGCCTTTGGGATGGCTGAGAGAAAAATAAAGGAAGGGAAAATGTTAAGGAAAGTGTTCAGCAGAGGCAAAGAAAGTGCAGTAATAAATACCAATAGAGCAAAGGAATGGATCAGCTGAGAAGAGGATAGGGAGGGATAGGGCTGCTTGAAATTGGGGGCAGGTAGAAGGCGGAAATGAGGAGGAGGAGAGACTGGGGAGGAGAAGCAATAAAGAAGCATGGCGGCTGGGAACTGAGATGTAACAGTGGTGGTGCTCCTGCTGCGAGAGGGCAAATAGAGATGAGACAGAAACATGGAGGGAGGCTGAAAGAGGTATATATATATATATATATATATATATATATATATATATATATATATATATATATACACACATATATATATATATATATATATATATCGTGGTAGAGTCACACCAATACACTGTATCAGTTTGCCAGTGAATATGGTGACTGGGTTCTTGTCATTAAAAAAAGAAACATTGTCTAATTGATGTTTGGTAGCCTGTAATGTGGACAGATTCCACAAAAGCATATCTGTTGTTTTTCCTTCTATCTTCAGTAGCAACAATTTTAAGGCATAAATATTGGCCTTCAAAGTAATATTGAAGACACAGGAGTGCTTCAGCTGCCTTCTGTCTAGACAGTGTACTGTAAATAAAACCTGCTCCAGTCAGAACCTCCTCCATTGTTTAAGTATTTGCTCTGCACTTTTGTAAGCACATGGAGAAGCAGGTGTCGAAACCGCAAAGACAGGAACCGATTACAGATTTGAATTACAGTGTGAACATTTTCAAACTGGTTTGATATTAAGCCATACACCAGACCAGTTTATCAGATTTTACAAGGTGTCCCACTTGACTCAGCAGTTGCTTCTCAATGAAACATAATGACACTGTGTCCCAACAGCAATTATGCATTATGTTTCATCAAAGTTCTGAGTCCACACTGAAACCATTAAATATGCACTTCTGGTACTTCATGTAACCAACCTCATTGCTATCAGCTGTGCACTTGAAATCAGAATAGAGACACAAACACTTAAAAGATGAAAAAGAGTAGCCTACTCGTGATCTTCCTACATTTGTATTGTTACTTTATTAAATAAGAAGACTTTATGTTGTGATATTATTTGAAAATTACTTATGATATAGCCAACATAAAGTAATGTTAGCTTAGCTTGTTTTTAGGGATGGTCATTTATCTAAGCTGAGCAGAACCTTTCCAGGCGATCTCCCTCCAGCCAGCTGACACTGTTTTTAAGGTTCTATATTGAAATAAGCAGGTGTCATATAAATAATTCCTCCTTTTAACCTCATCAATTAGCTGCTCCTCTACCACTGCAGCACTTTCAAGGCAAGCAACAGGAACAAAAAGAAACATGGCATCTGATGAAACTTAAGCTTACATACCTGCAGCCATTGAGGACAGCTCTTTCGTTGGCTCCAATTCCAAAATGTTGTCAGGGTCTAGCTATTTGAAATACTAAAACTGCACAAATATAACATGTCTCCTCTCATCACCCCGAACAGTGAACAAATACAGTGTGCGCCGCACTCCCCTCCGCTGAAGTTTGATCTCTCTCATGTTGCCGACACCCACCACCTCGGCTCAGCAGCAAATTACACACAATCTTTTGGACACTAGTGGATCTGTTAGTCAGTTTATAACCATTATTGTATATTATTCACATGGTCATATTGCTTGTTACTAAAGCAGATTGAGCTGGATGTAGAGCTATGATTTAGGTTACTTTTGATATTGCCAGAATGTGTCACAATGACAAATGCCAGTTCTGCTAGTTTGCATAAAATCAAACTGGTTCAAGCTTGCACACCGGACTGGACTGTAGTTTAAATATGCTTTTATGGCATCTTTGATGAAAAACTACAGGTCTTCGAAAGTCCAAATTGAAACTCTAACACAGACTCTGACTAAACCTGGGAATGAAGAACCTTGAGAGGGATCAGAAGGTGTCAGGTTGGGAGATGAAGGGCTGTTAAAGGGCGGATGGAAAGGCTTATTGTACCTCAGAAAGCAGCAACATGTGCAGTTAAACATCCACAGTCAAGCGCCATCTGAACACAGGTTATGTCATTACTGCAGTTATGAAGTTTGAGTCTTTCTTCAGTTAAAAAGTCCAGTAATACTGCAGAGAAGAACTCCAAGCAGGAGGCTAAACACAATCACTCATCCTCAAAAGGAAAAAAAACCCAAAAAACATTGATTTTTGATTTTCTCTCTTTTTGGAGCAGAGTTTATGAAGAGCTCTCTCCAATAACTGCAAGCAAAAAGCCAAGAGTGATCATATCATCAGGGGACAAGATTCTCAACTGACACTTTTTTTCTATTAATAACATGTTTTTATTCTGCCTTTTCTTTCCAAGTCGATACTATTGCACAAAGAAGATAGTCAGGTTCAGAGGGTCAGGAATATATGTCATTTTGCTACAATAAGAAAATTGTACGCTCAGCACCTGATTCTGCATTTTTCCCGTATGGAAAAGTAGCAGCACAGTGTAAAATGGTAAGAGTCTCAAGAAGTAAGAATACTATTTTATTGTACAAGTCCTAGATTCAAAATTTTAGTGTCTTAGCAAGAAAATATACCATATGTTATAATTTAAAAAAAAAAAAACACATGATACAAAATGGCCCATTTCAGTATAATATCTTTGGCTTGGGTGGTATCTTTTTTTTTAATACCTTTTTACCTTTCTGGAATTTCAATGGGGTATACAGTATATAACGGTATTAGTGTGCAGCGCTAGCAACCAATCCCCCAGCAACTTCGCTATATCTTAGAGTAAACTACAAAAGACAGCCTGTCTTGCTATTTGTAGTTTACTCATTCCACAGTACACTCATGAGATGTCAACAAAAGGAAGCATTCTTACATCCATTTCCCTAATTAAACAGAGAAAGACAACCATACACCTTCTTACTTTTTTCTCTTTTACAGAAAGAAGACATTAGCCTAATTTCCTTGTTAACGCATCATAAAACACACTTCATTGAAACTCAACAGACACAAAATAAAACTCACCAAAACTGTCTTGGTCCGTCTTGGTCCGTCTTGGTCTGTCTTGGTCAGTCTTGTTCGTCATTTAGTAGTTAGTTATATCACTGTTGTAACAATCAGCAACTCTGGTTTGGTCAAAATAATCCCTTAATTCAGCCAGTTAGATGTGAAAATAAACTGGTTTTCCTGCAGTCTCTCTGATCTCTCTCTGCTGCTGCAGGCACTAGACGGGCTGTTGTTGTCGTGCTGTTTACAGATTTGTAACATTTTCTTCACCACTTGCAGTCAGCTCAACTGCCTGTTGCACCACACCGACCTCTGGTGGCACTTGATGTGCACTGCATGCAAAACCCCCTCATTCCAGCCTCTCTGTGATGAAGTTAATAGAAAGATGAGGGTCTGTATTTATCAAACTGTCAAAACTTCTGAATACCCTGGTATACTGTAATACTGCCCAAGACAATAATATATTTTTTGATACTGGGTTGTACTTGTTGCATCTAAAGCTGGAAAAATGAACTACTCTGCACCCACAGTAATGCATGAACATTTTTTGTTGTTTCTATTTTGTAGTAATAATCTATCAACAATAAAGTCACAACAGTTGCAAATTAAATATAGTTGAGTAAAATGCATTAGTTAGATAACTTCATTATATAACACACCCAGAGGGGAAGTAGTTTAGTCCCCTATGCAATTTGACATGTAACAAAAGGCAGCTCACAGATAACATTATTATCATCTATTTGACATTGAGGTGGAATGAAATAGGAAGCAGCACAAATCAGAAGTCCTAAATGAAGTTTAACTTCCTCAGAGTTGAACTCAAGTACAGCTTTTGAGTAAATTTTCTTTGTCACCTTCCACAACTAAGATCTTTATGTTCATACTGTGGAATTGTCCATTCTACCCACTGTCTTCTGCTGGTCAATGCCCAGCAGCTTCCCTGCAGCCAGACATTCAGGACTTTCATATCACCTCATAGTGTCAAAGAAAGGGGCAGGGACTTGTCCTCTTTTACCGTTCACGTTTTCATTCACAAACACATAATTTCCATTCGATCAATCATGCATATATCCATAGTGGAATGTGATTTAATACCTGCAAACTCAGTTTGGGAAAAAAAATATAAAAAAATATATCTGGAACATGCCTCAGACAGAGGAGAGTGAAATATGTAAAACCTTAACTTTTCTTCCTTGAATTTTTTGCTCATATCTGGGTTATCAAAGACTGCTGTAGCTGACATTCTGATTAGATCCAAGACACCATGGTTATTATCTAGCCCAGAGGCATGCACACGTGTCTTGGTTTGACTGTCTGTGTGTGTGTGTGTGTGTGTGTGTGTGTGTGTGTGTGTGTGTGTGTGTATGTATCATGCATCTGTTGCCCCGTTGAGCCAAGATATTGGCCAGTTGCCTTTTGATGAGCAAGGAGATTATTATATTCTCAAATACCCGAAAAATGGATCTGTCCTTCATCTTCCATCAGATGGGTGAAAAGGTCCTGCTGTGATGCACATCATTATGTGTGTGTGTGTGTGTGTGTGTGTGTGTGTGTGTGTGTGTGTGTGTGTGTGTGTTTGTGTGTGTGAGTGAGTGAGTGGGCAGAAAATGAAGTCGAAAGATCATAGCTCATGTCATTAAATACTTTGTTTTTAAAGAAACGTTCCACTCTAACCTCCTACTGCTTCCTTGACTCTTCTTCATCCACATTTTTTGGACAGATTGTTTATAAAAGTGGACACCACGATGCAGGATTTTGTGAAAGATGGCAGAGAAGTGTGTCTGCAAATTCATTTAAATCAGTAATGGCTTGCTGCAGATATTACAACGATACACGTACTGACGCTTGGAAACCATGTTAATGATACATCTTTAAAAAAAGACATGCCAAAAGTCAAATGACTAGCTTACAACCAAAAAGTCAACATTTTTGCAAAATTATTTATGACAGAAAACTACAGTTCAAACAGGAGAGATCAACACAATATAAATACTGCTGAAACAACTAAATGTAAATTGTTATTAATAATAAGAAAATAAAAATAAATGAGTCATCTATTATCATTTATCACACTTGCAGCTTCCAGCTTTTCAAATAAAAAAAAAATAAAAAAAGTTTCTAATTTTCTTGGACAACACAAGCTAATTGGGAAGGGCTTTGAGAAAAAAAATCAAAAACTGGCAAAACGATAGTGAAAAATCCTCTTTGACATGTTTGAATACATTTAAAAACAATCTACTTTGATTAATTTTTGGTCTGATATTGTTTATCTATAAGGAGCTTTATTATAAATTCTTAAATGCACAACAATGCCTTCTCCCTAATTGAAAAATCTGTGATCACACTTCACTGTCCAGACCATTCTCTGCATGTGCACAATAACAGCTGAAACACAAATCGATACAGCATAGTATTATGATATTTTGTATGGGAGTATTATATTGATATATAGACGCATTTTTAAAAAAAAAACTTTTATAAATTATTATTAAAAAAAAAAGCAAATTAAAGTGTTGTAAGCCTACTAGAACTAGATACATTTTTCTGGGAAAAAAAATCTTATCAGAAAAAACTGATGTTGATAAGTTTGTTTTTGGGGACATATAATGGGACATAATTTGCAGTTGAAAAGTCAGAATATTGCAAAATATTTTAAATTGCAATAATACAGTATATCATGACATAAGTATCATGATAATATGGTTGTGTGGGACCTCTAATGATTCCCACTATAGGCGGAGCAGGGTTACCTTAGGATGTGCAGCCTCTAATATTTGGTATTGAATTAATTAGCTGGATCATTTAACTACAGTATTCATTGACTGATTTATTTTAATGAGTCTAAAATAGACACAAGAAAAGAGAAATAGGATGCAGAAATACAAAAAGCATTATTACCAATGACCATGCCTTTTTTAAAGAACATGAAACCTCTGCAGATTCAGAACTCAGCTGGTTAGTTCAGTTGTTCTGTTACTAACAGGAGACAAAAAAGTGGCGTTGGGTTTTAAGGGTTTTGCCTGACAAAGCAGCTAGTGCAACTGACAGACATTAAATCCCTAAAGACTTATAAAACGATTACCACAGGCTGGTAGTTCGTGTTAATTTCAAGCTCTACTTGCAATATTTTGATATTTAATATCTGTGATGGCTGCAAGGAATTTCCCAAGTCAACAAGCTTCCGTAACATGACAGTCTAACAAGCAACAGAGCAGAGGATCAGACGGAGCAGCCTGTTGACACTCTGTGGCTGCTGCGGTAATAAAGGCGAATGATGGCAAACAGCAAGACACAATTTCAGCTCAGCAATGGAAAATAAAGCTGTGTAATGAAAGCACAGATGTAATCTGTACACTGTCTGCAGAGGGAGAGCAGCAGAGACAGCACAAGAAAGATAGAGGCAGAGGGAGAGTCATTTCTTGCAGATCGATAGAGAGATGAAAAAATGTGTTAATAGCACAGTTTTGGTGACAGGAAGGAGTGTTGCTATTGTTGCTTTTTCGGTGGGAATGCATGATTCATCAAAGTTTTTTTTTAATGTTTGTCACACCGTGCCCTCTTCTGGATGGAGTGCATGAAAGGATACACACAAAAATAACATAAAAAAAAAACCATTTAGACACAGAGCTGATGACCAAGATTTATTGATCTTGAATGACATCTGAGCTGGCCGCATGTTGGAAAAACAGGCAAAAAAGAGTACAAAGTGCATTCTTATTTTCTGCCAAGTTTTGATGCAAAAGTTAAATTCAGTTAAAGCTGAATCAAACCTTCTACACTGTCCAGTATTACACCTTTTAATCCAGCCTTGAAATTTGTGGGTTATGATAGCATCAATGTCACTATATTTCCTATATAGAGCAGTGATTCTCAACCTTTTTTGGGCCAGCACCTCCCTGTCCATAGCCCAAGTACCTAACTGCTCCCTGTCAGTTAAAATGTAGGCAAGCAATCTTAACTGAATATTGATTTTATTTATTATTCTGTTAAATGATTTAAAAACATGTCATTGAATGCCAAACAGCAGATTTAATTGATCAACTGAAAAAATCATTTTAATTTGTTTTTAAGAGTCAGAAAGCCACGTGAATAGATTAAATTTATGAGTGTTAAACAAATGCATTAGTTAGAAATTTGACATTCAAGCTTTAATTTGGTCTCATTATTGATCGCAAACAGCAGCCAATTAGAAAGTGGTAATTTGGCACTGGTGTCTACTGGAAGAAAAGCTTAAGGCTATAAAGGTTATCCTACACATAAGACGTGAGGCGGTCTGAGAGCAAATTTTGTGTCATACACTTCATTTCCTGCCTTCTGGTGAATTTTTAAGTGCCAATTTATGGTGCAAATGTTTTTTTATGTGAATGAAAACAAAATTTAGGTGCCAAGTGGCAATTGAAAATGGATTGGCTTTAAATGCAGTAAAGCTCTTGTTCACTCTGTATTGCTTTCATATATGTATTCTGTTAATCATCTTTTCTTATTTAATGTGATCTCTGCTGAGTCAGCACACATGCAGGCATGATTTACTCTTCAGTGCATATTTGTCTGTTGTTTGAAGAAGTAACCTCTTAAAATGGACATGTGGCACCTCTTCACATCAAAATTCATTTATAAACCCCTGGACTTAAATTCATATGTATTTGAGTGAGATTTCTGCTCATGTTCAAAACTTTTTTACACATTGAAAACATATCCAAAAATGATGTCATAAGGTATTTTTTTTTACACTATTGGTGTGATTGGTTTTATTACATAGGCCTATTCAATCAAGTTAGGAGCAAATGTAATTACATTTTCAGGAGCTTATTACAATATTGGGTACTACAACATTTCCTGATGTTGTAAGGCTGTAACAATTTGAGCCTGTTGGTGGGAAAAACAAGCACATAAATTGACAGCAGCCTTTTACTCTGCTGCCGGCTGTAGCACTCTCTCTATACTGGACCGATTTCAAAAGTTGTTCCATACTTAGACACAAAAACGTGAGGAAAAAAGGTTTGAAAATAACCGGAGTCTCAGTTCAGTGGGGAGTGGGCCATGATCAGCTGTAGTCAGTGAGCTTAGTATGCTGATATACTGTCACAGTCTTTGGAAATGACCTGTCCTCTGCGTGTTTTGTCTGATGTTTGATTTTATTATCTGGCACTGGATTGTATTTCAGGGCATAGAAGAGATTACATCATGATTTATCCAGCTTCCCCCATCTGTTATTTTGTCCTCCGCTCCTCTCTTGTCTCCCCACTTCTGTAGTTACTCCTGTGTTTGTGTCCTTCCCCTCTTTTGCTTTCCCTCGCAGTGCTTTTAGTAGAAATATATGGGTCAGTCAGCTATGATGAATTAAAACTATGTGTGTGTGTCTGCGCACTTGTGATATATTACTGTGTGTGTTGGTGTGTGTGTGTGGTATGTGTTTGATATATTTAAACAGTGCGTGTGCTGCATCCATCTCAGGCAGCCATTGTGTGTCGGCAATAAATCACAATCAGTTTCACCGTCACATCCAGGAAACCTGACAGGAGATGCCACACTACAGCACCAGGATGCTGTGTGTGTGTGTGTGTGTGTGTGTGTGTATTTTACAGGATGTGTGTGTGTGTGTGTGTGTGTGTGTGGGGGGGGGCTACTATGCTAATACTGTAAAGCTCTCTGTTAGATGAGGTAACATATGGGCTGAATGTTGTACATTTACAATCAAGGCAAAAACTTTATGGTGGAAAATCAGAATTAAAATTATTTTGTTGAATGATTACGTTTTAATGTTTTTCAATTCCAAAGTCCATATTGACTTACATTTTCAGAGCTAAGCCCTTTTAATAGAGAGAGTAGGTGATCTTGAATTGAATAACACAGTAGATATATCTCTTACATACAATAGCACTCTGTGTTTAATCTTCCTGAAGTAAGGAATGCTTCACTGTAATGATAGCTATTTAAAAGAAACATTAAGGAGGATTGAGTCAAATAAAAATTATCAGATCAAGTATACTTCTAGATTCAAAGGATTCCAACAATGTTCACAAAGACGTGTTCGACTTTCATCTGTGAAGCTTTGGAGGAAGCGCATATTAAATTCACTGCATAAAGGAAATTAAGGTTTTTACTAACTGAATCCAAGATCTTAAGATCTTCACAGGAGAGGGTTAATATAAAATTATGTGCTGCCTTAAGTTAAAAAAAGGGGGTTCCTACATTGACAGTCATATGTCTGTAACGGGGGGAGGAGGAACGAGAGAGTAACACATAAAGAATGAGACAGAAAGAGACCTGCAACGCAAAAAGAAATGGTTGAACTCTAATAATGTAAGTCCCTTAAGTAGGGGTGAGTCATATGGACAGAATTTCCAATGACTCAGTTTTTGGGACTAAATTTCTCCCCCCAAAAAAAAGATTACCTAAAAAGAGCTTTGTAATTTGCGAGTAATTCTAAAAAACAAAAACAAAACTGAGTTTCCCTGAAAGAAAAGTTTTGACATTTTTCTAGAAGCCACTTTTAAATGCAAAAAAAATCATTTTTTTACCAGTGAATTCACTACTTTATGTCAAACTATCTAATCAAAACACACATATCCAATATTGCCATTAAGAAGCTACTCATTGATTTACCACACTGCCTTAAAAGGCCTAATACAGTAGACTTCCTTTCTATCATTTAGCCAAGTGATGACCTTTGGATATTGTATAGATATTTCATATTCAGTTTGTAAACAGTACAGAACAAGTGATAAACTGTATAATCACCCCAATCAGTGAACATGGTATCTGCAGGAAGTTTGTGTAAAATAAGGGATTTTCATGATTTTTGAGCAGATTATATTTGTTGAATATTGCATCAAAGATGAAGTCTCCTGATATTTTTTGGAACTTTTTATACAATGTTCTGTCTGTACAGTGGTCCCTCGCTATAACGCGGTTCACCTTTTGCGGCCTCGCAGTTTCGCAGATTTTTTTTAGTGCAATTTTGCATGCTTTTTTTTTTTTTTTTTTTACAGCGCATTGTGTTCTGCGTCCTGATTGGCTAAGGGACTGTAGACCATTGTCAATCAATCTTCTCCATGCCGTGTCTCCTGTACAGCACAGAATGCGTTCAGCTTGCCACATTTACATAAATCTTCGATCGCTAGGCACGGTCGGAGGAACTGTGAAATACTCGTGAGTCACTATTTATAATTTTTTATGTGTCCAACCTCGTAGGTTGATCGTTAAAATTAAATTTGTTAGTTCTAAAAGCCATCATAATTATTTATAGGAAAACGTTTATATTTTTATTTCTCAAACAAATGTTTGGGCCTGAAAACAGGTTTTGATCTTTGGTTTCATTCTATAATACTGGACTTATTTTCCTAAGAAGGTTTGAACTTTGTGTTTGTGTTGATGTGTTATGTTATGATGATAATGCCTGTCCTAGAGAAGTGTATAAAGTGTGTAGTGAGGGGTTTTACAGCCTTAAAACATCTATAATAAAAAAAAGTAAATTGTATTATTGTATTATTGTAAAAAATAAAGCTGACTACTTCGCGGATTTCGCCTATTGCGGGTTATTTTTAGAACGTAACTCCCGCGATAAACGAGGGACCGCTGTATTGCCTTTTTTCTCTTTGCTCATCGGTCAAACATACTTAATTGTCTCCTTTGTGTGACAAATTAGTTGTTTTCTTCTCCCTCACGCTTGGCCATTGTTCTGTTAGCTCTTTGATTGCTTTAACTGTGTAGTTTTCTAAGAAGAGAGATTTTTTCAGTTTATATCTTGAATAATAATGTAAAGTTTAAAAATAATAACATGAAACCAATGGCCTAATACTACTAGGAATGCATATTGTCATATGGCTCAGTCGTAATTATTATTCTTACCTGAAATAACTAGCTTTTTTTAGGTGCTTAAGGTGAAGAACTCAAGAAACTTTGTGCACATATTAGAACTGGTGAAAAAAAAGATATTTTATGGGTCTCAAGCTTCTGTTGGATAAGATGGCTAAGTAGGACCCCCTACAACATTTATACCAAGCTGCCCCTGCCTTCTCTTTCACCTAGACGTACAAAAATTGATAGGCACATGTAACATCCAAACACATATTTATTAATTTAGTTATAGTTTATTTGATAGGGAAAATGCAAATACACATGCAACTTCCGCCTGTTAGAAACAAGCTGTAGTAGCTGAAGTTTCACATATGAAAATTATAGCTATTGCTAGTTTCCAACTCCTGTCTCTAGTTAGGCTTTTAGTTGAGAAAAAGAGAAAAAGGGATATGATATGAAGGATACATACATTCAATAACAGCTATTGTAAAAATAAGACTTAAGATACATAGAAGTACAACATACAGTTACAGTAAAAAACAAAACAAAAAAAACAACAAAAAATAAATAAGTAAAATTGAAATAAAATAAAATAAAAGACACCAATATCAATGTTACATACAGTTAAAACACTCAACAATGAGATCTTATAGAAGAGTTAAAAATTACATCACATCTATGATCTTGCTTCAACCAACCTTTAACATGCTTGTTAAAAATCTTAATATCTTGTGTTAATTTAATTTCGGGTGGTAGTGTGTTCCATAATTTAGAGCCTTTTATAGAAAAAGCTGACTGCCCCAAGAAGGTGCATGATTTTATAATTGCCACTTGCTGTGCCCCTGGTATTCCTACCATTTTGCCTTCTGATAAATTTGCACAAAATGTTCAGGGCTAAATTTTGAAGACATTTAAAAATCAGTTTGAGGGATGAAAAATTTAGAATATTATCAAAACTGAGCAAACTCTACTGCTTTAGTATGTGGCAGCGATGCCATCTCATGGGTTTTTTATCCATTATTTTTAACGCTTGGTTGTACAGAGATACAACAGGCTTAATTATTGTCAGAGGGGCTTAGCTCCACACTGTAACACAATATGAGATATGTGAAAAAATCATTGTGTTGAATTAGTTAGTTTGAAACAATTTAGATTGCGTTTTTTACTGTCTGTGTAATCATTTTGAAATCAAATTTGAGTTTAGAATCTAAAATTACACCCAAAAATTTGAATTCATTTACAGTCTCAATTTCTTTTCCCTGCACTACTGTGTTTTTACAATTGTAGTATTTTTTTGTTGGAAAAACACATAGAGACTGCCTTATTCATGTTCAGAATAAGCTTATTTTGATAAAGCCACTTACATAATCTATTCATATGTGATGATAATATCTCAGTTGCCTCATTTGTTGTCTCTGCTGAAGCGTATATAACTGTATCATCAGCATAAAGCTGGCAACCAGCCCCTGGACAACTTTCAGGCAGATCGTTAATAAAAAGGCTAAAAAAATCAGTGGGCCTAACACTGAGCCTTGGGGGATGCCCACAAAAGTCTCTTGGAGCCATACCCTTAACTCAACAGGAAGTCAGCCATTTTGAAGGTTTTTTTTGTTGTTGTTGTTCAAATGTATCAGGATATATAACATCTTATTTTAGAAGCTTCGAGTAAAAGACTGTGCTTGCGGAGATCCCACTGACAAAGACTGAGTACGTTGGTCGGTGCTGTATGTACATTTATGTAATTTCCTTTTTTTCCTGTAAAACACATGGAATTATAAATGATTCCATGTCACATTTCCTTGTGACACAGATACTTTTTGTAATAACAATAAAATTAACTAATATGTGTATTTGTTTTTGGTCTATTTTGATAAAGCCAACTTCTGCTGAGAACAGAGTATAATATACATTGCAATGCAAGGAGACTATAATCCATGCTTTAGTGTACTGACTGTAGACAAAAAGTTTAAGCCATTGTCTAATCTGAGAATAGCTTCCCAGTCCAGTGACAGGGGTTTTAGTACTATGCCACTGTGTAAAAACACTGATCCACACACACACACTGGAACACCTAAACACCTGGTCTGTATGAGATGGCAGTTGGTCACAGATGTGCCCATCTGGCCTCCACTCTTAGATTGTGTATGCGTGTGTGTGTGTGTGTGTGTGTGTGTGTGTTAGTATGAGTGAGTGCCCTAAAAGAACAGTGAGTCCTAGAACAGAGCGAGATCACTCTGCATCAGTAACCTCCTGAAAAACACCTGGGGGCTGGATTAGGGAAAACAAGCATTTTAGCACAGAAAGAGAGGAAATGTGAGATGAGATTGTGTTGTTGGGGGTGTTAGCAGTGTTAGAGAAAGAGAGATAAAGAATGCTCAGATAGAGATACAAAAACACAACACAGAGAGGCTTTTTTGTGGGTTAGTGTGGCAAACATGTCGCTTATTGTACAAAACAAAGGCTTAGATACAGGGCTGTAGCAACCATTCAGGTCACTGAGGGCATGTAGTAAGGATTTTGTCATGGAATTTTAAACTACCTTAAGAAGAATTTACAGTGATATGTAAATTAAAAATAAGGGGGGAAAATACATGATGAAGGAATTAAATATCTGTAGTATTCAAGGGAGATACCATTCCCCTGGTCAGCAAAATAATCAAATTGCGCCCCCCTCGTTGACCTGCCATCCCTGTCCATCCCCTTTCCAGACGAGGGATGTTAACTGTTTACCAGTGAAGCGCTGAGAGTAGTTTTGACTGGTTCCACATTGCTGTGTGGGTTAATTTTTGCTGCTCATTTTACTGCACAGGCTGAAGCTGCACAGCAAAAAAATATTTAACACTATGCCAGAGTTCCTTTTTAACCCACAAAATAGAGTTAATGCAACACCATGAGATTAGATCTTTAACATAAGATCTGTCCTGAGTTACATTGTGTGCTATTTGAGCGGTGTTAAATAGTCACTCCCTAAAGTGTCCAGGTCATCACTAAACAAATGTTATAACTAATTAACAAATTGCAGAACAATGAACTCCAACAAACAAAACAATTGTCCAAAATAGCATTCAGTCATGCTATACAGTCATGTATACAGATACAGTCATGTATACAGATAATTAAAACATGAATTAAGATATACTGTACACACTTTTATCTAAAACATTGTGTGAGCTTTGCCTGGCATGGAGTGAAATACTTATCCATGGTGATGCAGAAGTTGTCAGTCTTGCTCGTGACGCCCAGCAGGGACGAAGTATGGCTGCTGACGCTGGTTGTGGAGATGCTCCTCCAAACTGCAGTCATTAAGGAAACTCAAATGAGACACAATATGCAGTCAGAAAAAACTAAATTTAAGAAGTGAAAACTCAAAAATCTTCTTACCAACCAGTGCAAGATGGGGATGCTGATCCTCCTCTGGACTGTATCCTAAAATAATGTATCCTGGTCTGCTTGCAGCATCATAGAAGTGTTCCTGAAATTTAAGAAAATAAATAAATGCTTTATCATACTAAAATCATAAGAAATTTAAGAGAATTCAAATGTCAATGTTATGCACATAGTGTCAGGTCACAACATGTTAGTATGACATGAAAGCATTATACCAACAATAACTATGACTTATAAAGCCTTCCTTGGTATATGGATCCTTGAGGGAGGGGAACAGCGTCACTATCTCAGCATACTCTTTTCCTCTGTTTGCCTTAATGTGGAGGTGCCCGAGAGGAGAGATTACGAAAGGTTGACAAAGTAAATGAACTTTTAGAGGAAAAGCTGTATAATATACAATTAGCAGTCACGGAGAGAAGATGACATGTCTTTAACGTTCAGCCACGGTAAAGGTGGATAAAAAACCCACTCAACCATGAGCTCCAGCACCAGCCTCTAACCTTAAACAATATTTTTGTAAAAGTAAAAAACATTAAGCTTTGTTTTCATTGATTTGAGCTTACAAGTAAGTTGTTGTTAATTCAGTTATGTTACAGTTGGTAACTGAAGGTTAGCTAGCTACCATAGACTGCAAGCCAACATCAGCTAACACCCTGGACAAACTCGCTGCTCAGTCATGCAACGGCTTGTAAAGCATTTGATCCCTAGATGTTACAATGTTCATACTGCAGTTTATAGCAACAGTTTTCAGTAGGTTAGCACTTACCCTGTAGAGCTGCATGTGAGGAACAAAATGGCTGTGACTTGTCTCGTAGTCTCCAGCTGTAGAAGTGAAATGCTCGGGCGCCTGTGGGTGGAGCTTAATTGCATCTCTGCAGAGTTGAACTAACACTCACCTGATCACCTCTATCAGTTAACTCCAACACTGAGCGCCATTTAAATCAGAGTGTGTAAAAATTACACTTGAAATCAACTCTGAAATGTTAATCCTGAAATTTCAAAAGTCCAATTTTTGCTGTGTGGGCAGCGGTCATCTTTCTGCATGTTAACGCAACTGGCTGGTTGTCTGAAAGCAAAGCAAACGCACATTTACCACACAAACCATTCAAATTTCACCACCAGCACTTTGAGATGAAGCACTAAAGCTCACTGAAGGAATAGAGCACGGAACCAGAGAGAAAAAAAAATTGTTTTTCACATCTTTTATTGATTTTTTTTTTTAATCAACTGGTTACCAGCTAACCCATTGAAACCTCAGCAAATTGACTTGATTTCTTCCAAAAAAGAAATGATCTGGAAAACGTGCTTAAAAATGATAACAATTCCGTGACATAATTTTGAATATGTTATTGCTTTTGCTCTAGACATTTTCTCCTAGCTTTTTAAAAAGCATTTTCTAAATATTTTAAATTATTGCCATTTGTGGAACATTTCTTATGAAGTAGAGCATTGCCTCTTTTTCCCATGTTTTTTGAAAGAAATCTAACCAGTTTGCTTTAAACCTTTGAAGCCTAAGCAAATTGGCTTGATTGGGAAGAAGGCAAACAGCAACTTATGAAGAAATGACCCAAAAGTTAAAAAAGAAATTTGTAAATAAATAAATTACTTGAAAACTACCAAAAAAGAAGAGAAGAAAGAGGAAATGATAAATATTGTTTTTGTCATTTAATTTTTATGTTTTCTATTCTGTACTGAGACTTACGACTGGTGAATTATTGAGAGTTCTTACATTTTGAAAGAACGTTTCTATAGAATAGCAGCAGCTATGTCACTGTAGCTTTTTACTGTGGCTCGTGTTTCCGTTAAGTTTAGCCACATTAATTTCTGTTCACGTTTGTCTGGCAGTCAACCAGCTGGCCTCTAATCAGTGATGCCCCTCCTGCCAGGTGCAAACCAGAGATCAGAATCAGAACTCTTCTCTGCAGCTTTATTGTCTTTATGACCCCACTGTCCGTCTGCAGCCTCCTCTCTGATTCTGTCCTACTGGTGCCACTCCTTTCCTCTGTCCTTTTTGTCCTTGTAGAAGCACCTTTTCTCCTCCATATTCTCCTCCATCATCCATTGTATTCCTCCACCCTTTCTTCCTCCTCATCATCTTCATTCCTTCCATCCATTTCCTTAAACACTGCAAAGCCCTCCCCCTCACTGTTTTTTTTCTCTCCTCTTTAACCTCCATCCGTTCTGCCTGCTGTGGTCTTGTTCCATCTGAATTTGACCCCTCCGTCTGTCTCTGGCTCTGTGAAGGAGGAAGAGGAGGCGGGGCGGCCCTGAGTCTCCCTACTTTTCTCATTATCTCATTAAGATTACTGTCATAGCACACTAGAATGACCAAAGTGTCCACGCAGCGACTCCACCCTGCCTCTGTGTGTATTTGCACGCCTGTATGCCTACAATATGGCTGCGTAGCATGCATCTGTCTGTGTGTGAATGTGCATGGACAGAGTGTGTTAATTGTGCTGGGCTGGATATGTCTCATTTCAGACAGTCCGCAGAGGCCCACCATGACCTGTCTGCCACATATAACACACTGTCCCCAGAATACTGATGAAAGGGGCAGCTGAACCTGGACTCTGTGTGTTACTTTGCATATGAAACTACCAGATGTTCACAGATCGGTGTTTCATCAATGCAGGTATAGCTTCCAAAATACAACCATGTGATACAAACCAGCTCAGTGATATTCTGTGTGTAAGGGAATGTGTGGTCTTTGAATTATGATTTTAACCATAATCATAGCATTTTTCACAACTGAACCTATTTAAGGGGCAAACTTTATATTGAATATGAATGGATTTTTTTTTTGTTTTTCAGTAGTCACCTCTACCATATCAGCTAATACACATTTTTTACAGATATGCATTTAGGAGGTTGATGCATTTGGATGATGGCCAGAATAACCATGACCGCTGGATAAAGCCATGTTCTTCGGTATTTTGCATGTGGTTGGTTGTTCTTTCTGATTACAATTCTAGTGGTGGTATATAAAGTGCTGCAGGAAGGAGTCCTAAATTCAGAGAAAGCTAGTGTTTTTGTACTCTGGGTTCTCTCATCTTGAGGTGAACTGTTTTTTTTTTGAGGGTTTTGGTTGGATGCCTAAAATAAGGTCTGTGGTTAATACAAGCTTCAGAGAGTTTCAATTTTTGTTCTATGTGATAAAATTTCAGTAAATACCCCACTTGTGAATTCAGAAACATGCACGTGTCCTAAAAATTGCAGTTGCTAATGTGTGTTTAAATGAGCCTCGAGATTACCATAATGCCGAACAACTTTGCAGCCTTGTTGTTGTGGCGATGTTGAAGTCATGTGACTGTGGTGTAGTTGATTATAGCCCAACAACAAGTTTTTTGCTTCTACCTATTGCATTTACACTTTCCAAAACACACATGGTGTTTTTTTGTGAAGATGTTTTCACTGAACTAAATATTTTAGCATCTTTTTTTGGCCCCTGGAAAAATCTAAAATCCTTTGGAAAAAAACCCATGGAGTTTTTGTTGAGGGAATTAGGACAACGTTGAATTCTGGGATGGCCTTCAAATAAACGTCATTCAAACACCACTCTATTTTCTGACCTTTGAACACAAGCTGCAATTGATTTCATAAGCACTGCTCATAGAGGGAGAATACATTAATATGGTTTGTTTTGCATGCAACTAATGCATGCAACCTTGTAAATTCGGGTCTAAAAGTATCATTTTTATTGTAGTTTGATGTCAAGTATGTCTGTGTTCTTTTTCAGTCATCATGTAGTCTGTTACATGTCAAAAATTACTTAAACATGTCAAATGCAACATCACAAAGCCCATTGTATTGCCCTTCAATTATTTATTTTGTCTGACCAATGGACCAAAACCCAAATTAACTTGGTAAAGAAAAGATAAAAAGCTGTAACAAGAGCCGTCTGCCATGTTTAGCTGTGAATAGCAGCTCTATAGGTCCCTCTGTCAGTGGGTCAGTCAGTCCACAACAATTTCTGCACCTTTTAGCAGCCACAGTGTTTTCCCAATGTAATTTTGCAGTTCTAGGATAGTGAAGAAATGCCCTACTCTTTCTATGATTGGCTGGTAGTCGTTGCCTTTGTTGGTTGGATTGGTTAGGCTTAGAATGTCAGGGTAAGCCAATCAGAGGCAGAGTAAGGCAGTGAAGCGTTTAGGAGGCTGAAGTTTGGCATGGAGGTCCAGTGTGTGTGTGTGTGTGTGTGTGTGTGTGTGTGTGTGTGTGTGTGTGTTTATTTTTGTGTGTGTGTGTGTGTGTGTGTGTGTGTCAAGATGTGTGTTTGTATTCATGCCAAAATGGAGGCCTAGCAGTTGGGTGATGCATGCTCGTACGTAGTCGCAGTGATTGTTAATTTAATAATTAATAGGTAATTAATAGATAATTAATAGGTGCTAATTATTTATTAAATAACTGCCTAATTAATTAATTAACTAATCCTTTGGTGTTTAACTAAACATCGTCATACTGAAAGCAAATAAACCTTTGCCACACAAAATATCAGCCACCAGATGAATTTATTTGAAGTGGTTGATGTGGTTATAATGATCAGTACTTAAAGCAACATCCCCCAAAAATAATCGTGCCTGGTTCTAAGAACAGATCATGTCTAAAGATTATAAAACTCATCCTCAATGCAGAGTATTTAAAATGTACAAAAGACTCCATCAGAATGGGTCTTTAACTTCCATTTGAGGATTTGGAGGGAGTGATAATTCTGGAGGCAGAGCCTTGACTGAGTCAGCGCTTCACTGCAGGTTTGATCTGGTTATACAAAGTATACAGGCAGCTCCGAGAAAAGCTTCACAGAAAGAATGAGATGGAGAGCTTGATGAAAGAGATTTATTTTGGGTTCAGATTTGATAACCTGTATTCAGTCTTCCTTCCAATGTCCTCTGCCAGGCTCTGCAGATGCTGTGTGCACCCCAACCCCCACTCCTCTTTTATAATTTCTTTTCAATCAGTTCCACCTGCCTTCTGTGATGGTGAGAGATAAAATATTGGGCCGCCCCAAGCCTCTAAAGTGGATTATCGCCACAGAGACGTGGTACAATTCTGCAGGCTTGAGAGAAAAACGCTGAAGAATTGCAACGTCATCATTAAGCTCAGGCAATGATGGATCAATTTCACGTAAAAACCGACACAATTAACAATTTCCATCACATCTGAAATGTGTTTTATGCTGTTGGTAAACCCATGGCAGGACACATTTTGTTTGTTTGCTGCAGAATATGAAACTCATCATATTATGTGCATATTTGACAAGTCGGTCATTAATTTGGACATGGCATGACTTCTAATGATCATCAACTATTAACAGCGAATTTAATTTTTCTCTCCAAACTGATGTGAGTCATCTCTCAAACATTGTCATATGCTCAATTGGCAAGACATTGACTGCATTCATCCAGCAACTTTTATTTGAAAGAATAAAAGAAATGGAAACGTTGGAAATGATGGTCGTAGAAGTGACGCATCCATCATTGTTAATGATGGAGCTTCGTCATTAATGTCACCTCCATGATTTGCCGTTAGCTCGTCAAAGTGATGAAGTGTTTTAAAGGCAATAACAAAGAGATAAAAACTAGATGATTCGATCCTTTAATTGTAGCTTAACAATACCATCAGAAAGCTGGCATGAGTTATATCTCCAGCTATTACTCTGTAAGTAAACTGTGTATTTCCCCACGAGGTTTGGATGCAACACAACAAGCAGAGGCGACTCATCACAGCTGGTTCGTTTCAGAGCTATTTGTTGGTGCAAAGAGCAGCTACCAATTTGGAAATAGCTCTAATTCTGAAACACCAAGTGCAACAGTGAAACATATACTTATACCAATGTTGTTGTTGGCTTCATCCTATCCTGTTTTGCCTGGATTACACAGGTGATAAGCAACATAGCCCAAATAATTCAACAACAGGTGCATGTGTCTCTTCCTGATAGACATCCAGCTGTGCGCGCTGCTGAATCACTCCACTGAATCAGCCTGGTAGAGAGAGCGTCAACTTGAGCAGTCTTTGCAGCCAAAATTACAAAATGGGGCCACAGCAGAAAATAACTGTTGTAAATCAAAACTATGGCAAAATGTCAGCACAGCCATACCTTAAGAAGAGCAGGTTTATTGTACCGAAGGCATCTTATTTATTTTAATGCAATAAAGTCCTGCAGCCTTTCGATGTCATGTTGCCTTGTGTGGCTTGTAGTGTGCACCAGTATACGCCTGTCTTCAGTGTGTGTTCAGAATCTTTTCATCCCTGGTGACTGTCATTAAAACCATGACAAAAAGTCTTCTTTAATAGACTTTTCTTGTACAGGACAGTGTTACTTTTTATGCCAATAGAGTTAAAATTTAAGAGCAATTTACCGACATAAATGGCATAAACCGACATCTATTATTTACAGCCAGGGACAATTTTGCCCAAATATTTTGTTGCTGATGACCAATACAGTCCATTTGAAACCGCCTCTCATTTATATTTATTTAGTCAACAATAGGTTGGCAGTGGCAAAGGGCTAGGTATTGTTTTGTTTAAATCAAAAATTATTTAAAAAATAATTGTGAAATGAACTCAATATCATGGTAATTCTGCCGAAATTCTATAAAAAAAACAGTAATAGGTAAAGTTCAGACTTCAGCTCATGCGTGTTTAAGCAACTTTCCTGATATTCAAAACTGTCTGCACATTCAAGACATGTCCCACATATCTGAGATCTGCTTAAATGAAGTAGATAATAAAGTCATATTAATTTTGAAAAAAAAAAGGGAAATCAGTCTTATCGTCTTTTGTGCAGTGAGCCCATCTGATAGACACAGAGCTCCACTTGAAACTCTCTGTGGGTGAGAGCAGGTTTGGGGAAGTGTCTCTGCTCTGCTCTTCAGCGGTGATACAGTAACTGCCCGTTTCTTCGTGTCCATAAAGCCTTGCTGCTGGCAGTTTTCTAACAGGACACGCACAGATGTAGGAGTGCTTTCCACGTTATTCAATTGAGAGAACTGAAGGAGGCGCAAGCCCAAAGCACCGGGGCGTGCCATTCCAGAGCAAACAAAAGCTGCACGCAGGCCCTGTCTTGAGCAGGGACAACATCGTCCCCATCTTCCACTTGTAGTTTTTCCTTGTGCTTGAAGGTGTTGTTCTTTATCATTTGGGGACAGAAGAGAACACTCGTATGCTTATGTGCTGCCCCCGTCAGTTCTGGAAGAATTGCACCTTGGTACCAACGGTGCCGATGCTGCTGCAGAAAAACAAGTACTGTCGCATTTTCAGAATGTTGGCACAGACTTGGTACGGAAGTATCGGTACTGGTGACATCACTATTTGGGATATTGATTTACCCTTTAAAAGGTTCTATATAGAACCATTTTGCCAAGCAACAAAGAGCCCCAAGGGTTCCTTTAATGAACCCTCTCAAAAGCCTCAATATAGAACCTTTTCGGGGTGCCAGATATGCACCACGCTAAAGAACCCATAAAGGTTCTATATAGTACCATAAAGAGTATTACGTAAAACATAAATTTTGTTTTTTTTTCTGCATTTGGGATATCACTGCCCTGAAGAATATTTTCCATCAATTTTACATAGTCTGGTGTGTGTTGCCCTGTCCTGGTTTCAGCCATGCTGCAATACCAACAGTTACACAAAGCCTTTTCCATTTGTTGCATCGTTGTCTTTTCTTCACCTTTCTGCTTTCTTCCTTCTTTTTCACTTCCTTCTTGGCCTTTCTTTTGTTCTGAATCTATCATTTTTTAATAATTTTTCCACAGTAATGTTTGGACCTTAAGTCAATGAGCCTTTTTATTTATTACCACATTATGAAGAAGCTTTGCTAAGCATTTGTTTGCAAATGTAGCATCCATCCTTTGGCTCCCTGCAACAGAAATGAGAGAGCCAGGCTGAGAGTGTTGTCAGGTTTGTGGTACTTAGAAAACAGCTCGGCTCTTTGTACCTCATAATTCTCAATTACATGTCATGCTTACCTGCTGTTCTGAACAAATGCTGAATGGTTGAGTGGATAGAGAATATTTTCATGGAGGGATGAAGCATCTGAGTTGTATAACTCATCCTCAGTACTGATAAAAATCCAGCCAGTTTGGGTGGTAAACTGCAACACCGGATGGGAAATAAAGGTAGTAGAGTGTGATTAATAGGAATATATTTCGGTTCACACCTTTTCCATGAAAAGCATCATATTTTTTATAAGCAAAAGATCTGATTTATGCAGCTCAATTGTGTTGCCATGCTTACAGAAGTCTCTTTTGTCTTGTTTTTGTGCAAGGGCACTGCCAAACAGCTGCTGTAAATGGGGTCAACTCAGAATATGCTTCTGCTGATAAAGCAAGTGAAGAGATTTCTTTTTTCTTTTAAGGATAACAGGAAATTGTGTATGCTTTCTGATACTTTAAAGCATAGACACCATAACTAATAATTAGTAGTTGCTGGATAATTTGATTCACATATTTTATTTGTTATATACATTTTGATTGAGTATCTTTACTCTAAAAACTGCACTTAACATAATTCTATAAAGTCTTATTTTATTGGCTCATTAGTACTTGCTCTGCTGGGTAAATAGCATCCAATGTTAGATTAATATAATGCAATCTAATCTAATGAAGTCAATCATCAGCTGGTAGCTTGTTCTCTTTCCTGCTGCTGATAAAGAGGACAGCTGTAATCATGTGGCTGTCTCTTACAGAAGCAGCTTGCTGCCTCTGATGTGTTTTAAACTAACTAGTAAACAGGAAAGACAAACAAACAGAGCTGAGGGGCCAAGCAATGTCCTGCTGTTTCCATGGTGACTAGTTAAGAGCACACTTTGCCAGAACCTTTTTCCAGTTGATTTGCATTGCAAGCAGAGCATCTCAGAGCACTGTGGCTTTACTGTGTGTGTGTGTGTGTGTGTTTGTGTGTGTGTGTGTGTGTGTTTGTGTGTGTTTAAATGATATGGCAGCCAGACATGGTTAGCATGGTGAAAAAAAGAAAAGAAAAGAAAAAAAAAAACAAAACCTCTCATTCCTGACATCTCGAGTTTGATTGGGTTTTTCTAACAGTTGTATTTTTTTGGATTCACTTTGCTCCGTTAAAATTGCTCGTGCACATTTTATATGGATTCTTATTAACAGTGACTTGTGGTTGGCAACACGAGGGGAATTGTCATGATAACAAAACCACTTCCACTCTGGTTCTGCAAACTGACAGGCTGACAGACATGCAGGTTACCGCTCTCACTTCCCTTCAGCCATCACTGCGATGATATGATTTACTTTTTCACATTTTTCAGTGCCTTAAACTCACACTAAACAACATAATGAGGTAGCTCAGCCACAGACTTGTCTTTCTTAATGTTTTACCTAGAAGGGAAAGCTGTTTAAGGCTCATCAGTGTGTTAAATCAATACAAAAGCAGGTTTCTATCATTAGAGATGTGACAGAACCAATCTGCAATTAGAGGAAGCGCAGATTGACTGATCCAAGTTCACAACTTGTGTAATATTGATGAGTACTACATAGTATATGCACTTTTTAAATATTATACCTCTAATTATATATTTGTCATATTATTTGTCTTTATTTTGATGATTTAATGGTAAAAAACATATCTAATGATTAAAACAGGATTATCTCTACTTGAATTGTTAAAAAGAAAGAATTATCTTTATGTTAATGGTAAAAAAAATGTCTAATGGTAAAAAATTAATAAATAATTATCACTACTCTATAAAGGTGAAATCAAACTCAACACAAAGAATTATCTCTACTGTTATTGCAAAACAATATTTCTACATGAATTTAAAAAAAAAAAAATCTCTACCTAAATGGTAAATACAATAATAACAACAACACAAAGAAATATCTTTACTTTAATATAACAAACTATGTCTAATGATAAAGAATGATCTTTTAGACTTAAATGGTTAAAAACAAATAATAATCTCTCTATATATAGTGGTTAAAAAAAAGTAATTATCTATAATGGTAAAAACCACCACCACCAACAACAACAACAACAAAAATGATTATCTCTACTTTAATGATAAAACAAGTCTACTTTAATGGGAAAACAAAATCAATCTACAAATAATGGATGGACCCTTAACATACAAACAGTTCCTCTTTGCAACAGAAATACTGTTTTCTTCACTGATAACTACTTCTGTCAGACTGTCAGACTTCCTGATGTTTGTTTCACAATAAAAACATGGAGGAACTGGGCCATCATGCTACTGCAATGCTTTTAATGTGAAATTTAGGCTTTATTCTGGAAGTGTTGAATTCAACTGACTCAAGATGAACAGTGATTGAATAAAAACCGCAAAGAAGGAGCGTTTTCAATCAACCAATAGCAGCTTCATCAATAGCAGCTGAGCAGCGATCAAAGAAATGTCAGAGTAGCTTCAACTGGTATTAGTTTGTCAGTTAACAGAATTTCTGATAAAAAGAGAAACTCTGAGCAACAAAAGATAATGGGTAAACAGGGAGGAAGTACAGAGTTTGCATGGAAAGCAAACAGCATCAACGGCAAATTAAAATGGGAGCAGCTCATTAAATAGAAGACATTTCGTAATGAAAAACAAGAGAAATAATAGCATAATACTGGAAATAAAGACATGTTTCTTCTTTAAATCTAATTGAAATAAAGGCAGTGTTTTCTTTGCAGGTAAGGTAACTAAAGTATAAAAACTGAAAAAATCCAGATCAGTGTCTTGGCATAGCACACTGCATGTGATTGTTTATTAGAGCTCTACTTGTTGGCAGAGTGATTTATTTTCAACATAAGACATGTAGGAGGAAGAGGAGAGATAGAAAAGAGATAAAGGGCATGCAGGTGTGAAATGCAGTGATCGCAGGGCCACATGTCCTCTTGAAAACCAGCGCGTTACATGAAACATATGCCAGGTGTCTAAATAACAGAAAGGATGGGAAGACAACCAGTGGAGAGACATAAGAGAGAAAACTGGCAATGCTGACAGAGAGGAAAAATATATCTGTATGAGGGAAGTGAGAACATGTGAGGACATCTAAAAGTAGATGGAGAGGTAGAGCGAGGGGTGAGGGAGATCTAAACAAGGCACAGATGATAGAGGGAGAAAGAGAGAGTCATCGCTTATTTATAATCTCTGTTATTCTCTGCTTTGATTCAGGCTCAGATCATACATTAGATCTCTCAGAAACAAGCCATGTTTCCTCTCCGAGCCTCTCAAACTTGGCTTCTATCTTTAGCTGCCATCACTGTCCCAAATAGACTGCCTCTCTATTTTTCTCTCTCACACACACAAAGCTCACTGCTGAAGAAGAAAACGAAAACGGGGAAAAAAAGCAAAGATAGAGATATATTGTGCACGCCTGGTGCGGCTTTTATCTAAAAAGCATCGGCTGGCCACAGATAAACACAGCTTTCACACTTTTTCAAGTTGAGGCTGCACACTGTCATAGGTCAGGATTGAATCTGAATCTGATTGGCTACTGCTGGTTGGTAAGAAGTCCAAACCAGGGATCCTCTGATGTGTCTTAAAGTACAATTAAACTGACTGAGCAGTAACAGCCAAGTGAATCACACAGAGCCATTTATTTCTTGAAATACTACCTTATGAGGTGTACAACAAACGTGCTACTTTTTGAGTAATCACTGAGTTGGTTCAACTGTTTAATTGCATTGACATTTACATGTGTTATGTCACAATAATTAAGCTATCATCACCTGGCAAAGTTTGCTGCAAGGTGATTCACAATGTTGCTGACATAATGTACATGTTATATGTGACTTTGCAGCAAATGTTGCTAACACTATGTTGCCTTACCTTAGAACAAATGTAGACATCCATGTTTGTCTTCTTTACGTTGAGCTGATGGTGCAGTCTGCCACACAGCTTAATCCAAACAACACACTTTGCTCTGTCTCGGTGAGGTTTGGGGAACAGGATAAAATACACTCCATTCTTTAGCCTCTCACAATACCTTGTATAAGTGTTGCATCTACCTCATACACATATGACCATTTTTTTAAGTTATAACTGCAAAAATTAAAATAAAACCTCAGGGAAAGCAAAATTCCTGATGCTTTTCTATGGAGGTCTATGAGCAGTGCTTTGTGTAGCTGCACAAAATGTGATTGGCTTATGGCGTTCAAGGGTGAGGCTGAGTGAGAGGTCAATTGTACATTTATGCATTGCATACATATCATATACTATTTAAGTGACATAGCATATGAGCTGACTTCAGTATCTGGAGGTGGAGGGGATGGTGAATGGTCAAGTCAAGTCAATTTTATTTATAAAGCCCATTATCACAAATCACAACTAGCCTCAGAGTGCTTTGCAGCACACGGCATCCCTCTGTCCTTAGACCCTCACAGCGGATAAGGAAAAACTCCCTTAAAAGTAATACCCCTTCACGGAAAAAAAAATGGTCGAAACCTCAGATGCGGCTGAGAAGGGACATCTGTTTGAGACCAACAAACAACAAAAAAACAACAAGACTGGTTGTTTTTTAGTGAGTCATTAATGTGTTGCTGTTTTAAGCAACCTGTTGCCAGGTTCCAAAATTAACACTGTCTAAGCACCAAATACTGGTACATTTTCTGTTTGGAGAGTGAATTTTAAAAGGCTGTCCATAACACTAGCGAGTAAATGTTATACCAACGAAGTTACAATAAAAAAACAAAAAACAAAACGAAGAGTCTTTGCATTGTTTTGGTGTCATATGTAACAGCCAATTGAAGCGCTGCCTCTGCTGTCTGTCTGTGAAAGCAGAGGATTGCTTATTTCTGATATTTTGTGCCAGTGCCTTTCAGACTTACCATTTCAGTAGTATTTCAACGACTGTGAGCTCATTATCAGACTTACCCAGGGTTTTATAGCAACGACCAAAAAGTGCCCTCGTGTTCAAGATTGTGTGCTGCACTCCTTTAATGGGAAATATCAAAGGAGTTCAGCAGCTCTCTTTTGCATTGTTTGTGTTTTAATGTGCTTTAAATTGTTTTTTAAAGATGATCTGCATTCAGCTTTTTGGCATGAAAATCAAATATCCCAGCTCCAGCCCATTCTGAGCTCCTCAGTGATAGAGAGCAATTGACTTGAAACAACAGCACCTCCCAAATCCATTCCTGGTTGTATTTTGTGTGTGTGTGTGTGTGTGTGTGTGTGTGTGTGTGTGTGGTGTGTGTGTGCTCACATAGTGTGTTTTGCAACCTGTATAAAGCAGCTGTAGTGGATGGGTCACTGGCCATCTGGTGGCTCCAGTTGTCTGTCTGCCATGCTGACATCAAGGTCAAATACCCGCTTGCTGCTGAGGACCACACACACACACACACACACACACACACACACACACACATACATACACATGCAGGCTCGCTGGAGGGTAAGCAATACCTAGAAACATTTTTGTATTGTAGCCAATTTTTCTATCAAGTGCTTGTCGCTGTGTATACTGCACACAAGTTCACATATTTTCTCTTTTCCAGCAGACGCATTAGGTATATTTCAGATTTTATATGTCACATAATATGTCTGTGTTGGCTCCTGAGTTTGCTTTTGTGATTAAAAGACTTTTCTTGGAAGAGAAGTATAGAAAATATGTAGCTTCAACATTACATCTTTGTCATTCAAGAGTTTTTTGTTTGATTAATTACACACCCAAGGTCAAACCACTGGCTTATTGTTGCTGTGCAGTGAAGTCACTCTTGAGAGCTCCTTTCTCATCAACCGCTAATGCAGAGCTCTGGAAATGCGCTTGATATGATAATGAAAGTGTGTTTTGTGTTTATTATTTATATTAGGTTAAATAAAATAAGTGTTATTGTACTTAAGATTTCACACACTTAACACTCCGTATGCACATGCACCATCTTCAAGGTCTAGGGGTAATTTTTTGCAACAATGCACAACAACTCACAACATGTTTGTTGTTGTCTGTAGGGCTGCCCCTTAAAAGTCAGAGTTGCGACTCACCAATCAGAGATACCTCAGTCAACTGAAAATGCTTTAAGCTGAGCAGTCTTCTTTTTTTTGGTAGTCAATGTGCTGAATGGAGTACTTTTTGGGGATGTTTTGGTCCCTGGATTTTGCTGCGGAGTGAAGGCTCTTGACTTTCATGCTACTCTTTGGTAAAGAGAGCTGCAGACACATGGAAGATGTGAGAGGAGACCTTCTGTGTTGAATTTACAGCCCACAGCAACTAATATGACTTTGGCTTGACTTTTGTTGATGCACATATGGGAAATGTCATTAGTGACGTTAGCTTGTTTACTATATCATGTGAATGCTGCCGTCACACTCAACGTCCCACTGAGCCCAGTTCCAACCTAAAAACTTGGTATGGTTAAAAAAAAGAAAAAAAAAAGAAACAAATTGTTGAGTATTTGTATTAAACTGCCAGATCTGATTTCAGCGACATAATTCTGAATTGGGTACAGCCATAGATACCTTAATCTCTTGTGCATTAATTTGTGTCCTGTGTGGGACTAAACCTACTATAATATATATTAAGACCATTACAAGGTGGACATATATTGAATGGTTGTTACTGAAAATAATGTGCACCATAATTAGTGTCAATTAGATGTTATTAAAATCTTTACGCTGCAAAATTGATTTTTTTGCCACTTGGAGGCAGGAGAAAAAGATCAAACCACAGTGCTGACATATAATCAGTGGTGATGGCGAATTTGTTACAAAACAATTTACACATCTAGCTGACAGCGATATTTTTAAATTGTTTTGGAGTCATTTTTCAGGCTACCTGGTGAATGGAAGTCCAGCTTCCCCGCTCCTTGTAGCTCTGTTGAGCTTTACCACCTTTTGAGAAAATGCTCACTGGCATGTCTCTCATTGTGTCTGTCAACTGTTTTGGTGCTTGGCAGGTATTGCACAGTGTTTTTAGGGTTTTCTTGATGAAAACAGCTGCCTGCTGCGTCTGGGAAATCAGGTTTATTGCCAAGTAGGTTTGCACACACAGGGACTTTGCCTTAGTGTTTTTGGTGCATTCCAACTCAGCCAAAACCACATTTTTAACTAGGTAATAATCCTCTGCAGGTTCATCACAAGCAGCGACCCCTTTTAAGTTCTATTGTTACTATCAAAATATGAATCAGTGCATGTCAGGTTTACAGCTAAAGATGTACAACATGAGTTTTCAAAAATCTGTCTCATCAGGAAGTCCATGTAACAGTGGAAGAGGGCAGGTTCTTCAGAAATATCCTAAAGGATTAAACGAGAATATCAGTTTAAATCAGTGTACCAAAGCCTCAACCAAACACTTTGTAGGGTGCGCACTCCAACATCTCTCTCTTTCTCTTTTTTTCTGTTCTGCAGCTATCTCCCTCTATCACTCCATCTCCACAGCTCGTCGTTCTCGCCTCGGGTGCAGGCTGTTGCTAAGAAACGAATAGGGGAGCCGGTGTATGTATTAGATATGCTTTCTTTCTTTTCTCTTTTTTTCAGCTCTCTGTGACGAGTTCAGAACTTTTTCAGTGGGAAATGTCAGAGAAAATCAATCCCTTCCACCCTCCTCAACTTCATTTCACTTTCCCTCCGAATATGTCCGTTTCTCTCTCTCCTTCTCTATTTCTCTCTTTCTCTCTCTGTGCGGCTTTCAGTCTAAATATACACCAAGGACTTAGCCTATATGCTTGGTTTTCTTGACTTTACAACAACAACATGTTGATTTTCTTGACTCTTCTATGTATTGAGAACAGTACTCATGTCTGTTCGGCTTTCTTTATTTTTTTTTTAACAAGATCTCAGCTTTCTTTTCTTTTTTTCCCCAAAGAAAACATGTTTTACTTTTCTCAACTTTGCCATGCAGTCAGACCAACCTGTTATTGCACGACTTTCCTAAATACCAAATGTCAAAACCCTGTCTCTAGACAGGACAGAACACCAAAAAACTTCCTGGATTGGACCCAAAAAAGCCCCACCAAAATACAAGCCAATCAGACCTTTATTGGTCAAGCTAAAAATTGGTATGTTACTGTCCTGGTGAGAAAAACTGCCATGAAAATTGTTGCTCGTGTGAGAAAGTCAGTACTGCTTTGGTAAGACAAAGTCTTCAATTGTCTTTTATTTAAAAAAAAAAAAAAAGTTCACTGCTTCCAGCAAATACTGGTGCAGCTTCAATGTCAGCTGAAAATGATGGCAATACCCTTCAGACACCCAAAAGACAAAAGGCTAACAACAACACAATGTCAGACTCGATAATGAAGTAATATTAAACTGGTATTCAGTCTAATTTTAAGATTTGAACCAAAGAGGTCATCTTCGCCAGGCTTTCTTAAATTTCTGCATATTTATGAGCTCCTTAGTCTGTTTTTTGACTCATCCTTCTGGACATGAAATGACCCATAACAACTTCACGATAATAGCCCTCCTTCTCCGTGATCAGGGTGGTTAGTGAGTCATACAATGGAGCAGAATTTAAGACAGCTCATGCTGTTTCTCCCATTAGGCGTGTCATCCAGTTGACATTACCTAAATATAGACTGTCCAAGTAATGCACTTCACATGGGAGTTAGAATCTGACCACTGCAGACGTTGGCAGGATAAAACCCAAACCAGCCCTCAGCACCCCTGCAAGGACTTTGACTTGGTTGAGCTCACCATTAGCCCAAGGTGAAGGGCAAGACCACCTTGGGTGAAATGAGGGGTGAAGGAACACATTGACTGTGTCTGCAGAAGGGCAGTGCTAATGAACAATAGATTATGTCAATTAGTCGTCACAGCAGGGAGACATTAATCAGCTAATGATGGTTCAGTGACACCCAGAAAAGGGAAGGTTGCGCCGAAGAGGTGAAAAAAAAGCATTTTGCATGTGTTGAGCAGATGATGTTGATGCTCAGTACTGTTAAGTGTCAGTAAATAAAGTTTATTTTTTATTGCACCTTTTTATGGAACAAGGTCACAAAGTGCCTCGCAGTTAAAGGAGTAAAATTATTTAAAATGAGAGCACAGAAACAGTGAAAAGAAACTCAACACTCAAACAGTGACAACAGACCTTAAAACACATGAAATTACAAAGACTAGACAGCAGGTGGGATGAAGGCCAGTTTGATAAAGTGAATCTTCAGCTGCCTGTTGAAGGGACAGACCGCTGTTTACATGTCCATAGGAAAAGCACTCCACAGTGTCGGGGCCACAACTTCAGAGAAAAGCTCTTTTTCTTTTCTTTGTTTTTTTCTGTTCAATCATGCATAAGAACTGCAAGTCCTGGTCAGAAGACCTAATTGACCTATTGTAGCGTACCTGAAACAGGTCAGAGATGTTTACAGGTGCTTGACTATGCAAGGCTCTGAATGTTAAAACATGAAACTTGGGAAGCAACTGTTAAGAAGAAAAGATAAGTATGATGTAAATCATCCAGCAGGATCTGGTCAACAGCAGTTGTAGATAGTCCAGGGACAATGAGGCTGGTGAATAGGCAAAAACAGTAGCCTCTAACTCACGTTGTGATACAATAAAATTGAGTTTGGCAATATTTCTTAAATGCAACAAACATGCACAGATCCACAGTTTGATTTGCTGACCTGAAGTACATAGCCTGACACATCATTTACAGGATTAGACTGCACAGCTTAAGAAAGGTACCAAGCAATCTTTGAAGATATGCTATCTGAAGCAATTATACGGATCGAGAACAAGAAAAGGATAATTATAATCTAGATCAAGAAAAGCAAAAGGGAGGCAGAAATACTGAAGTCAGCAATCATCCCTTCCAAAGTTAGGAACTTTGTACCTAATCAGGATGAATTTCAGATTTTAGAACGCTTTTATCTAGAGGGAACATTTCAAGAATTATTTATGAATTTTGTCCAGGAGGCTTCACACATAAAATCATAAAAACACAGTCAATTTATCCTTACAATAGTTTAAAATTATTTTAACCTTTTCCATGACTAAAATATGTGGGTATATTCTGCATGTGTTTCTCTACATTCCTAACACGTGGTGCAGAAAATTATATTTTCTTTATTACAGTTATCAAATTTATCTTCACCTATCTTCTCAAGCATATCCTCTCTACAAGCCCACTTCTTTGACCTCTGTATCTCTGTCGTTCCTGGCATTTTTTTCCTTCAGTGTGTATGTGTGTATGCATCCACACAGTAACTTTCACACAGCCTTTTTGCTCTCAGGGATGAGCCTGGAGATGACACAGTCATGTTCTCTGTCTGTATATTTTATGCAGCTAGTCTTCGTATAGCTAACGAGCTGTAAAATGTAGGTCACAGCCGTTTCTCTGTATTCTGTAGAAGAGGACGATATATGGACCACTGCTTCTCAAAGTGGGGTTAGGGGATCCTCAGGGATCGTCAGGTCCAGGCAGTCCCCGGGAGGAAGAGGCACAGTTTAATTCTTTAATAATATAATGCATTTAAAGTAAAGGCATATTTAAGAATGAATAGTGTAAAGGAACATTTTATTCTCACCACCACTTTCTTTTTGAATAAGACCAGTCCTACAGTTCAGTCTGAAATGAGCAAGCTGCACTGAAATTTACAAAATTTGGAAAGAATGAAATAAAGAAAGGGGGAAAAACATAATAGAAAAAAAGAGCTTAATTCCAGCTATACAGTAAATAGAAAATGTAAATTCACCCTGATTCCCGAGGATTGGTTAGCCTTCATGTGCAGCCGATTAAATTTGGGTGTGCTTGATTTGCGCCAGCAGGCAGCTGTGCGTTGGTTTGAGAGATGAACGCGGCCTGTATGTGAAGAGGCATGCAGTCATCAGAGAAATGGTTGTTTGCCTCAGCCTTCTGGTGGACAGCATCACAGCACAAATATGTGCATTCATGTCGTTTTGATCTAAAACGGAAATTACAGCAACAGTTCCCATCTGTTTCCACGCGTGATGACTTTATCTGCTGACATATCCGAGCACATTTGCATCTCACATTGATTTATGACTGCAATAAAGCCAATTAAAGGGAGAGCCAAAATTTAAATTTTCCCTCAGAATCGGTCAGAGGAATGTTTTTTAGTCCTTGTTTAGGCAGGCGGTCTGGATTGCTTTTTCCGCTGAGAGCATTACTCAATTCACATGCTCACACACACATGCAAATGCTCCAGCAGACAGAGTGTGATTAGCCAGCGTCTGGCTGGCAGCCAGCTGTGATGTGACAGAACGTGTTAACACGTGGCAGAAAAGTTACACAGGCAGTTGGACAGACAGGCAGTTGGACGGACATATGTGCTAAACAAGCGTTAGCATTTAACCTGATGTTTTTAAAAGAGAGATAGATCAGAGAGACAGCTGGCTCTGGGATTTAAAGGACTCTTAGCTGTGAGCTGTGTTCATCATGCCAGCGCACAGAAACAACAGCACACACACACGCTGCACCTTTAACCAGCATCAGTACCAGCAGTTCAGCTCTGATTTAAGATGCTCTTGTCAACTTTTTGTATGAGCCAGAAGTCCTGAAAGGCCACACACGTTTCTTTTATTATTTTCTTTTTCCCAACACAACAGAAGTTTTGTATTTGTCACCTGCTTTCTTTTACCAGAGTTTATGCAGACACCAAAATCTGAATTGCATTAATTAAGGCTACAGAACTCCATTTTCTTAGTTTCAGTCATATTTGTGTTAGAATTTTGTAATGCAGATTTAATCCTTTGAAATTTGAGCAAATTGGCTTGATTTCTTTCAAAAACATGGAAAATAAGGCAATTAGCTTTGAAGAAGATATCACCCAAGAAACAGTAAAAAGTACAAGAAAATTACCTGAAAAAAGATAAAAAAATAAAGTTAATAAAAATTAAAAAATATTTTGAGGAAGTGCTTTGAAATGTAAAATGATTCTGTAACATAATTGTAACTATGTAATTTTGATAATTCTTAATACATATATTTTTTAAAAGCTAGGGAAAAATGTCTAGGTAAAAAAGAAAAAAAGCTTGGGAAATAGTTGTAGAAATCAACTTATTTATTGCAATTTGTGCAAGATTTCTTACCAAGCTGCTCATTGCATTTTATCCCATGTTTTTTGAAAGAAATAGAAGGTAGAAGAAGAAGATAGAAGGTAGATTTATTAGTCATTTTTTCAAACAGAGTTTCAAAAACAAAATTACATTTGTCCTTGATCCTGCTACATCTTTGGATTTGAAGGATGAGTTGATTAAAATCAGCTGCTACTATGAAAATTCTATCTGGTTCTTTGGGCGTTTTGCTGCTGGTGGCATCATTCAATTCCTGCAGTGCATTTTTTGAATTTGCATCAGTCTTGTGTCCTCATGGCTCCTAACAGGGTCCGTCCATCCAGTGCAATAGCTTGACCCAGGATGTTAGGGGTTAAACATGTCTCTGTGAAGATGTGTGCAGAGCAGTTTCTGATCTCCTGTTGCTAAGTGAGCCTCAATTACATCTCATCCACTTTTTTTGTCCCTCAAGCGGAACAGCTCTCGGTCAAGTCGGGTCATCCTCGCCCTGATGCCAGCTCTCCTCCCTCTCTTCATTCAGCTCTTTCAGTTTCATTTCTCCATTTGAGGAACTACTGGCTGTTGCATTTACGTGCCCTACCGTCATTATAGCACTGATTTGCTGTGGGTTCAAAGGTTTAAGTGGAGTGCATATGGTGTTGGCAGAAGCTGTCCCAATGGGAACAGAACTGCAGTTCCCAGAAGTTCACCAAAGAAAGGATGAGGATCACAATGCACATAAAAGGCAAATCACTGACGGTGATTTCTAAATGACAACAAAATAACAAGGCAACATCACATTAGTATCACAAGTAGTAAACAAAACTAATCAAGACATAAAGACACTAAGCTGTCAGAGTAAAAGTTTTGGATTGAATAGCAGACTTTACTGTAGGAGAGACCCTTGCAGTTGATAAGAGCACTACCACACAAGGTTATAGTGAGAGGAAGAGCTCAGTGAGTGGCTGAAGACTTCCTGTTAAGTATTACTGCTGGTGTGAACTGAGGCGAATACCACAGTAATCTGCCCAGCTGCTGCTCCAGGATCAGCACCTTGGAGAGTGCCACAGCCCATTTAGCTACACACATCATTCCAAGATAATATGCAATGCCAACAATTAAAGTCCCTTTAAAAATAAGTCCCCAAAGAGGATTTAAACACTAATATGCATTATTTTATCTCATGATTTTAATATACATTTATAGCTGTGATTTTTTTTTTCCATTGATCATCAGATGGAGTTTACATTCACCCTTTGAAATCTTTGCAAATTGTTTTTTTTTTCTCTCAACTTAACAACACATGGACCAAAATTGCGCAAGAAATTAGTAAAAACATTCCAAAAAATTACCTGAGAATATGCAAAACATAAATAGAAAAAAAGGCTAAAAAACATAAAGACATAAATATAATACATACATTCTTTCTATAATATAATTTTAAATATACATTTATAATCATTACACATATAGTTTTCTATAGTTCTCTGTCATGAGAATGAGCTGTGCTCCAACAGTGTGGTTCTATAAATAATTGTATGTATATTCCAGCAGAACAATACAGCTCCAAAATCAAATAAATAAATGTGTGGGAAACCCTGGATCATGAGATGGATTTTATGCTCACTCATCTCTTCATGATTGATGCATTATCTGCCCATAATTTATAAAATTATAATTGCATACTTACTCACAATTTATCAGGCAGAAAATATTAATATGGAAGAATGGCAATATTACAACTATCTGAGTATTGAATTAAATAGATAAAAGTTTCTAAATCCAGGCTCTAATTTTTCATTATAACATGACATTTTGTTGTGTTCGTGGCATATTTCAAAGGAAATTATCATATGAGAACTATTTGAAATCTGTACACTTAAGAAAAGGGAAACGCGAGCTAACCTTCGAGACACAGAGGGATACACTGGGGAAGTGATGGATATATCAAGAGAGAAAGATTAAAGTAGGTAGTAGGGATAAAATACTCAGTCCAGTATATTGAGTAGTGACGGAGGTGAGTGAGTCAGAGGGAGGAAAGAGAGAAGAGGCTCTTGTGGTCAGCCACTGTAGCTGGCTGCTGGTTGGTCGGTGTTCAGCCTCGCCTTATCCTTGCTATGGATTGGCTGAGAAGTTTTAAACTTCATACTAGAAATAGATGGCTAACTTCCCCACACCACTGAGCAGGGAAGGAAATGAAAAATAAATAATACATATGGGATATGGGTTTCTGGTGAAAAACATCACCACCATCAACTGTGTGTGTGTAGAGGCCGGAGGGAAGCAGAGAGGCGGGGAGAGATAGGAGGAGAGGAGAGGAGCATTTAGTGGAAGGAGGGTGAACACTGCAGAGAGGGACAGAGAATGGAGTATGTCAAGTGCATCAACATATTAATTTAACCAAAAACAATGACAGTAATTTAAATAAAATAGTCAGTGGTCAATGCTGTTATCTGAACTCTGATATTTTTTCCATAAAACAGAAAAAAAAATACGTTCAAGTGCAAGTAATTAGCTAAATTATATGTTTCGATGGTTACTTTATTTTCCATTACCAGATTCTCGAGCCTTGTCTGAAAATAAAATAAATAATTAAAACAATGTAACAATAAAAATGCTCCCCTTTTTATAAGTCGCATTATGGAATAATAGCTGGGATTTTAAATTGGACCTATTATGCTCATTTTTAGGTTCAAACTTGTATTTTATGTTTGTACTTGCAAAGTTAACATGCTTCAAAGTACAAATAATACTTTATTTTCCTCATACTCCCTGTACTGTAAGACCTTTATTCACACTGTCTGATGTTTGTCATCTGTATCTTGAAGCCTCCCTCCCCCAAAAAGGCCCAGTCTGCTCCGATTGGTCAGCGTTTCTGGATCTCCCATATCCACAGAGTGGAAAATAGCAGCACTTTGTACTGTAAAAAATCACCAATTAAAGCTTCCAGTCCAGCATGTTCCACTTGGAATATGATCGGAATTCAGGGAGAGATAGATGTGAGTTAAAAAATATATAGTCAAAAAAGTTTACGTGTTTCCATGACATTAGCGTGTAACTGCATGTATGCAGTGTTTACAAGGGGTGTGTGTTAGATACTAACTGAAAGTATGATGTAGATGATGATGAGTCAACTTTGAGTAAAGTCAATATTACAGGAAATCAGTGGTCATAAAAAAATCTATGTTTGTGAAAACTATGTATTTTTTCATTGAAATCCATGTCATTTAATCTAATTTTGGGGCCTCATTGTTGATGTGGTAGCTGCTAATTGTGTCTTGCTGAGTATTATTACTGAGTATGATTTTTTTTTCGTTTTTCCCTGGTGTGAATTCACCATATAGAGTGGTTATACATTGTTTCGTGAAGGCTTTTTGCTCAGAGCTGTGACACTAATAGGCCAAAAGTAAATACCAAGCTGACCACCTGACTAGATAAATAGGTGACTGACTGGCTGATTAAAATGCTGGTGACTACATGGTGGCCCTGCCACATGAATAACTTAATAGGTTGTAAAACAGATGTCAGTGTAATGGGCAGCTGTTTTAGTGTGCATATATGTCTAAGTTCTAAAAGTAACTATCCATGACGTGTCTGAATAATTAAATTTCCATTTTACAATCATATTCTGTATTGTATGCTAAAGTAGCCATTCAGCTTAAAGACAAGTCATGGACACTTTTACATGAATTATTTTAGATTCATATAAAAGGCACAATGGCTGAATTAATAATACGTATAAATGTTGCACCCAAAGAACCCAAATGTAACACTACTTCTGACTTTTTATTAACAAGTGAACCCTTTGAGTTGGAGTGTGACAAAATAGTTTTTATTGTTACATAAATTAGTTATGGATGGAGTGTGCAGTCTGCTTCTCTCAATAAACAAATAAATGTAGAGATGCATTTGTTGCTTGATCTGTGAGATGCTTTACGTCTAAAAGAATCTTAAGACCACAGGGTTCCCACGGTCATGGAAAACCTGGAATTTCCTGGAGGCCAATCTTATTTCCCAGTCATGGAATTAAAAACATTCATTGAAAGTTTTGGAAAAGTCATGGAATTTTATTGTGTTAATGAAATGGGACTCCACGATACGATATTATCATGATAATGATGTTACAGTACAATATTAGTGCAATTTGAACGTGTTGCATATTGTTGAGTATTGCAGTAACACACATTTTGCAATTGGGATTTATTTCCTTTTTAAAAGTTAAAATCATGCCCCAAAGTAAAAACTTAACAAACATCTGTTTTTATTTTCCTGATAAGATTAAGTTATAAAGATGAAGTTTTCACTTTAGTCCTTTTTATTGCAGCAAATTATATCTAGTGAAGTAAAAATACAATTGATTGCATTATTCTAGGAGGCTATGAAATGTTGGATTTGTACTTCTATTAATACAAAAGTTTTAAAAATCGATACTTGGCGTTTGTGTGTCGATACGATATTGCCACAGAAAAATATCACAATATTATGCTGTATTTTTATTGTATTTGCCGTGTTTTCATTATTGTGAGTCCTTGAAAGGTCATGGAAAAGTTTTGAAATTTTTTGATGGAAATGTGTGGTAACCCTGGAAAGATCTTATGTAAGATGAAGAAAAGGGACTAAACAGAGGACTTAAAATAAGAGTTGAAAATGCTCCCTGACTGTTCAGGTAAAGGCTGTTCAACAGCTGACAGAGAATTGAAAAAAGAAAATAGAAGTACTATCTTAAAGCTGCAACAATATGCCAGAACAATTCCTACTTCTTTTACTTTTATATTCAGTTTGATATATCTTTCAACTGGTGGACACCTGAACTTATGCAAATTCGTCTTCAATCCGGCAAGGTGACAGTTTCACTCGCTGTTTTGATCCCAGTCGAGCTGACAGACAACTTCACTTCTGTCTCTCTCCTTTTTCTCTCTTGAGTAGAGATTAATCTGCGTCTCAGTGTGATGATCCAAACTCTGTCTCCCTGTGGAGTTGGACTCGTAGGGTTTCATTCACTCTGCTCGCCCCAAGAGAGAGATTGTCATGTTTTTTTCCAAGAAGAGAACTAACAGCAGGAGGTGAGGTTAAATAAAATCAGTATTCAGTAACATGAGGACATGGAGAATGCACAGTGCACAAGTAAAAACAAAATATTCCACAGCACTCATCATTTTATTCCAATTATGTTTTCGCTAAGGGTTATGCAAGACCTTTTTTTGGCTTTTTTTATGGAGTATACAGAGGTAAAATAGTTTTAGATATTTATTTTGCATCTTTACCATCTATTTATTTTGCTTACAAATGAAGTGCTGCAGCTGATTGAGATGGTAATAAGATAATGTGGGTAATACAGTTCTCACTTTGCCTCTGTGTGCGCAGATGAAGTTGAAAATTGTGCCTCTAAACAAGCTTATTGTCAATCTACTCCCACTGTGCTGGAGTGTATAAAATGAAATAAATGAGGATTTAAAAGTGGATCAGCAAATTTTGAACAAAGATGCAGTCAGCTCCTTAATTCTCACAGGTTAGAGTGAACATCTGTTTAAATGTGCTTTATAAATGAAATACCCAGCCTTGCTCCTTGGCGATTATTCTTCATCTACTAAAGCAAAAAACTACCAACAAAAGGGATTTAGAGGGAGACAGGAAACAATAAAATCCACTTAAGAATAGCTCTTGTGCACAAACACTATAGTCCCCTCAGGCAGTCTAAGCACATTTATTATTGTGCAGCTAGTCATTTACAAAAGCCCAGACAAGTTTAGTATCTACTATACCACATGCTCACTTTCAAATTTTCTGTCTATTCTCTCCATACTGCCTGCCTCTTTACTTTATGCTATATAGAATATAGTCTTATTTCACACACAGAGATGCTTGACAGCTGATCTGACAAAATGGAGAGCGAGTTATAGAGATATAGTAAGTGATGGTTCAGTGCACAGTGGCTAACAACAAGAGGAGCTTTGTGCCGTTTTCGCATGCAGTGATATTCTTTTGAAGCGAAAGATGTTTGTGACCTGAATTGTCTCATATCCGACACGTCTTATTCCTTTGAGAGCTTTAACCTTCAGTCAACCTAAAAGGGATAGTTCAGGGTTTTTTTAGGTGAGGTTGTATGGGGTACTTATCCATAGTTAATGTATCACATATAGTGAATGACAGTTGGAATGCTCCCAGTTTTGAGAAACAGGCTGGAGTCTGACACAGTAGCTAAGCAATGTGCTGCTGTTGATGGGGGCAGCAACAAAACGCATGCAGCCACCCAAAAAAGTCTAAGCTAAAAAAATCTATATCAGTTTAAGTCTATGCTATACTAGTGCATTTTCACCTCTTTATTTTTCTTTTAGACAGTTCATGTTGATGGTAGGCCATTAATAGCTTCAGTTCCCCATGTGCACTCCTATTAGGGCCACCAGACTCCATTGAGAAAAACATTTAGTACAAGTACAAGTATGACTACGTTTTCAGTTGACTCAGCTATACTATTTACAGTGTCCTTTTAATTATCAACAGTCAGAGACAGACCAGCAATTAACATGTCATTTAATTTTGCAGACTTGTATCTTGCTAGTCTTAAGGACTTAGGACATCGTATCTTGAGACTAGCTTTGGAAGGATCTGAGACTTGGCTGTGACTTGTCTCAGTTTAATTGATACTTGAAATTGATTTGTCCCTGAAGACTTGAACAGCTCTTTCATCTGGCACAGAGTTTTGTGAAAACAACCCAGTTGCTACAAAAAAAAATGTTTGCATTGTATGATTCTGCAAACCAGAGATGTATCACATTTGCATATTAACATTGCTGTTTGTGCCTAAAAATGCTGGAAATACAGTGAAAACATGCTAAATCACAACCAGTTTTGCTGCTTGTTGATCTGGAGTCGGCAGTGGTCAGTACCTTGACAGGCTATTTGCCGGGTAACACGCTATCCACCCAACCCTGAATCGCCACATAACAGTCACCTGTACCACATGATTTTAGAAATGTTGATATGGACCAATATTTATGCATATTTCTAGTTTGCAGAAACATACGATGCCAACATTTTCTTCTGGCGACTGGGCTGCTTGAAACAAAATAAGAAAATGAAGGCTTTAATGGTGGAAGTTGTATGTCTACTTATAGTTGGATTGTACAGGTAATAGCAGTGGTAAGTCTAGCTGTGGTACATTATACTGAAATGTAAAGAAAAAAACGGCTAATTAGGGTGCCTGCACTGTGTAGCATTTCAAGGAACCTATTACTATTCGACACATACCCCAAAGTGCTAGCACTGCGAAGCAGGCGCATGCATTAGTACACACTTAACGCGTATACTAGTACACTCAGGCTGTTCTACTGCACCACAACTGTCCTAGAGTCTGAGGTCGCTATCTGTTATTTGTCATTCTTCTTTTTATTATTATTATGATTCTTTTTCTTCTTCTTTTTTGCCATTAATTACCATGGCAACAGGCACTTAAACACACACACACACACACACACACACACACACACACGCACACACACACAGAGCCATCCTGGTGTGTGCGTGAAGTGATGTAATGTAAAGTGATGCCTGGTCCACGTGTCCACTAGTAATTTATGGTTAACTGACCCTTTATATTGCCATCATTGGCCCATGTGGTCCCTCAGGTAGAGGGGGGCCTGAATTGGCCCTTGCAACCAATTAAAGATGCCAGGTAATAATTAATAATTAATGGTCCACCTGTGGCCCCTCCTCCAGAGGGCCCACAAGTAGGCCATTGATTGGCCCTTGTGGCCCCTCAGGTGGAGGGGGTCCTTGATTGGCCCTTGTGGCCAGTTAAAGATCTTAGATAGTAATTAATGGTCCACCTGTGGCCCCTCCTCCAGAGGGCCTACAAGTGGGCCATTGATTGGCCCCTGTGGCCCCTCAGGTGGAGGGGGGCCTTAATTGGCCCATGCCCAATTAAAGATGCCGGTTAATTATTAATGGTCCACTTGTGGCCCCTCAGGTGGAGGGGGACCTTAATTGTCCCATGTGGCCATTAAAGATGCCACTTACCAGTTAATGGCCATTAATTGGCCCTTGTGCCTTGTGGCCCTGTGTGAAAGTATGGCCACCCCCCTCCTCCTCCTCACATACATTAGTGGCCCCTCAGTGGCAGGCACCCTTCAAAATTTCTGCTGAAATTTTCTAGTTTAGTATCAAAATGTTGCATTTGTATGCAGGAAAACACTTTCTCTGGATTATGGAATTATAAAGTCATTAGTGTAATTTATATTGGCTATAAAGCGACAGTAAAGAAAAGCAGGCAGCAGCCCCCAGTTTCCACCTGTCCATGTTCCATTTTCCTCTCTGCTCATCCAGCAGTTGATTAGCCTAACAGAGGTGGATATTCCAAGCTTTTAATGGTTCCCATTGAGGGGCTGAGCAGTGTGCTGCTGGATGCTTCACAGTGAATGGACATCAGGCTCTAATGAGGCACAAAGACAATGGAAGGGGTTTGTCTGGACTAATTTCATTAGCGTCCTCCTGTCCCCAGTCATTGTAGGTGGAGATAAAGAGGACATCCTCCGATGGGGCATAATAGTCCAGACGACAGCATAACACTCAGATAACCGCTGATATATTGTTTATGGACTGGTGTGAGGGCTAGGTGCTAGTGATAAGTGTGTGTGTGTGTGTGTGTGTGTGTGTGTGTGTGTGTGTGTGTGTGTGTGTGTGCTACTGAGGAAATCAGAATTACCAGTGCCATCCTCCTATCTGGTGACCTTAGTCCTCATTGACATCATATCATACTGTAACCAAGGGCAGCCAAGGAGGTAAAAATAGCCCGTTCTCATCCCCCAGTTATCAAAGGCTTTGTCACAACCCTCAGTGTGATATCCACGTCAATGGCACCCTTTCGCATCTTTATAAGCTGAATCAGGCTTTCAACAAACTCATATACAAACCCCTATGCAGCAATATTTTGCATTGAGAGGAACTGACGTGGTATACAAAGTAAGGGGTCTGCATAGGGTCGTAGGGATGCAGATAAGGTGGAAGGGTCGAACAAGACTAGACTTTCATCCTGGAGACTGCAGTTTGTGTCCTATGTGAAACATAGTTTCACATAAGAAATGTAGTTATTTTAAACCAAATCATAACCTCTTAACCTAAACAAATAGTTCAGTTGTGTGCAGGTATATTTAAAAAACACACCTGCAGCTGCTGTTGCACGACTGATGAAAATGATAGTGTTACATATATATATGTCAGCGTCATGTTCAGTGTTGAATTTTAGCTTGCTGTATCACATGCTGTCAACTTTAGCCATTCATCCATATATCACCCATCAACTAGCATTTGTTATGTGCAATAAAAAAGGCAAATATCAGTAATGTGTCCTCGATGTAACAACAAGGACTGTAAATGTGCAGAGGTCAGGCTGGTGAATGGACCTGCATCATGACTTTTATGCAGAAAACCGGAGTTTATGTACTGCAAGACATCTGTGTTTTATGTTCCCAATGGTCAGTCTCTTTCCCAAACCTCAACCACACCATCAGTTCCATGACTGATTAGATACTGTAAGGTGATTTTTAAGATATTGCCATTAAACAGATTATTGCGCTTTGCACAGTATCAGGGAGTTAAGAGGGCACTTGTTTATCTCCTTTCTATCTATCTATCTATCTATCTATCTACATCCTTTATTTAACCAGGTAAAAGACTCGTTGAGATTTAAAATCTCTTTTCCAAGGCAGCCACACACTCATTGACACATGACTCATTTATTTACTGTTGAATCATGGGTATACTGTCAGAAAAGAGGCTGAAGAAACTGAGAAAATAAGTCAACAAAAATTAGCTATATATGTTTTTTTTTTTCTTTTTTTGTATCTGGCATCATATGTCAATGATTTACTAAATTCCATAAATAACATTACAAATGGCTCACTTTATTTAATTTTTGCTATCATGTACTATCATGATGCGACTCAAAAACTCTTCCAAGTTGAAATGACAGGAGGTTTCCTTTTTCTTTTTTTTTTCTTTTAAGTATTTTTTTTCCTTCTGTTGACATGGCATGAGTGCAGCTTTATATTTTTCCAACTGGAGGCACAAAATGTAAAATGCAGTGTCGGGCCCAGCAGCAGCTGCCAGCTGATTTATTGATGACTCATTGATGCCAAAATTATGCACAGAACACTTAGCTGATAGTCGAGGATTAAACTGAGTTAAATTGAATTCTCCCGCTGTTTTATTCCATAGATGTTTGTCAAAATTTTAATTTGAGCATTTGAGGACAAGCTGCACGAATGACTCCCTGTCTGTCTCCGTTTCACTCTCCATCTCTCTCTCTCTCTCTCTCTCTGTGTGTCTCTCTCTCTCTCTCATTCTCTCAAGGTGCCATTAAAGAAATCCCCAATTACTCCTAATAATGATGTAATCAAGCACGGCTGACGTGCCAGCGAGCTTTAATTAAGTTATTAATTAGCTGAATAATGGGGTTTTTATTCACCGGCACAGGAGCCAGAATCTCCCACGGCAAGAAGGTGTGTGTGAGTGTGTGTAGGTGAGCTGTGACAAGGTATGTGTGTGTGTGAGAGACCAAGACAGAGAGATGGAGTGACTGAAAAGAGTGAGTGGGCGAGCAGATGATGTAACTGTCAGAGACAGAAAGAAAAAAGACTTAAAATAGCTGTAATTTTAGGGGGGCAAAGGTTTAATTCTGCAAATAACAGCAAGTATTTAGGTGTGAATATTCTAAAACCATTTTTTTTTTAATGAAGGACTACCGCAGATGTTTTTTTTTCTCCCAATTACAGCGCAGTATCATGGAGTGTTATGATAATATGTCACCTTATGTGCTCCCTGAGCTCCTCTGCCGGCGGCCAGTTTAACCTCCTCACATGTGCTGAGTTCAGGTCGGAGATTGCAGGCTGACAAAAACACAACCACACAATCCATAATTACCTGGATATGAATAATCCGAAGTGACCCGGCGACTGCAAAGGTGCACAGCCGGTTGATCCAATTAACTTTAAACTAAGGGCCTTAATTTATCTGCAAATGGCTGCGCTTCTCCAGGGAGGCTGATAATGTCAAGCATCTCATTCACAAAACAGCTCTTCTGTCTGTCCGCGTAGTATTTTTTTCCCTCTCTTCTGCTATCATAACCTAAAAATCACTCACCGCCCTCTCCTATTATATCAGACCTTCTCAGATCACATGCAGCACAAAGTGAAAACCACCCACTTTCTGCTCGCTTTTCCCTCCTCCCATTGTTTATGTAGCTGCATTACTGTTTGCATATGTAACCCTCATCAAAAGACATGAAAGACGTGGGATCAAAGAGAGTTGAGATCCTCCCTGGTGTTTGGCATCTCTTATCTTGCTGTGTGCACAAAAACCATCAAACCATCTGGGCCAGCCTGTTGCACAGTCAGGGGCCCGGGAGCACACAAGTTGGTATTTGGTGGAGTAATGGTTCCCTTTGCTCATTGGAGGTGTACTGTATTTAAAGGACTTATTTCTAAGAAAATGATAATGATGATCTTTGTAAGGCAGCTACAGTCACAATCAGAGATTCAGTGTTTATGGCATATGGCTGAATTATGATTAAGGTTAGGCAACTGCCATACTTGCTTAAACAAATAATGATCTAGTATGACTAAAAAAATACACATCAAAGACTGAGTCAAACAGTAAGCCAGTGTTTCGCACATAATTAGTCCCCTCTCTAAATTAGGACATTAAGGCAAGTCTGTGAATGCAGCACAGGCAGAATATTTGAGTTCTTTTTTTTCACTTAGCAGCAGTTTGAGGAGTTAAGGTCACGGGATGGATGATTGATCTGCTGATCTGATCATTGAATAAAATTTCACCTCTCCTGGCGTTCAGCTGCTCCGTCTGTGCCCAGAGTATGCTCTGTGCTTCAATAGTGTGGTGCAATGAATAACCAAAGAGTACGTATACTCCAACAGCACTCTGAAAATCTATTTGTTGTGGCAGATGTTTTGATTATGGCAGCCTGCCACCAAATGGATGTGTGTGAAACCCTGAGTGATCCTCTCATATCAATAATATGTTCATGTGATTGTTTTTTCTTTTTTTTTTTTCCTCTCTGGCTTGATATAAAACTGCGTCTGGCTAAGCCCTTTACCTGTAGAAACCAAGTCTTTTTTCAGACCCAAAAAAAAAGGAAAAGTCAACAAACCATTGCCCACAGATTTGGACAAGTGACCTCAGGTTGAAAGTAGACAAAAGCACACTTTTGCATTTTTGATCAAATGAAATGTCCTGCTGTGAAAATTTGCCTTCAGGAGCCATTAATGTGCTATACTGAACTGAGAGTAGCTGAGATCCATATTTTTGTGGTAAAACCTCTTCATACTATAGTAAGCTAAAAATCTGGGCATGCACTTACCAATGTACATGTGACAGGTTTTTGAAGTACAAATTAACAGATGCAAAATAGTTTGATTAGTTTGTTGCTCGAAGAAATTCTGACTCACATTTTCCATCACTGCAGACTGACTGACAATAGTCAGACATACAGCAGCAATGAAGAATGTGATGTTACAGACAATGTAAATTGATGCAATAAAAAAAATCAGTTTGTAATGATGATTTGACAACTCAGGGGGCCCAGGGACCCATTGACTCAAAATCTGTCTGCTTTTTCTTTTTCTTTTCTTTGACTAGAATGACGCATTCAGAGCTGACCTTGTGTCTTCTTTCAGAAAGAAACAAAAAACAGGATTTGTACAAGGTGCTGAAGATGCCTGAAGTACTTAAATTTGACACTCTGAAATTTCAGTCCTTGAAAAAGTACTTGAATGATATAACTGAGAGGAGAATGGAAAATATTATATATATATATATATATATATATATATATATATATATATATATATATATATAGATAATTTTCACTCGTTAGCCAAGAACAGCCATGCTTGGAATTACTTTCTGATGCCGAAAGAGCGGCATGAACTCAAAGCGCCAATCAGCTGGTAGAATCCAGTAAAGATATGGTGCCAGGATGTTTGGCTAGCCTGCAAAATGGTCAAAGTAGAGCAGCGTTAGCAGGCAGCAACAGTTTTGAGCTGTAGCTTGGCAGATAATAGTTATGTATTATAATAATTATATGTATTATTATTATTATTTTGTGTGTGACTGCTGATGTTGAAGCTGTTGAACAGATTTTTTGAGTTTGTTGGTTGCAGGGCCTTTTATACCAACCACATGTGTAAATAATAATAACCAGTTCATTATGGATAAGTTAACTCAGGTTGTGATAGCTTGTTTGTTCCATTTATGATTTTGCACAATTCTCTTGCAACAGATGGTTGGGGAGAAAACAATTTCAACCTCTAAAATAGAAATAAGTGCTTGAAAAAGTACTAATGGTTGAATTTGTCTGCCTGCACTGATGCTGCAACATCTTTTTGCTGCATTGGCATATACAATTCAAGTAACAGTAACATTAAAACCAATCTGCTGTTTTTATCTGCATATCCAGCTTTTGGTTTGAGTTTAGCTTCTGTGAAAAAGAAGTTAGATTGCTCTTTAATACCAGGTGCAAAATGAGTCTTATGATTCAGCAGCTGGAGACAAACAACTGGGTGCACTTGGAATACTTTCATTCATGATGAGATTTTTGCACAACACGGTTATACTGTTTTTCCGATTTCCATTTTTGCCATTTTCAGACATCATTGATAACATTTTGACACCATGCATTTCAATGAGCCCACTTTATATTGGATCCTTGGGGGTAAAGGAGGCTTTTAGGCTACACATGCTCACAATAGCTTCTTCAAAGCCTGCCTGGTTATCAGTGAATTGGGGAGCTAATAGGAGCCAAAGTGGCTGGCTTTAATAGAGATGTAGAGATCTTGCCTGTTTCCATCCACTGTGTGGCCACGCTGTTTGACCTTGCTGTGTGATGCAAGGTCACAGCACTGCAGTGGCCTCATGCTCTAGTTAGACTATAGTGTGTGTGTGTGTGTTTGTGTGTAAAATATGCAGGGCTTTATAAACGGGAGAGAAGCTGGTGTGAATGCTCATCCTCATATTCATTCGTCTACATCTCTGTCAGCCTCCCTCCTTCTCTCCCCTCTCCTTTGTCCTCCTTCCCTTTGCCCTCCCATATATTGTCTTAGCTATCAGCCAATCCACCAATGGCTCTTATTCTTCAATAAGTGGAGGCGATCCGGGCCCGCTGGGGGAAGAGGATGGAAGCCGAGTGAATACAGAAAGGCCTTTTATCTCTTTCTCTCTTTATTCCGTCTCCCTCATGTTTCCATTCCCTCGCTCCCTCTCTTTATCTCTCCCCCGCTCTCTGTCTGTGTCTCAGGAGATTGCTCTCAAAAGCCGGGTGCATGCCGAACGGTCCTGCGCTGCGTCGCTTTGCCTATAGCAGCCTATGCTAACAGAATTATCAACTTGGCTCCAGACTGGGTTGCCAGTTTGACTCACCTTCACCTTGCTGCTTTGCACACTCACCAGCCGCTGCCAGCCTGTACAGCGCCGGCCTTGGCTGGACAAATACAGAGGTCTGGCAGCGGAGGAGAAGCCCGAGGCCTGCGGAATAAAGATGTATTAGGTGCTTGAGTCTATAGCACTCGCTCAGCCTTCAGGGTATAATTCAAACAGACTGCAAATAAAAAAAAAAAGTCGAGCTTGAGGAGGATAATACAGTGAATGGTTGAGAGGGGAGAACTGAATGTGAATTCCTTAAATTTCTCAAAGTCAATCAGCTGATTTTAAAGTAAGCACACTGTAAACTCACAGTCTGATCTTACTTTAAAATATCTAGGCAACAGATTGCCTTGATAAATGTAAGTAAATATAACTATTAGTTTAAATTTATGTTTCTTACCTACTTGTTACGTTTACTTGCGTTTTGGTTGCAATTACTTAATTTTGTGAAGCTGCTGCAACTCAAAAAATGATGTGAATCAATTTGTTGTTTTTAAGTGAAAAGTTTTCAAGGAAGCTATGTCAGTCAGACTTGAGTTTTATGTATTTTGCAAGTTGGATCTTCATTGAGTATTGATATGTTGTTTTTTTTTGTTTGTTTTTTTGTTTTTCAAAAAAATGGGAGAAAGGCATGAGCCAAAATAAATGACCAAAAAATTTGCCAAAAATTATGATATAAACTTTAAACTTTATTGGTATAGCACCTTTCATACAAGAAATGCAACCGAACGTGCTTTACAAGAAAAATCAAAAATAAATGCACCAAGTGCTTCACATAAAAAATATTTAAAAGTACAAGAAAATTACCTGAAATTTCTTAAGAATGAATAAATAAATAAACACAATATTTTTGAAAAATGAAAAAATGTAAAAGAAAGTTGAAAAAACAAACATAGGGATGACATGGGAAAGTGCTTAAAAAATATAAGAGTTCTCTAACAACATTTTGAATATGTAAATATAAATAGTTTTTCCCTAGACATTTCATAGCTTTAAAAAAAAAAATCTTATGCTATTTATTTGTGAAACATTTATTACCAAGTTGCCCTTTTCTAATGTTTTCTGGAGAAATTTCACCAATTTGCTCAGGGTTCAAAGGTTTAAATACTTGTTAAAGGCATCTGAAAGCAGCACAAAGAGAGTGATGTTGACACAATGACATTTTGTTAAAATGAAAATAATCTAGCGAAGTAATTATTCTTTGTTGGTGCTTACTTACGTTATCAAACATAATCTGTTTTCAAAATACAACAGATTAAACAGTTCATTTATGTCAGACTAAATTGGTTTGATTAACTTGCTATCACCTAGAAGTAAATCTTACAAATAGATATAAAGTAAACATCATAACATAAATTATATTAACTTACCTTTCTCAAGACTATTGGTTTCCCAGATTTTTTGTAAGTTCAAGTAAGATCAGCTTGTCAGACTTCATATCACAGTTCCTGTAGACAGCTTCTGAGTTAGTTCTAAGTCAGCTTTGATTTCCATGTAATGCCAAACATTCCACATTGAATTTCAAATCTAAAGAATACTGGAAAACATGCTTTGGTAACACATATACAAAGCTAAAGGAAAGTCATCAATGAAAGCAACAACACAAGTTTTTATCAGTTATTATTATTAGTGTGTCTGCACTGCATGTGTATTGAGTGCAAGGAACCTATTACTGTTCGGCGCAACACATACCCCGAAGTGCCTGTACTGCTTTGCACATGCATTAGTACACACTAAACACGTATACTAGTTCCCACAGGCTGTTCTACTGTACCACAATTGGCCCCACACTTGTGGGCTATTGATTGGCCCCTGTGGCCCCTCAGGTGGAGGGGGCCTTTAATTGGCCCTTGCAGCCCATTAAAGATGCCAGTTAATAATTAGTGGTCCGCTTGTGGGCACCTTCTCTGGAGGGCCCACAACTGGGCCACTGAATGGCCCCTGAGGCCCCTCTGGTTGAGGGGTCCCTTTTTTGGCCCTTGCAACCAATTAAAGATGCCAGTTAATAATTAATGGTCCACTTGTGGACCCTCAGGTGGAGGGGCGCTTACTTGGCCCTTGTGGCCAATTAAAGATGCCAGTTACTGATTAATGGTCATTAATTGGCCCTTGTGCATTGCGGCCCTGTGTGAAAGTGTGGCCCCCTCTTCCTCCTCATATACATTAGTGGCCCCTCAGCAGCAGACACCCTTCAAAACTTCTGTTGAAATTTTCTAGTTATTCATTGTTATCAACAGAACTTCATGTACCTAATACATTTGACAGTGAATGGTAAAAGAAGCAAAAGGAGTTACTATGATTTGGATTTTTTTCCCCCTTATTCCCCAGCTTACGCTAAGAGACTTGCTAATTCAAATGTGTCATTCTATCACTGAGAATGGGATAAATGTTCAATTGGTCTCCCATTTATTTTTGTAAATTGCAAACATTTGGGGGACAAAGCCCCCACTTGTGTCTTTAGAAGGTTAAAAGCGCCACGGCACCCCCATGGTCTGTGTAGTTTTATAGAGTCTGTGTTAGAACATTTTTACGATTACTTTGAGATTTCAGGTACACCATTACTGTGATCATGCATTGACATGCAGTCTAGTTGAAATATTATACAGTGTTTCCTCTAGGATTTTTTTCAGCAGTGGGGGCAGGCTCTCCAGGGAGCCGTGGCGGCGTAAACAAATGACGCTCAGGCTGAATGTAAAAATAAAAAATAATAATAAAAATTCAACAATAAAATAATAAAAACAATAAATAATAATTTCTTGATGGGGCTGTAATCAGTGGCAAAGTCTGCAGGCTCAGAACAATGGATTTTTCTTGGTTTTCTGTAGAACGGCTCTAAGGCTCTGTTGTACGGAAATTCCCCAAGAGGTGGCCCGTTGATGCTCAGCAGCATACATGCTGCAAGGTGATCCCCCTGCAGCCTGTTTCTCAAGTCAGTCTTCACCTACAAATAGAAAAAATAATTTTTATTTATTTTTTTATTTATTTATTTCAACTCATTTAGGGTCCCAGCCTGATAGCCTGTGTTTCCCTTTATGTTTTTCTCCTCTACTCTCATCTCTCTCTCCTGCACCATCACTTTGCTCTCCTGCTCCTTCACTCGGCACTCCCCCTCCTGTACTCTGCTCTCCTTCACTTTGTTGCACTGCTCCTCCCTGTCTGTTACTTGTCTTATACGATTACATAAAACATTAACGTTAGATAATTTACACTCACGTCACATTTGATTACAAGTGTAAACATAATTTTTTACCTAACCATCATAATTTGAGTCAGTAAAAAGGCTAATGATACCTGACTAGCGCCATCCTCATCAGGTGTATTTCTCTTCTTTGAAAAATATTTGAACAAGCTCATCTGAAAATACAGTCAGCAGTTACATCATGGCGTGTATATCGCTTAATGCTATCAATAAGGGGTGTCAACGTTAACAATTTTTTCTACACGTGTAAACAGGACTTCTAACCGACGTGTACCCGGTTACACGATTTATGATCTTTTTCTATCGCAGTTGCGCTATATAACCACTAGATGGTTCTGTCTCCATTCAAATACCTCCTAATCTCATTAAATCAAAGCCATTCCAGCAGTTAGTTATCGCACAAAAACGTTTATTCAGCGAACAGAACTTAAAAAGTAGGCGCTCTATCTCACCATTTAAGGCTTAGACCTACTTATGACAGAAAGTAAAATGAGTTGAAAATAAAATCATCAATTTTGACAGACAAGAAAACGTACAAGTGAAAGCTGGAAAAGGTTTAACCTTCTTTTTTAATCATTGTTTCAACTATTGCTCACTTTTGTACAATATATTTTTTTAAGCTCCGCTTGTTCATCGCTTGTTGCTTGTTGTCCATGCGGCCCCGAGTCAACTTGAAGTGACGCGACACTGGCTGTGGCTGCGTTTTTTTTTAATATCAACGTAACATTGCCACCTGTGCATCTATTATGTATGCGGATAACTGCATTAGTGGGAACATTTAAGTGTATAGTTAGTTAATGTTATTATCTTAAGCTTTCAGGCAACATTATCACCCCTAAAAATACTATTGGTGAGAAATGAACGAGGAGGAGAGGAAAAAATGACGTGTAAACGGTTATTGATTTTTCTGAACAGTTATGATTTGTTATCCGTGTACCCGTTTACACGTTTAGATGTTGACATCCCTACTATCAATTAGTTTACTCACATTAGCGACACTGAGTTGAGTTGGCACCGGGCCCAATTAACTTAAGCTACGTAACCTTAGCTGGCCATCAATATTTTGCGAATGTTTATTTAACTAATAAAATCTATTATAAGTTTTCTTCAGCTAATAAGTCTACCTTTTCTCCGGTAAGTTGCACGCTATTTTCAAGCCGACACTCCTCTGACTCTCCGACCTGATGCCTGGATGCGAGTAGCTAATTAACGTCGGCACCAGTTAGTTCTGTTGGGGGGTGGGAGGGGGCGGTGGTATCTACCCCAAAGAGTAGATACGGAGCAAGATAGTTATCTGCCTCAGCACTCGCGACACCCAACGCAGTGCAGGACTGTGCTGTGATGCGGCGGTGGTGTATTTGCAATTTAAAAAAAAAACAAAAAAAAAAACGACATTTGAAGGAGCGGTGGGTAGGATTTAGGAGTGGCGGGCCGCCACTCCTAAATGAGTGTAGAGGAAACACTGTTATATAATGATTTAAACTAAGATCCATACATGTGATTTATATCAAATTTTTTATCACTGTCACAAACAGATAATCAGTCATTCTTCAAAGTCCTATTTTTTGAAAATAGCCAGTCTTGCAGTACATTTCCTGTCTCTAGTGCCATATATACTGTATCTGTCCGCTGCAGTCAAATGTCTAGCTGCTGAAACAACAAACGCAATCTATAATTATTTCAGATTATAGTGTATATATGTAAAGTAACATAATTGACTGCTGGATCTATCAAAACTACTTTGCATGAGTATTTTATGAGTTGAATCCAAGCCTTTGCAGCATTAGCTCCTTCCTGAGTATTTATTCCAACCTCTCACAGACCATCTGAACCTTGGCCTCATGGGACTAACAGCAGTGACCAACATCAAAGTGGCTTTTTTTTCTCCGCATTTTTAACATGTTATTTAGCTCCACAGCAACATATGGGCTTCGTTACATAAGAGACCAGCTTTGGTTGATATGACTCAGGGGATAATCCAACATTTCCCTTGATGATATGATATAGGTTGATGGGTGGGAGCTCTTATCAAAGTCTAGTTAAGCACTGTAGAAGGTAGCCGCAGCTTCTCTATAACCTTTGGAAGAAGAAGATATTTTTAATAAAAAATGTTGCACTGTCAGTTTATTAAAGTTTCAGCTGCTGTGGCAGAAGTGCAGCAAAATGTAGAATATTTTTACATGTTAAACTTGTACATTTGCATGGATTCATTGCTGTCACATTGGGCAAACACTTATGCACTCTAACATGTTTTTACCAGAGGGATTTATCATTGCTTTGAGATTTACTGGAGTGGACACCTGCTCCTGCAGCAGCACAGACCACTGCTTCATGTTTGTGTTGGCTTCGAGGCTTGTTTTTTCCCATTTCTCTTTGAAAGGTACATTACTCTCTCAACATAATGCTGTTTCCATAGCAGATACACTGCATCTCTTCACCACTTCATTAGTCGGCCAATTAAAAAGCTTTGTCCACTAGTCTTTGTATAGGAGCGGTCATCTGGTTAGACGAGCCTCCTGCCTGCAAACACAAACCCTCCCACACATTGACTGTGTTTGCCGGTGCTGTTCTTTAACAGGCAGGGTGATACTTATCTGTTTATATAAACCAGTCTAATTATGTGTCAGCTATAGATTTAAGCTGCCAGCATCATCAGAGGGTTTAAGTCTTAAACCAGCCTCATTACACAAACTCCTATCAGTCCTAATTGCCAATACAGGAACTTATGGATTCTGCACAGCACTTCATACAACAGCAAATGTCTGTGGAGCTAATCAGGCTCTGAAAAGCACCCTGTGTAGCTCAGTGCTTTATTATTAGCTTCTTAAAGGTGGGGTTTTTGTTACTAATAGGAATAAAACCATTAAGTGTGACATTAAAATGCAAATTTTTTATTTTTTATTTCAACCTTTTGCTGCTTTTGTTGTTGCAGTCCAGAGCTAACTTCAGTAAATCAGGCTTATTTTCTGGAAACAGTCCAGACATCTTCTGTTTCTGTAAACCACAAATATGTCACCTTTGGTTTCATACATATCATGTAAACATTTCTGAAATGCCATAATATATTAGCTGACTTTGTCATTTGGAGGAGATCAGGGTGGGACACCAAGACGAGACACTTTCCAAACTGCAGATCACTGTCGAGAACAACAAAAAGCAGTTGTTTTTTAGGCACTAACTGTTGGTGTTTAAGGAGGTGGGTTTTTTTTAGGGATTCATGGCTCTTTTTCTGTGTCTTTTTATCTCCTAAATGTGGGTGTTTTTTAGTGTCCTATGGCTTTATTTTTTCGGCTGAGATATTGGCAAGAAGAGCAGTTGTTTTTTTTTTTTACCAAGACACTGCTCCTTTTCCAGCAGGGATTATGCGCCCAAAAAACTGGGTAAACGAAAACCTGATTTTATCTTTTTTTTGTGCCTAAACCCAACCACACGTTAACCAAAATGTTATTGAAATGTAAAGTTTCGATGCATCTGCTACATAATAACTTGAAAATGAAACAGGATTTGAGGAAACATACAATGTCATTTTTTTTTCCTGGAAATTTGCAGAAAATTATTTTTTACTAAACAAAATAAAATAATTTAACCAAAGGAAAGCTTTTTTCCCAATCTAGTCTGGGGTCTGGGCAAATGTCATGGAAAAAAGGTTACCCTTTTAAACATCTAAAAAAATACGTATTAAATACCAGACGGTTTGTCCACCAATCTGAAAGACTTTAAACAGTATTCTTGAGCTGTTCTCTGTCCAGTCTGATCACGTTAGCTCTGGACTGATTTGAAGAACTCTCTGGCTTCATAAGACAGCCTGGACTACATGCATTTGTTGAATTGTCTATTATCCCCTGGATGTTAGAATAGGCACTGCAAGAGATTTCAAGAATATATTGTAATATTTTTAAACATTTTCAAATTATTACTATCAAAAATGTGCATGTAGGTAGGTGTGTGTCTGCATGGGGCTACAGATCTAGCTGCTGTTCCTTTTCCTGCCTATAGGTGGTGCATGATGCCACATTCGCACTGCAGCTCTGGAACTGCTGGCGCAGCTCCTTTGCAATTGGATGATATTGGTAGCGGTTGGTCTGGTTGGTCTGGCTCACTGTGTTGTTGACAATAGATTAGTCAGAGCTGCCAGGGTGTGTGTGTGTATGTGTGTGTGTGTGTGTGTTTGTGAGTGTGTTTTTGTGTGAGTGATTGAGTGGGTTTGGGAGTACATTGATCCACCAGGCTCTGATAGTCTGTTCTGTTGCAGTCTGGTTCAGTTCCACACACGAGTGTCCCATGCCGCGGGGCAACGGCTGTTGTTGCATTGCCCAGAGGATATGTGTGTTTTCGTTGTGTTTGCTATGTGAACGTGTGTGTGCATGCAACTGTGTGTGTGTGTCTGGGCAAGGTTCAGACGTGATCCGCTGGCCTGCTGGCTCTGCGTTTTGTCTCTCGTACACACTGATCCAATGGGAGTTGGATGTTGGAGTTGGACGTTGTTCTTTTCAGTTGCTAGCTCCCCCTATTTTGCTCAGTTTGACTCATACACACACACACACATACACACACATTTGTACACTTTGCATTAATAGGAAAGTGCAGCCCACAACCAAATACAACTGCAAAATAGTGTACAACTAAACACATGAACATCCACATAGATTCCTGCATTGACAAACTGCTTTTGATTCCACATGCGCGCACACACACACACACACACACACACACACACACATGCACACACTCCTTATCTAATAGCTCCAATCGTAGCAGCTTGTTCAGCACAAGCCTCAGAGGAAAAGAAAAAGACTGTGGGAAATAGACAAAGACAGAAAGAGAGAGATGCATTTCCGATATGAAACTCCACCCTGTCAGCATATTACCAGCTGCAGTGGAGACTCATTGCATTCAGAGCACATTTTTCTCTACTTTTACCACCTTATGCTCTGGCAATGAGCGAAAATGGAAAAACAAGTGGCCTGGGAAAATGTGCAGCGTTCAGTCAGGAGCTACTAATGCAACAAAACAAAGCTATATGTTGGACAAGGAATACTGACACTCGGGGACATGAAGTGTGCACATTCCTAATAGTGCTGAGGGAATTATCAGCGAATTGAGTTTGCTCAGTTGTCATGGAGATGGTTCAGAATGTATCACAAGATAGGCTTGGGTGGTGGTATTCAGGGTATAATGATATATCAGGGTATGTAGAAATCCTGTTATGTATGTCCTGTATGTTTTTCAACACTGTCATAAATACAAGTGCTTCTTTTTTGATTAAGCATGTTGTATGTAGTGCACAGCATGCACTACCAGAGCTTAGTTGCTGGTCTCCACTGGTGGAACAGGAGGAGGGATAAGTCACAAGACTGTTAACAGGCAGTAGCCAACAATGGCTGGAAAAGGCGGTGGGGAGTAACAGCATGTTTTTTACATCTAACTTGGTGAATTAAGGATTTGTTGTGATTCAACCCTAAGGAACTGTTTGACATATTTTACACACTTTTTTTTAGAGAGTTTTGGCTGTTCATGCATATGGAATGAACATTGGTAAGATTGTGTATTTTTGTTTAATCTTGGAATTTCCAGCTCAGCTTCTACAATAAGTCTAAAATACACTATGAAAACAAAAAATGTGCCATTGAAACCCATTCATACTGCAGTTTCTGATCCCACAGCAAAGCATAAAAACATGCATTCTATTATTTCTCGGTGTTATCATCCAGAAAACAGTGGCATCATGACAAAACCTAGCCTTTAAAAGATTGAAATACTGAAAATTAATGAATATTTGATATGATTAGGACTGTTTTTGGTAAAAAAAAATTAACTGAAATAATATACATGTATAGTATTTTTTAAAGCATCATTTTGAAAACTGCATTTTATGAGCAGACTGATACAATTGTGTGTAATATTAAAGCGGGCCCCAAGGGTTAATAGTGCCGCACACTTATACCCTCATATACAGTATACCCAGGTGAAATTCCGTGAAGGTATGAAATATTATATATACCCAAGCCTTTCACAACACCTAACTTAAGTCAAGTGATGACTGGTGTTAGTGTGTTAAATGTGCATGTTTCTCTTTGTCTAGCCTTTCTGTAACTTTGCTTTGAGTCATACATTTGGACAATAAAACCTTAAAATATAACAATATGATTTTATCACATTATGATTACAATGAAAGTCACTAAATGGTAATACCGAATTATCACCCGGTGCTAATGTTCTGCTTTGTGTCATACTTGCCCTTTTCAGTTTTCATTTTTTCAGTTTTAATATTCTTTGTTGGCATGAATGTCAGGTGAACAATAGTGCCAAAGCATCAAGGATAATACCATTCAATAAGAACATGAGAGGGTTGTGGCAAATTGTTACATATTGGACAGAAGGTTATGCCCTGTCTCCTGTTTTTAATTTTAAGACCTTAATTAGCTTTTTGAAATAAGAAATTACAGACTTGAGCTTGTTGAACTTATTTCTTTGAATGTTTGATACTGTAGGATGGTAAATGGACTTGCACTTCTATAGTGCTTTTCTAGTCCTTCAAGCAGTCCTTGCACTCTTATACTAAGTGTCACATTCACCCATTCACACACACATTTATACACTTGTGGGCAAGGCTAACATACAGGGTGCCACCTGCTACTCAGTTACACACCAGTAGTTCTTTATCTCGCCAAAGGATGCCTTGCAATGCAGACTAGAGGAGCCAGGTATCAAACTACTGATCTTCTGATTAGTAGGGGATCCACTCTACCTCCTGCACCACAGCTACTCCGCCAGAAGTGCAACTATGTCTAAACCTCACCCATCAGTGACCACATATAATGTTTTCCTCGGGTTGCCGGGATTTTTATTGTGTCTTATTTTTTTTCGGGTTGCTAGTTTGTGGTCACTGGGTCTGTTCTTGGTTTGGATCTGTCTCTGCTTTCTATCGAAGACAGCACAGAGATGTTCTGCCTATTCATAATCTCTTTTAGGGCCAGATAGCATTCTGTTCTACTTTGGCTTTTAGCTTTTTCGTCCAGTGTTCTAAATGTGTTTTTTACATTGTGTTATCATTTGGTTTACTCAGACTGTTGATTGGGGAGCAGTGTTGTTGTGGGACTGGTCAAAGTGTATCTGAGAGAGGACATTTAGTTGCAGCATCTGTTCCCTGTTTTATGCTGGTTAGTCTCCTGGTCTTTTTGTAAGTTGCTCACTTCTGGTTCAACCATGAATACTCAACAATGAATAAGTTAGAATTTGATGGTCGAAGATCAAAGTTCATGGTCACAAAACATGTTTTTGGCCATAACTCAAGAATTCATGTGCTAATAACGACGTCATGATGACATGTCACATTTTAAAGTTCAAAGTTCAGCTGTGCTGTGACATCATAATCTTTTGCAAAAACACTTTTCTGGCCATGACTCAACACCATAATTCAGGAAGAGAAGAGGAAACGTGGTCAGATTCTAAATTGTTGACACTGATCCTGAGTGTCCACCTTGAAACTGTGCTGATTGTAGAGATCATGTGTGCTGTTGGGGGAAGATGTGTGTGAAGATCCATATTTTCACATGGATGTAAACTATAAGTCCAATGAGTATTTCACAGAGGCATTAAGCTGCAAAGTGGTAGTTTCTCCAGAGGCAACTAATGGAATAAATATAAATGCATTTTTATAATATCAGTATGATGAATGTATTCCAGCACAGGATAATTAATGCCTTTACTGAGCTCCTATCAGCTTGTAATATGTGACAGTATACTTCATTTAAAGTGTTACCACTATTTAATTACTTTGAACATGACTGCATAGCCATGATGATGACCAATAAAGGAGCTGCAATGTTCAAAGACAACCTTTTGCATACACACACACATACACACACACACACACACACACACACACACACAATTGTGAGCCTTGTGTATATGCTTCTGAATTATTAAGTTTCCCACAAAAAGCAAAGAAGGGATTTCACTTCTCTCCCAGTGTGCTTGGAGATGGAGAGTGTGCGAGACAGCTGCAGAGATGGAAAGTGAGACTGACATGAAGAGATGGATAAAATAAAAGCATGATTTTTTAATGTTTTACAATCTGTTTGACTGCTGGAATGTGTGACTGAATAGCATTGTGTATTTTACTCAGTCGGTTCTCAGTTTTTGTTCTCGGGCCTGCCTTTAAAGTAGAGATGTTGATCTCTCTTTTTGAGCTGATTAGGTAAAGGATAAATGAAAATGAAATCTAGCTACAAAGGAAAGACAGAGCGAGGTTGTTGTTGTATTCCCTACAGCGAGTAGAGAGAGAGAGGATGGAGCAATCAGACAAAGAGAGATAGAGAGGGGGAACGTGGTGACTTTAAAGGGAGATAATGAACAGAGAAATGAAAGGAAAGGAAAAACAGAATCAAGAATCCAAATGAAAGTTTCATGAGGAAAGATTTCTCTGCAAGATATCGCTGGATGGTGGAGATGGGGAATTTTGTAAGAATTTGCTGCTGTGCAATTACACAATATGACTGTCCACTGGGATGTTTAATGTAAAACTGCTGTATCAGTTGTGATAACCTAGAAAGTGGTGCTGAAATCACCATATTATTCGGTCTTACTTTCTTTTCCTTTTTTGTTGTCACACACAATAGTTGCCACACACACACATACACACACACACACACACACAGAGATCTCTCTCATGTCACCTAATTTATGATAAAGGACAGATTGCCATTTGTCTGAAAGCTTTTTATGACTGTGCAGACCTTGTTATGGTACCACACCATCTATTCTCTGCTAGAGGTGTGTGTCTTTTTCTGTGTGTGTGTGTGTGTGTGTGTAACATGGACTCATGCAGTAACGCTATAATAGGGCCTCTATCCTGCAGGCGTTATTTATGCATTGGCGACTCTCTGAGAATCCCCGCTCTCTATGCCTGATTCATTATCCTGAGAGAGGGAGACAGAAGAGGTGAGAAGGGAGAAAGAGGAGCCCGTACCCAGCCTCCTCCTCCTTCTCCCCTCTGCTCTTCCTCTTCTCCTCTTCATCCTCCCCATCACATGGATCTCCCCTGAGCAGGCGCTGTGAGTGCGTTGTGCCAGTGCAGCAGGCTTTTATTGTGATTGAGTCTGCCGCTTACAAGGAATGATGCAGGGGAGGCTGTCTCTGATTGCACGCAGACAGATAGCTCAATCCTCAGCCGTTTTACCTCCATCCAGGCAAGACACTATCTGCACACTAAGACACCACTGGAGGCACACACAGCTGGAAATACAACAGTCAAACAAGTCTGACAAAGAGGACACAGGGTCACGGTGTCCTTTGCTAGGTTATTGTTAGCATTTCATTTTGTTTTATTGTAGTTCAACAAACATTTAGTGGTCAGTGTCCAGGGTTGTAAATGAACTTTTTTCTTTTTTTTTTTTCTACATTTTCCATTGTGGATGGTGAATTCCAAATCTATCGGCCACTTCGTAGATTACCATTGTTTTATTGGCTGATGAGTGAAACAAATCTAGAAACCACTCGGATAGTTTAGCAGCATTTGGCTGGTGGCTAGTTCTGTTAGCATCAGAAGTGTTAACAGCAGAGGTAATGGTAATAGTAAAAGAGGTAGAACCAGGGATAGCAGTAATAATAGGAGTAGAAGTAGTAGCATGACTAGCAATGGTTGTAGTTGTAGAAGCATGGACGGATTAAATGGCCTCAACACCTCTTACACTACATGTTCAAGGCATGAATATCATGCTGTTGTGCCGCTTTGCCGTTCTGTATATATATATATGATGTCCAATCTCAGAAAGGGCAGAGTGGTCTGGGGGGCTTGACTGGCAGCACTAGCAATTGTAGCAATAGTTGTTGTATTAGATTTCGCAGTAATAGTTGTTGTGTAGAAATAATGGACGTAGTGGGTGTCTAGTAGCTGACCTGGCAGAGCGGACACCCCACCTACAGAGGGAGTTACCTCACTGCAGCGGCCATATGTTCAACTTCAACCCATGCCCTTTGCTGCATGTCATCCTCTCTTGCTCCTCTTTCATGCTTGCTCTGTCCTACACAAATAAAGGTAAAAAAGAAAAAAAAAATCTTTAAAAAAGTAATTGAAGTAGTACTAATAGCAGGAGGAGTCATACTGACAGAGGTAGTAGAGGTTATAGGATGTGTAGTGATTATGTACTGCAGTAGTTGCAGTAGTGATAGTACTAGTATTAGTTGCAACAGTAATAGCCATTGCTGCCTCACCTGACGGAAGGTCATGACGATCATAATATCACTTATAATAATGCCACCATCACCATCATATACACGCACGCAAACACACACACAGACAAATACATTCTGGTCACCTCTCTGTTCCCAGCTCAGGGCCATCCGCCAGGGTTAGGAGTGGTGTTAAACACCAAGATGTCCTTGCTATGTGTGCAATCATTTCTCTCAATCACTGACTCCCCCTGGAAACTCCCTACTCTCCTCCCTCTCCCTCTCTGCAGTTTTCTGTGCTTCTCTTTCTACCCATTTCACTAATTGAGTTGATTCCTTTTGCCTCCGTCTCTCCTGTCTTCTCCCCCCTCTCTGTCTCTGTGCCTCTCTACCCTCTCTACACTCATTTGGCCATAGGCAGATAGAGGCAGAGAGAAAAGGGGAAAAGTGATTGAACATTTACAACTATCCTGGAAATCTCATTGCTGAGGCCTCGTCACTGCGACAGATTTTATTGCTTTCCACCAGGAACCTCAGATAGGAGGGCCAACCTCATCTCGTAGGGACACAAGCACTTACACACACATGCCTGCACAACCGTACCAATATCGCTGCACACATACAATGCATACACTTGCATAGTTATACATACATTAAGAAAGCATGTGCACATTGCGAAGAGTGCACAAGTGCACATCCACAGAGAGAGACTGACAGCAGGTAGGACAATGTAGTAAAGTGTGTGTGTGTGAGTGTGTGTGTGTTTGCACGCACTAGTGACCCTCCTGAAATGAAGGAAGAGGAGGGGGAGGAAATAGAGGGGAAGTAAGATGACATGAAAGAGAAGGAAGGAAAGAGGGAGGGGGAGCAAAATTAACAGAACAGAATCCATCATGACTGAAACTCCCCTCTGTATCCGCTTTGTGCATGTGCATGATCATGTGATTGTGCAAACTTGTGTGTTTGCTCACACCTGAGTGGCAGGGCTGTGCTTTATGGTCCCTAGCCATCAGATAGCAATGAAGGAGGCATCCATTGGGATTGTGCATCTGTCTGGAAATGAGCTCTCGTCGCTGTTAGAGTGAGATTAAGATGGACTTAAAGTGCTTTACATACACCAGCCTTCTGCTCCCATCCAACATTATCAAGGACACATTTTAATCTTAAAATGAAATACAGCGGCACTGTTGCTGCTCCGCTATCGGCATGCTGTATTGAGCCCCGCAGAGCAGCGTTAGTGAAGGAAAAAGAAATGCCACTCCTTACAACAGTGCTTGTAGCAAGAGTGGTAATAGTAACACAGTATTATCAACGAAAGGACTATTTGTGATAGTAAGTCCGTGTCCTTACTGACATGAGTGCAGCATGAAAAACACAGCCTCTGTATTTATTTCAATCAGATTGGTGTGTGGGCACAGTGCAGATCCAGAGGCAAATGCTTCTGACAGAAAAAAAATAGGCAGGCTTGTCCAGTAAAAAGTCAGTGTTTGCCACTGTGTTCCATGCAAAAAAAACAAAGCATTTGATATGGTAGACCTGAGGAGAATGCCAAAATGCAGTTAATCTGAGCAGAGAACACCAGCTCGAATTAGCAAGCAGTCACAGTCCTATAGCAGCAATACACATCCTGAGAAGCAGGGTAACTTTCCATTCTCTGTTTTTTTCCTCTGATGATTATGATGCATCACCTGATCAGCTCCGATTGAGAGTCTGCTCAGAACCACTCTGCTGTTCAAAATATTGAAACAGAACCAGATGGTCATCATGGTAATCAGCCCAGTATCCACAGGAAACATGTCCATATTGGACAATTCAGCACCTCATGATTTATATCTAACATTAACCTTCAGTGCCAATGAAGGAAGTAGTTCGCCCTTGATGTCCCAAAGTGGAAAGTCAGGATGGTATGGAGGTCAGGATGATACATGAGCGTGTGGCAGCAGAAATGCTGGCATTTGATGTGAAACGTTCTTGCAAAGTCACTCAATTAGGGCTGTACCCAACTTAGAAATATGGCAGTTGAGTCACATTTAGCTGTTTTTCATATAGAATTTAAGCGTTTAAATGGGGTTTCGCAGATATTCAGAGTGACAATGTTCACTTAATACAGTGAACATGCCAAGTTAGCCCACCAACCTAATGTGTGCTAAGTATGCTAAATACAGATTGGAAATATGCAAAAGATTAATAATAATAATTGGTCGACACTCGATATAAAAAAAAAAGACAGACACTGTATTGTATTAAGTTGCTGTGAGCTGTGAATTCACCACATCTATTTTGAAGGCATAAGGTTATCTCAGAGCCTGATCAGATTCTGCAGGCAGATACCTCCGTCTCACTCAGACTCGCCCTGGGTCTGGGTTTGCAGCCGCACCTGTACTTGAGAGCAGTGTGAAAGCAAGGAGCGCTCACTCAGCTACTAAATTTGGGGACTGAAACCTTCCAAAAAATACACTGAATAAAAAAAAGAGTGGTCAACTTGAAGGACTCTCAGTCAACTGAGAGGTCTCCAACTGAAGATTTGAATCTTTTACTTTAGGGCGCAGCCCCACATTCAATATCAACATTTTTGTCTGTTGTAGTGTTGAGCGGGCCCCTATTCAGTATATTTAACTGACACAAATTTAGACCCAGTGTGGGTCTTGAGGAATCACATGGACCCTTAAAGACCCTATGCCAGAGCATCTTCTAATAATGCTTGCAGTTGAAGCAACTTGGGCTGGGTGATATGGCTTCAAAATGATATCACAATATATAAGGCTAAATGGCAATATATATTTATTTATTTTATTTTTTTTAAATAAATAAAAATAAAAAAAGAGAGAAAGAGAGAGAGATATTTCTTTTACATGTCCTTTAAACTAATGTCAACTAAATGATTGAAGGAACTGCAATATTCACTGTTTGGACCTGCAACATAAAAGCAGCCATAGCAGTGCAATATTAAACATAAGTTCCGTAGCTTGTTCTTTTGTGTAGCCCAAATTCTTAATCTTTACACTAAACACCTGACATTTTAAGAGGAAGCTTCAAACTAAAAACACTGCTAATTAAACAAATATTGACACAATAACACATTTGCAACATGAGAGAATTAACTTGCATCCTTGACCCTTTAAAGCACATGTACTTTTTAGTTTACCATTTACTTACCAATTACTTTGTCAAAGCCGTCAATGAAAGAACAAAATGCTAGAGTCCTTGTGTAAACCCCCCGATCCATCATCACCAGTTTTGTTTCCCCCATGTGGATTAGCTCTCGTCATACTGGTCCCAGGGAAGAGTTATTGTTATGTAAATCGCTGCAGAACCCCAGTGCCTGCAAAAAGGAAGTCTAGTTTGATGTCATACACCAGGCACTAGGTTAGAAGTCATCTATCAGCTTGGAGACAGTGTTTGGTACAGCATCTATACCCAGGAAGTACCATAGCTCAGTGATTTTCTGAGTGCAGTGACTCAGTCAGTGCATGCATTAAACAATTTGTTTACCAATTCTATTACTGCCAACAGCATTATGCTAGCACAGCACTTTAGTTCTAACAGGTGAAGTTTTGTAAATTCATGGTACTATTACCACGGTCATGACCGCCCCCCACCTTAGGGAACTAAAAGGCACACACTACTTCTGAACACTGGGTGATGTGAGTGTCTGCTCTCTGTCATAATGTTCTGCAGTACAGAGCATTACATATTTTGTACTCCGGTGGAAGCACTTGAGCGCCCTGGCCTATTTATTTGACTAGCAGAAGGTAATATTAGATCTGCACAGAAGCCAGAATCATTCTGTGATTACGTTTGACCCTGAGGAGCACAAGGTACTTCTCAGCTCGATGCAGATTGCATTACTTAAAACACAGCCTCTGGCCTCTCTTCATCGTACAGTACTTGACACGAAAACCATTCCCCTTTGGCAGGCGCTTTTGTTCAGGGCCTGACTCGCTTTGCAGAATAGTCAAGTAAGTGCTGCTTAGCATGCACCGTCACACGATTGGAGGTAAAAAAAAAAAAAGTGGGAATCGGCATTTTTCCAAAAAAAAGTTTTTGGTCCTGATGAAAGACTGCAGAGCGCTTGAGTTCATTCATGTAGAAACATGCATAATCCACTCTAGCTTTTCTGTAACTTTGTGTGCTCCTGTTAAGTTTTTGATCAACCATTCTGATACCGTTACAGGAAATTATGTTCATTCATGGGGGATGTAGCTTATTTGTCTCGTTGAATTAACTTACTAATAATAAATACTGTTCATTCTGGCGAGTAGATCCTTAAAAAAAAGGACAGAGTTGAAGGCTGGCCAAGGACATAGGAGTAGAAAAGTAGAGGAAAGAAAAAGGACAATGTGAGGGGAGAGATAGTGCCCTTTAATTTGCCATCCCTGAGTGGCTGATTACTGTCCTCTATGGAATCTGACACGGTGGGAAGAAACGTATGAGGACAAGACAGACAGATAGAGGGAGGAAAGTGAGGAAGGATGAGGCAGTAGAAGAGGAGAGACAGGAAGATAAGTGCGGATGGGAAAATTGTACATTGTGATGGACAAGGAGAGGTAATGAAGCAGAGAAAACAGTGGAAGAAGAGGGTTAGAGGGTTAAAAGGGTACAAAACAAGAGTAGGGGGAGGAAGAAAAGGGGAAGGGAGGTTGTGAAGAATAAAGAAAAGAGTAAAGGAGGAATAAATAGAAAAGGGAGGGAGGCAGGTGATGAAAATACCGATACTAAGCCAGATACTATAGTCCTCTGCCTGGCCTTTTCTAACAGCCCAGCTTTCTGATATTGGCAGGATGACATTGTTTTTCGGTTCCCTCCAAAATGACCCATATGACAGCTAAATTCGTTACTTTATTGTACTGTACTGTATTGTGATTTCTTTTCTAAATTGCCACCTCTTTGGTTAAGATTGGGTTGGATTTAGGTCACTTTAAGTACTTGGTTAAGTTAAGGTTAGGATAGAGTAAGGTAACAAAAAAAGTGCTTTTCAGAAAACTGTTAAACAAAAGTCTGACAGAGGTATGGGAGTGCCATGAGGAATTGAAGTACTTTTTAATTTTGACAGCAAAATTCTGATTGCTGGACTGTTTCTTCTACTGGGGTGAACAGTCATGGACATTAGCTCTTCTTTAATTTCTGATTAGAGATGTTTGCAGAGATTCAGAGGTCCAGAATAAGGAAAAACAATTTATTAGTTGAAAACTTCAATTTGACTGACATGTACTTTTAAAGCTTGTGCGTGAATGAAGCTACCAAAGGATTGTGACAAATGTAAAAAAATAATAAAATGTATGGAATATATGTTACAGCCTCTGATATTTAAAATTTGGGGTTCAGGCAAGTGGCAAACAAAGTTAATACGAAAGTGCTAAAAACTGCAGTTTTTGCAAACCTGAGGCTGGCTCCCCATAGATCCCCATGTTAAAATGCTCAGCTTTACAGAAGAAATAAACATCTCATTTTTTTGAGTGGTGAATTTTTTTATAACTCACCTGTTTAAATTTATCAAGGCCAGAATTTAGGGTGAGTTCTTCAAGTAACAAGCAGCCGATAGCATTCCCAGCTTTTTAGTCAGATCCACCCCTCACTCCTCCAGAGCTCCAACCTATTGTCCAAATATAGTCACGTCTGGCTCCAAAAACTAAGATAGTGCTGGCCAGAATGCAGAAGACAAGGCTGTAAAATGGCATTCCACTTATCAGCCGGTGACTTGACAGTAGCTACATCTTTATTCATACTGTCAATTGATTTAGGCCATGGGGTTTTGGTGAAACCCTGGACAATAGAAAAAAATGTTATTTTAAAAATATTTTTTGATACATATATAAGAATCAGTATGGCATAAGATGCATGTCTTATAGATGTGCCTTTGCCTGTTTGCTTGTCTATCTGTGGAAAGTAGTTGTTCTTGCTGATTCTCTGGATCAGCTAATATGGCCAAACTGCTCCAATCAGATGCAGTACTGTAACCCCATAAACCTGACAATCACTAGTGTGTGTGTGTGTGTGTGTGTGTGTGTGTGCGCGCGTGCGCATACATGCATACACTCGTATCTGTGCAGTAAAACAAAGGCAAACACACACCGAGGCATTTGTGGGCGCACGCAGGTATCTTTTGGACAGATTGGGGTTTTGTTCTGTCATTCTTCTCCAGAGAGTCATTTTCCCTCTATCCAGTCACTGCGGAGGGAAGGATTTCCCCCTGCTGTAATCTCTGAGGTAAAGGTAATTAGGCTTGGCATGAGATCTGGACTCCTTGGTTTACCTTTTCTCCTCTTCTCCCAGTCCTCCCTTCACGTCCCCTAACACTGTCTTTCCAAGTCCAAAAATACACCCTTATCATCAGCCTACCTCAGGTTACGTCTGTTATTTTACCTTTTCTTTGTCCTTCTCACTCTCTCTGTGACCCCCTTTTTACTTTACATCAGTCCATCAGAAATTAATAATGTGATTGAACCTATAGCCAAAGCATAGAAAATTAACTTTTTTAAACCGCCATAGTCCAGTAGATGTATCCTGGAACTTGGCTCCTAGAGCAAAGCTAAATTCAGCAACAGACCGTGAAGAGACCATAATTAAAACACATACTTTTGATTGTAATTGTTTAATTGCATTGAAACCAAACAGTCGTCCTATTCTGTAATGCAACATGACCTCAACAAATACTATGTGAAATGACTACGACCTCTTAACACATTATGTTGTGGTGGTAGTGTTTGCTATGCACAAGGCGACATGGTTAGGTTTAAGCAGCAAAACTACTTGGCTAGGTTTGGAAAAAGATCGTATTGATTTAAATGATTTCATTTGTTACATATGCACAGAAGTAGGTAGTTAAATGATACATGTAACTTGATGTAACAACATAAGGATGTGAAGATAAAAGAAAACAATGTTGACGTAGTTTCACATGGGACCTTACAGCGGTGTCCTGATGAAAGTCCTGAGCTTGTTTGGCCAATACACCACCTCAGTTAGACTGGAATGTGTAATAATACTGCATGGCCTGGTAAGGGTCAAGGCTGACCTGTTTCATTCCTTCTTAAACAAAAAAACAGTACTTCATAAACTCAGCTAAACAATAAAAGAAAAGAAAGTTACCTGAAAATTATTTAATACAACCCCACAAAAAAGAAAGAAAAAGCACTTAAAAATTACAGGAATTATGTAACCCAATTCTAAATATGTAAAATGTATTATTAAATTTATAGTTTTTCCCTACCTTTTTTTCCCAAGATGTTTATTCTTAGCTTTTTAAAAATAATTTTCTGAATCTGCTTGTGAAACATCTATAACCAAGTTGTTCACTGCTTTTTTCCCATGTTTTTGAAAGAAATCACACCAATTTATTACCACATCAGTAAAGCCAAAGACTCCCCCCCAAATGGATCTGCCGGGCCTAAATCCCAAAGCCCAGAGAAACACCCCCTCACCCTCCCGTCCCTCTCCCTGTGTTCTCCTCTGAAGCCCGCTGTAAAGGATTCTGTGTCAATTAAGGATCAGAGTTGTAAGTGTTTCCCAGCAAAGCAGTGTCTGAACCACTGCCCAACAACGGGTCCACTGGAGCATAAAATGGATGCCAGACACACTGTTCAGATAACAGTCCATCAGCTGGATATCTGGACGATGAGGAGTCCTGATCCCCAGCCAGCTCAACGCCAGTGTTCACTTCCGACTCTGCATTCAATATAGGCCACTCACAGAGGAGACTTCTGGGTGATAATGAGGCCCGACTTGGCCAACTGAAGTGTTCACTTGATTCAGATCATTAAGAAGTCTGGGTAGAGGTGTAGGAGTGTAAAGGGACTGCTACTAGGCCGCATTCACAGCCAGATCCTGTATATAGCCCGGTACTTGTCTTGTGTGCTATCCAAGCAGATTCTGTTCCCAATCCCTACACCATCTTCCGGTTTCGAGCATTTCGAACATTAATGAGGTCCAGCCTTCCCTAATCAAGCCCCTCGGTGGTGAGAACCAGCCAAAGTGGTCTCATTTTGCAATAAAACTAGCCTTGCCCTTAAAGTGTAAACATCAAACTGGATCCCACATGGATAAAAGTCTGAGGACAGACTTTCACAAACACTGAGGTGCACTGTGTCTGTCAGAGCTGCAGCAGTCTTATCGTCAGCTGAAAAGACAGAGACAAGCACCTTTGCTTGGTGTTCACCTGTTGAGTCCATTGCTGATCTATATAGATAATGGTTAGGACAGAGATTCAAATTTTTTGCTATAAATGGTGTGTGATGGTTTTATTATTTAGGGTGCGTGCTGTGAAGTCAGGGGCACACTGCATATTATTCCTCATATTTATTGTTGTTCTTAGTTCTTAGTATTTTCTTGACAAAAGCTATTTAGTTATTCAAATCAGTAAAGTAGTCTTTCAAATTTTGTAAGCAACAAGGCTAAATCCATAATAGGGACAAATATTCACTATTGAATACTAAAGGTTAATTTGAGCTACCACTAAATATATAACACTGAAATATATTACTCTGAAAACCATCTATCAGAATTTATGGAGTCTGACGTCACCTCTTTGAAATATAGAGAATGTACTTGGCACCTTTTGAGAAGATTTACAATTCAGATTCACAAATGTAATATTCCAGAAACTGTATTCCAGTTGCTCATATTCAGTTATCAGGGATAAACCAATGACCTGATTTATTGCAAATAGACCTTTGTTCTGTTAGGTTACATTGTGCCAGACATATTATGGATCTTTAAGTTACAATTGTAATTACACATGATCATATCATATTCAAACCGAATCAAATGAAACTTTATTTTAGCTATATAGCACTTTTCATGCAATCATGTAGCCCAAATTGCTCCACAGAGCAAGATTTAAATAGCACAGACAAAATAAAAGATAAAGAATATAAATTACATCAATAATTGATAAAATGTTTAGAATACATTATAAAACAAATAAAAACAAGATATTAAAAAAATGTACAAAAGGCCAATAATGATGAGGCAACGTTAAGTGCAGATATGTCTTAAGCTTTCTCTTAGAAATGTTCAGAGGTTGAGTTCCTCAGAAGCTCAGGCAGACTGTTCCACATATTTGGGCTGCAGTGGCTAAATGCAGATTTCCCATGGATTTCTGACTGCTAGGAGGCAATGAGCTATAAAGTACAAGAGTACAAGAAAATGACCTGAAAATTATTTCATGCAACACCACAAAAAAGAAAGAAAAAAAATCTGAATTTTTTTGAATCTACTGATTTTTTGCTATTTTGTGAAACATCTATAACCAAGTTGTTCACTGCCTTTTTTTCCATGCTTTTGAAAGAAATCACACCAATTTGCTGCAGGTTCAAAGTTTTAAATATGACTTTAAATGCAGCACAAGAAAAGTGATGTCACTTCAGGTTACAAAGGGTTAAAAAACTACTTCGAGAATCTTGAAATCCATTCTAAACCATAATCTGTTTTTTAAATGGGGAACCCTTCATAAAAAGTGTGTGTGTGTGCGTGCGTGCTTGCGTGCATGCGTGCGCATGTGTGCGTGTGTGCTTAGTTCATATCTCAGTTTTTTAATATCCATCCCACAAGTACAGTGTGATGACTGTTGTTGAACTTTTTCGAGCTGAGAGTGGCATCAGACATTAAACTGCCTGAACTTGAACGCACCCCGGCAGTTTGTTGGACTGTTTGAAAGAGAATGCACTGATGTATTTATGTGAGTCCTCTGAAGTCGGAAAGTAAAAGCAGTCTTAGATGTACCAAAGCAGTTAAACATCACAAGGTTAGGGGAGTGAACTTCTTTTTAATGTTGGTTATCACGGCCTCTCATCGTAATCTTGACACAAATATATAGCATTTGGAGCCGCTGATCCAGGCAGTATCAGTGATGGGGAAATTAAGGGGCATGTAAACACAGGATTTGATGTGTACAACAACATTTAATGTACAACTAAGGTATAATTAGTGTATTATGCCGTCATTTTTGGAACTTTGAATTGATATCAAAAGGTTCAAATGAGATAGGGGGATGAAGAGGGGTAGAGCAGACAGGAAGAGGCTCGGCTATGAGTGTGAACCCCAGTGAGGATGCTACAGAACGTTATCCACTCAACTAGACAACTCACCTTTATATCCTGATATCCTCAACCCTTCCAGAAGTAATGAGGTACTTTGAAGAGAGCGAAATGAAACGAATGCGGCAGTGAGCATGGTGTAATTCTATGCATGAGTTCCGTTTGCTGCCTCCCTGTATGTGATATGTGTTTGGGTGTGAAAGTGGGGCGTCTGATTTGACTCCTGATAAATCTTTCTGTGCTGCGGCATCAGAATGTATTACTGAGCCAACAGCCAGGGCCAAATCCATTTTTATCTGAGTGCAATTGCTGTCACTCCAACTCCTCACAAAAGTACCTCCGCCAAGGCACCAGATGTGAGGTTTTTTTCATCTTTGTGCGCATGCACAAGGATCTGTGTGTTTGCGTGCGATTGTGTGTGTCAATGTGTGTGTTTATGAGGCAAAAGGTGAATTGATTTCTACAAGATGGCTTCAGGGAGGCATAGGTCTCACAACTGCCCAGAGCTGTCTGCAGAGAAATAACCCTATTATATGGCAGCAAGCACACACACTGATCCTGTTTTGACAGTGGTTTTTGGCACAGCTTAACCTTAATCTCATGTCTGTACAGAGAGCGACAGCGAATCGCATTTTTGACAAGGTGGTTGTTCTTGCCAGAATGCTTCACACGCCTCTCCCTGCAGGCAGGACGAGCGGTCACCTCTGATAGTATCATCACACAGGCCTCTGGCATTGAACAGCCTTCCACCATTACCTCCTGTAATACCACTTACTGATGGCAGATGAAGGACATTCATCAGTCCAAATGTCTTCAAACTCCAAACTTTGTGTCACAGTTGACAGGAGCAAGGTACATCTTAAATACTTTATGGCAAAGGTATCAGGACTCCTCTGGAACCTTCCACCTGTTGCATGTCCTTTTGCTGCTTCCCTGTGCTGTCTCATAGCTGTCTCATAGCTGTCTCATAGCTGTTTCATGCCTTCACATCGCTGTCTAATGGTTTTATGCAGTTGTCTCATGGTTTCTCATATGTGTCTCATGGTTTCTTAGACCTGCCTTATGGGTTCGTAGTATTCTTCTTCTTCTGATGTCTCTTTGATTTTGCTTATAGTTTGATGGAACCATATGGCTGTCTGATGCAGTCATATGGACTCTTCTTATGTTTGGACCTCTCCTGGCTGTGTCCTTTTGGCTGTGTTCATGCACATGGCATACATTTTGGCAAGATCATGTATTTTTGTTTAATCTTGGAATTTCCAGCTCAAATCCTACAATAAGTCTCTCTTTTAATCCCACAGCCCTGAAAGCATAAAAACATACATTGTATTATTTCCGGGTGTCATTCTGGGCTTTTACTTTGCAATTTCTCATTTTTACTATTTTCTACCTGATGACATCATTTTTACTACATTTGGCATATGAAGAAAATACATGCTTTTTCCACAAAGTGCACTAACACAATTGATGTAGCTGCTAATCATTGACATGTCCAAGGCTGTGATAATCAAATATTGAATAGGGGCAGACAACCAGGCTGTCTTCAGAGGATGACGGCACATACATTTAGTGTTTTGGTGACACAGGCACATCAATTAAAGCAGAAAGTAGGCATTCTGTAGTCCCATTTTTTTTCACTTGCCACTTTTTTCATATTATGTCAACCTTCAGTCCTGAAGGTTTTTTTTTCTATAACCACCCAATGTGTCAGTGTAATTATCTGCTCAAGAGTGTTTCTGAGGAGAGGGTATTAGAGCGTGTGTGTGTGCATATATTGGAAGGGTTGTGACCTTGGTTTGTGCAATGAATTGAATGTTTTTGTGGCGATGTTCACCGAGTTGGAAATTAATATTAGGTTCTCATTAGGCTTGAAGTGGTGGTGAAACAAAGAGATCCCACGGTTTATACGTGCCCACTCACACACACACCAATACACAATTCCAAGGCAGTAAAAATTTCACACAGTAAAATTGCTGCTGGAGTTGCACTGCTACAGGAACACACATACAGTATATAGTGTAAAAAAAGAAAACACAGTCACACACCCATTTTGTTGTGTAGATTAGGATTTACCGTGCACTGACAGATACTGTTTCCCTTGTAACCACTTCCACTTACTGTGTCGACCCACCCAGCGGAGTAACTGCCAGTGGAGTGCATCAACATGCAGAGCTTTTAGCCTCAGACAGCCATCTGAGTGGCTTCTCAGTCCAGACATGGGTGGGCCGTCTGTCTAAAAGCTCCTTTGCCCTCCCTGCATGCCACCAAAGGACTGGAGTCACATCAGAGGGCTGAAAAAGCAATAACCTCCTCCAGCCTTGCCCAAATGATCTCCAATACTGGCTTCACTGCAGAGACTAAAGCCATGGCAGAAAAATACAGGAAGAAAACCATCTCCGGTTATTCTTCTTCAAAGATTTTTTCTTTTTTCCCATCAAAACATAGCTGTAAACCACAGCAGCGACCCCTGTGAGAGAAGGTTGAGCTGAAAGCCAGTGGCCATTAGTCCAGATCCATATCAGCTTTATAACATTGATCATTAGTGAGTAGAAAGGCCTCTAAAACAGCATAGAGATGAGACTTTGAAGTATAAACCATGGATAATACAAAGATTACTATCATACATAATCATGATTACTTGTGTAGAAGATGATCACAATGACTCATTTGAATCTGCATCATTAAGTAACTTCATGTAGACGATAAGGTACAGTGTCATATTAATAATACATGACATATATCCTCAAAGATTGTTTCATACATCAGATTTGGACCACAATCACCATCACAGACCAGATGATCGATAAGAGTCCCATTTATCATCACCTCAGTCTTAACATACTGAGAATTGGTCTGGAAATGTTGGCTCAGCCTCTGGCCAAAACAAACAGATAAGTCACTATTAACCCTTTGAAATCTGGATCAGCATCACTTTTTGTGCTGCATTCAGACACCCTTCACAGGTATTTAAATTTTAAACCCTAGGCAAATTGGTTCATGAAAACACTGGAGGCAATGAGCAGCTTTGCATGAAATGCTCTGCAAACAGCAAGAAATTATTAGATTTAGAAAATAGTTTTCAAAAAAAGCAAGGAGAAATTCCCAGAAAACTAATTATCATAATTATTCATTTAAAATTGTGTTGCAGAATTTATTTATTTTTATGTACCAATAAAAGGAAAAAAAGGAAAAAGCTAGTGAAAAAAATGTATCTAATTATAATAATTAGATTTAAAATTTTGTTGCATATTTATTACAATGTTTGAGCACTTTTAGTGGTCATTTATTTGTTTTTTGTTTTGCTGTTTTGTTTGTGTTAAATAATTTTCTAGATTTTTTTTACTAATTTGTTGCCTTTGCCAGTGCATTGCAGCATATCATGGCGTGTCACCTCCATCTGTTAATCAGTGGACTTGCTTGACACCACTGACAGGGTTGCATATTTACTATGTGAGCTTGTGTGCATGTGCGTCCTTGTTTGTGTGAACGAGATGAACAAAACAAACAGCGGCTATTAAAAAAAAAAAAGTCTCCATAGTGCTGTTAGAGGTCAAAAACTCCCACCAGGAAAGGGCTTTTATTGTGAAACAGGAACATTTAATTTTCATCGACAGGAACTCAACTGTTATTCAAAAAACATGGGCAAAGTGGAGGCAACCTGAGTTTTATTGATAGTAAAAAAATTCAAAATTACGCCAATTGAGAGCATGCAGTGAGTGAGAACATTACTTAAGTTGACCTGACGACAACAAAGTCATGAGGATCATTACTGTCGTTCTACTGCAGAATTAGTGCAGGATCAATAGCAGAGGCAGATCAGAAAAAAAGGCCTTTAACTCAAAGAATACAGAATAGGCATTATTATTATTATTGAATAATGTTTTAAATAAATACTGTTTTCTATGTGTAGTTTGTGAATTTACAGTAGGTAAACGATGGGCAGCAAGGTGAGCCCAGTTGTTAGAGAGAAACAGAGGAATGGCACGGATGAGTACTGTAAAAAAAAAAAAGAAAGAAAAAAGAGAGATGGGCTGAGCAGAGAGTGCGGGGTGAGCGGGAGCAGCGTGAATGAGTGGGATTAGCCTGAAAGTGAAGGATTAGTCGGGCTGAAAGGAGGCCCGTAAAAGAGAGCAGAGAAGCCAGCATCAACAAGACAGCAAGCAGATAGCTGGAGGGGTTAAGCCAACACGACTGGATCCTGCTAACAGATAGTCCAGAGCCACCTCCAGGAGGGAGCTACAACCAGCTGGGAAATTTAGATACACTGCTGCTTGGAGGAATGGACTCCATTCTTACTGTTGTCTGCAAACAGGGAGGTGCAGAGTGTGTGTTTGTGTGTGTGATGCAGGGTGTGCGTTGCTCAAACAGCTGCTGGTTTCTTGGTGTCGGATGAACTGGGCACTGATTGCCAGTGCATGAAAAATGTATAAAAAGAGCCAAGACACCTTTTTGGCATCTGTTATATTTCAGGTATCTATTATTTCTTTTGCATGTTTCATAGGTATCATATTGACATTTTTGAAGTGTATTTGAGTTGACTGTCATCAGGGGCGGAGGACATCATAGATGACATGACTTCAGTCCACTGCAGACCATTGCTCAAAACCAAAACACAACAAAACCAGTTAGACTTTAATGAGTAATTTCTGTTTCCAGTGTTCTCAGCCCCCAAAACTGGGTGTTTTTAGAAATCAAGCGCTGTTTTTCCAGCACCTTCTTAGCCACTAAACTTGAGTGTTTTAAGAAACCAAAAACAGTTTTTTCCCAGCAGCTTCTCTGCCCCCAAACAAGGATGTTTTAGGGACTCGATTTTTCAAGCAGCTTTAGCAAGTCATAACTGTGTTTCCAGCAGATTTTCAGCCCTCAGTTGTGGGTGTTCTCAGGGACCCAGTGCTGTTTCTCTAGCAGCTTATAGCCCCCAAACATGGGTGTTTTTTAAGAACCTTAAGCTGTTTTTCTAGCAGTTTTTTGCCCCCCATATGTGGCTGTATTTAGGGATCCTATGCTGTTTTTCCAGTGGCTTTTTAGCCCTCAGACATGTTTGTCTTAAGAGATCCAACACTGTTTCAACACTGTTTGCCCCCAAGCATGGGTGTTTTTAGGGACCCAACAATGTTTCTCCAGCACCCTCTTATCCCCTAAATATAGATGTTTTGGGAACAAAATCCTGTTTTTGTTTTTGGGTTTTTTTTTTCAGCAACTTTTCAGCCCTCACATGTAGGTGATTTTAGACCGGACTTTTTTTTCCAGCAGCCCAAAAACATGGGTGTTAATAAGAGTGTTGCCCCCATATGCGGCTGTTTTTATGGATCCTTTAGTGGCTGTTTAGGCTCCAAACATGGGTTTTTAGCAACCCATCACTTTTTTTTTATCCAGTGAGGTTGCAACTGAGGGTTTTTTTTTAACAAAACACTGTTGTTTTTCCACTGGGGACTGTGGCCCCCAAACAGTGTATTTTAAGACAAAACTTAATGTGCTTTTGTGCTTAAAACAAGCCAAATTTTAACCACAGCATTGTGGAAACCTTAAGTTTCAATGTACTTGCCGCATACATAGACAGTAATGTGCAAATGTAAGATATCTGTGATTTGCAGAAACATACAGCAATTTTTTCTAGTGATTGGGCTGGTTCACACCAGTTCAGCTTCAATAGAAAATAAGTGGCAAGGAGTGCATAGTCAATAAAGTGAACATTAATGTAGATGAATGCTTCCATAGAGATGAAACCACAGCATGAATAATTACTGGAAAGACATTACCAGAACCATTTAAACAGATACATGTCAATGCATGAGCAAGAGGAGACATGGCAGTACACAATGCAAATAATAGAGTTTGACTTCATAATGTTCTTACTATACAAATAAAAATAAATATTTGCTGTTCAAATTTGCAAATCTTAAAAGACTTAATTTTAGCCAATTTTACATTCACATGCAAAGGTTGGTTTAGCATACAGTAATCTGAGAGCTGTTTTTTTTTTTTTTGGGGGGGGTTAACAGAATATCTAATTCAGCTCTTGTTGGCAGCAACGTAGACAAAAATCCCTCCAGTCAGCACTGCAGAACTAATTGCAGCATAGATGCAGGATGGATGACTTGTACCATGGCTACCACTGCAGATAGTATCACACCACAGAGCTGTAAGGTTTGGGATGTTTCACTGCCGGTGCAAACAGGAAGGTGGAGACAGTGTTTATGGTGCATATTTACATTGCAGATCATTTTCCAGTCAGTCCACATCAAGTTAAAATGCAGAGGGGTGAAGGAGTGCACGGTGTCTCAGTGGTATGAACAGTCTTATTTTGGGCTCCCTGTGGTGTCTTCAGAGGAATATGATGAATAATTCTGAAGTTCATGTTGCAGTCATTGCACCAACAAACAGACACACATGCCCACCCCTCCTACACAAACACACACGAGCAGTCACAAGAATATGCACATACATAAATACAAAGTTACACACATGTTGACACGTTCTGAATACATCTTTATGGAATAGGCATTAAATGCTGAGTATTAGAGCTTGAATTGCACGCTGTAATGGCCACCCACTGAAGTCTGGGGCTGTGAAATTTCACAAGTTGCTCCTCTGAATGAAAACTCTCGGAAGTTATTTGACAGAACTTTTCTTCAAAGACATATTTGATGGTGTTTAAGTTTGCAGATGGGAGAGGAAAAGAGAGAGAGCAGGGGAGTAGAGAGGAACAGTGAAAACACATGGTTATATGGTTGTGAAGGAAATGCTTTATGCTGCGTATCAGTGCTGCACCACACCCAGCTTTCAGTGTGAGCACCAGTGATAGACAGGATGAGGTGTGCTGCAGTTGCTGTTGCAACTTTTACCACCATTCAGTCAGATTCTTTGTGTAATGATTTACTGTTAATAGCAAAATCCCATTGACTTTGGCTTCGGTAGATTCAAAACTTTTCTGCCTATTGCTCTTCAGCAAAGATTCTCCAAGAAGTGTGCAAGAAAATGTCCTCCCAAGAAGAATTGTTTCAGCAAGAGCCCAGAAACAGCATCAGTTTACATTCAAGTGACAAAGATCTCTAAAGGGCCATAGGAATTATAACAAACAAAGGAGGAAGTCATTGCAGGCCAGCGTAGAGCAGTAAGCAGCAACATTAGTTTTCTTTTGAAGAGACATCTCTATCTTCTGTGAATGGGCATGTGGTTGGTGCCCAGCATCAGGTGATGATCAGCTGATCTGAGTGGCTTTAGAAACTGTAGAATATTGACTGTTTACAGTAATATTCGTATTTTGACCTTCTACAGCTGGTTCCGCACATGCGCAGTATGTTTTTTCAGGCGTCTCTACCCTGCCAGCATCTAGCCGCTGTATGTTTTACCTGCTGCAAGTGATTATTAAAACCACGTTCTGTTTCCAGCCGGTCATCTTTATTACCACAACACGCAACATGGTGTCAGAAGTGTCGGACTTTCCTTTTAACATGGACTACTGCGTGTTGTGAGTATTTTTTCGAGCGGGACCATTGTGCTACCACGCTAACTTTTACAACATGGCAGACGGCTTCAGACGACCCGACCCGCTGATGTTTGACGGTAACATAGCAGAAAACTGGCGCATATTCGAGCAGGAGTACGACATTTTCATCGCTGCTGCGCACTCGGACAAGCCAGCGCGAACTCGAGCCTACATTCTCCTGAACCTGGCCGGACCCGAAGCTATCGAGCGGGAGAGATCTTTTGTTTACGCTGCGGAGGTGCGGGAACCGGGCGACAGTGGACGTGTCCTCGTCCCCGCGGAGTCCAAGGAGGACCCGGAATGCCTCAAGAGAAAGTTTAGGGAGATGTGCAACCCTCGAACAAACACAACGATGGAAAGACATAAATTCAACACACGTAATCAGAAGAGTGGTGAGACCATTGAATCCTATGTTAGCGATTTGAGAATAAAAGCTAAGAGCTGTAGCTTTGGTGAACTTTGTGAAGAACTTATCAGAGACAGGCTGGTCTGTGGCATAAATAACGACCATCTCAGGAAAGTTTTACTACGTGACAGTGATCTGACTCTTGCTAAGGCTATTTCATTATGTCAGATTCACGAAATGACTGAAGAGCATAATAAAACGCTCATGTCCCCACATAGCTCTGTTACAAATGTGGATGCTGTTCAGACCAAGCAGGTGAACAGGCGAGACTATGACAAGGCCAAGTTTAACAGCAAGCCTAACACATCGCATCTCATCACTGACTGTAATAATTGTGGTGGGAGTCATGTGGCAAAGAGAAACAAATGCCCAGCTTTTGGCCAACAGTGTAATGCATGCAAGAAAATGAACCACTTCAGAAAGTGTTGCAAATCCAAACCTCAGTTTGACAGACAGAACTGAGGAAGTCAGTTCACCAGCTGGACAGGGATCAAAAAGAGGACAGTGACAGTGAAACTTACTATGTAAATGGCGTAACACCGGAGATAACAGTGGATGCGACTTGTCCTCAAACACCGGAAAAGGAAGAGGCTTTCACTAGCTTACAGATTAATGACAACATAGTTGAAATGAAGGTGGACACTGGTGCAAAGTGTAATGTCCTCTCAGCAAAGACTTTTGAAAACGTTAAGAGAGAAGAACAAATAACGCCATGCAGTAAACCCACTAACCTTATTGCATATGGTGGTAGTAAGATACAAACTTTAGGAGTTGTTGACTTGTGCTGCCATCTAGGAGCCAAATGCTATATTCTACCCTTCTTCATTATCAATGAAAATGTATTGCCATTGCTAGGACTCAGTGCTTCATTACAAATGGGACTTGTAGCTCTCAGCAAAGAAGTCCACCAAGTGAGTGCTGCTACAGTTCAAGATTTCAGTCAGCAAATCAAAACTGAATATGGTGACCTTTTTGCAAATGAGCTAGGAAAGCTACCAGTCACATATTCAATGACACTCGATCCAGAAGTGAGACCTGTAGTTCCAGCACAATCGCATTCCTGTAGCAATGAAAGACCAAGTCAAAGCTGAACTGGACAGAATGCAAGAGTTAGGTGTCATCACACCAATGTCTCAGAGCCCACTGACTGGGTATCTTCTATGGTTGCTACCAACAAAAGGACAAGAAGGAAATCAGGATCTGCATCAACCCTAAGGACTTAAACACGGCTCTAAAAGACCACATCATCCAATGCGACGCTGATGGATGACGTAGCATCACAAATGTCTAATGCTACAGTTTTTTCAGTCCTCGATGCAAAGAACTCATTCTGGCAAATCTCTCTTGACCACAAATCCTCAATGCTAACCACTTTTAGCACCTGTTTCGGTCGTTACAGGTTCCTGCAGATGCCGTTTGGGATCAGCTCTGCTAGTGAAGTGTTCCAGCGCACCATGGAGCAGATCTTCGCCGGCTACCCCTGTGCAATTATTGTGGACGCATATACTCATCGGAGGCAAGGACATTGAGGAACATGACGCAAACTTAAGAAAAGTTCTCAACAGAGCCAGAGAGGTCAAGTTGAGACTCAACCCCCTCAAATGCAAGTTCAGGCTAAACCAGGTCAGTTACGTTGGTCATGTTTTCACTGCTCAGGGTTTAAAGCTGACCCATCTAAAACCAAAGCAATCAGTGACATGCCAGTGCCAACCGGATGTTCCAGCCCTACAAAGATTCCTTGGTATGGTCAACTACCTTTGGGAAATTCATTCCCTAACTACAGTGAAATCACTGCTCCAATCTCGACAACTAACACACAAAGACACTGAGTGGTCATGGCATGAACAGCAGCAACGTTCTTTTGACACTTTAAAAGAACACATGTCAAACCCCCCAGTACAACGATGTTCACAAACCTGTCACACTTACTTGTGACGCTTCACAATATGGACTTGGTGCAGCATGCCTACAGGAAGGCAAACCTGTAGCTTATGCCTTGCGTACTCTCACAGACACAGAGAGTCGGTATGCCCAAATTGAAAAAGAGCTGCTAGCAGTCGTGTTTGCATGCTCCAAGTTTCATGATTACATCTATGGCAAGCCAATCACTATCGAGACTGACCATCAACCTCTTGTGACGATTATCAAAAAGCCCATCCATGCAGCACCAGCTAGACTGCAACGCATGATGCTAAGACTTCAAAAGTACAGCATCACTCTCGTGTACAAAAGTGGAAAACAGATGCACTTGGCTGATACTTTGTCACGGGCTCCCAGGAGCACCAAAACCCAGCTCACGGACGAAGTTGATGATTTTGATGTTATGTCAGTTTGTTGTGTGTCATCTGCTCGTTTGCAGGAACTAAGAGACACTGCTACCGACCCAACTCTCCAAATGCTCAGCAGCACCATCAAACATGGCTGGCCAAACAGACTGCACAGTCTCCAGACTGCCAAAGGCCCCCTACTTTCCTTTCAGGGATGAACTGACTATTGAGGATGACATCGTCATGAAAGGACAGAGAACGGTGATCCCCCAATCCTTACAAAAGATGTACGTCAGCATACTACACAGGGGACACCCTGGTGCAGAGGCAACAAAACGGAGAGCGAGAGGTATTGTGTTCTGGCCGACTATGACAAAGGATATTGAAGAGGAAGTGCAGGCATGCTCAGTGTGCAACAGTACAAAACCACACCAACAGAAGGAGCCGCTTCACTTACACCCTGTTCCAGAGCTGCCCTGGTCAACTTTAGCAGCAGACATCTTTGACTGGCACAACCAGCAGTACCTGGTTCTTGTGGATTCCTTCTCAGGCTGGTTTGAGATTGACCTGTTACGTGATCTCACATCTGCTACAGTCATTGGTAAGCTGAAACGTCACTTTTCAGTCCACGGAGCGCCTCACACTCTCATTACAGACAATGGACGACAGTTTGCAAGTCAGCGCTTTAAATACTTTGCAGAACAGTGGGACTTCACTCATGTAACAAGCAGCCCTGAGTATCCCCAATCTAATGGACTAGCAGAGAGAGCTGTCCGTAGTGCTAAAAGTCTCATGGAGAAATCTCACAGAGATAAAACCGACGTCTTTCTCAACCTGCTCAACTTAAGGAATATACCCCGTGACACCAAACTTGGATCTCCAGCACAAAGACTCATGTCGAGACAGACACGCACTACTCTCCCTGTCTCCAAAAGACTGCTTGAACCCAAAATGTGCAAGCCTGAGAAAGTGCATGCTCAGCTTCTCGCTAAAAGGATCACACAAAAGACCTACTATGACAAGACAAGCAGACCTCTCCAACCGCTATCAGAAGGACAGGTAGTCAGGCTCCAAACACCCAAAGGATATGACCGCACAGGAGTTGTGAAAGAAACATGCAAAGAACCCAGATCCTACATGATCCAGTCAGAAGGACAAACATACAGGAGAAACAGAAAACACATCCTACCTGTTGCTGAACCTGCTCCGACTCAGTTTGAGCCACAAGACTCTTGTCAGGACACAAGGCCTGACCCAGCAACGTGTGTCACACGCACAGACATGGACACAGAGGGCAGAACATGGACTCTGAGTGCCCTGTGGCTAGAGACCCAGCTACTGGCCAACCTTTGAATGTGAATGACAATCTTTACAGAACTCGTTCAGGTCGTATCAGTAAACCCAACCCTAAGTACAGGGATTAATTCTGTGAAAGCAAATTCATTATTGTTTGATCTCTAATGTGGTATTGCTGTTATCATTATGCGAATTACATGACATGACTACAGCTTGAATGTTTAATCCAGTTTGGTATTGATACACTGTATTTCATATGGTTATGATTTGTGGTATCGCTAATTTCTGCATATTACATGTCCAGTGAGTATGGTATGAGTTTATTGCTGCACTGTTGTTGCGGTTATTTGAAAACCTGCCAATGTTATGGTTATGGGCATCAACTAAGGAAAGGGGATGTAGAATATTGACTGTTTACAGTAATATTCGTATTTTGACCTTCTACAGCTGCCGTGGTTCCGCACATGCGCAGTATGTTTTTTCAGGCGTCTCTACCCTGCCAGCATCTAGCCGCTGTATGTTTTACCTGCTGCAAGTGATTATTAAAACCACGTTCTGTTTCCAGCCAGTCGTCTTTATTACCACAACACGCAACAGAAACCATGTACTTGCTTAAATCTACACTATAAGCGCCATGTTCTGTTCTGTATAAAACAGCAAAAAAACGTCCAGCATAACTAAACAGGGAAGAGGTATCCTGTCTTTGCCTCTGTGTTGTATGCAGTTAGTAAATGCAGCTGAATCATGGAGGCTATTTGTGTAATTGATATTTGTAGAGGAACAGAAAAGTGTTTTCATGATAACAAAATATTCAGATGGTTTTCTGGGATCCTGGGAGTTTCAGATTATGGAACTGACTTTAATAGCAAAATGGATGACTGGGATCCCTACTTTGCCTTGTTTATGTCAGTTTAAAGGGTCAGTTCACAAACAATAACAATAAAAGCATCATAGCACGTTCTTTTGGTAGTATGTAAATAGTTTGCAATATATTCTGAGAACAATGAACTTGGGATGAGTGGATTTTGATTGTGGAGCTCACACCTTTGAGCACCAAAAACACAATTTCCAGATTTAAAAAAAAACACAACATTTTAACAATTCAATTTAAATGTAATTTTTCACTGCTATGAGCAAAACTAATAAAATTCCATTTACCTCCTTCGTATTGGTGACCTATCATCAGGACAAAATGTCAGCATTGCATATTCTGCTAACCACAGATGTGTTACATTTGTACGTAATCATATCAACAGTTATCTCAGGACACTTTTCATATAGAACAGGTCTAGACCATGCTCTTTTTTTTTTTTATTTACAGAGACCCATAAATTCAAATGAAGTCACAGCAAGAGCATGCAATTACTTCACATTTCTTTACGTTTCAGTAATGTTGTGGTTTATTGGAGTTAGGTTTAGGCACAAAACTCACTCATGCTGTTGTTAGGAAAAGATCTACTTTCAGTTTAAAATACCCAGTTTCAATGGCAGAATCTCAGCTTGAGTAGCGGTGACCTTTCATTAAAAAAAAAAAAAAAACTTTCCTGCTGGAGAAACAGCACATATTGTAAAAAAAAAAAGTTTGTGGGCTAATAAGTTGCTTGAATGTATTGTTAATAAACTGGTTTTGTTGTTTGTTGCTCCTGAACAGTAATCTGTAGCTTGGCAGGCATCTCTATATGTATGATACAAAACATACAAATGCTTTGAAGAAACGTACGTGTATTGGTGACTGGTATTTAGGTGGGGGCAGAATTCTCAAAGACTGGACGGATAAAACCAAAACTATAGTTTTGTTTTTTTTTTCTTACATGTAATGGGATGATCATTGCCAGCCAAGATTAACTTCAATGGTTTTATTGTCATGTTGAAAATTGACTGTGATCCAAATTTAATCGCTTACTTCACTGTCGCGAGGTGGTCCCTGTAAACTGCAACACTAACACACAGGCCAGAGGCTGTTAAAACACTTTCAACACAATAACCGAACTACCGCTGCATAGCCACCGTATACAAGCGCCTTACAGCCTCCTGTCTCCATCTTACTATAAATCAAACAAGTTAATTAATAACACTTTGTGTTTGCTAATGGTGTGTAGCCAGTCAGAATGATGAAAATGGAACTTGCCTTTCACGCCAGCCTCATTGGACTGAACATTTCCCCCAGAACAGTTGGTGTGCTCGCCATCTGAGCTTTTATTTCAAGTGTTTCTTCAGTCGAGTTTTGCGTCTTCTGGCCACATCAGACCGAAGCAACTGTGCGTCTCAAACCAAACCCAAATGCACTGTAGGTGAGAAAGATGTCCTACCTCTCAGTGTGCAGCTGTCATGCTGTGCAGTGATGTTCAATATTTCACACACACACCTCTTCGGGGCTCAGGTGATGTGAGTGCAGGTGTCGTCAGAAAGCTTTCAGCTCAGTGAGTGCACTGGAGGAAGGCCAGATATAGATACAGTTCACACACTTTCTCACATTAGTTTGTATTATTCGTGTTCCAATTCCAGCTTAGACCAAAGAAAAAAGAGTATAACCTTAAAAAGAATTACGTAAAAGAGATATTTTTAAAAAGTATGAGAGCTAAAGAGGGATTCTGACTATAATCTGTTTTTAATGTGTCATTTCTATGTATTTTTCTATTTATTTATTTATTTGGGCTTAGGAAGGGAAATCAACATCTGTCTCATTCCATTTCCTTCCTCACTGGGCAGCCTGCACTTTTTTCTCGGTCTCACTCGTTCTCTGTTTGTGTGCCTCTTTTTCCCTCGCCTCAACTCTCTAAATTAAAGAGGCTTTTAGCTCTCCAAAGAGAGAGCTGTCGGCCCAGCTGTCCACTTTAGCATTAAACAAATTGTCAGCACACACACACTCACACACGCAGACATGCGTGCACACTCAAACAGACATTACTCCCTCTCTGCCTTCCTCTCTATCTGGCCCGCGTTATTTGAGAAGGTCAAGTATGTGTTGCGGCAGCCTCACATATGCCGGGGGATCCGTGAATTACAGCTGTCCAGGAGGGAGCCGAACTGCCCAATCAGACAATTAACTCAGCTCCATAAAGGCCAGCGCAATTTCATCTCACACACATGCACATACACTAACTCACATGCAAACTGGAGGTGCACTACTTGTTAGGACCTCACACTGATTAGATTCATTCCCAAGACAACAAACTTCATCGTAACTTCTACTCTAACGTTTCAGCACAGCGGGAGCCTCACCTGCGAGAGAAAAAGCTTGAGTTTGAGCTTTCCAAATGCTGAACAGTGTATGTCGATAATAAAGTCAATGACTAAATTGCTGCATCCGGATCCCCTGAAGGGCGCAGCTCACAAAGCTGGCTAATGGTGCATTCAAGTGCTCCTCAACTTTTAAAGTCAAATATTTAAAAGTTTATGACCAGGAAATTGCCCTTTAACAGCTGACTAATTGTAAATATCTGTAATGAAACAAGAGCAGGTGTCAGGAGGAAGCAGCTGTCATGTTTCCATTACACACATGATTTGCCACAACTAGCAAAAGCTGCAGCATGTTAATGGTAAATATATCCTGAATGGTTCTATATATCAGACTTTGAACTTTAGTAAAGCAGCAAACCACTGTTTGCTGTGTAGAGATATTCATGCTCCCTCCATTTGTCTCTTAATCCAAACTTCTCTGTTCTTTGTTTTGGTAGCTGTGCCAGTTGTGCATACATATGAGTGCATGTGAGTCCCTCCCATAATGTCGTACTGGCTAGCTAATCACCTCCACTCTGCGCTGTGCTCATACAGAAAGTACCACTGACAGATGGTGATGAGACAGCATCGTTGCAGAAGCATAGTACCCACCCTTCACTTCCTCTCCATCTTTATATACAGTCTGTGGTTAACACCGTTAGCTCTGTCAGCACTGTTGCTGTTGTTAGCGCCATAAGAGCATTTCAGCTCAACTACCTCCATGTATAGCTCCTTTAAAGTTCTGTTTTTTGCAAAGGCCTCTCTTTAAAAGGCCCAGCTCATGTGAAATGTTTCCCAGTGGTCAGTGTCTACACTCCATTCGGTCATTTCAACATGCTGCTGGCAAAGGCAAGAGAAATGCTTTAAATGGCTCTGAGGCAGGTGTGATTTTAAATCTTTACCACCAAACCGTCGGTCCTGATGCTGCATCATTGTGACTGTCATGTTGATGTTGCTGTATGCTAAAATGGAAATGGTTTATGTTATTAACAGATGTTGTCATATTTAATGCTCAATTAATTATTATTAGCTCTATGGAGTTATGGTGGCTCCTGTGAATGTGCACAAGTGCAAGTCACCTTGTGTTCAGATTAATGCCAACTGTTGTATGTTTATGTGTCATATTGTTTATGCTTTATGTGTTTTTATATTGTTTTTACACTTGCTGCAACACAAATTGCCCCCTGGGACAAATAATTAAATTGAACTGAACTGAACTGACTTCACTTACATCCACAATTACAACATCTGTAGCCACATCTTGACATTGTATTTTTGTTGCTAGACCACTTATTGGAAGTGCTAATGGAATATATTCATTGTTTGGTTATGTGTTGCATATCACTCTTGGAACGCAAATCGTACTCTGGGCACAGACAGAGCAGTAGAATGCCAGCTGCAATGAAAAGTGAATCTCAATCATTATTGTCCTGGGTTTGAAGTTGCTTTCACTCTCTCTCATTAGCTTCTCCTCTCATCCATTCATCAGATCTGATCAGCTCTGACTGGATGGACAGATAAGTTATCCACCCTATGACTTAAAATCCTCATACTGCTGCTGAGGGAAAAAAAGAGCACATTCGACACTTGTTTTGATGACCAGACTTTACAAGCTGCCAAATATAACCTGATCCCAGCGTTCCCAGCTGCATGTTGAGGAGCAGTACAATAGGTCAGGAGCTGTTATAAATTTGTCTTCAGGGATCCAGTTCCTAAATTGAGACACAACTAGTGTGTTTTTAGTACATTACGGAGGAAGTGGTCAAGAATTTGGGTCAATATTGGTGAGACTTTTTTTCTTTTTCTTTTTTTTTAAACCACAGCACTTTTTTTGCACTTGTGTCGATGCAAAAAACTACAGTGAGGCATATTATTAACTGGAATTTTTAGATGATAATTTCATGTAGTTGTCAATCTTCGCTTTAGTTTATTTCTTGATTTATGAAGGGCTTGTTCTATATTCTTCAGTGCTTGTAAAAAACTTGAGTTTCCTGGTTACATAAAGGTTTCTCTTATTCTGAGCTCCAACTGACACAAAAATGTGATAAAAAGCATTAAATCTATCCTTAAAATAAGGACTGTTCTGCAGCCTCTGTGGGAGGTAAAAAAAAACCCATTAAAATATGAAAACCTTTAAAGCATGGGTTTGCAAATGAGCTGTTTTTCTCTGTTTGGAAACACAGGGAGGATTGTGTCATGTTAATCGTCAGTAGAGAGATCAGATGCGCCAAGCAGGTAATGGTGGAACGGAGCAGAGGGAAATGAGACGAAAGGGATAAAGACAGCAGAGACAATGCCACAGAGCGACATGGCAGGAAATTGGACAAATCTCCTATTTTTGGAGCATCTGATTACAGCGATCATATTCAATAAGAAAGCGACTGCTCACTTGCATGGGCTGACAACGGGGCAAATGAGACGCAGATGCACTAAGAGTTATGCATGAATAGGAATTAGAGTCAGTGTAGGACTGAAAGAGACACAAGACAAGAGAAATAAAGACAAAGTACTGTTACAGCTAACAAAGGATTTAGTCAGTGAAAAGTCATACCCAATTCTGCTGCAGTGAAAATGATATTTTTTTGGATTTAGTTGTTGTAAAACAACTTCACTCATTCTGCAATTCTTATTTTCTCCAAATGCTGCATGTATTACCATCGATTAACCTTGTGCTGCTTCAAGCACAGATTAGTATTTGGTTTAAACATTATTTTGTAGTGCACTAATAAGGGAACTGGGTGACAAATTACCTTTAAATGTAAAGAAAAGATGAGATGAATAAATGAGATAATAAATCCATAATAGCTATCAGTCTCTAACTGAACTACCAACGTGGGTTCAGCAGTCAAACACATCTGTATTGAATGCATTTCCTCCCTCTTGAAATATTTGCTTAGGAGTACTTTGAGCTAGGGCTGGGCAATATAAAGATATGATACTGTATCAAGATATGAAACTATATATTGTCTTAGATATTGGACATTGTTATATTGTGATATGGAACAAATAATGTTTTTTCCTGATTTTAAAGGTTGCATCACAATAAAGAGATTCACTATTCTCAACTCATCAGACAGTTCTGCTTGTCATAATACTTGCTTTGACCAACTACTACTACTAATAGTCATTCCGACAATATTGTAAAAACAAAGAGAGAATTTGGTAAAAAAAAAAAAAAAAAAAGTTTTTGATTCTGTCTCCCAATTGCTTTTTTTCCACGTGCTTTTGAGTATTGATATATATATGTGTGTATATATATCTATATATATATATATATATATAGATATATATATGTATATGTATATGTATATGTATATGTATATATATTGTTTATTGAGATATAGTCTAAAAGTATCATAATACAGTTTTCAGCCCATATCGCCCAGCCCTGTTTAGTACCTGTAGTCATCTTTATTCCAACTTTAAGCTTATATACATAACATGCGTGGGCAGTTAAGTGTCGATCAGTAAAAAGGTATGAAAACATGAGCAGGAATCCATGCGCTCGAATGTGTGCATGTGCATCACAAGATATCAGAACTGCTGCACAACACTGCTAGTGGTCAAAAAACATCAAATTTCTTTCAAGAAATAAATTAGTTCTTATTTTCTTTTCTTTTTCTGTTTATTCTTTTTAGTGCATTTTAAAATACCGCCTTAAATGGGAATTTGTACACTTTTGTGGTAGGAGGCTCCATGTTTTTTTTTTTTCCTCGCAGCAGTTTGTCACTCGGGGGGTGGATTGATCTGCCAATCTGTTCACAGCTGATCAGATCATGTTGATGGATAAGAGGAGAAGCTGTTTGAGAGTGAATGCAAACTTTGAGACCCAGCAGAATAAATGTTTACGTTTTCAGTGCACCTCGCTCTATGTTGCACTGGACCACAAATCTTGAATCCTTGGCAAATAACTTACTGAGAAAGGAGCAGTGCCAATGGTTGTAGGTCAGTTGCAACTTAAAAACAACTGATGTAACTGTTGACATGCATTTACTGCATAGATGTCTCTGTTACCACTGTTCCATCATCATGGCTAATGCATGTTTCAGATTTCTTTAGAGATTAAGAGATCAGGCAGAGATGTGTACCTGAATCACAAGCTTTGTGAGCTGTTTGAGTGTTACTGCATGGAAAAGTTCAATCTAAAATTTCAGACGAAGGCAAAGTGAAGAAAATTATGACCTGCAGTTAATAACAATCACAGCAAAAATGGGCCAATTATGCCAGCAAGGTTGAAAATAACTACTTCAACCCCCTGATTTGTGCAAGCAAAATTATAAAGGAAAGTCAACATGCAGAAGAGGACTGACGCAGCTGACCTCTGTGTGCTTGTGTGTCAAAGGTGTGTGAGGACGTATGAGCAGAGGTGCTGACGCGCAGGCAGAGCTGCTCGCTGCTGTTAATGGACAGCCAATATCATGAGTGAACAGTAAAAGTAGAGGCTGCTTCGTGAGCAGATGGAAAATCAATAGCCTATTAGAGTGTACAGGGCAGGAGGGACACGGAGGGTGGAGGAGGGAGGAAGATGGGGGATGAAGGTGAGGGGGGGAGATAGAAGTAGGAGGAGGTGAGAAGGAGGAGAGCAGGAAGTGGAAGTAGTTACATTTTTCATAACCTTTTTAAATCATACTATTACTGGTGATTTCATTTTTTTTCCTTTGGTGAGAAATATTAACTCTAAACATAACTGATGACAGCAACAGTTATATGAGACCCTTTGTAGCACACACATCACATCACACACACACACACACACACACACACACACACACACACACACGCACACACACACACACACACAATAACATAATACCAGCATATGTTTATGTACTAATTAATTTCTCTGTTTTTTTTTGTTTTTCTTTTATTTAATTACATTTTGATGATTTGGCTTTACCTTTCATCTAACATTCATTCCAATAAAACATAGTGAATTCATCCAAAAATTGAGCATGTTGCTCACACACACACACACACACACACACACACACACACACACACGCACTAACTCACACACTCACACAAATAGTCGTGGCCCATAATACTGATGCAACACAGACACAACATTTCATACACAGCCACCCAGATTCACCATTAAAATGTCTTGCCGCACACACATACACACACTCTCAAGCTTGCAGTCATACCGCTGCAGCTTATTACTGTGCGCTAGTTATTTTTATGATTTCTTTTCATTATGGGATGCTTTGACGATGGGATTCATCTAACATTCGTGCCAGTAAAGCACAGCGAGTTGAACCAAATAAACTAAAATGGAGCTGAAATGCAGGCTGTGTGCGAGGTGGAGAGGAAACCAGAGCGAAAGCTTGAGGGGAGCAGCGATAATGAGAGGAGAGTCCGGCTTCTCTGTGTGTCCGCAGTAGCCTCTAGCTGGCTATTAGTAGCTGCAGCACAACCACAAGGCCCTGTGACAGTCAATTAAACCTCTTTATCTGGGATGCCTGCATCTCTTTCTCTTCTTCCTCCTCTGCCTCCCCGCACTCTTCCTGCATGCCCTTTCCTCTGGTGTCTTTATTCTCCCTTTTATTCTTCCTGCTTTCCAGTTCCCTCTCCCTTTGCTGCCTCTTCCTTGAACTCCAAATAAGCTATGTTCACACACACACACACACACACAAAAAACCTCCCAAAGGCAGTAGCTCGCCAGGCAAAATGGTGTTTACACAAATAGCCTCAACGAGACGTCTGCGGGTTTGCGTGAGTGTGTGATGTGCCTTTGGTCTAACTGCTATCTAGAAAGCACATCTTCTCTCAAGGCGCAGCAGCGGCTGTTTGTGAAGTCAAACTGAGGCTAAGTGTCTTGCCTTTGGTGACTGATGGACTTGCTTACTGTACAGTATGATAAAGGACAAGGAGTCACAACAGTTACATGGTACAGTCAGAGCCATGGCATTTAAACCTTATTAATTATTTGTTGATATGTGAGCTGTACAGCCTCGGGAGAGGCTTGTTGAATAACAGTAGCAACTGAACCATAGACAGGATAAAAAGATTGATGACGCACCTCCACCTACCCCCATCTGTACAAAAATGAAGACAAAATAAAAACTTGCTCCAGTAATGTAATTTGGAGCCGGTGATTGCTCAGCAGAGATCGAACCCAAAAGATCAGGCCCGACCACACATGAACCTGTACAGTTTCTGTCCAAATCCGACCCTAGCCCGACCCTTGGTATGAGTTTTGGCCCCAAACAAGATTAAAAGCCCTAATTTGTACTGTAAAAATGGGCCTGTATTATATTACATTTTAAGTATTATAAAATTAAAAATGTGTTAGATGCTAAGGACTGGAGTATTTCCTTGCATCACTTCTTTTTCTCTTCCTTCTGTTGCTGACTGTTAGTCATGCTGTCACAATACTGGAATTTCTAACTTTTATAAAATACCTTGAAAAATATTCCTATTCAATACCATTTTTAATACCACCTGGGAAAAAATGACACTGACGGCATACAATTTAAAATTTTTAGAAAAATATCAAGGCTATAACATGACAAAGACAGTTTCTCTGTACTTGGTTAGGAGAGAACAGCTGAATGACTGAAGTAAATATTAACAATTTTGCTGTAATACTTTTTCACAGTGGGTAAGAATGTGCAGCTGTTACCAGTGCATCGACACTGCAGAAAATAAGAAACTGTTTCAAATCTTCAGAATCAATATGTATCAAATAATAGATGTTTTGACAGGTTACAGTAAGTGGTCATTATAGTGGCAGAGAATAAAATGATTATTGCCTTATTAAACAAATCCCTCTGAAGCATTCTGGCATCTGATTAGCCTTCAGACTTTCTTGATTGTATTTCATGTTACAGTTAATTATTTTATCTTAAATTTGTTTGAGATAAGGATTGCCAGTTGTATTTGTAGGCAGCAGGGCATGTAGCAGAGAAGGAATTTATGGATATGTTTTTTTCCTTTACTCATGACCCTCACTGATCCCTTGGAAGTATACCAAACCCCAAGCGGACCCAAACGTTAACTGTTACTTAAAGCATTAGTTGCATGATGCTTACATGTCATTAAAAAAATGGCAGTGTACTTGATGATTTGGTTCTGTAGGCATGCATTTTCCACTGTACTGACACTGTCCAATCTCATGAAAAGCATATGGGAGACCTCAAAAAGTAACAAATAAGATGATTATCTGTATGTGAAAAACAGATATTCAATAGCATAGTGTGGGTGTTATATTTGAAGAGGTGAATTCATTAGCAAGGTCAAGTAAAAAAGAGGAGAAGGTTTGTCCTTGTGTGACATTCACAACCCACACAGGAACTGTAATCACAGTGACTGTGAAAGAAAACATCATAATGGACCAAAATGGGCTTCTGAAGCGTTAGCATTAGAGAGTCATCGAATGTGGTGTAAATAAGCAGACGCTCCATATCTGAGCTGCTGTGGCCTCATTAAGCACAAGCATCAATGTCATATGGATAGAGCAGTTAAAGAGAGAGGGGAGACAGCAGTTACACACTGGCTGAATGCAGCTATTCTATTAGCTGTTCTTTCTGTGTGTGTGTGTGTGTGTGTGTGTGTGTGTGTGTGTGCGTGCACTCGCATGTGCACGCGTTGCATTAATATCGTCCACCTGTTTGTTTCATTTCATATTTATTGTCCATTTGATGAGCACAGCACAGATTGTCTGTGGCACGACCACAACAAGTATTCATGCTGTCGCCACATTTTGATTGGACTCCACCTAGAATTATTATTTTTATTATTATTATTATAAACGTTGGTTGCAGCAGTTGGGGAGTTTTAGTGCCAGACTGTGTGATGCTGCTTCACCCTTGAGAGAAAACGCAATGACTAAAACATTACATTTTGCATCATTTTAAAGCATGAAGAGAATCAAGATTAAACACAGGCATCTTTAGAAGGATGTCTACATCTGACCAAAATTTTAGCATTTCAGTCGTGCTTTTAAAGAGTTAGACCGTGTTACAAGTCTGACATCAACAACCCAGACAGTGAGGGAGGGAGAAAGTCAAAAGCAGAGACTTGGCTCGACAAAATGCGACAGAATACACATAAAACACGGTGACGCAAACCGGAGTGAGCTGACGTTCCTGTCTTTGTTATCCTGTTTTATCAAGCCTTCCCTCTCCTGTCTCCTGGCCTCCTCTGCGGTAGGCTGGCCACTGTGACGCTGGGTTGTCACAACGGTTATAGTGTGGCGAGGTGATCGGTGCCTTCAGCTCTTCCGAATCACACAGCGGAGAGAGAGAGAGAAAGAAAAAAGGCATGGAGATGAACAGCTGTAGCAGAGTGTCTAAAATGAACGTGCTGATATATTTTCTGTTTTTAATAGATGTGCATTAGCAGGGAGAGGTGGGAGCATCAGATGAATGTACATTCCATGAACTGCTGATGATAATTTGTTTTAATTAGCCTTAATTCAGGTGGAGGTGTCAAATTAGTGGAGAGCAGAAACAGAAGAGGCAGGCAGGTCAGAGTGGAGGTGTAAAAAAAGAAGAAGGGAATAAACTGGATGGAAGACAAAGGTGGAAGGAGGACAACAACAACAAAACAAGCGTGCCTGTGTTTCAGACTTGAAGTCACTGACCTGGAAGGACTTCCACATGGCAACTCTCAGCCAGGGGCCATGAGTGTGTACTATAAGTGTGCGTGCGTGTCAGTGTATACTCGATCACAGCGTGAGCGACCATCAACCTGCAGGTCTCATCCCTGTAGTACACGCACACACACACACACACACACACACACACACACACACACACACACACACACATACAGACTCACATACATACATACTGTTGAATTGCTCACTCTCCCTGCAACAGGTTCTGAAAAAATCCATAGTACAGATAATAAATAATAAGTCAAATAAACAGACAATGTTGTATTGAGCATCACCACATGAGTGCACATGGAAAGTGAAGGATCATGCTGCTCACACTTTCGCCAGCAGGCTGCCAATATTATCAACAATACAACATTTCAGTGTTACAGCTAATATTTCAAACGGCACTATTTCTTAGCGTGGTACAACACTACACAAGCATTCATGCCCACTCAGATGAGTTTTTCTCTCCCATTATTATCACATTGTTACATTTTCACTTTGTCCTTGTTGCTGTGTGTGCCGTCACACTGTCACACTGTCACACAGCATTTTACACAGAACGTGTCTGCAATCATTTCCTGAACAGACTCTCTTGCAAGGAACAGAGGGGTCTCATGCAAGAAGCAACATATACTGATTTTCCTTTGATTCGTGTTCGTGTTTGTGATTTGTATCAGTTAGTATGAAGTGATTTCTGGTATTCACAAATGTTTTCTTTTCCTCTGCTCTTCTCCTAGGTAAGATAATATTTTTCAAGGGGTCCAGAGAACTCTTCTCAAGATAAGTAAAAAAAAATCTCACTATCGCAGTCCACATATTGTTGGTCAAACACAAGGCAACACAACTTTTAAATTTGAAGAACATAGAAAAACATGAGTATCATAAAATTGAATTTTGATTTTTTTTAGGGTACTTCTAATGATTGGACAAATAAATCTGTTGGCTAAATACATAGTATCAGCCCATTTTATTTTAATTATTGATAATTGATTTGAAATGTTCTGTATTGAGTACACTTACATACATTATCCTGATTGTACTTGGATACTTTTATTGAACATTATTAATGAGGAGTTTTTAAAGTCATAGCATCTTTTTACAGAGTGGTACCAGTAGTTTTACTCAAGTAAAGGATCTGAATACTAACTGCACCACTGCTGCTGCTGACACATTTTCAGCATCACAAATGTTTTGTCATTGCTGTGTTGTTAATTTTCCTCTAACACCAGTATTCACAATCTGGAATTTCACAATTGTTTATTTAACGTTATTTGTCACTGCTGCTGAAGTTGTTCTTCTTAAAACCTTAATTGTGGCATCTCTCCAATTGTTGTCATTTTCTAGAGTATTTGTACGCGGCACCACACCTGCTCTTATATAGTGTTTAGGGGTTGTTACCTAAGCTAATGGGTGATGTATGATAGTAGTAAGTTGTAATAGTGTAATAGTAAGTTGTATTCAGCACTCAGATTTTGGATAGTTCAAAATGTTTGGTGCATCTGGAGTTGACCCCTCTTATATTTTACCAGAAAATTAAAAGTGAATGCAGCCCTGGTTGTTTTAATGGAAAGTTAACAGGCAGTATTTTCAGTGGTTGTCAGTAATATAGAAAATCATAAGCCTACGCATAAAAACAGCCTGTAATTCTTGACTACAATTTACATTTCTCTTACCGGCATGCTTTTACAATCTTTGGTTTGATTATGCAGTTTGTAAAGCGTTTTGTATTCCCTTTTGCCACGCCAAAGGAAGTTACAATGTCGTCCATTAGCACAGGAATTTAAATGCAAATTCCTTCAAATGATATTTGCATACCGTCCCAAGGCACGTTAGCACACACTGCAGTCGGACTGTAACTGGACTTATTACCTCTCATCAGCTCTGAGAACGGTGAGGGGAGGAAAGAGAGCATCTGGGAGGAGTAGTCCTTATTTGTTTATGTTTCTCTCTGAATAAGATAATATCAACCCTTTGAAATAATGCATATTGGCTATCATTAAAGAAAACAAGTAGGTATTACTATTTATAATTAAAGATAAAGCCAGATTACGTCGCGGCAGAAAACTCTTGGCCGCGTCTGCGTCATGTGACCCTTGTCTTGCACGTTGTAGTTTTCTCCTGAGAGGGTTCCGTGCACTGTCACAACAGATTATATCACCTTTTCTTCATTTGCTTTGAAAACAACAAGCATTGCATTGTGGGTATCTGTTGCACTTTCTAGAAACAAATGCAGGCAGAGAAAAACCTCAGATCACTTTTTTTATTTCAGCAATAGACGTAAGCATGTGAATGGTGTATAAATGACTTTTGTGCTGATAGAATTAATGACTGCTACTTCTATACATATATCACCCAGAGAGCACGCAGTAGCATCATGTGTTTTTCAGCACATGTGGAGGGAATGTAAACTGTAAAATAAACATCCATCATGGCCTCTATGTGACTGTGTTCCTCTTTCCCTCTCCGTGAAGATTAGACTTGTGCCGCTGATGAAAGCCTCTATCAGGCCGGTTTTCTCAGGCAGCATCATTATTAGATGAGCACAGACTCATTTTAGCCAGGAGCCCTCTCTAGTCTGTTCACACCAATGCAACATTCATGCGCGTGTGTGTGAATGTGTGTGTATCTGGCTATCTCGTAGAGCACTCAGTGAGCTGATGGCTCACGACACCTGCACTCGCATCACCTGGGCCCTCCAGAGGGATGTGTGTTAGCAAGTGTGTGTGTGTTGAAATATTGAACATCGCTGCAGACCTTCCTCAGGTTTAAGAGCTGGGAGAGATTCTTTCAGTAGTGAGGGGGACATTTCTCTCACCTGTACTGCTTTTCATGTTTGACTCAGACTGTTGCTTTTGTTTAGTGGAGAGCTACGTCAAAACTAGACTGAAGAAATCCCCCAAAGTAAAAGCTCTGTTGTTGGATCACAGTAATATCAGTTTAATGTGAAAAATCAAATTCAAATCCTCATTTTTCTCACTTATCTCACATTGAGAGGATTTCCTTTGTCCCTCAAATAGCACAAATTAAAATTGGAAATATAAAATAGGCATTCTCCTAATGGAAACACAGAAGGGAAACACTTTTTTTGGCTTTTATCTGTCACGTGATGCTGTTCGAGGTTGTCAAACAAGAGTATCTGTTGTGTTTGCCATTCATGTGTTGCCAGTGTTTTTTAGGCACCAAACATGGGTGTTTTTGTGGTGATCTGTTGCTGTTTTTTCCACCAGGAATAGTGCCAAGAAAAGCTATTGCTTTTTACTGGCACAGCGCTACGTTTCCAGCTGTCATTGTGCCACCAAAAAAATGATCTTTCCCTAACCGTACCCTTTAAGACACACATGATTAAAATATAATGTTGTTGAGTTTAAGTACTGTAAGGAATGTCCCAGTGTCCCTGCAGGAAGCAGTATCTGTCCGTCAGCTGGGCTGTAAAGGACAAAGTGTTTGAGACATGGTACTTCAACAAGGCAAACTAGAAACACTGCAGAATCCTCAAACTTTTTCTGTTTCTGTCTGACTTTTTCTCCAACTGAAAACAAAGTAGACTTTATATAGGGACCTCAAAACACAACACCTCCCTCCGCTAAGCCCCCCCCCCAACACACACACATCTGCCCACACAGCACATGCTCTCACACCATTGCCTGGAGTGTGCAGGGGAGCAGGCAGGAATGTCACAGCTATTACAAATCCTGTTGTCTCTGTCTCTGGGACAACAGCAGCCACCCAATTAACCTTTCGTCTGAAGGCGCAAACCCACACACACACACACACACACACACCACATATCAAGAATATTCCGTTTGAAAAGGAGGCAGCACTGCTGTCTCCCTTTCGATTTCATGTTATCTCGTGAAGAGTTTACGTTGTAAGGTTCTGGACTAATAGACATTGCCTTTCCTTTCTGTTTATGTCCTCTCTGCTCACCTTCCATCAGCATTCTGACAAGAAACCAGAAACCAGAGGAGAGATGTAGTAGACAGCTCCATCACAAGGTTCTTACTCACTATGTACAAACAAAGACAAATGATGCATCTACAGAGCAGAATACAGCAACTTTATTTTGATCATCTCACAATTTTAGACAGTTAGCATTAGCTCATCTTGTTGCCCAGTAATTTACTGGAGCTTCTTTGCATGCAGGTGTTTAGCACATTGAGTGTTTTTTGCTTGTTCATCACAGGACCACTACACTTCGCAGGACCACTACACTGTACAAAACATTGCATAGTTAAAGGGCAAGATGTGCTAGAGATTTTCAGAATTACAGGTAGTTGAAGTAAAAGGGACAATGTGATTTAAATGTAAGCAAAGCGGTGACTTCACCTTAAATCTAAAGGCAAAGCTGGGACCCGGTATCACTCCAAAACTGGTTGACGGGTCAACACAAACATTACCTCAACAATAGCTAAATGTAAGTAAGTATGGTTTTTATCAGTGATTCCCAACCTTTTCCTTAACCCTTTGAAACCTTAGCAAATAAGCTTGCTTTTTTCAAAAACATGCAAAGAAGAAGAATAAGCAAATAAAGGAGGGATTACTCAATAATTAGCAAGATTTTACTAAAAAATAGAACAAAATTAACTGAAAATTAGTTTAAAAAACAACCAACAACATGGAAATGATAACAAAATGCTTTAAAAACTATAATAATTATGTAACATCACTTTATGTAATTCTAACATTTTTAAACATGGTATTTCCCTAGCTCTTTTCCCTAGACATTTTTTCCTGGCTTTTAAAAAGTATGTATTTTCTAAATCTACTAATTTCTTGCAATTTCTGAAACAATTCTAACCAAGTTGCATTGTCATTGTCTTATTGCTCATGTTTTTGAAAGAAATTGCATCTATTTGCTCAGGGCCCAAAAGTTTAGATACTCTAAAGGCATCTGAAAACAGTGCGAGAAAAAGGATGTCGCTCCAGTTTTCAAAGGGTTAAGGGACCTGTTTTTCATTATTGACTAAAGTGACGGCCCTGAACAAGTGACATATTTTACTGATATTTTGGACCATATTTAGTGCATAACAAAAGTATATTTTTAGGATTTTTATATATAATTCGCTGTGTGTATAATGTTTTTATTTAATAGGCTTCTTTTTTGACAAATTCAGTGTTCTCTTTTTGACCCTTCCCCCATTGTTCGATGAACTCTTTGGTTGTTTTAACTGCCTACTTTTCTGATGCAGGATGAGGCTGTTTTGCAGAGGTTAAGGGCTCTGTGAATGTAGCTTCATCATGCCTTCATCTTGTGAGATTTTTGTTTTTTAAGTTTACATTCTCAGAAATAATCTAAACTTAAAAAATAGCAATTTCATATAGTTTTCTTCACAATAAAGGAAATGCTGAAATCTACACCCACTCTATATACTTTTTCTTACACCCTTTAATGTCAAGAGAGCTGCAAGACCCCCATGAAGCTGACCCCCTCTCCCCCAGGATGTCCCCCAGGTTGGAAAACCTCTTGTCTGTAATGCCAATTATCACAAGTTGAGAAGCATGGAAAATTATATTTTTTTCATGCAAAAACCCAAAAGACTTGACCCAGTTCACTATAACAGCTGAGCAATGTCTCATGCTGGTGGCGGTGGAAGTGAGCAGGGTGCTCAGTGTCATCTCTGCTGTAGAGTGATGGCACAATCATAATCAATAAAAAGTGCCGTTTATACCTGCAGTGTACAGTGATAAATTCTACAACAGTAGTTATGCTTGAATGGAAAGCCAGTTAAAGGCAAGTATGTTCCTTGGCCATGTTATGAAAGAACTATAACACTCAGTAGAGACACATGTTCATCAAATTTAAACATGCAAATTACTTTTCATTTGGTGCTAAAAGGTTTGGGCATAATATCTGCACATCAGTGTAATTCAGCACATTGCTTTGAGCCCTCGTGCTCCTCATCAGGACAGTGTCATCAGACTAAGATCCTCAAAATGCACCAAGGTTTGTGCCAATTCTCTGAATCCATCAAGGATCATCAAGAGTAATCAAGGATCCATCAAAATAAAACAAAACTATGCAGCTATGAATTCACCGTTCACTGTTCATTCACTGTTAGATTGCTATTCAATGAAGATTCCAGTGGCTTATTTCAATCAAACCATTGTGAATCTAACAACCCTGAATGAAATGTATTTACTTCTTTGATCAGTCTTGTTCAGGAGAGATTGATTTAGTGGTGGGTTTATTATCCCTCACACTGCAGAAGGGCTGTCCTTTTACTGTCCTTTGTTGTGTAGTGGTGTAGTGATGTGGGTGTCAGCCACATACCTACTAAGAAAGCTCCGGGATCTCTGCATACCATCTTAAAAATGCACAATGATCGATAGCATTATAGTTTTGTGTCACAACTTATTATTCAGATCTTTTGCAAATGTGGGGTCGAGAGATGTGAATGCTGCAGAGCATGCAGAGAGACTTGGCTTTCCTCGCCCCAAAAATCAGCTTCTTGTACCCCTTTCCCACCAAAATTAGTGTGTGCTCATAGGTTTTTCAAAGATGGGTAAACCTGCTATAGACTGCTTTTCCATTGCCAGTAGCATCAGTGCCGATCGGAGCCGGAGAAAATTTTTAATTTTTAGGTATTTTTCTTGTGATTTTTTACCTGTTTTGCACATTTCTTAGGAAGCTGCTCATTGCATTTTTCGTTGAAGGATATTAAGCTAATTTGCTCAGGTTTCAAAGGGTTTAGGCATCAAATACTTATATACATGGGTTGGGAGAAACAGATCAGAATTTGGTCATCTCCAAATACAACTGTTTTGTTTTCGATGAAACAAAGAAAAGACTTGTGAACTGCAAAGTTTTCATCTGGGAGTTGATCCTTGGAAAATGCTGTTTGTCCTTTCCCTCAAAAGACAAATATTCAGCTTTAAGTTGAAGGACACTGATTTTGAGCCACAAAACCTTTATTGGGAACAAGCCTACTGAAGTTTAAAAACACTACAAAAGCTTTCAATTATTTTTGATTAGGGGCAGAGATTGAATCACAGTAACCTTGTCCCTGCCATCACTTGGTGATTACAATATACCCCCTAGACCGCAGCAGTCTATCTAGTCTGCCCTCACTGATATATAGGGGTTGCATAAAAATAAAACACCGGTCAGTATAACAACTATATAACTATAACAACTATATAACAACTCCTATAGAACAACTTTCTATAGAAGTAACTGTGGCTCAGGATTGATTTCAATCAGATTGATAAAAAGTGTGCATGATTTTAGGTCAACTGTTTACACGGGATGTCCTCTAATACTAACTAATCTTCATGCACTGACACACTTAACAGAATATGAATATGACATATATGAATATGAATTCACATACTCTCATATTGCAAGTGCATTTCCCCCAGTGAAAAATAAATAAAGGATAACTTCTGACAGTAGCACAGCACTCACTCCCTCTCCTCTCGCGCACACGGGCAGGAGTGAGTGAGTTACTATGGTTCTGGGGCTGCTGGAGCTGCTCGGGCATCTTGTCAGAAGCTGAAGTCAAATTTTACAGCTAAAATGGATATTTACTGTCCTTTCAGCACAGTACCTGCTGTTGTTTTGATGAGTTTGGATTAAAAACAGACTCTCCACTATTGTCCACTCTCCACTGTCCACTGTTGTTGTAATTTTCTGGAAGTGGAGAACGGTACGTCGTCACGTCCCCTTACGTGAGGACCGAGCATGCGCAGAAAGAATGCAGCCAGAGATGAATCTGCCTTCTTGTTTACATGATACAAACTTTCTTTGATCAGTTTACGAAAAGCTTTAAACTTCTCCTCTGCAACTGACTGAAATTTGAATCCGTCTGGGCCTGTTGAAGCTGACTGAGGTGTTTATATGGATTATGTTTCATCTGTTTGGGTTTATAAACCTATTCTACCCAGATTAGTGGCTCCATGTAAACGTAAAGTGCAGCTCCATCTATTTACCATAAATTGTTTTTATTTAAAGTTTGTTTTTTGTAGTTTAGTGTTTTATTGGTATTTATTACATATTTAACATTATGATTAGCATAATGCATAGCATTTTATACTGCAAACCAAATCTAGCTATGGGTACAAATAAAGTAACCTGAACCTGAACCTGATAGTGAACATTCTAACCGTAGTGTAGAAGCTATGCAGAACCGGTAGATTAAACTGCATTATGTGTACCTGACTAGCCAAATTACTGCAATCTGTGACCTAACAACTTTAAAGACAGGCTAGATCAAGCACACACACACACACACACACCAATAAACACACAAGCAGGGTGTAAGCATATGCTATTAAATTAAATCAGACCATGTTCCATTCTGTTAACAACAGAGGTGGCCAAATGTCCCAACTGGACATGATCACATTGACAAACACACTCAATATATACTTGAATTTCTTTCCTGCCAGCAGTGTGGACACGCCCAGCGGTGGCAGCGGTGTGTGCTCCTCCAGGGGCACTCTGCTGCTCAGCCTCCATGTGTATGTACAGTGCAGCATCTTCCAGGCCAATAACACTGCATCTATTTTTCATTAGAGCCATCATTTATTGTCATGGCTGTGGTATTCCCTCAACTGCGGCTTTTGTGGTCGTCCCCCCCTTGTCGAGGCAAGTTCGCTGTCAGCTAGTGTTATATCTCCCCCTCCCTCTCCCCCTCTCTAACAGGGATTATGTCCATCAACGGGATTGCTTTTGCATCAGATCAGTAGGACAGCTAACCGCTTGTGTCATCCGGCGTGTGTGTATGCGCGTGCCTTTGAATATTTGTGTGTCTGCTGGTACATCATAGTTTCTGCTTGATAAACAGGCTAAGCCAGTGTAAATGTGTGCTGGGGAGTCAGTGGGTGACTCCCCTCCTGACTGACTCGCTGCCCGCCCATCATCCCCATGGGACTGCGGCCAAGGCCCACATAACATTACTACTGCAACACACAGTGACACGCATGCAGGCAAAAACTGTCCTCTTGAAAATGCTGTAATCTGCTTTTGAGGGAAATTAATAGAAATCACATAATAACTCAGTCAAATTCATTACTTGCCTTTTTTTATATTTAAGAAGTCAATAAATAAATCCATCAGCAAGGTTAATTGAGCAAGATACATTCTTTTATTTCCAGCACAGTTTGACTCATTTTAATTATTTTTTTTCAACCCGCTGAGTGATTTTTGAGAAATTTCTAAATAAGACACTGAATTACTGGAAACAAATAGGACATTACTGGACCCTGAAACAAGGCAATTCACACAGAGTTCAGAAATTATTGAAGAAAATTACAGAGAATTGTTTGAACTGACAACAACTAAAATTATATCAACACCATGGCAGAATTTTTCACATTTATTAGAACTCAGTGTGTAGCTGAAATGGCTTAAAAAGCGTGTGTGTGTGTGTGTGTGTGTGTGTGTGTGTGTGTGTGTGTGCGTGCGTGCGTGTGTGTCACATCAGTGTCATGGTACAGGAAATGGAACAGGTGCTCTGATGAGCCGACAGCTGGTAAGGTTAGCGAGGACACATTTAGTGCTCACAGAAGAGAACACACACACACACACATACACACTAGTGCATATGAAAACTCCGTATGCTACTTTGTATTGTCCTCTCTATTGCTTTGCGTTAATATGAGACTGGAACCTTCAGGTTAACATCAATTAAGCTGCAATATTATTAGCTGCCCAGAGAAATACACTGTATACGTCCTTATTCAACCTCCAACAGCCAACCCCCCCATTCATTGCGCTCACACGCAATCGCATATATGCAACCAGTGCTAACAATAAAAAGCATCCAGAGACTCTTCTAATTGCACTATCCAGCAGATCATTAAGTGAAGATTGCATTCTGCCAGCTGAGATTCAAAGAAAAAAAAGAAATTCAATTAGGAAAGAAAGAGAGCGAGTGAGAAAGAAAATGAAAGAACATCAGCTACCGCAATGCATTTCAGTCTTAAAAAGTCATTACGTAAAATAGTTCGACTTGAAATCTTGCTCCTTATAAAACAAGTGAAAACTATTACGTGACAGCGTAATAGTAGAGTTACATTTTGTAGGAACAGATCTGATATAAATTTGTTGTATCTTTTAAAAAATACAAACACAAGCAACAAGCATTTTGCTTTTGAGTTTCAAAATAAAAGCCTTCCGGGAACAGGAGGCAGTATGCCCTTTGACCACAGATTCAGTGCGATAGTGCACAACTTTCTTTTTTTCATGTTGAACTCTTTTGTGTGTGTCCTCTGTGTACATTTGGACATTTTCCTTCCTCTGCAGTAATTTGTGGAGTTTAAGTCTTAGGGTGAATTAGTGATTTATCGATCCAGTCAGAGCTGATCAGATCACATTTATGGATAAGAGAAGCAGGTGTTACAGAGGCGGTGAATGCAAATGGGTAGACCCAGCTCAGTTAACAATTAAGTTTCACCTTCTCTGTGTCTGGCATTCCACTGCTCCCTCTGTGCCCAGAGTACACTCTGCACTTTGTGAGTTTGGTGCAATAAATAACTGAATGGTATATATACTGTACGTAAATTCAAATAGTGCTCCTAGTGGACCATCCAGCTTCAAAAATATAAAATCAATACATGGCGGCAGATGCTTGATCATGGTGGGCCACCACAAATAACTTACTGAGTGTGAAACCTTATGTGTAAAAAGTGATGTTTCTAACAGTAGCTAAACAACAATCAAACAAGGGGAAATGGAGGCAACTGGAAATAATTATCGAATGAGATGAGAATTTGTGTCACAGAAGAGAAACTGAGCAGCAGAGAATGACATGACTCTGTGGTTGTACTGCCTAAGTGCTGTAGAAATGTACAGTTTAGTGGATCTATAAAGACAACGGATAAACATGATTCAAGTGTTGAGTATTACAGTAACAGAAAACAGCATAAAGAGCAAATGAACACGGAAGCGGTTCAGTAAACAGGCTAATACATGGCAATATTCTTAGTCTATTCCAGAGAAAGGCCTGGTTTTCTCTCCATCTAAGGTACTGTAAAAAGCTTAACACCATTTGAGAATATCTAGTTAGATTTTGAGAGTAAACATTAAAGTGTACTCTGGTTGGACTGACCAGTAGATTTACTGAGTAATAACCTGAGTATTTGGTAATGATAGTAAATAATAACAGCAAGCATATTCTGAAGCAGTGCAACAATAAATGAGGCTTCTCATACACTGACAGCTGCCTGTACCATCTGAAATGGGCTGTTCAAAGTGTAGTGCAAAGACTGAGGAGTGGATTATCTGCCTGGTTATCACATTCAGCTCCAGCAGATGGCTCGCCTGGAGCGAGTGGAGTCCATGACGCTGCACATCGCTGAAAATCAACCCTGTTGTACACCAGTTACAGCCAGTTACAGCATGGTACAACATGTCAGCTTGTCGTATGACTGACATGATGGAGAATTCTTAAGTGCTGTGGTGTGTGTGTGTGTGTGTCCGAGTCTGTGTGTGGGCATAGAGAGAGGGATCATCAGCCTCAATCTCCCAGCCGTGTGTGTGCATGCGCACGTGTTTGTGTGTGTGTGTGTGTGTGTGTGTGCGTGCGCGTGTGTGTGTGTGTGTGTGCGCACGCACTTCAATAGTCCATAGTATCTATTAGATCTATGACCAAGGCCTTGGCCTATACATCACCCTTGCCAGCCCTTCATACCCAACCCTGAGGTCATATATCTACTATGTGTGTGTGTATGTGTGTGTGTGTGTGTGTGTGTGTGTGTGTGTGTGTGTGTGTGTGCTTGTTTGGCTACACTTCTACACAGTTTACTCACGGTGCCGAGGCGCTGAGACTGTTATGGGCCCCTCAGTGGCTATAACCAACAAACACACACAAACCATGCGCACACACTCTGTGCTGCTGCGGGTTGTTGAAGAGCCCCTTGTGCGTTATTTTAGGAAAATGTGTTATTGAAACCATGGCTTTATGGTGGATGTTGGTCTCACCAATGACCACACACACACATAGTGGTATCTGTCATTCACGGCCAATGAAAGACATGGTGTGTGTCTAAGTGTTAGCCTAATGGCCCTGCACTGCCCTCCCTGCTAGCAGCTGGCACATCAGTCTGTGTGTAGGGATGTGTGTGTATCTGTGTGTGTGTGTGTGTGTGTGTGTGTCTAGCTTGCTATGATGTATTAGTGTGTTATTATGCTTCTGAAAATGTTAAAGGTGGCCATGAGAGCACTCTGAGTGATTTTCTGCATATTAGCTTTTATTTTCTGCCTTCAAGCTGCAAGCAGTAAACAAATTCTACCCAATAAAATTCATCTGGGGAAAACAAAAGACGAAACAAAAATAACACTCCCCCTCCCTGAGACCAGTCTCTCATGAATTCTCTTTGAAGGGGTCCGAATTTGATATAATGGTGTCACAAGTGTTCATCTTTGACTCAGAATGAATCTAATCAGTTACTGAGGAAAGTGACCCTGCTAATACTGCCACATTTTCATAGCTGTGCAAAGGTGCCACCTAAGCAAGATACAGGGAAAACAATGAAATACAGCTGCAGACAAAACCATAGACTGCATGTAAAGATAAACAACGTGTCTCCACCCCCTTCCACTGCATGTAAATGAAGCCAAAATACCCCAGATACAGCTGCTGCCATCTTGCGCTGGTGACGTGATTTAGGTCAGAGTCAGCGCAGTAACAATCTCTGCGGTTAAAACCTGTACACTAATTACCAGTAGCACCATTGATCATAAGCACACTGATTGGCCAACACAGCTGTCAGTCATGACCTTAGTCCCTCTTTTTAAGCATTAAATAACTAAAACCAAACTTATCAGACAAACACTTAAACAAATGTCAGAGTAATAAGAACTGCTTAAAATGACAGAAACATTTTAAGTAAATTAAGGAAGTACATATTTAGTCATTAAGATTAATAGTTATATTTACTTTCCGTTTTTCAAGGCACTCTGTTTCCAAGATTATTTTAAGGAAGATCAACTTGTCAGATTTTGTGGTGTGATAATGTAAAATGATGAATGTAGTTGTCTGAAATCTTAATGTAGTTCTCAGAGTAAACTATGGATTTTCTGTTATGCACAGTAGGGATTGGTGACTGAGTTATTTCAGTCTCTTGTCTAATGATGAGGATTGTTGATTAGTAATTCAGCTTGAGCATATGTGCTGTGCTCGTTATCACATCATCACCTATAGATTTGATCATATGAAAAATATGTTAGAAGTGGTGCATGGCTGCAGGCCTGCAGGCTTAGTGGTCCAAGAGGTCACAAGGCCCCGAAACTTCACAGGCTAAAGTGAAAAAGTTTCATCAGTGTTGTTTTGTCAGAAAGAATCCATGTTGAAGTCTCTGAAGGGAGTATTTATCCCCCAGGTTTTTATGTAGGTCTGGTTCAGTTGAGGTCTAGTATTGACACCGTTCAACAAAGCTCTTCTCATAGCAGACATATTGATGTGTCAGTGGCTGTAAAGCACAGGTGTAAGTGATAACAGTAATGATAGCTGCATTCTATTCTGAGGTTCAACTTTCAGGGCTTTGTGTTGCACATTGTGGATCATAAAAGTGTTATTAATGTTATTGCTGGCACCTGTGCTCCTCCTGCTATGATGTGTTAAAATGTCGTGAGAAAAAAAACAAGGGCTTATCTGTGAGATGAGAAAGTGTTGAAGTCGACCTCAACTGTTGACTGCACTTCATCCAGTCCTGAAAGCCTCAAATAGGCTAGCAAAATGAAATAAATAATAATATTAAGGTAAATGAATATGAATAAACAGACAACATCACTATACCGTAGTAGTGTGCCCAGGGACTCCCTCCGTTCTGTCTGGGGATTGTGACACGTGGACCCAGGCAGAATTGATTAATGGATTGATTGATTGAAATTATTTGATGATTAAAAACCAAGCCCCCAGAAACAGAGGTTGGTCAAATGACTCTGCAGGGGTCACAAGTTTTTATCAGCTCAGTCTCTGATCAGCATTGATGGAAACACAACACTCAACTAAATGTGGTAATTTCAGCTCTTTAACCGGTGAGATGCAATAATGCCCTGCCACTAATTACATCCATCTCCTCTGAAGCAGCTTCAAAACATTGATCCAAATTAGTCTGCACTGAGTTTGAAAGAGGGGTGAATAAGTAGGAGTGACATCAAATGTGACACACCAAAATACCCCCCACACACACACCTCCACACAGCTCTGCACTACTGGCAATAGGAAACCAGTCTTTAGCCTATTTTTTGTGATTACCTGTGGTAGAAAATGGATATAAGTGACCAGCTCACAAGCTTCTTGTAAGTAATGTAACTTATTTACAGTATGAAACATGGCAGAAACAAATCCAAACGACACCTATAAGATATCAGAATGTTAACCACTCCTGATTTTTATGCAAAGTTTGATGAATTGTTAAGTGTGATAAAGCCCTAAAAAAGGCAATTCATCAGGCCCTAAAAAACATGAAGACATAGGAAAAAATAGGCAGTGGGCAACACTTGGAAAACATCTGTTAGCAGGTCATATATCCACTGTGTGTGTGTGTGTGTGTGTGTGTGTGTGTGTGTGTGTGTGTGTGTGTGTGTGTGTGTTTGGCCTTATGGCAGGCTTTAGCTTCTCTGGACATCCTGCTGTTCTCATATTGAACGCTCCTCGCCCATCAATTCAGCAGCTTCTCAGCATTTCACTCTTGATAAGGTGACGTCTGGGGCTGAAGCAAAGCCTTGTGGGAGTACTGCTTAGTGATGTTTGTGCACAAACTTCAATAGGCGTCAATTTGCAAGGACCTGCTGTTGAGACGTGTGTGCGCGAGTGTGTGTGCGCGTGTGGGTGAAGCTGTTTCTTTTTCTGCTCACATTCCTAGAGAGGTTTGACAGCGAGTCCCAAAAGACGCCACGCTGCCTCTTCTTCCTCCTCCTCCCCTCCATACCTCTCCTTCCATTTCTCCCTTTTTTCCTCCTTTCACCTTATCTCTCTCTCCATCCTCCTTTCTGAGCATTCATTTATCCCGTCCCCCCCTCTCTTTCTCTCTGTGCTTCAATCTTTCTTACCCAGCATGCATAGGGAATCCGACAGCGCGTTCTCATCTTTGAGTTCGTATTCATTGACAGTTCCATGTGGAGCCTCACAGCTCCTTCTTTCTCAGACAAAACAACAAAATCTGCTCCCCATCTGTGTGTTTGTGTGTGTGTGTGTGTGTGTGTGTGTGTGTGTGTGTGTGTGCCCCCCACCCAAGTCTGTGTGGTGTTTGACTTTGACTGATAAATAGATTTTCCAATATTGGCCTTGAATTAAGAACCAGATATCAGCCCATCAGAATGAGCTACCTCAGATATGACGCAGGATTTTTGCAGACTGCAGCCTGTCAATAAGTTTTTATTATTTCATACCAGATGTCTTCGCTGAGAAATCACTCCTGTGTGCTGCGAGGGGATTTACCTCTTCTCCTCTGAAAACCTGGCTCACTAAGCAGATGCTCACCTGAAGTGGCTATAAATAAGCTGTTTTTATGCCGTGTCATTATTTTTAATGTCATAATGAATGCTCTTTTTTTCCCGTGGAATTAGAGGATGATAGTGGTCAACTGCAAATCAAGAGGTTAAAACTAAAAATCACCATGATTAGCCAGACGTGCATAACGTTTTCTGTGTAGAGAATGGTACAAGTGACACAGTAACCACGGCAACTACCTGGCACCGAAGAGACCTGTGTGCAAGGTGCACATGGATGGAGGCTAGGCTATCAGCGGGAATCACTGATTGTCAATTGTCACCCATTTGAGGTGTGGAACAAAAAAATCAAAGGCAGCTTAGTGGGAAGCAGCGCGGCAGGCGGCAGGAGCAAGATCCTATCGGCTAAAAGGTGGATTGAGAACACTTGTTAAAAGTGTCTGAGTTCAGCTGCTGCTGCAAGGTTGCATCATGAGCTACAATAAGAGAATCCCTTGGTTAAATGTAACATGAGCCAGAAGTGCTGATACTTTAGTCACTGTTCTTTCATATCCCCTATATCCACCAAAACTCACATCCAATACTCTCATTTGTTCAGCTCTTGGACCTCTTTCTTGCTGTTTGTTACATATAGACTAGCTACTGCCACTTGAGTCACCCATAAACACTGCAAAAATGGCCTGTCAAATTTAAGGCAAAACACCCTAGATTTAAGCATACTTGCACTTAAAAGAAGCAAATTTGGCTGCCAATGCAGTAAGCAAATTTTGCTTGTTAAGATGTCTTAAAACCAGTAAAATTGTGTGACTCTCATTATAGCCCATAAACTCTTGAAATAAGATCAAAAACACTAATTTCAAGCAATTTATTTAAGCCTAGTTAATGCAAAACAAACCTATTATCACTCAAAACTTGTACTTTTTTTACTATCAAATTACTAAAAATTAGAATTATGAAATTCTTGTTTTTAGGGAGCTAAATTAGATCACTTGTTCTTAAAATAAGTAAACATGGCAATGCTTGAAAAACATGGTTTTATTAACATGAAACCAGGGAAAGATACAGTTTTATAATGAAATGTGTGTGACAGTCATTAAAAGCGATGTAAACAATTTAAGCCTCACTGTTTGAATGCAACTTTACCAGCTGGGAAAATGTTAACCACAGAGCTGATGCTTGAAATTAGATGTTTTTGTCTGGACATACTAGTGCTTAAAATAAGGTTTCTATAGACCTGAAGTGGATGTTTCCAGACTTGTCTCCTGTATCTAGTTAAAAATAACTCAGAAAAAGACAAAGATGCTTAACGAGACCAGGCAAGTGATATTTACTTGAATTAAGTCAAATGATCTTTCCTAGTCAGCATTAGATAATCCATTTATACTTAAAACAAGACTAACTAGATTTTTTAATCTAAATATAAGATTATTACACTTGGTTAGATTGGCAGTTTTTGCAGTGAAATCACATCATCTTTTGAGCAGATCAAGTAATCTGCTATGCACAGATATATTCAACCAGCAATAATAGATAGTAACTTCACTTTAGCCCACTGTTTTTATAAGAATATCCTCAAATGCAGTGGGTCACATTGCTTACCACTCCAAAAATTATTAGGCTGTCCAAGTCCCACCACTATGACAGATATTGACATATAGTAGCGCAGGCTGACCCTATTCAGCTAAGGACAGTTTCCTCAGGACGCACGTTTATTCAACTCATTTCAATTCAGTTTTATTTAAGTCCATTATCACAAATCACAATTTGCCTCAGAGGGCTTTACAACATATGACAGCCCTCTTTCCTTGGAGCCCCCCCTCCAAAAAAAAAAAAAAACTTTCATTGGTAGAAACCTCAGGAAGAGTGACTGATGAGGGATCCAGAGTGGACAGATGAGCAAACGATGTTGCTGTTGTTGTTATTCTTGCTCAAAAGATTATTTATTGCTGAGCCAAGTTGCAAAAAGGTGTAGCACTAGAACCGGTACTTAAACTCCTTCACCAGGTGCTGTGGAGACATCAGTGGTGCCCACAGACTGTGTGAAAAATTGATGTAGCTATTGTGACGTCACCCGTTGGTGTGGCGACTGCTGTTTGGGAACCTACCATTGCCATCTTTGGTTTTTGGAGCTATAAGTGATCATATTTGGACAAAGAGGCTGGAGCTGTGAAGGAGCGAGGGGTGGGTCTGACTCAAGGACACTATCATCAGACAGCCTGTTACTCAAGTGGCCTGTCCTTTTATATGCATAACTTTAGGCTACCCCCATACAGTTGTCATATCATGTTGAAAATATCTAAAGAGACTGAAACCATTTTTTGTACCAGGTTGTTAACATGTTTATTTCTGCTGTAAAGTCAGACTTTTTTATCATAGGGGTCTATAGGGATTGACTCTGTTTTAGAGCCAGCCTCAAGTGGCCATCCAGTGTGTTTTTGACACTTCTGCATTGGCTTAATTTTTCAGCTGGAGAAGGGTGGAGCTTGGTGGTGCCACTAGCACTTGTGTTTGCTTGAAATATTCTGCGTCTGAAGACACACCTTTCTTCTTAAAAGTTCCTATTTGGAGCCATAATCTGCTGACTATCTTCTTCTGTCTATCTTCTTCACTTTGTAACTAATCATAGAGGTATGCACTCACTACATTCATGAACAAGACTATGTAGCAGGCAGTTAATGGTCCAAAAACATTAAGAGAATGCTAAAACTAAATAACATTTTAGTGATCTCAGTTTAAGTTGTTTTCATTTGATATCATACAACCATTACCATATGTACATGTAGTTTGTCTCATTCAGGTATTGTCCCTAACAACAGTCAAAGTCATAATTTATTGTCTCTCCATATAGTGTAATTACTGTAGTATAGAAGGGGGAAAGTGCATCCTATCTGGTCATCTTACTGTGTTTCCATTTCCATTTAGGATCACCAGTGAAAGTCATGACCACTGCTCTTTACTGTCCTTTGGACATGCTTTTTTAATGTTAAAAAACCATCAAATATGAACAGCAAATATTGCTAGCTGAAAGCCTTGTATCACTTTTAATAGCTCATCTCAGCCATATCATATATGGATGTTTCTCTCCACAGCATGGACTGTGTATTAAGTTTGGACCAGATTGAACTCTCCAACAAGTCTGTTTGTGTGCTTGAGTTTGGTTGTGCGCATCTGTTTGCCGACATGCCAGCCATACGACAGATGAATAAAAGATGCCTCTGTTGACGGGTGACGATGAGATGGGCCATGCTTAATTAATATGTGAATATGGCGCTGATTCTGCTCCGTCGTTGTGCAGCGGAAGATGAAGTGTTAGATGCATGACGAGCTCATTGACACTTGAGAGAAAAGCATTTGTGTTCTTGGAGCTTCAAGTGGAGTTATTGTGTGTTTTTTTGCCCCATTTATTCAAGTGTTGCACATGATTCCCGGCGCACTTATTATACATCAGTTACTTCCTGTTTGAGAATATGCCTCCATTAAGAACTTCTCCTGACCTCATGTTTGCACACCCCCAACTGGTCGCTGGTCCCACTGCTGTCAGGCCTGTCAGCATGATTAACAGATTGTGAACTGCGATGCTGGAAGATACACTTGACCTTCTAGCCAACGTTGATGCAGTACAACTCAGACATGAGATAATCCATCATCATCATTAGTCTCTCACAAGGCGTTTTAAAAGTATTTCTATTTGTCGGTAGACAAGTAAGTCACATCCTCCCAGGGGAAGTTAAGTTCTTTTAAATTTACATGAACCCGATCCTCCTTGAAGCCTAAGTTATGACTATTTCATCTTGTTTCTTTAATCTGGCATCACTGAGCACACACGGCTCTATAGGCATTAGATATCATCCAGTCTGTGCAGTTTGTGAAGCAGGAATTGCACTGATATCTAAATGAAATGAAATAAGATACATCTGTATCTTGACATAGATACCTGCTTTGTAAAAAGCATGTCCTGTGCTCTCCTTTGAGACGAGAGGGAAGCTGTTTTTACACAGAGTTTTTACACTGTCGGTTTTCATGCTTGTTCGCCATCGTTTTTATACTCACCACTATGTAGAAGAACACTGTTGTGCAAGGGCACATGATGCTCTTCTTTGGTGTTTCATTACAAAGTTACACCTCCAACTACTGGCCTGGCCTGGCAAGACTAATCCTTTTACACAAGGATTGTTCTCACAATGTCATTAAATGAGCATTTAGTTTTTTTAAAAAATGCAAAGGAAAGACTTGTAGTAGTGCCATTCTTGTCTAAATATGACCTAAATTTTCTACCAATATTTAAAGGGTAACTAACCCACCCCCCCAATTTTAACTTGAGTGCCTCCTCCCTGGAATGTGAAAAATGTTTCAAAAAGGGCTGAGGCTGTGAGGGGGCTGAGACACGCCCAGTAACTCAGATGTGACGTTCTTGATCCACTTGATCTACTTTGTGTGTGTGCAGGCCCAACACACACACACACAAAGTAGTATGTTAGTGAGAGGGTGGCGACAGGTCAGTGACAGGGGGTTCAGTCAAGCCCCTAGGAAGTGAACCAGGCTCTGATGCAAATTTTATATAGTGGCCAAAAGTGGAATTACACCGTCCGAGTCGATCGCATGATGCCCACAGGCCCAGAAAGACTTCACCCCACTGAAATTCATCGGGAAAGAGACATCTGTAAATCAGTAAACTATTTTTTTGTGAGCGTCAAAACCCCACAAAACATCTCCTATCACTATTTAGTTTTAAACCATCCAGTTCAACAACATTTGGAAAGTCTGAAAGAGCCACAAGATTAAATTTTTCAAACCACCATTCAAGGTAGTGAGGCACTAAGCTGGAAGTTAGTCACTCCACGGGTGGAAGTTACCAGCTCAGGCACACTTGAGGATACTTGGCCACGCTTGGCTACCGTGAGTCTGTATGTATGCATATGGGCCAGTAGATTCAGGTATATTCCACAACTCTACACCCGTGCAAAGAGCTTCTCTATAATTAGCTAATGCGGAGCTCTCATAGGAATGAACATGGCCCCGTCCCCATTGATTCATCTATGGTCTCAGTTAAAGGAGACTCCTCCCACCAGATCAGCCAATAGCAAAATTCAATTGCAAAAGCAGGATTCAACCTATAGAGGGCAGTCACTCTGCATATTTATACACTATATGCCAAATTTGAAGAGTTTGACCTCATCAACAATAAATACCTATTGATTTTCAACTGAAAATAGTGGTTTGGGGGTTTAGTTACTCTTTAAGTTGAAACAGTTTTTGCATAAAGCAACTATGTCATTGTGCATTCACTAGCAGACAGCAACACTACAAGAGCAATGAACTAAAAGCTAGTTTTCATAGTTTTTTTTCCCTGATTTCTTTACTTAGTAACATCTTAGTCTCACTGTCTTTGTCTTCTGTTGCTGTTTTGGTAGTAAGCTGCTGCGGTCTATTAAATAGATGCTGTTTTCCATAAATGGTAATTCAGGGGTGGGATCTATCTAGTACATTTCAGGTGTGTGTACATGTGTTTGATTAATACCAGCTCTGTTGTGGGTATATGCAGCTCTGGCATATTTAAAACTTGCTCTCTGCACGCTTTGATAAATGAGGCCTTCGCTTGGCAGCTGCAGTGCATGGTGGGTAGTCTGTGGGAGTTTGAGGTTTAATTGAAAAATTATCTGGCGCTTGTGTTTTGGTGTGACTCGGCGCTGTGTACCTGCACGGGTGCCTGCATGTTTGCTCACCTCCCTGTGGCTGCATCTCTGTGTGTGAGTCTGCAAGTGTGTGTGTGTGTGTGTGTGTGTGTGTGCGCGCGGTAGGTGGAATAATGAAGTGGATTATGAGTCGCACAGCGGTGTGACGAGGAGGAACGGATCGATAACTAGATATGTGCGAGAACGTCAGAGTACAGCAGAGAGAGGAGAGAGGTTGGGCCACGAAAATGACATTTTGATGCTGGAGAGAGAAAGTGTGTGGGTGGCAGACAGAGAGACGGAGGAGGAAAAAAATGGCAAGACTGAGGTGAAGCAGGAAGAAAAGCAACAGAAACATGGGCATTGTATTTTTCTTTAATCATTTCATCAAATCCCTTGTTCATTTGATCATGCTTTTTACATTTACTAAATTATTTTGTGCCCTCATTGAAAGAAAATAAAATAAAAATGAAGATTCACTGTAGGAAAGGCAGAAAGGAGTGACACAGTTAGAGGCGTAGAGAAATAAAGAAATAAAAGAAAGCTATTGTAGCAGGACTCTTCTCTCGACGTCAAATTCCCTGTCTCTTCTGGAGACAAATGGTTATTAATCAGAAAAAATTCCTCCCACCAGAGGTATGCCGAGACAGTCTGGACCTGACGGGCTTCACAAATCAAAGCTAAACCCCTCTCCTGCTCTTTCTACAGTTCCAGAATTAATTTTGGATTTGTCAGCTCACATCTGAAGGATTCTTTTTTTTTTTTTTTGCGTTTTGGTTTGTTTTGTCTCTTAGTTTTTTTTGTAATTTAGTGCGCTCAGGGCTTTTTGTGGAAGTTTCTGGCATGTACTCGCTCTCAGTGGCTTGATTTTATTTTTAGTTTTCATCTGTTAGGGTGTGTGGGTGCTCGAGTGTGTGTGAGTGAGTCTATCTATGTCAGTCAGCACAGTATGGAGGCTACAACTGAGATGGAAATCTGAGGGAAAGAAAGCCAAGCCAAAGTCTCTGCTGGACACCACAAAAGAGAACAGAGCGTCAGAAGAAGCTGGCAGGGGCCAGCAGCCTTTTCTCTATCTCTCCCTCTGGATCTGTCTGCCGTCTGGGATTCTCTCTTTGTGTCTCAAATCTCCTCCACCATTGCGCTGCTTTCTGTATATTACTCTGTCTCTCCATTCAAGTTCAAATTTAAATTGGAAAGCCCTGCTTCTTTGCCCTCTAATCTTTGTTGCTCTGGTTTTTCTTTCAGAGATCACCTGTCAGTCAAAGTGTGTGGCTTTGCATACATGAAATTTAAGTTCTTATAGATGACAGTCATCTTCGATTGCCAAGCCTTAGTAACTATTGCTTTTCATGCTAAGTACCTTTTTTTTTTTTTTTTACTTTTCCAAAGAATGTGTTAATTCTGCACTAATCAATATATTTGTATCAACAATGGAACAAATAACTGTCCTTTAACCACTTGAGACCTGGAGTGACATCACCTTTTTTGCTGCTTCAAGATGCCTTTCACAAGTATTTCAACCTTTGAACTCTTAGCAAACCAATGTGACTTCTTTCAAAAACATGGAGAAAAGGCAATGAACAACTTGGTAAGAATAGTGCCACAAACTACAAGAAATTAGTAGATTTAGAAAATAATTTTTTAAAAGATAGGGGGTAAAACAGATAGGGAAAACTATGTATATAATTATGATAATAATATATTTTAAATCATGTACTAAATATATTATACTTTTTTAAAATCATTTCTTTTTGTGTTTTAAAATTTCTTTTTTTGTTATTTATTTATTTATTTATACTACTTTCCAGGTAATTTTCTTGTTCTTTTTACCACTTTTTGCACATTTTTGGGACATTTCTTTTTTCATTGCCTTCTTCCCATGTTTTTGAAAGAAGTCTAGACACTTTTCTTAGCTTTCAAAGAGTTAAAGGTGCTAATGGTGACAAGGCCACAGGGATATATTACCGCATTCTGCAGTTTTCTTCAGCTCGATGGAGCTTTCTTTTTTGACTTTTAGGTCTGTTTTGGGGGGGGGGTTCCTTCTTCAAACTCCCATCATCCTTGTTTCCACATGCAACTGGCAGCTGTTTTCAGCAGAAAAGCTTTGAAAAACTCACTGTGCACCACCTGCCCCACCAAATAACTGACACACAATGTTGGCAACTGGCTGGTAAACACACAGAAAATCCAGCAGCTAAAGAGGCAGATATTTTCCTCTGGATATCTGATGCAGAAATTAGCAATTGGCTAACAATTATTCATGAACCCACTAATATAAAAAATAATAAGAGGCAACTTTTTAAGGCAGTGTACAAAAGAAAAAAAGGAAAAGCTCCATTGTACTTTTGCGTGATGAACTTGGTCATAATATTTTCACAGATTCATTTAAGTGTTTTGAGAGAGTGCTCTGATGGTAGGGACACACTCTGGCTGTACTTGTGTCGAAGCACTAACAGATGTGTTTTTTTAACACCAGTTACCTTAATGCATCGTCATCGAACTGAATAGAAATGCAAAACTTCATGAGACATTGTGTCTGGTCCACAGCACCTTTGTGTGTGTGTCACTGAGTGTGTTGTAGAGGGCTGGCAGGCAGTGTTAGGGCGGCTGTCATGGGGCTTCAGCTGCTCTCTGTTCAAGTCTATAGATTCCTGACACCCTGACACTAGCACTGTAGGCATACTGATCTTTTTTTAAAGAAATCATTATTATTTTACCCCTTCGGGGTCATACATAATTGTTATGGTGAATGCGTTAGCAAACTGCCAATTTCTGCATCAGATATCCAGAGGAAAATATCTGCCTCTTTAGCTGCTGGATACTGTGTGTGTTTACCAGCCAGTTGCCAACATTGTGTGTCAGTTATTTGGTGGGGCAGGTGGTGCACAGTGACTTTTTCAAAGCTTTTCTGCTGAAAACAGCTGCCAGCTGCATGTGGAAACAAGGATGAGTTTGAAGAAAAAGGCTTTGTTGAGCTGATGGAAACTGCAGAATGCGGTAATAATGTCACCAATTAGCACCTTTAACTCTTTGAAAGCTGAGAAAATTGTCTTCACTTCTTTCAAAAACATGGGAAGAAGGCAATGAAAAAAGGAATGTCCCAAAAATTTGCAGAAAGTGGTAAAAAGAACAAGAAAATTACCTGAAAAGTAGTAAAAATAAATCAATTAATAAATAACAAAAAAAGAAAGTTACCTGAAATTTAGTAAAACAAAGAAAAAACAAAATAACAAAAAAGAAAGTTTAATACACCAAAAAGAAATGATCTTCAAAAAGTGCTTAAAAATGTATAATAATTTAGCATCACAATCATTTAAAATATGTAATTATAAGGTAGTCTTAATAGATTTTTCTTTTCCCTAGCTTCTTTAAAATAATTTTTTTGGAATCTACCCATTTCTTGACATTTGTAAAGCATTTCTTATGAAGCTGTACATTGCTTTTTTTCCCCATGTTTTTGAAAGAAATGGCACCTCCTTGGCCCAGGGTTCAAAGGTTTAAGTACTTGTGAAAGGCATCTGACAGCAGCACAAGAGTGTTTGGTTAAAGAGCTGAAGACCTGTTTATTGACAACAATTTGTCTTTTTGTGTTTGTTTCTTTACATTTGTAGAAAGAGTCACCGTGGCTCCCTGCTGTAAAGATGTGACGCTGCGTACTGTTTGTGACTGAAGAGCTGTACAATGACTCGTGTCTTGGCAACACACTGTATCGCACTGCTGCGATGTTCACATTCTGAATATAGGATTCAGTTAAGAATTGTTCATCAAATCTAATTAGAGACCGACAGCAGTTGGCTCTGACAATCTTGTAAACAAACAGTGGATAGATTACTGAAATCACATTTATGATCATCCTCCTTCTGGACAAACATTGCCTTTTGCACGTCTGAGGTTTACTTTGGGACCGCTGTGGGATACACAAGTCTTTATTTTGGCACGGGCCATGATATTTATTTATGTATTATTTTTTTTATAACTGGACAAATACAGTGTCCATCCATTGAAGGAAATAGTGGGATCTTCCCAGCCAGATGCAGATACACAACAGTAATAAATCATTCAAGTCTGGCAAACTTTTCACTTTTAGTAATACATCCTGTTGAGTTTGCTGGTGTCATATGTAGCAAGCAGCTCAATAAACTCAGTAAATGTTGTGTGCGTAAACATTGGTATAAGACAGATAATCCTCTCATAGCCTTAGGAAACATAAGCCTCGCCTTTTTTTTTTTCTTGCTTTCTTGTATTTCACAGTAATCCTGATTCTAAGCCAAAGGGGATTTCATTCAGCAGGATCTGATGTAAATAACTCCTTTACCGTGAAAATAATAGGTGGAGGGTATAGAGGAGGAACTGTAACCAGTGGTGAAAACAGCTGACCTCATCAAGAGAAGTCCAGCAAAGCTTCTACCTGCAGCTTTATTGGTGAAATCAGGCCAATAACAACACACAACTAGTTCAGTTCAATCCAAGGAAGCTTTGTTGGCGTGATCCTAATCAAACAATACTGCCAAAGTGTATATTAACAGTTGTTTTCAACAGGGAGCAGTATAGAGCAAGAACAACTATGTCAACAACATTATCAAATGCAAGCTGAAGATGCGGATGGATACAGATCAGAAAGAAAAGAAAAAAGAAAAACCTAACCTGATAATATTCACGATAATAATAATCCAAATGTTGAAAGACCATGAAATAAGGTTAGTAAAGGGGACTGGGTGTCTAATTGGGACTAGGCTTTCATTTGAAGTTTTACAGTAATGTTAGTAATAATAATAGCATTAACCCTTTGAAACTGGGATCATCAGTTTTTTGGGGGCTGACTTCAGATGCTTTTCACAAGCTGTTTAACCCTTTTTTAACCTCCTTTGATAGTTGGTTTGATTTAAAACACAGGCAAAAAAGGCAATGACCAACAGAAAATGTTCAGCAAAATGACACAAGATAATGACCTGAAAATGTGTTTTGAAAAGGGGGTAGGGTTATTAGAGAATTATCAATTCTTTATTTTATTTTATCCTATTTTATCAAATTGGGGAAAATGTCCAGAAAACTATATTTATAAATAATTTTCATTTTCATCGCTTTTGGGATTGTTTTCTTTTTTTGTTTTTTTAACTTTTCTGTATTTATTTTATTTTAATTTTATTAATTTATTTTTTGCTCATTTCAGGTAATTTTCCTGCATCTTTTTACTGATTTCTTGCTCATTTGTGGGCCATGTCTTGTTAAATTTCTCACTGCCTTCTCTCTCTCTCTCTGTGTGTGTGTGTGTGTGTGTGTGTGTGTGTGTGTGTGTGAGAGAGAGAGAGACTTATTGTTCCTCAGATATATTCTGCTGCCAGACTGCAGCTCTCGGTGTGCTCTCCCAGCAGCATTGGTAATCTGTTTATGTGATGAGGTCAAATTCAAGATGTTTGTGTTTGAATCTGGGGAAGTATTTTGTTGGGACTGGTTGGAGTTTTTTATTTAGTTAGGGAAGTTCAGCTCTGTCTCAACGGTGTCTTCCTTTCACTGCTGACACAGAACAAGTTACTCTGTCAGTGGTTAGAGCTAACATTTGGAGATGTCTTTGACTATCTAATTGTTAATAGAATTAAAGCCTCTCTGTCATTGTATGTGACCTGACTAGTGTGTAGCAAGCTAGAAAAAAAAAGACCCAGCTGTGCTCTTACTTACAATTTAGGGTTAAGCCAGGCCTGAAATTGTTGTAATTGTCAAGTTGGAAAAATGTTTGTCAAAATGACTTGATATCCACGATAGCACCTCTCTGCAATAGCTGCCTTGAATGTCTGTATGTAAGTCATCAGGAAACTTACATTTAACTTCAATTTACTGTATATAAAGCCGGGGAGCACTGTGTAAAATTATATCAGCTCTGATGGTTCGAGGTAGTCATTCAGAAAGCTCCTGATAGCTGATATGACTAAATCCCTCTAAGCTCTACAACTGCATTTCAGATGGCTCCGTTGTAGAAATGCAGCTAATAGGAGAAATCCCTCTTATAGCCACAGTTTGTCTCCCGATAGCTGTGACTCTACAGTCTAAAAGTCATTTACAGAGCTGTTAAAAACAGTAGCGCCCTCAGAAATGTTCCACTGAGGTTGCCAGATGGAGCAACTGAAAGTCTTGGGGTGGGACCCCAAAGCCAAAAGCCAGAACTGGATTCCAAGAATGTATCATGATGTTTTAGTGTATAAACCAATTGAAAACTATGTCATTAAGATATTAGGATAGGCGTAACACATTTATACTATGCATTCATAGATTAGTTTATTCACAGAGTTAAAAAAAATTAATACAAACATGATTTCAAGTAAAATTTGACGTGTGAAATGGGACACCCTGATAAGTTATTCAAAGCTTGTAATTAGGGGCCCAAACATTAAGAGACATGATAATTCTATAACGCAATTTAAAATATGTAATTATAAAAGATTAAAATAGAGTTTTTCATCATCTTTATTCTTTTCCCTTAGACATCGTTCCCCTTTTTCCCCTAAATATTTTCCTTTGCTTTTTAAAATAATTTTTTTATCTGAATTTACTAATTTGTTGAACATTTCTTAAAAAGTTGCTCATTGCTTTTTTATCATGTTTTTGAAAGAAATTGCACCAATTTGCTCAGGGCTCAATGGTACAAATTCTTCTGAAAGGCATCTGAAAGGAGCACAAGGAAAGTGATGTCGCTCCAGGTTTCAAAGTGTTAATAGGCCTCTTTTTCTTTTTTTACAAATTCAGTTCTTCTCCGTGATACATTACCATTATTCATTACGTCTGTTGGTGGTTTTATCTGCATACTTTTCTAATGCAGAACAAAGCTGTTTTGCAGAGAATGAAGGCTCTGTGAATAGAGCTTGTGTTCAGTCTTCACCTTGCTCTTTTCCTGTGAGATTTTTTTTTTAAGTTTATATCTTGAATGATAATCTAAGTATTATGTATATTAATTTCATGTATCACAGAAATGAATGATATCCTGAGATAAGGGCCTCTTGCATATATAGAATTTAAATATTTCTATCATCTATATTTATTGAAATAAACAAAGCCTGGCAACTCCAAATGAAACTTTGGTGGCCCCTAATGGGGGTCAGGACCCTGGGTTGGAAACCAGTGCCTTAGGTATCTAGTTTCATAATATACCTTTATAATATACCTACCTTTGCTTTCTTAACCCTCTTTTTATCTTCAGTTTCAAGGAACAGCAATAATGTTCCCGCATCAAATCTTCTTGGTGCATGTTTAACCATCCGAGAGTAGTATATATTTTCTCTATAAACATTATCTTTGGCTCAATCAATATACATTTTATTAATAATAAGTGTAATCGAGTTTTTCACCACTTACAGATCATGGTTTACTGATGAGAATTCACTCGTCTTCCATTAAAAAAAAGACTCAATCTGTTGTTTTTTTTCTGTGCACTAATGAAAAAATTGACATGAAACACATTTGTTTCAACATGTTCTTTTTCCAACATTTTTGAAATAGGGTCTGTATGTGGGCATGTTGATAAAAATCAACACACCTCCTATGGGTTTCAAATTGACCTTTTAAAGTCAAATTGTCATCTTGAAACTACATTTAATTTTTTAACAATGTTTACAGTTTTTACAACATGAAACCTGAACAAGTAGGAAAGAACATTTTGTTTGTGTGTGTGGTTTCATGCCCCAAAAATTAAAACATTAAACATATTTTTCCTGCAATTCTAAACTTTGAAAATGGTTCTATTTGACCGGCAACATAACAGGAGGGTTTAAAAAAAAGGGTGCTACAGCCTATTAAAAACAGTAGCGTCAACCTCTGATTTTCTTCAATAATTTTGACACAGGGGAGTCAGTAGGAAAGGTCAGCATTCATATAAAGGTGGCCTTGGCCCCCTATGTCATCCCCTTGGGGACACCATTATCCAAAAAAATCCAATTCTAACAAAGTCAAACTGACATGTACTTAGATTCATTTGAATTAATTTTAAAGCGGCCAGTGCAGCCAGTGTTGAAGAATTATAGTGCCTCAGTTGCCTCACTAGTGAGAAGCTAATGGCAGATAATGTCAGTGAACAGTTGCCTTTATCCATTATTCTTTATGGTGCTGAATCCATGATTTGCTGCAGTGATTATCAATTTAGCAAGGCTTGATCATTTTGACTTAGCAAGGACAGACAGAGCAATTTAACATTGCTCCTTTTGGAGCACAAAGCACCACCAATTGTACATGTACATTGTGGATTTTGAATTTAAATGGCCTATTACAGATTTTATATTTAATTGCCCCTCAATCGTATTGGTAGTTTTAATATTGGCTAGTAGAGACGTATGCTGCCACACATAAAATCAACCCAGGTCCCCGCCCCACCACAGTGGAACAGTTATTTTGAGAGTATATCTTGAAGACAAACGAAAGATAATAAGAGTTAGTGTTCCTTTTGATGCATTAATGACAGAAGCTGACTGTGTGTGGTATGTATGGAGAGAATCCTCATGTGAGATACCACAGAGTCAATCTAATTAACCCACCATGTTCGTCCACTTCATTTGTCAATACCATAATTCTAATGTGGCAGATTACTTCAGAGCGAGTGTTCAGAAACTACTTAGTGTTAAACACACCTGCTCACTCACTACAGACTGAGTGTGGTCACTCTTATCTTCTTATCTGCTTCTTCCAGATGAGTGGGTAAGTCAGCTCATTAACAGGCAGAGTGCCAGATGTTCGTGTGGTATTTATCCTCATTTAGATACCCGGCTTTTGTATTGCTTTTCTATGTCCTCCATGTTTCTTGAGCAGCCTCCACCAAGGCTCAAATTAGATTCTCACTGGAGAAACACGAGTGAGGTCAGAAGTAGTAAAGGCCAAAGAATGAAGAAATAGCCACCGAAAAGTGCCTCAGCGATGCTAACCTTTATTCAGACTCACACAAATTGACAAAAAGGCAGAGGAGAGAAAAGAGCAGAGTGTTCCATCTGGACGAGTAACCTTTTCCCCAGCTACCAATCAGGCGACTGGGACCGATATGTGTATGAGTGTGTGTGTGATTGTGCCCAGGTATTTCCTGTAGATGCACTGTATTCAGTGTGTAGAACGGTGAGATGCTTCTCTGCTAATCTGTGTGTGTAAATATGTTTCTTCAGCCAGACTGGATCTACAGTATACTGTATGTAATAACAGGAGAAAGAAAAGACAAATGAATCTGTAATTTTACAGCAGCAATACTCAACTTACGCCCGCAGGCCAAACCTGGCCCCTGAAAGGATAATTCACAATAAAAATAGAGTGATTCATAATGGGAATTGTTTGTGTACTTTTAGTATACATAAGGTGCCAGGGTGCTGAAACAGCATCATAATAGAGCTTGTTTATCAAAAAAAGTGCCCAGTAGCCTCAAGAGGTTGGCGTCCATTCGTCTTCTCAGAACCCACCAAATCCACCATTTACCTGTCTCTGGTGACATAATTTAAGAGCGACACCGGACGTGCTCTGTGCGCACCTCAGGGATGATGCGTTTGACACAATTGGAAATCACAGCTCAACTCCACATTATTTCCTCCATGAAAACCAGTCCATAGAAACAGAGGAGAAAATAAACAAAAGAAGAGGAAAGTGACATTTCCTATTACTCCTAACAGCTGTGTGTGTGTGTGTGTGTGTGTGTGTGTGTGTGTGTGTGTGTTTGTATACAGACCAGAGATAGTGATTGAGGTAGACTAAAATTTCCAATCAGCCTGTTTATGATTGGAGTCAATGGGTAGCCACATAGCGACACCACTTCCCGGGTGGTCTCGCCTTGTAAGGGAGCAAACACAGAGAGAGGGAGAGACTTCAATAAAAGGAGACAAAAAGGATTTCATGTAAAATATTGATCTTTGCCCTGTAGCTTTGGGCGATATTGTTCTCTACGTTCATGCAAATAACATAATTACTGTGAGTGAAGGTGAGAGATGTTGAGACATTAAGGGAGACGTAGAGACATAAAGGGAGACACAGGGAGATGTGGCCTTGAATGTCCCCAGGTGTCACCATTATTCATTTGCATATGCTTGAAAGCCTTGCAGTGAGACTGAAGAGGGAACCCACTCGCACTTTGTACTTGCACTTTGTGAATGGTGTGAGTTAAACTGTATTTGGGGATTTTTAAAATATATTGTCTCAGGTTACAGCCACATCAGTGTCTTGCAGTGGAGTTTGGAGAATGATCCTTTTCTTAGAGCTGAACTAATCAATATTTCTGTCAGTGACTGTATATTGTGAAAGTGGATGGTCCCAGTGAGGATTCCAAAAAACAATGTTGTTTGCCTCAGCTGTGTTACACTGTTTAACCTCTTTTAGCTCATTATTTTGGTTTTGTGAACCGTAATCTCAGCTCTCATCTACAGCAGCAGCGAAGCTCAGATTAACCCATTGTGCACCAACTGCCTGAAAAGACTATCCTGATGACGTGAGCTCAACATTGTGTTTCTCTCTCTGGATCAGTCTGGATTCTCTACCACTCAGAACACATTCAGTGGGTGGGAGGACTCATTGGCAGTTAGACAGTAAGGGTCCAAAAAATACAATTTATTTCTATTAACTATCTGTATTTATCGTGTACCTCGTCGACATTAATCCCCATGAGGTTTTCACCGGCGTGTCAACATATTTCGGCATTTCTCATTCAGCAACCAGCTGCCTCTGGACTGCCGAACACCAGCTAGCAGAGTCCTTGCTGTCTGTCTGAAGCACTGTGAACTCCAATCTGCATGGCAGCTTTGCAGCCTCTCATATCTGCTCCTCCATTAGCCAACCAGTGGCATGGATTTGGGAACATCTTCATGACCTACAGAGCCACCTTTTGCTAAATCCAGTCATACAAATTGCAAAAAATTGTTTTCCTCCGAGAAACTCTGCATCCATTTCTTCTTGTTTAATTGTTGTTATCAACTATATTACAGATTTAATTTCTGTAAATGTAAGCTGCGTGTGCAGCAGCTTGTGTGTCACATCTTCAGCTACAACTACTTTGTTACTTTGTCATACAACTGCGCATATCTTTATATTATTATTGTCATTTTATTTTATTCTATTATATTTTATCCTATGTTAAGTGTCTTCCCTTGTATTTATATATATGCATTATTTTGCCCTTTTTAATGAATATTTCATTCAGTTGCTTCTCTCTTTGCTGATGTAACAAAGCAATTTCTCTCACGAGATGAATAAGGTATTTCTATTTCTTTTCCTGTTTCTACAAAGCATTCCCAGATTGGCTGCTTATGTTTTCAAATGCAGAGGGGATCCCCGATTTGCCGGATTGCATTATAGTTTCTGTAAAGTATTCGGGGTGGCAGAGAGCCCAGACTGATACAGAGAGGGAAACAGAATGTTGAGCTCATGTCATCAAGACAATCTGACTAGGTTACCAATTGTGTTAAGCCATGGAAAAACCAGGAATAAGTCACCAAAGGGGCTTTTGAGTTGTTAACAGATTCTGAAAGTGTGGTTTCTAAGCTTTCCAACGATGTCTAACACATGGAAATCTGAAAATATTTGAAGAAGATGTGGCCATTTGAATGTAGGCACTCTTCAAACTAGTTTTGTGAGAAATCCAGCCTCAAAGTTTCTGAAAGATTCTCACCTACCTGGAGAGCCAGCTAACAGTGGCTGCTCATTTGCATCACATTTACATAAATCCAACACTGTACCAGTCTAGTTATCGGTGACATCTGTTATCCTACAGGACAGTCAATACTTTATTCATGTACCCATGGGTGTATTATTCACACATTATTCAAACAATTAAGCTAGCTAACTACGTAGATAACTTGAACATTAATGAAACTCAGTGGATTATTAAAAGATAGCTTCTAGCATGAAAAACAGTTTGTAATCCTTGTATGTAACTTTGAATAATGTAGACGTGAGTAACGTAGATAACTTGCATGTTAATGAAAACTCACCCCATAAGAAACTGAAAAGTATTCCTGCAGACTTCATTGCGTCCGATCAGATAACAAGTTTGGGGGTGCTTTCTTTTCGACACAGGCTTCTTGGTGGATGTAGTCATCTCAGAAGTAACTACTGTACACATGTTCTCATGTTCTGCCACTGTCTTTTGGCCGCTAAAGAATCCATTCATAAGCTGGACATAAGCTCTGAAGAAGGTTTGCAGCTACACAACTGTATCCCGAGGAGAGAATTCTCCTTTCTTTTTCCATAGCATTTTGTTCGGAAGTGAGATCTGCGTCGACATGACCAAAAGCATCGGGCTTCTTGAAGAAGTACTGAGAAGATTTGTGCTGTAACAGCCCCAATGTAGCTCTTCTGCAATGAGTTTTTCCTGCTCCATCTTCATTCAATGATGAAAACACACACAGCTTCCAGAAGTAGCAGTAAGAGTTACTAGCCTACTTTAAATGCAGGAACGGTTGCTTAAGTAGCCATGTGGTTCCTCTTGTGTGCAGCTGATTGGCCGAAAAAAGAAACAAAAGGCACGTGAATAGCCAAAGACAGCCAGTATGCTAATTTACTGCAGTATCACCACACCCCCAACTAGGAATCGGCTTTTCCCCTAAAATAGCCCAAATTCAAATACAAAGTTTATGGTTTTAAGGCTCCCAATACTGTTATTTGAAGCATGGAATGGCTTCTTCATGTTTCAACTTGTATATTCTGCAAAAAAAGGAAAATCACTGATTAAAAGAAAAATATCGATTTTTTCGACTTGTGCCGGGCCGACATGTTGCTGGTTTTCTGGTGGTGGGTCACGATTGCTAGCATCAAACAGACAAGATTAAGTTAGCCATAAGCTAGCAGCTAAACAGCTAGGGATTTTTGCTGGAATTAGCAAGGGCTACAATATGAATATTAGACAACATGATTGCTCACTGGATGTGTAAATAACCTAACAAAATGCCTATAGCAACTGTATAACTTGCTGAACAACCCCCCCAACCCCTGCCAGCCAGCGTGTTGGCTGCATTCTGTAGGCTGTCTTCTGTGGGCTGTCTTGCATCAAAAGTTTATATTCTTACACCATTTTTTCTTTATTAAACAGAGACAGACAACCATACACCATCTGAAACCATGTTTCTCTTTTTACTGAACTAAGACTAGCTGAACTGCCTCGTTAACAAATCATAACACTCACTTCAAACACGCTAAAACTCACCAAAACCATCCTGGTCAGTCTTGAATGTCATTAAGTCAGTTATTCCTCTGTTCTAACATGTTTTAACAATCTACAACTCTGGTTTGGTCAAAATAATCCTCTAATTCACCAGGCTAGATGTGCAAATAAGCTGTTTTCCCAGAAGTCTCTCTGCTGTTGCGGGCACTACACGGGCTATTGTTGACCGGCTGTTTACATTTTTGTAACATTCTCAATAGGACTCCTTTAGGCATATCCTGACATTAGCACTCGGCTCAGCTGCCTGTTGCAACACACGGATCTCCGGTGGCAAGGTGGAGCTAATTGCATTCACATTATATAGTGCAGAGTTGCAAATTTTGAGCATTTTCCTTAATCGATTATTGGTGAAATTAACAATTGATTAATCGACTAATTGTTATTTGAGAAAGGCTATTAATTTTGCTTATTTCAGACAATACCAAATGTGTTTTTTCTTCAATCGGAGCTCACAGCAACATACTGCATATACTTTGGCAGCATCGCATAGCCTATTGATTTATCAATTAGATTTCTCACATTTGATTAAATTTTCAGTGACTGATTAATTGATATATTATATATATTGATCAGGTGTTTTGAACCTAAAATCTCATCTGCAGAGTAACTCAAGCCAACAAATAAGTTGAGTGGAGTAAAAAGTAAAGTGAGGTAGAGGTATAAAGTTGCATAGTACAACACTAGAGTTAATGTACTATTACTTTTCAATGCATATCAGTGCCTCTTTGTCATATTGTGGTCTAGATTTCCTCCCAGATTTCCAAGAGCTCCTCTTCAGACTGAATTAATGCAAATGAATTGCGGTGACATGTCTTGGCTGATGGAAAGAGGAACCGCAGAGGGCAATTTCACTCTCACTGGCTTTTTTCCTCCCCTCATTCTTCTCTCTTTTTCCCACCTTGCCCTGGAGTTTCCCATTCAGCTCATAGAAGATAACATGGATAACATATAGAGTCTTCTCTGCGCCATGGCGGAGCAGAGCAGAGGGGCTGGCTTCTGATGCACAACTCCATGGTTCTGAATCCATCTGAGTGTGTCACTATAAAAGCACTAAGGGGCTTATGCTGCTCTTATAAAAGACATGCATATCTGAAAGCCACCTCGACTCAAGATTTTAGCAACATGCTTTTCGAGGCTGACCTATATGTGGGTTTGAAAACCAGTGCTGATAGGAATGCATTTGGACTGGGGCTGGTAATACTTTGAGACCATACTTTGTACTGGTATTTGGCATTTTAAAATCTTAACAGTGTAGTAGTCAGTAATTAAATGAGAATATTATTTTTATCAGAAAGTGAACACATTCCGTCTGTCCCACTGCAACTAGTATTTAACAAATGATAAGTATTTTATTAAGTATTTTGAGTCTTGCATATACTGTAAAGCTTTAAATAGAAGTCTAGTCCCAATTAAACGCCCGGTCCGTTTTTCTAGCCAGATGTGGAGATACATTTTGACAAATTAAGGCTTGTCTCAGTTAGAAGCTCAGTCTGGTTGCCATGCAGTTCATTTTTAAAGCAGTTCTTTGGATGTTAAAACCAGGTTGTTGACTACCCGCTTGAAATGATCTTAGTCTGCTGCTTAGATCGTGCAAACAACATTTGAACATGTTTAAACTTTTGTCATTATGGATATACTACTCACAATGTTAGCTTGGTAAATTTCTCCACAATTCAGTCATTCAAGTAATACTGGCAGAGTAAAGAAGAGAGTTGAAAAAAAGAGAGCAATAGATAAAGAAGACTATTTTTAATAAAGCTAAGGAAAAATGTCCAGTGAAATATATTCATAATTATCATAATTGCTTTTTCAAATTATTTTACATAATTATTATAATTTTAATGCTTTTTTCAGGTCATTTATTGCTTAGTTTGTTTTGTTTTACTTTCTGACTTTTTGTTTGTTTTTTTTAATATGGCAGATTTTCAGGTAATTTTCTTGTACTTTTCACAAATTTCTTGCTAACTCTTTTGTTACTCATTACCTCCCTTCCATGTTTTTGAAAATAACAATAATAATAAATCAAGCCAATATGCCCATGTTTCAAAGAATTAAATACATAATTTGATTGTATTTCAATATTTGCTGAGCAACAGTTTTGTGTGAAAGGAATAAAAAGCCTGTCCCATATATAGCCTGTTGTGTTGAATTATTTAAGCAAATAGTAGCCGTGGCTATTAACTGAAGTTCTACAGTATATTAGATCCCATCATTTCTGGTAGCATGAGCCAGTTTAATTCCTCATACTTTGAGTTTACTGTTTTGTGAAACTATTTTTTTTCACCTATAAAGACCAACACTCATTGTTGTACCACTCTTAATTTTTGTCCATTCTCTGACATTTTGACATTTGTTCTGTTCTACCACATTTCAGCAAATCACATGAAAATGTTTTTATTACAACATCTCTAACTTCCAACTCCACCAAAGCCTTTTGATCTTAAAGTGGCTGCATTATTCTTTCATCTGCTCTGCCTCCGTCCATCTCTGTGCCTCCATCTTTATTTTATTACCCTTCCACCGGACTGAACGTGTCAGAGCTATCTTTGACTTCACTTCCTATGCAGACTTCATGTTTTTCTGAAATGCCACTCTCCGTTCGGCATGCCCTCTTCCTTCCTGCCTCATTTTTCCCCCCTCTCTTGGCATCTCCCACACGCCTTTTCTCACATTGTCATCGACTTCTCACTCTCGTTCGCTCTCTCTCTGTAGGCTGTGTCGCTAAAATGTCTTGCTCTCTCTGCGTTTGGTTTGTGCCACTCTGTTTTCTCTCCCTCTCTGGGGCGAGTCCTCCCTGTATGCTAATAATTTTCCTGTGCTGAGAATGGAAGCTGCTTAACCATTCACATCGGGCCTCGATACGTGCACGCGTGCAACAATCACACTTGTGTGCACAGGCGTATTCCTTTGCCTGTGAAGTGTGTATCCCTGCCATCCTGCAGCAAAGTAGCACAGCCTCACCTCTTCTCATCCTGCGCAGCTTTGTTTTATTTGTCTCTTTATTATACTTTTATTTAATTTCTTTATTTACCAGAAGCAAACAGAAAACAGAAAAAATAACACATTGGATATTGTAGTAATTGCTTACTTTGTCAAACTGCAACTTTGTACTTTTATTGTCCTCTTCCACTCATACATAATAGTTTTTTAGGTGTTCTTACAGGTAGCCACTGGCTTTTTTTCCCTTTTAGCACAAAATTAAACCCAACCTCAAAAACCACTGGGAGTCCGTCGTTCATTACATGTGTCGGCTTTTGATTATTTTTTTAACAAACTTGCACTATTGTGTTGTGATAATTATTATGAGACTTTTCAATTCAACCTGCAATTACCCATACTTGACACCTCCCATGTTTGGAGAGCCATATGCCAGCCTGACCCAATCTTATTGTGTCTCCAGAGGAGGCTTTTGTAATTTCACCAACTCTCAAAGTAATTATTCAGAAAACAACAACAGTGATCAGTCTTGTCTTGATTTGACAGATGGGCAACGCTGCACATTAGACAGCTTAACTTTTATAAAGACAATACACTGTATTTTCCATTGAGGGGAGCATTACTAAATATTTAAATATAGTTGTATGGCTTTGGAGAGACTTTATCAAGTCTTTCAAAAAAAGAAAAAGAAAACTGGTCTGAAAATGACCTTGATGATGTCATCATCATGCCCCCCCCACGCATACACACGTGCACACACCTTTTATTTAAAAAGCCATTATAAAGAAAGCATATAATTCTGCCTCGCTTGTTTTCAGTTTAATCATTCTTTTGTTAATTTGTCAAGTAGTTTGATAGTTCCTTCAGTCTGCCTGTTCTTATTTACTGATATTTCTGTGTCATTGCATTCTGGAGCAAAACACTTGACAATATCGCAGCAGTCAGGGCCTGATCATTTTTTAACATTTTCTTAATTACTGACTATTATATATTCACTCCACAAGGCTGAAACGGCTTGAGTAACAGTTTAATCACATGCACACCCACACACAGAGGAGCCGTCCTCTCTCCCCTCTCCCTCACCCGCTCCCTCACCCACTCCCTCACTGCTTTCAACCCGGCAGAAGGAGGTAATCTATACCAGCTTGTCCTAACAGGCAAATCTGTTAGGGCAGCGACACAAATTAACACATGTTTGTGTTTGTGCAGAACAAGAAATATGAACAGCGGTTCATTTCATTTTTGAAGTTGACAGCGTAATTTGATTTGCACTAGGAGGAGAGAGGGAGGGGAGAGAGGGGAGAGAGGGGAGATCTGATGGACAAGGAAGCAGAGATGGTAGACAAACGAAAGTGATGGATGGATGAATGAATTGATGCATGAATAGATGGAAAAAGAGAGAGTTGTGTTTAAACACTGAGCTGTTGCTATATATTTGTTCTTGAAATATTAGCTGTTAACTTGCAGCGAGGAGGGGAGGCGTGCAGCGTTTACCATAAAATATTTACAGTAATAGACACCTCTGACTTACAGCCTGTCACATGCTATGTTAACCAGCACCTGCTGTGTGTGTTTGTGATGCAGCAGCCGGCGTGTGGAATGACTAACACAGCATTGATTTAGCTGGAGTTTGATCTTTTCTATCTTTACATATTCTGTAGTGTTACTCCTGATGAGTTGCTCATTAGCACTCAGCACACTGACGCCAGTTTATTTCTTTGCCCACTGTCAGCTGCACAGATTATAATGACAGAGTTTGAATGATGAGGATCTGATACAGTAGCTTTAATAAATACCCTCAGCACACACACACACACACACACACACACACACACACACACCCACACACACACACACACACACAAAAAAAAAAACTCACACACACACACACACACACACACACACACACACACATGCACGCTTCTACCACTCTGTGTAGGTGTGTGCTGAGGCCTTATCTCTGTCTCTCTCTTTCTCTGGTTGTATTATTTAAATGGACATTTAACTTCTGTGCCGTCAGTTTACTTACTGAAGATAAGCAGCGCCTTTCAAATGCAAATGCAGACACAAACACTTGCACATACACACATGCACATCGTCTCTGTAACTGCATTAGTTTGTGGATTACAAAGATAAAATGACTCAGACATTTCACTTTTTTGGTTTTGTATTTATGTTCTTTAAACACATTCATGGGAGAGGCTTTGAGAATTTTAGATTGTCCTTTGTCCATGTAAAGGCAGTGTTTATCTGTCTTGGGTCAGAGGTTTGTGGTGATTTGTCTTCTTTCCTGTTGTACTTAGGATTTGTACCTCCAAGATTTTTTTCCTACTTGCAGATACTTTATTTGATATGGCAACCTTTTTTTTTTTTTTTTTAAATCACACTTGCAAATTTACATGGCCAGAAAACACAGAGCAGCAGTGGCATTCATCTGGAAGTGTGTTTCTGGGATCTCTTCAGTATTCAATGTGATATTTTAGCTGTGTTTTGGTCTCCATAACTTGTAAGTGAAATATCTGACTCTTCTGCACTAATCAATATTTTAATATTAACAGTGGATCAAATGAGCATGCATGATGTGAAACAGGATGCCCACAGTATATATTTGTGGTCAATGTTGTTTGTTTATTTACTGATACACCTGCCAGTGGGTTTGAGTCAGCTCATTAGGAAATATCACGGGTTTGGACAGAGCAGGTCAAAATGTGGCAAAGCAGCGATCTGAGTAAGTTATAAACTTACAGAAACATTGCATGCAATATAGACTGTGCATTAACAAGTACACCTTCTACCTTCTCTTCCACATTCTCTCTCTGTCTCTGTCTCTCTATCTCTCTGCGTGTGAATGTTTTCATTTTGTAAAAAGTGTGACTTACCCTGCTTCTCATCACCCTGTCTGGGCTTGTGGGATTATTACATTGAAGTTGCAGATTGTTTCACATCTATGGTTGATTACATTTGTGGGCTATTATTACATTGGTCGGTGTTACAGGAGTGATCTTTCCGAGCCTTTAAATGTGTCCAAGACCCTGGGAGGAGGATCAGAGCTTGCCTTGTACTGTGGAGGAATAGAAGGTCACTTGTATGTTGTGAAGCCTGGCCTTGTAGGGCTCTTAAAAACGAACACCGTGATTTTAAAAAGCATTCTGATATGTGCAACAAGGTTAAAATTTGAGTAATATGTAACTATCTGTTGAATTGAGGAAGGAGGTGAGCAGCTGCATTTTGGATGGTTTATAAGCGCTGTAATAAGGATTTGTTCAGGCCGGTGAAGAGAGAATTACAGTAGTCTAAGTGTGAGGAGATGAATGCATTTATTAGCATCTCCATTTTGTTTCTTGATACAACAGATCTAAGTCTGGCTATTTTCCTGAGTTGACAAAAGCATGATCAGGTCTTAATGTCAGTATCGAAACTCATGGAAAGATCAGATATTAAGCCAAGATAATGCAGACTAGACTGACAGAAGATGATAGGGTAGCAAGGCTCTGCTTGATTGTTGACTGGAGGTTCCCAGAGGTAATAACTAAAACTACTGTTTTATCTGCATTTAGCTGCAGAAAATTTTTCGCCATCCAGATGCTTATAACGATTAAAATGTTTTCCAATATAGACAGTTTGTGGAGCTCATCAGGTTCAAATGGAAAATACAACTGGATGTCATCGCGTTTAAAATGATAAGAGATGTTGCTGAACTCACTGATTATCTTTCCAAGAGACAACATGTACAGCGCACTGAATTTTTTCCAACATTTGCCTGGTTTGCCTCTCGGGATGGTGTGGGCAAACTCATCGTACACTTGTGCAGTGGTGCCAAACAGCAGATAGAGAAAGGTAGCAACTTACTGGTGAACACAGTGAAGCAATGAGCAGCTAAGGAGCCTGATTTATTTGTTTTTCTAAGGAGCTGGTGAAGAGCAAAATCAGAGGAGAAAAAAAAGAAGAATACTGGACTGACTTATGTCGAGTAGCTCGAAATAAGAATCCAAACTGTGCTGTTTTTGCTCCATGATCACTGGATGTGTAAGAATAGTTCTTTATTGTCACATGTATATTGCAAAGACGCAACTGTCTGCTAACATTACCACAGTATCCTTGTTGTGTTTTCACCTTGCTCTGCTGCTCCAAGTTGACAGAAAATTGAATTACATCAACTTTACGAAGGATTAACTGACAACCTTTGCGGACTTTCTCTCAAGCAATTACTTACTACTATTCTTCCCAGTCAATTTCTTACTCCTCCTCTTGGCAAGGCACACAAGAACCTTATACAGTCAAGTATAAAAGCACAGCACTAGTTATTTGTGTTACAATATGTCACTGTGAGTGATCTTTGGCATACTGTAGTGTACTGTAACATCACTAAACATATGTGTAGCAAGCAAATAAGCAAAACTCGCTCCAGGTGGACGCACAATGTGCTGGTCAAAGTGCCAGGTACAAGTTACAAGGACAAATAAAGCCATTAACTGACCATAAAAGTAAATCAAATCCATTAAAATAATAAAACAAATAATAAAAATAAAACTCATAAAAGAATAAACCGGTGAAAGACACAAAGACATCAGAACTGATAAACAATGTTGAAACATAAACGAATAAACCAGTAAAAGTATAAACACACACAAGTTAAGTTAAAACCAATGCAATGAAATACAATTCAATTTATTTAAATTTAAATTTAAAACATAATAATAATAAAATAAAATAATAGTTAAAATATTCTTCAACTTAACTTTAAAAGATGATACTGTTGGGGCAATTCTAATATAATATTGTGTGCATTATCTATATATGTATATACACACACACACACACACACACACATATATATATATATATATATACATATATATATTTTTTTAATATAATACACCCTACACTGGAACTCCACTTTTTAGGTGTCGGCATGCAAACACGGCATACCTGAAAGTGAGAGTTTGCTCTGCATTTGTCCCCAGTGCTGTCTAAATAAAGGTTGAATGAGTGAATATCCTGTAGCTCCATATTCATTATTTCCAGTGAGGAATGCTTTGTGCCTCATCAGCATATTCCCCAGCTGGTTGCCCTCGGCGTGCCGTTGTCTCTGGGGTTGTTGCGTGGAGGGAGCAGATATAGATGGAGCGCTGCTGAGGCACTGTAAATATTTGGAGCTGCTGTTGCACCATTTGTTTTAAGGAGATAAGCAGCAACTGTAGGGCAGGGACGAGAGGAGGAGTGTACTGTGGATGATGGTTACTATGTGATCATATAGTCTTTTTATGTTTAACATCATATGTGATCCAACCATTGTGACTCTGGAAATTTCCTGTAGTTGAACTATGTTTTCATACTATTATTTAATACATTAGTTTACTCAAAACTAGGGTTTTAACAGTTCACAAAGTTCAGTTTGATGATAATAATTATAATTATAATTATAATAATAATAATTATTATTATTATTATTAGTATTAATTAATAAGAAAAAATAATAATATTATGAAGTCTAGATACCGCCGTGGGGCCGGGGCATTATTCATTCCTATGAGAGCTGCTCAATAGAGTGGTGAAGTAGTAAGTCCTAAAATGTGGAAGTCCGTTAGGCTTTTAGCACGTCAGGTTCCCTCGTTTTTAAGTCTCTGGGTTTTTTGAATGGGTTTTCGGTAAAATGCTTTAAATAAGGTCTGTGGTAAACACAGGCTAAAGATATTTGGACATATTTTTCTACAACATAAAATATCTCTGCTTAAACCTGAGTTTTCAACTTTTAAGGTTTGACTCGTCTTAAAAAAAGGCGGTTGCTAACAAATGGCAAAATGGGACTAGTGTTTGTCAGGAACGTGAGATGTCGTCACAGCGGACACTGAAACTCAATAACTAGTCTGCCTTTACAGCTTTACAGAGTCAACTTGTAGACTTATCTGTTTATAATATTTTTCGATTGTGTTTTAACATGTTTCTACAGTGTTTGTAGTTGTGACGTTAAACTTGCGTGACCGCAATGTAGTTCATGTATAGCCTAACAATAGCTTTTTGCCTCTGACAATTTTTTATTTACGCTTCAAAACACACAAAAATTGTGTTCATCTGTGAATATTATCATGCTAAACAAAACGTGTAAGTCTCATCAACTTACGTTCATCAGAGAGCTTATTTTTCGCCAAAAAAAAGTTTCCATTGCAGTTTTGCGAAATAGGGCTTGGTAAAAGAGTTGTTGCAATAGATGGGCATTTTTATTTTAAATATTTTTTAAATTGTTCCCATTAAGCATATTCTGTATTAGAAATTTAAAGTTGCGTAATTTGAAGGTCAATGGAAACCTCCCTGTAGTTATTTTTCAGGCACCGCAGGCATCTGTTTTTAGCAGCAAAGCTCTAAAAAAAACACTGTGCACTACCTGCTCAGCAGCAAACAGCAGACAGACACAAATAAAGACCAGCAACTATTTCCCTTAGGAGTTGGTAGAGACCAAAAACAGAGCTAAGAGAGAATATTGGACTTAAATTCACAAGGTGGCCAAAAACAGGATTCCAAATAAATGGGTGTTATCTCAGTGCTGCTGGATATGTACATAAGCAACTTAAAGTGTGATGATCAATGTTGTTTCTAAACACAAAATCAGTTATGCAGATTTAAGTAATTTGAGATCACAAACTTGTAATCAGAGAATTTAATTCTGTGTATGCCAAAAAAATGAAAATAAAATTATTCCTGATACCTGAGCCCCTCTACATATGAGATCTGACCAGTGTCTGTTTCAACATCAAATTCATTATGTATTGTGTTTATTATTTTTTCATCTTAATTCAGTTTGTTCATCTCATCTCATTCAAGTTTGTTTTCATTTGTGCTGTTTCAAAATAAAATTTCACCCTACCAGAGTTATGATATGTACCTGGGAATACATGAAAGAAAATTCATTACAAACTGCCATAACACTCGGGGGGAATATTTATACGTGATAGAATCATATTTAATAGACAGAATTTGAATGAAAATCTGTGGGCAGCTCAACACTGCCACATCAGTGTGTCTTCAGGGACCAAAACAGGAAAAATATACAGGAAAAATATCAAAAATATCCATAAATCATTCATCATTTGGAACACACAAGAGCTGGCCGCCACAGTTTTGTTTTTTGTTTTTTTTTCCAGTCAGTCTCTCTTTCTCTTGTTCCCACTACCTCTCTCTCTTCCAGTCTCACTGTCCTGTCCTCTGTGAGCTTGTTTGTCTCGTTACATTGTCAAATTCTTCACTTTATCTCCCTCTCTAACTTCTCCTTTATTTTGCTTTCCATTTCACCGACTGTAATAAACCACATCTGCTGCTACAGTTTACCTCCTTCTCTGATGGTATTCCCACTTCCTTTTTTATTTCTGCTCTTCTTTCTTATTCCGTCAGTCTTGACATAAAGAGCCAAAAGGACAGATAGTGAAAGAGAGAGAGAACAGAGAGAGGATTATGGTATACAGACCATGACTGTGAAAAATAGATGTGTGCAGAGAAAGAGAAAAAAAATCCCATCTTTCTCTCCGTCTAGCGTTCTCTCTCTGGTTCGACAGAGATAGTGGGGATAAAAGCTGGATTCCTGGATCAGGGTTCACCCTAATATTGTCATCCCGGGGAGCTTAGAGGCCGAGCGGCCGTATCGCAGTCTCGCTGATCACGGACGTCAGCTTTTAGCCAAACCTTACACATAGACATGTATGATCTATCCGACGCGGGGGAGGAAAATGGAGCGTGTCGGGCTTCATAGGAGCTGAAAGGCTGATAAAACTCAACATTGACAGCACGTCGCCAAAGACTCCAGCATCGTAAGCTCACTGTGAAGGCCATGCAGCACACAGGAAACTCAAGAGGCATGGTGAGATATTTATTTCTCTGTTTCGAGCTCGATCTTATCAAAGTTGAGAGTGAACTTTATTTTTTATTTTTTTTGGGGGGGGGGTTGTTTAAACTTCTTGTTAAGTGGTTTTATTATTACTAGAAAAAAATCATACTGCAGAAGGTTATGTTGAATAATTGATTTATTTTTCACTATTTATCTCTCAAAGACAAACTACTGCAAGGGCTCAAAAGCCTAAATGTGCTATGCACTTTATCAATTCCTTTTTAGACATTGCTTCACAAATTAGTTTGCTTTTTTTCTCTTTTCTGTCTTCATAGAGTAAAATGTCATTAATAAAACAAATGAAAAGTTGAGTAAATGTCATCAACAAGTCAAAACTTAAGTGCTTTGTGGCAGTTTTAACATGACATAATCTTCCCATTCAAATGCATCAACAAATCAAATAAATTTGTGTTTCTTTCAGTTCACATTGTACGGTATGTCTATATAAATCATTTCCCCATAGAACAACATGTTGAATTATATAAGAAAGCATATGAAGGTGGATGAGAGTCACAAGCCAAGTCAATGAATATAAAACTTGTTGGCATTGTAAGTAATGGTGTAATACAACTTTATGTTTCAGCAAGGCTGTGGTTAATGTGTGGTTAGGTTTAGGCTCAAAAAGCTTTGGGATATGGCCTGTTTGTCTTAAAATGCCAGGTTTTAGGGGTGTAGTCTCGGCTGGAAAAGCAGCTATGTTTCAGTTAAAGTTGCTTTTTGTGATACTATAGAAAGTGGAAAAATACCCACGTTTGGGATCTTAAAAAACCACAGGAAACAAAGTGATGAATCACTAAAATTGGTTTTGTTGTTTGCTAGTCTCGAATCATGGTTGCAGCTCAGCATCAGGTGACACCCCCTTCCCATCCCCATCCCCTACACCGCCCAATTACATGTTACACATCACTCCACTCATCTAAAAATTAACTCAAAACCGTTCTTTTGAAAAAGCCAACAATACCTGTCTCCCACTGCCTCTCCAAATCTGAACTCTTTTATCCTCTATATTTTGTTTTTGTTTTATGTTCTTTGTATTTGCATTTGTTCTTCTGAATCATGTTAACGTCTTTTAGTATTTTGTAATCTTTATTTTGTATTTGGTTGTTTTTTTGTCGTTGTTTTTTGCATTTCATGTGTCTCTGAGTACTTAGAAAAGCACTACATAAGTCCCATCTTTTGCTATTATTGTTTTAGAAACATTTTACATTAGACTTGCAAATGTAACATATGCATGGTTTGCAGAAACGCCTGCATTTTGTTTTGGTGACTGGTCTTCACAAGCCTTCAGGAGGAAAAAAGTAAGGAAAAAAGTAATTGGAGCAAGGTAATGACAAGGGTAGTTGCACCAGTTCTGACATATTTCTGCTGTCGAAGAAAATATCTTTCAGCTTCAGTTTTGTGGCTGGTTCAGATATGTTTTCTTCACAGTGCAGTGGAGACGGAAGTCCACAGCAAAGGTGTAAAACAAGGTTTATATATTCTAGATGCTAAGGTTAGGCTAAAACAGTGGGTTGTGGGCTGAGCTAATCAAGAAATGACTGGCAACAAGAATGAATAAAGCCTAATTTCCACTGTTCAAAAAATCCACTATCACCCACTATTATGTGGATTTTTCAATGCAATGGGAAAGTGTAATATTGGCATTTACACCCAAGTTTAATGACTGCGGTAGACACAGGTATTTATTGGCTGCGGCTCTGATCAACATCGATGTAAACACAGCATTTAGGTGAACTTGCTAAATTCAGCTCCTTAACTAGCGAGATGCAATGACACGCCTCCACTAATTACCCTCCGTCTCCTCCCAAGCAGCTAAAATATTGATCAAAATAAGTGAAAAAATAAGAGATATATAAAGAGTAATCACTGTAAAGCTTTCACAGACCGCTGTTCTTGCTGCTGTCTACCGTTCAGACAGACACACCAAAACAATCCACAAACACACACAGAAAGGCATACTTTCTTGTTGCATAGCTGTGTGCACAGCTCTGATTTTCTGGCAGTAGAAATGCAGTCTATCACCTTTTTTTAGCAGGTTAACCTGTGTTTGAAAAACCCACATGCACGCACTAATTTTGTTGGGAAAGGTTGTAAGTCACTCTTGGTTCCCTCATCGATTTAACACCTCAAAGACTATATTCCTGAATGAGCAGCTAAAACAAGTGCACAAAGTGGTCTGTTGCTCAATGTTAAACAGTTTGTAAGTTAATCAGAAGAGCAGGAGGGATGATATTACATTAAGATAAAACTAAAATATAAAACATATTCTTCTCTACTAACATCCACATTACTATGTCTATGTCTGCAGTATCAGATAGGTTTATTTGCCGTTATCAGCTTGTTTTGCCTCATCACACTGCACTCTTGGATACCTGCTTAGGATGACACCCATTATGGTTATTATAACTATGAAACAATGGCAGTATAGAATGTCGAGGAAGCATTATGAGTTGGCAATGGTGCCAAAAAACAGAACAAAACATAAAAAAAAAAAAAAGGAGGCAATTGAAACAACACACATGCATATCAGAGGTTCAGGTACAGTGCCTCCCATGAATGGGCTGTTAGTGTGAGTGTCAGCAGTAGCTGGATGACTCCATGCATGTAGGCAGTATCTTATCATCTGGGGCAGCTTTACTACCACATCTACTCACTGTTAAGAAGCAAGGGTCAGCGAATCTCTAAATCATCTATTCTATACTGCTGCATTACCAAGGCTAACAGAGCACAGCCATGAACTGTAACTGAGTGCAAATCAGCGCCAAACTGCATCTTCTCTTTGTGTTAGCAGTTCCACCCTGCAGCCACAGATACTGTGCTTCTGTACGTATGTGTGTGTCCATCAGTTTGCCTCTTTGTGAGGACTGAATGCTCTTGCAAGGGTATAAAAGATGAAAGAAATTCTCCAAACCATGTTCATTTTGTTGGTATCACATTAATCTGATGGTTTATGAGTCTTATGAATTTAAGTGAGAGTTAACCCTTTGAAACCTGAGCAAACTGCCTTGACTTCTTTCAAAAGAATGGGAAGACAGCAATGAGCAATGAAAGAATAAGCGGCCTAAAAATTAGGAAGAAATTAGTAAAAAGTATGAGAAAATAACCAGAAAATTTGTAAAAATAAATAAATGAATTTGGTAGACTGAAATCTGAGTAACAGTTGAACCTTTAAAACTTTGAAATTCTTTCAAAAACGTGGAGAAACTTAGCAAGAAATTGTTTTTTGTTTTTTGTTTTTTTTAAGTACAAGAAAATAACCTAAAAATTAGTGTAAATAAACAAAAAAATAAAGATGTTAAAATGATGTGGAAAAAAATGCTTTAAATTGTAATACCTCTATAACATCATTTTAAATGTATAATCATGAAAAACTTTATTTATAAAGTTTTCCCTAGCTTTTTTCTTCTTCTTTTAGGGATTTTCCCTGCTTTTAAAAATAATTGTCTAAATATACTCATATTTAATACTATGTTGCTCATTGCCCTTTTCCCATGTTTTTTTTTCTTTTCAAAAAAATCTAGCTAATTTGTTTAGAGTTAAAAGGTTAAAATACTTGCAAAAGGCACCTGAGAGCAGCACAAGGGAAGTGATGTCTCCAGGTTTCAAAGGGTTAAAGAACATGAGGTAAAAATAGTCAGTCTTCAGATACTCCAAATTAAACTTGCTTGTGCTTTGTTTTCACCTGCATCTGTGTATGCACATTTGTACTTCCTGTATCTCAACATGTCCGCATTGGAGTCACGGTGCGTGTGTGTGTGCGTGTGTGTGTGTGTGGGAGAGGGAGGGAGAGCCCTGCCCTGCCACCTCACCACTGTTGGCGAACTAATCATTCTTCCTGCCTCGCTCTTTGTGATTGCCAGCCCATCCCTGCACTGCAGCTAAATTGAATCAATTAAAATCTTTCTTGTAGATGGCTGCTGTTGCTTCCACACGATTAGGCTTTGATCAAGAAACACACAAATAAATAAATAAGCCAGTGGAAAGGGAATAGAAAAGGAATGAACTCAATTAAGCAGTCAGTGAAGGGACGTGCCTGTCTGCGGCTGTCACTGACACTGTGTGGATTCAGATGCACTGTATTTGTTTGTGAGGGGGTCCACACAAACTGTAGGAAGGAGTGCATGTTTGCATGTGTGTATGTGTGAAGCACATGTGACATAGTGTGAGGATGTACTGCAGGATGCTACTTAGAAATGATGACGTCATGACAGAATGCATTGGTTTCTCCATTTGTATGTGTGTGTGCGTGCGTGCGCGCATGTTCTCTGTATAGGCCTGGCATAATTTTTATAAGACACATTATTACATAAACTAATAATTAACTAGAACTAGTAATTATTACCCATCAATTAAAAACTTTCAGCAGTTATACTTTACATTAAGTACCATTCAGAGGACTCTATAACTTATACAGTCTTCAACATTTTAAACATATGCATTATGCTTATAAAATCACAATCTCATCTGCTATAATGCATGAATACTATTGACCAGACAAAGTCCAGACTCCAGATCTGGACTGAACGGCAAGTCAATCCGGATCCAGCCCACACCTTGTATTAGGAATGCATTTTTTTTTTTTTATACTTATCAATAAATTGTTCGTTTTGTAAAATAAAATCTATTTGGAGATCATTACAGCGACCATGGCGCAAACATTAAGCCTTCAAAGCAATTATTTCCCTGTTTGACATTGTTGTAAATTAACAGCAGGCCAGCGTATGCCGTTAAATCATCAAGTGTCAAAGTTCAAGGGCAACAAGTAGGCGTCCGTTCAAATTAGCAAGTTGGTTAATAATTAACAGGCGTTTTCGCTATGTCCTGTGGGCCCGAGACAGCAAGACTTCAGCGTCCTCTGTCACTGAACATTACGTCGCCAACGCAGTGACAATGTCACTATCTAAATGTGCAAAGAAAAGAGAAGTTGACCAAGAAAACTGCACAGCACAGACATTTCAAACAGCAATATCCTCAGAATACAGAAGTGAGGACAACAACACTTTGACACTTTAAATCTTCCAATGAATCAACAAACAAGTTGGAATCTAATTTCTACCTTTCTGACACTTGAATGTAATTGCTTTAGAGTTAGAGTTGCTTTGGTTTAAGCAACTGATTGCAGTCAAACAGTGGTATTTTTTGCACTCAGCTTGAATGTATTTTGTCTCAGACTGCCTTACACTTGATGGTACATTAGCCTTTGGCCTTAAATGCATGTCAGATTCGGACCTTTGAATATTGAGGTTGAGAACTCCTTATATAGACTGTATATAATAACGGAAGTAGCAAGCATAACATCACCCTTTGGTTTGTGTATCTTGTAACCTTAAGTTTTGCATTTTGGCTGTCGTCATCTTGGTTTTTTGGAGCCATAAGTGATCATATTTGGACATGAGGCTGGAGCTGTGGAGGAGAGAGGGGGTGATATGACTGAGAAGTATTTTTTTCACAGACATCACACTTTAGTGCCACTACAAAGTCCCTTCATCATACAGCCCTTGTATGTTTAAAAAGAACCAAAGGACAGCAGCAAAAAAAAAAGAAAAAAAGGAGAGGAGAGGAGAGGATTATTAGAAAATTATCCAGAAATATAGGAAAATGTTCCAAAAGCTATATTCATAATTATAATAATTTTATATTAAGATTCTTTTACAGAAATAATACATGAAAACATATAGTTTTTCAGCATATTTTAAGGTAATTTTCTTGTTTGTTTCTGTTTTTACCTTAGTTTTATTTTTAAATTTTTGATTTTTTTAATTTCAGGCAATTTTCTTTTAATTATTTTTTATTTTTTGCTTATTTCTTTTGTTAAGTTGCTTGTTGCCTTCTCCCCATGTTTTTGAAAGAAATCAATCATTTGCTCAAGTTTCAATGGGTCAATAATGTGTAAAAGGGTGAGTTGTATAAAAAAAAAAAAAATCAGCCCCCACGCAGTTGTCATGAATGTTGTAAACTTGTTTATCTATGCTGTAAAGTTAAGACTTTCAACATTGAGGTCTAAGAAGAATGACTCACTTTTGGAGCTGCTGCAGTTTTTCACACTCCTGTGTTGGCTTCATTTTTCAGCCTGGAGGTTGCTGCTTGAAATACATGACAGTCATGTTAATGTAGATTTCTGAGTAGTGTGCATTCACAGTGATCTGATTGTAGTGTCATGAAAATTGTGCGTGGGGTTAACATACCCTCATTATAGCTCAACATACTTTGCATGTTTATCAAAAGAGCAGTGTTGACATAATTCCCTCCTGCAGCCTGTCACAGGAGCGAGTACTTTACCCCAGGGGTTCATAGTGTACGTGTGGCCTGAATGCCTCTCCTACGGAAATGAAGTGTAGCTCTGACTGACACTGGTGCTTATGTGCAGCCCATTTGGCCGCAGAGTGGGACAATGGTGAGAATAAGAACATTGAGGAGGAGATGTGTGAGCGTGGGGGGGATGGAGGCTCACGGTTTGGGTTGGTGGGTGGATGTGGGTTACTCCCTGGACGCCTGCAGCAGGTAATGGAGCTTTTAGCGTGGAAATCAGAAGAAGAGAGGGGTGGTGATGGTGGTGGTGGGGAGGGGGCATTGGACATGAAATTGCTCTAAAAGACCAGCGCTCCCCTGTGGGTATTCTCCAGGTGCCTTGTCTCGTTAGAGCATTCATATATCGCTTGTGCTGGATCTTTTTACAGCCGCAGTGACCACAAGTACCTGAGAGAGTTAATTGAACATGGGAAAACAGGTGGGGGTGTATTGAGGTAATCAGACTGATGCTGTGATTAAGGGGAAGTAGTTTTATTGTGAAGCAGGTTGGTTTCCTGATATTATGTGGGCCATTGTGAGGACTTAGACAATAATGCTTACTAATTTATTATATCAGGTTTCATTAAAAGACCATAGATGTGAAGCATGGATTAATACTTGAATTTTCATCACTGTAAGGCAAGGCAAGGCAGCATTATTCATATAGCACATTTCAGGGTACTACAAAGTGCTTTACAGAGTAATAAAATATGAAAACATAATAAAATATACACATTTACAATAAAAGACATCAGAGATAAGATGTAAAAGTTAAATCAGTTACTAAATTATTTTAAAATTTTAAAATAAAAGAAACACCATTAAAAATATCAAATGTGCTGACAAGAGGTGCAAAGATAAAACGATTGTTTAAAATCATATAAAAACCAGAAGAATAAGTATGCAGTCATTATCAGGTGGATTATGGGTATATTACAGTTGGGACAAACGTCTATTTGGGACAGGCTTTTATTTCCATTCACACAAAACTCAGCAGAGATGGGAAACAGACTACTTATTTATATAACACAATGAAACCTGGGCAAATTGGCTTTATTTTTATTTTTTATCATTTTAATTTTATTTCATTTGTTTGTTTATATGTTTATTTAAAAACATTGGAAGAAGGTAATGAGCAACAAAAGAATGAATTATCTGAAAATTTGTCAAAAAACCTAAATTGGTGTAACAGCCTCTACATCTGATGAAGCATCAGGTAGCAAAAAGATACAAATAAAAAAAAGAAATAGCAATCAATATTTCACACCTTTGTATTATTTATTGTCTTTAGCAAATAGCCCTAAAAACATAAATAACTGTGAGCGATTATCACTTATTTTAAAGCCTCATCTGGGCAATGTATCCTCCAGGATAGACATTTTAATACCTAATGATCAGTTGTGATCATGCAAATCATTATTTTTCAAAAAGAACATTTAAAATCATCCTTTAAAAAAAAAAACTTTCACTCCCTCTAAAATATAATAATGCAAGAAATCAGCAACACGTATCTCATGGCCATCGACTTAATTCATGTAAGATTACATTTAAAACCTTGATACCAAAAATGAGTATACTTTTGGATGTTGGCATGAAGTCACATGACCTGAATAGCTGACCCATCTCCACAAATCTTCAGAAAAATTTGATCGTATTCACTCCCCTGGTTGGCCCATCAGTGGTGATGTGAGTTATTATTGTACATTTCCACTTTCATAAGTCAGAACTGATCTCCATTTGTACAGAATGTATAATGGGTTATGCAGGGTGGAAAAATACATCATAATGTGTTATGTTTTTGTATCAGCATTAGCAGCGTAATCATATGTGGAAATATAGTGTGTGAAACTTAGATGTAGGGAAAAGAAGGGCTGAAGGAGTTCTTTTGATCTTTATTGTTGTGTCTTTATGCTCTAAAAAATAGAAACCTGCGTACAACATCTGATTTGTCAGGGCGAACTGAGAGGATTACACAAGTTATTAATTTCCTCCAGTACTTTCTTACAGTTCTTTATTCCTTTGCTTTGAGAAAACAAACCCATTTGACTCTGAACAAACAAAGAGCTGTTTCCATGACACATGACTCTCTCCTCACCCTCCTACTGTAAGTTCTATTTGAGGCTGGATCATAGATTTAGATATGTCTCTCCAAAATGAGTCTGTCTGTGTTATATTTAGCGTATCCGCACTTTAAGTGGCTCTACAGGGCAATAACTCTTGTTTTATTGCAGCAAATTATCAAACAGCCAGGCTTGTTGGTTTTCCTTGTACAAGGGGAGAAATATGCCTCGTTATCTACTGGCATTCATGCTCGAGCGCTCCAAAAGTAGATTTTTGTTTATTTTATTTTAATCATGGAGATCAAAAAGAAAATAAGTTGGGAAAAAAAACATAGCTCTGTCCCTGGTGGTCCTCATTTTTTTCATTTTATGAGGGATAATTCATTGCAAACCTATTAACGTAAAATATTTTCCAAATGAGCAAAATAAGACTTAGTATCTGCTCAGAGATCCATTTCAAGTCATGGTGGTGTCAACTTTTCTGCTCTGTTTGAATGTTTCATGTCTGTCAAGTCGGTATTTTTATAAAAATGTAGGAAAAATCAATAAAAGGGGTGGTAATTGCTGCTGATAATTTCATAGTTACACTTTATTAGTAACAACATAACAGAGAGAGAGATTTGTGAGATTTCTTAACGTTGTCTTCATTAACTCATTGAAACCTGTCATTTTATGTTTAAACATTAATAATGATAACCAAACAATCAGGAAAAATCAGAAAATATTGGAAATTGGAAATTTGCTAGAGAGAGAGAGAGAGAGAGAGAGAGAGATGGGGTGGAGGGGTTAATAAAAAGTTATTAAAAATAGGGAAATATATATATATATATATATATATATATATATATACATATCCTTTTGTCAGGTCATTTCCTGTTTGTTTTTTTTCTTGTCTTTTTTGTGCTACTTTTCACCTTTTTTGTAACTTTTTACTAATGTCTTGCTAATATTTGGTCATTTCTTGTGAAGTTACTCATTGTCCTCTCTCCCTGTCTTTGAATGAAATCAAGCCAGTTTTCTCAGTTTTTTAAAGGGTTGAAAGGATACCTTGCCAATTTTCAACCAGCTGTATATCATAACAGTGTATAGTGCAGGCCTTCTCAACTCTGGACAGGGGCCACATTCACGTAATGACAAGAGTCCAAGGGCAAGTTAATAAACATTTATAATTTTATCAGTACATATAATAAATGAATTGCCTGTTTTCAAATGTTCAATGTTTGCTGTCATCACTTCTCTACTAATTCATCAGCAGCAGCCCTGCACAGGTCAGGTGTGCACAGGGGTGTTTCTAGTAGAGTAAGACATTGGGGCTTTAGCCTGGACCTCTGTGGGGGGATCATGGGATCCCCCCCCCCCTTTTTTTTTTTTTTTTTTGTAAACAAGCTGTATTTGGATGCTTTTTCTGCATTTTGGTACATTATGTACATTCCAAGTACAGAAAAAAATTCCATTGTGATTGAATTTACTGTATTTAATTGAATTTACTGACACACTGTGGAGAGATAATATAAAGGCCCAGCATGATGTAGCACCTGTACGGAGCATGTTGTATGAACCACTAAACTAAAGTACTGGTGATTTACAGTGGTGTATTTAACATGGAATTTTGACAGTGAGTGCTTTTGTATCAGTGTTGAATCCCTCGGTTTCGGATGGTTGTCCATTTTGCTCAGTGAGAGAGATCATTGTCTCTGTGTGTGTCTTGGTGTTTTGGGCATGGAGGCCTTCAGCGATTAGCATGTGCCTTACTGTGCTGCCACCAAGTCCAGCTTCAGGTGTTCTGCGGTCACTCAAGGGTTTTTGACCACCTGGCTCCTCAGGAATCAGAAATCTGGTGACAGTTGCTGATAGCTTCCTCTTTCTGCCATGTGCAGGTAGTGTAGCCAGTGTTTTTTTTTTTTTTTTTACCATAACTTTTGAACTATGCTTCTATCTCTAGGAACATTCAGTGCCTTTGCTATCTTGTTGTATCCTTTTCCTTGTTTGTGCAAGGCAATGATCTCTTCTCTTAACTTTCGGGACAATTCTCTTGACTTTGCCATTTTTCTAACATGCACCCAAATGTCACCATCAACAAACCCCAAGACAGTCCAGTAACTCAAACACACCTGATGCAGCTAATGAAGCCCTTGATTAGTTGCATCAGGTGTGCTTGGGACAACACCTGATTTGTAAATGTGTGCTCCTATGAGGGATTCTATTCAGGGGGTTGAATAATTTTGAGACTGCAGAAGTCAGTAAAAGTGATGTTTTTCTGTGTGGAATTTGGAGAATCCACCTGTAACATTATTTGTGTTGAGCTATTTAAATTATTCTTGTTTGTTTATTTCAAACAGCTGAAAGTTTGTAAGTTTTGCCAATAAGCCTAGTTTGCAATGGAGGTTGAATCATTTTGACTGTAACTGTATTTTTTTGCTTGTATTTTTTACTTTTTTGTAGTAAGTGATCTTTTGTACCTTACTTGTATATGTAATCTCAAAATTCTAATTTATTTGCTTCAAACGACATTCTTATGTTCACTTGTGTACATCATCTTTTTATACAAAGAGATTTCCCTTTTTATCAAAAAGCTGCAGTACCTCTTGTGATTCATTTATTTTGTATATGCAGTCCAGTTGTTAGTGGGTGAAATATTATTATGACTGCTTAAGCCTTCTTCTGAAGTCACTACTGACAATAAAAAAAGTCCAATAAGACTGACATGTCCTCTGTCCTCTGTTCTCTGTCCTTGTGTAGGGTTCCTAAGTACAGGTGACCAGGCAGCCAAAGGGAATTACGGTTTGCTGGACCAGATCCAGGCTCTGCGTTGGACCAGTGAGAACATTGCGGCCTTTGGCGGCGACCCTTTACGTATCACTGTGTTTGGCTCAGGCGCCGGAGCTTCCTGTGTCAACCTGCTCACACTGTCTCACTACTCCGAGGGAAACCGCTGGAGCAACTCTACCAAAGGTACAAATCACAAGTCACTTGGGAAATCATGTGGGATCCTCATGTATATTTGAGTGTGCATGCATCACTGTATGTGCACCTTAGTAGTGTGTGACCATGTGAGAGCTTCGTAAGGAAACACACCACAGTTTAGCTCTACACATGCTGTGTTTATTATGCGTTTGACTTCAGCTGTCATGTCAAATCTGGTGTGCATACAATCACTAAACCGAAGGCCTTTGGACTAGTTATAATGTTTTGAAGGCAGGTGGACACACACCTATATACAGTATAAACACGCACTTACTGGAGACATAAAGCACTGTCCTGCAGAAGACTGAGCTCACTCCATGATTGTTTGTTTTTTTTTCCAGCCAGAAATAGCATTATATATTTTCAAATTAGTTGTTTAACATACTGCAATAAAGGAGACTAGGTGATGTGGTTTCTTAAGGTAAGCAGTGACAGTGGCCTGTCCAGATGTTTTTTTACTAGGGTGGCCCAAGTGGGGCTTTGACGTATGCAGGGGTGGCATGAAGTGCGAGCGCTGCTGCGGGCACGCGCGTTGACATAGCTTTAATTTGCCATTTTTGTCTCCATTATCCATGCCTACTTTAATCACAAACATTGCAGTGTCTTACATTCTTGTTTACAGTTTAGTGTAAAAGATAAATAGACTACCAATAACAACACAACAGGGTGACACCACACGAATTCAAACTAAAGCTTCCATACTTTTTGAAATAAATTGTTCCTCCAAAAGTAGATAGTATGCTAGAAAGTATAAGTGCCAACAACATTCAAGTTCCAAAAAAAAAATCCTGTGAGAGCAACTTTTTAACAGTTGTATCAATTTATCTGTTTGTAAAATTAGTCAGGTTAGACATTACTCTGGCACAAGACTGCCTCTCAGGTTTAAGACTAAATTGCACTGATAAACAAAAACTCAGTTTACTTGTTAACATTTCAGACTGGCTAGGCAGATAGCCAGTCATAATGGGGTGGCAGCTGGGGTGACCAATCAGATTTCAACAGTGGCCCATGCCACCCCAGGCCACTCCCTAGACACGTCCCTGAGCAGTGAATTTGACCTGTTTTTGTAATGTGTGTATCTAATAACCCTTTCCCACCAAAATCAGCATGTGCATGCAAGTTTTTCAAACACAGGTAAACCTACTAAATATGAGCAAGTGGCTGCTTTCCCACTGCCATGTTTTCAATGGTTATTTCTTTTTTTTTTATATCTCTTACTCATTCAGTCTCTCTTTCAAACTTGGGGCAGACTTACTTGGAACAATGTTTTGGCACTGTTTAGGAAGAGATGGAGGGTAATTAACTGCAGCACGTCATTGCATCTCGCCCGGAGTGGAGCTGAAATTACCGTGTTCATTTGGGTGTTGTGATTTCAATGATACCGATCTGAGCCGGAGGCAATAAAAACTTGTAAATACTGCAGTTCTTTGACCTGCGTGTGAATCCCAATCATGCGCATTCTCATTGCATGAAAAAGACAGATTTTAGTAGTTGCTAGCCAATTTTTGTGCAATGGGAGTGAGGCTTAACAGTGTAGGTTTCAGTCAGATGCATTCAAAACAAAAACAGTGCCTCCTAAATTTAGTTGAATAAATTTTGCATTTGATAAGTCTGATTTTAAAAGAAATTGTGCTACCTATTATCATTGCTGCTTCATGTAGAGAATGAAAATTCAGTCAGTATCTACTCACCCTCATTCCGATGGAAAGTCAGGTGAATTTAGTCTCATCTCTTTCTCTTCTTTCTTTACTTGTTTTCTGGTAATTTTCTTGTAATTTTTGACAAATTTCTTGCTGATTTTTTGCTCTTCCCATGATTTTTTTGTGAAATCAAGCCGATTTGCTCTGGTTTCAAAAGGTTAAACTTTGCCTCACTTCATCTCAGGCTTCTCCCTGATCCTATTTCCTGTTTTATTAGGTGCAGCTTTGTCATTGTGTGTGCTTGTGAGCATTATGTTATTTTAAGTCTAAAAAGGATGTCTATGTCAGAATCATAATGTGTCGCTTCTCTGCTGCTGTTTTTGTCTGCAGGGCTGTTCCAGAGGGCCATAGCCCAAAGTGGCACTGCTCTGTCCAGCTGGGCTGTTAGTTTTCAGCCAGCTAAGTATGCGCGGATGCTGGCCCGTAAGGTGGGCTGTAACCTGGAGGACACTGTGGAGCTGGTGGGATGCCTCCAGAGGAAACATTACAAAGAGCTGGTGGATCAAGACATCCAGCCAGCTCGCTACCACATTGCCTTCGGACCTGTTATTGATGGAGATGTTATACCTGATGACCCTCAGATACTCATGGAGCAAGGTATCAGATTACTTTGCTTATCCCTTTAAAATCTGGATAGAGGGGGAATTATTAGAAAGCTATCATGAAAATAGGGAAACATTTACTGATCATTACATTTCTAAATATTGGATTTTTTTTACTCACTGACTTCTTTCTATGCTTTTGAAAGAAATCAAGTCAGTTTGATCAGTTTTCAAAGGGTTAAAAGCCAGCATTGTTCTTACTCTATATTTGTACTTTTTATCAACTATCTGCACCATCTTTTTTTAAGGTGAGTTCCTCAATTACGACATCATGCTGGGAGTTAACCAGGGTGAGGGCCTGAAGTTCGTGGAGCTCATCGTGGACAATGAAAATGGTGTCCAGGCTAACGACTTTGACTACGCGGTGTCCAGCTTTGTGGATGACCTGTACGGCTACCCAGAGGGGAAAGACATCCTCCGAGAGACCATCAAGTTCATGTACACAGACTGGGCCGACAGGCACAACCCAGAGACCCGCCGGAAAACACTGCTGGCCCTTTTCACCGATCACCAGTGGGTGGCACCGGCTGTCGCCACCGCTGACCTGCACTCCAGCTTTGGGTCACCCACTTACTTCTACGCCTTCTACCACCACTGTCAAACAGAACAGGTAGGTGTCCGGCTGTCTGGATAATGTGACATGTCCTTTATCATATAGAGTATACACTATATTACCAAAAGTATTCGCTCACCCATTCAAATGATCAGAATCAGGTGTCCTAATCACTTGGCCTGGCTACAGGTGTATAAAATCAAGCACTCAGGCATGCAGACTGTGAAACAAGACATTTGTGAAAGAATGGGCCGCTCTCAGGAGCTCAGTGAATCCCAGCGTGGAACTGTCATAGGATGCCACCTGTGCAACAAATCCAGTCGTGAAATTTCCTCGCTCCTAAATATTCCACAGTAAACTGTCAGCTCTATTATAACAAAATGGAAGCGTTTGGGAACAACAGCAACTCAGCCACGAAGTGGTAGGCCACGTAAAGTGACGGAGAGGGGTCAGCGGATGCTGAAGCGCATAGTGCAAAGAGGTCGCCGACTTTCTGCACAGTCAATTGCTACACAGCTACAAACTTCATGTGACCTTCAGATTAGCCCAAGTACAGTACGCAGAGAGCTTCATGGAATGGGTTTCCATGGCCGAGCAGCTGCAGCCAAGCCACACATCACCAAGTGCAATGCAAAGCGTCGGATGCAATGGTGTAAAGCACGCCGCCACTGGCCTCTGGCCTCTCTGGAGTGATGAATCACGCTTTTCCATCTGGCAATCTGATGGACGAGTCTGGGTTTGGAGGTTGCCAGGAGAACGGTACATTTCAGACCGCATTGTGCCGACTGTGAAATTTGGTGGAGGAGGAATTATGGTGTGGGGTTGTTTTTCAGGAGCTGGGCTTGGCCCCTTAGTTCCAGTGAAAGGAACTTTGAATGCTTCAGGATACCTAAACATTTTGGACAATTCCATGCTCCCAACCTTGTGGGAACAGTTTGGAGCGGGCCCCTTCCTCTTTCAACATGACTGTGCACCAGTGCACAAAGCAAGGTCCATGAAGACATGGATGACAGAGTCTGGTGTGGATGAACTTGACTGGCCTGCACAGAGTCCTGACCTGAACCCGATAGAACACCTTTGGGATGAATTAGAGCGGAGACTGAGAGCCAGGCCTTCTTGACCAACATCAGTGTGTGACTTCACCAATGCGCTTTTGGAAGAATGGTCAAAAATTCCTATAAACACTCTCCTCAACCTTGTGGACAGTCTTCCCAGAAGAGTTGAAGCTGTAATAGCTGCAAAAGGTGGACCGACATCATATTGAACTCTATGGGTTAGGAATGGGATGGCACTTCAGTTCATAGTATGAGTAAAGGCAGGTGAGCGAATACTTTTGGTAATATAGTGTATGTCATGTTTAAAGGTGCTACTGGTAACCATAGCATTTTTATATCAGCTCTTCATACTATAACATCTTTGATGCAGGGGTGGAGCCAGGCATTGTAAACATTTGGCGCTCAGCCCAGGGGTCATGCCCCCCCGATGAGATATTTTTTCCCATTTATGGAAGCTGTACACACATTTTTTTCAAGCCATTTGAGGTAATCAAATGCCTAAAAATCTGTACATTATTCAGTAAGAATATGAAAAATATAATCCGACAGAGCAGTGACACTCAATTTTTATCCCACCAACCATTTTGAATTCACAATGAAAATATATTTATTGATACTGGGATTTTTTCCTTTTTTTGGTACTTTGGATGTAATTCTGGTGCCAAGTGCCTGTTTGTCAAAGACATGCCTGGGGAAAATCCAAAAGAGTTATGGGCAAAGCCCCAAATTTCCTCAATTTCTAGAAACTGGTCTCTGGACTCCTGTCAGTTAGCAAAAGTGGCCCCTGGGCAAAGCAAGTTGAGTATCCCTGCTGTAGAGCCCACATTCTTTTTTTTTTTTTAAATCTAATTATTCTTTGACTGGCTTCAACATTGCATCTTTCTGTTGCCTAGTGACTTTGTATGCAATGGCACTATCTAAAATTGACATTTTGAACACACCTTGAATCTCCAAATGTACTAACAGATTCTTTGTATATGATTTGATTTTCTATAATTACTGCAATTTAACGAGAACACGAGTAAAAAGCAGGCGGCTACAGGCTACAAAATTTTAAAATAAGTTTCTTTGTGTCACAATTATTTGAGAACCCTCTTTATATTGGTGAAATACTTCTTTAATCCCGAGCAAATTGGTTTGATTTCTTTTAAAAACATGCATAGAAAGTGATGAGCAACTTAACAAGACTTGGCCAAAAATAAATAGGAAATTAGTAAAGAAAAAAAAAAAACAAAAGTAACAATAAAATTACAAACAACAAAATACCCCAAAAAATACAAAAAAATTATATATGTACATTTTAGTTTTTGACAAATAATTTTACATATATGGTTATAGCAATTACACATATAGTTTTCAAGACATTTTTTCCCTGTAATTTTTTTAAATTTTCTTCTTCTTTAGAACAAATTTTCAGGTCATTTTCATTTAACCTTTAGCTAACTTCTAGGAATCTGCATGTTTCATTGCCTCTTCGCAATGAAACATGCAAGTCGCTCATTGCCTCTTTTGCATATATTTTCAAAAGAAATCAAATAAATTTGCTTAGATTTCAAGGGTTAAGACTTTATTTAAGCAAATCTGAACTTGTACCCTCCACAAACAGCCATTGTACGACTGTACACATGTTTTCCCCGTCCAACTGACAACACGCTTAGATGATTTCTGTACGGAGTGCATCTGTATTTGTGACTGCTCGGATTCTGAACTGATCTCAGAGCTTATCAGGAACTCTTGTTCATCCTGTTTTCTCCATCCCTGAGTGGAGTATAAAATGAACATATTTTGTCAGCTCATGGGGACACGTCTTCTGTTCATTTTGCACCATCTAGAGCAAACTAAACTAGCACATTTCTGCATCCATTGGCGTCTTCCTACTGACTTTGTATGCAATGGCCCTGCCTCTGAAATTAGCATTTTCTTTGGCTTGAACACACCTTGAATCTTTAAATGTACCAACAGAATCTTTGTACACAATTTTATTTTCTGTAATTACTGTAATCTAACGAGAACATCAGTGAAAAGCAGGCAGCCTGTAGCCGCCTCCACACAGTTTTAGAATACATTTTTTTTGTGTCACATTTGAGTGGAAATCTGCTCCTGTTTGTTTTAGAGCATGAAACTTAATTGCATTGTGACATGAAGGCAGATTGCGGTACAGTACAAAGAAAACATTTAATGGCACAGTACAAGGTTTAATTTTATTCAAATGACATTATTGTAAGTGACTAGCTTATGGCCAAAGAACTGACACTTTTTTGAGTTGTGACTTCCAAACTCCTTTCTACTAGTTTGGCTATTTTCTGCATATTTTGTTTTTTGCTTATACACAGCTACACTGACTAATTATGTAGCCCTGAAAGAAAGTGAGGAGTGGTGATTAAATCCCCTCATTTTCTTTGACATATTTTTCATTCAACAGACTTTGCGTAATGTGTATTTCAACATTTTAGTTTCAAATTCAGCTCAAAGCCGTCCTCTTCTGTCTGCGCCATTCCTTTATTTCCTCTTGTGTCTCTCCCTGTAACACAAAGAATAATGGGCCAGATATGGCAGGCAAAATAATATTAAAAACTTATCTCATTTCCCCTTTTCTCTCCCCAGAGGTATTGTATTTTCCCAGCTCCTTTGATCAGCCTGCGTCTCTGTGTTTGCTCAAAACATCCCTGTGTCAGCAGCAAAAGTAATGCCTGTCACTGTCCTGTATCTGTCACATAAATGTAATAATAGTGATGTGATTGGAATCATCTGTTGTTCATTAGGTGCCACCGTGGGCAGACGCAGCACATGGAGATGAGATCCCGTATGTGTTTGGCCTGCCGATGATTGGACCCACAGAGCTGTTTCCCTGCAACTTCTCCAAGAATGACGTGATGCTCAGCGCCGTGGTCATGACCTACTGGACAAACTTCGCCAAGACAGGGTATGATGTGGCTCCCAAGGGCCAATACCACTCACTTTATATGTGTGATCTCTATAGACTGGGCCATAGTTACTTTCACAAAGTCAGTGTTCAAATGTGCTTGAAGCTGGTCTGAAAGTCCAGATTTATGTATTAAGAGCGCCAATTGAAGTTACAAACTTACTTTATACTCATGCTCTAAATTGCACAGAGTTTCTTTCACATTAATTAATTTATGGCAACCTGTGACAATTAAAACATCTGTCGCCACAAAGTGATGTAATATTTTGGGAGCTGGACCATTCATTAGTAGTTCAACAGTTAGTTAAATATTGCACCACTCTGGTGTAACAGAGAGTACTCTGGGCACAGACGGAGCAGCAGAACAGCAGGCAAAGTGAAAGTAAAACTTTAACCTTTACTGTGCTGGGTCTAAAAGTTTGCTTCTTTTCTTATTAATCTATCTTTGGAGGGGTAATCATTATTTTTATAGTATTATTATTAGGGTGGTCAAGCGATTTTAAAAAATAATCAAATTAATTGCATGCTCTGTGATTCATTAATCTAAATTAATTGTATAGATCTTTTTTTCTGTGAAAGTACTTTAACTCAGTTCACATTTATCAGTACAAATTCCACTCATTTATGATGTCGCACAAGCTCCTGCATTGTCAACAACACAGTCCTGCAAATATTTCAAACAGAAATGCCTTGCGTAAACAACTGGTGGGATTCTGACAAAGGAGACGATGTCAGAGGACCTTTATTTTGAAACGGAAGCAAGGAAGCTTGAGTAAAACAGACTTCTTTGTATTTCCCCATCTCTTTGAGAGAGAGAGACTTTTGAACTGAAGTAAAAGATGGTATAGAGTCAATATAATCATCAAAACACCATTTTCACCCCTGGCAGTTTGTGTCTGAAACACGTAGAAGGAGCTTGTCTTTCCATTATTGCTCCATAACACGCCTGCGTGGCCTTCAACTGGAAACAACGATGGCTAGTGCGGTGGCTGCAATAAAAATAAAGCTGCTAATGTTTTAAATTTCTAACACCATGCTTCTTGGAATGTTATCATGAGAGGAGAGGTCGCAGAACATCACTCAATGGAAATGCAGTCATCTCACAACTGTGTTCTATTAGCATTTCGAAAAATTCGCTAGTCTTGCACAAATCTGTAATGAAAACCCGCCTAATGGCGTTTTTTCCCATTGTCCTATCAGATGAATTGAGAGGCGGGCTCTCTGTGGTAGCCATGATAGCAAATGGTGGTGTACACAGCTTGCAAACAGCAAAAGTTAGCTCAAGTTCATTGTAGGCATCCAGCATATCTGACTTTAACTACTTTTTATTATGTTTCACCAAGCATAATGAGGACTTACAACTGACACCAGATTATTAAACTCCTAAAACAAGCCTTGAACGGACCATCATCCAGGCAGAGCTCCTCAACCAGCTGATGGAAGTCAGTACTCAGTACACAGATCTCTGTCTCTCTGTGTCCTATCCATTTTTTGTGCAGCTTTTAGGCTACACATCTGTGAGTTAGGGTTACAGCAAAAAAAGTGTTTATGTTGAAGACAGATTTGATGGTTGCCTAGTAACAACAAAAAAAAGACAGCAAGCTGCAAAACATGCTCTGTGTGATCAGGACCTATTTGCTATCTTTATCCTCTTTTTTAAATAATCTTTTAAAAGATAGCAACCATTAACTTCAGTCTGTCAGTGCACTTACATGCAATTAGGTAACTGGGTTACCGTCGGCTTTCTTCAGTAAGCTGATTTCTTAAATGTCATGTAACGGAAATCCTGGTTTATGTTATCGGGGCTGAGGATTACCTGGTTCCCCTGGTAGATTTCTCCTAGGGAGAAAGCAGTTTCCACTGAGGACACTGGGTTTAAAATCAGATTTTCTACAAGTATGCATGTGCATAACAAAGACTGCAGTCAGTGAATCAGTACATGATGTTAGAAAAAGTCTAATTATTGTGTAAGTGCAACTGAAATTGGACCACACTGAATTTCTACAAAAATCGGACTGACACACCCATTTAATGCAGTTGGAAGTCGAGCTATTTTGTCATGTAGACACCTGAGTCGAACTTTAACTTGACTTGGCTTTCTGCACGTGGTTAGGGATAGGGACTGTTCATTACATATGAGGAGGGAAGGCATTAAAAAATATAAGTACTGAGGAGAAACTTGTGTGTGTTTTAATTCTGGCTTAGGTGAGGGACATACATCTTGAAAAAAAGTGTTTTATATTTACTTTAACTCAAAAAGTCACACTCCAGCCATCCCCCTTCTCTGAAAAATATACGTAGGACAGTCCTACAACACTAGTACAGAAGATAAATGATACTGAGCGATGTGGACGGGACAACAGCAAAATATATTTTAGGAGAATGAAAGGAGAGATTATTACAGAGAGCCATGCATGCTTGTATTTAAAATTAATGAATGAATAAATACATTCAAATACTGACTGAAACTGAAACTAACACAAAGAATCAAGTCAGTTTGCGCTGCTGAACGTTTAACCAGTTGTTGCATTCAGAAACATAATTTCATTCTATGAGGGAAGCCTCCGGCCTGCTTCCTGTACAGTGAAAATGGAGGCCAAAAAAACTGAGATCAAACAGTAAAACTAAAGAGCCCTGCTCAAATATAAACCAAGATTCTGTTCCTGCATTTTCAGAAACATGTTTAAGCTCATGTTATAAGTTACAAGTGTTATATGGGATAATTTGGTATCAGCCAGCTGCCATTGTGTTAAATGGATAAGTTCAAATTATGTCACAGGAGTGTTTGTTTGTTGGTCTGGTACAGCACAGTGCATTCTGGTAGCTGTAGCTTTTCTACCTCTTGAGCAAAAGCAAATGCAGCAGTCCTTTTTGTCTGTTGTCTCTGGTAAAGTAGTAATAATTTAAAAACTGTTTGCATATTTTACTGCAAAGATAGACTAGTTTTATGTGAAAACCCTCTTTATATCAAAATGAAAAACTTCTTTTACCCTGTAAAACGTGAGCAAATTGGAGTGATTTTTTTCAAAGACATACGTAGTAAACAATGATCAACTTCGAAAGATATGGCCCAAAAATTAAGAAAATTACTTAAACTAATTACTTAAACAAAAACTAACACAAAAAATACCTGAAAATGAGCGAAAAAAGGAACCAATTTGAAAAAATATATGCATTTTTTTTTCTGACACATAATTTTACATATATGTAAAATATATAGGTTTTTCTATGCATTTTTTCCTAGAAATTTGTTATTTTCTTTTTAAACTTTTAAACTTTTTTAAACACATTTTTAGGTCATTTTCTTGTCATCTTTAACTTATTTTGTTGCAATTTGCGGAACAGTTTTTGCAAAGTTGCTCATTGCCTCCTTCTTTTTTGTTTTTAAAAGAAATCAAACCAGTTTGCTTGGATTTGATTGATTGATTGATTTAAATTTTTATTTCAAACATGATTTTTTTCCAACACCATAAACATACAAACCATCAAAAGAATAGCGCATAAAAAGAAAAGGAATAAAGAAAAAAAAAGAAACGGTCAAATCCAGTGTTTGAAAAGGAGTGGGAAGAAGTACAAACTTATCTGAACTCATGCCCTCTCCATTGTTCAAGTAACTAATAAATGTACATACACTTCCTTACTTAAATAACGTAACTCATGAATGCAAAAATAAATAGAAATGAAATATACACACACATACACACACACACACACACATACAGTATACATACACATACATGTTTGTACATATAAACAGCTTGTGAAGGGCATTCCAACAAAGGAAACTGATGTTGATCCAGGTTTCAAATTGTTAAAATAAGGCAGCCATGGTTCCAAAATAAGGCCAGAGGTTGTGGAGAAGTATGATTACTGACATGTTGCATTAGCTCTAACGGGCTTTAATGCACAGTGAAGGCTTTTTGACTGAAACTAGCTGTTCTCTCAATCATCTGTTCTGTCAGTGTCCACAGAGTAACCTGATTTACAAGTTTCTGCATGTTTATATATGTAACATAGTTTTACAAAGGTCAGCCACAGGGTTATTTCAACAGTTTTTGTTGCCATTTATTCTGCAATTGCTCTTCCGGCACTTGACAACACACAGTTACCATTACTACCCCGTGGACTAATTGATGATTTCATTGTAATTGTGTTTCCTCAGTATTAACCTATATTAGATGAGCAGTAGTGGTGAATTGTGCTATTGTGTTTTATGGACTGTACAGTGTAATTGGTATTCTAAGCAGATACCCTCTACATATCTTCAAATACATCCTTAATTAATGGTCGTAGCCTGAAGAGTGACATTCTCGATGGGACAAAATTAAAAATCCCCCCCACCCTCTGTCCCCCTTTCTGTCTCAAGCTGCCTTAGAGCATATAGTCATGGCGGTAATTGTTTTTCAAGAGCGTAATGGGGGGACATTGGCTTTTTCTGTGCACTGCCCAGTAGCCCTGAGGGGAAGAGAAAGGCACTAATGATCTACATATATAACCCCAAATTGACGTGGAATGCCGGGTACCTGGGAGATTTATGCCGCCAATTTGAATGGTTAAGCGTGTTCCTGATGAGGTCTGGCTGGCTCCATATGCCGCTCTCAGACAATGGGTCTCTCAGTGGGCCTGAATGGGCCTCCATAGCTCACATGGCTGGCTCTATTCGGCTCAGATTAAGTTTAAGGGGGTCTCTTTAGCACAGGAGCCCGTGCACAATGCGCTATGTAAGCTCCTCAGTATGTTCTGATTGTTACAGACCTGCATTTACGGTATAGGTCATTCTTGGGTCATAAACAAATGTTTAAATAGTTAGTTCTTAGTTTATTTTGACTCTTTGAAACTTGGACTGACATAATTTTTCTTGTGCAGCATTCAAATGCCTTTCACAAGCTTTTAAACCTTTGAAGCCTGAGCACATTGGTCTTATTTCTGTTGAAAACATGGAGAAAAAGCAAAATGCATCTTGGAAAGAGGTGACCTCAAACACTGGCAAGAAATTAGCGAAAGCCATAAGAAATATGGTATGAAAAAGATAATAAAATAAAATAAAAATGTAAAAAATGTAAAGAGAACTGCATATGTATTTATCATGATACTAAATTAAAAATATGCCACAGAAATATATTAACAGTATTTCAGCACTTTTTCAATCATGTTATTTCCCCTGTTTGTTTTTATTTTTACTTTTCCCAATACTAAATTTTGGGAAATTTTCATGTAAACCACCTCTTAATTAGCAAGAACTTAGTAGAGGTTACAAAAAGAATGGCCTCATGAAGGGAAAAAAAATGTTTAAAAAAAAAATAAAATGAAGGAAAAAGAATTGTCCGTTCACCAAACTCTTAAAGGGAACTGGGGGGGTCTTTTCTTCCAAAGTTGCTAATTGCCATATTTGTATGTTTTTTAAGGGATCAGGTCAATTTGCTTAGGTTCCAAAGGGTTAAAGCAACTTCTTAAAGCACTCATGAAAATGATCAGCGTGGTTGAACTGCATCTTTACCCAAACATATTCCTTGGCTGGAGGCTTCTTTTTATGTATAAATTATATATAAATAGGTTCGCTCTCAACGAGACATCTATAATTTACAAACTGTGACATGCTGATTTTTTCTTATCATTTCAATAAAACTTAAATTAGAGAAACTTCTGAGGTTATTAGCTATCTTAAGACCTTTTCATTCAATCAGAATCTTTAGAAAACCAATCATCTGTGAGCAGTAATACCCCTTTTGACCTTTTTTGTCCTGATTTAATCAGGTGTGATATCTCAGAAACTGTTGATTAATATTTGATGAAACCTGGGGTCTGCATCTCAGCACTGCATTCCAGTATTTCCATAATTACACTGATTAGCCAGAGGGAGATGCTACACATAGGTCAAAATTAAAATTTTAATAAACAGACAGTCCCACAAGGTCCACTCCACCTTTAGTTTAACTTAAGTTCTGATCGGTTATTACTGATCAGTGAGGAGAGGACTGCATCTTTCATGGGAGGCAACGCATATGCTGCTGCTCATGTACTGTTGTGCTATAAAACCATCAGCATATTTCACCTCTCTGTGGTTTATTTCATTAGAAACAATTTCCTTCTTTCCTCTTTCTGTCAGGGATCCAAATCAGCCTGTCCCGCAGGACACCAAGTTCATCCACACCAAGCCCAATCGCTTTGAGGAAGTGGCATGGACCCGCTACAACCAGAAAGACCAGCTGTACCTGCATATCGGCCTGAAGCCTCGGGTCAAAGAGCACTACCGGGCCAACAAGGTACGCTTAGATATTACTAAATACACTTTTTATTCTGCTTTTGATCTTTTTGTAACACTCTCATTACTGAATACTCATGATAGCCATGCTGGAGTGAAATACAAACAATTCTAAGAGGAACCTCAGCTAAGCCACATATCTGGGTTTTTATGAGACTTCCCAGAATCACATCACAGGCTCACTTCAGTATAGATTGCAGTCATTTCAGTATCTACTGTCAACACATTCTTTTTTTTTTTTAAGATTTTTTTGGGGGGATTTTTCCCTTTATTGATAGGACAGCTGTAGTATGACAGGAAATGTGGGAGAGAGAGGGGGAATGACATGCAGGCTGGAATCGAACCCGGGCTGCTGCAAAGGCCTCGGCATATGGGGCGCATGCTCTATAAGGTGAGGTAGATGCCGCCCCCTGTCAACACATTCTTACTCCTAACCCGTCCAATACACCCATTTGTCAGGTGGCCTACGCATCAATCTATGACCCTCTTGCTACCCCTCTAGTAGTGAGTGATGGCTGAAAAATTAATAAACTTTTTTTTTTTTAAGATTCTTTTCAATAGAGCAGCTTGAGAGTGACAGGAAAGGGAAGAGAGAGAATGGGGGGATGATACACAGAAAAGGGCCTCTAGTCATATTAGTCTATATGGGCTGTATGCTCTTCTAGGTTCAGATCTGGACTGGATCTGAACCTAGAAGACAGCAGCAAGCAAGTCAGTCTGGACACCTCATATTAGTAATGCAATAACACAGTGTGATGAAGTGTACGTTTCCTACTTTGAAAAAGAAAGGTTTTATACTTTTATACTTTTGCAGAATATAGTTTATTTTGACATCATCTCAGTGATCCTGGCCCGAGATTAGTCTTTAACATAATTGTTTTCCTGTTTGACAATGCTGTCATGGCAACTATGACCACCAGCGAGCATATGACATCATTTTATGTCACAATTCAAGGGTCGGCTAACAGGCGGCCATTCAAATTAGCTTAGCAAATCAGTTAATGGCTAACGGAGGTTTATGTTCTGTCCTGTGGGCACAATAAAGTGAGACTTTGGTGTCTTCTGTCAGTGTACATTACCTCACCACTGCGGTGAGTATGTCACTATCCAACTGTGCACAGAAAAGAAAAGTTGACCAAGAAAACTGAGATTCCAAAGATGAGTGGACAGAGAAATATATGTTAATTTTGCTCAAATCCAACACAAATCCCATTTGTTTGATTTGTGCACACACAGTTTGAGATGTGAAGAGTGGAAATGTTAAAAGCCACTAAGACACAAAGCACAGACATTTCAAACAGTAAAGTCATCAGAATACAGAGGTGAGGAAGACAAAACTTCAACAGTTAATCTTCCTATGAATCAACAAAAAAGTTGTTTGTGAGATCTGTGACACAGCAGAGAGAACTACTGAAGCCTGTCTCTGAGTGGCCTGGCTGCTGGGCAAAAACAATAAGTCCTTCTCTGATTCAGAGGTAGTTGAGGACTGTTAAGATGAGATAGTTGAGGCTCTGTTTAAGAAAAAGGAGAGACAGGAGATGAGAGAAATTCATTGAAATTATATTTTCTAACAACACTTGGACAAGGAGAAAGAGAGTTGCTTGCTGATGACCTAGTTCAGCAGTTAACTGATGACATAAAGGACGCACAGTGCATTTCATTTGCTGTGGATGAGTCAACAGGCAGCCAGGACCTAGCCTTGCTTATCACCAATCGTTATGGACAGTTCTGTTTCAGGCCTTTAAAGATTAAGTTTGAGAACCCCTGCTCTACTAGGTGAACTAGAGGTTGTCAATTAAAAGTTTTTGTGACCTATGAGACATGATGTAGGACCCAAGTGCTGACTTAAAACGCAACGCTCAAGGATCTCAGTAGATAGTGGTAATTTATTAACAAGTTCAGAATGTGCAGGGACGGGGGGAGCGAAGCCGAACTGCTCTCCAGAGCGTGGCGTGAGGGGAAGTCTTCAGTGTGGTCTCCATGTGGTCCAAACAAAGGCAAGAGTTCAAAACAAAGTGTTGGAAATCTGTGAGGTGAGGGAACGTCAGCCAGTGAGAGGTGAAGCAGGTGGGCAAGCGGGCAAGCAGGCAGGGAGGCAGGCAGGCGGGTACTCGAGCTGACGAGGCATACAAAAAGCTAGAAGCTTTAGGCAGATCTGAGGCAAAAAGACAAACAGATTAGGTAAGCCACACAGGCAGGCAAAACTTGAAGCAAACAACGAGGGAAACACAGGAGGCCGTGAATAACATCTACCACTGATGTAGCGCTAATACTCTGGCGACGAGAAGGTCTGAGACAGGATCTTAAGTACTCCTCCAGCTAATCAGCAGATTGCAGACACCTGGTACAGCCTGCGGGAAAAACCACGCCCCCTCTCACACACACAGGTTAGTGACACAGAAGGGAAGGCAGACAGGGAGAAACCAGCAACATGCAGAAAGGAAAGGAGGGAGGCTGCACAGCAGCCAATCATGACAGTTTTTTTTAACAACTCTTTAGAGATGGTAAATATCAAGTCGAACCAGCATGTTCGAGTGCTCATATATGAATGTTTTATCTTTTTTAAGTTAATATTACATATGATGATTGAATGCACAGAAAAAAAGTTTCTTAGGATCACAAGATTGGCTCTGGAATGTTTCTGTAATTTAATAGAGTGACTTTGACAAACTGACAACGTATTTTGCAGAAAGTATCCAAAATCAAAAATTCTGATGAACTAACTTGCATCTACCTGAAAGAACTGATACTGAGAAAAGAAGTTGTTGGCCTATCATTACAGTGTCACTTTTGGAAGCTCAGGGACTTCCTGTCAATTTTCACTCAATGCTTGCAAAGTGGCTCTTTTCAAAATAAACTTCCAACATAGGTTTGGCCCACTGAGTTTTTAGGTGTACTTTGTTAGGTTAAGGTTTAGGTAAGGAGTAGAAAAAAAAAGATGATGGTTTGGGTAATAAAATAAGTAAGTAAAGTAAGTATTTTTGTTAAGATGGTAACATCACGTGTCCTGTGACATACCTGACATAGATCACATGACAAAATATGCTACATAGTTAAAATAACTCACTGTTAACTTGGTTTCATATGGGACATGAACAGCGATCTCCTGGGTTAAAGACCTGTGTTTGTTTGACCACCCTGACCTCCACTGTGCGCTGACTCTCTTGCTCTTTAAGCCTCCTGAACTGTGAGATTTTTGCAGTCTTATAAGTTTAGTGCAACTACACTCTGTGACATGGATCTTCATAAACTTGGGTACAAAGTTGGATGTATGTAGATGTTACGCATGACACCTACTGAATCCTAGGCTACGACTTACATCCATGTAAATAACCAAAAAGAAAACTTTGTCTGCATGTGTCATCAATCTATGTTGATGTAGTGATAAGAGAAAAATGTAAAGAAACATGAATTGAGTGCTTGCAAAAGTGGCATTTATGTGTGTCCAAAAAAAAGCCTGAAGAAGAGGAGGATGAGAATGTTAATGCAGTCGTTGCTGGGGAAAAGAGGCCAACTTGCCATGCCAATTTTGCAACGAGAGCCCGGAGTGTTTTCTAGCATCTACTAGCATTTAGCATTTAGAGTCAAGCTGATCAGTGCATCATCCCATGCCGCGTTTCTGTCGGTTGGTTACTAGACATAGGGCAGTCACAGTGAGATTCTCATCCCAAATTTCTGACACAGTCAGAATTTTATCCCAGACTGTCTTTAAATGCATGACGACACGACGTTGTACTATGTCAGTTGCTCTGAGTGTCTAATAATGATCACATACAGATGCTTCACGTTGCCTTGGTGCATCAGTATCAGACGCCAAGTGCCATTGACCAAGCTTCAGTATTTGACAAGTTGGGAGTGAGAGAGGGTTGCTACTGTAGACCAGTAATCACTTTGCAATACATTAAAATTAATTCCATCTGTAGTCTTCTTAAAAACAATTTCAGTTACTCATATAACATTATTATATATTTTAAAAAGGACAGTCTTGCTCTATTGTTGATCTGAAAATTGGAGTTGTGGGTTTGCGCTTATTCTTTTATTGCCTATTTTTACTTAATTAAATGGAAAAGCTTCTTCATCATTAACATTAATTTGTGATATTAGCATCCAGGTTGTCAGAGTGACTACAGTGCATTCTCATTTTACTTTAAAGTCTTGCTCTTCTCAAAACACATCTCCTATATGGTTTTCCTTCGTTTTCTCTCTCACTTCATATTTTATCTCCTCTCCTCAGGTCAACTTGTGGTTGGAGCTGGTTCCTCATCTGCACAGCCTCAACGAGGTCACCCAGCTCATCCCCACCACCACCAAGGTTGGCACTAAATCCTCTATATCTCACCCTGCTTCTAAAAATTAACTACCTGAGTCGTTCCCTTTACAGCAAAGGTTTTGGAGTAGACCCAAGAACTTCGAAAAGGGATTTTAAGATGCAATATTTAGATTGTTTGTTGACCCAACTCTTGTCCAATCCTGCCCTCAAGTGCCCCTCATTAGCTCCTACTTCTGTGGTTAGACATGATACAATTGACATAATACATATATTAAGTGCTATCAGAACAAATGCATTCCCAAAAAAAAGTCTAATCTTTAAGACTTAGTCTTAGCCTTTTTGTCCCAAAAATAAATGAAGCTGTCCTGTGGGCAATATGTGAGATAATAGACAGCCCGCTCTACAGTGTTACCTTTAAACTACTTCAGGAACAACTCTGTATTGCCAAGTAAAGGATAAGCTTGAAGGCGTTGTGGTTAGCACTGTTGCCTCACAGCAAGAGGGTCCCTGGTTCAATCCCAGGTTGGAACGGGGTTCGATCAGTTAGTGGGCGCCCTTCTGTGCAGAGTTTGTATGTTCTCCCCGTGTCTGCGTAGGTTCTCTCCGGGGTCTCCGGCTTCCTCCCACAGTCCAAAGACATGCAGGTCAGGTTGATTGGTGACTCTAAATTGCCCTTAGGTGTGACTGTGAGTGTGAAAGGTTGTCTGTCTATATGTGTCGGCCCTGCGATAGTCTGGCGACCTGTCCAGGGTGTACCCTGCCTTCCACCCAAAGACAGCTGGGATTCTTTTGAGGACAAGTGGTTACGGACAATGAATGAATGAATGAGTATAACCTTGATTTCAGAACTAGTGGAGTATAATTGTAGAAGACACACTGTGATCTGCAGTGAAGTACTTGACTTGTTTAAACAACTTTTCCACCAGCACCTAGATTCACATTAGTTCAGTTTCACATACTGTGAATGTGAGTGGATATTTGTACTGTAAGTATTGAATCCTGAATTTAAACACATTTGACAATTAGAATTTGGATCATCTTTAAAAATTGTGTTTGGTATAGCGTTACAGTGGAAAGACCTTTTGTCTTCCAGCAAAAAGGATTTTCTTTTTAATGAACTTTTTTTGAACATTACTATCAAAAGGTCAAAGAAGGTTCACCGTGGTTGAGTTCTTATCATTCACATAAACTGAGCTGAGCGAGGGCAGCAATCACAAGATGTAGACATCCTCAACAATTAGATAAGTAAAGAGTAAATCACAGGACATAGACACAAGAAAAAAAAAACATCAGAAAACACAAGTGGTCATTTAGAAAAAAGGGCACATAGATATTTATTGATATAGATGTAGGATTTTTCCATTTTGTATTAATTCAGTGATCATTTAAATAGATTTATCTCATTTAGAAAAACAATAAATATAGGAGAGGTCTTAAGAAGGTAGAAAGTATTAGTCATTTTTTAAACAAAGTTTAAAAAACAAAATTACATTTGTCCTTGATCCTGCTATATCTTTGGAGTTGAAGAACAAAAAAGGAAATTAGATTTTTGAACAAAATACTTCAGATAGATTAAGATAATCAAATTATTATTTCCATTTTTTTTGCTTTTTGCTTACCAAACATTATTTCCTGTAAAGTGCTGAGATCTTTGATGAGCATGCACTAGCAGAGATCTTACTGTGCATGTGCTAATGGGAGGTCTTATTACACATGCGCTAATGAATGAAGGTCTGTGTGTCTACTTAGGTGGAATTTTAACTTCCTTATCCTGTGAGATGCAATGACGCACTACCACTGAATACCCTCCATCTCCACTGAAGCAGTGTTAAAACATGGATCCAAATTAGTATGCTCTGAGTTTGAAAGAGAGACTGAATAAGTAAGAGATACACACAGAGAAGTAACCACTATGAAGTTTTCACAGACCTCTGTCCATGCAAACACAATAGATTAATGCAAACACAATAGATTAAATTCTAAGGTGCACAAATGCTGGCCAAAAATCAAAGTTCCCTAATGAAGGTGTGAAAGATACCAAAGCTTTTCAACTAAAACTAACTAAATAAGGGTGCAGTCTTAACTTCTCAAACTGATCAGGTGAAATGGTTCAGATTGAACAGACGAACTTTTTCAGACATTTTTTTCATTAAAAATCTATCCTTCAATCCTTAAACTCCTCAGATCCATGATATACTGACCACTGTTTGTCCTGTCTTTAGATCCCTCCACCAGAGGCTACCAATCGCACCCCAAAAACCAAGGTTCTGGTGACCAAGCGCCCTAACCCAACCCCATTCCCCACTGAGACCCAGGACAGCCACAACCAGCCTCACCTGGTGGACCAGCGGGACTACTCCACCGAGCTGTCGGTGACCATTGCTGTAGGAGCGTCCCTGCTCTTCCTCAACATTCTGGCCTTTGCCGCACTTTACTACAAGAAGGACAAACGCCGGCATGATGTCCACCGGCGCTGCAGCCCCCAGCGGAGCGCCGCCAATGACCTGGCTCACACTCAGGAGGAGGAGATCATGTCCCTGCAGATGAAGCAGCACTCGGACCTGGACTGCAGGGGGGTGGGTGACTCCCTGCACCCGCACGACGTAGTGCTGAGGACTGCCTGCCCGCCGGACTACACTCTGGCCATGAGGCGCTCACCGGACGACATCCCGCTCATGACGCCAAACACCATAACCATGATCCCCAGCACCATGGGGGGGCTCACCTCGCTTCACTCTTTCAACACCTTCCCAAGCAGTGGACAGAATAACACCCTGCCCCACCCGCACCAACACTCACACTCCACCACCCGGGTATAGCCATGTGGATGCACCCACGCAGGCAGGACTCTGATGGCTGAGGCAAAGCTAGCGCCGCTGCAGCAGCAGAGACTTAAGGCCGACATGCTGACAAACACAGATATGTCAGGAGCTGAACGCCAGCCTGGAGTTGTCAGACGCCCATGGAATTACACTGGGATTGTACAACACCCTGTTAATACCTGAGGGAATATAGTCGAGGGATTTCTGGGGGTTTGGACCAGTGGAAAAAAAAGAATAATTATGTTTTTGTAGAAAAATAAAAGACAAGAAGAAAAAAAGTACAAATAAGGAGTGGAAGAAAAACAACCTCACAAGCTAAAACAAAGAGGAGGATGTTTTTTTTTTATTATTATTTTTGTTCTGATATTGCAGCAAAACAAGGTACAGTAAACTACTTTTTCTTTCTAGCGACAGATATGGCCTTCGGGATCTTTTGACAAATGACTGCTTGACAGTATTATCTGGAAGCAGAACAGAGCATCAGACACGCCTCGGAGGTAAGAAGAGGGGAGCACTTTGTAAAAGAAAGAAAACATATTGTTTTCCTTTGGCATCGCACTGCAGATTACTCTGTTTGTGGGGCACAGAGTGTGAGTAGACGCGGCGCAAACCAATTTAGGCATGTGTTAACTTCATAAATGGAGGCTGTGTAAGATAAAGCAAAAACAATTGTTGAATAAAACAAAGGAAGGACTGGAAACTCCAAGGGAAAAAAAGATGCACAATGGAACCATTTTGAGGAAAAAAATCTCACAGATACTTTTCATCCATTTATTTTTGAGGATTGGGAACAATTTTATTGTATAGAACCTATTTACATATCTAGATCTGTACACTAAGCACCAGGCTGTTTAAGCCCTCTTCTCTTGGGGAGGGGGGGTCTATACTGCAAACCTGCCAGCAAGACTGAACCAGTGGGAATCGAGGATCCACCTACTGGCTTTCTGGCAGATCCAACTTCAACACAGAGAGCTGGGGGACAAAGGATAATTGGATATTTTAGCACGATGCGCATGACAATTTATCTGCTTGATGGCTGCTCTGCTGATTATGTCATTATTAAGAATAATTTTCACCCTCTCCCTTGCATTGGAGCAACTTCCAACAGATTTCCTGATTGGATTACAGGAAGACACACACCCTCGCAGGACAAACAGTTCCAGGTTGTGGATGTTGCGGGCTGGAGTCGGGGACAGAAAGGGGAGGGGCTGGGGATATGGTCAAACTTTCTTGCATAACATAATATAGCTTGAGTGGAGCTGGGCATATAAGGACTAGTTTTGTACTCTGTGTGTTGGTACTACTTTTTGATAGTGGTTAAATCACATTACACTGTATCAATCAAACTCATTGTACCTTATGTTGAGATCAATGTTCTTTGCTATTCTACCTATTGGACCACTTTACCGTATAGAAGTAATTACCTGCACTGTTTATTCCATTGCCCACTTTTTTTTTGTTAACTGTTGACTGGGTGATGCAGTAGACGCCCATTGGTATGACAAAGAGGGTGAAAGTAGAAGAAAATATGGTGAATTTCCAGGCTATGTAGCTTTTCTTTTCTGTTATCCAGCCAGGTTCTGCAGAGCTGTTTAAACATGAATGTCTGTACATGACTTGTACAAGTCAAAGGCCAAGCACAGACAGATCAGACTGGGTGGAACGCTCTGGAAACGCACAGCAGGTGGACACGGAGAACAGCCAAGGTCAGGGTAGGCCAACTCCCATGATGTTTTGCATTCATCATTAGCCAAGGGTGATCCTTTTTGGGGGTGCTTTGGGAGGAAGAAAGAAGAAAGGCCTCCCAAACCTTCAGAAATATAGGTTCCAGTAGGGTTCATCATAAAAGGCTAAGATTCTACCCAGAATCATTTGCTTCTGAAGAAAGCTTTCTGAAGAAAGTTTGTACCTTAAGACTAAGAGTTCCATTAAGAACTTAAACCATGGTTAGTGGGAGAAAGCTCTATGGGTAATGTAGTCAATTACTATTCTTAGAGAACCCCTGGATAGGTTCCGCATAAACTCTTGGAATATGAAAGGGTACTCAGAGAAATCCCCTGGGTGAGTTCTAGATTTATCTTTTGGAATGTGAAAGCTGGTAGAATCCACTTTGTAAGTTCTTGTGTGCACCCTTAGAATGTGGAAATGTTCTGGATAGAACCCTCAGAGAAGCTTCTGGGTAGAACCATAACACCATTCTCTTTATAACCCGTCATAGGGGGTTCTGGGTGAAACCTTTTACAGATGGTTTTAGGTATTACCCTTTGTGTTGGGATCTTGGTAGATCCCTCTGAAAGTGTTCCAGTTCGAATCTTAAAATAAGGTTCTAGGAGGAACCAAAAAGGGTTCTCTTTTGGGAACAAGCCAAAGAACCCTATGTAGTTCTAGTCAGCACCTTTATTTCTAAGAGTACATAGCAGCCGAGAGCCACAGTCAACTCTCCTTACCTCACTTTTAAGAGCTACTGCTTTTCTTTTTTCGGCCCCACTCTTTTTCTACTTAGGATTCTCTACTGTCTCATCTTTTCTACTGAGCTGACAGGTCGGGATGTTTTAGCAAAACGGTTTCCCCTCGCATCCGCACCGCCTTCAGTTTACCGTCTGCTGCAAGACTCTCTGCCATCGCTAACATCTTTAGGTCAGTGAAGCCTCGGCAGCTAACAATGTTTGCCACCGTAGTAGGGATGTGTCATGCAGCAAAGCAGGCTGCAGTCGGATCCAGCCGCTTAAGAGTCATTGGGGGGGTAAAGTGGTGATCTTCAAAACAGAAAGAGAGGAATACCCTAGATGGCAAGTCTATTGTGCTCAGATATAGAAGTCTGAATGCTGGCGCAGAGATGCTACTTGGTAAGCTGAAACGCTTGTCTCCCTGTTTTCCTTTCACTAAAGCGTAGATGTGTGGAGGCCTCTGTTGTGAGAATACATCCTGCCCCTTTTGGCTCCCTCACAGGCACTGTGCAGTCATTCAAAATAATGAGTGCAGACTACTGTTACCCCATATAACACTGCGGCAGACAAGCTGGATGGGGGGATAAAATCTAGTCTGTCATAGGGAGTGTTGCTTTTTGGGATAAGATTTAAATTGAATAAACTAATTACATCTGTTTGCTCCAGATTGTTTCTCTGGATGAAATGAAGCGCCAAGGCATGATCTGGGATTTAAACAAAAGGAAGATTCCAAGGCTATTATCACACATCATTCTCATGGGCCAGGGACTTTTTTAATACCCGTCTCTGCAAAAACAAGCCAAAAAAAGTGTGAATTTCAGAATCTGGGGACAATCCGTCCTCTAGGTCTGTTGGCATTGTATCCACAGGCCACTCACTGGCTTTCCAGCTACTCAACCTGCTTGGTTCTGATTGCCCACACACATACAAACATATGCAAATGAAAACGTGTGTGCAAACACCCGCGCACACAAAACCATGAGCTAAGTGATTAGGCTTAGGCTTTCCAAGTGTTTTGGTATCTACTTAAGATATTGTATATAGACTAACACCCTGATTGTTTGCACTTGGACTCAAGATTTATTAGACCCATATAGAAAGAAATCTGACCTTGTTTTTGTAACCCAAGCCGATGGCTGAAATACATTTCAGTATTTCAGAGAGAGCATTTTGATAACAACAAAAAATCTTTCATGCAAGAAAGTATAATTACCAAGAAGTTCTCACTGCTTCCATAGTTTGTCATTTTAAAATAAACAACATTGTTGTATCAGCTATGCTGGGATCAGACTCCACAATATATAATTATGACCAAACCAAGACTCAGACTTATTCCAAAGTGTTAATCAATAGGAGCCCACACCACTATTGCTGTGCTGTAACCGTGCAAAGCAAAAGAGGAACAATATCTTATTATCAGAGAGATTTGTTTTAATGGCAGAAATATGTCCGACTCCTCCATGGTAGGTGGCGATATGCCCCCTGTAAGCTAGTTACTATTGGACCTTCTTCTTACCTATTACGTCACATAACAAACAAGTTAGCAAACAGATCAGACTTATATGTTTACATGTTTTTTTCAAGTCCAATTTTAGTTGGACCAACTCAATAATTCAACTCTTCTAACATCAAGTAAACATACTGAGTGAACCTGTAAACATAATCAGGAGCACCAAATTAGTGACAGCTGTTGTCACCCTTTGAACATATGTTGTGCACCCAAACACTCACCATCTCTCCATCAGTTGGGAAAGAGAAAGACCACAGTGTAACGATTAATGGTTACAGATTCACTTTCATTCATAAATCTGTGTTTAAATATATTTACATCTGTTGCTGGCCTATGGATATCATGCACATTGTGAGGGCCTATGAGATATAATCAGTGGGGTCAGCTTGTACTCATCCCCAGTTTGTCAAATACCAAAGCTTTGTCACACCCCTCGGTATGTGATATCGACACTAAGGCACCCTTTATTGTCTTTATAAGATGCTCTGTGTTTTATAATTATCTCCAATGTAAGGTCATTAATGGCAACTGATGCTGAGAGCAACTGATGTGGTATAAAGAGTGAGAAAGTCTGCTTATGGTGTTGGATGGGTCAAACTAAACCAGACTTTCTCTCAGGAGACTATACAGTTTGTTTTCTGTGTGAAACCAAGAATCATTGTTGTGATGTACGGTTTTATAACTTAGTACCTACATCCCCTGTGCAAGCAAAAATCTAAATTTTGAAGTAACGCTACTTGATATTGGTTATCATATATGGACATTATTTAAGGTTATTGGGTATGTAACCCTCGTACTAATTTTACCTTAAAACATGATCTGTTTTCTAAATCTAAGCAAGTAGTTTTGTTGCCTCAGCCTAATCGTAACTGACACATAACCACTTGTTAAAATCTGTTTCAGATGTGCGGCACATACAGATGACATACTGATGGGTTCCTTGTGCATTGCTATGAGACGGCAAGAGATGTGATGATGCTTTGGTCATTGGTATCTGATGACCTGGGAATGAGAGGTTTTTGGCATCCAAGTGTAGCTATGTGTCTAACTTAAAATTATATGATCACCTGATGTGTAGCCATCTCAGAACTCAAAACTATTGTGTAGTCTGATCCCAGCATGAGACTGTTGTCTTTCAGACAGTCCTGGCACGGGGGTGTAATGTTGTGCCACAACATACATGGATTTTTGTCACATTGCACTGCAAAGCCCCCATAATACTTTTGAACTCTAGCATTGTGAAACTGTAATGGTTATGGAAAAATACATCAGAAACAACTTGTCAAGTCTACATAAAGTAGGTATGCAGTAATTAATAATTAATTCATTAATAACCATAATGAAAAACAATTGGCTCTACATGACTAAAACTGTAACATGCTGATGGTAAACTCTAAGTACCTCCATCCTTGACAGTTTCACAGGGGATTGGAATAGTGCATTAGTGAGCACCCGCCCAATTCAAGCACTGCTCTCCAGAGAAATGACATGGGGCAAAGCAAGGGCCACCCATTGAATTAAACATGTAATTGCACTGATGGGTAAATAGTCAAGCAGTTGCAGGGCCATGCTAAGTAGTTGACAGCTGAAGATGAATGCTAATTAATAACTTTCCATGCGTTCAATTGTCTGACTGATGATAGGTGATGAATGCAAGCCAACTGTAGCGTGAGGAAAGTGAGAGAAGCGCTGGTCAGCACCTGACATATTTGGGATTAAAAATGGAAATTGCTGGAAGCAGTTGTGGACTTAATGTATGGTGGCAACTGCTAACAAGATTTAGCGTGTGTGGTGACTACATGCAAATACAACAGTCCTGGTTTTCTCATACGGAACACGCAGTCCTGCTGGATGGCTCGGGGATGTAAAACTAGACGGAGTGACTAAAAAGTTGTTGAAGAGGAGGTGCTGCAATGACTCACAAATCAAGGGTTATATAAGTGAGGAAATGCATTAAATAGCTTTATAATGCCTTACAAATGACAGAAGAGAAGCATGATTAGTGAAGCAAAATGAGACCATATCATTAGTGAGGAAAAACTAGAACTTTTGGAAATAAAAGCATAGGATGACCTTCACAGCCCTGAGGAGAACTGCTGGCTGTAAAGATTGAGGGAGTTAATAACAGCGTCACTTATACTACTGAAAACTTATATAAGTAGAAAAAACAGGAAAAGTGTTGGGAGACTGATTAAATCTTGGACTGGCTGTACAAATTGAGAGTCAGCTATAGTAGACGTTAGCATGACTGAGCTAGCTGATGCATTTCAACTGACTACAGAGATGTGAGAAAGAATCCAAATACTGAGTACCAGGAAAAAGTTATCACTAGGAGGAACTACTCACTGACCACAGAGAGAGAACTCACCACCTTTAATGAGATGGCTGACTGGGGGGCTGACTGGAGGCTGACTGCAAAAAGTGATAGATGGCATGCTAGTTTATTAATTGCTACCAGAGTCATAGTGCTCCACTTAGCAAGCCCATATAAATACAACATACAGGAGGCCATTTGGTATGTACATTTGAACCATTTAACAGCCCCCAAAATGAAGATGGACATTTTCTTATTCATTTTAATTTATGTTTACTTTATATCTAATTGTAAAATTTATTCAAAATGTAGCTGTATTTACTTAATTTGGTTAAGTTTTAACAACTTCAGCAAACTAAGTTAGTCTGACTTAACTTGATTATCATAGTGAGGATTTTCCCAATGTTGACGTTAGGAGATCTGCAAGTTCTGTTTTGTGTTAAAGTTGCTAAAACTTAGAAGGAGTGACTTAATTAAATTTGCCTTTTTTAAGTTGCAACAACTTCACAAAATCAAGTTAATCAAGAAAATCAAGTTAATCAAAATCAAGAAATAAATCAAGAAATAAATTAAACAAGCAAGTTAAGACTAATAGTTATGTTATCTAACATTTTTCAAGGCAATCAGTTTCCTAGATTTTTTATAAGTAGAATCGACTTGTCAGAATTTACAGTGTACATGGGGATATGCACTGATTTGGGGTTTTTGGTGATTCTAAGTTGGCCAATGTGGGCATTAATGGTTGTTCCATGTGTCAGCTCTGTGATAGCCTAGTGACTTGTTAAGGGTGTACCCCGCTTCTTGCCCAGTGTCAGCTGGGATTGGCTTTAGGCCCCCATCACTCTGACTACGATAAGCAGTTACAGATCATGGGTAGATAGATGTTTGAGTAGGACGGGGGTAGAGATGGTAGACTGGTCAAACAAATGCAGGAATTTCACCCAGGAGACTGCTGGTCATGTCCCATGTGAAAAAAACAGATCTTTTTCCAAACCTCATCAAGTAGTTTTATTGCATTAACCTACAGTTGTTTTGGCAACAAAACCTTAATTTCCTATAAACTCGGAAGGTTTTTTTCAGAAGACTTAATGTATGTAAGTAGCGGGAATTGACATGCTGTCCCCAAGCATCCAAAACTGACACTAGAGGGGCACCTAGAGCGTCATAGCTTAAAGAATGAGTCTACTGAACAAGCTGCCGTATTTGATGGAATTGTATTGAGAACGCTTTGGGATATCAATAAGATATTAAGGGTGACCTGTGATGTTTTCATTATTTGATTTGGTTCACAAAATGCCTAGTTATTTTGCCATGGCCCAACAAACATGTCAGGTGCGTTTCCTACCTCATACAACATTTGCGAAGGTTTCGCTTTTTTTTTTTGTCTGTGTTTTGAACCTTTTTTTCCTTTAGCTTTCTTTTCCAATTCTGCTTCTCTATAGTTGGAACATTACTCATTGTGTATTACCATCCCAAGCTGTCAGTATGTATTGCTGGCCCCTGCAACTGTCACACTCATGCACGTCATGGAAGAGCATAGTATTCCATCCGTACAGGGAGTCTCTTATCCCAACATTACTCAACAGCACCATTGGTGTTAAAAAACTCCACAGGGTACCTTTAATGTGGATGTTGCTTTCGAGTCAGGGCTAGGACTTATTTTTTTAGGGCTAACAACAGTTTATACAAGTAAACTAAAACTGAAAGAAATCTTCCCTACCAGATGAATCATTTTAGAAATAAGGCATAAGAGCAGACAAGCAATATTGTCATTCACATTAGCAAACGTTTCTTTGATTTCAAGAGATGGCATTATTGTCTAGAAAGTTGCAATTAACACGTGTGAGCCTAGGTTTCTGCTTATCTATCATAGATAAAATTGCTGATTAACTGTTTTAACCCCAAATTCTTGCTGAACGGACAGAAGACAATGCGTCAAATTGTGCATCTGTACTTTTTCTTTCCACCATTATCTAAAGAGCTAAATTGTTATTATTAGATTATTTTAGAAGCCATCCAGTGGACTTTATTGGAAGTTTGTTTGTTTTTTTGGGGAAAGCCAAAAAATTAGAAATTTAATATTGGACATGCATATTAACCCTTTGAAACCTGGATCAACATCACCTTCTTGTGATGCTCCCAGACAGCTGAGTGTTAAAGCCTTGAAACTTGGACTCGGCAAAAATGTCCCTCAAATTTCAAGAAACTGGTTGATTTAGAAATGTATTACAAATAAACTATATTGACTTTCTATATTTATTATAATTTTACATTCAAAATAATGTTAAAGAGTTACTGCTTTTAAGCACTGTTTCAAGTCATTTTCTTATTTGTTTCTTACTTTTCTTTTTCTTTCTATCTTTTTTTTGACATATTTTCAGGTAATTTTCTTGTATTCTTTCCTAATTTCTTGCTAATTTTGGGTGATTTACTCTCAAGTTGTTCTCAAGCCAATTTCCTCAGGTTTTAAAGAGTTGAAGAATGAACTCGGAAATATGGCAGATGTTTTTAGGATGCCATACGCAAGCATTTACCAAGTATTTATTGTTTCCCCAGGAGTTAATTCTTGTGAAAATGGATTACTTGGATGAGCCTTTCCACCATCACGGAGCACTAACACTCTCCACTGAAACCCAGCTTGCTCAAATGTCTTTTTAAAGCTCTTTTTGAAGGCAGGGCCACATACCCAGCTACCCTTTGGTAGAGGAAACATTGGGCCTTTAAACTCCAAACTAATAACAGTAAAACACGACTGGATAGTTAAACGAGCAAATAAAATATGAAAAAAGCTAAACTTTAATTGCAGCTTTCATACTGTTTATATGCTGTGGCAATTTTAACAGGGAACATTATGGCTTTTTTCCCTGAGGAGAAGGGTACACCTTTTGTTCAAGTTCACTCAACCATAAAAACATTAACAAAGAAACACCTTTTTTCAGATTGAGTCTCTGATTTATGTTTGTTTAAGCCATGAAAATTATATTATTGTCTCAGTGCTTTTCAAGTATATATCAGCCCTTACTGAGCGCATTTCCATGTGAATTCCACTGATTTTCTTTCGTTTTCAGTTTAAACTATACTCCACTGTCTTGTACACATCTTATCTATGAGTGTTTTATTTTATTCTGCAATGTGCCAAATTGCTGTTTCCGTGTTAATATTTTAAATATTGTGTTAATTTTATGGTCCATATGACATGCCTGTCCCGACTTCAATTTGGATTTATTGGCAGTGTGCTTGCAAGAGCACTCATTGTGAAATAACAACAGTGTGCACATCCAAATGACAGATGTGAGATAAAAGTCTGAGAATGCACCAAGGTTCAAATATCCAGTGTCACCTTGCTTTTAAACTGTGTGTCCATTGTTCAAAGAGGGGAACGCCGAACCAATCCAGGTAGCATTTCTTCAGTCCTTTCTGTTGAATCCCGACACCAGTATGTTTTAACGAGCCAGTCTAGCAGGGTGAGTATGAATCCACACAGTTTGGGACTGAAGACACTTAAGAAACCCTGTTCTAGGGGGATGCTTCACTTTTGTTCCAGTGTAAAATCTGCCCTGACCGTGGTCGACAGTCAGCCTGTGCCATAGTGTACAGGACAGACGAGGAGGGGAGGAACACGCACTGCGAATGAATGTAACGCAACGTGCCATTTTCTAACCTCAAATCGCAGCAGAAACGACAACAACCAAACCTCAGATTCATCCTGAGAGGTTTTTGCTCGCAGTCTGAAAAACTAAAGGTGGATTTGTTGTTTGAATGCCATGTGAAACAAGGGGGCACTATGTGAGCTGGTCTGGCATTTGTAATGTAGATTATTTGTCACTTGTCTTTCTTTCTGGTTAAATAGTAATTACTCTTCTGGAGCACAATAAATGATTTTAATATGCTGATATGTTTTTTTCCTTCTCTTGAGTCTTCATTCGTTATTTTCTGTGGCTGTTCTTGCTAAGTTGACTAATTTAATTGGTGTAGCATACATCAACTCTCACTCACAAGTAATTACTCTGGCAATTTATTTGTGGCTAGATTGAATTTGTTTTCTCCGTCTGAAAGCAGAACAAGCTTTGTCGTCGGCAGCATGCATATTAAGACGAGGAGCTGACACCTGGTGACACTCAAGCTTAAAAAATTCTGCAAGTCATATTCTAGCAGGGAACACACAGGTAAACATCTGTCACACACTCACGGTGCAATGGGCAGAACATGCTAATGAGGAAGAGATTAAACTGTTTCATCTTCCTGCATGCATTTTCTGTGTCTGTGCTTTTTTTCTCTTCTCTTTTTTTCTAGGTGAATTGAATGGTGGCATATGATGTATTTTATATTGTTTACTTCATGCCTTATCCATGCCCATGGCTTCTTTGAATCATGATATGTGAGTATCCTGCATTTTGAAAAAAAGTTGCTGTTGCTTTACACTATTTCTTATAGATTTCCTTACCCACGCTCACGTGGACTTTCTATTTTCCTCAGTTTATACGGTGGCCCTGAGAACTCAATACAATGCAAGAAATGTGTTTGTCAAATGCAAATAGAAGAAAAAAAAGTAAGGAGAAAACTCATCATCAAAATGTCACACCCGTGCCAAACTAACTGGGCAGATAGCCGATCATAATTGGGTGGTACCTCCCTAGACACGCCTCCAGCTGTTACTACCTCCTATCCCGGCCCAGAGGCGAGACCACTCTGTCTCCTCTTTCCGCACTCGGACATTATATACAGAACGGCGGGTCGGTATAATGGTGTGATATTCCGGCCTTGAACAGCCACTGTGAATATGGCTCTAAATAATGCAGTTGGGGTTTCGATTTACTCTTTCATGTATACGACTCAACCAGACCTGAGCTGGTTTAGGTGTTCTGCTCAGGCTCCATAGCCCCTGCACCGGGTTTTGACTCCGAAGTCGAACAACATAAATTCTTTAAAGAAAGCCTGAAAAACCGAATTCTGTAAGCAAAGCAGAATGTGCAAATCTTGAAATTCCGGTTGTTTCTCACTTTAAATATTTAGGAATAAATGTACAAGCTTTGTTAGAAAAAACAATCTTTAAAAACTACAACGGAACTTGTAATATGATTAAACTTGATTTGGAAAGGTGTTATAACTTACCTATTTTCTTATCAGACAATTATTAAAATGAATGTGCTTCCTACAATAAACTTTTGTAGTTATATGTTACCTCTGTCACCTCCTCCATTAGATTTCTATGGAAAGGCAGACGTCCAAAAATAAAACTGGTCACCTTACAAAGGAGGAAGGAGTTTGGCAGATTAACAACAGATTAACAATACCTAATTTTAAGTTGTATTTCCAGGCACTTACACTTCGTCCATTTATAAACTGGTTTACAGGAAATACCTCAACTCCATGGCTTAATATTGAGAGGGTTTTGCTTGAACCGATTCACATGAATCATATTTTATTTACAGGCCTCTCGCTTAGAAAGTACAGACTGAACTACGGTCAAATAATAGCCTATGCAATTCAAAATTTAAAAAAAAATTGAAAAGTATTTAACTAGAAGTCACAATGGCATGTCAATACACCAATATTTTTATAATAACCTATTATGGTTATTATAAACTCTAGGGTTCTATGCTTGGACCAATCCCTTTTAGTTATACTTACCTTTTACTTATATATGCTTCCTCTAGGCAACATAATTAGAACACTCTTTATAAATTTCCATTGTTATGCTGACGATACGCAATTATATCTATCTATGAAACCATATCCTCTCCCAGACAGATGCTTACAAATTAGTACATGCATTTGTCACCTCTTGGCTGGATTACTGTAACTCCCTATTGTTTGGTTGCCCCAACAAATCTCTTAGGTCTCTCCAACTGGTGCAGAACGCTGCTGCTCGTGTTTTAACAGGAACCAAGAAAAGGGATCATATTTCTCCTGTTTTAGCTTCTTTGCACTGGCTCCCTCTGAAATCCAGAATTGAATTTATAATCCTCCTCCTTACTTACAAAGCTCTAAATGGTCAGGCTCCATCCTATCTGTCGCAGCTCACAGTTCCTTACCAACCCTCAAGATCACTGCGCTCTGAAAATGCAGGGTTACTTGTGGTTCCCAAAGTTTCCAAAAGTAGGATAGGAACCAGAGCCTTCAGCTACCACGCTCCTCTCCTATGGAACCATCTTCCATTTTCGGTCAGGGAGGCAGACACTGTTTCCACTTTTAAGGGTAGACTTAAGAGCTTCCTCTTTGATAAAGCTTATAATTAGGGCTGGCTCAGGCTGCCTGGACCATGTGGCACTGTCACTACCTGGGGCTCACGATTTTGAAGCCTGGGTCTGTTGAGCTGCACTACACGACTCCTGTTGCCTCTTCAGAGCATTCCTGCTCCCTTGTTTCCTAGTTTTCCTGGATCCTGGCCGTAACCTTGACTGTGCCTGACCGTGGTGATAGCTGTGCTGATGCTGTGACCCTGCCTTTGGTTGTGCTCGTGCTGTGGCTGCACTGATACTGTGCCCCCCGCTCGCCTTGATCATGGTATGGTCCTGGTTGCGCCGATGCCGTGGTCTTGCCTTTGGACACCTCCCTATCAATATACGCATGAGACTCTTATCAACACCCACAATATCATCATCGAGTGCATTAGATAATTTCACACCTATCGTTATTGTAATATGACATGTGTCTGTTTCCATTATTGCCGTGCCTCTCTCCCCCTCTCTCCCCCTCCCCCTTCTCTCTTTCTCTTTCCTTTTTGCCATAATTGTATTTGATTTGTTATTTATGACATCTATTGCACGTCTGTCCGTCCAGGAAGAGGATCCCTCATCATCCTCTGCTGCTCTTCCTGAGGTTTCTTCCTTTTTTTCTCCCCGTTACAGGGGTTCTTTTTCGGGAGAGAAGGTCTAAGGGCAGAGGGATGTCGTACACTGTAAAGCCCTCTGAGGCAAACCATGTTTTGTGATAATGGGCTCTATAAATAAAATTGACTCGACTTAAAGTCTGGAGAATAATATTTTACCTCACCACAATGGAACAGTGCTGGTATGCATAACTTTGGAGACATTATGAATGACTCAGGTTTAAGAAGCTTTCAGAACTTAAAGGAAACGTACAATTTGTCATCCAACTCCTTCTTTCTACATCTGCAGTTACGTTCTGTCATACGGGCTGCAAATATTGTAAGTGACAGCCAACTTATTATTCATCCAATAGTAAACCTAATTAAGAAATGATTAGAATTACCTACAGGACAGGTCTCAGTAATCTACAGAGCTTTGTTAGAACACACACAACCTCCGATTGGTATATTAATGAGTTGGAATAAAATCATCAATCGATTGGACTAGAGTTTGGAGAAATGTTTCCTGTTCTTCACAAAGCTTAAATCATAAATTAACAAATCTCAATTTTATATACCAAACATATTTGACCCCAACGCGACGATATATAATGAATATTTCTACTTCTCCAAATTGTACCCTGTGTGATTTAAATCAGTTAGGGACTTTCTTGCATATCATGTGGTAGTGTCCATTAGTTAAAATTTTTTGGAAACAAATTACAAATCGTCTATGTGGAACTTTGGGTGTAAAATCTGATTGTTCTTCAGCATGTCTGCTGCTCAATGATGATTCAAAACAGACCTTTAACTGTACTCAAAGGCTATTATGGTTATCTGCATGCACTGCTGCTAAAAAGATGTTGGCGGTCCAGTGGCAACCACCACAAAATCTTTCCATTCAACAGTGGATTTATTCTTTAATTGAGATTTTATCTCTGGAGCTCTCTGTTGCTAGGATGAATGGTGCAGGACATGTAATGCTTGAGGCAAGGGAGGAGGCACTCAACTTAGCTTGAAATATAATATGAATTTGTATTCATACTTATTTGTTAAACCTATTAATTTATTTATTTATAGTGCACATGTAAGAAACTTGTAGTAACTCATAGTAGTAGGCTGTATAATATTTATTTTGTTATTCAATTTGTCAAGGGAATATAAAACATGTATTTCATTTTTTTACTATTGATATTTATATCTGTTATATTGACAGTGCATTTTGTTTGATTTATATCTGCAAGTTGTTTTGAAAATAAACGGTCTCAAAAAAAGAATGATAAAAAAAACGCAAAAAAAAGAAAGAAAGCGTAAAAAACAAACAAAAAAAAGAGTGCATCTCATTTGTACAAAAAGTAAAACGTACTATACATATGAAATGCATGTATGGTATGTATGTATGTATGTACAGCGCCAAAAAGTATTCATGTCACCCTTCAACATGCAACGCGTTTGCCGCTTGCTAACTTGTTTAGTATGTGATGTAATAGGTCAACTGAAAGGTCCAATAGCAACTAGCTTAGCTAAAAGGGAGCATATCTCAGTCTACTGTGGATGAGTCGGATGTGCTTCCATCACTAAATGGACTTCTCCCCCAGTGGTTGTACACTGGGACAAGGACAGTGGCCCAAGTAAATGGCCTAATCGAGCTCTAACTCTAGCTCCACTTAACTGTTCATGGAAACATACTGACTACCTCCATCTCTGAGGTTTTTTAATCCAGAACTGTAAATGCTGTTGACTGCTGCTTCCCTGTTGGACACAACTAACCATTTAGAGCTTTGTAGGCAGAGTTAAGAGCAGGGAGTCATCTTCCTGTGTCAGAAAATGGTCACAAAAATTGTCAGTGTGATTGACACAGCTGTACGGGTTGTTGTTAGTTGAATTAGAGAAGACATGACACCAAAATCAGTTTGGAAATATCAGTTTTTAATAAAATAACATGAGCTAAGTGTTGTTAGCAACAGCAAATTACTACACCGAAATGCTAAAGTGCCATTTTTATACACTTGTAGAAATATGTGAAACAGAGAGAAAACTCCTGCTTTCCTTCTCATATAGCTTCTCTGTAAATACTCATTATACACGAGATGAGATCTTCCAAAGGTGTATAAAGTTAGTAAGCTGCTATTTAAAGTATAATTTGCCATAACATTTAAAGAAGTTTTGTGAATTTTCTTTCATTCTAACTCATTACTCTCTTTTATAACTTTAACTGAATGGTATATTATGCCCGTTTTGCCTTTTTTGTCGATGTTCTCCTATTTAGTTTGCATGTGTTGCATCCCATAGCACCAATTAGGATTTTGAATCATTCAGGAGTGCTTAATGTTTTATTGTTTCCCAGCATGTGATGGCTTTAGTTTTGTATTTCAGCTCCATAAATGCATGATAAGAGCTGCAAAAATTCAGAGCAGTGTGCTTTGTGGTGCTCCGCCTACGGCCTTCAGGGCCTGGTATTTGTGCCTGTGGGGTTGCAATACTGCATTATGTTTCCTCTGATCTTAACTTCCACACCAATACAAGCACTCACACACACATGCAAAAAAGGAGGCAAACTTGCATTTTCTTTTAATGCTAATTGGAAATCAATTGGAATTCATCCTCTTTGAAAAACGGTGACATTTTCCTGCTCTTTGCCAATGATTAGAAACAAATTATGCCTGAGACTAACTGACATTTGGAGAGCAGGCGGCTGTTTGGAGTGTAAAGGATCAACAGAGATGTGTTTATGCTCTCTGCTGCTGCAGCTGTGTGTGTGTGTGTGTGTGTGTGTGTGTGTGTGTGTGTGTGTATACATGCATGTATTTGTCTGACCAAGGGCATACACTACTGTGGGCTGCTCAGCCAGAGGGCCCTGTAGGAATAGCTTGATAAGGGAGGCTTATTTACCATAATAATGCATCTCATCTCTGCACATCAAACACTCCTGCCTGGTCTGATAACCCGCTCTTTAATTTAGCACAACTGTTTGATCTAGCTGTGCTGTCGCTGTCCCAGGGCCATTGTCGCGAGCAGTACAACAGTTGGGTAACTGCTGTGTACTTTAGCAGTGTTTCACAAATAGAACAGTTACGTAATGTTGGTGCACCTATAGCGCAGAGCTCAGCTGAGTTGTGGGAAGCTGAAGACGATGTGTGAAAAGGGAAACTTCCAATTACATAATATTAGAGAGATTCACTCATCATCTGCACCTTTTTATTAAGAAGTTAGATGACTCACCAGAAGACCCTAGTGGCTTGTTTGGATAGAGTAGCTGTAGCTTCTACTGAGAACACCAAAGTCGTGCCATTAGTTTATTTGAGTTAAAATTTTAGGGTCTGAAGTGCAGTTACTGAGAAGTTAAGTTAAGTTCATCAAATAAAGGCTATAATTAGGCATAGTGATTCTATGAGCTGTGAGTTACAAGAGACATTTTTCAATGGTCACAGTTGTAGCAGCAGAGTATGGGTCATGCTCAATCTTAAAATTCTTAGGACCCTACCATGCAAAGTGGGACACAGAGCAGCACAACTGTTATCGCTTGTTTCAGACCATGACAGTTATGTTTGTGCCCCTCGTGTGTGTGTGTGTGTGTGTGTGTGTGTGTGTGTGTGTGTGTGTGTGTGTCTCTTTGTGCCTGTCTGTTAGTGTGTGTCTGTTTCTCTGTTTAGACACAACTGGCAAGCATAATGGAAGCACTGGCTGCATTTTTTATCATTTATCATGATCGGATCATGTTTTTCATATCTAATATATCCTTTATAGTATCATAATAGAGTATTTAGTGTGTTTTCTTGTCAGATTCACTTGCGGTTAGCCGAAAAAATTGTCTAGATGCTGGCAGTATCGCTGCAGATTGTGAGCCTGCCGCGGAGCTCGCAGCCGCTGCTGGCCAGTGTGAAGGGTCTGACTGCTCGCGCCTCGTGGAAAATTGGTGCACTTTGTGGCCGTTAACCGTTCAGCGCGGACCCGCTATTACTCTCATAAGAAAGTCGCTTGCTTCTCCAGTTTGCCGAATGCATCATGTAAATAGCAGAGTGCTAGGTGCAGATGCATGTGGCTTTTAAAGCGAATGGGACATGACACTATGATTAGCTAAATTCATGTTTCACCCAAAACACACTTATAATAAATTAAGGGTCTACATCCTAAATGCTCCCTTGCAATATGCTCTTTAGACCATGCACTATAGATCATAAAATAGGACCCTGTGCTTCTAGTGTGTGCAACATGTTCTCATCCCAACTTGTCACATAGTGCTACTCTGTCAGTGACCTTGTGCATCTACTTATGACATTTAAGATATCTTTATGCATCAGCTGTTTACGTTCCGGAATGCCGCTATGGTGATGTCAACAAATGCACATGGTGGGATAACACACCATGGTCAACAGTGCATGGCAACCACCTCAGACTTTCATGATGGTTTAGGCAACAAAGTCATAGATGGTTAGGTTTAGACAAAGAGGGACATGGTAAGGTGTGGGGAAAAAAACCCTCATATCCACACGGGAAGTGAACTCTGGACTCCCATATGAAAGTCGGCACACCTTAGAAGTGAACATGCACACCTTATTTTACATTGTTACCAGTAGTGTTTTGCCTCACGCTGTCCTTAAGCATGTTCATGTGCATGCGACTGCATTCTCAACTGACACTGCCTGTGCGTGTTGCATATGGACATGCCCGATACTGTTCGGCTTTCCACCAGCATATAATAACAATGCTTTCAGTTCTGTCCAAGTGCATTCTAATCTGATGCTGTCCAGCTGTGTTCTGGTTGGATGTGGAAGGTGGATTTTGGCGTCACACTCGTACGCTGAAAGTACTGACAAAATGGACGTATTTGATGAGTACAGGCTGGTTTGTAACCATTTTCAGTCTCATGGATGCATAGTTAATCACTGCACACAGTAGCTGTGTTCGAAACCGTCCCCTCATTCACTCATTCACTCACTCACTATTCACTATGTAGTGTGTATTTAATAGTGCACTATATAGGGAATAACCAAACAAGATTTCGGACATTACGTTGGAATTTTTTTCCCTGGAAATATACGACCGCATTGTGTTGTGGTAGACGGGAGTTGAATGTAATGTACATGGTATGTACACTCAAATTTGCTGTGCATTGTGGGCATTTTATAGTGCACTATATAGTAGATGAAATTACCAGCAGAGAATTCGGACACCACTACAAAATAGGGAACAAAGTATATAGTGCACTATATCCGTGATAGGGGACGGCTTCAGACAGTTAGTGTGTTCAGCAAAGAGTTGTGTCATGCAGTAGAGTCATGTAGAATTTTGAATCGGATGACATATTTATGAATCTCAGAACTGGTAACTGATGTCTGGCCCTACTGACATTTAAAAAAAAACAATAAACTTTGCACTGTTCTACATTACATCTAATTAATTTGGGGGTTATATTTCAGACACAAAGATTAAAACAATGGAATTATTAACTGAAATTCCCCAGCCACTTATTAGATATCCAAAATTTGCTCTGCTTTGAGGCAGATGAGTCACACTTTCCCCCTTAACAAGCAGTTTTAATCACTCTTTTGTTCTGTTCCTGACAACACACACAGCAAAAGCTTTGTTCATGCTCTGTGTTCAATTTAATTGGGATTTGCTGAGTTTCTGCTTCGTTTGAGTCGGTCCACTGGATGCTACCCTCAGGTAAGGCAATTATAATCAGCGCACTGTCTCTCTCTTGTTCAAGGCCCGGCGTCTTTTCAAAGAGCTTCTTGTGCAGAAAAACACACATCGGACTTGATCGGAACTCTGTTTACAAGTTTAATGATCAAACACTTTTGGATTACAAATAACATCTGTTCAACGTGTTGACTTTAAATCAGAAAATTGAGTCCCAACTCAGCCAACATCATTGATCCTATTTTGGGTTTACAAAACTGCAGGTAGAAGACAAAGTGTGACTGATGCTTCCTCAGCTCTTCGCAGATGTAAATGCAGGTTTCAGACTTAAAACAAGGTGTGTGATGGTACTTTTGTTGTAACTCACATATGTAAATGCAGGCTTAGTGAGGGCTATTATCACATTTGATTTCATTTGATCATAATGGTGTGTAAACACAAACCCATATTGTCTGAGTTAGAAATGAGTTACTGTCAACACGAGTGAACGGAGCATTTCTCTTGTGTTTCATCTTATGTCTACAAGCGATCAGCCTGCCATGATTGAACCAAACAAATTAAATCTGAGAGGATCTGATGCTTCTCCCAGCCTGTCCGTCGGAATATCTTTGAGCTTAATGAGATCTGGCAGATGGCCTGTTCCCGTTGTCTCTCTGGAAGTGAAGAAAGTTGGAACTGTCCATAGTAAAGCTAATTTAACAAATCTGACAGCCGGGCAGGCGCTCACACCGCCAACACGATACTGTTAGAAGCTGTACGGCATAGACAGCCAGGATCCTGCAGCACCTCAAATAACACAAAGAGGCAGCAGTTTGGTGCCTCTGTTCCATTTCATTAAATAAATGGCCACCAGAGTCTGACATTTATTTTATTATGTTTGTATATCTATTTTAATATGTAGGTAAAATTAGCTCTGTACTGAGTGAAAATAATTTTACATATCTGCTCTTTAATCATTTTTATTTGTCCATCTACTACTGACCCCATGTTCCTGTGTGCTCTGTGCAGTACCCAGGAAAACTGTCACCTCCAAATAGCCATAAATGCATGTGCACATTGCAGACTTCACATGACGGACAACAAGTAATACTGGTCAAGGAAATAAAAATGTGTTGACATTGTTTTTGACTACATAAATAAATTACTAAATGTGATTTCAGTTGGGCTGTTAGACTATCCACAAGGGTTGCCAATTCTAAGCACTTTCCTAAATCAGTTATTGGTGATTAAGTGATCAATTTATTGTTTTTTCAAAAAAACAGAAAAAATATGGTGGTACCAAGCAGTACCCAATGCGCCCAATTTCTCTGTCAAAGCTCACAGCAACATATTGTATATATATTGCATATACAGCATTGTATAGCCTATATAATGTGGTTCAAATTGTGATAACAAATCAATTGGCACTTTGTTTACATGTAACTTATTATTTACTTTTATGTTTTATGTGTGTGTGTGTGTGTGTGTGTGTGTGTATATATATATAATTTTTTCAACTATTATCACTGTTGTTTGCATTATTATATTTTTTTATTCTCATTCTTTTAATTGATTAATTAATTAATTTATATTTTTACCTATTTTTTTTATTTGTTGCCCAACCTGTTTTTTTAGGGGGTCTGGGGTGGGTGGGATATGTGTATTTTAATGTTTGTGTATATATTTACTGAAAAATCTTTGTGTGTGTGTGTGTGTGTGTGTGTGTGTGTGCACCCCACACGCACACACACACGTATTTGAATATATTTTGTATTTATTTAACATATGTATTGGAATGTTTGTGTATATATTTACTGAAAAATCAAAGACCCTCCAACAGGGACCTTTGTTGTCCCCCATCTCTCTGTCTCTCTGTCTCCCACTGTCTGTCTCTCTCTTTCTGTCCCCCCTCATTTCCCAATAGTGTGAAATGAGGGGGTGCCAAAAACTGTCATGTCAGTGTTGGGCCACCAGTGGCAGCATTGAGCACATCAGGACAGGACATCACCTTTACATCAGGAGTAAAAATGTTTTCTGACGTCAGCAGAAGCTGCAGTGTGTGTGTGTGCGTGTGTGTATGTTTGCGCGTGTGCTCGCTCCGTGTCAGATCCCAGCTGCTCCTGACCCACAGCTGAGATCAATAGTTCACTGGGACATTTAACTCGCACAGTGGATTTCTCGTATTGAGAGCATGATTAAGCAAAATCAATACTTCTTTATCAGATGTTCAAAAGGAAACATTAATCCCGAGGCTGACCTGCATGATAAACTGTCCACTGTGGTGCAGCAAAACACACACTGCAGCTTCTCTGACCTCATCAGCTCCTTGTGTCACAGTCTCTCACTAACAGGGGAACTGAGGGTAAATGTGGACATTTCTGGAAAAAACAAATTGTATTAAGTTGGCCTTAGTGTCATGAGATGATGCAGTCTGATGTGAAATCCTGACTTCTACAAACAGTTTTTTCTTGATTATTAAGGTTACTTCTGTCGTTGAAACAAGGCTGGATTTACCACAGATATAGAAACGTAGAGACCGCGTTTCCGGCTTCCCAGTTTGACCATGGATGTATTTGGGTTTGACATGCATCAGCATGGCACCATATTGAGAAGGTCAAGATCCGCTGGTGAACAAATACACATATATTGAGAGATGCAGATTTCACTTCAAAATCAACTGTAACTCACTGAATTTTTGAGCGGCAACTTCATTAATTCAACTTCATACTACATTTAAGAAACACTGAACATATCACACTCACTCTACAATGTTTATAACAAAACAAATTTAATTAAAATCTGCATCCCTCAATACATAAACATTTGTTTACTAGCGGATCTTGACCTTCTCAATATGGTGTCCGCGCAGATGCATGAGATGAGATTTACACTACTAGTCTTGATGCCTGATTCTAATTTATTGCCTGTATTCTTTTTTTTTTTTTTTTTTTACCTCTCCTCATAAATAATAACTATTTGCTTCAGTATTAAGCCTGTATTTTCACCTTATTCTTAATGTTTGAATTTTGGTCACCATTCAGTTGTTTGGGAGCTGAGAGCAACACCTTTGCACCGTGAACCTCCAGCAGTGTTTTGTGGACTAGAAAACTTCACCTGACTTTCCATCAGCATGAGGGCGAGATAATGACTGAATTTTCATTTTTGGGTGACCATTGTTGCATTTTCAATTAGGTATGATTCACAGTGCCAGGGAATATCTGGTATGTCTGCTTAGACTACAGACTCATATCTGATTTATTTCCACATATGAATGAGGCCTGAAACCAAACTAAGAATATCCTATTTCATGTGCTTTTTTCTTGCTAACACCAGAACAAAGCGATGACCCAAATCAGAGTTGGGTCACTTGAACCATGTAGTGTAAATCCAGCCTAAAAGTTAACTGTCAGCCAACAGCCCTGTGAGGCTTTTATGCCGCTGAAAACCTCTAGAAAACAAAATGGATGAAACTAAACGATGTGCCCTGCTGTTAGTTTAACCCTTTTAAACCTAGATCAACTTTTCTTTTGTGTGTGTGTGTGTGTGTGTGTGTGTTGTTCAGGAGCCTTTCCGCAAGTATTGAAACCTTTGATTTCTTTCAAAAACATGGAAGAAAGCATGCAATAAAAAGAATAAATAAAACAATTAAAAAGAATAAAAATAAAATTAAAACATGACGAGAAAATGATTTAAAACTTTGCTGAGAAAAAAGGGGAGAGATAGAGTTTCATTAGAAAATTATCAAATGACAAGGGAAAAAAATCAAGTCAACTGTTTCTAATGTTTATTGATTTAATATTAGATTACAGTGTGTGTATATATATATATATTCAAGCCAACCGTGAAGGTTTAAAGGGTTAATCTCTGTATGTTGGCCATTTCATAACTCAAAGGGATAGATTGGATTTTTGAAGTGGAGTTGTATGCAGTACTTACAGTAGTACTACATGCAGTAGATATCAGTTGGCACGCTTCCAGTTTGGAGAAACAGGATGGAGTCTGACATGGAAACAAAGCTGTAGTTGGGGCTCAGCAACAAAATATATTTTAGCCACTGAAAAGAGTGTCACTTAATAAAAAAAATCAGCTTCAGTTTTAAATGTACACTGTATTGAGAATGCTTTCACTGCTTTTCTTTTCCATCAGACATCCCATTCTGAAGGGGAGGCTAGGACCGAATTCAGCTCCTAGTCATATGCTCTCATTGACTGTGAGAAAAACAGTAATTTTAACTCTCCAAACATGAAAGCTGCTGGTCTACCGTTGCATAGTTCAGTATTATGTTCTCATTGGAAAGGGCTAAATCTCACCTGACTTCATGTGTAAAATGTCTAAATTTAGATAGGGTAGGACACGACCGAAAATATGTAGAAGATAGAAAACACATTAATTAGAAATATCTTCATTAAAATTACATATTGGATTCAGCCAACATGCTAGATTGCTAGATAGACAATATATGACAAACCAATATATATATATGTGTGTGTGTGTGTGTGTGTGTGTGTGTGTATTCCATTTCTCCATCTGCTGATGGGCCATCACAATCTGAGTACGCATGATATGATTCTACTACTCCACATATCAGATTTTGGCAAAAAAATCCAATATTATGCATCCCTAATATTTAATAATGTTGTGTAAAGTATGGTACAGTGTTCAAAATGGAAAGAAAGACAATAGGAGCACTGTTTAAAAAATTGCCCAAGAAAAGGGCAACATTTCTAGTAATTGTTAAAATGTGACATTTTGATTATGTTAGTCATGTTGAAGCCAGCTGTACTGGGTCTGTGTTAGTCCTGGCTGAGGCTGGATGTGGACCTACTTAGCCTGTGATTGTACCTGCAGATGACACAGCATCTCCTCTACTGATAAATTTTAGTGGCATAGCACCTGTAAATTATAGACAACAATACTATTCCCCAAGATTTCCTCATATACATTTTCAAATAGTCTCAGTCAGATGCTCCCACAGAGGTTGCTCCTGGAAGTTTCATTTCGTGCAGTTTATGCACACTGTTGGAGTTCCTCAAATGTAATAAATTGAACTTCACTCTCACCTTTTTCAGGCACAAAGTCACAGAACATGCTGTGGAAATGATTGGCATGCAAGCAACACACAGACGGACCAAGCGAGGTAAGCAACACACACAGACAGAGATGCTAGCCAAGCTGACAAATCAACTGCATGTTTCTGTTATTTGTCAGCATCAAACTTGGAGAGAACACAAGTTTACCTGAAAGCTGTTTCTGCAATTCACTCTCATGCTTCACTCTCTCTTTTATGTGTGTGAGTATTGTCGTGATAGGTCAGTTTGTTTCGTTAGAGTTGTAAACACTGACCCCATGACCAACAGAAGCGGGGGAGGCAGGGCCTTGTGTAAGGCTCCATAAATTACACAACTTGCTTATGTGTTGGGACTGGCTCTGTTAAGCAGACACATGTATCCAGTCTATTCACTCCAGCATATTTGAAAGAAGAACCCAAATCTATAAAATCAAACACAAAACAAGTAGAAAGCAGGTGAAGACTGAATGCCCATCCTTTATTCTCATCTTGCTCTAAAGGAGAACTACAGTTATTACTACTTTGTTTTTTCTTGCAAAGTTTTAACGAGTGGTTCTGTTGATGATGATAACATTGTACTCAGCATTGTGACTGTGAGATCTCAGGACATGGTTGGTGAATTCAGTGCTGATGAGTGGCAGTGAGTCTGACAGCAGGCAGTCAATCTGACAGAAATCCTTGCAATCCTTTATATTTTCCTATGTCAAAGTTAATTGACTTGTTGGTAAGTTTTTTCTTCACTACATAAGAGTGAAATTTGTAACTGAAAGTTGCATTTGTGACTGAAATTGGATTGAGCCCAAGCTCCAGTTCTTCAGCCTAGTAAACACCAGGCCAGACTTGTCTTCAGTCAGCAAACAGCTCAAGCACCAGGCAGCAGCAAGCAGCTCATTACCAGGCCAGGCCCAAGAGCAGCAAACCACCACCAGGCCAGGCCCAAGAGCAGCAAACCAACACCAGGCCAGGCCCAAGAGCAGCAAACCACCACCAGGCAGCAGCAAGCAGCTCACCACCAGGCCAGGCCCAAGAGCAGCAAACCACCACCAGGCAGCAGCACGCAGCTAGCTACCAGGCCGGGCCCAAGAGCAGCAAACCACCACCAGGCAGCAGCAAGCAGGTAGCTACCAGGCTAGGCCCAAGAGCAGCAAACCACCATGCTGAGGGTCAACACCACCAGCAATGACGATCTGGTCTCCATGCAGCAGGTGCGTGAATTGCTTGAACAACAAAAAATGCACTTTAAAGATCTTATGCTGCGACAGGAGAACAGTTATAAAAACTTCACACAAATAATCATGAATACTACAAACCAAAAAGTGGATGAACTCATGAAGGAAGTATATGAACTAAAATCCAGCCTCCATTTCACTCAAAAGGAGGTGGATGAATTTAAATTGTCCCGCAAAAAGCTCTCCTCTGATTATGGGTTTCATGAGAAGGATATCCACAAACTGTCTGGATCTTCACTGACAATAGACTCGAAATCAGACTTTTTAGAGGGCCAACTCAGACAAAACAACATTGTGGTGGATGGCATTTCAGAGTCTTCCAATGAAAAATGGCCAGACTCTGAAGAAAAAAATGATACAGATGATTGAAGAGAAGCTACATCTAGACCAGAGTAACATCTGTCTGGAGAGAGTGCATAGGACTGGGAAACCCAAGGACAACATAACCACCAGGCCACGTGCAATTGTGGTAAAATTCCTTAGGTTCAGGACAATTAGGCTGTACTGCAAAGGGCAAAACATCTGAAAGGAAACAACATATATTTGAATGAGGACTTTCCAGACACTGTGAGGCAGAGAAGGAAGGAACTGTTGCTGGCCTTAAAAGCTGCCAGGGAAAAGGGGGAAATTGCCTATCTTCTATATAGTAAACTTATCACCTGCCCACCAACACAGCAACAAATAAATGGAGGTAACACTGAACAAAAATAGGAAGAATTGTGATGTATAGACATCATTACTCATTATTCACAATATATTCAAGAGTGTGAAATGACCCTTCATATCCATAAACCATCTCAATATCAACAAAATTACACAGGAAATGACTGAAATTAGCCCATATTAACATTTGCAGTCTCAGGAATAAGCTGACTGAAATATATTACAGGAGCACACATGGGGGAGGGGTTGCCCTATACATTCAGAGCCATAGTTCAACTAAACAAAGACATGATCTTATGCCAGACAGCATCGAGGCTCTTTGGTTGCAGGTTCATTTACCACCTGTCAAACCATTACTGGTAGGATGTTGTTATTGACCATTAAGTGCTAAGAGTGACTATTTAGATAAACTGTATGAAATGATGGTTGGTATGTTAATATCAACTGTTTATCACATGAATGCCCACTAAAAAACAAAGTTGTCTCTATAACTAATGCATGTTATCTAACTCAAGTTATTAAACAACATAAATGCATCTGTATAAATAGCTCTGGTAAAATTACAACAACCTGTTTAGATCACATTTTCATGAACGCTGCCGAGAGAGTATCAGTTCCTATCTGATGTAGTGATCACAACCATATATGGCCATATCAGGAAAAGCAAAAGTACCTAAAGTGGCTCCTAGGGTGGTCTATGAGAGATCCTACAAGAGGTTCTGTCAAGTATCGTTCAGTAGAGATGTAGAAAATATATGTTGGTTTGATATACACAAGGAGGACAATCCAGATGAAGCAATTGAAATTTTTGAGAAAGTGTTTTATGAAATTATTAATAAACATGCACCACTGAAAAAAATCACTGTGAAAAATGTTAGGTCACCATGGATTGACCAAGACTTGAAAGAGTGTATGGTTAGAAGATATATAGCAAAAGGTGTGGCAAACATGACTTGCAAAAAAAAGAAGACTGGCAGATCTAGTATAAACTGAGAAACCAAGTCACCAGTATAAATAGGAAAATTAAAAGGATGTATTTCAAATCAAAACTAACTGAGTGTAAACATAATGGGAAAAAGTTGTGGAGCACTTTAAATGATATAATGGGCAGAAAGTCTAGTTCAACTCCATCATTTATTGATACTGGTGAATCATTTTTAACAAAGCCCGCTGAGACTGCCAATTATTTCAACAGTTTTTTTTTTATTAAAAAATTGGAAAATTGAGAATTGAAATGTCTTCCACAAGTAACACATTATCGTATTCCAATATAGAGGAACAAAGTATGAATGGTAACAACTGTCATTTTGAATTAAAGAAAGTAAATGCAGAACAAGTGCAAGAGCTACTACTAAGTATCAGTAATGACAAGCCAGCAGGATACAGATGATTTGGATGGTAAACTTCTAAAAATGGTGGCTGGTTCTGTGTCTGGTCCTGTCTGCCACATCTTCAATGCCAGTATAGTAAGGAGTGTATTTCCTGTAGTGTGGAAAGAAGCTAAAATGATTTCTCTACCAAAAAATACATATGAGCAATGACTCTGGTGAATTCGCAAGAGACAGCCACATATAGAAAATAAAAAGTTAGCCTGTGGTGATGAGAGTCCAGCCAATACCTAAACCTCAGTGTGTCCAAACCTGAAAAAAAAAATGTTTTTCTCTTTTACAAATTTAGAACAAATGCAAAAAAAAAAATCACTGGACTTTTAAAGACATCAAATTATAAAAAGGATGAAGCATTTGACTGAGATTTTATATTAAAACAATGAATTTTGTATTTCTGTAATTTGTTTCGGGTCCAGCAGATGTAAGGGACAAAAAACATAAAGAGAAAAGCAGATGCAAATAGAAAACCTTAACAGAGCTCTAAAGAGTGACATTATCATATGATAAAAGCTTAAATTCAATCCTAGATCTTATTGCAAGATGAATGTCATTGGATATGATCTCAAGTTATATGCAGATACATGTACGCATGTTAAAGGCAGGAGCCTCATCATACTGTCTTCCTCTCCTCTCCTGACAGGACAGCTTTTTTCTCTCCTGAGGATTTGGATTTCCATGCACGGCCGTCCATCTCTCCAAGTCAACATCACACACCATTTCTCCCATGGGACAAGAAAGAACATGTAGAGAATATCTCTATCAGCCCTGACACACAAGTCACCCGAGAGGAAATGGCAAGGAAGACGAAGGGAGAAGATGGTAGCGATTGATGGGACGCAAACGGACAGGAGGAACGTCCTGGGAGAAGAGGAAAAAGACAACATGAGCAACATGCAAGAAGGTATGATGAGAGCAGTGAGGAGACAACAGCTGATGAGAGAGTCAGAGAGAGATGTATGTTGTTGAGGTGTAGAGAATATGAGGGTTTTCACTGAGGCACCGAGGCTGACGAATGGCGCCAAGAGTGGCATTTATTTAGAAAAAAACAGTCTGTGCTGTTGCGGTTTGACTGATTTACATTTAGGGTTCAGTTGGTGGATTCAGGGATTTCCTTTGGTCTGATCCGGTTTGTTTATGAAAAGATAGAGGTCCTCCTGAAGCTGATTTCAGCTTGAACTTTTGTCTCCTGAGCCTTTTGATATTTATTGCTATTATTTGCAATGGACTGCATAATAATACAAATGAATACGACAATTTGATTTAGCACAAATAAGTAAACTCCGTTGCCAATTTATTAGGTACACCTAGCTAAAACTAATTTGGCAAATTAGCATCAGCCTGACCATAAATTGTCCGTAATGAAAGTAAAAATGTTCAGTTAACCCTTTGAAACTCGACATCACTTGTCTTGTGCCGCTCTTGTATTTAAACCTTCAAAATAAGATTGGTTCCTTTCTTTTTTGAAAACATGGGGGGAAAGGCCAGGAGAAACTTAAAAACAACTGTTCAAAACAGTAGCAAGAACTTAGTGGATTTTGAAATTTTTTATTTTTTAAAAAAATGTTGATCTATGTGTATGTTGTGAAGGCAGGTTGATTTAGCATTATTAAGTATTTATTATTTTAAATAATTATTTTTATTTGATAAGCACATTTTTCTGGTTATTTCTTCAAAAGAAAACCTATTCATTTGGGGTCCTTTTGGTAATTTTCTTGTATGTTTTTACAATTTTTTTTATCATTTCTTAAGTTGCTCATTTCCATTTTACCCAGTTTTAAATATTCAACTATGATGATTTTGGAGGCTGCAGTTTATAGTACTGTTGAATTGTATTACATTATAAGCAACTTACAGGTATTTCTATTATTTTGTCAACCCCAATCATAACAGTTAGGGCTAGGCTAAATAACAAAACCACAGTTGTGTGTAATGCAATATAGTTCAGCAGCTTCATGGACTTTATCAAGCAGTTTGGTGAAATTCTGCAGTGAAATCTCACTCAGCAGCTGTTCTGTGAATGCTACATCAAAAACCTTATGAAGAAATGTATAACCTGATATAGAGTCTCTTTATTTAACAATTCATAGAAATATCAAGCTGGGTGTGAAAACTGCAACAATGTGACTGCAAATTAAAAATCTGATTGATGGTATCATCTGAGGGGAAAAAAATGCTGCTTTAGAAACCGTAAAAAAAACCAGCAACACTTCGGTTTTAATGCTCCCTAGATCCAAGCAATGCTTCAAGGCACTCTCTGTTTGAAAATGTGCACATCTGATGCTTCCAGTGCATTTCTGTCTCAAGACAGAGGGTCACAAGGTGCAGTGGCTTATAAAAAGTTGCCATAATAGGCTCCGGAGCTGTCAGTCAGCATGGGGCTTCGACAGTGCGTCTCTGATGCCTTTGCAGCAAACCTGAAGGAGGCCGAAGAATAAAGGGAAACCAGAAATTATATATATATTTTCCCGTTCAGCCAGCTTTTTATTGCATGCACTCCTTTAGTTTCCAAGGGCTAGGGGATAGAGAGGTCCCAGGGGAGGTTAAGGAAAGGCATACATGTACGCTAGAAAGACAAAGAGCATCAAAGGGAAAAGGAGAGAAGACAGAGAAAGAGACGAAACATGACAGAGGCAGAAGAGTCATCGTGAGGTGTCTCAGAGCTGTCAATCACGGCAGAAAACCGGATGGCTTGCTCTGAAGCGACCTGCAGAGTGAGAAGCGGAATGGAAATGAGGAGGCACTGCTTCCTGCGGCAAACAAATGCTCGCTAAATCTTTTAAACCAAGTTACTGGATTGAAACAGACTTCTGACAGATGCAGGGTGAGTGCAGGTCAGATGAAACCCTGGTAATTATGAGAGTGATGTTGCACTGGAGACTGAAAAATAGAAGTCTTTGGAGTGCAGGAGACAATACACAAATTATTGTGAATGAAAACAATAGGTTAGTTTGGCTAAAGATACAAACAGGCTCTGAAATTACCAACCTCAGTAAGCTAAATGTGGGTAACGAGAGAAGACACAACGCTGTTATCTGTAGAATCTTTTTTGCTTTGATTGACAGCTGAAGTTCACCAACTTCTAATCAATAGCCATCACTAAAAGACATAAAACAACACATACTGATATTCCATCCATATAGATATTTTTATGTGTTAGGGTTGCATATTATAAGCACTTTACTTAATTGACTATTGATAACATTAATGACAATTAATTTGTTAATAATATAAAAAAACATAATTTTGCTTATGAAACAACTGTGTTTTTCTCCTCATTCAAACCTCACAGCAGCATATTTTACATTATCTGACAGTAGTTAAAAGTTACAATACTTTTTAAAAATGTCATTATAAAAGTGCTTTAACTTCCTTATAGCCATATTTTATTAAATGTTATTAGAACAGTAGTGTATTCAACTTTTATTGTATGACAGTAGCTACTTGATTTAACTTTATTGTAACTGCAGTTCATTTAGTAATTTTGTATTTCAGTAGATACCATTAGTTTAAAGGACATTTAAAATGTCGATATATATATTGTGTGTCACGATTAACCTTATGTTATCGCAAAATAATTTAAAGCCATGTGGCCCAGCTCTAGCATAAATTGGTTATATTGCTCCCTTTCTTTGCCATTAATAGTCATTGAAACATGCGTTCAAAATACACCATTCTACTGATAACTAGAATAATAGGACACAACAGATTGTTTATATTGTTTAGATTTTAGATCAGTTCTTCATGTGATTGACGAAATTTCATGTTAATTTTAAAATTTTATTTTATTTAAAAAAAAAAAAAAAAAAGCTCTCACCATGATGGTACAGTGTTGTTTTAAAGTATCGTACACCCACAAAGAATATTTTCAAAAATGTCTTCAAATTATGTTGGTGAAAAAAAAAAAATTGCAAACTTTTTAAAAAAAAAATTTCGACTGATATCAATGCGTACCACAGAGGGTCTAATATAGTGATTTTAAATGTGATTTTAAATCTCCACCTCGACGGTGGAGACAGGTACTTCATAGACAAGCAGAGACCAGAGCACTCAGGGAAGTATCCCATGTTGGTAAAGCCAGGCCTTTTACTTGCCGGGTAGGCCGCTCTTCTCCAGGAATGTCATGTCTCTGCTTATCATTTAGGTCTGCCCTGTACCATTTCCCCAAGCTCTTCACTGGTCTCACCTTAACTGTCTGGATGATGGTATCCTTGATCTTGAACCAGAACCTGGACACTCCCCTTCCTCAATACCAGGCTTCTGGATTTTTCAAGTTTAAACTCCATCCATGCCCAGTTGGTGAGCTCAACCAGGTCCTCCAAGATCCATCTTCCTTCTGATTTTTCAGTGATGGTGAGGTCATTCATAAATGCTCTTACAGGTACCTGCTGGATGCCACTTGCCAGCCTTGCCCCCCGACGCAACTTCTCTGCTGACTTGACGAGGAGGTTCATCGCTGTGGAAAACAGGATCACGGAGATTGTGCAGCCAGTGAAGCCTCCACAGGTGAAACGCATGTTGAAGTTGTTGAAGTAGCACTGCAAGAGTTTATGGAATCGCTTTGGTACATGGTAGGTCTTCAGCGTCAACTCCAGTAGCTTGTGGGGTATTGCCCCATAGGCATTTGTCAGGTCTAGCCACAGGACTGTCAGGTCACCACAGTTCCTCGTCGCATCTTCAATAATTTTGGTGATTACGCTGGTATGTTCAAGGCAGCGTTGAGGAGTGAGATCGTGCAGAATTGCTTGATCCCTGCAGCATTCTCTTCTTTAGCGATTAAGCCTCCCTCAGCCACCAGACAGCTGTCAGCAAGGAAGTCCTTCTTCTATGCCACTCTCAGTAACTTCCAGAGTTGTCTCCTGAGCCTTTTGCAATATTTGTACACTTTGTACAGAATGCCTTCCTGAGAAAGGTATTCACTTCCTGCCAAGTTGCGTCCTCAGCTCTGAAGGGGATGGATGGTTCGGCTGGTTTTATGAGCTTCCCTATGTCTCCCAAGGCGTTCTCCCTTCTGGGGTCGCTATGTACCTGGCAGAGATGCTCCTCCACCTCCTCCTTTGTTGCCTGCAGCTCCCCAGATCTTTTATCGCCCTTAAGTTTCGACATGTATTTCAATGGGTTCCTGGTGAAGTCTGTCCTTTCCTTCACCCGTCACTTCCAGCGCATATACTCCAGATGATGGATGCCATGGCTTTGAACTTCTTCCCCACATCCCCTGCCAAGGTTGTCTCCCGCACTTGGTCTACATCATGGTCGAACATCTCCCACTCCTTCCTTGCCCCTGCAGCAGGCCAGTTAACTCGTTTCCTTCGAGCCACTCCTGCACAAGTGTTCTCTCCGCGTCTCCTGTTCTCCTGAATGCCTTCCATTTCTGTGTGGTGTCTTGTGTCCTCTGACCAGTGGTGGAATGTAACGGAGTACAAATACTTCGTTACAGTACTTAAGTACATTTTTCACGTATCTGTACTTTACTTAAGTAAAAAATATAGAGTATACTTTGACTTTTACTCCACTACATTTTACAGCTATTTTCTGTACTTTCTACTCCACTACATTTCCAAAATGCACCACGTTACATTTGATGGTTGATCAGTCACCAAAATGCTGTCTTCACAAAAAATATTGGTTGCGTTCGCCTCGGAAGTTTAAACCAATCAGGTGCTGCTATGCCGCCTCAATGACAGCAGAGCGCGTGCATTTAGAAGCGGCAGTGTGATTTGGACAACAGTCGATATGGACTCGGAGACTGAGACCCCTGAGCCGAGCCATCCTTGGCCATATTTAAAAGAGATGTTCATGTTTATGGGCTCCAGGAATGAATCATTTAAATTCCAGTGTCTCAACTGTCTTCCTCAAAAAAAGGAATTACTGGCTTTCAAGAATTCCCCGTCAAATCTGAAGAAACACATTGAGGTAAGCAGAGCTCTTGCTACGCTAAGTTATTTTCTCGGGCTTATCATGTTAGCCAAGGTTATATTATTTTTGTTTACTGACATCATGTTATAAATGCTCTAATCTAGCAGAGTACACGTTAATTTACAGAAATCGCCAGAAAAGAGTACAACGGTGTTTTCATTATTTAGCTAACCTACATAGGAACGTAAGGTGGTAAGCTAGGTTAGCTTGTAGCACATGCTAGCTCGACGCGTCATTTACAATGTAATATAGGGTCTTGTTGGGAAATTTGAATGAATGGACAAGTTTGCACTTACACATAGTAACAATTTGAACCTGTCGGGTGGTAAAAACAAACACTTTAGTGAAAGTAATTTGTCACAGGCACAAGCTCGCTTTGTTTTACTTTTAGCCGCTTAGCGGTCGCGTTACAACGCTCACGTTTAATATGGTCCGGTTCGGTTCCAAGAGTGTTGGTGGGGGGCTGTGAGTTTGCGGACCAACACTGTCCAGTCAATTAATGTAAAACAATGCTGTGCATTTTCTTTTTTTCTGAGTCTGAGCCCACAACTTTTAGCACCACTCCGGCTCCGGCCATTGGTTTTCCAGACAGACTAAAAGCCACAGCGCCATCTACAGTCTGTATCGGAGCATATAACATCGGCACTAACGGGGCACTGAATGAGATGCACAGCTCCAACAATAAAAAGTTATTATGTGGCAGAGAGCGCTTATAATGAATCTATGTGTATGTTTTAAGAAATATATTTTCTCTGTTAGGATATGTTCTACTATATTGTTGATAGAGTGAAAAGAGGTAGAATCATATTTTCAGTGGAGTATTCCTGTAGTACAGGTACTACAGTCACAAAATAATTATACAATGATATATACAATGATATAAATCTTAGATAATATCGCCCAGCCCTAGAATTAAGATTAATTAATTAATTATCATTATTGTTGTTTTATTTTCAGAGAAGGCACAGATCACATCTCCAGCGTTACATATGGACCTGACGCAACGACTACTAAAAGGAAGGAAGCTTGTCTGTTGGCGAAGGTCCTTCAACTAGTAAGCAGCAGAAACTGGTGGTGGCAGACACAAAGGCTTCTCAGAAGACCACAGATGTTGCAGTAATGAACTTTGTTGTTCAGGGTTTGCACCCTTTTGGAGTAGTGGAGCAACCTGGATTCATATCTTTAATGCAGCATATTCACCCAAATTACACAGTGATGTCAATGGACAACTTTAAGAGACAGGATAGAAAAAAAACAGTGCAAATGAAAGCAAAAGTGAAGAATGCTATGCAGAACATTAAATACATCTCAACAACTACAGATTGTTGGATCGCCCATCGTCCAAAGCTTCATAGGTGTTACTGCCCACTGGATCGAGCCAGAAAGCCTGGAGAGATGTTCTGTTGCTCTGGCATGTCAAGAATGAAAGGATCACATACCTATGATGTACTAGCTGAAGCCCTGAATGACATCCACATGGAATACAATATTCGGGAAAAAGATTGTCAGAACTATAACTGACAATGCTTCCAATTTCATCAAGGCTTTTAGGGTTTATGGGTGTGATGAAGAAAGTGCTGCTGATGGGGGGTGTGAAGATGTGAATGATAGTGAGAAGGAAGAAGAAGCTCCAGAAGAAGATCCTGAAGTGGAGACAGAGGCTGTTGAAGTGGAAGCTTTAATGAATGAAGAAGATGACGAGTGTGCAATATCAGCTTCTCCAAAGCATCACCGTTGTGCTTGTCATCTCCTTAACTTGATCTCAACAGTTGATGCCCAAATGCCAACTCCAACGACATCTACAAGAAAATAAGTCGCAGCATTTGCTAAGTGCTCATCACTTTGGAATAGGACCTCTCGCCCTCTACAGCTGCAGAGGTCATTGAGAGGGAATGCAAGCTGCAACTCATTCGACCAGTTGACACTCGGTGGAATTCTTTCTTTTCTTTCTGTTGAACGGATACCGCTAATAATTAGAGAGAGGAGAAGGAGCCATCAGAGCAGTGACCACTGCACTTAAAATCCCATGTAAGTGTGGCTGGAGCAGATACATATGTACGGGTTGAGTAATATTAGAAGTTGACTTACCATCTACCCCCTAGTTTCAGGGCTGCTGTTAAAGTAACTATTATTAACTGCATTGAGATAATTTGGAACATTATCATCTTATCAACCATCTGTTTCATGTTTCTAGAACTAGATCTTAATTTGAGATAGTAGCATTTCATAAGTATAAGTATATTGCACAGCCAAACACATACTCTTGTAAAAACATGATTGGTGACATTAATGTTGTTTTCAGATTTATGCTTATAGACTACATGTTGAAATGTTCAATATAGACTACTTTCTGATATCAAAAATGCCAAATCATAATTTCTGCAATATCAACTTGAGAATATTCTAATATACTTAGATTTTTTCAACTATTTTGATCTTTTATTGATATTCTACATTCAGGTGTTTCATCCATGTCTTACAGGTGCAGCCCTGCAGAATCCTTGCTTTCTTGACTGAATATGTTGCAACCATGGGCCCAATCTCCAAGGCACTGAACATATTGCAGGCAGAGAAGGATGTCCACATGGGATGGCTAGTGCCAACTATAACCCTCCTAAATGTGAAGCTTGACCGCCTGAAGACCTCATCTAGGTTCTGCCAGCCACTGATCACTGCCCTTCAAGAAGGAATACAGCCGTATTTGGAGACATGCTTTCTGACCCTGAACTTGTTGCTCCTGCCATTTTGCTTCCAAAGTTTCAAGCACCTCATGGACAAGCAATGCAGACTTGCTGAAATCGGGTAAGTCACTGAGATGGTTCCTCAATTGCTGTTGTACAGGGAGGGTATTATTCATGTATTAAACCTTGTAAAAGGCAGATCCTGATCATAGTAAGATATAACACTGGATCAGAAAATGTGTTAATAGTCACTAAGGAGGAACAGCACAATGACCTAGTTATCATGATAGGCCGTTCTGTATAGTCTATGGTTATATAGTCCATGTTTATTGGTTTCACACATTTCCTTTATTCTGTCTGGAAATTGTTTTTTATAGGCATGGACTACATCAAGGCCCACTTGGATCTAGAGTCAGTCCCATCACCAGGCAGCCATTCAGGGTCAGAGGAGGAGGACTCTTGGTCTTATGAAGGGAAACGCTTCAAGAAACCACAAGGCAGCTGGACACCTATCTGGCCAGTTCAACGACCTCCATGAATGTCCTCAAGTCAGTGCCCAATGTTCTCAACTTGTCCCTCAAAGTCAACACTCCGGCTGCCTGCCTCAAGAGCATGTGAAAGACTTTTTAGCTCAGCCGGGCAGATTTTTTCTTCAAAAAGAGGCAGACTAGGCTCAAAAAACTTTGAAAACCAACTCTTGTTGAAACTGAACAAAAAGTTCTGGTAATGCAAATGACAATGAAACTGCCATTTTAAAACTGTTGTGCAGAGAAAAAAAAACATGTTTATAGATGAGCCTTGCCAGCATTAAGACTTGTTGAGTTCTCATGTTCATGACATGTCAGAAGTTAAAGAAAAGAAAGGTTTAAAAGAAAATTTCACAGTTGAATTGTTGTGTTGATCAGATGTTGATTAGAATAATTGTTGGCTGCATTATAGGACAAAAAATCTGATCAAATAGGCTAACTTATCGAAAGATTATTCAGAGTCTGTTTTGCTTTGAATAGATTTATAATAAAATAAATGATTTTAATATATAACCGTCTTCTTTATTGGTTTTACCTAATGACATTAGAAAATGCAGATGTTACTACTAGTAATTCTTATACCTCTGCAGATGCCATTAGTAATATTTACAAGCAACAACTTTTGTTTATTGTAAAGGTTAGCTGCATTTGTGCTTACCCTCTGTGATTCATTTCACACTCTATTTTATAATTCTGTTGTTTATTGTTATCTAACAGGGTAATACAGCTCCATACTATGTTTTTATTGAAATATAGGCCTGAACATTAAGAGACAAAACATTGTGTAAGTACTTTTACTTTTAATACTTAAAGTACATTTAAAAGTAAGTACTTACTTACTTTTACTTAAGTAGGATTGTTATGTAGTACTTGTACTTTTACTTGAGTATATATTTTGCTGGTTATCTGTACTTTTACTTAAGTACTGAGTTTCAGTACTTCCTCCACCACTGCCTCTGACCCATCAGCGATGCTGTTCCTGCTTCCCTCTTTGTCGTGTACCTGGAGATTCCGGGGGCTGTGGTTTGCCTCTTGCACCGGCCTCTCCTCCATCTCACCAGGATGCCGTGTGTTGTACATTACGTTAAGGTTGCAGGCATTTCGTTTTTGACTGGTGTATCTTCAGACTGTTTGCGTTTTTGCACATTTTCCCACATCTGCAAACCCGAAGTAAAATCGCTTTGCTGTTCAGTAGTCGATTGTCCGTCATGGGTGGTCATAACAGTGGTCTGTCCTGTGGGCCGATCATCCTCCCCAGCTCTCTCTTGACCCCGGGGGTATCATGTAATATATCATAGCGATTATCAGTGGGCTCCTCCTCACGAAGGAAGTGCTTTGGCCTGCTGAGCCTCCACACCCCTGCTCTGGTCTGTCCCAAATGTCAGATCAATATTTCACATCTTCATATGCTTTATATGATCATCTAAAGTTAATGATAATATTAAAATTAAATTATTTTTACATAATAACCTTCTTCTTTTCCTATTTCTTACCATTATGGTATGGTGTTGCTTTAAAGTAACATACTGCCAAAAAATACTTTTCAGAATTTTCTTCACATTATGTATACTTAGTCTGTTTTATTGCAAAAAATAAACATTACAAACTGTGTTTACTAACTGATATCATGATGTGTTAGCAAACAATGACAGTACTAGCACATTCGGCGCCCTAAACAAGGTTATTATTGTTTTCTATATTTATTGTATTTATTATGAACAAGAACAGGAGCTAATGAGAAATCAACACAGATAAACAACTTAGCTAATATACAATAATAAGAAATTACAAACAATAACAGACTGGTAAATGCAATACAGCCTGTGGCTTTTGCCTTTTCATTTTCACTTTCATCAAAATGCTCTTTCTGTACTCTTAACCTTTTCGCCACTGTTTGTAAATGTCTGTGAGAAAAGAAATGCACTCAACACATTTACATGACATACATTTATTATACCTCAAGGACACACAGGCTACATTGGCTTTCAGAGAAAAACACTGAATATAAAACATAACTTGTTTGTTTACGAGGAAACTCAACAGAGATCACAACCTGTTCAGAGATGTGAATGTCCTGCTCGATCTGTCTCCAGCTGTCCACTGACTCCTGCTTCATAAATATCAATTCTTACATCTATAGAAATGTATAGTGTGCGACCCCTAGAAATTTCCCCCAAGCATTTACTAAATGTGAGGATGAGAAATATTATCTTTGCTTTGCTAATTTCTCAAAAATTTTTTCTGCTAGAACAAAAGTAGCCTACAGGGTGCATTAGCGTAGTGTACAGCCTCTCTGCGGACACGCTCTCTTTTTATTTTTTTAATACAACATTTTGATATTACTATAGTATCTATCTCATACCACTGAGAATTAATCTCATTTCTAATAATGTTGGCTCAAAGCTAAAGATGCACAGATACTGTCAAATTAATAAACTTTCTTTAAAGCTGCATTCAGTAATGTTTCACCACAAGAGGGCAAAAAGACTTCAAAAGACACTGAGGCAGCTCAGCACTGACAAACTGTACCAACATATTGTAATGACAAACCTGATTTTTCCTGCCACCTGACAGTAAATCCTTCAAATAATGACACCGCACAAATTCTAAAAATAAAAAAAAATAAAAAATAAAAAATCAGGGAAGTTACAGCTGACAGAATATTGAATGAATCAACTGAAAAGCTGTTTTGTGTTTCCACTTTACAGAGAATAAATCATCATGTTTAACACCGCTGCTGTAACAGTCTAACTTAATGAGTGGTAGTGGCAGTAGTGTGAGCAGGTGAGGTGTGTGTGTCTGTATCTGCAGAGCTCCAAACGTGGCTATTTAGTCACATTTTGTGACCACGGAGCAGCAGTGCGACCTGCAAATAGTAGTAATATTTGAACTGGAGAGCTGTTAGTTTGTTGCCTGCTCACAGTGAATGTATCCTCACAGTTAAAGACACTGCGGTATCTGTTTAACTGTGCTAAGATCCAACTGCTGACTGGAAGCTTCAAGTCCACAGCAAAAACATCAACACCCCCAGCCTGAGATTAGCTGAGTCATTCAAAATAATTATTATAATGAATTTATTCTAACAATACTTTATAAAATTTCATTTCAGATTAGTTTAAAGGACGTTAAAAAATGTTGGGGTAATATTTTGTAGTACAATAAATCCTTAAAATATTGTAATATTCTTTTAAAGCCATATCACCCAACACTACATTGAAGCATTTATTTTTTGCCCATTGGAAGCCAGCTGAACTTACTTCAGCTGGAAGTACAAGATCTGTTTGGGGAGTCGTGTGTCAACTCCTTTCCTGAGCCTCATGCGGGCTCTACTGGCAGAGCTCAGGCGATGATTGACCTCATGGGCGATGTCAGTTTTTTAGGAGTGGTGTTGTCCACTTCTATGGAGGGATGGGTGGATGGCTGGTTGGGTAGAGGTTTATGTGAGACCTGGGTCGTCTTGATGTTTAGGGTTACTCTAATAATATCAACAGTGCAACCATTGTGCTTCATACTTAATATTGTTAACCAGTCCATTTGTGTCTTATTAATTTTGGCAAAACTGTGTGTGGCGCAGACAAAATATCTTTAAATCTCCATTTGGAAAGATGGAAAATCCAGCCAAATGGACATGTTTCACAAGTGAGTCACTGTGTTGCTCAACACAACAAAGGTCAGCAAGTCACTGTTCTCTAAAGTTAAAGCTGTCAATCTCACATCAAAAGAGATCCCCAAGGTAGGAAGGATTCTATATCTGGATGCTTTTATGTTTGTGACGAAACACTTTGCAACAGTTAAGGCCCAAACCATAGCATTAGGGGATCGAGAGGATACAACGAAAGTCAGAAACAGTGAGAAAGCAACTAACAGTTTTTGGTCATTACATAACCACCAACACAATTAGCACCTATTTGATATCAAACCCAGAATCTGAGATTTCCGTACCATTAAATATTGACTTTAGAGTTCTCCAGGGATAACATTTTTTATACTGGCCAGTGTGAAAGTTAGTGCCAGCCCTGGCTCCCTTGACAAAAAGCCTATGGGATTTTTCCATTGGATTTTGGATTTTTGCAGAGAATAAAACCTGTGGTAAACAAATGTTCATGATACTATAAGTACATGTTTTGTTCTGCAAGATAATATTCACATATGAACAGACTTTTATGATTTTTGATGCCTGAATACAATTACCAGAAGTGAAAAGCTAACATTAGGGTATAAATGAACTACACCATGGTCACATGACTTACTGTCACCGCAACAACAAGGCTGTAAAGCTGTGTTCAACGTGACTCAGTGTGATAAAAATCTGTAGTCTCGTTTAGCCACTTGTTATCAACCATCTTTTTCAAGACACATAAAAGCTTCGACATTCAGAGTGGGCTATTCACTGACTTATTTGATGTCATAGAACAAAACGTGAAAGTCTTTTCAGCTTGTGTTAACCACAGACCTTATTTCAGGCTTCTAACCAAAACACCATTCAAAAAACACATTGACTGTGAGACAAAGAAACCAGTTGTGTTAAAAAGCCAACTGATTTCTGGAGTTCCATTGTATTGAGTGAATGCAACTTTGCTGGTATTAAAAACAAGAAGAAACCTTCCTTCTGCCCAGGTATCTCCTTCCTATACTTTATAGTGTTCATTAACTGTTTGAATATTTGACATTGTAAAAGCCTGTATCATTGCATGTTTTTTATTTGTAAGAGCTGGTTTTAATTATAAAGCAATATCAGAGAAGGCCTACTCATTCTGACTATAAAACAAATGAAACACATCAATTCATTAATAATACATGACATATGTAAACATAATGATTCTATGATCAGTATTTTGACTTAGTTGTCACAGAAGACATTTCAATGGGTTAATTTTCAAGGCAATTTTATAATGGCTTTAATCTTGGACTTTTCATTTTGCTATTACTTGCCTCTAGACACTTTTTATTAATTGAATCCAATTTACAGTCGTGTGGTTCAATTTTACCTCAAGTAAAATTCAAATATTAGTTGGATGTACTGCATCCCATTCGTATTTCAGCCATCTGGTTAAGGAAGACAAAAAATTGATGCAATACATGTAAAACATGGCTCAATGTACTGCTTCTGTCTCTGTTGTGCAGGAAGTATGAGCATCTGTTGGGTTTTGCACACATTGATAAATCTAAAAATGACATTGCTGCAGCCAAAATAAGAGAGGCAAATTGAGCAGAGGCACAAAAACAGTTGTTAAAGAAATAAAGACACGCAAATGCTGTGTAAAATTCTGTGTAGCGTATTTTATTAAATTGTGTTGGCTAAAATTGTAGTGATTATGAGTTAATAAATAACAATTAAGGGTGGGAGAGAAATGGATTCACAGAAGTCCTTATCTTTTGTGATTCACAGAAAATCAATTTTTGTCGTTAATAATGCTATTTTAAAGAAATTAAAAAGGCGGTACTCGACTGTGAGGGCATGGTGCCCGGATGAAGCGCATATTTGATTTAATACGTGGATAATTTGTTTTGCAAGACAAAAGTGCAGTATTTTGTTTAAACCTGATTCACATGCTCTCGAGCACTCTTTTTCTGCTTTTCTTCCTGTTTATCACATAATGAGAAACTAATGAAGCTAATGCCCTCCTTTCTTTTTATTGAATTAAGAATTGGCTTTGCATTGAGAACAGATTCTAAATCAAATTGTGAGATTCCTAAATTTTCCCTCCCCTGATACAGAAATTGATTATCTTATTTTCTCATTAGCCTCATGACATACAAGTGCAGGTATAATCAAAAAAATGGAAAAAATCTGTAAAACACAAAATGAAATCTACCCATCTGCAATAAGTCACGCCCAGTTTCATACTGTATCTTGATGACATAGGTGAAAATATTGCTTGTAATTATTCCATTTATTCATGAGGGGTGCACAGTATTATTATTATTTTTTTTTTTGCTGATATCAGATATGCAGATTATATAACAACTAATTTGGCTGATAATCAATATCAATATATCCACATTTTTCCCCATTCTTTTCATTTTAGTGATCATGAAGTCATTTCTGTTGTGGAATTAACATCGTATTATGCATACTCTTATTATGATGGCACAACAGCAGGGTACATGTTAATTTTTTTAAAAAAAAAAAAGGTTTGTCTTATCAACAGAAATCAGCATTTTGGCCGATTCTGATATTTCATTTTAAAGACAATACCGATGACGCGCCCATATTATCGTGCACCCCTATTATGTAATAAACACCAACAACAAACCTTTCAGACAATGGTCTTTAGGTGTCTCATCAGTTAAAACAGACTGGAAAAACAAGCAGACGAGGCATAGGGCTGGTTTCCCCAGTGGAAGTTAAGTCATTGCCTGTGATCATCATGTGCAATAAGATTGTGCTGGTTCAAAATTGGTAATATGCACCACAAGCAATAAATCAATTCATTTATTTGTCACATGTAGTCATACACACTTAGGGGAAATATTAGGGTGGGCTGGTTGAAATAACAGGTGGGCAACTTGGTCGGTATGTACAGTAGGATGATAGCGAAGCCGAATAGTGGCCTGAAGGCTGCCAATTTGAATTGTAGTCCTGATGACACTGAAAAAAATGGTTTTAGGGTTTATTTAAGAATAGGAATCTCTTTATTGATCTCTAATTTTTTTTTGCAAAATGTTTTTATTGTTTTTGTTTGTAGATCCTAACTTCTACTATAACTATGAGTTTTCCCTAGCAGCACAGAGTTTCTAAACTGAGCGAATATGTGAACTTTCTAAAAACATCCTGCAATTTATATCTTAAAAAGGCAAACCCCTATTGGTGGGAGGGCTCCTGGGGCAGCCGCTGCACCAGGCCAGCTGCTGTACAGGAGCCCAGCCCCAGAGACAGTGCTGTTGCTGCAGCTGCACCTTCAAGACAGGCAGACAAGTGCTCGGCCGTCCTCCCGCCATGCCCAGGTTAACTGTACAGCCAGAGAGAGGGAGTGAGCCGCGATGAATGTACGGTTTTATCTATTTAATTACATCACACAAGAGACAATAATTATTTATCTAGCTTGCTTTTTCCTTTCGTTCAGTGGATGTCTAGTATTAATGTGCTTGTGTTCGTCTTGCCGGTGAACACATTAAAAAGACATAGAATACTGATGAGAGTGGAAGGGCGGTGCTGCTGAACAGAGACCCCGACAGGTGCAGCAGAGACCGAGGAGGGTTATATATTTCCCCGCAGTTCAAAGACAGTCGACAATAAACAGACAGGGTGGCTATGTGAGGTAGGTCAGCTAACTATTTGAGTTAAGCTTAGAGAACACAAAAAAAATAACGATGACAACCAATCACTGACGGAATAGGGCGAGTCTTGTGTGATATCAAGTGGGATTCATAATAACAGTTGGCAAATTTTGGAGGCGGGCTGTAGGCTGCCCACCCAATCATCAGTAAGAAACGATACTGGTGTAGTCTGTTCTATTTTTCCATTGGATAAATGTTTTTTCCTTAACTTTTGATTGGGTGGACAAGATGGAAGTTTGGGTGGGCTGAGCCCACCCCTGCCCATGCCTACAGCCGGCCCCAGGCTGCTGCTTCATAATTGTCCATGCAGTGCGAGTATTTATGACAACCCCAGATGGTTCTTGTAATCCATGGTTTCTGGTTGTGCAATGATTTAACACCAGTTTTGGGTTCAGTTGCTTCTGTTGTTTTGGAAATTAAATCCACCACAGAGTCAGTGAATTAATTCATGTCACTGATGATGTCGATAGAGGTATCCCAAAACAGGCTCCAGACTGATACTGAACTGGTGACACTAATCTTGAAACTGTGCTGATTGCAGAGGTGTTCTGTGCTGCAGGGGTGAAGATGTGTGTGAAGCATCCGTGTTTTCATAGAGATGGACGTCAACTGTAAGGGCAACTTGACTTGGTTCAAGTTCCAATGCCCGTACAATAGCAGGATACTAGTGGGGCAGAGATGGCAGCGTGTTTGATTCCTCTACCAAGACTCTGATGTAGTTACAGTGGTGGACAATAATGAAATGCGTTTACTTAAGAACTGATCTGTATATCCAACATACATGTGGAAATTTGATTTATAGGATTCCATTCACAGGAAGTTTAACAAATGTTATCTCTGTTCCTTAGAAATTGTGAGGAAATGACAAATAATTAAAATGATGGTGGTGGTCCTTTTGTCAATTTATGTTTCTGTGACATTAATTTAGGCTTTGCAGCATACTCAACAAGATTTCATTCTACAGATTCTACAGGCAAGTCAGTGCATTCAATGATTATTTTAGAGTCCGTATGATGTAAATGTATTGTGACAATATACTTGTGTTTAAATAAAACAAGTACTTTGAAGTAGTTTTAAAAGTAAGTACTCCAGTACTTTAACTTGTGTAATGATTCATCTGAGCAACTTTTACTTGTAGTGGAGTATTATTTGACCAGGAGTAGACCTACTTTGACTCAAGTAAGAGAGTTGCATTCTTTGTCCACCACTGTGTAGATATGGATGCAGAGATGGATGCATGGTGCCTGGTGCCTCGAAAACCTCTACATGGCCAATTACCAGCTTAAGCAGGAAGAGCATTTGTAAACTGGTGACTTGATCTTGATTCTTTATTCCTATTTATGACTCATAGCCACATGCCCCCACTGTCTATCACCATGTGGGAGATTTTTAGGCAAGTCTCTCTGTGATAGGAGCAGCTGTACATCCTGTCTATAAGATTCTATGGTGCAGTGATTGTCCTTTTGAGATGTTCCCACCTGGTGGTGTTTATCACTTTTTGGTTATCTGTTTGCCCTAAATGGGTACTGTATTTTTCTGTCAGTTTAGTGGTGTACTGTTTTATTGTTCATGTGGAATGTTCATTAAGATCTTGTTCCTTGTGGTGGTAGTGGAAGATGAGGTATATAATATAAGTCAGTTCATTGTCAGGAGAGAACTAATGTGTGTCTTCTCTCCATGAGCTCATGTATTAAAGGTTCTTGATTCATCACACTGCAGTTATATTTTCTTCAGAGAACTAGCAATTCTCGTATTTTTGGAAGAAATTTCTCTTAGAACCAACAAGTATCAACACCTGCAAAATTGACATCTGTGCCTGTGCCATCATCAAGGTGATGGGGCACTTAAGGTGGCTCCAGAGGCCATATTCACAAATACTCTGAGAATACTCTCGGAGAGCTCGTAATTTAGCCTAAAAATTACTATCTTAGCTTCTTAGCTTAGGAGTGATTCCATTTTCAGAGCAAATCTAAGCAAAGAGGGGCAGAAACTTTCATCTTAGTGAGGAGGTGTGGTTGACCCCGTTGCCAGGTGTGATGCATTCATATAACAGATGTGATTAGTTGTCACAGACGTGCTTTTGTGAGCCTGCAAAGTGTGGATACCCGGTGGAAATGAAATAAAGTGTCACAATGAAAAGTGCCACAATTTGACACTGTAAAAGGGCTTTAGGTGTGATCTCACTGCTGCACTGTTGAATTTTTCCAGTGGCAAATATTTTAGTGTTGTTATACTTTAATATCTGGCATTATAATATTACTGCATTGGTTGGGAGATGTCAGCGCATCTCAAATGAGATCGATCTCAAAATTATTCCTGCACCATCTAATCTGTAGCATTTCATTTACTCACTGTCTTTCAGTGTTTGGAAAATATTTCTATTACGTATTAAATTTTTTAGATTTTCTCATCTGTTTAAGAAACTCTTAAGCCTCTTAAAAGTTCTCACCCCTAATCCCCCCTGATACTGTTTTTCACAGTAGGAGCTCTCTTAAGGGCTTTGATGGTTTGTAAATAACTTTTGTATTTATCAAGACTTAGGAGTGGTTTACACAGCAATGGTTCTTGCATGAAATGCTGAACTGTTGTTGCAGTGTGGCCTTTTGTTCACACGACAGCGACATTTTGGAGGCCTGAAAAAGCAAACTTTTGAAACTGGGTTCCAGAGTGTAATCTTTTGAAAATGCAACCCCCTCTGTCGCCTTGTAAACTGGCAATGCTTGGATCCTGTGAGAACGGTGATATTACCACTGTGCATGTGCGGTTTTCTTCTAAGGTGTGTCATTACAAAGTTACACCGTCAACTACTGTCAGTCTTTTAAAAAAATTTTTAATTAACTTCATTTGTTAACTAACCAACACGCAGCAAACCTTGAACAGAGTTGTATTCCAGAATAAGCATACTCATTGGTTTCTGCAGCTAAAGGTGAGGTGTAATGAAGCCGCATAATATAGACAGCAATATGCTTTGTTCCTCAATAGAATCTAAATGCATCCTGATAAACAATGCAAAAAGAGTGTGTGGGAAGGGGGGTCAAAAGGGTCCACACTCCCGGGCCTCCCAACAGGTAAATCCGGCCCTGTTTAAAACTTTGCTGCTGCTTTTAGAGCAGTGGATCATTGCTTGCAGTTTTTCTGTGATGGAAACACAATAACAAGGTTTCAGCATGTACATGACTGTCATTAAAGTAGATTCTCCCTTAGTTATGATCATTATTTTTTTTTTTACAACACATCATTAAATTGTTTTGCCATTTAAAGCAGTACACAGTCTCTATTGATGTCCATTAGTGTAAAAAGAAAATGAATGCCAATTGTTACACCCTGACCTTTATCCCATTTATGGGCCAATGTAGTCTATCAATAACACAAAGAGAACAGTGGGCAGTAATTATCGGCTTATCGGCTTAAGTATACACAACTCATACAGCTTCTCCGTTTTGCCGCTTGCTAATGATTAGGGTTAGAAAGAGCATAAAGCACGGTCACAGCAACATGATTGGTGTGTTAAATTTGTCAATTTAGGATCACTGTTGAATGGGTTGCTCTTTCTGTGTCTAATCAGTAGTGGCACAGTATTCAGAGGACTAGTTAATTAGAAAGGTTTTGGTGTCACTGAAAGCAAACAACACCGAGCACAGTGTTGTTAAGTCCAAGTACTTTACCATTTAATGCCATGACCTCACTGGGTGAGATGGCTGCATTCCTAATTACATTAGGTTTGGAAACCCAAGGGCACAACTCCGAAACGACACTTGTGTATTGTTGCATCTATGCAGGTATACAGTGTAGCATATGTCATAAATAAAAACATGCTTTTTATTTTATTTTGGGGGAAGGGGATGTGATTCCCAAGATACTCAATTAAAGGCCATGAGCAGTGAGGTGGAAATTAACCCTTTATTATTATTATATTTTGACTTTTTAAATGTTCTTAAAATTCTAAAAAAAAAAAAACCCAAAGTGGTTTGAAAGGGGTATCTCTGATTTTTCAGACAGGAAATAGGAGTGCAATGATCAGACTGAGTTGTGGGGTTTTGCAATGGCTTGGAAGTAGGAAAGCGCAGTTCCCTTCACTGCCTTGTGGGCCAGTGCCAGTGTTTTGAAATGGAGGCAAGTAGGGCTGGACGATATGGCTTTAAAACAATACCACAATATTTTTAGGCGATACACAATATATATCTCGATACTGTGAAATCTAAAATCTGAAATCTTTTATATTTCAGTAGTCTGCTACAGTAGATTAATGAAATTCATAATCATTTATTAACTTTAATTACAATAAGGTTAAAGTAGCTACTGTCATATAATAAAGTTCAAGAAAGTACTGTCATTATTTAGTTAAATAAAACGCTGTCATGATAAAGTTAAAGTTCAGTTATGATAAATTTCAATAAAGAATGGTTATGATGAAAACAAACCAAAAGCGGAGTAACTGGTGCTTTTATTTTGAAGCACTCAGCTCATCTTGGGCAGGAAGGGTTGGGATGTTTATGCTTTGAAATTAACAGCAGTTATTCACTGTGAACTGGAAACAAAGTAATACCTTTCCAGTTCATATATTACAAAGACTTGCAAGTCACACTACTGCTCTATAGTCAAGAAAATGTGACTAAATCATCAAGATTGGAGCTCTGCAGATACAAAAGCACCTGCTTTGCCCGCTAATACTCTCTGCTTAACTGACTTAACTAACCAATGTAACATTAAAATGTTAAATTGGCACTGTTAAACATGATGATTTGTTTACTGTAAGCTAGACACTAACAGCTCTCCAGTTCATATAATAATAGTATTTGCAAGTTGCTCTGATGCTTCCTGGTCGCAAAATGCTACTAAATGATTGCCCTCTGGAGCCCTGCAGTTACAAAAAGACACACCACCTGCTCACACAAAATCACTTAGGAGAGAGTTGTCCACCTGGGCGGAGGAGCGTGTGTGACGTGTAATGTTTGAATCTTTTTTTGTGAGTGTGTCTGTAAGAGGGAGAGAGCCGAAATGCCAAAGTGAGCCTCATGTTGGCCTAATAAAATGAAGTGACAATTTAATGTTCACAATATGGTCATTTTATACATCCCACTTGGAACGAGCAGCGATACATTAATGCAGTCAATATATCGCTCAGTGCTAGATGCTAGCAGTTTACAAAAAAATTGACTAAAATCAGAAATCGAGTTTGGAAATTTAATTTATAGGCCATATCGCCCAGTCCTGGGAGCCAGTGTAGTGAGTTGAGAAGAGGATTAGTGTGGGAAAACTTGGGATGGTTGAATACTAGGCAGACAGCAGCATTCTGGGTTAGCTGCAGAGATCAGACACAGATGCTGGGGCTCCAGTGGTCTAGGTGGGAGATTACAACCACCAGGATGAACACCTGGGTCGTCTCTCTAGTGAGGAAAGGGTGAATTCTCCAGATGTTGTAAAGAAGAAATCTTTAGTGGGCTGCTGCTGCAGTGTTTACATGAACACCAGTTTGTCATTCAAGGTGTCTTCCAGAATGATCTTTGTCAAAGGTGGCACCACCATCGTGTTGTCAACAGAAATGGACAGGTTTAGTGAGGACACTCTTTGCCCAGGAGGAACACAAGCCCAGTTTTGTCCAGAGGGGTGAACTACAAAGCAGGATTAGTGAGCTGGTGAGCTATGTTGAGCCTTAATCCAGTTTTCTTTGCTATGAAGTCTGTTCCCTTTAACTTAACCTGTTTTGGACTACTTTAGGTTCCAGGTTTCCGATTGAAATGTGTTTAATAGCACCTTTAACTAATCAACTCCTCTGAAAAAGAGGGTTGCTCTATAGTCAGTAGTCAATCTATGAGTGACAACGATTCACAGCTAAGGGAATATGGTAAATAAGCAGACTTGTTGAGCTGTAATGTGCAATAACAGCTGCGCTTACTGTATATATTACATTGCAGTTTTTTTTTTGCCACAGGAACCTTCATCAGTGATGCAAAGAATCTGAGCAAGGATATTGTTTATTTGCAAGCTTGTTTTGCTCTCACTGAACTATTGAATATGTTTGTGATGTCCTCTAGTCTATTTTTCCATGCTAGCAGTAAAAGAAGCCTTCTATTAAAGCGCAGGTAGCAGAACATAATACTTCATAATATTATTAGTTTGAATGACGTTGACTTGCATATGAAATGGGGCATATTTCATTTAAACCAACGTTACCATTTTGGATTATATTTTATGCTGGTCCTGATTTCTAGAAGTCTGTTTTACACTGCTGTTATATTATATTAGATATTAAGTGATATTACAGTATATTATTTTTACAGATTATAGTGCAGTGACTAGAAAATTAATTGGTCTATTAGTATTTATCACAAGTAATATTCAATCAATAAAATCATTTCACTTTAAAGAGGCTACAAGGTAAAATAATTACTATGTTTCTAAGGTATGACAGTGTCAGATCTTAATGCAGTTCTTGAGTAGGCCTTAATGTTTAAATCTGCTGCATCAGTTTTAAGGTTTATCAGGTGTAGAAAGAGCAATTGTCAAGTCTGAACACAAGGCATAGGGAGTGCATCACATGGTAAAATAAATACATCGACTTGCATATCTACACAGTATGTCATTTTGTGCCATCATTTCTCTCTTGAAACCAGCAGAGTTGCTTTTCGCTTCTTCTTTTCTTATTCTGCATAGGTGGAAGTAAGCAGCACAAAATCTACCCTTATTGTGCAGTAGAAAAGTGAAATGACTGCCCTTTCATGGAAAAGCACAGAGAGCCTGAGGAAGAAAGCAAGGACAAGTGATAACCACCTTCATGGTAGCCGTCATTGCTGACTGGGGTTTTAGGCTCTTTCAAGCCAACTAACACAAAGAAAGTTCAGCTCTGTTGAACTTGCTTGGTACTATACCACTAAGGTTGAGCTTCAGGCTGTTCCTTGACATCCACTGTCAGATGTCAGCAGGAAAACCAGTTTTAAGTGTCAAATGGGTGAATGACATGGATAGCTGGGTGAGACGCCATGCAGCACTAATTGGCTTGTGTAGAGGGAGAAGAGGAGAGGACCAAGGACTGAGCCATGTGTAATTCCTGTTGTCAGGATGAGAGGTTCAGATGCTGATCCCTTCCATGTAACCTGATAGAAGCGACCTGTCAGGTAGGATGAGTGCAGAGCCTGAGACACCCACTGCTTTGAGCCTTGGGTGTCTGGTGGTCCAGTGTGTGAAATGCAGCAGGCAGGTTTAGGAGCTCACTCTAGCATATTGGAGTGTTTTCTCTAGCAAAGCCATCCAAGCTGTGCAGTCCTGCCAATACTGTGTGCCAGTTGCATGGCCTGTCCAATAGTGGTGGCTGTGGTTCCCTGCGGATCACCACCCCAAGTGCAGCACTTTGGTGTCATTCAGCTCCAGGCAAGGCAGCAGTTTCTGCAGAAAGAACAGCAAAAATCACTGGAAGGCATTCTGTTGGTAGTTAGTCCATACAGTCATTCAGTAACATTCAGATAATTCACTTCACTTATGTGGAGTTGTCTTGTAAAGACAAAGTTATAGTCACATCCACTGCTATTCACCAAAACTCCTTGGGCCTAATGTACCAAAATTTTTGTGGTCTTACCCTAAAATTGAACCGCCTGATCATGAGAAGATGTGGATTCATAGGATCAGCATTCTTCAGTCATATTGGGTTACCTTGGCTTTTGTGAAGAAAAATTAGTTTTTCTTGAATTTCCATGCCAAGTACTTGTACTTTGTGTTAAATAAAGATGGCAAAGACGGGCATGTCCAAGCATTGGCATGTGAAAACCTGGAAATGAGAACAGGCTGTGAAATCTGTTTGAAACCAGAAAAATGAACACATTTAGCTATGGCTGGGTGATATGGCTTTAAAATAATATCATGGTATTTTTCGGCTATATCATGATACACAATATCTATCTCAATATTTTTTAAATGTCTTTTAAACTTATGTTAACTTCTAAATAGAAAATACAAAAATACAAAATTATAAAATGAACTACAGTTACAAATAAAGTAGCAACTGCCTTAAAATCAAGTTACATAAACTACTGTTATATTTAAGTTTAATAAACCATTAGAATGTTAACTAATGTGTAAAGTTAAATAAAATACTGTTATAGTGAAGTTAAGTAAAGTATTGTTAGAATTACATAAATCAAAGCAGGGCCCATGGTGCTTTTCTTTTGAAGGGCCCTGTCTTGGGCCAGAAGTGTTGATGTTTTTGCTGTGGACTGAAGCTTCTAGTCAACAGTTGGATGTAAGTGTCAGCAGAAAGTTAAACTGTAAACACAGTATGAGGATTTACCCACTGCGAGCTGGAAACAAACTAACAGCAGTTCAGTTCATTTATTGCAAAGATTTGTAAGTCGTACTGGTGCTCCATGGTCACAAAATGTGACTAAGTAGTCACAGTATGGAGCTCTGCAAAAGCCCTGCTTTGTGTGTGACTAGAGGAGAAAGAGGGAAAAAACGAAACGCAGATGCAAGTCTCATGCCAGTGACAAAAAAAAGAGATGGTTTATACTTGATGTTTGCACTTATACATCCCACACAGAACAAGCAGCAATGCATAGAGTATATTTGTTTATTCACCCAACCCTAGTTCTATGTCTGACTTTTCATACCCAAACCATATCCAAACAACAGAAGAAGCCCCTCCTTTTGGGTACGAGCTCCTCCTCATTTTGAGCAGGCCGTTTGACGTCAATGTCTTGTGCTGAGTCCCCCGTGTTCAGTATCGCTTTCCAGCTGTTTGTTTGTTTTGGTGCTGTGCATTGTTGAAACACCCCATGAAGTAAACAAAATAAACCCTATAACATATTATGAAATTATGGACTTTTTTTTATCATCAGAGGATATATTTAATTATACCGCGCAGCCCTACATTTAGCTGTGTCAGCAGTGGTGTTACTTGACCACTTTGTTGTTTTGAATGTTTTCTAAACAAAATAATTATACTCTTTCAGAGCAGGGCTGCAGTCTGAAAGACATAAAAACACTGTGAAATCTGATCAATTAAAAATGTTTGACTAATTATTGAGTTCAACAAGGGAGAAATATTTTGGTGATTAATGTACACTTGTTGTAGCAAGTAAAGACATACAATATGCATGGCAATCATATTTAAAGAGCATCTGAGGGGTAAGAATGGAGGACATAGCAGAAATTCTCTCATAGAGGACTAAAGGCAAGGCTTGACAAAAGCTTCATTTGACAATGTTGGATACAAGCCACATTATCACCTCCAACCAGTCTCCAGTTCACCAGCACACCACATATTTTATTGACTTCAGTCAACTAAGAAGAGGGGAGCAAAGCATTAATAATGTCACTCTTACAAAATCTTGTAGCTGCTGCTCTGTATTTGGATGTTCCATGACATTTGGGAGAAAGAGGGTCCCGGCTATCTGATATTTGTAACATGATTTTCAATTTATTACCGCCAGACATTCTGGTATTCAAGGCCAGACACACTGTTACAGCAGCATAGTGGACCTGAAAATATACGCACAAAGGGAGTGTGTTTTTTAATCCAAAAAATCCAAATGTTAGGTGCTCTCAAACATTATTTCATGAAGTGCAAAGGATGTTTTTTTTTTTTTTTTTTTACCACTGGTGAGCATGAAACTACCAGAAGTCAAAGTCAAAAAGTCAAACTCAGCTTTATTGTCAATTTTGACGTGCATGTTAGACATACAGGAATTGAAATTACATTTCTCTCCATGCCCACAGTGCAAAGAAGTACAAAGATAAATAAAGAATAAAAAAATGTATACATAGAGTTAAATAGTTGGGCATTAGAAAGAGAAAAATATAGGACATAATGTATATACGTACCTACATATGCTGTGTATATATATTCACATGGGGGCCATATGGTGCAATGTGGTGGGTGCAAAAGCCAGGGGGTTTTCATTGTATGAGGTAATATATACAGTAAAGCAGCTGAAACATAGTTTGTAGTGCAGTTTTTTGAAACTTAAGGAACAGAAATAGATGTTGGTTGTACAGTACAGTGAAGGTCTTCTTTCTTCAAATTAAGTACAAATGTCAATTTGGACTCAAGGATAAACTGATAAGATTTTGGTGGACATAGGTCACAGTTCAAGGTCACAGTGACCTTTTCTGTCTCAGTCTTGTGAGTGTGATATCTCAAGAACACCTTTAAGGTATTTCTTTTTTTTTTTTTAAGATTATTTTTTTGGGCTTTGAGCCTTCAATGGACAGGACAGTAGAAGCGTGAAAAGGGGAGAAAGAGGGGGTGACTTGCAGCAAAGGGCTGAGGCCGGATTCACGGTGGTTCACATGATATTTTTGGCCATAACTAAAGAACACTCAAGAACCACCTTGTAACTGTACTGATGGTATAGATCTTCTGTGTGTGAAGCATCCATGTTTTCACAGACATGGATGTAAACTGTAACTGCAACTTGACTGCTATGTGGAGGCATACAACCACGTGGTGGTATATCTAGTATTTTTTTTGTTAAAAAAATAATGATCCACAAAGACAGTGTGAAGTAAAGATTGAAACAAACTGAAATGCAAGAGAAATAAATGTAAATGCAATGTGAAATCCCATGTATGTTGGAAGCATTTTATAGAATAAAGTTGTAATTATTCAGATAGGCTTTTTTTAGAGGAAACACAACTTGTCTTAGCAGAAAAAGAACAGGCAGAAATAATGATGGTAATTAATAATAATCATAAAACATTGCTCTTAGCCTGCAATTTAATTTTGTACCAATGTGGGATTCACTGGATTTACTTGACAATGACTACCAACGTCCACTTGACACTGCTGTGTCGCGTGCCTGCTCAAATGTGGGTGATAGACATGATTACCAGACATTTCAGACAGTGTGCCATAGTCTACCAGGGACCTGGCTCTTTTCTTCAAATTAGGGTTAATTTTGCAGTTTCCTCACTAGATTAGGCAATGTAGGACCTCTTAAGCAACCTGATTTTTTTAACTGTAAAAATGGCACCTAGCAACAAAGCTAGTATTTTTGTTGTTTTGAAGGGGGTGGATGGTGCAGTTAATTTTTTTTTTACGCCTTGTATTATTTTAAACACAACATAGTTGCAATATACACATACAGGACTCACAGACATGGAATTGGCAAGATGCTGGAGTGACGGTGCTGCCTGGACACCCCATGCTCAGTTTGTTCAAGGGTACTTCGGCAGTGCACAGGAGACTGAGTCTGTCTGTGTAAAGGTGTATTTTTCTGCAGAGACTCTGCCCCCTGCCTCTATTTTCTTATTTTAGTCATGGCTGGAGGCATATGTTTTCAGGTTGTCCCTCTGTCTGTCCATTCGACATATCTACAGTTGCATGTCCCACTTTCTATCCTTTCCATTCTTGTGGATGTGATATCTCAAGAACATCTTGAAGGAAATCCCGCAAACTTGGCAGTAATGTCCACTTGGACCTGAGGACGATTTGTTTTGCTTTTGGTGGTCAAAGGTCACTGTGACCTCACAAAACATGTTTTTGGCAATAACTGAAAAATTCATACATTATCTCTTATATGACATCATCGCCTTTATTAGCACCTTATCTGCTTATATCTGCTTAATTCTCTTATCAACATTTTACTTATTTATTTATTAAATTATATTCTTGTATTTTCACCCCAATCTGTTTATGTATGCAGTGGTGTTTCGTATTTGAGCTCTAATGTTCTTGATGTTCTTAATTTTGGTTAAGTCATAAGGGGGTGGGGGAGGGGCTGCATGGGTTTCTGATATACAATTTTTTATTTTGTAAAACTTTTAATCTGGAAAGCACTTTGTGCTTAAGCTTGAAAGGTAATATATAAGTAAAGGTGATGATGATGATGATTGATTATTATTATTATTGTTATTTATGACAAAAATTCATACAAATATCTAACTGGTTAAAGTGATGAAGTGATTACATTTTATATCCAAAAGGTCAAAGGTCAGCTTCACTAGGACATCATAATGTTCTGCAAAAACAAATTTCTGGCCATGATTTTACACCATAACTTTGGAGCAGAAGAGGAGACATTTAGTAAGATCCTGAATTGGTGACAGTAATCTTGAAACTGTGCTGATTGTAGATCTTCTGTGCAGCAGGGCTGAAGATGTGTTTGAAGCATCCATGTTTTAGAATTTGAAGCGTCTTTGCAGCAACATCTGTATTTTAATCATTGCCGACTGTCATGGCTGTGTATGAGCTTGGACAGACATGGCTGTAAACTGTAAGTGCACTTGACTGGTTTTGTGGAGGCATAAAATTGCGGTCATTCTTATTTTCTCCTTATTTTGTGTGTTTTGGACGTTTTTGGGTGTGCACCCCCACAGTGCTCAGGCGAGGTCAGGGCTTTATTAAAAAGTAGCAACCAGGTGCTAGACTATAACCAGCAAGCATACAAAAGTCACAGCACTGAAAAAATTAAATACAGCAAGGGGGAATAGCATGTTTACTCATGTTTGAAAAACCTGCGTGCACGAGCTGATTATAGCAGGGCATTGTTACAACTTTTAAAATTCAGTTTCTGCTAATTCCTATATATGTCCCTAAATTCTACACACATGTTAAGTATAAATTTAGCAAACAATTCAGCCTATAAGTTGCTCTTTAAGTGCAGGGCCTTTGAGCTGAAAGACAATTTTTGCGGTTACAGTGAAGCAGTAACGATCTGACCTTGCCCTGAGGAGGCCACTGACAGTCAAGACATTGTCAGCTGCAGAGATGCTCATCCAAAGAGACATGAAGATGATTCAAACCCTCTGCTTCATTTAATGCAGGGGTGACCACCGACACGCCTGCATGAGCTTGACCCTCCTCCCTCTGCCACTCAAGAGGGGCAGGTCAGTGTCACTGACACCCCCCCTATCTCCAGCAAATTAGACTAATCAGAGTCACTACTACTGACTGACTGATTTCGGAGCTTTAATTAAAGCTCTGTCCCCTATTGACAGCAGTTGTGCATGCCAATAATTGGTTAATGCAGGCACATTTTAAATGGCCTTTGCACATGAACAATGCAGTATTATTGACAGAATGAATGACGAAATTGACACTGACAGGGAAATTAGAAAATTAATGTTCTACCCAAGATTTTCAGTCCGGGCTCTCGTAGAGCCATTAGTCAAAGCGGGTTTCCATTGACATGTAGATTGACATTGACCGGAGGAAGTGTTCACTCAGTGGTGACAGTAATAAATGTAAGCCCACTGAAGCACAATGTTATTCAGCTCCACTGCCCGCTTGTTTTATAAAAGGCATCTGTTTTTATTTATGCTCCGACATTATAGAGATTTAAAAGTGGATGGAGAGGGTGCTTAAAAATCCAAACCGTCATCTCCATAATCTCCAGCTCAGTAGGCTCCGCTGGAGTGAAAGAATGAAAATTACAGCCTGTCAGGCATCAATGACATAGAGAAATGGGAAAATGGTTGACTTTTAACAGCCAGCCTTTCCTCTTAGATACCCACAAAAAACATTCTTGCTGGTCCATTTAATATGGTGTCAGGCAAGGTCACTCCCCCTTGGTTATGTCTACTGGGAAATTGAAACTACATTTTCTTAACTGAAGATGAAACGGCACAATAATTGAGGTGAAAGCTTAATTGAGCTGAGGTTCCATAATGTAAGTGTAGTAAAGGCAGGTGTGCATGCTCCACAGCCATATAGAAAATAATATATTTTGTAATTCATGCAGCCGCTGGTCAAAGACTGTTGCACACTGCATGCAGATTCTACAGGTTTTAGTAGAACATTCAAAATTCAGGTATTATAGATGCAATGAGTTAGTACATATTTTTAAAACATTTGTTTCTCATAAGACTAGTTCCAATTTAATAACTTCACTATCCAACATTAGTTTGATATTACTTCTGTAGTGCAAAGGTGAGCACACAGTCTGAGCATGTAGATTGTAGAGATCTCATCAAAAACCCACACTACAGGTGTTTAATGACTTTGCAAAATAAACAAAAGCTAGGATCATGACTTCATTCTCCCCACATGAGTCTAAACAAGTGACAGATTTATAGCTTTGGCAACACCACAGGGGATGTGAGTCAAACAGCATGACTGTACTAAAGTGACCTATTTAGGAAATGAAATGATTTCCTTAAAGGGATAATCAGATGTTTTTTAAGATAGTTTGTACGGGTCAGTTGACCATAGATACTTTATTACTTTATTATTTATAGTAGATGTTGTGAGTGTGAGATACTTTTCTAGTATCAGTATACCATACAACACTAGTAGGTCATAAAGCCCACCCCTCCATGTTAGTGAATGGGACATAGGCCAAAATCAAAACTCAAAGTACACACCAAGAAATGGCAGTCCAGAAAACTAATTGGTGACGTCACGGTAGCCATGTCCATCATTTACACAGTCTGTGGTCTAGAATTTCCAGACCTATGCATGAGAAATCCTAACAGAAACACCTTTTCAGAATCATGCATTATATTTTATCATCATTCCTTATGTGTATATTACCGAAAAATACAATTTTTCCAAATAATATACAGGTCAAATCTCCTCTTCATCCATATCTGATTTTTAAGTGAAAGTGACCTTAACGGACATCAAGCCATTTTTTGAGGGTATAAAAATTAATTATTAATTAATCAATTAATTAATTAATAAATAAAGCTGGATTTTATGGACCCACAGAATGTTTGTTCTCATTTTTTTTACCCAAATGAGTTTTATGCCATTGGTGTGTTTTCAGTTGTGAAACAGAAAATGCACAATAATGTGAAAACTATACACAAATTGAGTGATACAAAAAAATATTACAGACTTGACATTTGAATGAATTATACCTACACCTAATGTCATTTTGGATTATACTGAAGACATTTGAATATTTAGATTTAAAAAATTATAAAAAATAGTCCCAAAAAGTCATCAAATTTAAATTCCATTATTGCTATGCAGTCCTAATGATTGCTGTTGGCAATTAAAGTCCAAGATCTTGGATGCAATCGAAGCTGATCCTGCTGGCAGCTCTCTTGTTATCAGCCAGTCTCACAGACTGAGAGGAGAAGCTGCTACTCAGCTCTAAGTGCTCCGGAGATCCCGATTAAGGTGATGAGCTTAAAATATCAATGTGATGTGCTTGAGACTGTGTTTGAGGTATTTTGACTTTACCATCTGCTAGCATTAGCTGTCAGACATTCCCGACTGCTACCTAGCTACAGCAGACCATGTGTGGCTGGAACATGATGTGTGCAGTTAGCTAACACGAGCTAACGCCTGATTGACTATTCTGTTGGCAAACTCCAATCCACACACGTTTAGAGGCATTTCCCTCTCAAACTATTAATTATTTGCCAAAAATGCAGATGCCAGTGATGCACATTTGTAACATCAAAATGCTGCATTGTGCATTTTGGCGAAAGTCATCGTTAACATTAACCGATGACAGCTGGTGAAACAACTAAAAGATAATTCTGCTCTATCCGCAAATGACAAGATTATTTTTGGGGTATTTCATCACAATAGCACCCCTGGATCAAACCTCGCTACAATATATTTGTCACATATCAAGAAATCAAATTGTATCCACAGATAATATAAGAGAGTCCTCACATAAAACTGTGCCATGTACACAGTAGAAAGAGACCTGCTGGCTTCTGCTGGCAGGTTACATAATGTTTCCCTGTCCGTTTGAAAAAACAGCACATGGCTGGACAGAAACAGTCTTGTTTTGCAGTTAAACAGTACACTAAAACATTTTTCTGAAAACATCCAAGGTGAGGAATGTGCAACACAGAAACAGAATCTTGGTTTAGATTTGATCAGCGCTGCGTAATTTTACCGTTTGATCTTACTGTTTTTTTGTTGTTGTTTTTTTGGCTTGTTGCCCACTTCATGTTCACAAACTCTCACCATAAGCGCTAAACAGGACACTAGTATATGTTTCTATAAACAATTTAGGTTAGAAACATACGCTTAACAGAATTTCTTTTTTTCTTTTCGATAAGCACTGCCCAGTTCAGTGATACCCACCTTATGGCCTGCTGGCCAAATCTGGCCCGCGCTAGCATGCAGGATGGCACCCCAACCACTTATAATTCACAATAAAAATAGTGATTCACATTAGGAATTGTTTTTGTGATTTTTGTGTACATGGGGAGCCAAAGTGCATAAAACAGCATCAAAATAGAGCTTGTTTATCAAAAGAAGTACCAGTGAAGGATCACCTGCATCACCAGACAGATGTCCTAAACATCCTAAAATCCAAGAAATGTCCTAAAATCCTAGAAATGTCCTAATATCCTTGAAACGTCCCAAAAACCTGAAAACGTCCTTAAATCTGAGAAATGTCCCAAAATCCTAGAAATGTCCTCAAATCCAAGAAACGTCCTAAAATCCAAGAAACATTCTTAAGTCCTCAAAACACATTTGGGGCTGCTACGACTGGCCCCTGGCCTCCCATCATTTTGTGAAAGTTGACCCCACAAGTATCTCTGTGGCTGTGGCCTGTGGTTTGAGGAACAGCCCAAAGAGCCAATGAAACTTCACATGTTTTGCTTCAATTTGCATCATCCGGCTGAGTTTCGCCGTGTAATGCAGGCACTGGCTAGATGGCGGGAAGTTTACCACAGTTCATCTTCACATGCTATTCATATTGTTTTGATACAAAGCTGGTTGAAAATCGGTGAAGTATCCCTTTAAAGCTCAGGAATACGTTTTAGATAAAGTAGAGTGTCTGGTTAGAATGCAGTATTGAGCTGTCCTTGGCTTTTAAACATGCGACTGAAGCAGATTTCGATGCACTAGTGTGACCGAGCCTTAGGCAGTATTTAGGAGAGCACCTTTTGCAAATGCTTTTGTTCATTACTTCATGATGTCAAGCTCCCCTAATGCCCAAGTCCTAATGTAATATGTATTTAATTTGTAATGGCAAAGGCACATTGTGAGCACGTCCTCCACTTACTCAAACTGTCAAAGCATTAAATTGAAAGTCAGGATGTCAAAATGCTCATAAAAAACAACCACTTACTATCACTCACTGTGGGCAACTTAATGCATGGTTTCAGGCTATTTCAAGGCTATTTTTATACAACTGCTGTGACTGAGACATCTGTGAGTGTTTCTTGTTGTCCCAAAATCTGCCAGCTTTACATAAAGCCTTCCTATGGATGTTGACATAGGTGTAATTTTCAGTAGCGGATAAAATGTTAATGTTGTAACTGGCGTGTTGCCTGGAAGTGCTCGGATCCTGATGGACAGCCACTTTACAGGGGTGTAATGTACATTGTACAGTCTGACACTTTCACCATCTATACTGCGAGGCTGGTCAGTTTAGTTACCTTACTGCTGAGTGAACAATTTATAGTATTGCAAGATTTAAGGCACATACATGGCAATGAGAGAAACTTAGTGAGTGAAGTCGATGTTATTATCTGTTCTTATTTTATTGGTGACCTTTACAGCTTTTCTTGTATTGATTTTGCAATAAGCTCCTGTCAACATAATACAAGCACTGAGCGCTGAAGAGACCACAGATTTGAATTTCAGAACAGAAATATCTAAAAACATGCCGGAACCCTAGTTAATGTTTTTGTAAATGCATTTACAATTCTCAAGACCTTTTGCATACTTTTTGGTAAATATTATTCTTCTTCTAAATTGACTCTTAACCAGGGTCCCTTGAGGAAGTTCCATGGGGTCCCCAGAATATTGGGTAATATTTTATTTTCACAGTTAAATTCATTATAGCATAGGGGAGGGGGGAAAATTGGTAGAGCATAGTGTTGTGATATTTTTGTGGCAATATTTTATGGAAACATGGCCAGCAAGTATTGACATTTTCAAATATAAATTATGTATGATGTAAATTCCAATTTAACTTTTGGTAGCCTCCTAGAACAATAGAATTAGTTGTTTTTTTTAGTAGAAACTAGATACATGTTGCTGCAAATAGAATTCAATGAAGTGAGATAAACAGAAAACCTTTTCCTATAAGGAAAACAGGTGTTTTTCCTTGATTTGCAATAAATCACAATGTATGTTATCACAATAATTGCACAACGTTTAACATAGCAATGATATTGTATTGCGACACAAGTATTGTGATAATATTGTATCAGGGGAACTCTGGTGATTCCCAACCGCATGTGAGTAAGGTCAGAGATATACTTGCTGTTTTAATTTGCATGCACATATTCGCGCTGCGTCCGGCTGCATCTGGCTGCATCTGGCTGCATCTGGCTGCGTCATGGGCATTTTTGTATATATACTTGCCTATATGTGAAGTGTTACTGGAGGATAGCTCTGGAGGGCACACAAAAGAGCTCAGGCTGTATACAACTACCGGATGCATGGGATATAAACAACAGACATGGCGACACTCGAGGAGGTTACTTTCAGGTTTTTGCTGACATCAAGGCAGAAAAGGTGACAGCAGCAACAACGTTGGTGGTACATCAGGCCTGCAAATTGAGCCCGTCGGGACAATGGGGAGTACGCCTAGCTTATGCTGTGTTTACTCTGTCACATCTGTTCTGCCTACACACTGTCCCTGCTATTTATAGACATTCTGCATCTTATGTCTGCGTCACACAGTGGACATGCCAAACTGAGGCAGAGGACGCACGCAGCCATCATGAGTACGCATAGTTCACAGCAAGAATATACCCAAAGAGTCAATTTATCATCAGTTGAGGGATTCTTGACATGAAAAAGGTTGAGAACCACTGCTCTAGTATGTGATAAGTCGATAACAGATCATAGGTCATTTTTACAGAAACCTGTTGAAGATACAATGTGGCTTTGGAAAATTTCTGACTTTGTCACAGTGGGGTTTTTTTATGATACTTTGTCTTTGGTTGCCACAAGCAGCTGAAAGCAACTCACTGACTGCACGGACTCCTATTCTAATTTAGACTCCTGCTGGAGTTGCAGTTAGGAGGAGCTGTGATGAAATTGTAGAACATCAGCAAACTAAATGTACTGTACACAGCTTCCTAGTCCTAAATTGAGGTCTATTCAGGCCACAGCTGTAACCACACTTTACCATGCAGTTACCATGCAGTTCCCCTGTCCACACACCCAGCTTATTTGAAGCAACAATCATGAGGTTTTGGGGAATCTGATGACTGGAAATCTGCTATTCATTAGTTCATCCCACTATTCTATTGGCTCTGTGTGGTCTCTACCAACTACTGAGAAAAACCCATACCAGACTATTTGGATTTCCTGCCTTCCAAATCAAATTATTTTTTTTTACTTAAAAAATTACTGACTATGACTGATATATCATCAAGAAATCAAAATTTAAGTTCCTGTGTTAGGGCAGTTGCAGTGTGCAGGCCTACTCATAGCAAAAAGAACACGCATGCAATTCAGAATGCAATAAATATGCCTCTTTAGTTTAGTGACTCCACTAAGTCCACTAGAGTAATTTGCTTAATTGTTGTTTGTTTTTGCAGTTTGGAGTTTGGCTGATAGTTTACACTTGATTTATCAAACCTTTTTATTTGCAGTAAACAGCTGTCTGCTGCATTTGGAAACATGGTAAAAGAAGTGAAAGTGAACCATTGAGCTGAAAGATGCCAGCAGGCTCTGTTGAGCTGAGGGGAGCAGCAGATTTGCATGATGATTCTTTTTGGGGTTCACAGTCGTATCTTAACAAGTGCCAATATAAAAGTGTTAGAGGCTCGGACATTATGGTCCTGGTTGACTTGACAGAACGTGACGGTTACTGCTGGTAACAGCAGATGCATTTTAACACAGTTCCCAGAGATTTGTTGGTGATGACACATGTATCAACCAGGGATGAATAGGGATAATCTATGATCAATTAATCAGTCATTAAGAATTGAACTGAACATGTGAAATTTGTATTCAGTATGTTGCTTTGAGCTTTGAGTAAAAACACGTTTGGTATTGTTTGGTTTTAGCAATTTTTATTTTTATTTATTTATTTTTTTCGATTGAAGAATGTACTTACAATTTGCAACCCTAATTTTTTTCATTTTGACAAAATTTAAGACATTCATACAAAAAAATCGACCCCGTAAAAGACACAAATTGATGCCCAGAAATTAACAAGAATACAGGAAATTAAGTGTTTGATGCTCAGATTTTTTTATGGAGTCAGTGTTGAAATTACTAGCAATCGTATTTGCTTTGATCTTTTTTCTTTTTTAATTTGCAGCCTAGTATCATCCTTGAGCAGCTACTCTGTCAGAACTTATGTGCCCGTTTACAGCGCAGTCAAACAAACTGTGGGCTGTTTTTGGTCTTTTTAGGACATTGACAAAGACTAACCTTATAGAATTTAAAATGCAAACAAGTTAGCAAACACTCAAAAAGAGCAACAGTCTGCTCTTCTATTTTTAACTCTTCACTAACTCTTGAGAATAACATTTATTTTTGGCTGGCACATGCTACTTTGTATTTAATAGCTGGTCCAGGCCCCCAGGAAGTGTGTCACGGTTTATGACTAGTTTACGTAGAATTACAAATGCAAACAGTAGAATTACATTTGTAATGTCATCGGGCCCAAAAGGAACTTTTTCTTGAGCCTGTAAGAACCCGCACCCATTTCTTCTTTAAGGAAAATTCTGGTAAATATAAAATAGAACAAATGGGCCGCATGGAACACATTTCTGAAATTCTTTTTGAATTATTACCGTAGCGTCAGAGATCTGAAATGTTACATTTCTGTCACATTGGGGATTTATGATAAATGTATTCCTAATTTTAAAATGAATGAGCTTGAATAATTTTTAATTACATTTTTTTTTTTTAAATAATTTTTGTCCTCCTGGCGTCACATTTCTCTTGATTAAGAGCCCTCAACCGGGCGCGTAATCTCCACAGGGGGCTGGGGGTTGCATCTGCCCCAATATACGAAAGAGAGAAATCTGACAGAACATCCAACAGCATCTGGTTAGAGAGTTAATACTGAAAATGCACAAAATAGTTATTGTTTTGTTTTTATGAAACAAGCCTGAATAGCCCAAAGACTTTGCGCAGGTTGTGTGCGCGGCTTGGGCCGCACATTAAAAACAAAAGTAGGCCTAATAAAAACAAATAACACACCTTAGTGGAACATATTATTATTATATAATATATAAATTATATAATTCAATTAATTCTACATCATTTTTATGTTTACGTCAGTTTAAATATTCTTTGAATTAAGCAATAGAACATCTATTAATTGAATATAAGTGAAGCAGCTTAATAAATGTACCATCCCATTACCATTTTTCTCATTGTGAAAAATTCATCATGAGGTTTTTCATGACTGTTTTAGGGGTTTAAGACCCAATGTGACACATATGTCACCATGATATTTAACTAACATGTTTTACATCATTTTGTTTAATGTGGTAACAACAGCTTAAATATAATATATAATGTGTTATTGAACCATAAGAATTATTAGCTGGGTGAAAACTCACCTTTAGTAACAAAAACAAAAAGCTTTTGAAAATAAGTGCATTTTGTCACATGTGCTCACTGGGCACACCGCCATTTTGGAAGTGATGTTATGGGTACACGAACGCATATAGTGTTATATATGTGTTGCACCTTTGTCACCATGGGTTCTTGTGGGCTAGACGCCGAAAGAGACGTCTCAACCTCCCAAGAAATGATTCATTTTACTGTCAGAGTTTGATCTGTTTGGTCCAATTGATCATCTAGAAGAGCAGCATGATCAAATCATTTTATCCCAATTTAAGTTAGATGAGCAGCAACAGTTGACATTTTTGGGGGGTCACGCGCCACTTTCCTGTACAGGGCCCTGCCTCCATCGCTGTATGAGCTAGTCCTTGACTTTAGCATGTTGGTGCTGGGCATGTCAGTGTGCAGTGGGTTCACTAGAGTGTTTTTCATGAAAACATGTGAGCAGTGAAAGTGAAGTAATCCTTTATATTTGCAGTCAGTAAAACCAGACAAATATGAAAATATGCTAACACACTAAAACCATAAACCTGAGGAGACTTTCAGAATGGTATGATAATTATCTGTGTGTGAGCAAAACTTTGATATTACACATTTTTATTTGGTTCAATAAAGGCTTCCTGTCGATCCAGTAGGAGATTTGCTCATTTTTAACAATTTCAATCAGTTTTGAAAATGTTTACCCCCCAACTGGCATTTAAACTCGTCTAACTTACACTATGATTCATTGACTTACATAAAAATTGTCTTTTCTCTGACTCACTTATTTCTCCAGGTGGAGCCTCTCGTCTGGTCTCTCCCCTGTGTGTGTCACACTCATATTTGATTGGCTGAGTAGCATCACGTGAGATGATTTTAACACATGCAGTTGGTCTGTGAGTTTCATGGTTGCTAAACCAGCACTACAATGCTTCGCAGTTTAAAATGAAAACACTTCATTGAATAATTCTCAAGAATGTATCTGGTCTGGGTCTGGATCAGATGGCATCTGGATCTGGATCCAGGGACTGGAGAGGGGGTGGGGGCAGGTTAACAATGGAGGATGCCTTTTGGTCATTTTGCTAAAAGGGGGACGATGTTCCCTCTTGTCCTCAAATAGCCCACCATGCAGATCTGTGTTTTAAAACAACTTTTTTACTGTAGTCTATTACTAGTCCTGCCAAAAGAAATATTGCTTGGAGATTTTACTTAAGTATTATGGGAAGAAAAGCACTGCACCATTGCTGTATTGTTGTGTACTATTCCATTGTGTACAAAGTAGAATTGCGGCTACATTGGGCAGTTTTTAATTCAGATTTGCACAAAACTTAAGCGATATTTTCGAAATGTTGATAAAACACTATTGCAAGATGACTGTGTTTCCACTGTCACTTTTAAATGCTCCTCTGGCGATAACATTCCAAGAAGCATGGCAATGGATGTTCAAAACATTAGCAGCTTTATTTCTATTGCAGCCACGCACTAGTTGTCATTATTTTCAATTCAAGGCCATGTAGGAGTGTTAAGGAGTGATAATGGAGAGGCAAGCCCCTTGTATTTGGGAGCAGCCATGTAGGAGGGAATTGTGGATTCAAAATTTCCAGATGATCCCCTCAACTTTTGAAGAGTACGATATAATAACACCTCTTGTAGCTCCTGCTGCATCATGGCAGAGGGAGCCAGTTCCTGCCAACAACCGCATAGCCATAGCGTCATGTAAACAATAACAGCCAAAAAAGTGTTTCTGATGCAGTTTTGCCAAATATGGATTTTTGAAATTGCCTGAAATACCACCTCATGCCAGCATAAGACCTTTATTGTTTATTGTTTTCCTTAAGGCTTAATTTAAATTCAAAATTATAATTTGTGCAATTTGAGGGTTAATGGAAACCCACCTACAGTCCCAATCTGTTGGGTTCACAAGAACAGCATTGGTGCATTATAACAAGTGCACTAAATGTATCTTTACAGAATTAAATGGATAATGTTTAATTAACATTTTACATTTAAGTGATGTCCTTATATAATCAGATTTAAATACAGTATCTAAGAGACATGATATCATGCTCATGATGGATCTAATTACAGCAGCAGAATTATTAAGGAATAAGTTAAGTAAGTAAGGATGATAAATGAGTTGCCACTGGAACCCGTCCTCATCCGTTGTGTAATATAGGCCAGAATCATTCCTTCCATATTAATGACACCTGGTATAACTTGGCCCCAGCCAAACACCTTTACCTACATTATTATGATGAGCTGTGGCATTGTGGTGGAGAGCTAAATATAGCTGATGGCTGCTAGGATGGATTGAAGGCGACGTTATATCTAGAAGGGAAATTACTTGAGCTTAATGAAGTACATAACTCATTGCTCACCTGCTGCCCACTATATAGCACACTCAATCTGCAAGGACAGTTTAGAGGGCACTACACACACTTGTAGAGGGTAATAGTTCATTTCCTTGCAGGCTACTCCACTGAGACCTCTTTCCAGCTTGACCCAGTTTGTGGGGGAATTATGACTCAATCATTACTTTTTATGGTTGTTCAGTCATTTTAAAACATAATGGTTTTTGTATTTGCTATATGTCAAATGTTAAGGACCTCTTGCAAAGGCTAATGTAACTTTATGTAGTGAAAGTGACACTAGTGTTAGTGTTAAGATAGTATTAAACATATGCTATAATGCAGTGTTTAAAATAATGCACAGTTCAGCAGTGGTGGAAGAAGTACTGAAAGTCCTTTACTGAAAGGTACAATGTGCTTGGTTTTCCCAAAGAAAAAAAAACCTACAAAAAAGCAATACATAGACAAAAGTTTACAAAAGTAATCACTCTCAGTCATCACTTATGAACCACTAGAAGTGTTTGGGGTGTATTTATCTGCAGAGAGAACACAAGCCAAAAAATATTGGGAACAACTCGGCTATTAAACATTGAATTGAATACATATATACAAGTTTAGATAGTTTGTAAATGGTCAAAATTTTCCCTCTGAATGGTAAAGCATACCATTGAAATACAAGAAAAGTTAACGTACCTCTAATTTTTACTTGAATACATTTCTGGAGTGAATGTACTCAATTACTCTCCATTACTGCAATCAAGTGCTTTACAGCCTCAAACAATCCTCCTATTCATATATTTTGGGCCGGTGTTGTGAATCCTTTCCCAACCTTCCCAAGGCTCCCAATGCCCCGAAATCCTTCTGACAAAGGCATTTGTAGCATCAAAGGCATCTCTGACAAAATAAACCCACAAAGAATGTTCTATCGGAGCACGAAAGAGGGTTAGTGTAGTTTTTCACAGGGTTAACCGTTTCCAAATTGTTGGGGTAGTATATTGGAAGTGAAGGGCGTGCTCCTGGGCGAGAGAGGGGAGAGTGGATGAGAGAGCGGCCCTAATGCGGCATCTCATTACAACCTCTGTCAGGATCCCTCTATTCTACCATCAGCTCCCCTTAACTTGGTAAGAGCCCAACTGTCGTTTCGAGTGAGTGTGCCGCCAAGGAGGCATTTACAAATAAATGAAAAATGTCACATTTGATTTCACTCCTCTCGGACTGCGGCGCCTCAGCTTTGTCACAAACTGTCTTTGTTGTTCTGGTCTCTCGCAGGTCCCGCTCCCGGTCGCTGTGGATAGGTTCTGGCAGGTTCAGGCCCTCTGCGTCTCTCCCAGGGTAAGCCCGCAGACAATGACCTTCCCTTAATGTTGTTGAAACTGATTCCGCCTTTTTTTTTATCTCCCCTCCTGTTCTACTTGTCCTTGAATGGCATGCGAGCTAGCAGGAAGTTGAAGCCGGTTTGCGATGACGGGGAAATAAAGAGCTGGTAAAATGGCGTGGCATGTCGTTTAGGGAGAGTCAGCGTGGTATCGTCTTTAACCCTTGGCTTTGTGGTTCGCCTGGAATGCCCTCTCTATTGCTGCCGCCGCCACCACAAAGGCAGAGAATTAAAGACACACTGCACCTTTTTGATGTCATGTGTTTGCTGAGGTTATTTTCATTCTGTGATTTTGGAAAGAGATGCCGCTTTGCTTTTTAGTGTTTCTTTGAATATTTTTGCGTTTTCTTTGTAGCGCTGTATGATGGCTTTTAAAAATGATTGCAAGATATTATCGCTATAAAAGACAATTTCTCTCATTATATGCTCACAATGGAAATGATATGGTTTATCATCATTACTATCGTGAAGGCATTCATCAAATTTAAAGCTTTAGAGTTAATTTCGATCCATGAAATGTGAAAATGCTCCGCTGAATATTACGAAAAATGACAAAATATTCCGCTGAAATAAACATAGCCTTTTTTAAACACGGATTGATCCGACAAATATTATAGTAATTCAGATTTCTACACGATGCATAATACTAACATTATGTAGGTCTCTGAAACTACAGAATATATGTCAATTTCCTTTTATTACAGTCACTCATTTTACTGTGCAATCCATTGCTGAAGCCATTTTAGATTCTGCTTCACAGTATTCGCCGTATTTATCGGTTTGTGCCTACCAAACACTTTCCTAATCGCTTCAAGGCATGTTTAATCTCATGGACTGAATTCTAATGCAGTTTTGGGGATTTTATTTCCATGACATTAACAGAATTATCATTTTAGAAACATGCCAGTGATGTATAATTATGTGAGCATCACTATATTCAGATATACACAAACCTGTATAAAGATCCCATTATTCCTGCCGCAGCATTCAGTCTCTACTGTAACACATCATCAACATGCTGCCGCTTAATGCATCCGCACCATGTCGACATCAAACACTAGCACGTCTTTAAAGCTCAGATAGGAAGACAGTCTATATGTTATTGTGTGATGTTCGACAGATCCATTATCCTGCAGCGCGTCAACCCTGCTCAACCAGCCAAGTGTTCTTTTTTTTGATGTTTCAAATCACCGCAAGAAATGCCATTTTCATTAAGGATTACCTTCCATCAATCTGCTAATGCAGTCACTTCAAAGAAAAGACCTGCACACTACGAGCACCTCCGATTTCACATCACATCCTGACATATTTATATCCTCAACACTTGTCTGAACACTTGAAAGTATGTATATATGTGTGCTTTCATAAGTCCTTACAAGACTTCACTTCTAACAGTTCTCACGCCTCTTTGAACAATTATTGGCAAGCAAGTGTGGAGAGAGAAAATGCTTGTACTCACCTGCTGCTGCCCTTAACCATCTCTGCACATCAACTAGTGTACGCTCCATAAGGGCACTCACGGAAGTACCATTTGTTGCTTGTAGCAGGTTTTTTTTTTTTTTTTACAGAGTACAAATGCCCCATGCAGGCTTTTTGGAATGGGCTGTTAAGCCTCTTTAGTAGCACTTTAAAGAGTGTGTGTCTGTAGTGGGTGGGATGTTGTAAGGAGTGGGGGGAGACGGACGGCCTGTAAGAAGATCCTGGAGGCAGGACACCCCTGCAGTTTAGAAGCTGTTAATGATGCATGTCGCTCACCAAGGAATCAGTGGACCGAAGCCAGCAGGTTTCTTAGACCAAGTGTGTGAGTGTATGTGTGTGTCTGAGTGGGACACCTGTGGTGCTCTCTGTAGCCGGCCTTACATTAGGCGTCGAGGATGAATAACAAGTAGTAAAGCCTTGGGTTGAATGGACGCAGCACCAGTACCTGACACTGCTGCATTTCTGGAAGAGCAAAGCTGAGGAAGGCTTAGTTGGCTTCTAAATGATCTTAGAAATTAGTACCAAGTTAGATGGATGTGTTGCATTTGATGTGGTGGTTTGCACTTTGGCTTTCTATTGTTTCAAAGGCATGACTGCAACATGTGCAAATGTAGGTGCTGTCAGCCTGACTTGGTCTAACTAATTAGAGAAAAAACACTAGGGGTCTTACAGCAGCAGCCAAAGAGAGGTGTTTTAGGGGGACTCAGGTTACACTGATTCATTTACACACTTGGAGCTGCTCTCACAAACCTTGTCTTTTACTGTAGCGTGTTGAATAACTCTATCAGAGCAGTAAAGGGTTAAATCCCCGCTTATATTGGCCATGACTTCTCAAAGTTATAAAGTGTACTATTTTCTGTTTGAATTTTGTTTTTTTCTATAGATCAATAAATTGTTGGTGATTTTGGATATACAGTGTAGTTGGAGATGATCAATAGTGATCATGTCTCCAAAGGGAATTTGCATTTCCTGTGATAGCTGAGATTTGACCTGCCCTACTTTGCCTTACTCAGGCTCTGATTGGCTCATACTAACATTCTTACCCCAGTCCTAACTTAACCTCATCCAGCCCTGTACCTAGGGCTTCCGTAGTTCACAGTGGGCTGCTCCCCCCCAGCCATGCTTACCTTGTAGAGATACTCACACATGACAACATGACAGCAAGCGTTAATGACAATGAAGAGCACAGTCTCGTCTGTCGTTTGGAACTGGTTCTGTTTTGTGGCGTCAGATCTCGATCAAACCACAGGTCACTGCAAAGTTTGTTTAAAGACTGTTGCAACTAAAGGCAGCAGCACGACCAATTTTTTTTCACCATCTCAAACAGAGGCATGCAGCTAAGTGGGAGAAATGTGTCTCACTCCGAGATGCACAAGAACACATCAGCGCACAAACATACGGTAAAAAGGAGCCGACATTAGTGGAGTCATTTTCCTGTTTTGCTCTGTATGGCAGAAAAGCAAAAGCTGTTTTAACTAAAAAAAAGCTGTACCATATGCAAAACTGTAAAATATGCAATAATGACCCCCAGTATAATGGTAGGGATAACACTAATAATGCTGTCACCTACAGCGGGCATGCTATGACTGCCATGGACGTAGTGACGCACTCCCTATGGCTTTGATGGATATTGAAAACCTGTCTGTTATTAAAAACCTCCAATCTGCTATGCATAATATAAATTGATATTAGTTAAACAAGTCGTCTTGGCAAAATATCTTATAGGTCACACAATATAAGCCTATATAATTTGCTATTAATGAATATTTCCACTGGACTTTGTGGGCGTTTATTTTTTCATACCAGCAAAAGTAAACCCTGGAGGGTCCTAGCAGAACATTCCATGGATGTTGCCAAAGATGTCATTGTCAAAATTTAGAAAGTTAAGACAAGTTGATCAAGTAAACTGAGTTTTTGAGGAGGAGTGGGTGGGTGCATATGCATTCAATTTGCCACTGTCCAGCACAAAGCCCATGTGGTTGATTTGCTGAGAGTGAGTCAGGATTGTTGATGAGTATCCGTGTAAATGTTGCTTAATGATTAAATGTAAATGAGTTCATGAAACGCAGATTTGTTATCACCAATCATTCTGAACCTCTGACCTTAAATGAAAATCAGATGCATACCTTGAGTAATATGTTTAAAGTTACCCCCTGTAGCCAATTCCAGAGTAAGAGAAAAATAACCTTGAGATGTAGAATTGGGAAAGCATGATGTTAATAGAGCTTAGTGGGAATGTGGTTTGAATACATGCCTCTAGCAGTGCGAGCATGTGTGTTATTAGAGCTCAAATCATGAAAAACATGGAGGGTTAGAGGTTAGTGGGGTACAGTGGATATAAAGAAACCTGAAGGCATCACATGAGGTCTGAGAGTCCTGCCCCCTGATTGTCATCTTTGGTTCAATCTATGTAACCTTTATCCATGTACAGCCCATTTGTCAGGACTAATTCCATCAATGCCTGCCCTGCAGCACATTTCAGGATTCGGTTAGTAGCAAACCTCACACACACCCCAAGTGATTCTTAAAATGGACTGAAATGCATCTTCATGAGATACAAGCAAGAATGCTAATACCCAAACATGAAGAGTTGCTTTAGGGACCAGTTCAGTAGATTAATTCTCAGTGCAGAGTTCATTTTCTTGGAGCTGGCTTTCAACCAAAAGTGTCTTATATGCCAGACTTTGGTAATACATCCAGATAATACACACATTATGATTAACATTTAATTTGGCATTAAAATAGGTAATAATAATTAACAATAAATTCATGAAATATCAGAGGTCTCACACATGAATCAATCCAATCATTTACATAAATTACAAACGTCTGACTACATTTACACAGCCTCAGACTGCACACTGCTGCATTTAATGCCAACTCCAAACTTCAATGCCAACTCAAACTGTAAATGTGAGCATCGCGGATACATCTCATGAAACATGGAACTGAAACTGCAGAGCCACACTGTATATCACTGTCAGCAGCACCGTCTTTAGCTATGATGAAGGCAGATTTAGTATAAGACATGGCTGATGAATATCACTGAGCACAGGACAACATGCTTGGTGTCCTTAATGTTGACAAAGACCATGGTGCCTTCTGGAGAAGCAGTGTGTGTGTGTGTGTGTGTGTGTGTGTGTGTGTGTGTGTGTGTGTGTTGGCAAGTGAATGATGAGTTCTATTCACTCAAGGTGACTTTTGAGGAGTCATCCATTTCTCCAGTCATTGTCTCCCATTACTTGCTCCAATGCACCACTTAAGCTACACACACACACGAGCAATCATGGCCTGTTATCTGACTTTAAAGTGTACTTTAACCTATATTGTGGCTGGAATACATAAAAGGCTTAAAAAAATGTTAAAGTGTCTTTAGCTGAAATGGCATGTTCTTATTCCAACATGTTACAGCTTTGCAGTAGACTTCCACATCTGCATATTATGCTCTAAGTATCCTTCTGTGTCTGCTGCATTCTGGGATGTTGCTCCCATGATGTAAACACAAGCACATGGTCAGGTTATACTGCATGGAGTTATGTTTCGGCAAGAAAAGGACATGGCAGCTAACTCTGGGACGGCAACAGAAGCACATGCTGGCACAAGAGGTGGGGATTTGGGGAAGTAGGCACATGGTAAGGTGTAGAAAAAGCATCACATTCAGTCAGGAAGCGAATAGAGGACTCCTGCATGAAAGTCTGGAGTTTGATGGACCCATCCTCCACGGCATCTGCCAACCCTACTGGTGCTGTTTCGCTCTTTATATAACATTGTTTCCAGTGTTTCAACCTGACAGCATTCTATGACGTGTCATGAGAAATGGAACAGGTTCCACCTGGCAAATGATGCCGTCTGTCCGCATTTCACAGTGCTGCGGCAGTTGTTGTCCGGCGGTGTATAATAACACTACGACCAGCTCTGTCCGGCTAGGTTTTAAGATCGATGCCCTCCAGGAGCGTATCGTGGACGCGAAAGGTTGCTTTTGGCGTCGAGATCTTATGCCCAAAGCACTGTGTTTGTATTGAACAACTTCAGAATGGAAAGGGGCTGGTAATGAAGCACCTCTAGATAATAAAGGGTCACTTGTGCCAAACTTTCTTTCATAGTTACTGTATATTAATTGTAATCTGTACACTGATAAGCAATTTGTTGCACAAAAAAACAAACCCAGCTGATTTTCAGAGAAAGGTTAGATGTTTCTTAAGCTGATTTAGGGAGACAACATGCTAACAATTACAAATGAGCTACAAAAGAGAACTTTCCCTTTATATTCAGCATCTGGATTGATCTAATGATAGGCTTGTTTTACAAAGCGGTGCATGATCTTCTGTGTATGCTCCCACAGGGCATGTTATGACTGACCCTACCTTGCTTTCTGCTCTACTTTATACTTCCTATCACTACAGCTGCGAACTCCCATTGCTAATCAGCTTCAAAGACACCCACTGTGTTTATGTAACTGATTCCCTGTCAGACTGCTGGTAGTCTCTGCTGCAACAGTATGAATACTTTTTCCTCTAATATTTGTAGTGATATATTACATTGTTTAGCACTCCAAACAACTTGACCTTCAATCTAGCTATAGCTGTGTGTACAGAGAGAGCCTTGGTGCATTTCACCAATAAAAAATTGGTCTTTTCATAAAAATTGGCTGTCTATGGAGTTGAAAGACGCATATACTTTTAAAAATGATGCTAGATGACCAGAGCAAACAGAGAAAAAGGACTGTCGCATTCAGCTTTGCTCAAGAGGTAGAAAACCTACAACTACCTAACTACTAACTAGAATGCACTGCACTGTACTGGACCAATAAATGCTCCCGCTGGTGGGTCATATAATGTGAACTTGGCCTTTTGACACTATGGCGACTGGCTGGTAACATATGATCTCGTATTACAGTGAACTCTTTAAAAGCTGATCAAACTGGCTTGACCTATTAAGACAAAAAATTAGAAAGAAGGCAGTGAGTAACTTAACAAGACATGACTTCAAAAATTACAAGAAATCAAAAGAAGTTACAAGAAAATTATCTGAAATTAATAGAGACAAGCAACATATATGTTGTATATATATATATGTACATTTGTTTTTTCTCTCAAACTTTTAATATACAATTTACAATAAATATAAATATATTTTTCTTTATATTTTCCATAGCTACTTGATCATTTTCTAATGATTTTTCCCTTTATTTATTTTTTTATTTATTTTTAGCCTAGGTCATTTTTTGCCACCTTTTACAAATTTTCTGCAGTTCACTGAACATTTCATGGCAAGTTGCTGATTGTCTTTTCTCCCGTGTTTTTTTTTTCTTTTAAGAACATCAAACCTGCTCTCGGGCTCAAAGGTTTTAGTACTTGTTAAGGAACTGAAAAGCAGCATGAGAAAATTGATGTTGATCCAGGTTTCAAGGGGTTAAAAAGTAATCCAAAAACATGTTTCTGAAACATTTAAACGAAAAATATGCAACTAACTAACATAATCTTACTTTACATTTGATCAGTGCTGCTTAATTTAAATGTTTGATCTCAGTTTTATCGGCCTCTGTTCTGAAACAGCATGGGGACCACTTCCTGTTGGCAAAGTCCTGCTATTACAACTAAATGGGAGACTAAAATATGTTTCTGAATACATTTTAGGTGATATATTAGGTATTTGATGAGCCCTTCTTGGTATTACTGTTTGATTAGACTTTGGTCCCAGTTTGAATGAGAGACAGGGAGAGAGGGAGACAGGTGGTGGCAAGGATTGCAGGAAATATGAAAATGAGCGTATAATGCGTGTAAAAGCCAGAGAGCCAGTGAACACTGACAAACACTGGCATAAAATATGTCATGTGGTTTCACTGTGTGGGGATGACCAGAAACATGTAGTGAAGTCAGTGACGTGGTAGGCATTGCGGAGCCAGACTACTGCTCATTAGTTTTTCTTCTTTCACTTTATGCATGCATGCACGTGCTCAGGCACACTTACATTACTTAATATCAAGGAAATTCTCATCAGTGATGATATAGTGTTGGCATACAGTGGCAGACAAAATAACTGGTTCTGAAATGTAACTCCTCAGCAGCAGTAACCTCTGTTCAGTATCAAAAGGAAACCACACACACACACACACACACACACACACACACACACACACACACACACACACAGAGCGACCAACTTATGTTTCTGTCTCACATTTAGCTACCGACAATAAAAAACACAGGTCAATTTGATATCAAGTCAAACATAAACATACACAGAATCACCACTTTGTTGACCGAGGCTACTTTCAGATAACATTCATCTGTCAATCTTCCCTGGTGAAAACATTACTTACAAGGTTGTAAAACTTCTCTTTATGAGCCGGATAGCCGTAGCCATACAGCCGCTGACTGTAGCACTGCCACATACTGTATAGTGCCAATCTTTTGTTTTGTAGCCATCGGTTTAAAAACACTTTGTCTCTTTTGTTGATGTACTGTAGGTCGCTTATGGCTAAGGTAGTCCTCCCTCTTGCTGTAATTTCCTTTCTGCTTTGAAAATCTTATTTTGCAGAATCATTTGGTCCTGAGCTGTCTGCAGTGGCCACCACGTAGTGACGTTCAAATCCAACTGCACACATTTCCAGTGTGGAGTCTCAGTTGTATGCAACACATAACAAAGAGCATTTCTGGCATATTTTGCAATAAGGCACAGAAGAGTTTTGCTTTTTGATGTTAATGTTTTAGGATACAGGATTGAAGTGCGCATGTGCAACATGATTTTTTGGCTCATGTTAACAGTTAATGGTGGACTAAAAGGACTGCTTTTCTCCCAATCATTTTCATACTTGCTGATGCTCAACTGCCATATTTTTTCATTGTAATGTCTTAACTGTTGAAGTAATAAACATTTTAAAGATAGAAAACACAATAATAAACAGTGATATATCAAGTTTATTTTATGGAATACTGTTGATTTAGAAAATGTGATTTACAATTGACAGCACGTCACTGGGAGGAGGGTTCTGAGGCTCAGATAGAGGGAAGTTTACCACATTTTATATACACATACCACACATATTGTTTGGATACAAAGTTGGGTAAAAATTGGCAAAGTATCCCTTTAAGAATGTGATCTGTTTAACACCATTTAACCTACAAAAATGGTAAAACTGGGAAAGGCTTGTTTTGGAAGCAATAAACAACTTGACTGCCCAGAAGAACTTGTAAAGCTGAATAAAAAGGAAACAAATAGGTTTTAAGATGCCCTTTAACTATTCTGACTTCGACGACTGATCTAATGCTTTAGGGAGTTTTAACCCACAGTTTGTCTGCAGCTGCAGCAAAAGCCCTGTCACCTATCAGACTTAACCTGGACCTATAAAACCCCAAGAGGCCCCTGATTAATGGACCTGCAGGACCTAATAGTTCTGCACAGAGACAGATTTACCACAAACCCATATAGTGTTTTCTGCACCTTGATGCAAGATGATATTTTCTTTGCTCAAGGCAACAGTTTCACTGTGTTGCACAACACTGCTTTGACACAAAGGGGCACATAGATTGTTTTTTGTGTCAGCCTGAAGCTGTAGCTCCCGTCTCTACAATCAGCAGGCTTATCAAATGTATAGTCGCCACACTGCAGCCCGTAACAACAGCTCAAAAATATATGAAAGCTGTCTCCACTGCTGTTGAATATTTTCCGAGGAGCAGGCAAAGGATACGGAGACTTTATCACTCACATCTGCATTACCTTGAAAATATCCAGTGTTTTCTAATCCCATAAAATCTGTCCTCTGTGTAGTTTGCATAACTGTGTAATATGAAACTTTTTTGTTGAAAATTTAAATATGAATCCTGATAGGAAAAAATCCAAAGCTTAACATGCTGCAGATGTGTTTCCCTCTGTATGAACACCCAAGAGTTGTTGGTTAGTTGTTCGGCCCATCAAACACTGCCAGAGCTGATGATATTTCCATTTATCTACTGTTTATGATGTGAGTTTTGCTTTTTCTATCATTACATTTTCATTCAGAATCCAGAAAATGACTGAAGAAAGAGAGATCTTATCTTTAGTTCTTTACACTTTCAATGCAGTTACTGCCTTTCCAGTCAATAGGTTTAAAAGCTAAGAAACAACCAAACAAAATGTCCAGAATGTAGGGCTTGGCGATATGGCTGAAATATAAAATCTCAGATTTTTTCACACCAAACTCGATTTACATTTGTAATAGATTTTTTCCCCTCTTAAAAACAACCTACAAATGACAAAGAAATTACTCAAAACAAGTTTTGCTTTGATTCTGATGATGAAAATTAAAAGGGCAAATTAAAAAATGTAGAGGCTTCAATTCAGCAATGCATATTGTACAGTTTTGCAGTTAAGACAGCATCATCATCATCATTCAACATTAGTTACATGTTAACAAATAAAGCCATTGGTTTTTGGTGGAAACCACATTCCCTCCAGCTCTCTGTGATCTTTTCATGTGTGCAGCTGTACAGATGAGGCAGAGCGACTTGGTAGCACATACCTGGGGTGGATAGATTTCAGCTTGTGGATAAACCTGCAGGCTTTTCCACTGAATGTATGGACACTGTATCTTTACTGATATGCAGTACAACTGCATCAGTAACAGCTTTGCACTTCCCTGTCATACGGGACACAACGGGAAAATGATTCCACTAATGTCAGTTGCTTTTTACTGGGTGTTTGTGGGCTGATGTAGTCTTGTGCATCTCCGAGTGAGACACATTTCTCCCACTAGGCTGCTGCCTCTGTTTGAGATCGTGAAATAAATCAGTCATGCTGCTGCTTTGTAGTTGCGACAGCCTTTAAACAAACTTTGCAGAGGACTGTGGTTTGCTCCAGATCGAACGCCACAAAACCGAACCAGTTCCAAACAACTGACGAGACTCCTCATTGTTACCTTTTGCCCAACTGCCTCTCTTTTAACCTCGAAAGCTATATGCTCATTGAGGACTTCTTCGGCCTGTCTGCTTCCAGACTAAGAAGTGAAGGGAGCTGACTGTGTAGGCATCGTGGGCGGTCACGTTCCTACCACAAATATACCTACTTAGAATTTTTCGCACTCCATCTGTGACACTTTGTATGACAGCTGTGGTTATCATCACCAAAATGTGGAATTGTCCTTATTTCATGTTTGCTCCTTTATATTGGATTTGTTTTTTAATTTAAAAAAAAGAAAAAAGCTTGAGAAAAAAAATGTTAAAATTACAGGACAAAGAAAATTCATTTTGTGGGTTGAATGGATTTGAATTTAGTCAACACATCAAATGTATGGTCCCTTTCATAGACCATTCACAAAGGCTTTTTATACCATGTGCATAATAATAACAATAATAATAATAATAATAATAATAATAATAACAATAATAATAATAATAATAATAATAATAATGATGATGATAATACTGCTCTGAAAATACCAACTTGCTATCTGAGGAAGTGCTGTTGTGAACTTACTCAGGTGTCATTATCTTTTTCTGATTAATTAAAGGACCAAACAAACGGTTCCTGGGGGAGTATAGCAGTGCCACCACAAAGAGTGTTTGATGTTTGGAGGAGGTCCCATGTTTTACTTACACTTACCTGGGGCCATATTTCATGGTCCAGGTTTACTGATCAAACTAATAAACTTTGATGAATTAAAACCCAGAACAACCTCAAACCTACTACATGAACTTGATATTAAAGGCATTTTCTCAGTTCTACTCTATATTACTCTACTACAATAAATCTGCCTTGTACCTTATATATGTATATATATATATATATATATATATATATATATATATATATATATATATATATATATATATATATATATATATATATATATATATATATATATATATATATATATATATATATATATATATATATATATATATATATATATATATATATATATATATATATATATATATATATATATATATATGTATATATATATACTATATCATATTACTCTGTTCAGAGATAATCAGAGAATCACCTGCTTTTATCCTGCCACAGAAAAAATACTTTTTTACATCTTTTTTTGCCCCTGAATAAAGAGCATAAAATAGCCATAGGTGATAAATATTTCAACTTTGTTTCTAAGAGATCACTCATTCTTTTAGATTGGTAAATCTAAATACAACATTACCCATAAGCCTCAGTGGTCATTTCTATGTTGCAAATTCCAGCAGAAAATCCATGCTGTAATAGAGGCTTTTCTTGTTGTGTTGAAGTGCTGAATGAATCAAAATTGGCCAAGAATCTATATGGTTTAAACTGCTAAATTAAATATCTTCCTCCCTTATAAACAACTTGGGAAGCATCCTTTCAAGTTAGGTGGTTGAATATTTCCTTTCTACAATGCATCTTGGGAGTCGTAGTTGATGTTTTTGTACGTTTGCCTTTATAAAAAAAAAAGAAGCATATGTTTTTTAATACAGTTGCTGGAGAGTTTCATGTGCATTCAAGCCTTGGGAAGTACAGCTACCAATCATTAATAATGTCAGTGCAAACACAAAAGTGATTTACACCTTCAGAGCCCTAATATGCCTGAAAGAGCAAGAAAGCAGGGTACCTGAATTGCACACAGAGCATCTGTGGACTTGTATTATCCTCTAAAAATATATGCATATTATCATATGCACAGTGATGTTTTAATAACCAATACATTGTACACTCACCTTTTAACCCTTTGATATCTGAGGCAACATTACTTTCCTTGTGCTGCTTTTAGATGCCTTGCACAAGTATATCACTTTTTGAACCCTGAGCAAATTGAAGCACTACCTACAAAAATGGGAAAAAAGGCAATGAGCAAATTTGAATTAAACATTTACAAATTATAAGAAATTATTTTTAGGAAGCGAAGACAAATAATGTCGGGGAAAAAAACAAGACACCGATTAACATAATTACATATGTAAAATTAATTTACAAAATTATTATTATATTTTTAAGTACTTATAATTGACTAATTTTCAGGTAATTTTGGTATACTTTTCATTATTTTCAAGTCACTTCTTTTCAATTATTCATTTCAAATTAAACCAATTTGCTCACGTTTCAAAGGGGTAAACCAGAAATTCTAAACAAACAAACAAACATCTATTACTATTACTTGATTTGAAAAATGCATATTTAAAGTCGGTCAACTTTTATTAGATAATATTATGAAATTTTAACATAAAGTGCAGGAATACTTTTCTAATAATTGTATTACCTGAACATTGGCATGTTTTTTTCCGTGTTAATATGTTATTTACAGCAAACAATAGTGTTCAGCCCCTGAAGAAGCCTTATTTCTGTCAGCATTGTGTAGTCACCTCCGGGTTGTGCAGGCAAAGCAATTTCCCTCTTCAGAATTACTAAGAATTGTCAGGGAAGAATCCTTTGTCACCATGTATGACAAGCTACAACATATCAATGCAGTAATCTCCCTCACAAAAGGTTAGCTTTGCATTATAATTGCCGCTGACATTTTCCACTTAACTTGCAGGCAGGGGCGAGTCATGCAGTTGGGATCAGCTGTGTGCAGACTGACTGACTCACTTTTTGTCTTCTTTTACTTCCATGGTTCTGTCAGTACATGGCAAAGACTCAGTCAGTGGATTGAACTTGAACATGTATCAGTTTCATGTTTAACCCTTAGGGATTGTTTGGTGCATTTTTCATTCTTTTTTTCATTCTTCATATTTTAGTAATATTGGCTATCTTCATGCATATGGCATCAATTTTGGCAAGATTGTGTATTTTTGATTGATCATGAAATTTCCAGCTCAGCTCATACAATAAGTCCAAAATACACCGTGGAAACTAAATTGTTACATTCATACTGCGCAAAGTGCAAAAAATATGCCATTGAAACCCATTCAATTGCAATTTTTGACCCCACAGCCATCAAAGCATGAAAACATGCATTGAATTATTTCTGGGTATTCTATTTGTAGTTTTAACTGTTTTCCACCTGAATATGTCATTTTTACCATATTTGGCATTTGGAGAAAACACATGCTATTTGCACTAGTTGCACTGTCACAATCAATGTTGCTGCTAATCATTAGCATATCCCAGCCTGTCATCATCCAAAAAAAAAAAAATCTACTTAGCATTTAGTATATTGAAAATACTCTGTTTTTCCTTTTTTCTTTTCTTTTTTTCTAAATCTCAAAACATGGTGGCATCATCACCTGGCATTTAAATGGTCTTTCTGAAAACTAATGAATATATGATATTTATGATTAGGACTGATGTTGGTAAAAAAAACAACAACAAAAAAAAACAATAAAAGTAGAAAATAATATTAATGTATAATATTTTTAAAAGCTTGATTTTGAAAAGCGCATTTTCTGCACAGAGCGATGTGAGTGTGTGTAATATTAAAGTGGGCTCTATGGTTTAAATATAGAAAAAAAACTGACAATGCCTGTCAGTTTTGTGCCTGTTTGGTTGGATTCATCCACCTCCTGCATTTCACCTCCAGCCAAATGCTTGCTGGGCTCTCTCAGCACTCTTCCCTCACTTTGCTCTGTTTCTCTCTATCTTTTTGTATCAATTTCTGACTCTCCTTCTCAGTCTCTTCTCGACCTTATCGCATCCCACAATGACACATAACTCAGCAGCACACCTGCGATCCGTGACAGCTGAGCCCCTGGCCTGGTGCAGTGCTGTCACTCAGCTAGCTAACTGCCATTAAACAGCATGACCCTGCCGCCCCATTAGGCCTGAGTCAGATGGGAGTGTCAAACCATTCCCCCATGCTCCTCGCTGCTTGGTGCTGCTCTGCACATGTGATCTTGGTAGACTTGAACCAGAAGAACGAGGCTGTTCAGTTTACAGTAACATTAGAGAGGCTGAGAGCAGTTGTGAAGAGGAGACAGATTTGTTTATGTTACTCTAAATTAGGTCAACTCTTTAAATCCTTAAAGTGCTTCAGGAGGTTAAGTGATAAAAGAAACAAAGAAAAACATGGTGGCAGAAAAAAAGGGCCGAAGTGCTGCTGTGCTTCTACTGCTCATTAGCATACAAACAAAGCACATACCAGCCCGTTCTAATTTCTAAGTTGTCAAATACTGCTTTTGCAGTGTTTCCTGTGTAAGAGCCCGATTCCTTTTTCATCTGTATTGACTGCTGATGTCATCAGCTGACAACATTGGCATACAGAACCTGCCAGGTACGCATGATGTGCCACCGGATGGCGTCAGGTGAAAGCACTTCTGGTAGGAACACAATTTAAGGGGTGCAAAGGCATCTATAGGGCAGATAGAAGCAGCAGTGGATGGATCCTAGACACCCAGGACTTTAATGCAGCAGTCTTGTGATTGCTTTCTGTCTGTATGTGATGTTTTTTTCAAGACCTTACCTTGTGCCTCCTTCCCCTTATCCTAACCACTTGTGCCGGCATGTGTGTTTGTTGACATCCTAGTGTTGGTTGCCATGTGCTTGTGTTGTCTAAACTTAACCATGTGCAGTGTAATCCCACCATGTGTTTGTGTTGACATCACAGAAGCTGCATCTCGAAACGTAAACAGTAGACACAAAAGGATACCGAGAGCATAATATATAGATGGGGAAGTTCACTGCAAAGCTGCAACATGTGACAATTTTAGATGAAAACATGGAGGAATCATTAGACGTACTATAATTATGTCTTGCACACATTAAATTGATTTCATTTTGCACATTTCTGACAGATCCAGAACAATCAGTCATAATAATCATAATAATATCTCATTCGGGCATTCAAAAATCACTTTGTAAAAAGCTATTTTGACAGTTTAGAGTGTGCTACCAACATAAACCTTAGACACAAGTTTGTTTCATTCCCTGAGGGAGCACAACATCTTCCACAGATATTTCTCAGGATCTTCCTTGATTTTGTCTCTGTATTTTTTTGACCGTTGGTTTAGCTGGGGCCATGTTGACATCTTCAAACAAAAATAATGTAAATTACAGTTGGTCACTGTTCAATTATGTATCATAGTAAAGTAGGAAATAGTAAATTAAGATAATATATTCTAGTTATAAGGTAATAAACAGATAAATTGTCATTACCATCACTGATTGTCATTACCATCACAGTCACTTGTGTGATGGTAATGACACGTGATGGTAATGACAATTTTCACTTTTTGCAGAAAATGTTGGCTAAGTTTTAGACTTGCTTGGCTAACTGGTTAGCTAGCATACAATGTACACTGAATATATGTAAATAAAGTGAAATTTTCTATTAATGAATTAAAATACTCAAATAGTAACTTGTTTGGTAATGACGCCTCATAAACATACTCTCAAATCAGGATTTATAAAACATCAAATTACTCACATATGTGGGCATCAAAAAATCAGGCTTCTGCCTCATGTCTGGGAATGTCCATCTGGAGCATCTAATTTGCATGCAACAATGTATGTAACTATTTGAAAAAAAACTTTATTGCTCTCAAAAATGTTGAGTGTGATGGTAATGACAGATGTATGAGGGACAGCGATATCTAACTGTAAATAAATTGCAAATTGAACAAATATAGACTATATGAATTTGAAAAATGGCTTTTTAAGTTGTTATGAGGAAATGAAAAGTAAAGTTTTAATGAATTTAGCACTTTTTATTGCTTTATTATAGAGGGATGTCAACAAGTCTGGGTTGGGGACAAGCCCAAAACAGTAAAATTCTTTCACATTTGAATTTTCAACACACTGAAAAAATATTAAAATATCATCATTGAGACACAGTTATTTTTTTCATAGCTACTACAACCTAATTTTAACAAATACAATGATTGTTTTTTCTAAAAAACATTTTTTTCTTGAAAATCTACCCTGGGGACAGAAAAACTCCCTTAATTGAAGAATCACCCATATATTCTATTACTGTTCATAAATCACCAAGTATGTTTAGTATTCAGATGTGTGTAAAATTATTACGTTGAACATGGCTATGCTGTCAGGTGCACAGAACGCACTGGAGACACCTCAAAGGCTGCCATACTCACTGTATCTTTTCCAGTCACTCCACTCGACACATCTTCTCGACCTTTCACATATGGATTGTGTAACTTGGCAAAGACAGTGGAGTGCAGTTATTTTTTTTGGCCTCCATTTTTAGATCAGACCTTTTTTTTAATTTAAGGTATGTCCTGTTTGATGAAGCATTAAATGCAGTGACTTTTTTCACTCACAGCCTTTCTATTGTGACTCTACCAACCATCAAACTATGTATGTACACCCACAAGCACCGCTGTGTCAGAAAAAAAGTTTCTTGATCTTTCCTCCAGTTGTTGCCTTTCATCACCATAAAAAGCCACTGATCAACAGGCTAATTTCTGTGCATCAGCATTCATGAAGTGCTTTGCATTGACCATTTCTGGTAGAATGTTGGCATGTAGAGGATGGGATATGAGACTGATCCACATGCAGGCAATTCTGAGTTGATTTGTGATTTATACAAAAAAATCATGCACTGGAAGGCATATGCATGATTTTGTAAATCAGAATATTTTTTGACGTAAGCACATTTTCTGGGTGGCACGGTGGTTGGGGCGAGGTACGGATCTTGGGTGGGCGGGCCCTTTTTTGCAGAGTTGTTCTCTTGTTTCAGCGAGGGTTGTCACCGGGTTCCCTGGCTTCCTCCCACAGTCCAAAGACTTGCAAGTTAATGGATGACTCTAAACTCTAACTCTATAGCCATAGGTATGAATGTGAGCGTGAAAGGTTGTCTCTGTGTCACCCATGCGATAGTCTGGTGACCTGTCCAGGGTTGACCCTGCTATCCAGCTGATAGGCTCCGGGCCCCCTGCGACCCTTAAGAGGATAAGTGGTAAAGGTGACTTAATGAATGAACGTACATTTCCTTATTTGTATGTACACAAACATTTAATGTGGATTCTCCACAGAGTTTAACAAATGAGCCCCTAGAATTGCTGCTGTGCTTATACTGTCCATTGGCATGTGGCAGAATGCCATGCTGGTGTACTGTAGTGTTTTGCAAATCAACCATGTGGAGTTTGGTCTAAGTGTGTTTAGGCTAACCCTTTAGCCAGATAAGAGCACTGATGGATGGATCTGCAAGAAAACTGGTTTATGATCCACCTTAACCCTAGATGGTTAAAGACCACCTGCTATCATTAACAACAAAAAATCATTAGGAACTTTTTTGAAAGATTTTTTCAATAATAAGTTTTGCAACATCTTCATTTTAAAATATGATTAATTATAATTAGTTATTAATTATAATTCCCCAATGTGCAATTTTTTTTTTTTAACCTCTAGCTTTCTGGACGTTTTTCAGTAGTTTTATGATCATTTTGTAAGAATTGTCACCAATTAAAAAAAAAAAAAGTTAAAAGACAATTTAATGTTAATCATTTTAATGTCACTGTAAACAGCTGTTGTGTATTACAGTCACGTCCAACCTTGGCACTGAACTAGGGGAGTGGATGGAGGAGTTTTCTTTGGGGTTTTCACACTCTTTAGACTGAATAGGAAGTACATCTCTGCCTCTCTTATTTGTTTAACTTTTAAACTGGTATGTTTTTGTAGTCTGTTATTTGCTGCCACTTAAGTGACTGAAAACTATGATTTGCTGTGGAGTCAAACAGTTTCAGGAGAAGTGAGATATTTTTGAAACATTGGTGAAACATTTTCAACTTGCAAACAGTCGTCACCTTAGTTTGGGCAAATTTGCGTGTGTTGGCATCCACTTGTGTCTTTACATTGAATCCAGTTGCTCTGCCTCTAAAATCGTTCCATCTGAACACATCATAAAAATGCTGCACAAGTAAATGACTAAAGTCATTTAGTATAATTACTGTGAATCAGTGCGTGTTCCCATCACCTACCTTTATGGAAATATGCTAAAGATGTGTCAAGGTTACATCATGAAATGGTGCCACAGCATTTGATTGCTGCTGCCTACAAAAGATGACATTTAGGTTTCCTTTACATAATAAGTGACTTTTCTTCCAATCCTTGTGTCCTTTCAAATGTAACGTTGATAGAGAGGGTGGAAGCAGCCACCCTCATCAACCCTCTGATGGATAAGAGGGTGGATCAGGCCCTGTCTGGACTTCAACTAGAGACATTGTGGTTATGTAATGCCCACTTTGTTTATTCCTTTTTATTTTGCAGGCTTTCTGGTGTAATGGTGAGTGGGTGCATAACATGAACCTTTTGTCTATAGTCGAAGAAGCTGCTGCCGCAAATATGTTTCCATCCGCCTTTATCAAGTGGACTCTTTTTGGATGCCAACATTTCCACCTCTGCCTAGCGTTGAAATTTTTGGCAATGTGTTGCCCTTTTTGTCAATAAAAAGTACATAATACGTAATGTTTCCACTTAGGTATTGTGATACACACAGATTAAACTGTGTATACACTGATCAGACACAGCATTACAATTGATGATAGGTGAGATGAATAGTATTAGGTAGGTTTCCATTAACCCTCATAATTCCTCAGATCCTAATTCTTATCCATGGTGGGGTTTCTGATGCGTGAAGTCATGTACCCAAGACCTCTGGTACCACTTTTCCACCAACATGGAACCAGTTCCATTCTGGTTCCCACACCAAATTTTGTACCATTCAGAGCATTTTGACCAAAATATAATGATTCAGAACCTAAAAAGTTGGTTCTAAGCTTGAGCCAAAAAATAGCAGGTTTTCCTTGAGCTGAAGTGGGAACCATGATGACATCAGTGGGCATGTCATATATTACAGGTTGGAAAGAGAGGATTGAAAAGTCAAGTGAGAATTTGTCATAAAAATAGTGTGTAGCAGTCTTATTTATTGTTGGTCTGTGCTTGTTTTGGGGGTAAAAACTGTGATAACAGAACAAGCGTTTTCAGGTAATCAGTGCAATGTGCAATTTTGTTAACTTCTCTTGGGCACTGTGTCATGCCCTCTGTTGATGACACATCCTTGATTACAATGGTTCTGTACAAAGCTGGTGGAAAAACGGGGCTGGTTTGTTAGATAAGACCAAGGTTCCAAGAATCCTGAACAGAACCGGCTCAAGAACCAGAGCTAATTTGGTGAAAAAGAGTCCTGTGGGGAAATTGGAGGGTGGTTCAAAACCTTGAGCGCCTTGTTACGTTCCTCATGCTACAAGGGAGTGTGCTTTGTTTGAAATGATGTTTGGTTAGGTGGTTAATGACAAGTGCCAGCTACACGAATGCGAGGACCCCACATTTCCCAGCAGCACATCGCGTTGTGATGCAAAGGTCAGTTATTCACTTCCACTGTCTATAGTTTTTATGCCTCCATGCTGGGCAAAGCTGAGTCTGGAGGCAGTATGTTTTTGGGTTGTCTGTCTGTCCATACGTACATATATCCATCTGACCCATCGTTGTGAATGCTATAGCTCAAGAACACCTTGAAGGTATTTTTTAAAAATTTGGTACACATGTTCAAGGGGACTCAAGGATGAACTGATTAGATTAGATAAGATGCATGATCGCAGTTTCTAAAGATGGGCTTGAGGGAACAGACTGTGGATTTCACATTTAGCACAAATATCCACTTGGACTTGAGAGTAAACTGACCATGACCTGGTCAAAGGTCAAGGTCACGGGGACCGTGGTTTTGTCTGTAACTCGAGAATTCATATGCTCAAATTTCACACAAAGGTCTAAACAAGATAAAATTATGTAGTTGTATGTTTTTATCCAAGAGGTCAAAGGTCAGTTTTGACATCATAATGTTGTGCAAAAACACTTTTCAGTCCATCACTCCTTACATCAGTCAGGAATAGAAGGGTAGACTTTTTGGTGACATGAATCTTTGAAGATGTATGTAAAGCATCCATGTTTTCACAGACATGAGTATAAATTGTGAGAGAAACTTGACTAGTTTACAGAGGCATACAACCACGTGGCTCTAATTCTAGTTGTGTTGTGTATAAACATGTGTCCATATGGTTCTATGGCTGTCAATGCCACTGGCAATGAATCACATTTTAAATTCTGAGTGACACAGTCTATGACAATACATTAAATACTGTAACTACAGTGGTTGCTCAGCTTACTCTTACTTGTTGGCAGCTGTGTTTATGTGGTGTAGCATTTATTATGAAAATGCAAATTCGCTGTATGGTATTCATTTCCACCAATTACCTTCTCATTGGTGGTATTTAGCATTAATGATGCGTTGTCACCCTTGGCAGTCACCCTCTGTTTTCTGAGACAGAGATTTGATCAAGGTTGAAGGAATTACTTGAAGTGAGCCATGAGTCAACACTGCTATATTGATGTGTAAAATAATACAGAAACACTGGACTCATGTAGAGTTTCAGCCTGTCCCTTTCTCTGAACCGTCATAGTTTATCAGGCCATTGACTCTCAAGATGTCAGAGGTATTCTACAGAGCAGATGGCCAACAGGTCAGATGCTTCCAACAGTGGTGTCATAAAAGCTGGCAGTTGATCCTTACACTGAAAACCCTTGTTCAGATGTATATCACAAATACTCACTTGGACTGAGATGTGATGATTTGGCAGTTCAGTTCAGTGAGCCGGGATCACATCATGTTCACCGTTTGTGGACAAGCTCATCCTCCAGGTGTGAACAGGGATGCAGTGACGCAAATAAAAAGTTAATACCTTGAGATAATAATATTTATCAAGCCAAACAACTGCCATAAAAATTAAATTTAACACTTTTTCCCAACCATCACATTAAGTCAAAACAGCTCTCATATAAGCTAATTACTAGTAATTGCTTTGTAATGAGTCCACAGGTAAAGATGAGTGTCGGTCTTTAAAGGTGGACATGCTCTGCATACTCTTTGCAGTTATGTGGGGTTTTTTTTCACTTTTTAGGGAGTGAAGCAGCTCTGTCAGGGACTTTGTGCTTAGAAACACACATCTCAGACATATTTTGCATTGCATGCACCAAGATGAAACTCTGATCATCTCACATGACTATGGATTTCAGAGCATACAGGTTTAATTTCCCAGGATGTAAGAGTGGTCATTAATTCAACACAGCACACTCACATTGGTAAGACATGACTGAACCCACCAAACCCCTTACTTTATGGTAGCAGTTACTTAGTACTGCTTTCTGTAGCAGTCATGTGTGAGTATGTGGCAACACGGTTTCATTCCAAGTCATCACATATTGCTGCTCTGTAGTGGACTTACACTCTAGGTATCCTTCTGCGTCTGCTCTCTAAGTTCTGGAGAGCCGCTACTGTTATAACAACACAAGCACATGGTGGGATTACACTGCACGTGGTTATGTTTAGGCAACAAAAACCAGCGCATATGTTGTCATGGATGATTGAGATAAGGCAACAAAGTCATTGATGGTTAGGATTAAGGGAAGGAGGCACTTGGTAATGTGTAGAAAAAAAACATCACATTCAGACAGGAAGCAAACACCGGACTCCCTCATAAAAGTCTAGAGTTTGTTTGACCCATCCAAACACCATTTCTAGCCAACCTATAGGCGCCCTTGTGCTCCTTATATTACATTATTACCAACATTGTTTCATCTAATGCCAGCCTATGCATTTCATGTGGACATGACTGGTTCTGTCCAGCCATGTTGTCAAGTGATGCCACACGTGTGTGTATCATGTGAAAGCAGCTTTGCACCTGCCACAAAGTGGCACCTGCTGGCACAGGTAAGAACACTGTGACCTGTTCTGTCCAGCCATGTTCTCAGATGTTGCGGTCCAGCTGTAATTCATGCAAACATGACAGGTGGCTTTTCGTGTCGGAATCTTACAGTAAAAACACTGTCAAAGCGATGGTATTTTATGAGTTCAGAATGAGAACAGGCTGTATTTGGAGGCAGCTTTTATTACTGGGGGGGATATCAACACAATTTGGTCTTGATCTGAAAACAACTAACACCAAGGCCAGAATAACCAACTTCAATACAAACACTGATACTTTTTTTAAATTAATAGCATCTAGAGAAGAGTTTTGTCAAATTTAATGAGGAGATTGCATCAATAATTGGCTTCTTTTGAAAAAGTTTTACCAAATGATTCGCCAAACTTTACACATTTTGTTGCTAGACAATTCTCTGCTAATTACTACTCACATGCATCTTAAAACACAAAACTTTTCCTGATGGTAAATAAGTGAAAGGTTACTGTGTGAAATATCTGGACTAATTATCTCAGGGGCAGCTGGGCTCGTGAGGTAGAGTGGGTTGTCCATTAATCACAGGGTTTGGGGTTTGATTTGCTCTTCTTGTCTCCATGTCCAAGTGCAGCTGAGCAGGACACTATACATAAGGTGGTGTCAATGGTCAAGCCACTGTCTTGTTTGGCAGCACCATCAGTTTGTGGGTGAAAGGATGAATTCCAGACAAATTGTAAAGTGCTTTGTCCGTTAGTGTAGAAGAGCATCATGTAATTCAAGTCCAGGGTGATGGTTATGCCTGAGGTACCTGTTTCTACCATTATGTGTCATTAAATGTATAGTTGACCCTTTCTGCTGCAAAACTGCAGGTAGAATTTATGAGTTTAGCCACATGCATTATTTGTCCGAAAACAGTACCCTCAAATTACAGTGATTGCAGATCAGTATCGCCTCAGGATCCCATTCTGTTAGGGGTGGTTATGGCTATTTTCCGTGGCAGCTGACATCTCACTAACCAGAGATCTCTTAAATTCAAGTCACTTTGTCGGACTAAATGTATTTCCTTTTTAATATTGCTCCTGTAAAACCACAACATATGTAAGAGTAGGGGCTGAAACTCTAATACATCTTCATTCCCAACTCGTAAAATACCCATGCTTAGTCAGTGACAATATCTTACTGTCAAGGTTAGTTTTGGACACTCAGGGATGGAATGCCAGTTTCTGCTTGTTACGTGCATAGTTGCTTTTCAAAATAAACTTAGACAAAACTATGTATACTTCATTCAGGGTTTAGGCAACAAAAGTATATAGTTGGGGTCAGAAAAAAACTTCATGGTTTGGGTTAAAATAAGTGCATCTGTTACTTAGCAGCCCAAACTCCAACATTTCTGCAGTCTGCCTTTGATGTCTATCAGTCCCATCTGACTCAACTCAAGCTTGTTTTAAATGCAGACCATTCTAAAGCCATGCTCTTTTCAAATGGAAAAAAAACTCCCATATACTCTTCCTAAGATCCTAACTGCCCAAGGAGTTGAAATTGAAATGGTTAACACCTATAAGCAGGGCCGGCTCTTGGCATAGGCAATATAGGCGGTCGCCAAGGACACAATCTGCTGGAGGGGCACTGCTACGCTGCCAGTCCCCCTTGGCCTCGAGAGAAAATAATAATAAAATAATAATTTTCTATGCCCACTGGTGCCCTCACTTAGTGTTTTCTGTCTAGAAAAAAATATATATATTAACATTACAAATAAATAAACAGTGACATGTTCCTAAATTATGTGTGAGCATGTGATATGTCGTTATTTGGTGCGGAGGTGCAGATTAGGGTTAGGGCGCCTAGGGCACCAAATTGGGTAGAGCCGGCCCTGCCTATAAGTATCTTCATATTACTATTGACCAAACTTTGTCACTCAGACCTCACATTGATAACCTTGTTTCTAAGCTAAAGCTCAAATTAAGTTTCTTTTTCAGAAATAAATCCTGTTTCTTGCTTCAGTCAAGGAAACACTTGATTTCGGCAACAGCTTGACCTTTCTTGGGTTATGGTGATCTGCTTTTTATGAATGCACCTGATCGTTGCCTAAAGAAATTGGACACTGTTTACCACTGCGCTTTATATTTCATTACTGGCTGTGGGTACCGTGTACACCACTGTACATTATACGCTGCTGCTAATTGGCATTCTCTGTCTGTCCACAGGCTCTGATACTGGTCGGTTTTTATATATAAGAGTCTACTTGGGCTGGTTCCCCCTTATTTATGTACATATATGTGTAAAAACCAGAATCACTATGGCACAGTACTCTTTTAATGTCGATCCCCAAGGTTTGCACAGAACTTGACAAAAAAGCTTACAGATGGACTTAAAACTGTCTGAGCTTATCACTATGGGGAAAATTTAAGTCACTTTTCAAAAGGTTGAGAAAATAGCACAATTGGTCAATGTGAATGTCAATGTGTGTCAATATGATAGTTGTATTTGTCTGTCTATATTTATTGTTGTTACCTTGTTTTAAGCTGCTCTCTTGGCCAGGTCACTCTTGGAAAATAGATTTTAAATCTCAATGTATCTCTCTCTCTCGCTCTCTCTCTCTCTCTCTCTCTATATATATATATATATATATATATATATACTGTATATATGTAGCTTAACATCACATATGTTAGATGACATAAGTCGTGACATACTTTGTTACGTAGCTGAAATTACTGAACATTAACTTTTGGTTTTAGAAAGAAAGGAACAGTGCTCATGTGGGTGAAAGTCCTGTTGTTGTTTGACCCATCCACCACACCTTTTTTTCCACACTATACGGACTGTCTTTCTCTTTACACTATGTTAGTTTATTGGAGCTTGTGATCCTTTGTGTTATCCTTTATCCTCACATCCTCACTTGAAAATCCAACACTTTTGGTTCCTAAACGCAGTGCAGCGGGCGGACTTTCTATGACTTCTTTTTTCCCCCACAGCAGTTTGTCACTTAAGGGATGATTAATTGTTCTGCCGATCTGATCACAGCTGATCAGATCATATCAACGAATGAGAGGAACTGTTAGGAGATGTTTGTAAGTAAAAGCAAAGTTTTAGACCCAGCAGAATGAATGGTTTCAGTTTGAATGCACCTGATGTTTTGCTATAAATTACATAATCCAATAGCACTCCTAATGACCAATCCAGCTCCAAAAATCTATTTGTGGCGGCAGATGTTTTAATTATAAATGAAAGTGTGGGGAACCCTGTAATGGCACGGCCCAGTGCATCTCTTACAGACACGACAGGCTGCCCCGGTATCAGAGGGCGAGGGCTACTGACCAAGCGTCCAAATCTTATGAGTTGCGAGCGAACAGGTTGAAAACTTATGAGATTTCTGCTTTTTGCAGCACTCAAATGCTTTACAAATCCCACAGACTGAGGGGTAATTCAGATTAAGGAAGAGATAAATAGGAATGATTAGAGATGGATAGAAGAGAAAGAAGAAAAGAGTGACAGGGAAGGGAAGTTATGTTTAATAGGACGTAGGCTACATGAAGAAGGAAAGTACAAGATAAAGGAGGCAGAGTAGAGTGGCATTAATCATAATTATTTTGTCTAAAATAGTACATGTAAATGTGCTGTAGCTATGCTGGAGCACCAGCATGATAATGACGGAGGCTTTGTATTTGCATCACGTCTCCTAGCAACCACAGCTGGCACCATCATGGAGGCGACTCTAATGGTTTGGTTAACGAATAAATTGTTCTCGGAAATCATATGTGGGACTAATTGGTTTGCCACCAGAAGTGAAAGGAAATGTGAAATATGGCATTGTCTGCTTTTTGACCAAGGGAGTGCCATTTATACAGAGAGGAATCATACAAAGTAGATCTGAAAAAATAATGATCAGAGAGACTAAAAGGAACACATCTGTCCTCTGCTCGTTAGTCATTAGCAGATGTTGCTATGTTCATACAGTGGATCACTATACCAATGGCAATTATTGCTTTTGAAAGATGCTTTTGTTATGACTATTCAATTAATGTTTTTGTGAAAGTTAGTAATATCAGATACACCACACACTAGTAATCAAGTGTTTACATAGTCACACACATAGAAGCACAGCAGTCACCTGGATAATTGAATAATAATAATTATTATAATAACATAGGTTTAAATGGCTATGGAGAAGCTGGTTTGAGGCGTAAATCAGAAGAGTACCAAATAAAAATGCAAAACTGTAATTTGCTACAAAACACTGTGCCATAGTTTCTAAACTGAACCAAAATCTGTAACGAAACAGATTTTAACTGCTTAATGTTTAGAACTGTGTTCCAAAACTGGTGACCGGAAGTTTCCAACTGAAATTCTTGTTGACAGTCAGACAAACAGAATTCAGGAGTGGTCTAAACCGGCGAGTTGCTTCTCTCTACAGGGCATTGAGCAGTCATTTGACCCCAAATCATAATGCCTTAGTTATGTATTTGATTTTTGGTTAATTTCAGTATCATATTTTTTTGCAAATAAACTTAATGCAAAAAAAATATTTTTTATCCCCAAACTCTATTCATATTTGTTTTTGGTATACATCAGTACAGCACTTACACATTACATAAGCTGCTCTAAGATTCCCTTTTTTTACAGCTGTTTCAGGGTTGCTGTCCAGTCCGATCTGCTGTTGCATTCAAAGCTGTAACATTACCTCCAGTAGGCTCTAATACTATCCTGTATAATAGCTCCACAACTGTCACATGACCATCTCATCATATTAACCATGGGTGGTTTCATACAGACCTAATTTAGCATTTAACCTTGTGTTAAATAATTCCCTCTTTAAAGTTGAACTTATTTTTAGATCTGGGTTCTTGGATCTTTTTTTTAACCCTTTGAAACATGGGCGTGAAAAACTGCTTAAAATCACACTAATTCTATAAAAAATTATTTAAGGATATGAATAATTGTATTGTGTTACATGTAGATGTAGTTCTCTGTGAATTTCTAACTAGCTTTTTAAAAAAAAACATTTTCTAAATCTAATAATTTCTTGTTAGCGGGAAATTTCTTGCCAAGTGGCTTTTTGCCTTTTTCCCACGTTTTTGAAAGACAAACCAATTTGATCAGGGTCCAAAGGGTTAAATGGCATTTGAATGCAGCACAAAAAAGTGACGCAAGTGTTAAATTGTACCAGTATTTATTATTTTATTTTATTTATTTATTTATTTATTTATTTATTTATTTATTTATTTATTTATTTATTTATTTATTTATTTTTTTTATTAATTGATTTTTTTCAAGTGATGTTTATATGCTTTTTTGACCATTTGAAGTAAACAGAACAGCATTCACAAACCCAGTCCCTCCCATACTTCATAACAAAATCTCGGTAAAGGGGAAAACTTAGACAAACGTATCAATTGTAAATAATAAATATAACAATAATAATGATAACAACAATAATAACAACAATACTAACAATACATTAAAAAATACATATCTGCTTATACAGCAATGTTTTCTTACATACCTTGATATATTTAAACCAAAAATCAAATAAACACAACTTGTTGACTAAATTAAAAAAAAAACAAAAAAAAAAAACTTTTATTTTCCTGTCCTATTTCTAACCATGTTCTCCAGCTGTACTTTGTTTTCTTTGTGTGCAACGTTACGGACAGGCAGGAATGCAGGTAAACAGTTGACAGCAGCAGGAACATAGGTCTTTGCAAACTTTTTAGTGGTCTCTTCTCTTTCTATATCTCTTACTTATTCAGTCTCTATTTGGATCAGTGTTTTAGCACTGCTAGTAGTGTTGTTGATTGATTCAGGTCAAACTCGACATTTGAGTGCAAAGTATCAAAATTCTACATATTGTGTACAAATATTCATAGTGACTGCCCTCTAAAGTTTGAAACCTGCTACTGCAATTGAATTTTGCTATTGACTCATTCTGGTGCCATACGCCTGCAAGACCCCTATCACTGCCTTGTCGTGACCCTCACACCAACCGACTGCTTTGTATGTGTTCAAAGGGCAGGGGGGTGCTGTGGCTCAAGAGACAGCACAATTAGGTGACATTTTTCACACTCTAGACAGGGGGCACTTAAGCCAAAAGCAAGGGGTTTAGTTACTCTTTAAAATTCAGCTGGTACAGCCCCTGGGAATCCAAATCACCCAAAATGTTTTTAAAATGTAATTTAGAGTCATACATGCATAATAAAAAGCATTAAAAATGATCAGACATTTGCCTCTATCCAAATTTGAAATTTTGTCATTAGTTTTTTATAGGTTCCTTAGACTGGGTTGATTTGGGCGTGGTTATTCCCAATCCATATCACATCATATGGATAAAGACAATCAAAAATTCAAAGTCAGCTGTCAGTTGATACTAATTCAACATGCTAAACTGAAATCCCTCAACACTCCTTTCAAAAAGGTAAATTTGAACACTGAACAAACTGGACCGTTGGAGCTTTGAGTGGTCGAAAAGACTAGAAAAGCATTTTACAAGTGCAGTCCATTTACCATTTGGTAAATCTGGAGCGCTGTTGAAATGTACAGTTCGATTATCCAGAGCATAGCAATCTGGGCAATCTGGCTGAGGAGAAGGAGGAGCAAAGCACCAAATGGAGTGAATGTGTGATGAACCTAACTGTTGGTTAAATCCTGGAGAAATAGCACACTCTGTGGCTTCGGACGACAGCTCTCTCATTTTAGTGTAGAGCGTCAGATTGGATTTAGGAACACAGCTCTGCTTTGCTCCAAAGCTGTCGTTGTGGAGACGAGAGACAGTTGACAAAGGTGGGATCCGAGGAGGTGTTCATCAAAACATGACCTGCTATGCCCACACAGTCTGGAGAAATGCTGTTATCCTTAAAATGAGCTGTTTGAACAAGGTACAGATATTTATTTTCGCTCACATTTTTGTAGCTACTTAATAAGACACTTTGATATAATATGTGCAATCTTACTATTTTAAGCCACGTTCCCAGAGGCTTTAAAGACAGGAATGTCAACCGGATTGCATTTGATTTTTTTAAAAATGACGCGTTACATATAGATTTTAATTCCATCGTGTTTAATTTGCTAATGCTGACAGCCCTCATACAAACCCATCAACACTGCCCTGGTGATAATGACACATTTCTGTACAAATCTGGCAAGACAGCCAAGTTCAGAACAGTGATCTGTTAATTATAGCCATTGGTTCCAAGAGTTAAGGACCGCCTGACTCCTGTCTGCCACAGAAAGTCATCCATTACCTGAAAACTTTCCTGAACCAAGCCACTGCCATTGCTGACTGTCACTGCTTTCCACACAGTTCACATGGAGCTTGAATTACAGCTCAGTGCATGTTGTGTAGCTGCATTTTATGTCTACTTCACTTCAGGGATATAAAGAATGGCACATAACTTCCCTACATTACTTCCTTCTCACAATAACATAAACGAAGATCCTTGAGGCTTTTGCATTGGGAGACCATTATCCGATAAGCAGAATGATATATATATATATATATAGATATATGTGTGTGTGTGTGTGTATGTATGTATGTATGTATGTATGTATATACATACGTGTATATATATATATATATATATATATATATATATATATATATATATATATATATATATATATATATATATATATATATATATATATATATATATATATATATATATAAATTGTCCACAATGTGCCTACTCTTTGTCTTAATAAGGTTTATCTTCACTTTACAATAACATACTGTTTGTCTCAACTGATGCAAGTCATGCTTGATGAATAAAGTATATCCTAGAATATCCCTTTTAATGCACCGTATCACCCTCAGGATCAAGTCAGTCTAGCCCTACAGGGTGCTGACGGGGCCGCTTGGTGCATGATGCTAACTGTGGATACCTATTTGGAATAAAGGAGATTATTAGACACTAAGAGGATTGGCTGTGAGAGGCATAATGTGGGACAAGCCTTTCTCTCTCAGGGGACCAGATAGCGCACGGGGAGATGATCAATGGTAGAGGTAGAGATAGCAGTGTTGTTTCGAGTGAGATTAACAGATTAACACCAGTTAAACCCCAAACACTCCTTAAATATCTCCAGATTCAGAAAAGGCTTTTGCTTTTGATATGAGCTCCCAATTCTCTTAAGGCTTTTTTCTTTTTATTTTTTCCTTTTTTTTTCCAAGAGTCTGTGAAAATGTTCACCTGAGGCAGCTGTTCAGCTTTTTTGTTACCTGACCCCCTTTAAGCCCACATTTAGCCAAGCTTACCTTCCTCAGTGGAGCAACAAATCCTGCAGAGCATGAGAGGGGGGAGAAGGTGGTTGGGACTCTGTCTAAAAATAATGTTTGCCGACTGGAACAGCCCATTTAACAACACTTTTAAAAAGTCCTCCAGGGAAAATCGAAAGTGGGAGGGGGTGGCTCTCGCCCCACAGAAGTGTTACGGTTATCAGTTGGGCATACTTTGAGAGACAAGGATTGCGGATTATTATTGTTGAAGCATCAAGGCTGTTTTGTCCCCGATTGAGCCCACAGATAGCCATCGGTGCACTGACTAGCCTGTCAAAGCTGCATTCAAATGGGAAGTGAATTTAATAATTCTTTTTGCAACAGAAAGCCAAGACCTCGGTCTCCCGCGCCACAATGCCATTACATTATGGTTCATTAGTTGTAGAGCAAACGTGGTGACAACATGTGGTGGCGCTGTGGTGGTATTTCCCTGTAATAATCATGGGAGATCAATATGCAGAATGCAATATGAATTTGCATTAAACAAAAACCAAACCAACCAACCATAGCTATTATATTCCTTATTTTTGCTACAGAAAGCCAAGGCTTCCTTTGTCACCGTCACCACATTGTGTGTACGATATGGTGTCATTACATTGCGTGTTACATGCGGTGCAAGACCATGTGAAAACACGTGGTGTCAGAGAAATGAATGATGAAACCACTTAACCACCTTTGCAGTCTGCTCACAAAAATGAATACACCTAAATATAAATAAAAAGTTGGAATTTTGTATTTGTGATGCAATTTTAATACTTTTGTCAGTTTTACTGACTTGAATTAACTTTAAACTGATGTTGCCCAGATTTTATGGATATGAAGAATTTGAAAAAATTACATCACAATAGGCAAGGCATGGCACGGCAGCTTTATTTGTGTAGCTCATTTCATACAGCAGGGCAATTCAAAGTGCTGTCATTACAATATGTGTTACAATTAGCAAACATACCTATGTAGGCACTGGTGGAACATTTCTATTGCAGATTTTAAAGGGTTACCTTTCTGGACCCTTCTGACTCCCGCTATCCAGGCCCCCTCAGACCACCCTTTGCCAGTCACCTGATTCTGATCCTCCCTTCACGCCGTCTCCAGCTGAACCACAGCTGTCCCTTGTTCCCTCATTAAGTGAATATTTTCCTGCCACGTTCTCATTTGCATTTAATGGACGGTTCATGTTGTCTCACTGCTGTTGTAGTCCTGCGATCTCTGCATGTTTCACGTCCCTGCCAGCGTTCCCATTCTTGTTTCAGCACCTGCCTGACTGATTGGCATTTTTTGCATAAGCTATCAAACCACATTGGCTGCATGGCCACACATTTACCTGTATTGTAAGAGATATTGTAAAGCTGCAGGGTGCTCTTTGGTCATTAAAATGAGAGGACAAATGCTGTTGTTGACCCTGGTTACTGAGTGTTTTTGAAAGGAGACCCTTGTCAAGAATTGATATGGATGGATCCTCTTGAGGGAGTTATTAGTGGTAAGAGAAGTACTTATTGACCTAATGATTTTTCACGGGACAGTGTGAAGTTTTTTAATGTGTAGAGACAACACTCCTGTTGAGGAACACAAGAAACTGTAATTAAACATAACCAGTAAGTTTAATGTGCACATGAACAAAGAGGTTGTTTGTTTAATATTTTGTAGAACTCTGGTGCTGGATGCCCAAAACTTAACTGCAGATTTGCCCTGTATTAATCACAGCAGAACCACTGATTCTAAGATTTTAGCAAGTTTGTGGATGTGCCTTCAACAATGAAAGGGACAAAAGTGGGAGCAGCAATATGTAGGGACGTGTTTGTTCTGAGCCCCTGACCTGGGCAAACTTTTTGTAAATAATGTAACCTTTTTTGGTAAACTCGACATAGATTTTGCGTAATATACATAATATCAAACCACCAGTACAATTGATTTTCAACTTCAAATCTTGAGGTCAGCTATTTGGCAGGTGCTATGAACAAGAGCAGATCAAGTAGAGACCAGGCAGCTAAAGCCTCGAGGCACTTGTGAGCCCCGTATGACTACTCCTCGGGTTTATCGGAGATAATGATTGCTATTGCTAGCAGCGAGAGCAAGATTTTAGCACGCATAGACTCTAGCACAAGAGACTTGGATGCCAAAATTGATTCCATAAGAGAGGACATAGCGAAGCAGGAGACCGGTTTGACAGATTTGGAGGATGGCTTAAATATTCAGATGAAACAATGACAATGGAGGGAGACATCAGCCAGCTGTAGTTGGAAGTGGCTATGCTATGACAAAAGCTAGACAATTTGGAAGGACGGCTGCGCCGATGCAATGCACGTATTGTGGGGGTAAGACAAGGACTCGAGAATGGCAGAGGACTACGGCCTACAGATGCTATCACTAAGTTGCTACGGAGCTATTGGAGCTTGACTTGACTTCGACTTCGTACCGGGCCCACCGCAGTCTACACCCCTTCGCCCACTGAGGGAGAACCACTGAGGGTCATTGTAGTAAAGTTCCATTACCCTCGAGAGAGGGAAGAAGTTTTCCGTAAAGCTGCCCGTTCGGGCCCACTCTCCCTTGATGGCCGAAGCTAAGCGGCTCCTCTGGAACTGCCAGGTAAAGCTTGGGATCCTCTTCCCAGCGGTTCTTCGCATTACCCTGTCGTCCGGCCAAGACAAGCGGTTTGAGGACCCGTCTATTGTGGTGGACTTTATTCGGAAGAATCTAAAGCCTTAAAACGATACACCGAGATCTAAACGGATTGAATGGGTGTTGCTAAGTGCGAATAGCTGCTAAAGCTAACTGGCTAAGGAATGAAATTGGTAGGATAAACTTTTCCTTTATCTTAGCATATACAGTTGGGGATTTGCATGTAATATTCTTTTTATTTATAAAGGTTGTTCAATGCCTGCTACACATTTCCAAAGCTATTTTTCTGTGTGTGACCAAGAGGGTCTGCTTGCAAATACATGTGTGGGTAATATAGATCCTTGTTTACATGCGAGCCCAGGAATGCATGTGTGAGTAAAAGTATTTGTGTAAATGTGTATATGTACACGAGTGTATGTATGTATGCATAAATGGATGCTCACATTTTTGCAATTCTACCCTTTTTGGTGATACCAGAAGTGTTCTATTGATTATTTATTTTTATATATACTTTTACTTAAGGCTGTTATATTCTTTGGATAGCATTTCAATTATTTAAGATGCCTCAATAAGACTCAGATTAATGTTATTTATCCACAATCATGTCTTGCTACGATACACTTTTTTTTTTAGTTTATTATTTTTTTTAAGACATTTAGGTTTCCAAAACTAAGTGTGGAACAACCTTTTTTTTTTTTAATTTTCAGTTTTCTATTACTATGTTTATGATAATTGTTCAGTGTTCGCCCTGGTTAGGGCTTACAGTGTTTTGTATGGTCAATTGCTTTGTTAAACTAGCAGTGGGGTATGCTATCTCGGGGGACTTTGTAGATCAGCAGGGGTGTTCAGGGCTCTTTTTTTTGTTTTTAGGTAGGAGACAGTATTTCTCTGTGGTGTTCTTTTGCCATCTCTTTTCTTTTTCATCCATTCATCCATTTTCTTCCGCTTATCCGGGGTCAGGTCGCGGGGGCAGCAGCCTAAGCAGGGAAGCCCAGACTTCCCTCTCCCCGTCCATCTCTTCCCGGGGGACCCCGAGGCGTTCCCTAGGCCAGCTGAGAGACGTAGTCTCTCCAGTATGTCCTGGGTCTTCCCCGGGGCCTCCTACCGGTGGGACGTGCCCTGAACACCTCACCAGGGAGGTGTCCTGGAGGCATCCTAATTAGATGCCCGAGCCACGTCATCTGGCTCTTCTCAACGCGGAGGAGCAGCAGCTCTACTACGAGCTCCTCCCGGATGACCGAGCTTCTCACCCTATCGCTAAGGGAGAGCCCAGCCACCCTACGGAGGAAACTCATTTCGGCCGCTTGTACCCGCGATCTTGTTCCTTCGGTCACTACCCAAAGCTCGTGACCATAGGTGAGGGTAGGAACGAAGATCGACGAAGATCGGTAAATAGAGAGCTTTACCTTTCGGCTCAGCTCCCTCTTCACCACGACAGATCGGTGCAGAGTCTGCATTACTGCAGACGCTGCACCGATCTGCCTGTCGATCTCCCGCTCCATCCTTCCCTCATTTGTGAACAAGACCCCGAGGTACTTAAACTCCTCCACTTGGGGCAGGACTTCATCCGGAGGGGGCACGCCACCCTTTTCCGGCTGAGAACCATGGCCTCGGATTTGGAGGTGCTGATTCTCATCCCGGCCGCTTCACACTCAGCTGCGAACCGTTCCAGTGAGAGCTGAAGGTCACGGCCTGATGAAGCCAACAGGACCACATAATCTGCAAAGAGCAGAGACCCAATCCTGAGGTCACCAAACCGGACCCCCTCACCACCCTGCAGCTCTTTCTTTTTCATTCATTCAATTTGTTATCCATTACTATTAGTATTTCTAAAGCACAAGAAAGGATGCCTAATGCTGGAAATGTGAATAACATCTGTTTTTTGAGTTGGAATATTAAGGGGATTCACAATCCAATAAAATGTGCAGGGTTTTTGCACATTTAAAATCTATGAATTCCAGTGTTATGTTCTTACAGGAAACGCACTCCCGGGGGGGCAGTGTAATAGCATTGTTATTTCTGACCATAGGACTGTGCAGCTAGATATAAGTTTTCCAGACTGTTCTAGACCTCAACGTATGTGGCGTTTTGACCATGTGTTGCTGTCCAGAGATTCCTTTAAAACAAACATATATTTCTCAACAAACATATATTTTTTATGGAACTTAATCATACTCCAGAGGTACTGTAACGGGTGTTGTACGGACCCAGATGCAGTACACCGGTAAACAGGAATAGTTAGTAATGACTTTTATTCAGCCCAGCACAATTCAAACACGAAGCAAGATGAGGTAATTCAGCACACAGTTCGTTCTTCGGGTCGGAACCCACAACAAAGTCTCTGGAGGGAGATCGAAGCAACGAACCGAAGCTTACGTCACTCGGCGTGGATGCAGAGGAAACCCCGTAGCCCAACAACTCGACAGCACGTGTGGAGTTACCGTCGAGGAGAAGGCGGAAGCGTGGTCGGGGACAGGCGGAGGTTCCGAAACCGAGTGAGCAGTCCGATGATGCAGCGGTACCGATGGGGATTGACCAGGAGGATCGTCGGGGCCAGGCGGAGATGTCTTTACCAGCGAAGCAGATCAGGAACGCCAAAACAGAACTCGTGGTTGGGGACAGAAGGCAGGTAGGTTTACCGGGGATCAGACGAAGAGAGCAGGTCAGGAACAGGCAGGGTCGGCTTTCAGAGATCTGGCAGGAGAATGCTGGAGAGTCTTGCATAATGCGAAGGAACAATCTGGCAACGAGTGTGTGTGTGTGTGGGTGGCTTATATACTGGGTTGATTACTGATGGGCTGCAGCTGGAGGTGAGTGAGTGAGCAGGCAGAGTGGGCGTGGTCAGCAGGTAGAGGGAGCAGAGGTAGAGTGAGTGGAAAAGTACTGAGAAGGGGGAGAGGAACAGGGATCGTGACAGCTACAGCTAACAACTGTTTGGGAGGCTCTCAAAGCTTACATTAGAGGCCAAATAATTTCATATTCAGCATATGGAAAAAGCAAACCCCTTAAGTATAGACGAGGTAGATTGCTTATATGCAAATTCCCCATCACCTGAAATAAATAGAAATTATTATTAAAGACAGAATATGACAATCTCTACATTAAACAAACCGAAAATTATTTTTTTTAAATCAAAGCAGACTTTTTATGAACATGAGGAAAAAGATGGAAAACTCTTGGCCCACCAGATTAGACAGTCTATAGCTGCAAACATTATCCCTGAAATCTGTTCATCTACAGGCTTAAAGACCTCAAACCCAGACAACATTAATAGACATTTTAAACAATTCTGTGCCACACTGTATTGTTCAGAATCGTCTAGAGACGTGTCAGACATCTCTCACTTTTTAAATCATCTGACCATCCCAGAAATCAGTTAGACCGAGAAATATCAGTTCAGGAAGTTGTGCAAGTGATTAAATCCATGCAAAACGATAAAGCACCTGGTCCAGTGACACAGGGGATTATATCTGTGTTGCTTAAAAAAGATAAAGATCCCCTGTTGTGCGGCTCATACTGCCCTATAAGACTGCTTAATTGTGATTACAAAATTCTCACAAAAATTCTGGCTACAGGATTGAAACTGTGGTTCTGACGGTTATCCACCCTGACCAGTCCAGTTTTATACCAGGCAGACAGTCTTTTTATAACATGCGCCACCTCCTAAATGTTTTAGACACGCCACATTCTACAGATCAGCCAGAAGTGGTGATTGTGCTGGATGCTGAGAAGGCCTTTGACCGCATCAAATGGCAATATTTATTTGCAGTACTGGAAAGATTTGGCTTTGGTTCATCATTTCTCACATGGGCAAAAATACTGTATTTCTCACCAACAGCTGCAGTACAAACAAATAATGTAATCTCAGACCATTTTCAGCTTCATAGAGGCTGCAGACAAGGTTGCAATCTCTCACCCTATCTATTTGACTTGGCAATAGAACCACTTGCTATAATTCTTCGGGCAAAGAACGATATTAGAGGTATCTCTCAAGGAGGTAAACTTCATAAGGTTTCACTTTATGCTGATGATCTGTTGCTATACATATCTAACCCAACAGATTCTCTACCAAAACTATTATCCATTTTAGGTGACTTTGACGGTCTGTCTGGCTATAAGATAAACTCAAAGAGTGTGCTTTTTCCAGTCAATGACAGCGACTATTCCAGTTTTCCGTTAAAACTTGAGAAAAATGTGTTCACATAACTGGGAATCAAGGTCACCCATACAGCTATAATTTTGAATCATTATTAGAGCAAACAATGGAAAATTTAAAAAAAATGGTCATATTATCATAGTTAAGATGACGGTTTCTCTATCTTTTTCAAATGATCCCCATATTCATATCTAAGACAATGTTCAAACAATTAGACAGGTTAATCTCTTCATTTATTTGAAACAACTCAAATCCCAGGATGAAGAAAATGTATTTGGAGTTTCCCTTAAGAAGCAGGGGGTCGAGGTATGCCTAATTTTATTTTTTTCTATAGGGCTACAGATATTACCAAGCTTTTACATTGGACATTTACATATGAAAATAAACAGGGCACAGACTGGGCACAACTGGAGTTTATATCTAATCCACTACCATTGCTTACCTCCCCACTACCGTATGATTGTGATATACAAATAACAAATCCGGATATGGTTACAATTTAGAAAACATTTTAGATTAAAACCAGCCAATTGTTTTTTTCCAGTAGCAAATAATCCCTTTTTCTTATCATCTGTGTTGGATAATGCATTTCAACACAGGCATAATAATGGACTGGTGTTTTTCCGTGATCTATTTACAAACAATACATTTTCCTCATTTGAAATATTTACGAAGGACCACAATATACCCACATCCCATTTTTTCAGGTACCTTCAAATTCATAGTTGTATTAAGAAAACCTTCCCTTCATTTCCTTATTTGCAAACTAAATGTAATTTAGACATCATTTTAGAATTAGACCCCTATGAGTGTTTCGTTAATTTATACACTTATTCAGGAATTGAAACAGATATCTTGGGACAAGACAAAAAGTACATGGGAAGAGGATCTGGGTGTGGAGCTTTCAGAGGAGGCTTGGCGAAATAGCCTTACCCGCATATATACGTGCTTCACCGCCTTCATTATTCAAAGGATAGATTCAGTAGAAGTTTTTCAACTACTGACCCCAGCTGTCCGAGATGTAGTCACTGATCATCTTCGGTTGGACATATGTTTTGGGCATGTCTCTCCCTTAATGGGAACATATTTTTGAGGTATTCTCTCATATCTGTAATTAGACCATAACCCCCGATCATTTATTGCAGTGGTTGTGGGAGGTGCTCTCCTTTTTACCTTTGAAAAAGCTTAGGTATAAAACAGGCAAAAAATGCCAGCACTTTGTTTTAACCTGGAGCCCCTGAAAAGATTTTGTTGAAGGTTTTTCCTTCCATTGACCTAGCTGGTTGTTTCATTATTTGTATAAACGGATGTGTTTACTTTTATATTACTCTTAAATTACTCAACACATAGAATTGTGGTCAGGAGATCCTGTCTAGTCTTTAGTTTGTTTATTGTTTTTTTGTTTATTTGTTGGTTATTTTTTGTTTTTGTTTTTTTCTTATACAGCCTTGGGGAGGGGGAGGGGGAATCTTATGCAACTTATTACGTTTGTTTGTACTGTGTATTGCTTGTATAATTTTGAAAATTAATAAATACACGTACTAAAAAAAGAGAGAGAAAGACAAAAGTGTTAGAGTACACAGGTGTGTGATTTCAACATACATTAAACCTTTGACCCAGGGAATAACATTGCTGGGAACGAAAATCTTTCTAAAGGTCTTAACATGTCTGAGAGCCTATTAAGACCTGGTATTTACATGTGTTTTGGTGATCCAGTACAGCATGCTTGTAGTGTCATGTCGGTACAGCAGATATCGTTATCAGCATAATTCAACATGCGTCCCTCCATAGAGCAAAGCGATGCATGGTTATGCAACACTGTCAACTTGATCTAAAAGGGGAAAGTTATAAAGCGTTAGCAGGCTGTCACCAAAACAACCACCATGTCCTGCACTGATGACATGGTCCTTGCTGGGGATGCATCAGGAGTGTTTACACTACAGAGGTTTGAGTGATGGGATCACAATGCATCTTGATGGTGGTTTACACTTGTATATAGTATTTAGTATATAAGTATATAGCTCTGTCCATCATGAGATAACCCAAAATGCATGTTAATACCAGGTATAAACACAGTGAAGACATTGGATTTTTTGGCAATATCCGATGTGCAAGTATAGAACAACTTATTTGGACAATCACAGATATAGATATCAATATTTCCTTTCTTTCCCCCCACATGATTTTAGTGATTATCAAGTCTCTGCTATAATGGAATTAACATCATATTATGCATACTCTTATTGTGATGGCCCAACAGCAGGGAGGCATGAAATACAATGTGTTTCAGTGTATGTAATAGTCACATTGTGCAAAATCATAAAAATACTTAAACTCAGTGTTGATGTTTTGAACATGTTCACTTTGTCAATAAAAAAAAAAAAAAAAGCAGTTTGTGGTATTGGCAGAAATCAGCATGTTGCCCGATTCTGATATATCATTTCAAAGCCAGGATTTACCACTCCTGATGACTGGCTGATATGATCATGCATCCCTAACAATAAGAGGACATTAAAATGTAGAACATAGGACCCTGGGAACATAGATACGCTCCTGTTGCTGCACTGCTGATCTGGTCCTAGTAGGCAAGTGGTGGACCATGTGCACTATGCATGCAGCATGTGACTGGGTTGGTCATGGCATGCCTTCGACTCCACCTCTCCTTTTAATTTGGTGCACTTAAATAGAGCCCTTAAGGTTCAAAATTTATTCTTGACCTTGTGATTTGGGTGAATCACCCAAAGATGACTTAAAAAAGGAATTTGTGGTACTTTTATCTTCTCAAATTTACCCTGTTTCCACTTATGCAGAGGATGATTCTGGTGTGTGTTTTACAGTGTGGGTACATGGTTACGAAGTTTCTGCACCAATAATCCTCTTTAACATGACATCTTGCAGTAGTGTGCATATAGGAGAAACCTCAAGCAGCATTGCATTAAGACTTACATGTAATGTAATATTTCATACCTTCATACCATCCTCAAAGAGAGTGTATGGTATATAGAGTATAGAGTGGACATGGTCCCAATACCCCCCAACCCCCACGACGGCAAGTGTGCACCTTACTTTGAGTTTTTCAGACCAATAAATAAACAATAGAAATCCACAAAATGTTAAGACAAGTGAAATTAAAAATAATATTCTCACACTTTTCGTTATTAAATAAAGAAATACAACTGTACACCTTGTGACATAAACTTCTCTCTCTCATCAGGACTGACGAGGCTTAAATGCCTCATTAACTCATCATAAAACACACTTAATTTAAACTAGACAAAAACAAACTAAAACTCACCCAAATCATCTTGGTTATTCTTGTTAATAATGTAGTTAGTCCATTGTTCCAACAATCCGGTTTGGTTGAAATAAATCCTTAATTGACTAAGCTAGATGCCATTATTCTCCTACGGTCTCACTCAGCCTGTTGGCCGCCAGCTGTTTACAGTCCTGTTACTTCTCCCTCCACCACCAGGTGTTAGGGTGGTTTTCAGCTCAGCTGCCTGTTCCACTAGAAGAGACCATAGACTGTGACTAAAAATGAATGACACACCCCCACTTACCCCCACTATGCATATACTGTATGTAAGGTTAAATTATCCAGGAGACTGGCGCAATAGTCATGTGATTACAAGCAGGATTCTGCTTTTTTAAAAAAAAAAAAAAAAAAATCTTTTTTTGGCATTTTGCCTTTATTAAATAGGACAGAATGATAGCTTGAAAGTGGGAGAGAGAGAGAGAGGGGACGACATGCAGCAAAGGGCCGCAAGCCAGAATCGAATGTGCGGCTGCTGTGGCAAGGACATTGCCTTCATACATGGGGCACCTGCACTATCCACTAACCTGCCGCACACCCCAAGGTTTGCCTGTATTTTTGACAGTATTATAAAAACACACCATTGGGATTTCCAAGTACCCTGGTATACCGTAATACTACGATAATGCCCAAGCCTACTTATACTGTACGATGACGTGCATTATAGACATACCTAAATAATGGGGTATTGATGTCTGGATGTGAATCATTGCCAACTAGTTGAGGGCCTTTTGTCACTTTAAGGGGTACATGCATCCTCTTGACTCCAAACAATTTTAAGGACTATGATTGATAAAGCAAGCTCTCTATAGAGACGATCAGCTCAAATAATTTAGTTTTAGGGGACAGCACTTCAAAAGCCATTACCATGAAGTGGTTGTATTTATCCTGATGTGAAATAGCAGCTACTCTATCAACTCTTACATTTTTACGATTGGACTCCCTTTCATAATCTTAGCTCTGCTTTAATGTGTTGCCCTAATCAGCCTTAAATTGTCATTTTGGTTTGATTTAACTGGGCGTTAATGAGAAATCTGCCTTTAGAATGACAGTAGCCATCCATTTATCCTTTCCATCTCCGTTAACATGGCCTCTAAACAACTGCTCCAGACCGTCCAAATTGAAGTTGGAGGAGACGGCGGGGCTGGATTGTGTGATAACAAAAAAAAGGATATTTTCCTGGACAGAATTTTGGGTTTTTATTACTCATATTGTAGGTTTATGAAAGAGTGGGGAGATTATTCGAACAGTTTAATTTAAATGGCACTTTGAAACAGATCACAAATGGGCTTTGGTCAAATATATTTATATTTTTGTGATTGTGTTGACTTGATGGAGGCACAGTAAGTGAGGGTGAAGTCAAAATGGATGATTTGGAAAGGTTCCTTTGTGCTCAACAAGCATCACTCAAACTCAATTTCCCTCATGTCTGCAAGTGATTATCGAAGGATGAGTAAAATGAAAGCAGACCTATTTCCATTGAGGCTGTGTTTGGTTGCTGATATGTTTCTTTGGTCTTTGTTGGGTTTTAATGGGAATATAGCGTCTCAGATCTTGGCTGTTTTTCTCATATCACAATGCATTACTTTTACTTAGCCTTCTGCACTGTTCTGACACCTGTTTCAGTCTACCTGAATGTCAATCAAGTAACAGTGTGGTGATTCTCACTTGGCTCTCTGGATGTGTGTGTATTTACTGTTGTGGGTTTGTAAATATATTCAATAGAGAGACATTTGCATGATTATTTTCTTTTTGCTTGCATGTTTAGGCACACAAGTCTGCATGAGTAACTAAATGAGTATATTTGTGCTCATGCTGCCGCTTGTGTTGCCTTCAAAAAGAATCCAAAAGCTGACAGCCAACTGATTCATTGCAGTTCTTTTTTTGGATCTGTCAGCAGCAGCCTGCTTTCCATAAAAAGCAAACACACACACCTGATGATCTGCTTGTGTATATTGTATATTGTGAACAAACACATTCTTGTACAACAGTTACAAAATAATACATAAAATAAAATAATACATATTAAGTAGAACGAAACCATGAAAAAGTGAAAGTCCTTGTATCTTGAATGACAATAATGCATTAAGATAGAAAATCGTATCTCTGTTTTTGTAATTTTATTTTGTTTTGTTGTTATTCAGGTTGTATCCAATCAAATTTCAAACTTTTCTAAATAGAGTAAACCATAAACCTTGGAGTACTTTCTCAGTTGGCAATGTTTTTATTTTGCTTTTCAGCCATTCACACTATGGTGTATTTGTCAAATTTTGTTACTAATGCCGCCTTTTGTACATACATTTTGCAACAAACCCCGGACTTTCATGTGGTAGTCCGTTGTTCGCTTCCTGCCTTAATGTGATGAGTTCTTTTTCTATACTTTACTGTTTATCTCTTTTGCCAAATCCTGACCATCTGTGCCAGCATGTGTATTTGTTGATGTCCCTGCGCTGGTTACCATATGCTTTTGTTGTATTAACATAACCACATGCAGCATAATCCCCTCCATTTGTTGACATCATGGTACTGACATCGTGGTACTGACATCCCAGAACGTCATCAGCAGACATAGAAGGATACCTAGAGCGTAACATTTAAACATGGAGGAAGTGTTGTGTTTGCATTTACAGCAACATAATTGATGGTCAGCAACATCAAAGCATTAACTGCAGCTAGAGATGCTCTTTATAACTTGCTCCAGAGAAAACTGATGGTGATCAGGTTTGTTGGGTCATTCTTGTGATGACTGACAGTGCCAACTGGTCTTTATCCACCACTCACCCAGCTGCCACCAGATATCAGTATGACATTGGACTTTTACAATTAGCAGACGTTAATTTTTTTTTTTTTTTTTCAGGTTGATGGTATTTTAAAAATCTAACATGAGTATTTCACATTTTGCGGACATTAACATTGTGACATTTTTCAGACGAGTTTTTTCTCTTTACCTTATGACTAACCTAATCCTACCTTATGACGTAATGTCATTTTTCCACATCAAGATGACGTTTACATGATATATGGAAGAGGTTATATTTTAGTTAATTAACACTTTACACAACTTAAAACCTTTGAAATATAAAATGTCTATTATTAAAACATACATATTATAAAATAAATATTTGAATATTAAAATGACTTTTTCCACGTATATTCAAACAGAAATTTTGGCATTATGCAGTATGTTGTCCTGACCCTAAAGTCTGGTCATACAATGTCACAATCAGAATTTAACCAAACATCAACATCTAACGACTATGTTGGCCAGCTGGATGACTTCCACACCCTTATTTTTTTATCAGTAACTGTGGAAACCACCACCCTGGGCATAGGGGCATGAATGTTAATAGGGACACGAGGAATCCTGTGTGGACTCTATTCTTGGGTACACTGGGCTACTACTTAATTCAGTCTTGGTTTAGGTAGCAGACTAATGCATTTGTATGTAAAATACAAAATTTAGTCATGATTTATTACCTGCTTTAACATAAACAGATGTATGGCACAAAGTAATTTACTGGAGATTCATTGGTCCGCATAGAGAGAAGGCTGTTGAGTTACCTTTACTGTCTGCTGCGGCTGCTAAATAATTGCTCAGAGTAAATCATATATTGACACAGGTGTGAAATTATGTCCATACCCCGCAGCCATATAATACTTTGTGTGTGCTAGATATCTGGCACGTGTGTTTGTGTGTAGGCAAACAGGATTAATAAATTGCATAGCAGTATCAGGGAGAGAAGGCTCCTACAATGCGTGACAGCTCGTGAGCCTCATGGTTTAAACCTGTGCTTAGGCGCTACCTTCCCAATTTAAAGCCTGTTTAAAACCTATTGAATAAAGTAAACGGTCAACGATAGACATGCTTGCTAATACTTACTTATTCGTCAAACATGCCAGGTTTCTTGTATGTATTGGTAGACTCTGAGGCAGAGATACTCAATTTACAGCCCATGAGCCAAATCTGGCCTTGACAAGGTGCCAAATGGCCCCCAAACTGTTTTCTAATTCACATTTAAAAAATGAAAAAAAAAAAGTGATTCTCACCAGGAATTGTTTTTGTACTTTTAGTATACATACAATGCCCTAAAATCCTAGAATCATGCTAAAATGCTAAAATTCAAGGAATGTCCTAAAATCCAAGAAATGTCCCCAAATTCTAGAAATGTCCTAAAATCCAAGAAATGTCTTAAATTCTTAGAAACCTAATAAAATCCAAGAAACATCCCAAAATCCTAGAAATGTCCTAAAATTCCAGAAACATGTATGACCATATTGCAAAAGTGGCAAAAGTGGGCCCCAACCAAAGCAAGTTGAGCATCCTTGCTCTCAGGGCTCATTTATAAATAATTCTATATAGATAAGTTTATTTCATACATTGTAATTGTCACAGCTCACACACTTCTATGCATCCTTTATGTTGTTTTCGATGCATCCATTAGATGGCACTAGAGAGCAGAGTGACATTTCTGACAAAAAAAGGTAACAGTGAAGGAGGCCATAAGTGCCCCGGGGATGACATCGTCATGGTTCCCTTGTCAAAAGGGCACGGGGATTTTCCAGTTGGATTTTGATTACTGCAGGAAATAAGCTTGTGTCAAACAACGTTTATGATACTTACACGTTTCGTTCAGCAATATAACTTTCACAGATGAACATGACTTTTATGATTTTTAAATTGTCAGAAGTAAAAATCTAATGTTAGGCTATAAAAGCACTACACTTTGGTCACCTGACTTAACGTCACCACCACAAGGCCGTAAAGCTGTATTCAGCATGATGACGTTCTATAGTCTCATTTAGCCATTTGTTAGCAACCGCCTTTTTTAAGACACATAAAAGCTCCAAAGTTGGGGCTGTGTCCTCAACACAGTGGTCATGGGTTTAAATCCAACCTTGGCCCTTTGCTGCATGTCATTCCCTCTCTCTCTGCCCTTTTTACGCCTCTCTCTCTCCTCTCTTTTTCCCCTTGTGTTCTATAGTCGGGTCTCGTTTAAACTACACTGCCCCCTCCATTTCTAGTGATAATTCTCATTTTTATAATATGCTGCATAATATGCTTCTTGACAGTCTCAGGTTAAAATACTGCCGATACAACATCATATAAGAAGCATAAAAGTCACGGGTGGGTGGCAGGGCCAGTGGATGGGTCCAACACACGCTGGACTTCTCCCTAGTGAGATCGGTCTTGACTTCCCATTTGAATTTTTTTTTTTTTTTCTATACCTAACGATGTGCCTCTTTTGCCTCAACCTAAAAATCTGTGCCTTTGATGCTTAATCCTAAGCATGTGCTTTTTGACATCCCGGAATTGGTTGTCCCACCATGAGCTTTTGTTGACATCAGGATACCTTGAGCATAATATGTAAACATGGAAGTCCACTGAAGAAGTGCCAATATGTGATGACCTGGGATGAGAATATGTTGCAAATACAGACAACATGAATGCAATTTATGCAGGCTCCATTTGTGTGCATATGCATATCTAACACTGAGCATAATTGAGCCTGAAGGGACAGAGTCCCATTTCTTGCTGTGACTCATTTTTCCCTAGCCTGGGCCATTTACATGAAACTAGGAAATGGACTTGGAATCATGGGGAAGCTAGCATGTGGAGAATATAGTGCACATCAATTTGTTGTTTTGAAGGCGTGATTACCAGGAGAGTTCATGCTCATCAGTTTGTCTCTCACCCATGTTCCGTTGAAGCAACTGAAACAGTGCAGCCTCTGATTGATGTACTCTTCATACGCCTCACAGAGTGGCGCTCTGATTGATGATGTGTGTTTCCATGATGTTTCTCAAAGAGATGGTTAGGATACTTGTGTGGATGCAGGATGAGGTGTTATGGCACACTCAGCTTTGACAGCTGTGACTGCTGTACAGGAGAAGATCAGTGTCGTTGCATTTCCTGTTAGCTGTTGATAGCGCGCTGAAGGGTCGTTTATTATTCATTGCACCTTTAAGAAACATTCTTTGTGTGTAATAGGTGTTATTGAGATCGACTTCGACTATCTGACTATTTTTTTACATCCACATTTGAATTTTAAAAGTAGCCTAATTTACAATTATTTTTTTTCCTGCATGTTTTATGAGAGCCAAACAGAGTTGACTTGGTCTGATGGTATTTGCGTGGACATGAGTATGACTTAGGGTAGTTAATGCACATCACCTAGGTGCAAGGTCAAATCAAATCATCAAAAATCAGCACATATGGAGAAAAAGGTAATGCCTGCACACATAACCCATGCCACACAAGTTCATTCAAGACAATGTTTCAATCCTGCTTAGATCTACGTCTGCTCAAAATGTTTGAAAAGATTAAACCACACATATATTTATACATAATGCACACAAGTAGGCTGACATGTTTTATGGTGGCTGGTGTGGTTAACTAGCTGAACCACTCAGGGTGGCAAAACAGTTGACAATCAACAATTAAATAAATTATTCAATTATTTATCTTTATATATGAAATACTTTAGATCAAAAGTCCACCATCGGTTTACATTACCTACATTCAAAATTGTAATAAATTAAGATGATGTAAAACAGAAGTAATCTCCAATACATACAAAAAAGAAAAAGAAGGTCCAATGGAGTAAGTGTGCAGGCGTTACCTTTTTTCCTCATGGACATGAGTATCTCAGTTTTGCCTTTTAGTAATAAAAAAGTTAAATATATTTAGTAGTTTAGGTTTCTTAACTCAGAATCACAGCAAAAGAGGCAAGACAGGTGTGATTTTTAACACAGCATTGTTAGCTTCATGTGTCACATACAACATAAGTGTCAGCAGCACTTTCCATGCAACAATGATGGCATACTGTGTCAATAACAATCATTTACTGTCCCTATTAAATGCTAACTGATCTCGTTCTCTGCTCCGGCACACAGTCAAAGCCTCTGTTTACAAGTTATTTCCGTGTGTCGTCCTTGAATGGAAAGTGACCATGGTAGAAGCAGGATAATGTCCTTTGAGGTGCCAATATCAGTTTTTAAATGCCTCCATGTTGGCTATTTATTCCTAATGGACACCTTTTTGGGCATTATCCCTCACTTAAACGGAGTACCTTTGAATGTTTGACTGATTGGTCAACATGGCCTTTCAGTAGAGGTTTTATCACCACCTGTTGCTTTGGCATTGCTTTACAGCCTATGTTTGCATTTTGATGTGGACAGAGATTATTTTTAAACACCGTTGCTGTGTTAAATACTGGGCGATGTAGATGGTGTGACTCTTTCTGTAACCGTAGGAGGAAAATATGCCTTTTTAAAAATACCTGTGAATGTGTGGACTAGGCCTGTGGGTGAAGTTGTGGTTTTCTATCCGGAAGTAATTGTAAATACATTTTGTGATTCAGTCTATTGAAGTAGAAGATCATTTTAGCATGGTTTCAAGAGCTTAATTACTATTGTCACAAAATGCTGTGGATTTTTTACAAAGTTTTGCTTTCACACCACAAACAAATGACCTCAGAATCCACTTGGAAGTAGGCTGACACTCCTCCACCTATTTAGTCGCTTAGTCCACACCAAATTTCAGTTGACAGTCTACACACCAGCCCTGAAAAAATAAACCAATATTCACAAATATTCACAATCAGTAAAACAGATTGGGTGAGGCCACACTGTCATATGTGAATGGTGGCACTGATCATAGTTGAACCAAGCTGCTGTTTGTGATCATTTGTAAGTATATGGTTGTCTCACAGGTTAACCTGATGCCACCTTTTTCCTTTATAACTGTTAGCTTTGTATCCAACTCTCTTCCTCCTTGCCCACTGTAGACCTTGAAAGTGTGCCTTTGAGCTAACACACATTAGCGGCACTATATTAGAAAGCCGTTCCTCTCAGGCAGCTGTGTCTCTGTATGCTTACAGCCTTTGCTCTGATGCCTCATTCCCGATGATGCTCCTTTCACCCAAACACATTTTCCCTTTTAATGCATTTTTCCTTACCTTAACACATTTATTTTCCCTGGGCAGGCTGAGGCATGGCCTGTTTGAGCTCCCTGTATTGATTGTTGCTGGGAATTTGATGCCTTCAGACTTGCTGTTCTCTTCTCCTCTGCTCTCCTCTCTTCTCCACCCCAGGGGAGTTTTAAATGGAAACACATTACTATGAATCACACAGCAGGGAGCTCCATGATTGATAGCATTGCTTACCATTTACTAGTCACTGTCTGGAGATAAGCCTTGAATTTATGGAGTATTGGAAATCCTTGCTGCTGCTACATGCGTATTAGTGTGAGGAACGGCTCCCCCCATGCTGCCACTGGAGTCACCCGGTTAACAGCTTAAGTGGAAAGCAAGGAGCCCATTTTATTGTTTATTAAAAATAATACTTAGTGTTTTTTTTCTCCTGGAGTGTGTGGTGTGTGTGTGTGTGTGTGTGTGTGTGTGTGTGTGTTTTATGGTTTGTGGTCATTTGCTTTTACCAGTTCCTCCAACTCATTCTAAGTGCATTGCAGTAAAGCATTTGCTGACACGCCATCGTGACTTCACTCACCTTAAAAATCGCTGTTGCAAATCAGTTAAGGTAAATGGACCGAGGCCACACACTGCTACTCTGTGTGTCTGTGTGTGTGTGTCGGAGGGGGGGTCTGTGTTTGGTTTAAATCCAGCATCAGTACATCATCAAAGAATGTGGCAATCTCCGTTTTCATGCCTCAGAAGCAAATAACAGACCTCAGGTTGGGTCTCTGAAGAGCTGCTATCAGAATTCAAGTTCATAGAAAGCAGGAGCAGCTAATGAACACAGGTTTACACCTCAAAACTGTAAGTTCTTCTGACTCAGAACCAAACTGCAGACCTCTGGTATTTAATCTCAGGAACTTCAAGATTCAAAACCTAAGTGAATCCGTCGTCTAGCGCGTGTCTGACAGGACAGATATACATCGGCTTCAGTCATTCACATCAACTTTCTTGTGCTGCTCTCAAATCCCTTTTACAAGCATTTAAACCCTTGAAACCTGAGAAAATATGCTTGATTTATTTGAAAACTTGGAGAAAAAAATAAAACTAGCTGAAAATTTGCTGGTGGGAATGTTAAATGATAAAAAAGGGAAGATGTTCAGAAAACTATATTAACATTATTTTAATCATGGTTATACTCGTTTCATGCAAGTTCGGCTCAACCCTAATTTCTTCACTTCAAGTCGGTTTTCTTCATTTGGCACCCTATTCTGCTTTGAAATGTGTTGTGTATTGGTGTGTTGGGCTCTGTGCACTGTAAAAATGCTGGTGACATACTCTCAGCACGGTGCTTGAATGCAAGAGTGTGTGTATAAAAAGAAAGCTGTTGCTCTACTCACAAGCTGCTTTGGCTATGCAGGCTGTGTAGACACAGTGTTAGAGGCAGTTAACAGACCTCAGCTTTTACACTTTTTAAATTTTACAGAGCAAGTTTTATATGGAAGCAGTTTATAGACCTCACAGAAGCAGCTTACACACCTTAAATTTTACACCTCAGATGGGCCCAGTTTTTGAACCTTGCAACTGCTTGCAGCCTTCAATTTTTCTCCACCAAAGACCCAAATGACAGACCCATTTTTCAACCTCAGATGCAGTTTATAGAACACAGTTTTGATTCTTCTTATGCAGCTTACAGACCTCCGTCCTTTCACTACACATCAACAAATTGGAGCAGCAGTCATACTCCATACCAACCTCCCTCGGGCCACAGTTTTTGCACAACATGACAAACTTACAGACCTCAGGTTTTAAACGTCACAAAGAGGGAATATAGACCTCATCTTTAATGTGTTAGGCAGGGCTTGCAGACCTAAAGGTTTATATCTGAAAGTATGGGTGGGTGTTCAATGAAAACAATAATAATATATCATATTGTTCCATGTGAGATATAAAGCGTATGTTTTTGTATCAGTGGGGCTTCAGACCACTACTATTTAAGACCATTGAACACCAGTGTGCCTTGCAGATATCATTAATATATGAATATGGACAGGAGAGCCTTGAGTTTGTCTTTATCTTAAGCCTAATGTTGTTGTTTCTTAAGTAGCAATGATGTGTAGATGATGAAGAAACCTCTGCTGACACCGACTTGGTTGCATAAGAATCAATTTATTACAACAAAGTTCAGCATCCACCAGGCACCATGGTCTGCCTGGGGAGAGGATTCGGGATCAATGCGAATCTCTTTATCTTATAGCTCATGCAAGTCTCTTATATAGGTACAGGCATCAATACATTTGTCAGTAAAGCAACTCCTCACCTGCTGTAATCAATCACAAGACCCCACAAATATGTCCTTTTTTGGAAGGAGCCTCATTCCATGTTACTTTTAGTCTGGCGCCAGTATTCTGCACACTTGGCTCCCAGGCCTAACCATCCCTAGACCTCTGACCTCGAGGCCTCCTTGCCTGACCGAAATAAGAACCATAAGAAACGGAGCATAATACACCTCACTAACTCCCACCATCCCAAAAAACCTGCTAACACCTGCTAACATCTGGCTTTTAATGCAAAGTGTAAAATCGGCATTCACACACAGGTCAAGATACTCTACAGTAGTCATGGGTATTTGTCACCTCCAGTTCCAAGTGTCAATAATGGAAATACAACATCTGGGTGAAGATGGTAATTTCACCTCCTTAATTGGTGAGATGCAATGACATGCCACCACTAATTAGTGTTCGCCTCCACTAGCAGTGCTAAAACATTGATCGAAATTAGTCTGCACTGAGTTTAAAAGTCTAAATAAGTACGGGATATAAAAAAGACAAATAAACACTATAAAGTTTTTACAGCTTTCTGCTGTATACTAACCGCTTCTCTAGTCTGTCTGACATTGAACAGACACATCAAAACAACACACACACACACACACACACACACACACATACACACACGAACACACACACAAAAAAAGCCATATTCGTCTGCTGCCGTGTACACTGCTCTGCTCTACTTGCAATGGAAAAGCCATCTATTGCCTATTTTTAGTGGGTTTACCCATGTTTGAAAAAAAACTATGTGCATGTTCTAATTTTCATGGGAAAGTGGTATTACGGTGAATAAATCTTCACGTTATAGGCACTGCAATAAAAGTTTGTGGACTGGAAGCTTTAAGATCACAGCATCAACATTTCCGTCCTAGAAAAGCCTGGCTTCAAAATAAAAGCACTAGTGGTTTTGCTTTGATTGTCATAACAAGACATTATTTCTTTTTTTTTTTAAACTTAATAATGGTAACTGTAGTCAATTCAGTAATTTTGTATTTTAGTAGCCTAGTCTACAGTAGAGATTTCAAAATATCAAGATCCATATTGTGCATTGTGGAATGCTGTAAAAATATTTGTAAGAAAGGTAGTTGGAGGAAAGGTAGTTTACAGATTTGTTTTTTGATCCTTTAGAACCACATGTAAGACCTTTGGTCATATGGTCATTAGAAACCCCTCAGACCCTGTTTTGTTAACAGCAGACAGAGCTCAGAGGCTGCAGATTTTATACTTTATAAGCATTTTAAAGAAATGTATAAACTATATTGACTTTTGTACCTACAATTAAGTAAAATCATCTGTTTTCATTCATCAGAAGCAGTTCACAGACTTTGGCTTTACGCCTCAGACCTCCAACCAGCATGCAGACCTAAGGTTGTTTTCATGTCTGTGCATTTAAAAGAGAACTTCAGTTTGTACACACAGGAAAGACTTCTGTTTATTGACCTCTCAAAATCAACTTGCACTTTGTTTTTGTACCTTCCAGACCTGTTTTCTTCACCTCAGAAGCTTCTGAGTTTTATACTTTAGATGGCTTTTAGAGATCACAGATTTTATCATTCAACAGCAACTTTAAGATTTGCTTTTTATTTACCAGCATGAGTTCACAGTCCACAGCTTTTCCACCTTTCTACCAACTTCTAAGTTAGGGTAGAAAAGGCATACTTCAATATCTGAGGAATTAACACCTTAATGGATAATTCCATACCTCTTAGTGTATGTATTGCAAGAAGTAATGTGCCCTATGTATAGCAAAGTGGAAAGTGAGGATCTGGATGTGGGGGTGGTGGATGGGCATGTATCAAGACTGTCATCCTGAGGAAAATGAGAGCATAAGCTTCAGGAAATACCCTAAAACTACATTTGTTTATGTCCCAAGTGACAAAGACTTCCGGTGACTTTAAGCATTTGGAAAAAGTGGTAGTCATGAGATAATGATATAGATTCTCTGAGCCTGCATGGGATGAAGTTGGAGTGAATGGATCAACAAAACTTGGACTTTAATACAAACAAAGCTATTTACTTCCTGTTTGCTACAACATTCAAGGATGTTGTTTTTTTCCCATGACCACAGTCATTCCCTAACCTTAACCAAGTGGTTATTAATATAACCCAAACCATGGTCTTTCCTTTTACCAAGCTGTTTTTGTGGATAAAACTTAATCCCATCAGTGGTACACCATTGAACTGATTTCTTTCTCCAACACAGATTGCCCCTTGAAAGTTGAAGATTTGAATCATCAGTCTGCAGAGTGAGCGCTCCTTGCAGTTACACTCCTCTCTGGCACAGGAAGCTGCAGACCCAGGCCCAGTTTGAGTCTTAAACCTTTAATGGACACACTCCACTTTTCAGTTACAAGGTTCTCTTTGGGTATTGAGCAGATCTGAGCTTTAGACTTTTGCATTCCAAATAGCAAATTTTACAGACCTTTTGTTTCCAAAGTAAAACGTCCAAAAAAGGCACATAACTTTAAAAAAAAACAACTCACATAATGTTAATAAGTTGTCACAGACTAAGAATATATGAATTATTCAATTCTAACATAAATGTTAGATAGAACCATATAATTCTAAGGTTATAACTAAGAAAAAAGCAATGTAATTTTTTTCTTAGCATTTTTTATTTCCGTAAGGCAAAAATATTGAGCCAAACACTGGACTGGACCGTTTAACCAAATTTTACCAGGTGTCCCACATGACAAGGACAGCTCTTTCATCCGCTTCAAATTCAAAATCTTGTTATATTGGTGCAGATTTAGTCTTTGTAATAGTCTGTCATGTTTCCTCTTATCACCCCAAAAAGTAAACAAGACAGGCAAGACACTGGCATGCCCGACCCCCCACTGAAATTTAATCACCGTCATGTTGTTGAAACCAGTTGCTTGGCTTGGCAGAAATTACATGTGACCTGTATGACACTGCTTGCTTCATTATTAAGTTTACAGACATGATTTTATATTAATCATGTTATCATATTGCCTGTTACCAATGCAATTTGAGTTGGATTTAGTGCTGTGACTTAGATTACTACATGACATAATGGCAAATGCCGATTAAGCCGGTTTGCAGAAATCAAACCGGTTTAAACTTGTGCACTGGACCAGACCAGCAAACAAGGAAGTGACCCAACTCTCCTCAGCAGCTTGCAGAGCGAGGCAACCTTTGTTTGATTGCTGGCAGCTTCATTTACCACTCTGGAGTGCGTCCAACCTTACTACATTTCACAACCGTTTGTTACCAAGCTTGGTTCACGTTGTTTTGCTGGAGCTGATCTAATGTTGTGTTGTTCAGATTGACAGTCATGTTGGGTGGGTGGCCAGGAAGATGACTGATCAAAGTCTCGCTGCGGCTGCACCCCATGCCATCGGAGCAGTTTCATCATATTAATATCCTGCTGCACTGTGACCGAACATTTGATCCGCATGCGCTGATATTCAACAAGTTGTTCTACATCTACACTGTGCCAGCACATCACACACGTGGGCTTTATCTGTAGTGCGGGCTCCATATGGACCATTTCTTAATTCTCCTTGACACAAAGCCAATTCAGGGAGTGATTGTTTCGCCGGTTCATCTTATCTCTTCATGCTGTGTGAAGGCAACAAGGTGGATGTGGTGGTAGTGGTGGTGGTGTTGGGGTATTAGGTGTGGAAAGCCCAGGGCTGGGGGGGGGGGTAGCTGTCAGCCAATGTGGAGGGAGGGAGAGGACACAGTATAGCCCATCACTTGTGCTCCCTGAGAGACTTATTACAGAGGCAGGCTGGGGTGAGAGCTGGTAATTAATTTGGAGAGAGCTGATATTGGTTTTGATGCACCAGAGACTTAACAACACTGGCTGTCTGCATGCGCCTGCACGCATGGCTGTCTGAAATGTGTCTGTGTGTGTGTGTGTGTGTGTGTGTGCAGGAAAAAGGTTGAGGAGGAAGAGCAGGGAGAGGAAGATGAGACAGGGAGCTGAAGGAAAAGGAAGGGGAATGACAGCAGCGCCTTAGCTCTAGCTTGCAGCCAACGTCAAAGCTCCTTTATAAAGATAGCCCATGGCGATGCATATTTATGCCTCGTCTCTTGTCCCCGGCCTCCCTGCTCCTCTGCAACTCATATACTCATCTCTCATCTCTCGCTCCCCCCTCCTTCTCTTTCACACCTATCCATCTCTGCAGCCGTCTCCCTCCCTCTTCTCTCCGTGGTTCATCTCTTCCTCTCTGTCATGAGTGTGTGTCATTCACAGCAATTTTTTTTTTGTGTTTTTATAATAATGACACTTTTCTCTGTGTGGCAAATTATTAATGTTGCAGGATGGAAATAGGCCTGTTTTCCATCAGTTCATCCATTTAGAAAGCTCCCAGACTCCATCGCAGCAGCACAATTACAGCACTCAGCAATTGCACAGATTGACAGAATGTGTGCTCTTATTCATGCAAATCCAGCGTCGGGTCACAACTGAGGACAAATTCAAAATTGTTTTGTTATGACTGAAGAAGAATGAGAAAATAAATTGGAAAAGACAAGATACAAACGGATTTATAATATCAGCCAGTGTTACAGACGGCTTTCTATGATGTTTCTGACATAGGTTATCCACTCCTCCTGGTCATATAAATCGTCACATTGCTTGGGACACTGGCCGAGGAGGGGGAGTTGCTGCTATTTTTGATTCAAGCTTAGCAATTCACACTAAGGCTAAGCTAAGTATAGTTCATTTGAAAGCCTTTTTCTTAGTCTTTCTCACCCATCCTGGAAAACTCTACAGCCAATTCTATTTGTCATAGTGAACCGCGCCCCCGGCCCATACTCTGAATTTCTATCTGAGTTCTCTGAGCTTATATCAAGTTTAGTGCTTAAATCAGACAAAATTATTATCGTAGGGGATTCTAACATTCACATGGATATTAATAATCATAGTAAGTTCTGCTTTCTCCATGCTTTTGGATTTAATAGGCTTCAGTCAGTGTGTACATAAACGCTCCCATCGCTACAACCACACCCTTGATCTTGTCCTTGCATACGGCATCAGTGTTGAAGATTTATTAGTCTTTCCTGAGATTCCTGCTCTGTCAGACCATTATTTAATAACTTTCAATTTTTTTATTACTCAACAATAAGCCTCTCAGTAAAAGTTACTATTCTAGATGTCTATCTGATTCAGTAGTGGCTACATGTAAGAAATTGATTCCTTCTGCATTAACCTCATTACCATGTCTCACAGTGACTGAGAATACTCTTATTAACTTAAGTAATTCTCAAAATGACTGTCTTGTTGATAGTGCTACTGGCTCACTGAGATCAACTCTCGACTCTGTTGCACCTTTCAAGAAGAAAATAATGAAACAAAGAAAATTAGCTCCATGGTTTAACCTCCAGATCAGCAAATTAAAACAAACATCGAGAAAATTTGAAATAAATTGGGGTTCAACCAATCTGGAAGAGTCCCGTTTAGTCTGGCAGGATAGTCTTAAAATGTATAAGAAGGCCCTCCTCCATGCCAGGGCAAACTATTACTCATCATTCACTGAGGAAAACAAAAACAATCCCAGGTTTCTTTTCAACACTGTAGCCAGGTTGACTCAGAGTCACAGCTCCATAGAGCCCTGTATTCCCTCGGCCCTAAGCAGTGACGACTTTATGAGTTTCTTTAATGATAAAATTATAACTATTTGAGATAAAATCCATCACCTCTCGCCCTTACCTGACCTGACCCCGGACTCAGGTAGCCTGGATATGGCAGCAAGGCCTGAAATTTATTTGGACCGTTTCTCCCCCACTGATCTTCGCCGACTACACTTTGATTTCTGCATCTAAGCCATCAACATGCCTGCTAGACCCCATCCCAACTAAGCTCCTTAAGGAAGTTTTGCCCTTATTAGACAACTCTTTATTAGATATAATCAATGTGTCTTTATTAACGGGCTATGTACCTCAGTCCTTCAAAATAGCTGTCATTAAACCCCTTCTAAAGAAGCCCACTCTTGATTCTGAGATTTTAGCTAACTATAGACCTAGATCTAATCTCCCCTTTATTTCTAAAATCCTTGAGAGAGTGGTTACTCATCAGCTCTGTGACTTTTTCCAAGATAACAGTTTATTTGAGGACTTTCAGTCAGGCTTCACAGTTCATCATAGTACAGAGACGGCACTAGTAATAATTACTAATGACTTATTGATTGCTTCTGACACAGTTCTGGTCTCTGTTTTAATCCTATTAGATCTCAGTGCCACATTTGACACCATTGACCATCAAATCTTACTGCAAAGACCGGAACAGTTAATTGGCCTTAAAGGAATGGCACTAAGCAACCTCAGAGTTTTTTTATCTTTTGCCTCCCATATAAAACAAACTTTAAGGACGGCTTTCTTTCACTTGCGTAACATCGCAAAAACATATCCTATCCCAAACAGATGCTGAAAAACTAGTACATGCATTTGTCACCTTTAGGCTGTATTACTGTAACTCCTTATTGTTTGGTTGCCCCAACAAATCTCTTAGGTCTCTCCAACTGGTGCAGAACGCTGCTGCTCGTGTTTTAACGGGAAGCAAGAAAAGGGATCATATTTCTCCTGTTTTAGCTTCTCTGCACTGGCTCCCTGTGAAATCCAGGATTGAATTTAAAATCCTCCTCCTTACTTACAAAGCTCTAAATGGTCAGGCTCCATCCTATCTGTCGCAGCTCATAGTTCCTTACCAACCCTCAAGATCACTGCGCTCTGAAAATGCAGGGTTACTTGTGGTTCCCAAAGTTTCCAAAAGTAGGATAGGAACCAGAGCCTTCAGCTACCATGCTCCTCTCCTATGGAACCATCTTCCAGTTTTGGTCAGGGAGGCAGACACCGTTTCAACTTTTAAGGGTAGACTTAAGACCTTCCTCTTTGATAAAGCTTATAATTAGGGCTGGCTCAGGTTGCCTGGAACAGCCCATAGTCAGGTTGACATAGGTTTCATCTGCCGGGGGACTTCCTCTGATACGCTGAGCTCCTTTTCCTTCTCTTAATCCCGCCATCTGAAAATCATGAATGTCTGTTTACTGCATGACCCTTACTGCTAAGCTTAGCCTTATATCTGTGACAGCTGTTTGCAAGCTTAGCTTAGCCTCAGTAGTTTACTTAGCCTTGCATCTGTGATAGCCATGTGGTACTGTCACTACCTGGGGCTCGCGATTACGGAGCCTGGGTCTGTTGAACTGCATTACGCTAATCCCGCTGCCTCTCTGGAGCATTCCTGCTCCCTTGTTTCCTAGTTTTCCCAGATCCTGGCCGTAACCTTGGCTGTGCCTGATCGTGGTGATAGCTGTGCTGGTGCTGTTAGGCAAACCATGCTTTTAATGGGCTCTATAAATGAAAATGACTTAAATTGACTTGAGGTTGCAAATCTTTAATGATTTTCCAATTATGCTCTAGTCTTTTTTTGCAGTTTCTGTGATGTCACGTCTGGAGTTTTAACCCTCCAGTATTGTTCATATTGTAAACCCTCACAATATGGTTCAATTGAAGCCCAATAATATACTATACATACTAAACTTTGAACCACAGATCTATTTAAATGTATAAATAGCCTATATGACAAAAATAAATGAGTGATTAATTCTTGATTAATGTTTTCAGAGAGCAGGGTTACTGTATTTTTTGGGGTTGCACCATGCTCATTTATGGAGAAAAAACTTAGATTGTGACACATTATCATGTCCTATTTTACCTAAGACATGAAAACATAAAAGTAGAGCCCGACTGATGTGACATTTTTGAGACTGATACCAATACCAATTTTATGGTGAAAAAATTCACCGCTTACCGATATGGTCACCAGTGTAGTGAATTTTTGAGCTGGAATGGAAATAAATCATTTATATGTGGATTGTGCACTGATTTTGCACCAGTATGACTGAAAAAAAAGAATAAATAAAAATAAAACAACCAGCACTGTATGTGTTCAGCATCAGTCTTCGCTGACCATTCAAATGAAAAATATGAAAATAAAATATACATCAATGCTGTATGGTCTTTGCTGACCATTTAAATTAAGAATAAATACAGTAAAATACATAGCTAAATAAACATCAGTACTGTTCAATATCAGTCAGTTGCTGACTATTGTAATTCTGTCAGTCAATTAGGGGCAGGTTGTAAAACAAGAAGCAGCTTCTCAGCATTTACACCTGCCAGGGAGCTCCTCTTGTCCTCATAAATGTTCCTGATTGTTCTAAAAAACCCACATCAGTGGGGACAAAGGGGTGGGAGAGTATTCTGTTTGAGTTATAGTGGAAACTATAGAGTGGAACATTACCTGAAATGTCAGAAAGCACCACAGCTAAAGAACAGTCCCTATATAGGCCTAACGGCTTTCTTGTTGTTCTGCTTGTTGTTGGAAGGAATCAAACATCAGATATTAGTTAATTCTTTCAACATATCTGACAGCAGCGTGCATGGGAATAAATTACAGTATATTTCCTCCTTGTTCCCTGATGATTTAAATAAGTCACTAAATGTGTCTCTTGTTGCTTTTTAAATATCACGCGACCAAGAGGCTCCCAAAAGCTGCTAAATAGCGATTAAGTCTGCACGTTAGTAGTCCTCTCCTCCTGTCACCCTGGGACCTTAGATCGTCTTGTTTGTTTTCAAAATGATGGGGCCATTGTTTATTAACTTAACAGTTATATTTCAATGTGGCTTACTGTGAAAACACTCTTGACTGACTTCTCCACTGTCAGAGTGCTGAGAATAGTGTAAACAATCGAGTTGGAGTGCACTCTGTTGGACTAACTATATAATCAAACTATTTGTAAACCACCCATGCATCGTTTTCTGCGTTATATGATCTATAAAAAAAAAAGAAAGTTTTCTTATCGCCGCATATTGGTAAAAATATATGCCAATACTGATATACTCCAGTATGTCTGTGAAAGGCTAATATTAGCCGGTAATATTGGTAAACAGATATATCGGTCGGGCTCTGTGTAAAAGCCATAATGATTTAAATATATTTTATTGAAAGTAAAAATGGAAAGATTTGAACTGAGCAAATGTCTTGGGCACATGGGTACAGTTATTGGCACATGGCTTGTGCAGTTTGAAGATGACCTAAAACCATGATTTTTCCTGATTTGACCCAGACCGAAGGATCTCATATCCATTCAAATGGTATGGATCAAACTGGACCCGCAACAGCGTCAGTATACAAAAATTTGTAGCACCTGCACAAAAGTATAACAATTTTAACTTAAGGTCGTCAGCGTTAACATGTTAATCACAATGTGATTAAGGTCGGTAATTAAGGTGTTAATTATTTTTAATTGCATTAATCACTGGCCGACTTTCCCGTCTTTAAGAGGCTGTATCGAGGTGAGTTTTGAAGTGAGAGTGATGTTACTGGTATCATATGAAAACAGGAATCTAATGGTATCAGCCATGCTAGCTTCTCAGTAAGGGGGTTGAATAACAATCCAAAGTTAGGCTAAATTTTGAATAGAGGTCACTTGACCTCTGACCTCCGGATAATGAAAATGGGTTCTGTGGTTGCCCATGAGTCTCCCCTTTAGAGACATGCCCACTTTATGCTAGTCCGATGCAGTTCTTTTCTGTCATTTGATTCCTGATTAAGATAAACTGTGAAGGACTGCGGCTGAATTTGGGTGGCTTGGTGGTATGTTGGTTAGCACTGACACCTCGCAGCAAGAGGATCCCCGGTTAGAATCCAGATTGGGGCAAAGTTTGGACCTTGGGCAGGGGTGCCTTTCTGTGCGGAGTTTGCATGTTCTCCCCATGTCTGTGTGGGTTCTCTCCGGGGTCTCCGGCTTCCTCCCACAGTCCAAACACAGGCATGTCCGGTTCATATGTGATTCTAAATTGTGAGTGTGACTTGTTGTCTGTCTCTGTGTCAGCCCTGTGTTAGTCTGGCGACCTGTCCAAGGTGTACCCCGCCTCTCGCCCAGTGACAGCTGGGATAGGCTCTAGCCTCCCCCCAGCGACCCTTACGGGGACAAGCGGTTACGGATGAATGAATGAATGAATGAATGAATGAATGAATGAAAATAATGGCATTAAAATTTGTGATTCAAAAATTTGATTATTTGCAATTAACAATTGAAATTCTGCAATTGATCACAATTCTAAAAAAATATAGTTTGACAGACATCAAGACTAAAAGGATAGCATTTAGGGTGTTTTACTGCTGGTAAATTTTAACACAGATTGAATTTGACCCAAACAGTATATAAGGGTTAAAAGACTCATGATGATATATTTAGAATAAAATTGCTTATAGTTTTGCCTTCAGTGGATGGTAGATTTCATTATTAGTCAAAGGAAATTAATGTCCTGATCATCCTACAAATCAATATCCTGGCTCTCATCCACATCATTCATGTCATTCTATTACCGCTGCAGTCAAGTCATTCATGTTCACACTCTTTACGGGATCAGTCTACAGTAAAAGAAGATTAAAGTCTGTCTAATCCCTAATCACCAGCTCTGAATATCAAACAGACATGTACTGTATCTTTATTTCACATTAGAAGGTTAAGAGAACAGAGATCAATTACAACATACAGGAATTTGGGTTTAGATCTATCATGACTTATTACTGTGGGGGAAAAATAAAAAATCTGCAAGAAGGTAATTCTTGACTTGAATAACAATAATTGCGTAGGACAGTAGCACTTTTTCACATAAATATGATGCAATTTTACATGTCTGTGCTTAATCAGAGCCAAAGCTACTTTTCCATAAAAGCTGTAATGGTAGTGTTACCAGTTCGGACTTAATTTCCACGTCATCACAGCCCAAATCTAAAGTGAACGTTGTCGCATTAAAGGGACAGGTCACAGCCAAATCAAAATTCCATATTTTTCCGCTTTCTTGCAGCGCTATTTATCATTTCAATTTATTGTTTTAGTGTGAGTTGTCGAGTGTTGGAGATGTCTACATTCTCTCCAGTACAATGAAACCAGATGGCACTCAGGTTGTGGTGCTCGTGTTGCACCCCTGACAAAAAGGGTGACTAATTTAGACATGAAAGTGATGTTTCCTCAACAAGAGCTTTTCTCTAATTGAGTTTCACAAAAACATAACAATTTACAAAGAAACACAAGTACAGGAAACGTGTGTTTTGAGGAGAGTACGCACCATCTTTTCAGTGACAATATGCACAGTATTTGCCTGAGACATAACTACTTTCCTACATAATGCTCAATAAAATATCTCATGCTCAGTAAGGTCTCTCAAAAGTCACCAATGTGTAGGAAACATATTCTAAAGATAATGGTGCAAAATATGCCACAATATCTGTGCATGTGAGTCCACAGTTTCCACAAAATGCAGTTAACACTTAGCCAAGCAATGTTCTATGCTACAAAGTGGCGACTTTGCTCACACATGCACTTTAATTTACTCTGCTCACACATGCACTTTAATTTACTCAAAATGGCACTCGTAACGCTCCTGAAAACTCTTGACATGTGAACCCTTTGAAAGCTGGAGCAACATCTTCTTTCCTGTGCTGCTTTCACAAGTATTTAAACCTTTAAACCCTGAGCAAAGTCGTGTCATTTTTTTTAAACATGGAAAAAAGGTGAGCAACTTTGTGAGAAATTGCAAGAAATAAGCAGATTAAGAAAATTATTTTTAAAAAGCTTAGGGGAAATGTACAGGGGAAAAAAAGCTATAACTATACAGTTATCATATTTACAGTTTTAAAATTAGCCTGTGTTACAAAATTATTTTTCAAGAACTTTCCAGGCAATTCCCTTTTTTTAAAATGTTCTTTCTATTAATTATTTTATTTATTTAAAAAAAAACAAAAAACTAATTTCCCAGTAATTTTCTTGTACTTTGCTGTTTTATTGCCTTTTTTTGGTCATTTCTTCTTTCATTGCTGATTGCCTTCTTCCCATGCTTTTTAAAGAAATCAAGCCAATTTTCCTCACATTTCAAAGGATTAATGAAGTATAGCGGTCATGTTAACTCTGCTTAATTACTACAGCATACTTGAAAAAAGGGAAAAACAATCACGAGAGTGAAAGTGATGTTTTCTTAGTGAGAATTCTTATGGGGAAAATACTGTGATGTATGTGGGTGGAGACAACAGAGCTTTAAATTTAGACCAGCTTGTAGATCACAGAAAAGCACATATATTTTAAATTGATCAATGAAAAAAATAAAGTTAACAATGAAATATGAACAACTTTTTCTTGCACTGTCACAGGCACAAGCCTCTCGTCCGTGAGTAGATCCTAAATCCCTGTGCTGATACGGTAGGCAGATGTAGCTTGGTGCAAAAGAACTGGATTGTGCTTTATCTCGAGTAAGCGGGTCATGTTTTCTGGAGAGACATTACTGTTGAGTTTTTCAGATGTATTTGTGCCATCTAGTTCCATTATATTGCTAAGAAGGAAGACATCTCTATGGCCAATATCTCCAACACTCAAATATGTGTTTTCTGCTTAGAAAGGTAACAGTATTAAATTTACATATCACGATTATCGTGACCAAAATTATTATCGTGATATTGTTGAAATGTTCTGGAAAATGTTCGAAAGGTACTGATGCACACACTGAAATCATCTTAGCAAACATAATAAGCAGCAGCACTTTGCACTTTTTGCATAAACGTTAAAATAATAACAGTTCTGTAAAGGGACAGGCTGCTCGTTCAGCGTCACTGTTTCTGTAAGAGATTGTTGCTGCTAACTTTGGTTGACATGATACAGTCTGACAGTCAGTGTCACAAGTTAACTTTTGACTCACTGGCCAATTTGACTGGCAGAAGAAAATCTACCTGCCAAACATATATATATATATTTTTTTTTACCAGAAACAAAAGTAAATCGCTTTTTTGGTTTTACATATACATTTGTTTCAGTAAATTAAATTGAGATAATAATTTATTATGTTGAATGCAAACTTAGAGAAAAAGCTAAAGTAAAATCTGCGAGAGTAAAATCTGAAGTAAAAGTATTAAATTTTACTGTGATTATTTTTACAACTGGTAACCGTTATATTCCTATTTCTGACATTTGGGTGAATTGTCCCTTTAAACCTTGAATGTCCACTGGATGCAGCTGTTGCCTATTCATTCTTGCCAGTATACGCAACTCCATCCCGCACAAGCAGAGCATCTCCATCACTGCTCTTTTCTCAGCTTTGTTATCTTCACACGCTGCGTCTATTTTCTCTGGAGCAGCTCGTGTTTCTACAAAAACAACTTTTGAATGTATGAATGCCTGTTTGTATTGACAGTTGACATGAAATTATCATTTAATGATTTATTAGTTTCTTTGTGTACACCAGAACCATCATCTTTGTAGGTTCTAACTCACGCTGCTCCCCCACCCACACAGATCAATGCTCTCTCACTCACACAGATCAATGCTCTCTCACCCACACAAATCATTCAGTGGCTGAGCCGACCAGAAATCATACAAACACTGCGGCAGCTTGCTGTGCCTCGGACTCGATTGTATATGTAGAACTCGCTGGGGCTGTTTCTTGTTGCGTAATGACATGGAGAATGACAGCTAATTTCAGAGTAACTTCAGCTGCCGTCATCACAGTTGAGACGCAGCCTGTGGAGGATAGCTCCACAGATTGCGCACTGACGCATGCAGTAGTTAGAGTTTGGATAGGTAAACATCACTTATGCATCTTGGAGAGACAGATGAATTTATGAGTGATTTTTTTTTAGCTTGGATAGCTATCTAATTCCCAAAAAAGTTTGTACCTCACAGACCCCTGAGTAGGGGATAATTCTTCGATGTTTGCAATATACATTCAGCATGTATACTGCAAATATCAAATAATTATAGTATCTTCGTTATAAGAAAAGTACAATCACTTTAATACACCATGAAATAATCTAGACATTTTTAAGTTTTTAGATTCCTCAACTTCCTCAAATTACCCTTAAAAAATGTGTTTTGATTGAAACTTTCTGTTTTGGGATTCTTTTCCCTCATGTTACAGTATAAAAGAGAGGAAAACACAAGAATCATTGAGTATATTTACATTTGCAAAATAGTCACTATTTTTTTCTCTTATTCTGAAAAAGCCAATATTCCTACTAGACTGTTTACATGGCTAATGAAAATTAATCCTTCACTAATAATCCCATTTACATGCAGTCATGCATACTCGGACTAGCATGTCCTATATGTCGTTTATCACATCAAAATATATGAAAGTGCAACAGCTGAAGCAACTTGTCGTTTTGCTTGATATGTGCACATATCCAAAAGCCTGTTGATATCCAAGTCTTTCCAATACGTTCTCATCCCAAGTCATAACATGTTATCGCTTTGCAGTGGACTTCTTCGTGTCTATGTATTACATTTTTTGGTTTCCTTTATTACCTTATGTTCCAGGATGTCGCCACCATGATGTCACATGCACGTGGTGGAATTAAGCTGCAAGTGGTTATGTTTAGGCACATAAGACACAAGCACATGGCAACTACTGCCATGACGTAAACAAAAGCACATGTTGGCATGGATACTTAGGATTAGAGGAAGGAGGCATATGATGAGGTGCAGAAAAAAAAAACATTGCATTCGTACAGGAAAGGAACACCAGAATCCCACATGAAAGTCCTGTGTATAATATAATGTAATGAAATGTTAATCAGGCGCATTGTCAAGTGCTGTTGCTCTTCTGTGTATCAGCCTGACGCAGCAGATGCCATCTGGCAGCCATATTCTCAAGAGAGAACAAAGTGAGAATAGTGTACATGTGAACTCATTGTCTCCCTCATGCATTACATACACCCAGGGTGTTGGCAGCTCCATCCCAAGCTTCTCCAGTCAACATGTCGATGTGTCCGTGAGCAAGATACTGAAGCCCAAATCGCTCCCAATGGCTAAACCATTGGTGTGTGTCAATGTGAGTGTGGCCTGGCCACCAATGTGCAAATGTGGGAGTCAATGGATGAATGTGACTCATAGTATGAAAGCGCTTTGAGTGGTCGTACAACTAGAAATGGGCTATGCAAGTGTAGGTCCATACCTTTCATATAAAATTCTGCTTTACCTTAAAAATCTTTGACAGTGTGCATTATATTGTCAATCAGCAGCTAAACTTGCCCTGCTTAACCTTAACCTGCTTTCTCAATAGCTTCCACTTCAGTTTGGTGTGGTGATGCCAGTTTGACTACACAGGAATGGAAATGTATGGGAAAAAGCATATAATGACGGTGAGTGGTAGACTGACTGAACGTGGAAAAAGTGAGACATATTGTTGAAATTGCACCTATTTTTCTAATGTATTCAGAATGTAATTGCACTGTACTTTTTTAGACTATGAGGAAGGTTACCATGCAGTGGTTTTACTACTAAATGAAGCAAGGAGCAATATTTTACAGATGTCATGTGTGTGAAAAGATTGGAATATTGAATTATCCATCTGTCCATCCCTCCATCCATATCCAACTGTCCGTCTGTCCATATCTGCATGTCTGTCTATCTATCTATGCACATGCACATGCAACTCCACACATACATACATACACAGATACATATATATCCACACCAGGATTAGATCTGGCCCAGAAAACCAGGCCCGACCCTGCATAACCCTGAACAGTTTCTATCCAAGCCCGACCCACGGCAGCAGTTTTGGGCATATAGTACACTACATTTTAAATATCATAAAATAAACCTTTTAAATATTAAAACATGTATGTCAAGCTACAGTCTGGAATGTTTCCACATACTAGTTCTCCTTCTCATCCTTCTGTTTGTCTGTTTGCTTTAACTGAAAACAAAGTTGTTCCTGTCTGATTCAATTGACCTAATTTCAGATAATTTAAACGTAGAGCACTCTGGTGGGACACTTCCTCAAAATGTACTTTGCACAGTTTAAATTCAGTCACCAAACTCCCCTCCATCTCTGCCTCCTTCTCCCAATGTTTCATTCTTTTCTTTTATAAATTGTGCATCTAAGACAGGGCCCATGGTAGTGGTAAAACTAGGTCCTGGGCTTCAAATAGCAGCCCATTTTATCCCAGGGGCCCACAGCCGAGAAAAGGCCAAGAGAAACAGAAAGACACACACACACACACAGAGGGAGGGAGAGAGTGAGAGATAGAGGGCGAATTGTTTGATGAAAATTAATATTTGTCATTTGGTGCGGCTGACAATACCCTGTGGACACATACAGTACAACGGGCATTGTTTGAATCAATTTTCTTTTGAAGATATCACAGCGTACCTGTGTCTCCAGCACAATCGAGAGAATTTGGGTACCGAGGAGTGTGTATGTATGTGCGTAGTCCCTGTAAGTTTTCTTTGATGTGCTCAGGGACTGCTGGCTATTTCCCACTTTGTTTGAATCCTTTACCAGGACCTTATTGTTCACCAAGCTGTGTGATGTCATGTGTGGTAGCTTTTGAAAGTGTGTGTGATTTAATGACCTTGACGAGGCAAATGCTGAAAAAACCGCCTCATTTCCCTCTCATCGTCCTTTTTTTCACTGCCCTAGAACTCATCGTCCCTTCGTCCTTTCTCACTCTGCCACAAAACTAAAGCAATCTTCTTTGTAGCAAGATCTCTGCGACACATTCAGGTATTTTGTTTGTGAATTTTGAAGGCACACACAATAGCTGTGAAGGTTGTAAACACTGTTGATGTCTGCATGTGATTTAAGGTTCATTCTGACAAACACTATACCAAGAAAAACAAGTCTGAATTGCAACCAGAGTGCAGCAAAACAAAATATTTTAGGATAAATCACAAGCTTTTGTAAATCTTCTAATACCAAGTGTTGTTCTATAAAAACCTGATAATGCTGTGTGAAAGTAAGAAGGAAATCTTAGGTTCCCATTTTAGTGTTTTGTATTTTTGAAGGTGTAACATTTCCATAGATCTGACAGAGGGTACTAAAAATGAATGCTTTATCAAAATGTGCCATTGTTAGTGAGAAGTTAGGAGTAACACATTTTCATGCATTTCTAAGAATCTATGTTCCATCATAAGTGATTAACGCCCACCATACACTAGAATACTTAAGAAAAAAACATTTGAAATATTGTGGTTGTCATAGAAAGTGTGACTGTTTAGTTAAATGTTAATAAAAAATGAATATTACAAATATATCTTTTTTTTGCAGTCCCTACGAGGATAATGTTTTCCAAGATTGCCTTTTTAGGCACAAATGAAATGATAAGTTCAGAAGCAACATTTTTTTCATCTTGCCAGGAATGTTAATTAGCAACATTTCCTTATTATGCAGCAGAAAACATTTTTTGGCATTGGTATTGGCAATTTTAAATTAGTCTTATAAAAATGTTAATTTTAGAAAACCGGGCTCAGGTAAAAGTGATAAAAACTATCAGACGTGACCCCGACAGCACCCTATGTGCAGAAGCTAAATTATCTTTTTGACGTTTATTGTGTTTCAGTGGTGCATTTACAAAGCAAGTTTACAAATAATCAAATGACCACATACTGTACTGACTGCCACATAAGGCCACTATTTTGCCTTGTGCTCATTTCAACCGTCACTAGATTACCAACTAGTGTTCAAGCAATTAATATTTGAGTCCACTGACAAAAGTTTCATCAATAATTTTGATTACTAATTAAACACCAAACATTTTTTGGTTGAATCTTTGCAATACATGGGTTTTACAGCTTTTGATGCTTAATATCATATTGTTAATGTCATAAAAGCAGATAAATCGATAATTATTAAACTGCATGTTGCTGCCCTTATCACAGCTAACCAACCCAACCACAATTAACCAGATTTCCATAAATCAATGATGATTTGTGTCCAGCACTTCAGTGCAGGTCATGTAGTTAATGGACACATAAGAGGTTTTGGTTGGCCAGGAATTATCTCTGCACATCAGTTGCAACTTGCAGCTTTACGTTATTTTTATACAATGTAGGGTGGCAAATCCAAATGCCTTCCTTTTTTTTCACTACTAACTATACTAAAATATGCTTTTCAGTTTCAAATTGCATTACATTACTTCTGCAAAATGCGTGTTAGATAAGCTCACCAAGAAAAAAAAAAACTTGCTGCATTTAGTAGATAATTTTCTAAATTATTATGTCTCACAGTGGACTTTTTAACCTGGCATGGCAGGAAAATGTATGACTAAAAACATTGATGGCACCATTCTATGTTTAATTCCATTTCAGTAAGACAGCAAGCACAAAACCAAAGCTCTGGAGAAACTAAACTGAATGCAGCCATTGTTAATGTTATTAACTACGCGTGTGGAAAAGGCCTTTTAAAATGTTTTACAGCTGCTTTTTTGCACTGCACGACCAATAAGACAAATCACATAAGGAAGCTACAAAAAAACAAAACAAAACAAAAAAAACAGACAAAACAGCAAGACAGCTGCCAATATAGACAGAGGACATTGGCAGTATGTGTGTGTGTGTGTGTGTGTGTGTGTGTGTGTGTGTGTGTGTGTGTGTGTGTTATTGTTATGGATACACATCTTTAAGTTGTATGCTTTGAAGCAGCAATTGTTAATGTTGAAAGTGAAAAGGAGAGGTACTGGCTCTGTTCACATCTTCAAACTCTGCACCTATCTACTCTCTCTCCTCTGTTTTGTGATGCGTATGTGCAGCCCAACATCCCATAATACCAACCTGCCTCAGTGTCTCCTTAAGGCTGTCCATAGCAGCCTTTAAACAGGGGTTGCCGTGGAGACCACAGCAGTGCCTCTGGCAGCAGCAACAGCAGCAGCCACTCGCTCGTTCCGGCTGACATTCAGACAAGCCCCTCCAGCGCGCACACACACACTAGCGAACTGAGTCACGGGTGCAAAACCACACACTCTCTCCCACATGTGCTGTATGAACACGCTTCCTTGAATATATACACAGCCAGAGACACATGCACATACAGCTGGATCAATGACACTGTCTGACCCTGTGCTGCATTATTAATGATGTGGCTGCAGCTTTTTAAGACAGCACACTCAGCAGGAGGCCCACACTGGTGCCCAGCAGACCGATTACTCCACATTCATGCAGCTTTTCCAGCAAGGATTCCCCCGTTTTTACATACCAAAAAAATCTCCTTTCCATAGCAATATTCATTGTGTCACATGTCATCTAGTTGTCACTTCAATGTGAGATCCATTTTGCCATTTGGAGGGCTGAATGTGGGCTGTCCATAACGAAGCGTTGGAGGGAGAGTGTGACAGCACTGTCAACAGCACCGTTATGTGGATGCATATCCAATTTGATGCAAATTCTTTTTTCCATGCGGCTGTGTCGTGTTCAATGCATCTTATTGTTGGTCAGAAAATTGGATCATAGAATAATAATAACCTATGCAGCCGCATTGAGGAAATACTACGAGATGCTTCACACGTAAGCATGAATTGAGAAAATGGAGAAAAGATGAGGGGAGACGCAGATTAGCATTAGCTGGGAGATAAGAAGCAGTGGTAAATCATGGAGACAATTGCTGTAACACTCTTTAGCCTTCATTTAGTGTAATGATACAGCTCCCATCTGCAGCCCTTTGGCAACAACTCACCATTGCATTCAACTGGATTCATTACCACATTATTATGGAGATGTTTTTCCCATCTTATACACACTTTAAAACTAGTGAGCTACACCTGCACCAAGGTATACATTAATAGTCTAAAGAAGGAGTCTTCAACATTTTTCAGATTAAGGACCCCTTAGCTAAAAGAGAGATGGAGCAGGGACCTCCCTACTACATATATTGTGAAAAAATCAAGTTGCATATTAACTACACGTTTTTATCCCAAATTGTCATGATGGCACTTTTCAGTGGACTTCCGTATCTACAAATTACGCTCAAGGTATCCTCATCGTCCACATTTCCTTAGTATGCTGTAAAACTTTTAAATTTCAAAGGCATTAAAGGCATTTTAAATTTCATTAGGCAAAACACACTGGCAGCACCACAGATCATGAGACAACCAATGATGCAGAATATTTTCAGCTTGTACCACCAACACGTTCTTATCCCAAGGTGTCACGTTTCTACTTTGCAGTGGACTTTCGCATCTACTAATACGTTTTAGGTGCCCTTCTGAGTCTGCTGTTGACATTCTGGGATCCAGCCACTATTATGTCAGCAAGCACATAGTGGGATGATGCTGCATGATATTATGTTTAGACAACAAAAGCATATGGTGTCCAACACCAGGATGTCAACAAATGCACATGCTGGCATAGGTGGTAAGATTAATCCTTTGAAACTTGAGCAAATTGGCTTGATTTCTTTCAAAAACAAGGGTAGAAGGCATAAAACAATGGAAGAAGAATTGACTGAGAAATTAGCAAGAAATTAGTGAAAAATACAGGAAAATTATATTATAGGTAGCTGAAAACAAAAGACAAACAAGAAAATGACTGAAAAAAATTCTAACAATTTTGTAAAAATTTTAATTCAATTCAGTTCAACTTTGTTTATAAACCACCTTTTGGTGTAAAATTGCAATACAAGGTTCTTGACAATAAAAAGAGAAATATAAACAATTATATAAATAAACACAGTGCAAATGCAATACAATTAGCAATACAACAAATGAGAACAAGAAAGTGAGAAGGGACAGGAAAATAACAGAAAAAATGGAATTGTTTCCTCACATTAATCTTGCATTCATGTAATGTCAGAAGGTCGTAGTTTCCAAGTTGGGAAGTCAGTCTTCTGACTTTGTTGTGTTCATGTGCTTTGAGGTCATAAAGTGGGAAAAACATTGAAGCTATGAAGAAGATAGGTTGCATTTTAAGGCTAAGAGTGTATTTATATTTTTTATATATAAATTACATATGATATTTGCATGTATTTTTATATTTAGTCTTGGTGACCCTTCATGGACAGCAGTTAACACATTACACTTCACATGATCAAAAATTGATTTTTAATATGTGAATTAATACATTTTTTTTTACCATTGATCAAACACTGACTTCTGCCTGCCATGATTCTGCACTCATAATGTCAGGTCAGCACCTAGTGTTTTAAAATAACACTGCTGGTAACCATGTATAGAAAGAGCATGAATGCCCCTATAGGGCGAGCGAGAGGGGCGGTGGATGGATCCAACAAACTCCAGACTTTCATGCTGGTGTCCGGTGTTCACTTCCTGTTTGAATCTGATGGGTATTTCTGCATCTCACCATGTGCCTCTTTTGCCTAAACCTAACCATCCATGACTTTGTTGCCTCATTCTAACCATCTGTGACAGCACTTACATTAGTTGACGTCCTGGTGTTGGTTGCCATGTGCTTTTGTTCCCTAAGCATAACCATGTGCAGCGCAATCTTACCATTTGTTAAGATCATAATAGCAGCATCCTGGTGGAACATCAACAGCAGACACAGAAGGATACCTAGAGCGTAGATGCAGAAGTTCACCGCAAAGTGGTAACGTGATGGCGTGGGTGTACATTACTTGTTAATGGACAATCCAGCTGCTAAATGATAAGGCTTGCTGTGTGTTCACTGTTGCATCCTCAAATTCAAGAAAAAGTGAATAAATAAGAACCACAAACAGGAAAACTTTGTTAAAGATGGTATGCTCTTTTGAATTCTTTGACAACCTTTGAAAGTTATTCAATTTCTGTAACTCTGGTGTACCTTAATTGAATTTTTCTATCATATATTGAAAGCATAATAACAGAGAAGGGATTTGGTCATTCAGCTGCATCATCCTGGGGTTTACCAGTGCTAACAGCTTAGTTGTGATTTTGATCACACACACAGATTGGACACACACTGAGAAAACCAAGTGCTGCTCGACATTGGTATGTGCTTTGTTTCATGTGAGTCGACTGTTCCAGTATTACCGCCTGCTGTCTGTGTTTCTGCAGTTAATTTTTGAAGAGCATGTCAGCCATATGATATCATTGTGTTAATTGGACATGCAACAGTTCAGCAATATCCAGCCAGAGTGCTGAGAGGCTGCACACTGTGCCATGTTTCACAGTGCTGAGATCATGATGACAGGCCACTGACGCCTCCGACCAAGACCTGTCTGACAGCCAGCACAAATTACCATCATTCCGATGGCTTAATAGTGAGGTGATTTTATGCATGTGTGTTTTTATATGTGTAAAAGCATGACTCGGTGGGGGCTCAGTTGCTGGTGAGGAGGCTGTCATTCTCGGGGTCATCGCTTATGTTCAAGGCGTGATTGAATGTATGCAGATATGGATAAATGGATGGATATTAAACAGTGTTCCCATGGGTTGCCTGCATTGGCGTGCCGTAAGATGGGAGGGGGTGACCCAAACAACAAATGGAGGTATAAATTAAAACTTAAGTCATGATAATTTTATTATGATCAATTTAACTGACTCAACTAACACACATGAAATGCAGCTTATCAACCAGATAATTTACACATTTTTATTTACTTTTGTACCTTATGAATATCAATCTTGCAGTGCCAGAGGGACATTTCCTCTTTGACAGCCAAGATGGCTGTCTTTCTATGCTTGTTGTGGGGTGCAGCTGTAGAAGGTAATCTACTCGTGCTCTGTCCAGCACTAGCTTCCTGAGATGTTTTAACTTGATTTTCAGACATTTGGGGTGGTCAAAGTCAGTCCATATTTGTTTTTTTGTAATGTGCTTTTATTGCGCTTATTAAACAAGTTGTTGTTAGCTCAAGTACTGTTCACTTCATTTGTTTCTTTTCTCCACCTATGCTCTACTGTGTGTGTGTGTGTGTGTGTGTGTGTGTAGATGGGCAAAACTAGGGCAATTAAAATAATTAATCACGACTGATTGTTCATAACTCGCGATTAATCGCAAATTAATCGTACACTTTTTATCTGTTCTCAATGTGTACCTCGAGTTATTTTTCATGTTTTTCACACTCTTATCAGCATAGGAGTGGAAAAATGGGCTTGCTTCATTCAGCTTTATATTTACTAATATTGACAGCTATCCAAACAATGACAAATACTGCCCAGAATATTCTCCAGAATAACCTCAAAAGTACTGCATGCTGAAAAAATATGCTGAAAGTGAAACTTGCTTGAATGGTCAGTGTGCTGACTTCATGTTTAATGTCCCACTGTCTGGATACTTGTATTAAGTGCTTGGCATATGCTTCTTGTGAAGTGTCTCTTTTCTGTCTTTATAACAGTCAAAGCATGCAACTAAAGTTCCCACTATGGGTCAAAATAATGTTCTCTGACCCTGAAGTAACTGTGATTACTGAGAGAAGTCCAGTAATCTGCAGTGAGCGCAACTGGGTTTGTCTGCCCTAAAGCCTCCTTCACTTCAGCTTTCTCGTCTTCATACAAGTTGTGGAGCTAAGTCACAGTAGTGGCTCTCGAAAGCAATTCATACATGCAGTCATTGGACCCTTGTTCTCCACACTGTTAATCGTCCTGCAAGCTGTAGCCACCCATTTAGTTATCACTGCTGAAAGTTTGTTGTTTTTAGAGTATTTGAGACTCAACGTACTCTGGTGGTAACTCAGTTCATATCGACAGTAAATGCAAATAACTTTGGTCTTGTCAAGAGAACCATCCAGCAGAGCTTTGAAGCTAAACTTGCCATTCAAAAGATCCTTTTCTTTATCCCATTCTGCTCAAGGAGGAGTGTTTCTGCTTGTCATCCACAATGTAACTGCTGCATCGTCTCATGATTTCCCAAACTACAGGGTGTGCCAAGGGTCATAATTACAGAATGTGCGTGTGTTAATCGTGTGTCAAAAAATGTCAAAAGGAAAATCAAAAGGAATTTGCATTAACTCATTATTACTGCGTTAACTTTGACAGCCCCAGCAATCCAATGATCCTTTACAGAGTAACTGTATCTGGGGTGAACCTTGATTCTTTGGTGGTGTCAGAGAGGATGCTGCTGTAATGACTCTCAGTCTTTCCATGATGTGCTGGTCACACACAGAAACACCTGCAGAGACACACTGTTACCAACAGGATGCACTTCAAAAAAGCCACAGGAAATGCTTTCTTCCTGTGGCAATTAGACTATGCAACTCATCTACCTCATGCAGAGAGATGGGCAGCAGAGTCATTGGGTGCTGAGGTGGCTCCAGCCTCCATTTATTCCCCTTCCCCGTTTTGTTCATTTAGTCTGTCTCTTTCTCTCTGGATTACTGTCTCTGCATGGATTAAAGTAATGACAATGCTCTGAGTAACAGGACATGATGGGACACGATGGGCAATGTCGATAATAATGCATATTAACCATGTACCCTTACCTGTGCTTTATATTTGATATCTATATGCCACTCCTGAAATATATCTGTGATCTTTACCATGGATGACATAGTTTCATCCTTATTATTATTATGTTTATATTTTTGGCATTGTAAATATATTGGATTAGCACCTTATTACATTTTTGATATGTTATACGGTCCCTCTAGGATTTTCAGGCTATTATTGTGATTGTTGTTACATGAAATGCCTGATTTCATGATAGTTTTTTCTTCTTGAAAAAATTATGATGCATTTCTCAATACTTTAGGTGCTTTTTTTGCAATGGAACTGTGGGAACAAATGAAACTTGCAAAAGTTGTGATGTTGTCTTTGATTTGAAGTCTACTTTTATGAGCAGTTAGTGTTTCCAACAGAATTAAAAAACTATTTGTGATGGTGGGAGGTGGATGCAACATGTTTTCACCCTTAATTTGTCACACACTTTAGCTTTGCAGTAGGCTTCCATTTCACTGTAGGTACCCCTCTACGTCTGCTGGTTACATTCAGGTTCAGGTTTGCTGCTACCATGATGTCAACACAAGCACATGATGAGATTATGCTGCATGTAGTTATGTTTAGACAACAATATAACATTGCAACCAATGCCGGGATATCAACAAAAGTACATGCTGGCATGTAAATTTAGGATTAAGGGAAAGAGGCACATAGTAAGGTTTAAAAAAAAAAAGAAACATCACATTTATATGGGAAGCAAACATTGGACTCCACATGAATGTCAGGCTGCGTTTGATGCAGATGCAGTAGGTGCTGTCTGGCCAGCCCCTGGTGTACAAAACACCGAAACTGGTTCTGTCAAGCCGCATTCTCACCTGACACTGTGCAGCGAAGTTTCATGTAGACATGAAAGATGGCTTTTGGCATCAGAATCTTACACCAAAAGCACTGTCAAATCAGCAGTCTTTTGCAAGTTTGAAATGAGAATGGGCTGGTGGATAAGGGGGGGGCGTTCGATGCGGTTCTAAAGGACCATCTCCATGAGCCACTCTCCTCATGTTCGTTCTGCCTGGTTAGCACAAACTAACACAGCAGCAGTGGTTAACACCAGACACTAAGCAGTTTAATAGTCCCAAAAAATTTACACCAACACCAAAATGGCTTGACTTTGTCATAAAACCCATTAATATAAATTGGTTATAAATATATATATATATATATATATATATATATATATATATATAATATAAATTGTTATTCTTGTGACTGTGTGTGTGACTCTATAACTAGTGCAGAAGTAGTCTCATGATATACACAGAGAGTGTGGCAAGGAGTGGCTGAGTGAATCAATACACTGCACATGGCTCTGCAATAAAAAGAAAATTTACCCATTTAAAATCATCACATTTGAGGTAAAGTTGCAGTGATTAGACAAAATAACAACATTCCAGCATCCTTGAGGGACTGCTTTTATTTCACATTAGCACTCTATAAAGCTTCGCTCTTTTCTACTTTGTTCCACAATTGCTATTCAACAATTTCCCTCAGGATAAAAAATGTCTTTCTTACCTTAGTTTATCCATCAGTTTTCCCTTACCTTTTAAGTGGCCAGTACCATTGACTAATGCAGCATTAGTTATTACAGTGTGGTGAAAGTCTTGATAAAAGTTTATAATGAAAGATTTTCATCTGTAGTTTTTGTGTGTGCATTAGTGTTGGAAAAATCACACAGGGGCACATTCTACCTTGAGGGTGACAAAGAAACCACGAGAGGACTGGCAAGCCAGCAATGCACTCAATTGTTACCTTTCAGAATGAAGACTGAGTCAGCCTGAGTCATATCTTCAGTGAAATGACTCATACAGTACATAGGGAATTTATTAACAGCACCAGTGCTTTGACCTCATTGGATTGTCATAATGACTCTGGAAGGTCCTGTTCTGACCCAGTGGGTCTGAGTCAGTGTCAGAGCTGATAAATGTATTATTGGACATTTGGTGTTCTGATGTATTTTCTGTCATACCTGCTACCTAAGTGTGCTTCCATTACTCTGAGCTCTAAGGAGACTGCTGGATGGTTTCAGGTAGACAGAAGCCTTCATGTATGCCAAGTAGACCTACCAGTCTCTTTTTTTTGTTTTCCATCTTCTTCTTTGTCTTTTCCTGCTGCAAGACATTTTGTGAAATGACCCGGATGTCTTTAAATGCAAATACCTGCTCCATGCATTGAAGTTGGACATGCTCTGCCAGGAGAAGATTAGGTGGAGCAGACTCAGCTTGAAATAGTCTGAAATTAAGATTGAGCCATGAACAGTGAAGGTGTGGAGAATACAGGGGGGCAGATTCAAGCCTGAAAACCCAGATTAAGTTCTCATTTCATGCAAAGAAGTTTTTTTTTTTTAATTGAGTGGGGTTTTCGATTTCTATTTTTAACAATTACAAAAACACACTCAATTTAGTCTTGCTTGATGCCACCAAAAATTAACATTTGCCTCTTTACATGGGGCATTGAAACTGTCAACTCCTTATTTCCTCTGCCAAGGAGGTCATGTTTTTTGGGTCGGTTTGTCAGCAGGATTACAGAAGAATTTTGGCCTGATTTTAATGAAACTTGGTGGTACCGCATAGCATGGGCCATAGAAGAAGCCATGTAATTTTGGAGTGGATCTGAATCAGGGGGTGGATACACAGTGAATTTTGCCAGACAGGAGTTCTATGCTCTCCAAGTGCCCTTTGAGTCCTTTTCGAGTTCATCCTGCAAATGTTTAGTGTTGACTCATTGTACACTCTAGATTTGAATGTACAAGGTAGATTTATAAGGTACAGAGTAGATTTATTTAAAGATAGTGTAAAAAATGAAATTAAAATTTGTCCTTGATTCTGCTGCATCTTTGAAGTTGAAGGATGAGTTGATTAAAGTCACCAGCTACTATGAAAAGTCCGTCTGTTTACTTCAGCATGTTGTTGCTGATGGTATACATTTCCTGCAGTGCATTTTTTTAATTTGCATCAGAGTTTTGTACCATACAATAGCTCGATCTGGGATGTTCAGGGTTAACCATGTCTCTGTGAAGATGTGCGCAGAGCAGTCACTGATTTCCCATTGCTGAATATCACATCTCTCACATCCCATCACATCACTCACATCGCATTACATCCACTTTATTCTCCTGCGACCGGACATTAACCAGAAGAAGGCTTGGCAGAGGAGCCGCTCTCGGTCTAAGTTGGGTCAGCCTCGCCCTGATGCCAGCTCTTCTCCCTCTCTTCGTCAAGGGCTTTTGGTTTCGTTTCTCCTCTCTGGTCTGACTGGCTGCTCGGCATATGCTGTTGATGGAGATCCTATTGTGGTCTGCTGCATTCAGCCCAAACCCCACACAACTTTTCCTGATGTTGATGAGTGCTTTTCTATCATAGAAAAGTCGTGCTTCAAAGGGCCATGGAGTCGAAAAAAATAGCAAAATTTGCAAAAAAGTCGCAAAGATTTGAGGAGCTACTGGCTGCTGCATGTGCATGCGCTGCCGTCCGTGGTTCAGTATTTAGTTGTGATGAGATTCAAACTTTCTTTATGGAGCTTTGCTTTTTGTATCATGCTTGAGATGTCTTGCTTTCATCCAGTTGAACAGTCTTGAGAAGCACACAGGGTTATTTTCAAAATACACATTGTTGCTCGAAAGAAAAACACTGTTTTATACCATCTTTGTACAAATCTAGTTCCTTTGCTGTTATCGGGCTGTCTTGCCCTTATTGAGAAGGTCATGTCAAAGAAGATGAATCATGCTTGTGCCACTGTTGCTGACATTCTGCTGCCATTGGCCTGCTAAAAAAAAAAAAAAACCTGAAAGGAAGAGGAGTCAGAGTTGGATACATTTGGCTTCAATGGATTTTCATCATGCTCTGACCTCCCTTTATCAAACATATATTCATGGTGAAGCCTTTGAGGCTTTCCCCTGCTTTTGCTGTGTGGTAATACCTCAGCCCAATATACCTTGGAATTCTATCCATATGGCATAATTCCTCGCATCACAATTTACTCTCAAACCCAAATTTTAGTGCCAAAGCAGGAAATATTGTATCCTTAATGTAGTGTGGCGGAAAGTAAAAGTGGGAAGAGGCGGAGTTCATGTCTCATCACTGACCCGCAGCTAATGTTTGCCTTTTTACTGACCATGCCCAAGATTTTTTGTAGTTTTTGTAGTTTTTTTGTAGTTGTAGTTGCCTTTGCCACAGTCTTTTTGTAATCTTTGGCACTGGAAGTATTTATAAGTATTTATTATATCTTTTCTTAAAAAAAAAAACCTCTAAACTCAATCAAGTCTTTGTCTTCTTTGTGCATCGAGCCCTGTGACTGGCTGTTAAACACTATGATATCACTGCTAAAAAAAGAAATTACTCTCTCTGTTGCAGCTACACATATAAACATTTCCATTGGATTTGGAATCATTGCAGAAAAAAAGCTCTGTGGCAAACAAATGTTTATGATATTTACATGTTTTGTTCAGCAGGAAGTCTCAGGATAGTCCTCACAAATTAACGTTATCGACAAAAGTATTGTTATGCTATAAATAGGGATGTAACGATTCACGCAACTCACGATTCAATATGATTCACAATACTGGGTTAACAATATGATTTTCTCAAGATTTTTTAAAAATTACAAAATGATGACTGAAAAATATTCTATTAATTATTTCAAACAAAAATTATACAAAATACTCTTCTTTTCTATATCAAATTAAAGAATTCCTTATTATTTCTGAGGTAGGATATAAAACACAAACTATGCAATGAGTGCATTTCTGGACATTCACAGTGTCCCCTGCTGTTAAAAAAAAAAAAAAAAAAGAACTTTCTTTTTTTAAATTCTGTTTTATCAGACAAAAATGTAGGAGATGTTGTTTTTTACCTTGACATGTTTCGACTGACAACTGCAGTCTTCCTTAGAAGCGTCACGTGACTGCTGTGACGTGTCCCTATCAACTGCTCTTCCCAGGCGTGGTCAGCCTGATGGACCTGACTGGTTAGTCGGATAGACCTGTCAGGTCCATCAGTCTGATGGTCTTTGTAGGAGAGACCTGTCGTCACGGTTGATGGTGTCCTTGCCCTGCTTTCTGATTTTAATAGCCTCTTTCATACAGCGTTTGTGTTTGTTGGTCTTAGATCCAATAATTCTTACATTGTCCCAGTCCATGATGTGGTCATTTCTTTTGCAAGAATGAAATGATCTGCAGAGTCTTGCATGGTCTGATATTGCCGATTTGAGGTTTTCTTGTTTGGCTTTTTCTTTTTCTGCTCTTGTAAGTCGCCACGCGGTTTCCTTCTCTCACTCCTTCTGGTGTTCCTTTTTTCTTGTATTAAACATTCTTCCTGTCTCCCTGATGTATGTTTTATTACATGATCTGCATGGTATTTCGTATATTACGTTGCATTTTTTGTCCTGTTCAATTTTTCTTTAGTATGAACCAGAAGCTGTCTCAGTTTAGTGTGTGCTTTTATTGCCATGTTTATTTTGTGTTTTTTCACGACCCTATGTATTGGTTCTGTTATCCCCTGGATGTATGGTATGGTCACTATGTCTTTGAAGTTGTTTTGAGCTTTTTGTGTGTGTTTTGTTTTTCATTCTTTTGGTTTATTTTACCTGCTGTTTTCCTTTGTTTATGGCCCATTTGAGGTATTGGCAGTGTTGCATGTTGTATGTGTTTTCCCCCCTCCTGTCTGTCCTCCTCGTCTGTTACGATGCTGGCCCGTTTGTATAAAGTTCTGACAACTGAGAGTTTGTGTGCGGTGGGGTGTTCGGATGTGAGTAAGTACTGATCGGTGTGTGTCTGCCGTCATCTTTGTGGTGGATTTTTATGTCCATAAAAGCTATTGTCCTGTCTATTTCCTCTTCTGAATTGAATTTTATGTTTGGAATTGTCCTTGGTGTTCAGGTGGTCTGTGAGATCTTGTGTGTGTCTGTGTTTTATTTTTTCCAGGATGTCATCCACGTATCTTTTCCATAGGGTGAGTTTGCATTGTGCAGGTTTTGTGTTTGTTGCTCTGGTTTCCAGGTCCTCCATGAAAAAAACTGCTCATGATTGCTGATGGTGGATCTCCCATTGCAAAGTCTTCTTTCTGTCTGTATATTTTTTCTTTGAATTGGAAATATGTGGATTTGGCGAGAAATTTTAAGAGTCCAGATACGTCGTCAACTGTGAGGTTTGTGCTTTTTTTGAGCATCCTGTCGTTCCTGAGGCCTTCTTGCATGATGTGTAATGTGACATCAACGGGGTTTTTGTGAATAATGATATGACATAGTTTGAAATGAGGATCTCATCTGTTCCTACTTTCATGTTTTCTTGTACCAGTTGTTTTGAGTTTTTGCAATGGTGTTCTGTTAAACTAAGAATGAGTTTGCTTATTTCAACCAGAGCTTTTCAGAAGTTGTAAGTGACTGATCTGATGCTGTCTACAATGGGGCGTCCTTTTTGTGTATTTTGGGTGTTCCATAAATCCGGGGTGTGACAGTTACTGTGGGTATTAAGTTATCATGTGTCCTGTGTTATTTTTTTGGACTCTAGCAAGGGTTTAGGAGGGTTTTTAGAGTTTTTTTCTTTTCTTCTGTGGGGTTTTTCTTTAGAATTTCATATGTGTTACTGTCTCCTAATTGAGTTTCCATCTGTGTTTTATATGTTTTTATGTCCATGACCACCATCGTCCTTTGTCTGCCGGTAGAATGGTGATTGATTTGTCTTTTTTAAGTGAGTCTATTGCTTTTCTCTCTTCTTGTGTGATGTTGCTTTGTGGTGATCTGGCTGATATGAGTATACCTGTGACCGTGTTTTGTAATTCTGTTTTTTGTTCCTGATCCTGGATTTTATGGCATGCCAACTCTTTTGCTAAGATGAAATCTCCAGGTGGTATTTTTCCTGGTGTGATGGCAAAATTTAAAACTTGTGCGAAAATTCCTTTCTCAGTCTTAGTGAGTGTGTGCAGTGACAGATTGCGCATCCACTTCTCCTTTATTTCCTGGTGTGTTTGTTTGTTTATATTTTTCTTATCAATTAGTTTTCCCAATTTCTTCGTCTGGTGATTTTCTGTTATTGTAAATTCCTTTTGGTATGAGTGTTTAAGGTTTAAGGTGTCATTTATTCTTTCTTCTTCTTTCCATGGGGAATTGTGTTTTGAATGTGTCCATTTCTTTTTGTATCTGTGTGTTAATTCTTTCAATCTTGTTTACCTTTACTCTTATTCTTTGTTTCATTAGGTCCTTTCTTGCTTTGTTGATAATTTTTTCCACATTCTTTGTTGGGCTTAGGTTTTTGATGTTGAGGCTTGCCGGTATGATATCCTCATCTCTGCATCGGAGGTTGAATCTCAGGTGGGTTTTGTAGCGTGCTTGTGTTTTTTCAAGTCTCTCCAAACGGCAAAATGCTTTGACACAATTTTGTCCAAAACTTCCACGTAATAGATCAAGCAAATTAATTTTGCCTTCTTAGTTTTGATCATTTATTCTGTTTCTTTTTTATCATACAAAAAAAAGGGGATGTTGTGTTTTACCTTGACATGTTTCGACTGACAACTACAGTCTTCCACGGAAGCTGTGACATTTCCTTTTTAGCTGTTCAGCACCCTCTTGTAATTTGCAGACTGGAGTTGTCTCTAGTCTCAGACATGACGTAGGACGTTGAACATAGTGACGTAGCAAGTCGAGCAAGCAAAGTGAAAAGCAGATTACACCCTCTGCTGTTCAAAAAATGTTCATTTGTCATTCCCCAATATGAATCTCACATTTTTTGTATCAATTTTTAACTGCCTTGCAATGCTCCGTTATATCCCTAGCCATAAACAAACTACACCACAATCACATTGCCACTGCTATGAGGCTGTAAAGCTCAATGTGATGATTTTTTATTCTTGTTATACTTGTTAGCAACCAACTTTTTTAAGAAACATGAAAGCTTCAAAGTTTTGAGTAGAGTATTTTATATCGTAGAACAAAACATGAACGTCACTTCAGCTTGTGTTAACCACTGACCTTATTTTAGGGTTATAACCAAAAACACTTGACTTTGAGACAAGGGAACCGGGAATGCTAAAATGTTAACTCATTTCAAGGTTTAAGGACTCATGGGGGGGAATCATGAGCCACTGCCATTGACCAAGGTGTTTTAAAGCCATTTTTTAAATGCCTTTGTTGTGTCTTACATTTGGGTCTTACTTAATCCACACTGCGCCCTCAATTTCTAGTGGTAATCCTCAGTTTTATCCAAATCCGTAACCTTTTGAAAACATCACATAAAAACCAGACAGTTCTCACTCCCAAGTTGTCAAATACTGCCACTTTTGCAGTGATCACAGCAATCGATTCCAACACCAAAAGTCACTTGGCTGTATACACGACCAGACAGAAGCGGTTGCAACGTTATGATACGCCAGCTGGCAGCCGGATGGCACCTGCTATGGCAGCATAATACGCGGATGAGCAGCGTCAGTTGATAATGCAATGTCATATAAGAAGCACAAAGGTCCCCATATGACGGGTCGGTGGGGGGCCAGTGGATGGGTCCAACAAACTCTGGACTTTTACCTGGAAGATTGGTGTTCACTTCCTGTTTGAATGTGATGTTTTGTTTTCTACACCTAATGCATTCCAGTTTTTAGGATTCATTCCTAAGAGTTATTACCTCTTAGACAAGTGCAGCACCTAAATGCTGTTCGGCTCTTGGTTTGGTGTGTTCATGTGCAACATTTTGGCTTGACACAGCAATGCGAGGCGATGCAGCAGGGGGCTTTCTTCTTTGCTAGTTCTCGGATGTTGGTTTGGTGTGTGTGTCCAACACATCGACTGACATAGAACTATCGCCCAGACTGAGCACACTCCTATTAGCTCCACTACAAAGTGTTTTGGCAGCCTGAACCTGACATCATGTGGCTCACAGGAAGCAAACTCAGTCTCTGGTGTCACAGTCGTGCAGCTGTATACACTCAACCATCCACCTCCCTATGTCTTCTCTACAATATAATGAAGTTGCCAGCGAAAGTAATCCATGTACCAATTATATTTCCTCCCAGACATATTTGACAAAGCTGAAGTCTGAGCATCTATTGATATGGAAGACTGCGGATATTATCTCAAATATTTTGTCACTATATTTACACAGATTTCAACATTGCTGCAGGCTGTTGTATCAACATCTATTCCATGTCAAAGTGTTGCTAAGCTGTTACTTAGTCTCTCATATGTGCATTTTTTTGCCATCTAATCCATATCTGAGTTACTCCAAAAGCTGCAGGCATACAAAGGCTTGTGATCTGCACTGGGGAAGATTGCCGACATTTAAGAGAGCCGGTTGTAATATTTTGTCATTTCACATTAAATGCTGTGCTCGGGGATCATGGTTGCAGTCAAGTCAAATTAATGGCAGGCAGCTCAAGAAGCAATGTGATCTTTCCACATCATACGACTGATATTTTTTGTTCAAATCCAACACAATGGCTGCTGTTATTCCGGGACAGCTTTTGAATATTGAATTTCAAAGCACAGCCATCTCCCACTGAGGCTGAGCTGCTAGAATTAAATCAACGGTGTTTTAGTGTTCACATTCCTTTCTGTGCTCTCTGATAACACTCCTAATTTAGCACCAGTCAGTGTGTTTTATCTTTAGTGACCAATCAAGCATCATCTGTTTTAATTTTCAGCCCCTTTGTGACGGTGTAGGATCCATTTCCCAGCACCAAACATTTAGGCATGGAGGGATGAGAGGAGGAGAGCGATTAGGAGAGGGATAAACATATAAGTACCTTATGTTTTAGAGACAGTAACCTATCTTATGAGTGCCACCCTCTGAGCACCATTAACTTCCTGCTGTAGTCGGGTGTATTTGTGTGGTATTTCTGTGTATAGTAAGTCATATTGTGTGAACAGAATTGAATACAGTGTTTAAATATGTAAGTGTGAGGTAGAATGAAATATGTAAGATTTCGATTTTAGTTACTAATGGAGTGCAGTACTAGTTGTTGTGCAAAATATACTGGCTATTCTAATTAATTGTAATGCCCCCAAATTTGTGCATATTCATCCTGTTCTCATTTCATACCACCGCTTTTACAGTGTTTTCATTGTAAGATTCCAATTCCAAAAGCCACCTTTCATTCCAAAAGCCGTCCAGTGTATAATACACAGGACGGCATTGGCTGGGAACACAGCCGGATAGAGGTGTTCATGGTGTTACTAAATGCCACCGGCAGATGGTCGGCGTCAGATGAGAACGCAGCTGAATGGAACCTGCTGCGTCTGCATGATACGCCGCTGGAAAGCAACAGGTTGAAACACTACTGCTAACAAAATAGTATAAGGAGCACAGAGGTCCCTGTACGTTGGGTATGAGGGGTGGTGGATGGATCCATCTGAACGTGATGGTTTTTTTCTACACCTTATCATGTGCCTCTTTTGCCTAAACCTATCCATCCATGCTCTTGTTGCCTAATCCCAAGCATGTGCTTTTGATGACGTCAGAGCCTTTGTTGCCATGTGCTTGTGTTGCCTAAACATAACCACCTGCTTGTGTAGCGTGATCCCACCATGTGCTTTGGTTGACATGGCGTCTGTGGAAGCATCCTGGAACGTCAAAAAGAGATGCAGAGGCATACCTAGAAGTCCACTGACAAAGCAGTAATATGGGATGACTTAGGATGAGAACGTGTTTACATATACCTTGTAATTATGTGATCATGTGACTAATGTGTGGGAGTAAACAAGGAGGTGTCCCGATTGGTCTGCAAGGAGGCAGGTTGGAGTGATGGCTTGGTCACAAAACCAGCGACTTTCCCTCTGGACATTTCCCTGGAGAGGCTGTGAACATTAAGTCATTTTAAAGTACATTCTTTAAATGTTTCCTTTCCTAAACCACTAACTTTATGACAATTACATAACTTTATATTAGGGCAGAATGGCATCCATGGAGCGCTTGTTCGAAAGAGTGTGCTTTTTGTAGGATACCATACAAACCGTTCAATGCGCATAAATTACTTTAATACACATTTTTATGTGCTGGTGAAAGCCGTAGCCAGAGGCATTATTTTTTCAGGTCGTCCATCCGTCTACCTGTACTTCCATCTGTCCATCCCTTTCTCTGAACAAGATATCTCAGGAATGCCTCGAGGGAATTATTCAAATTTGGCACAAATTTCCACTTTGACCCAGCACTTATCTGATTCGATTTTGGTGGTCAAAAGTTAAGTCACTGTGATTTCATATGTGTCATTCTTGTGAATGTGATATCTCAAGAACATTTTGAGGGAATTTTTTTCTGAGCCTCACCAATAAACTAATTAGAATATGCTGTTTAATAGTAAGGTAACTGTGACCTTGCAGCTGTCTCATTAACATGAACTTGACATCTTAAGAACGGAGTTTCCTCAAATTTGACACAAACATCAATTTGGACTCAGGAATGAACTGATCAGAATTTGCTCATCGAAGGCCAGAGGTCAAGGTCAGGGTGAGCTCACAAAACATGTTTTTGGCCATTAGTCTAGAATTCATGTGCTAATTGTGACAAAATTACATACAAATGTTAAACAGAATAAATGATGAACGAGTGACAGTGTTTATCCAAAAGGTCAAATGTCAACTTTGCTGTGAGGTCATAAAGTTCTGCAAAAACACTCTTATGACGATTAGTCAACACCATGACACAGGAGCAGAAGGGGAGGCATTTGGTCAGATACTGAATTGGTGACACTAATCTTTAACTGTGCTGATGGTAGAGATATTCTTTGCTGCTGGGGGAAGATGTGTGTGCGACATGGATGTAACCTGTAAGTCCATCTTGAGTGGTTCATGGAGGCATTAATTCTAGGTGTTTATTCTAGTTTTATAGTAAAATGTAGAATTGTTTTCAGGCTCCAGCTGCATTTGATAAATCAGATGTAGCTGCAACATCATGCTTGAGTTGAGCTGTCTGCGTCATGCATGAATGTGATTGCAAGTACACAGTGCTTTATATAAAGCTGAAAAGGTTAGGGACTGCTGATTTAGAGCGTGAAAATCACCACCCGGGGAAACTAAAATGTCAAGTACATGAAAAAACAAACAAAAAAAAAGTTACAGTACCGACTGGAGAATCTGTTTGATTGACAGTAGGAGTACAGTGCAAAAACTGCTCATTTTTTTTTCCGGGTAGAGGTATATGTGTTGCATGAAGTAATATTTGACCCATGTGACCCACGTTCAGTGTGTAGGATTTACAGGGATATATTGGCATAAATGGTGTATACAATTCCAACACATTCTCATTCCAAGTTGTCACATGTTGCAGCTTTACAGTGGACTTTCGTGTCTACCTGTTACATTTTAGGTATCCTTCTGGATATAGTACTTACGTTCCTGGATCCTGCTATTGTGATTTTAACAAATACTCATGGTGCGATGTTGCTGCACGTGGTTAAATTAAGACAAAACAAGCACATGGCAACCACAAATGCACATGCTGGCACGGATGTTTAGAATTAGGCAAAAGAAACGCGTTGTAAGGTGTAGTAAAAAAACGTCACATTCAGACAGGAAGCGAAAACCAGGCTCCCACATGAAAATCTGGGTTTTGTCAGATCCATCCACCACTCCTCCTGTCTTCCCTATAGGGATCTTCATGCTCCTTATAGTACGTCACTACTGGCAGTGTTTTTACCTGACGCCGTCCAGCAGCGTACCATGTAGATGTGACTGGTTACATCCGGCTGCATTTTCAACTAACACTGACCATCTGCATAACAGGCGGCCATGGGAGGTGCCATCTGGCTATCTGCCGGCATATCATAACACTGCGAACAGTTCTGTCTGACCACGCTCTCTCAATTCCTATGGGCTCAAAGGTTTAAATACTTGTACAAACCGTCTGCAAGAAGAAAAGTGATGTTGCTCCAGATTTCAGAGGATTTAATGTTTTTGACATTAGCCACCATCTAATGTGTTGTCCTTTAATCGGCTCCCCATTTAGTTGCTACACAGCTTCATATGTTGATTTTGTAGTGCACACAACAGAAAGGAAGTCTGTTTTGTTGCATACTGCATGAAAGGAAAGGAGGATTTTCACAGAAACCTCTTTTAGCCAGTGCAGCTTTAAAACATGTCTGAGTGCTCTCTGCTGCTGGACTCTCAGCTCTTTCTTGCTGACCAACACTGGAACAGATGCCCTATTGTAACTCTCTGCAATTGTCTGCCTCCCTCCTTCTTTTTCTCCCCGTCTTTCTTTCCCACCCTCCCTCTCCTTCTCTCCGTCCTGCTCCTCCACTTTTCTCTTGTAAGCCTTTAATGGTGATTAGCTGCGCCGCGCTGAATGTGTCCCTGTGTCTCCTCTCTCACTGGGAGCACAAGTGCTGTCACTGAACTCGGTCCTGCACTGTTAACGGAGCTATTGATTCAGCTCAGATGAATGCTTGGGATACAGTATGGGAATGTGGTTTAGTGGTGTGTGGAGAGGGATGCCTGAGTGGACTGCTGTTACACATGACAGAGCAGTGTGTGACAGGGCTCTGGCTCTGACACTGGTTGTTTTTTTCCGAATGTAGAGATATGTTTGGTAATGCACACACATGCACACACACAAACCCAAAGACACTGTGTATTCACCCTCTTGGATCCCCATGGAGGAGCCAGAACAAAGGTGTCCAGTACAATAGGGTCTGGAGCTCCTTGAGCCCTCTTTAATACATCGAGTCTTTACCCACTCAGATGCAGCGGTTCATCACTTCCACTGCATCGTGTAGCTGTGAACAGAATGCTAAATGTCTCTGCATCTGACTGAATTACCTTGTTGTTGTTGTCCATTACCTTCCTCTTGCAGACAAGAGGGAGGCTAGTCTGACATTGCCAGACCAAATCACAAACGCTAATTAGTCTGGATCCTTTGGGTTCAGTTTTGATTTCAAAACAGCGTTATCTATAAGGGGTTTCACGCTACATATATTGTATCAATGCATCGACTAATACTCCTGGAATCATACTACATTAATAAATAAATGACTTTTTTTGTGTGTGTGTGTGATGTATGGATTTAAAATCATTTTCCGAGGCATAAATTGATTATATCAATACTACGAATTTGCGCTTTGTATTTGGCACATCAGATCTTATAAGAATGTATTTTTCACACTTAAAATGATAAATAATTGTTAATGTTGCTGCAGGTCCTTCTCCCATTTCTGAAGTTTTGGGCATGCTTATATATACATTTTAGATATCGGCTGATTATGGCAGGGAAACACCACGTCAAAGGAGGGCAAGAGATTTTTTGTCGCCGTTTGCAGTCCAAGGTCTGGACACATTTTGGCTTTTGTAAAAACTGAGACGTTCATAATAAAATGCTTGCGCTTTGCAAAATATGCAGATAAGAGATCAAATACAATGGTAATTTGTTATTTAATCTTTGTGTTAACTTATGTTGGTTTGTCTTTGATTGTCTTGCAGAGAAAAAAACAGCTGAATCCTGACCTCTACTGTCCAGTATCCAGGTATTTTCCAGTATTTTATCATGCTCTTCCAGTATTTTACCTCCACTTCCACTGCAGAGAAATTTTCTTTTCCTCTATTTTTGGCAAGAAAAAGTTTTAGTCAATTTCTAGTCATTGAATCGGATCATATCGCTCTAAATGACCCCATATCGTTCTTGTATCATATTGCCTACCACATATTGTAACACGCTTCATGTCGTTGTTAAAACGTTTTGTTTCATTCCTAATATCTATGCAGTTAGATAGACATATAACCAATCTGAGCAATGAAACGTGATGTAGCACTGAGCAATGGACAAACATACAGACAACAGCATACAGAGATGAGCTGGGATGATGTAGCAGTAATGTCTGTAAACGAGTGTTGCTGTTTTTGCTATCAGAATTTGACAATAGTGCTTTAGTAGAAAGTTCCACATCAGCTGCTGCCATATTTTTTGAAAATACCTCATCTGTGCTCCTTGTTACTAAGGTAGGCTTGTGTTTGCCCTGTTTGCCATAGTGCACCAAAAATGGTCCAGTTATGTAATTTATTTTTTATTTATTTATTTTTCTGGGGTTAAACTTCTTTGCTTGCTGCAGTGATGAGGTAGTATACCTCAGAGTGCCAGTAAATTGTGTACATTTTAGTACTATTTTATAGAAGACAGTTAACAGAGCTTGTACTTTGTATTCTTTCATGTTGTGGAGCTTTAAGCATTTAGCATAAACCATACCTTTTAAAGACAGTTTTGTTTTTTTTTTCTCTTTAAGGCAGTTATTGGTCCCCATTTGTTTGAATACATTATGAAAATGGGCTTGCTTCAGTCACTAACAGTGAACAGCATCTCCACACTGACTCTTAACTGACATTATGAGTTGCTGTAGTGCTTTGCAGACTTCTTAAGTCAGTCTTAACCTCAAACTCTGTCGTCATCATCAACAGCTTTCAGCTGCTTATAGGGGAAAATGTTTAATTAGCTTGTTAATTAGTTTCGTCTCAAGTTCTAATGGGACTCTTGGTGTTTATTAAAGTCAGGTGCATTGGAAAGGTCAGATAGTTTTGCATATACCTTTACAATTTAGACAGGTACTTAATTAGAGCTATCAAGACATGAGTCATTCACATTAGATCCAAGTAATTTCTAATACAATGAAAGGTCACTTGTATTTACACATACCCACACTCACTATATGGTCAGTTTAGGATATTTAAAATGGCATTACCACAATACATTGCTCAAGGTTTAACAAAAAATGCTAAAAGACAGGGTGTCCAATAACTTGTGACTGTTTGGTATGGTGTTTAACCATTTCAGATGACAGTAAAATATGTTTTGTGCCAGTGAGACCACAGTGACATGGGAGTTTACAGACTCATTTGGTTACTTGTCCTCCATGCCTGTGGATGGATGTGGCAGAGAGAAGGCAGCCTCCCCCATTGCTGGCCCATTCTTTGGTCTTATACTTAGAAAATGATCATCTTCATGCGTAATGGCATATAAGGACAGACGAGCCTCCTCCACGGTTGGCGATCTGTGGCTGACTTGGCAGCGTGACCGCAGCTCATCATCATCACTTCCTTTCAGCTTTGCTTTTTAGGGATGCAGCATGGCATGCATTTTCCTTTTTAATTCATGATGGTGTTTGGACTTTACGCTGACATTTCACTCAAAACGTCAACATCTTTAGACACTGCAGGTTGAAAGATTTCTGCAGATCTATTGAATGTGCCCCGCAGTTTAATTCAAAATGTGAGTTTATGCCTGCGCTCATGCCTCGTGGCCTAACACTGAGAAACCAGACTCCTCCAGTGGTGGCAGTGAGCAGCTTGCTTGGCAACCTGACCACAGCACATCATCCCCCCTTATAGCTCTTTTTTGGGTTTTTATGATTATGCAAAAAGAAAAAAGAAAAAAGATTACCTGATTTTACTTATGTCTGTGCTGCTACTTTATATTTCAGTCAACTTGAGATGATACTTTGCCATCAGTACCTTTTGCTTGTTGGGGTAGCAGGAATCTCTGCAAGGTGATCATTGGAAAATACGGCCGGAGCCCTCATTAAAGGAATACTTGGACATTCACACAGACTGCAATATCTCATCAGCGGCCCCAAATAGTTTACAGCACAAAAGTGAAGTGGCATGTTGATATTGTTGCGTTTGTCACTGAAACTAAAGGGCACCCCGAACCACATACTAGCTCATTATCTCCCAGATTTCAGCACAGACTGGTTGAAATGAGGAATGTTGACTAGGAATTCTAAGAAGCTGAAGATGAAGGGCATATGTTGAAACTTTTTACCCTGCAAAATGACCGGCTAAAATTCCAAATGTCAAAATGTCTTTTAAAATATATTTTAATCAGCATGATAAGAAGGGAACTGGATGATGAGAAATCCTGTTCATACACAGACTTCCAAGCTTTCAGCCAGACTCTCATCTCTTTCTCTCTGCTCATATCTGATGGCTTACTCCACCAGCGCTCAAAACCAGGCTTAACAGTAGGCAAAGTATTATCCTTCTTTCATGTAAAATCTCATAAAATTAGTTATCCAGCTTGTGTTTCTTACCACCCATTTGCCAGATGTTTTTAATGCATTAACATTACCCTCCCAACTTTCCCCTGCCAAAACATTGTGGGAGCCAGGCATCGAGTGACTGTCCTTTGCTGGGAGGTTATTGATGAGTTGCTAATGAAAGGCCTATTAAAGGCGAGCATATTGATCCACTGAGGACCTGATGACAGTATCATTGCAACAGGGACACAAATGAAAAAGACATACACTGCCAAGAGGCTGAAGAGCGAGGGTGGAATAATCATTTTATACACTGCTCCTCCCATGATCTCACTATTTATGTTTTTGGTTAATATCTGTTACATTTCTCTCCGTCTCTCTTCTTAATCTCACAAATAATTGAATGCAAATGGTGGTCATTACATGTAGAGTTAGAAACACAGAGTCAATATCAAACTAATAATGTCAGAGATTAAAGTGATTAATGCTAAGTTTATTCCTGTCTGTTCCATAATTTGTCATGGCCTTTAGAACTGTGAAGGCTTCTGACCTGTTCCTCCATCTCCCAGCAAACAGATGAAATGGCTGCATTCCAGTATGCATCATGCATAGTCACTGCACTGTAAAAAAAAAAAAAACTGTTGTTTTTACAGGAAAACGCTGGCAGCTGTGGTTACCAGAGTATTCCTGTAAAAAATACAGCAGCACTGTAGATAAATTTACAGACAAAATATGTAAATTGATTTACAGTAAATGAATTTACATCTGAATAACATTAAAAAACTACAGTCTACAAAAATGTTTTGTTAATTTTGCATAACGGTCTTGTATATAAATGGACCATTTCCTGTATTCTTTACATGTATTAACTGTTTATTGTGCATCAATAAATGATAAAATTAACAGGGAAATATCAAACATAAAACTAATTAAAACTGGTATAACAACAGTAAAACTAAGCATTTTAAATGGAGCTGTTCTGTATATTATACATAAAATCTATTCATAACATGCTATATTTTTATGTTTTAATTATCAAGTTATTATGTAAAAATTACTTATAAGCCTACAAAATTATTTCTACTACGCCTACACCAAAACATGCAAAAAATACATCTTCAGAAAAGACAAGAGAGGAAAATATCACTTTTAGGACATTTATTGAACAACCATCATCAATAGTTGTAAACAATTGGATGCATTTTTTTTTAAATGTATACAACATACAAAAAAGCTACATTGAATGTTTTTTTTTTAACTATGACTGAATCCAGGTTGAAATAGTCCAGAGGATTAACTATGAATGAATCCAAAAGATTAGCCTCTTTAAATCTGGACATTAGTTTAAGTGCAAGGTGCACAACAACCATCCACACTCTCTATCTGGAATGTTACACACAGTATGGCATAAAACTTATCTCCATGGAGACAAAACAGGTGATGCCAACAGGCCAAGTTACAGGTCAGATCTGTGGAGAGGTGAGCCCCCTCACAGTAAGAATGCACGTCTGTTAAGGGTTTTTTTTTCCCCAATGAAAACAGTTCTTCATGAAACAAGCAGGTGGCTGGCCGTCTACCAGAAAAAGTTACATAGTGCACCATTAAGACACACAGCCAGTCCACAGAAAGAGTCCATACTTAGGCTTAACACCACTCGTGATTGGAGAGTTCCTGTATCAGGGTGAGGACTCGTGGGTTCACATTGAGACGACGCTTGGAGTTTTTATTCTCCACTTTGGTTCCTTTTTCTGGGTTTATCGAGAAGAAACACCTGTGGATAAAAGCACATTAAAGCATATTAAGCATTTAGCCTTTTAACATTTAATCGCTTGTGAGGATATATATTATAGATATCCGTAATTCAATTCTTCCTAGTCACAATGATCATTTCAGATATCTACAATGACTTTTCAGATATCCACAACTGCCATTTTTTATATCAACGTCATTCTGCCTAGTCGAATTGACGTCACGTTTCCCATTCATGTTTATGGCGTACGTCATTACAGACATCTTTAACTCAGTTGTGACTGATCAAAACGTGAGATATCTGCAACTACATTATGACATGTTCAAATTCCAGATATCAGCAATTTAATTCTGACTAGTCTTTGTAGATATCTTCAACTCCAATTAATTAAAGATATCTATATTGTCCTTTTAAGATATCTGAAATTATGTTTTAACTATAACAATATAGAAATATCTTTAACTGTAATTATGACTAGTCAGAATTAAATCGTTATCTGTAACTGGAATTTGAACATGTCATAATGTAGTTGCAGATATCTGCAACTCACGTTTTGACCAGTCACAACTGAGTTAAAGATATCTGTAATGACGTACTCAATACACATGAACGGGAAACGTGACGTCATTTCGACTAAACAGAATGAAGTCGATATCAAAAATGCTGGTTGTGGATATCAGAAATATTATTGTAGATATCTGAAATGATCATTGTGACTAGTCAAAACAGAGTTACATATATCTGTAACTGTCATTGTGACGAGTCAAAACATAATTACGACGAGACAAAACTGTGCTGTTGGTATCCGTAATGTTAATTCTGGGACGTCACATTCAGCTATTAAATGTTAAAACGGCTTCCCATAAGTCTTTTGCACTGGAAAACTGCTTGTCTCACTGTTAGTACTCCTTCCGTCATTACTTTTGATAGTTTGAGAGCTAAAATATGCTTGCTCTACATGTATGTTTGTGTGAGCTGCACAACGTCATGAAGGTCAATGTGAAAAGTTGAGGTGGGCAGTTCTCAATAATAGTGACAGATAAAAACAACCACGTACAAAAACTTTCCAGACTTTGGATTTTGATTGGATAGATTTTGAAAATGAATGTAACAGGCATATTTCATTTGTTTACGTTTCATAACTACAATGTCTGAACAGACCTGCACCAAAGGGTAACGACCAGAACCTCCTGGAGCCAGACTCCAGGTCCCATAGTCCCAGGTCCGAGTCCAGGTCTGAGAAATGAGTAAACCATGTTTACTCACCTTTGAAGAAACTCCAGAGTTGAAGCCAGCTCAGATGGATAATGGATGTTGAAACAGTAGTAGCTCCCAAACATGAGGCACAATGCAGAAATGAAGGAGGAGATGTTTGTGTTGGTGAGGTTCCGATCCAGACTCAGCATGTACCTTGTTGAGGAGTAGCAGGACTGTGCTATTAACAAATTACAGGTTATATTAATAAGCGCTGCACTCACATGACAAATTTATAAACAGTGCAATTGAAAAAAAAAAGAAAAAAAAAGAAAAAAGAACTATGAAACAGACTTACCACAGACAATAACAGCGGGTGTCAGGGGCACTTGCTCCAGTTGGACCTCCTCTGCCAGACATGTATCTTCAACATGGAAGAACATGGACTCCTCCTTCTCATCGAAGTAGCTGAGCAGAAGCAGAACCATCTCTATCACGTCGTGTGAGCAGCCACTCTGCGTTCCCCGCATCCTCTGAAGCCTTGTATAATTCTGAAGGAACTTCTTGCTCTTGTTGACACAAACTGTGGTCATGTAGTCGTGAAGCCTTTTTCCCTTCAAATCCAAATTTCGTGTGAATGTCTCTTTGAGGTCAATCCCAGTGAGTTCCTTGAAGTGGACTGACATGCCAAGTTCATCGAACCAAAATGGCCACTCCTCTCTAAGCCATTTGATGCTTTTTCCCTGGTTGACATGTTGACGCTGTGTGTAAAAAGTGGACTTCATTAGACAATTTACCTCCTCTGGATTGGCATCAGAGTGTTGGAACATCACCTTGAGTTTTTCCATCTTTTGCTGCTGGCTCTCTTGAGTTTCTTCAAGCGGCAGAAATTTCACATTCCATTGAATGCATCCATAAGTGTCCTGCATTGCTGCTCTCTCTTCTAATGAGATCTCATCTGTGTGGTCTGTGTGAGTCACTCTGATGTTTTCTTTTTCTTATTTTCGGTGTTGAAGTGCGCCTCACATTTTCAATTCTGTTTTGCAACTGTTTGACTAGGGAATAGTAGCCGGTTCCAACAATATCGCCCTCTATTACATCTTGCAGAGATTTGGGATATTTTGCCACCATTTTTTTTGCAACGTCAGTTGAATGCTTTTTACCTACATGAGGGCATTTTTTCATCGTCTCAGTCACAACAATCTGGACCATTTGCCTCCTCAGTTTTGGGCCTGGCCTTTTCCCCCTCTCCAAAGAGTGCATCACTTCCTCAGGAAATTTACTCCATGGAATTTCAAACTTGTCTTCCCACTGTGTGTCAAGTGGGCTTGGGCTGCTGGAGGAGGCTGACGATGAACTTCGGGGTGAAACAGAGAGCAATGACAGCGATTGGGTAGGTGAGGCTTCCACAGATGATAGTGAGCTGTTCTCGGGAGTTTGGTCTTTAAATGACACAGAAAAGGGACTATGATTCACACAGTACAATATTACACAATGTCCACATCTGCTTTTGATTTTGAATAGTTGTGTGTTGTGTGGTGTTTTTACTTACATTTTCGTTTCCAAACAGAAAGAAGCTTTCTGGCTTGTACAGGTCTCAATGCTGTCATCAAATCATCCTCCGTTACGAAGCGTAGATCATCATACGTCTCGACTCCAATGGACTGCAAGTGCTCTTCCAGGATGTTTTTGTTTACTGCTTGAAGCTCTGGTAGGACTTCCATAATGGCAACATCTAGGAAGGTTCGCTCTGAGTCACTCATATTTGCACTGAAGAAGAAATGCCACCTTTAAACAGAACACAAGAAATATACAGTACATACACTTAACAGAGCAGGAACATACATCAGTGAACATTTATATTAATGTTAATCTGCAGTGAGAAGTAAGTGAGCTTTAATTGGACTTTATTTGTCACAATGCTGTGTTTTAGTGGAATAACTTGGTATCCATCAAGAATGTATGATACCAAAGGATAGAAATCAGGCAGGTCATTAATGTTGATACACTGTAACCCAAGACTGCCCTTTGTCACAGAATACAGGTGGTATTCTGAGAGGAAGATGCCTTTGTGGATATCCATCAAGACATACACAGATGTGTCATTTTGAATCAAGATGAGCAGAAGTTCACCAAACTCCATATACTCATCATTTCTGTACACAAGAAACTGTCCTTTCTTATACGCAGTGCCCTTGTACTCAATGTCTGTGGTAACTGTGGTATTGCTTTCTGAAAAGCCCAACTCCCTGACTGCATCTTTAATAGTGTCACTGTAGAGGTTAGGATAAAACACACAGCTGTTCTTCACTTGCAGTAGTTTACTGCATTCTTGTCCAGCTAAAAGATATGCCTGATACATCTCTGACAAAGTTTGACAAATGTTTTTGAAGTTTTTCAAGTGTCTGGCACATCTTTTAAAATAACTGTGCTTACTCTCAAACCTGAGCGTCCATAACCTAATCAATGGACCAAATTTCAAGAACAGTGCTGAATAATGGCGCAAGTAGTGGTGTTTTGGTTTTAGTTGAATTTCAGGAAACAACATCTTTCTCAACTCCAAATATTCTTGGATCAAAATGTCCAGATATGCTATCTGGGACAAGGAAATGTTCTGAGCACAAATAGGATCCACAATGTCTTTTAGCTGGAGAGCTAACTGCCATACTTCATCCTCATGGTTTTGAACTTTGTCACCAATCAAAACTGGTAGTAATCTCAAAAGGTTCCAGTTTTGAATGGATTGCCTTGATAACTTGGCTCCGTCAGGGTTGACAACACATGGCTTTGTGAGTGCTTCAGATCCTTTATACTTAAACTGTTTGATGCGCCTGTTTAAGAGTGAGTATGTGAACCATTTTTTCTTTTTTATGATGTTCTTCTGCTACAGTGCTAGATCATATGACAAGACTCCTTCAAAGAGGTCATGACCTAAACATGGCGGGAGACCAGGCTGGGAAACGTGAAAAGACTCAAGGGTATTAAAGATAGAGTTTACCTTTATCCCTCTGACGCCTTCAAGGTTTTCAGTCTGGAGATCAGCAACAGCCACGTCATACGTCTCTGGGGTGCGTGGGGGACCACAGGCATTCGGATCAGCCTCAAACTCACTTCTTGTGATTTCCCAATACCTGCAAAAATATTGAGAGCGGCTGAAGTTCTCGGTAAACCCACCTATGCAATGAGGAGCAGGTTATCCCCAGCAATGCAGTAAAGACCCCCTTTTACTGTTTCTCCATCTTCATTTATTCCATCGGTCTCCAAGGATTTCAGATCTGCCAACAACTCTGAGAAAACTTTGGCTGTTCCAAAACGCTTAAGGTCATTCTCAACACACAACAGGACTAAAAACATATTATCAGTATTTGAACGCAGATGAGCGGGGAAATTTGTCAATGAAAGATAGACTGCAAGAACTTTGTGCGTCCTTTTAGCAGAACCCAGGGGATTCACAATTTCGAATGAATCTTGGTACAAAATCAGTTTGAGGCTTTCAGGGTTTTCATTGAAGAACTGGTGACATTTGTAATTTTGTCTATCATATAAATCTGTGAAAACCTCTACATCTGGATCTCCAAACTGTTGTGACTGTGCATTCCTCCCTAAATGTGACTGTAAAACACTCTTAAGAGTTTCTGCCACTGGTATGTAGTAGGCATATTTTTGTGTCATGTTTTCATCCATTCCCAATGCCACTTTTTGGGGTTCTGTGTATTTAAACATTTTTGTGACTGTCTGATTTCTGGAGTATGTTGTTCTCAACTGTCCCTGATGACAGGCAGAGAACAAATCTGACTCTTTAATGCAGTCACAGATTTTAGTGACTGCTTCATCTGACAGGTTCATATCATTTTTTAATAAAGAACTTAGTTTAGTTATTGTGTAGGCTTGACCTAACTCGTGCACATTTTGCATTTCCTCAACAATAGTCTGTATAGTAGAGGCAGGAATAAGCAGCTGTCCTTGCAGTTTCCTCTATGGTACGCACTATGATCCCAGTTGGTAAAAAAAATGTTTGGGGTGTTTTTTGTCTTAAAATAGACCAAGTAAACATAATAAAGAGACATTTTCAAAAAATATTATTTTTTTAGTAGTTTTTAGGGTTCGTTGCCATATGGCAACACATTACCATAATGGAAAGTAATGAAAACATGAGAGTTTTGTTTAAAATTGTATGTAACATTTATTTTAAAACTCATGTTATAGTATAAACAATCCCCAGTAGCCTGAACAGGCGTCAAGTAAAGTGTTACCCATTTTACACTCTCTTACTGGTAATACCTGTCACTTCACTTTCATCCTCACTGTCCTCCTTCTCCTCACTGTCTCCATTGCCCTCACTGTCTCTGTCCTCATTCTCTGGCTCATAATCTTCATCCGTCTCACTGTCTTCATCACTCTCACTCTGTGTTTCCAGCAGCTCATTTTCCTCGTCACTGAATTCTTTGTCATCTTCACTATCATCTAGTGGGAGGGCTAGTTCAGCCTTTTTCCACGATGTACCATAAAAAAAATTTGCATTCATTCTGTAAATGGAAGAAAGATGTGTCAAATATCATCATATGCAATGTGGAAAGGACTCACAAAGTGCATTATTATAGTTTATAGACTATAGAAGAACAGTGTACACCAATGCAATTGCAAAGTAGGCCTATATACAAATGTTATCAACATGCCAGGCTAGCAATCCATAATAGTGCGGTGTTGCCATATGGCAGCGATACACATTTTAACATTTTCTATTATTTATTGATCGACTACAGTGCAAGAAACTACATGATAATGAACTTAACTAACCTATTGTTGAGTGTATATTTTTTTTCCCCGTTGAAAAACTTCAAAAAAACACTTTTTTTGTTGAATTTTTAGGCGTCAAATGGTGAGGCTCCTCATGTCGTTGATGTCTGCAGAAAAGGGTTTCAAAATGGCCTAAAGAAAGTAATGTGACAAATTTAAACACTGCTATTGGTTTACTTAGAACCCCACCTCTTTTTTAATGCATTGTATCATAACTTAGGATGTATTATCTGTGTGTAGAAGGCTTAAAATGGGGTTGTTGCCATGTGGCAACGCTGTACCATAGAGGGTTAAGGTAAAAGAGGCACATGTTTCTAAGATAAGACTGACTATCACTCTCTGGCATATCACTGGCTGCACTAGTTGTTGGCATGGCTTCATGTGTGTTTTCTGAATCATCTGTACTGAGTAGCGATATCTGGGGCTGAGGCGAGTTTCCCTGTACATGTCATCAACAATATCAGGGAGCATCCTTTATGCTTCTACACATGTGAGAAGTAAATGATGACTTTTTGTAAACACGTGCTTGCAACCACTTACTGGACATAACACAGACCTGCCCTCTCCAATAGGATCATTTAAGTGAGACACTAGTTCTTTCACCGTGAGAAAATGGCGGGCACATAATGAAACTGCACATTTTAAATCTGCAGCAACAGCTACAGCAGCTTGCTGTTCAGGAGCATTGTGCACACGATAAAAATGACCCTTGAAAGCTGAGTAAGTGTTAAATGTTTGACTGCAGTTGGCGCCAACACATTTGAAAAGACAACGGGGCTCATTCCTATGCACTCTGCAATGCAGTACATAGCCTCTTAATGTATCCAATTTCTTGTTACAAAAGATACAGGTGACCATTTTTAGGATTTCAAGCGTTTGCCTGTGCTTTCCAGCTAAACAAAGTTATCGTGCATCGCTAGCTAGCAGCTACTGGTCTTAAATATCAACCGGTGCGAGCTTACACCATCTGCTTTCAGCACACATTTTCTTTGGTCTTGAAAAAAGCAGGCTAAATATGAAGCTTACCGTGTAAACTTTCAGTTTTCCGATTGAACAGCAGCAAACCCTCCACAAAACTTGTCTTCAACTCTTCAACTTGTCTTAAAAAAAAAAATGTCCGAAATTTCTGCTCCTCCTGTGTTCTCTCCAGCAGGCGCCTCCAGCTCGCTCGTTAATGACGTCGGCCTCAGTAAACCAGGAGCTCCGCTTCTCTCCTTTAACAGCAGCAGACTCTCCACAAAAATTGTGTTAAAATCTTAAAATCGTAGATTTGTCCAAAAAACTTTTAAAATGACAAAGAGGTCCAAAGATGTCTGCTCTGCTCCTGTATTTTTTTTTTTCGTTTTTTGCTCTGCTCTGTGTTGTCTCTCCAGTGAACCTGCTCTGTCGCGATCGTTAATGACGTCGTTACTCCCGCCCTCACATCATTATCCAATCAGAGACAAGCTTCAGCCGCGCACTTTGAAGTTCAAAATTAGGCAGACTCAGTGTACTATGAGAGAGAAGTACTGTAGAAGTCCGCGGTTCGAAGAAGCGCTGTTAGGTTGTTTAGCCTGTGGTAATGACACAGTGCTCAAATTATTAATATTTTTTTTATCAATTTAAGTAAGATAAATATTACATAAAATTTTAAAAACGAAAAGAAACACAAGGCATACAGGACTGAACAGAAGTATTAGGCCTACATTACATATTAATAATTTTAATTTATTTTAGCTTACACTCTACGATGGACTACAAAAAGCCTAAATTATAAAAACAAGAGGAGGGTTTTTAGGAGGGCTATAGGGCTGGCTTGAGACTGGGTGTGTCAGTGAGAGCAGGGTGTCCAGTACAAGTTCCAGTGTTCAAAAACCAGAAGTGCATATGCGCAGGACCACAATTCAGTTAACATGAAAGCCTTCTAACTGTTCACATGCCAAGGTTCAAGGATCATTACAACCATGCTGCCAGCATTCAAACTAAGAATTCCCAGAACAACATATCATCGCCAACAGCAACACAGCATTTCATGGCTCTGGGCTGTAAGGTGAGGAGGGAAACAAAAAGTCTTCCAAACAAATGTTACTGTAATTGTAGCCTATATGAATAGGCCTATAGGCAACCTCTCAGGTTCACAATGATTTTTATTTTTGTGAAAACATTTTCATTACCTCAATTTGCATTGTTTCATCAATCATGTTAAAGGTACAGCATAAACTTGTAAAGTGGCTTACATATTTTTTTTTTTATTTTTCAAAACAACTGACTAAAACTATAGTTTTTACAATACTTGTATGTCAAATTAACAAAATTGTTTTGTTATGAGTATTACAGTATTTCTCAGTTTTTGTTACCAAAATCTGTAGTTTTCACAGATACATTTGATTATAATCACATGCTGTTGTTGTAAATATAACAAAAACATTCTGTTTAATAATTTACAAAGGTTCACTGCAATTTAAACAAAAAAATATATGTTTTTGGGTTTACAATACTTTTCTGTAGGGATTGTATATAGTTTTGATGTAAATTTCACGGTCATTTCTTACAGTGTGAGATTGTTAAAATATTTAAAAGCTGTGAAAGATTATTTCCTGTCTCAGACAAAGACATTAAAACTGAAGAAAAACAGCAAAAGAGAGGTAAATAATGAGAGTTTGACGATAAAAATAAGGAATAATAACTTTTTTTAATGCACTTGTTTTCTTGCAGAGTTAGATACAAGAATAGAAACCATTATGCCTTTATGCAAAATAAAGCCCCTTTCCCACTACACAAAAAACCCACTAACACCCGATAAGATCTGTCTTTTTAACCCTTTGAGACCTTGACTGACATCACTTTTCTTTTGCTGCTTTCAGATGCCTTTCACAATTACTTAAACCTTTGAACCCTGAGCAAAGTGCTGCTATTTCTTTGAAAAACATGGAAATTAAAGGCGAAGCAAAGTTGTAAGACGTGTTCCCCAAACTGCTAAATATTATTTGATTTAGAGAATGAGGAATTAAAGAAAGAGGATAAAAGCTCCAGAAAAAAAACTATATTTATAATGATCATAATTACATATTTAAATATATATACAAAATTATTATAGTTTTTTAAGCACATTTTCCTGGTAATTTCTTAAAGTTTTAACTTTATTTTTCTTTAAGCTTTTTACCACATATTTGTCTTTCTTTTTCTTTTTTAACAAATTTTCTGGCAATTTTCTTGTACTTTTAACTAATATTTTGGATGCCATGCTAATTTTAGACACTTTGCTGCCTCAATGGAATGACAGATTTCAAGAAAAACACCATACATCCTTGTCCAGACAGCATTCAAACTCATTCCAAATTAGTCAGCGCCACATTTAAAAGACAGACTGAATAATTAAAACGTGATAAAAAAAGTAGTATTTCCCCTGCTTTCCACTGTTTACAAATCCATTTTCTGGCCTATCCATAATGTTGAACTTGACACGGCCACACAAAAAAAAACAAAACAAAAACAAAACACACACATAGAGAGGCAAACTCCATCTGCTGCAGAGTACTGTACACAGCTCTGCTCTACTTCCAAGGAGAAAGGAGTCTATGACCTATTTTTACCAGGTTTTCTTGTGTTTAAAAAACCTGTGTACGTGTGGAAATTTTGGTGGGAAAAAAGGTGAAAGAGGCCTGACACCCACACGCTGGAAAAAAGAAGAAACAGTAAGAATGGCCAAAAAAGGAGAAAAAAAAAGTATTCTTGTCATAATTGTGTGGTTGCCAGTCAACTGGGGACGACTCCGACAAGTTACTCCTCCAACTAAAGAACTGTTCAACAATTGTCCATAAAACATAACATAACAGTGCCAACATAGCATATAATATAACATACATATATAACACATTTTGATCTATTATGATCAATCGTGATCTTTAGGGGTGCCGGTAGATTTATTTTTATTTATTTCTTGTTTTTAATCTTTAGACAGAGCCAGGCTAGCTGTATCCCCTGCTTGGGCTCAGCAAAGCAAAATGCCTGCTGGCTCAAGCAGTATCAAGCAGTATCAGTCTACTCACCCAACTCTAATTAGCAATGTTAAATTAGGTCCACTTAATAGCTTTATCCAGAGCTTCCAAGTGCCCCTCCCTGTCTCCCTCAGTAGATGCAGTTTCCTCAGCTCCAGAAAAAACTAGCATAATCTGTTCCCAAGGTTATGAATGATCTTGTATGTTCATATTTGTCTTTCTGTCTGAAGTTTTATGTATTAACCACATAGAAACACGAGGGACTTTATATTCCATTATTCAACAGAAAAAAGATACTTTATTTTCAAAGTGGGAAAAAAAATCTCATACAGTATAAATATAAAACACCAAATTGTTCCCTCCACTTCTACTTGTACCATCTGAACGAAACAACTTTTCACCCATTCGTCTTTGCAAAATTGTTATAAGTTTCTGATAAAGTGTAAGTGAATTAAGCAATATTATATAAGAGGTTGTGCTTTAACATCATTTGAGTACAACAGTGACATGGCATTTTCCCATCATGCCTTATTCTGGATTGAGTACTTTTTTTGTTTGCATTAAATTATTGTTTTATGTTCATACACTAAAATGTCGCTTTTTGTCATTGTTTATTATGTGTCTGTTTAGAACATGCTGGTTATTGTTATCTTTGTGTACAGTTTACACCTTTAGTGAGTTGGCTGTTACTTTTCATTTGGTCAGCTGTATTTTCTCCTCGGTAGTATTCACCCTTAGAAATTGTGAAACTAGTTGTGTTGATGCTGTTCTGCAATGCTCCTTGCCTTGAGGTATGATACCATAAGATTTTTTTTAAGAGCAGTGATTAAGAAATGATAGAGTAATGATTTTGGTGTGTAGGATGGTGTGCTTTTGTGCAAAGTTGAGCACATTCTAAATGTCTTGTGGACCAATCAGATTGCTTGTTCAGAACTACTTGTTGTATAACAAGTTTCAAAGCCTACAACAAACTGCCCACTGTCTTGAGGCCTGGACCCTGAATTGCTCATGAAAGACTTTTGGTTTGGGCTCATGAAAGACTTTTGGTTTGGGTAATTATTAGTGATTTTTGTTTGTTTGTTTGTTTGTTTGTTTTTAAACTGGATGTTAAAAAATCAAATATATGTAAACAATAGACAGTATACAAGTAGTAGTAGTGATATACTGAATTATTGTGATGTCATCCTTTGATTTGTGGCCTTTGCCATCTGTTTTTTGGTGACTGTATGGAAAAATGACCATATGTAGATGAAAGGGTTGGAGCTGGAGAGGAGCGAGGGGTGAATCTCACTGAGAACTATAGACAGTATGAATATAGGATAAATGATGGATGTAGCTACTGTGATAACACCCATTGGTTTGTGGACTACTGTTGTATAGCCTCAAGTCTGACTTGTAGGCCATTGCACATCTTGGTTTTTTGAGGCCAAAAGAGATCATATTTTGGTGAGAGGCTGGTGTTAATGAGGAGTGAGGGGCAGATCTGACTGAAAAGCTGAGGACACTACCAACAGACAGCCTGTCACTTAAAGCGGCCTGCCCTCAATTATGATTAACTGTACGTCTGAATAAAATGTAAACAGGTGAGTCATATGGAAATTCAGCTCCCATAGAATTGTCATGACTGTTAAAATTAGCTATAGACACCAAAACCTTTTTCAAAACAGTTTTTGGCACTTCCTTATTGGCTTCATTTCTCGACCCCTGAGGTTGCTGCTGGCAAAAAACCCCTAGAACACTGCCAAGGTAGTGAGTTGTAATTCACAAGGAAGCCACACCCTAAAGCCTACCCTTCCAGCCCATAGTCATAACCAAGTCGTCATACACCGCTACTATGTCAGTGATTTTGGCGTAAGATAGCAACACCAAAAGCCACCTTCCACGGAAGTATGATACATCACCAGTCGGCATCAGATTGTAATGTTGTTGGACAGAACATTTTGTAGTGTTATGTTACGCTGCCAGTCGGCTGAATGGCCCCCAGTGTATGATATGCAGTCAGGCGGCATCAGTTGATCACAAGGCCAGAGGGAACCTGTCGCGGCCATATGATATGCCACCTACACCTAACCATGTGCTTCTATTGCTTTAAACCTAATCACCTGTGCTTTTGTAGCCTTTTGTAGCCTTAACACAGCCCCTCATGCTGTTTTAATGTGAAAGCTAGCTTACAGACTGCATTTGTCTCTGTAATTTGTTGCATTCATATTGCCCTTGCAATCTTTCCAGGACCCACTGCAGAGAAGCATCCTCTCAGTAAAATTGTGCCACCACTCTTCATGCTGGAGATGGTGAAAATGGAAAAGTGCTCTGGGTATAAATGGCAGTTGGGTATCACAGATCTACAGACCAATATATGTTTTTATTGCTAGATTCAGTAGATGTAATTATGCCCATGGATGTTTTATGGGTTGTGAACATATCGTGAGATTTAATAAAACGTAGCTGTAGTAGTAACTGTAAATGTACCTGTGTCATACAGACCGAGACCATGAATGTCTTAACACACCACTTCTCATACAATCAGCACCTGTGTCGATGGATGTGCTGTCTTGCATGGAAGAGCTTCTCAATTTCTACCTGTGCTTTGCATGTGAACAGATTACTGTGTGATGGCTTAAAAGTGCAATCGAAGACTTGATCTTCTCTCCTTTCTCCTCTCAGAAATAATGACATTGCCTTGTGACTGCGCTCAGAAACATAAAATGAGATTAATGACAACATTTTGTAGCTTTTCTCACATCAGAAAGAGATTATAGAGGTTTTCTCAACTGTAGAAATCAAAGAGAAACGTCAGCAGGCTGATATCTGCTATTGAGTGTAGAAAATAATAGGCGATAAGCTATAAATGTAGACATGACTAAGTATATAGGGTATTATGCAGTATATTTATATAAGAATACATGTATACATGCATATAAGGAGAAGCAGGACAATGTACATTAGTGCACATATTAAAAGGTGCACACCTTTCAGCTCCCCTCAGACCTCCTTTCTTTACGGTTTCCATTGTTATGGGACTACAATCAGTTTCTTTCAGACATTGCCAATATCCAGTAGCCAACCTTTAAGGAGGAGCTGTGAGCTCACTGAATGACTCACTCTTCACATCTCTACCACGATTCCTTTTTAAGAGCCAGATTGCTGTGATGTTGTTGCATGCAGTTGGTTATTTCACAAACCTGCTCTTGTTCCAATTTATTCTAAGGCAAACAAAGAAAAAAAAAAACCATGACACATGAAATATGAAAAAACATGAACACGTGAACGCGCATGTAACTGTCCCTGACACAGCACAGGCTTCGTGCCAGCAGTAGTAATGGATATTTTTGAATCACAATTCATCATTTTGACAATTTTACAACATACCCATACATATGCTGTTGGCTGTAAAGCCTGTAATATGGACGTCTAACCCCGTCTGTATCAGAGACCGTTTATACAGTCTATGGTCTGTATTCAAACAACCAGTTATCAGTGAGCAGTGCAGAGCACTAGTGACAGTTACTAAACGGTACTGAACGTAGTATTTACTTAAAGTTGAGCTGTGTAATAATACATGGGGCAATATTACAAGGCACCACCTTTTATTATATTTTTGTGGGCACAAGACATTTTGATTCTGTTAATTTAATTTCTCTGGTCATGATTACGATATGATTCCCTGATAAGTTGTATGTATATCTGTGTATGTGTGTGTATGAGTGTGTAGTGAGAGCTATATAGACCATTATCTGATTATCACTTAAATAGTAAAACCGTCAGCACCGCTGTCGTTATATTGCCGATTAGCTGCTGGTGCTAATAAGCTAAGCTACTACAAAAGGGAATGCTTGTGAAAGAGCGCTGGTTGCTTTGAGCACTCTATTCGGGTAACTGTCGTTAATCACTTCTACGCATGCTCTATGGGCCAGTAGATCCGGGTATTTTACACTCTTCTAAACCTGGAAAAAGAGTTTTCTCTTCTTCATGCGCCACTGAGCAGCTCTCATAGGAATGAATGAGGCCCCTCCCCCACAGCTGTATCCAGATTTATAATAGAATAATAACAAAAGCACAGTTTGTCAGCAGGCAAGGCAGGCAACTGCTTGGAGCCTCAGGCCAGTAGGGGGCCCTGGAGGCTGACAAACCAGAGCAGTTGCTCAAAATGAGCAAAGCTTGCAATGGCCCCCTTGTAAGGGGGCCCCATCTGACACCACTCACTCCTGTTGCGCTGTCAAGCGTCGCACGCATGTTTCATGTGAAAGTTTGTCAGTGAAAGTCACTGAAGGAAAATGTAGAGGAGATATCCATCTTGAAATGAAAAAAGAGGAGAAAGAGGAAGAGGAAAAGAGAAAGCAAGACAGCTGTAAATGGAGCAGATCATGATTGAATATAATAGTAAATAACTGAATGCTGCAAGTCTAGCCTGAACTATGGGGGAGAGACACTTGAGTAACATAACTGCCGCTAGCAGCAGCACAGTATAGCGTTTAATCTTTGACATTTAACATTAGCATTGTTAACTGAGCTAGCAGAGCAGGGTGCTGTTTTCAGCTCTGCTGGCCATGACAGAGTCAAGTGCGCGCTGCCAGGACGCTAAGTCAGGACACCGGCAGGCGACCTGTTAGCTTTGCTAGCAGGCTGAAAGAATGTGAATAAGCTAATGCAGCTGTAGTAGTTGTATTAACGTTTCATAATCAGTTAACTTGGTCTTCTTGGGCAATGTTACAGAGATAAACATGGTCTCTTCCATTTCTAGAGTAACATTTTACCAGTCGTTTTATAGGACACCAATAATGGATTGATTTTGAGGGGGAAAACAGCATAGACACTAGATTTCTCTGTACTGTTAGCTAACTGATGAAGCTGTGTACAACTGAGCTTACTGCCCAGCTATGAATGTTATGAAATTCCAATGCAAAGAAATTTGGACAAAAGTAACATTATTCTAAATCACTAAGGTACTTGGTGTATATTATTCTGCTATGTGCATTGGGGTGTGTGTATTTTATTGTTTTTCCATACCTGTGGTGCATTTACAATACTAAAAGTTGTATATATTCATTAGGCCAATGCTATTAAATGTAAATGACTAACTAGCCGTAGCTGGGTATACACCATGCCGACAGTCAGGGGTTGGGTTTGTCAGGGCTTTCAGAGGCTCTGGTCGGTATGGTCTAAAGAGCATCGTTGGCACTGCTCCAGGCTTGTCTGAGCCTTTTTGGCTGTTGTTTACATTTTGTAATTTTTTTTGTTTTTTACAGATTATTAGCATAATGATGATGAAAGCTGGTTGGAAGCGCCCCCTGTGAATTTTTGCCAACAGACTCCAAAATAACCACTGGTTGCTAAGCAAACTCTGCCTTCAGTGATTAGTTTTAAGCCACATAAAAAAATCAATATCAGTTTAAGTGTACACTATATTTTGAATATTTTCACTGCTCTACCTTGCTGTTAGACAGCCCTTATCGACGGAGATTTGATGCTGTTATATCGCTGTTATTCCACTGAATGGCAGAGTTGCTGCTCTACCGCTGCCTCCATCAGCTGTTATGGAAAGTTAAGAGGAGCCAGTATTCAAATTAAGTGAACACTTAACCTGATATTGATTTTTTAAGGTGGCTAAAATATGTTTCACCGGAGGGGGGGGGGCTTTATTTATTTAAAAGAAATATAAATAAAGTACTATCTTTTAAAAGTCTCTCCTCAGTCCTCAGAACAGTCCCTATCCCTTACAACCGAGGGAGGCCAGCGCAGTGACTGGGAGCAGAATGCTTAGGCTTGTTAATAAGCATTCTGTTCAACTGAGGTGTGCACATGGTGAAGGGGAATTCAACTTTCACTCACATTATCTGGGTGTGATCAGCTGAATTTGAAATGTTCAACTAAGTACGATTTGTCAGACTAACGTGCATTTTTAAGTCTTGTCACACTAATACGATAAATAGACATTTTCTAACATCATGTAAATGTACTGAGTGAGTCAAATCCACACCTTGCTCTTCCACACCTCCACCCTCTCTTCCAAATAGGCCCCAAAATGGCATTACACAAACCTATGAGTTACATCATGGTAACTGCATCCATTATTTATACAGTCTATTGTTACAACAGAGGGGGGAGACTTACAGCACAGTATATATTATAAGCCTTTCACATGCCTATGATGTGTCTTTTCCAAAGTTCCAGAAGGCTTACCCAACAACTACAATGGTTGACTTGAGAACAAAAACATAAATCCAAAAGAATATACTTTCACAATGGCATACTCAGTCGCACATTAATTGAGAGCACAAAGGCATTTTAATTCATTTCCACCATGAATAAACATGTGCTTACAATAGCGTGGCAACAGAGCACCGAGTATTAGCTGTCTGTGTGTGTCTTTGTAAGTGTGTGTCTGTGTGTGTCTGGTTACAGTGTGTAAAACCTAACCACTGTGAATTACAGAAAGAGACCAGTGCCAATCACAAACACGCATACACACACACGGAGGCAGCACACTGCCAAACAGGTGAGATGAGTGCAGGTTAGAGAGGAGGAAGGGCTATGCTAATGTCAGTACACACACAGAGAAAAAGAGAGAGCATTCAGACAGAAACTGCAACTAAAACACAGCCAGGGCGGACTAACAGGTGTAAAGGTGAGCACTGACGACAGGCAGGCAGTTACTGTAGACAGGTGAACAGTCAGCAAGGTGGAGTTAAACAGTCATACAAGTAACCAAGCACTGTGTTTTGTAGGCAGGCAGAGTGTCAGGTAAACAAACAGGCAGCTCTCCCTCGCTATTTAGTCACAGAAACAGGCAGCAGCAACAGAGAAAAGAAGCTATTGGAGCGGCCTTTATCCTCTGCTGCCCCTGCTTTGAGACTGAGGTGACCACTGGGGCGTCCAGCCAGCTCAGCTCTGGAAGGTAAATGTATAGATTCAGTTTGCTAACAGCTCAAGTGCTTAAAGCGGGTATGTGAATGTGTGTGCATGCTCTTGTTTGTTCCAAATTGACATAATTAGTTTCTTTCATCCATCACTGGCTGTGTTTACAAGCTGCTGGTCCGTCTCTGGTTAAAGAGTCAGTCAGGGGTCCGTTTCACAAAGCAGGTTCAACAAACTCAGAGTGTAACCCTGAACTCTGAGTTGATCTACTCTGAGATAGGAAACTCTGAGTTTCCGGTTCCAGAAGAGCTGATTTGAGTTGGTTTAATCAACTCGGAGTAGTTTCACCTGGAGTTAAGCGCGTGCACCACAACTATAAAAAGCCAGCATCAATGGAGCCCCGATTCAACGAGTCACCATGGCAATGGGGAAGCGGAGGGCTGCGTTCTTCAACCCACTCAAATTGGAAATTTTAATGCGCTCATATGCGGAGTTTGAACACGTTTTTAGAAAGAAGTGCAACACCGCTGCAGCTGCAAAAGAGAGGGAGAGGGCGTGGGAGAAGATTGCTGCCCGGGTCAATGCATAAGTTTAAATGTAGTCCTTTGTAATCACAATACTATTACAGGGGAAAACTGTTTGAATGGTAGCGTATTAATTTATTTAATTTTATTTCATTTAGGTGCAATCCTGCGGGGGAGAAGTGCACGTGGCGATGGGGATGGGGATGTGTGTGCCATCTATGCAGCCAATCACACTGGGAAATCCTAAAAGAAATTAAAATTACTAATCCCAGTCTGAGGTTGCAGCACAATGTCATTAATGGAATATGATTCAAAATTAATTTAACAGATCTCTACATCATTCACCTGCAATCCTGTGGAACTCCTCCTTGATGGCTCTGACAGGTTTATGTTCAGGGAAAATGACAAAGATGTGTAAAAGTTGTTTCAGGGCCAGGCACACTTTTCTGACCGCCCTGCATACAGTTGGCTTGCTTAAATGCTCTGCATCTCCGACATTATACAAGAAACTGCCATTTGCAAAGAACCGCAGCGCAACACACAATATCTGATGGGATGTGAGAGCATGACTACGGTTGGTAATGTTGCAAATGTAAGGACGGATTAGGTTGTGTATGTATAACATGGACTGTGATGTGAAACGGTACTGCTCAAAAAGATAACTGTCCGGAAATGCCAGAACATCTATCCGCGGTCTGAAAACAATCTCCTGACGAATATTTAGGCCTAATTCTCTGCGCAGTAATGCTGCTCCTTCATCCACTGGATCACTGATGAAAGGGCATGCCATTTTGACAGACGGCAGAACTATACTCTGACACTCACCTGCTGACTGAATGAATGAATGAGGAAATCAAATAGCGTATCTGGCTGAAAGAGGGCGGAGACTGAGAAAAACTCGCGGTTCATTGAGAAAAACCTGGTCCCGACCAGGTTAGGTTCATAGAGTCTGTTACTACGGTAACTGACCGAGAGCTTAAGTTACCCCTCTCTGTGAAACAGGCTAGAGTTACACTTCTTTCTCTGGTTTGAGTTACCTCCCTTTTTGAAACGGAAAACTCAGAGTTTCCCTCATTTCAGGGTTAACAGACTCAGAGTTTTCACTAAACCTGCTTTGTGAAACAGACCTCTGGTTAATCACTTAACATGAGTCTTTGAGATTGAGTCCAGTAAACAAGTCAACAACATGCTGTCAGGTTTGACATCGGAATCTACCCATGATGCAGTTTGATGGTGGAAAGCAAATGTGAAAGGAGGGATAAACACAGAGTTCCACAGGGTAGAGTGGAGCACAGAGGTACTCAACATATGGCCCGTGGGCCAAATCTGGCCCCAGATAGGGTTCCAGGTGGCACACTAGCCATGCTCTAATTCACAATTTAGAAAAAAAAAAAAAAATCACGCTGGGAATTGTTTGTGTACTTTTCGTATACATAAGGTTCCAGAGTGCATAAAAAAAAGCATCAAAGTAGAGCTTGTTTATCAAAAAAGTGCCAGTGGAGGATTCCCCATACCTGTGGCAGAGGGCCTATCTAAGCCCCTTATATTCTAAAGTCCAAGAAATGTTCTAAATTTTGAGAAATATCCTAAAATCCTAGAAAATGTGCTAAAAATCCTAGAAATGTCCTAAAATCCGAGATGTATGGTAAAATCCTAGAAACATATCCTTAAGCCCTAGAAACGTTCTAAAATTCTTTAAATTTGAAAAAATCCAAGAAATATCCTGAAGTCCTAAAAAATTTCCGAAAATCTGCGAAATGTCCTAAAATCCTGGAAACATGCTAAAATCCAGACATTTTCTTATATCCTAGAAATGTGCTCAAATACCAATAAGTGCTAAAATCCTAAAATCTTAGAAATGTCCTAAAATTCTAGAAATATCCTAAAGTCCTAGAAATTTCCCAAAATCTTAGAAAGGTGCTGAAACCATAAAAATGTCCTGAAATCCTAGAAATGTCCTAAAATCCTGAAAACTTGTATGGGGCTGCAGCAACTGGCCCCATTCTGAAAAAGTCAAATGCTGCAAGTCTAGCCTGAACTATGGGGGAGAGACACTTGAGTCAAATGCTAGCACTTGGTTATTGCTTTTGGCATCAGACACCATTTTCAGCAGTCAGATCGGATGCCGAGCAGCATTAGTTTGTAATGCAGCCGTACAGAACGTTCCATGGTGTTATGATATGCCATTGGTCAGCTGGGGGGGGCATCTGTCATGGCAGTATGATTCGCAGAGAGGCAGTGTCAGCTATTAACATTTGTTTGTTTGTTTATTGTTTATTCACAGAGTCGATAAAAATGTAAATACAAACATGATTGAAGTAAAATTAGACGTGTGATATTGGAAACCCGGATAAGCTATTTGCAGGGATTGTGCAATTTTTCCATGGGTTTTTACCACAGGGTATGTGCAATATGTGCAATGTGCAATATGTATTATGTCTTTGTATGTGCAATATCCTGTGACGTACAATGTTGACTATGTGCAATTCATTATGTTTGTTTTATCACACTGTGGAGGCATGTTGTGCGCAGCATACGAGTCCAAAACAAATTTCCCCATGGGGACAATAAAGTATATCGTATCGTATCGTATCGAAACTTGTAAATAGAGGCCCAGGCATTAAAAGACATACAAGTTTACAAATGTAAATTTCATCCTGCAAATTGTCTCTAATCTAAAACTTCAAGAGCATTCAAAATGATTCCAAGATCCTAAAAGTATAATTATAGCAGTAAAATACATGAGAACAAATGACATGAGAATAGTACTTGGGGTATGTATGAAAGAAGAAAAGAAATATATATATATATATATATATATATATATATATATATATATATATATTTCTTTTCTTCCTTCTTTCATATATATATATACATACATACACAATGTGGCGTCAGTTTGTACGGCTTCTGGTGATAACAAACATACGGGGTTAGTGGGAGGGGCAGTGTATAAGTCCAGTAAACCCAGAGAACCCTGGGTTTGATTCCTATGTGAATGTTGAGCCAAACCATGATGTTTTTTCCTAAACTTGTCCATGTGCTATTGTTGATATCCCAGTGTTGGTTGCCACGTCCTGGAATGTCACCAGCAGATGCAGGAGGATACCTGGCACTTAATATGTAGACATGAAAGTGCAGTGACAAAGCGCTGACAAGTGATGACTCGGGATGATGTGTTGTTATTGCTGCTCAGTTTCATTTGCTTCCTGACTAGCCAATGGGGGCTTATAATGAGTGTGTAGGTGCACCAGTTACCATGCAACCCAGTGCACCAGGCCAGCCCTGTCACTGTGTGCTGTATGGATTTGTATCCTCCAGAGGATCCTCCTTGGTAACATTCACTAACGGAGGGCCAGAGGGAGAGGGAAAGGACCTGCAGTACAAGTTGCCTACCTGCTGTGGTTTTGTCTTACCGTGTTTTGCATGTGTCAGGGGTAGAATGTACACAGAGAGCCAGGGGTTGGGATTTAACAGGTGCTGTGGCTGCAGGCATCAGGTAGCACTGTATCTGTGTGTGTGTTTGAGACAGGGACAGAGGAAGAAAGTAGAGAGACTGCTTTTTAACCCTCTTGTTGTAGTTGGGATCAGTCTGACCTCAAATTAAATCTTTTGCCATCAAAATATGGTTTTTATACTTATGTAAACGAGGTTTATTGGCCCTAAATTCCAAAACAAAGGGAGAAATGTGTGATAATGGGTTGAACTGAAGTAAGACTAAAGGTGTAACACAGAATTGATTGACAATTTATACAATATGCTTTAAATAACAGTCAAAACAGGGTGGGGTCAGAATGACAAAAAAATTTCCCTCATTTGTCTGAGTGAAAGGAACGCAGAGGACCAACTCAATAAAAATTTGCTCCCAAAGCAATCACGGATTGAATGGTGAGGGTGATGGAGTGCAGCTTAGTGCAATTTAGTCATGAACGATATTTAGTAGGTCAACTTTTTTTATTCTACAAATGTACCTTTACTTTGCAGATTCAGGTTACATATAAACTAATGATTGACTAAAGCGTATGATACATTGTTATAGAACTACACATCAGTACATGAAGTGTTTTATTTTTTCCATATTCAGTCAATAAGTCAAAAATATGATTCGGTCTAAAGACGATGAGTAGGTAATAATACAGTGGGTGGGTGATATGATAACATTTTGAATGAAACATTCTTCATAAAGAGTGCTTTTACTTTTTAAAAAAATATTTTTTTTCCCACTCTTCCCTGTTGTGCCTCTGTACTTCAATATAAAGGTCTCTCTAGTGTTTCTGCATTGCTCTTCCATAAAGCTGCAGACACAGCCAAGAAAATATTTTTTTAGAATGGTCACGTGCAGCAGAGGCTATGATATGCTGACTTTTAGTCCCAAGTATAGGTCAAGCTGTGAAAATGTCGGATCCTCACCTCCAGTTGTCTTTTATCCACAGCCTCCTCTCTTGCGAAACACCTTTCCATGCTTTGTGTATTCTACACTTCCAATTTATCTCACAGGCTTTGTCTTATAACTTTGTAATCTAAAAGCCTAAACTGAAGTGATGACATCAATGGGGAATATTCTCTGACTTGACAAAACTCCAGACATAGATGATATTCCCTGGTGAGGATGTGCAAAATTAGTCAACTTGTCCATTAATATTTCCACCTACATTAGTCAGCACCAGAAATAATATAAACATTTAAATTACATATTAATACATATTCTGATGACCAATTTTTATTTTATTTTGTTAGGCTGTTTACTTTATGATTGCGTTCAAACAATGAAAATTGATTTTTAATAATTAGACATGTTTCCTGAAAAAATATTGTCCTGGAAGAGTATTTTTTTTCAATAAGTCTTATTTGTTAACTTTTATGCGGTGACTTGTCATGTTTTGTAGGATCATGCACACAGTGTTTATAGTGCATGGTGCAAAGTGCCACACATTTCAGCAGACTTTAAAATCTGATTTAATTTTTGAAAAAAACAAAACAAAAAACAACAACTTCAGATGGCACTTATAATAACACATTATTTATTTCAGACAACATTTAACTTTACAGAATCAACTGTGCTCAATGTTTACTGTTTTTTGATTGTTTCTTGCTGTTGTTAACTCATCGACGTTGAAACATCCATTTAAACTGAAGGGAAAACATGTGGATGGACGATTCTCTTCAGTTTATTACTGATTTGTGTCATTCCACCATTTTTAAGTGTCTTCGTCATTTCCTACACCACACTGTCTCCAAGATCTCTGGTGGTTCTGCTCCATTTTGATCATATCCATTCGCTTCCAGAAAATGTGGACAAGTAGGGACAAAATGATCCTAGTGCACGGACAGGAAGGCTCTGTCCTTGTCTGTATCAAACATTGAGCATGAGTCAGCCATTCGTGATTAGGAAGCTGTTTGCTGAGGAGCAATCATTCTCATTCTGAACTCAACAAATACTGACACTTTGACGGTTCTTTCTGTGTACGTTGCCTATGCCAAAAGGAGGTTCCCTCTAAATGAAATTTCAATAAATATAATTAATTAACCCTTTTAAACCTGGGTCGACATCAATTTTCTTGTGCTGCTTTCAGATACCTTTCACAAGCATTAAAACCTTTGAATTGTGAGCAAATTGGTTTGGGAGAGCAATCAGCAACCTGGCATTAAAATGTCCCACAAACAAAAAAAAGTAAAACATTAATGCTTATTATAATTATACATTTATAATGGGGTTATATATATATATATATATATATATATATATATATATATATATATATATATATATATATATATATATATATAATTATTATGATTTATTATTTTTTGTTTTATTTTCGCACTTATTTTGGAAATTTCTGGTTTTTGTTTCTATATTTTGTGCTAATTTCAGGTAAACAAAATTTTAACCAATTTTCTGCCTATTCTTTGGTCATTTTTTGTTAAGTTGCTCATTGCCTTCTTTCCATGTTTTTGGAGGAAATCAAGCTGATTTGCTCAGGTTTCAAACAGTTGTGGCATTCAGTGCCTTTACACTGCATTATTAATGCATATCTGACCATAAAGCTAAGGATACTTCTTGTACCATTTACTGTGACCTTCACCTGTTCAACTGCAATCTTGTTCAGTCTCTCTTTTTTAGCCATCTATTTTTTATATATTTATTTTTGTTTCTATCTTAGCTGTTAGCTACAATTTTATCATTATTTGTCCACAGCAGAAGTCTCCAGGGATCCCTTGTGTCACCAGCTGAGGTTGCTAGGAGTTTTGTGATATGACAGTGAAGCCTGAGGAAGTGTAAGAGCCAGATTAAGACGCAGGTACAGAGAGACACAAAACGTGTTGCGGGCAGCATGAAGGGAGACACACAGAGAGAAGGTCCCTCCACACTGGATTACTAACAGAGCTCACCTCATATGCACTTTAATGTTCGCCTCTTTTCCCGAGAAATAGTTTGAATTCTGTGGCTTTCTGTGTAGCTTTAGGACAAGGTAGAGGCACATATACAGCAGGTCGAGTTTGCATGAAGACTAAATCCTAAACAGCTCAGTACAAATGAATTCTGAATGCACAAGCCTCCTGGAAGGCTGAATAGAGAGAGAAAATCACATTTTGACAGGACAGTAAAATAATAGGCTTTACATTTGTGCCAGAAATGCAGCATCTCTGTTATTAGATTGCCATGGCAGTAATGTAAGAACAGCATGAGTCATTTTTTCAACCAAGGCAAGCGCCCTGAAAAGCAAAAGTGGTTGAAATTACAGTCATTTAATGAAATGATTATCATTATGTTATTGAATTTTGGACAGACATTCATGTGCCCCAGAAGATGAATCCTAATGACTTTGCTGATCCCCTTACTTTTCCTCTATGGATACCATGAGCTTTACATTTTTGAGTGAATGGTCTTCACTAGGACTGGGCGATATGGGGAAAATCAAACATCATATTGTTGATAATAGGCGGCTTTCTACAACAGATTTGTGCAAAACCAAACGATATTTTTCGAAATGTCAATAAAACTTGATTGTGAGAGGACTATGTTTCCACTCAGTGATGCTCTGCAACTTGATGGAGGTTCAAAACATTAGCAGCTTTATATCTATTGCAGCCACCGCTCTAGCCATCATTATTTCCAATCTAAGGCCATGTAGGCATGTTATAGAGCGATTATGGAAAGGTGAGCCTCTTATACGTGGGAGCGGCTACATATAAGGGATTTCTGGGAGCTGATAGTCCACGATTTCACAGAGGAATTGTGGATTCAAAACTTCCATATGATTGGTTCAACTTTGGAGAGTTATGTGAAACATATCACCTCTTGTAGCTCCTGCTGCATCATGAGGGAGCCAGTTCCTACTGACAGGCACATAGCCAGGGCATCATGTGACAAAGACCAAAGAAGTGTTTCCATTGCAGTTTTGCAAAATGTGGCTGTTTCGAATCACCTGAAACACCAACTCATGCAAGCGTAAAAAATTTTTTACAATAAATGTTACTTTTTTTTTTTAATTGACGTGTTTCCATTAGGTTTCAAGGCTAATGGAAACCTGCCTAATGTAGGGTTGACTATTGTTGCCTGCACAAAATTTTCTTCATACATAATCATTAGTGTTGTGGATATAATGACATGTAAGTGGATAAAGAGAAATAACAGAACAGCTACAAAAGTCTGATAAGTTCAAAAAGTTACATTACTTAACTGTTATGGCTTCATTACCAGAGAAATAAACCACATTTTTATACATATCCCACATTATCATGAGCCAGTTATTGTTGTATAACCCTTGCATTTGGGAGTGTTGCGATCACCAGTGCTCTGAGGGGAGTAAAGAAGGATTCTTCCCTTTCACATGGGACTTTTCCCCAAGAGACCGTGTTTGTAACTGTGTGGACTTTGACTTATTTTAAGGGACATCAGCACCCTCTATCTTTTCCTATCCCTAACGTATGTAACTTTACATTAAGTATATTATTCATGGGGCTCTATTTCATAGGATATCACACAAACTGTTGTGTGTGCATTTACTTGGATATCATACCACCTGTTGCGTTTTCATTGGATATCTTCCGATGTGATATGAGTTGCTGTGAGTTTGACTGTTAAAGGGTACAGTATATGGTGTTAGCCACTGCTGCTGTGTTAGCTTATGCTATCCAGGCAGGCAATCTCAACTTGTACTTGTTTCTCATTGTTGGCAAATTTCCATATTCTAGTCTTGCATTCAATTGCGTTCTTGTGCTCTTTTTTAAAAAATTTTTTTTTAGTAAGTGCTTTAGTACGACGGAGGATTAGGGCCACATTAAGGGAAAAAAAAATTAATTATTTACGAGATTAAAGTCATTAGTTACGAGAAAAAACTCATTATTAACGAGAAAAAAGTCATTATTAATGAGAAAAAAGTCATTATTTACGAGATTAAACTCATTATTTACGAGAAAAAAGTCATTATTAACGTGAAAAAACTCATTATTAACGAGAAAAAAAGTCATTATTAACGAGATCAAACTCATTATTAACGAAAAAAATGTCATTATTTATGAGAATAAAGTCATAATATTCAAACCTGCTGCTTTTGGAGATACTTGTTAACATGAGGGCTACGGAGGATTTGTTTCTTGAGACACAACGAAACCCCTCTGAATAGCCCGTAGATGCATCCAGCGATAACCCTGCAGTTGACCAGTTCAGCCATTTCCCTCTCCAGAAAAGCAGCAACATCCTCCAAGTCCGACTGGTTCTTTCGCCGGAAAAGATGCAATTTCTTGCATATTCTTTTTAAAGTCCTGATACTTATGATAATGTGATGCTGATGTGCCAAAAGATTAAGTATCTCCTTGTTTGTGAAACCTATCCTAAAATACAACTCAACCAAATCCTCCGTAGCCCTCATGTTAACAAGTGTCTCCAAAAGCAGCAGGTGTGAATATTATGACTTTATTCTCATTAATAATGACTTTTTTCTCGTTAATAATGAGTTTAATCTCGTAAATAATGACTTTTTTCTCATTAATAATGACTTTTTTTCTCGTTAATAATGAGTTTTTTCTCGTTAATAATGACTTTTTTCTCGTTAATAATGAGTTTAATCTCATAAATAATGACTTTTTTCTCATTAATAATGACTTTTTTCTCGTTAATAATGAGTTTAATCTCGTAAATAATGACTTTTTTCTCATTAATAATGACTTTTTTCTCGTTAATAATGAGTTTAATCTCGTAAATAATGACTTTTTTCTCATTAATAATGACTTTTTTCTCGTTAATAATGAGTTTTTTCTCGTAACTAATGACTTTAATCTCGTAAATTTATTTATTTTTTTTTCCTTAATGTGGCCCTAATCCTCCGTCGTACTTTAGCAAGTAGTTATAATAATAAATTATAATTATAATTTAGCATAAAAAAATTATGCAAGCATGCTAATATGGAAATTACTTAAAATGTCCATCCCTAGTCTCATATCATGATAATATATATTATAAAAATATTGTCTTGCCCTAGTCTCAGCAACTATTTGATTGGTATTTTTGAAACATTATAAAGGTGTTTGAGGCCTCCAGAGGATCTCAATAACTTTTTTATTTTTTTTTAAAATATTGAGCCAGCATCAGGTTAAACCTTTAACCTTTCATATCCCAACTGCTTGATACTTTTACATTTGTTTATGGATGCTGTTTCATCAGAGATATCCCATACAATTCTGGATTGATTGCCATGGAATATAGTGCAGGGTTCCAAGTTAAAAAAAAAAAAAAAAGTTTTTTTTGCTTCATGCAATATGAATTTCAAGGAGTTTCTGTTCAGAGGTGAAACATATGGGAGGAGGAAATGGCAATTTAAAGATGGCGAGTGACTTCAGCGAGGTCGAACAGCCCAGCATCTTGAGCAGCTGGACTCATTTACATCATTTACTCATTTGCATAGCCATGAGAGTCTGTGAAGGTCCACGTGACGCAAATTTCATCATTTGTTTATACTATCGTCTGCAGCCCAGATTCTGAGGGCAGAATGCAGACTCTTAGTTATATAAAGTACATACAAAATCACAATTTATACCAGCGCTTTTAGGAAATAGCAAAATAATGTGTACCCCAAAAGTCTTCTCAGATTGCAGCTTGGCACGAGTCAGCACAATGCCAGAGGGTGTTACATCACCTGAACAGCTGGCTGCTCATTATAACAGAAAGTTGTGTCATGGTTAAAAATCCTGAAGTGTTTTCTTATTTTATTCCTGTTTTTCACCTAACAGCAGTGAAATATAATAAACTTGAGTTGTAGTAAGTACACAGTTTTTCCTGTGGTGTCGAGGTGTTTGTGTGTGTGTGTGTGTGTGTGTGTGTGTGTGTGTGTGTGTGTGTGGACAAAGTTATTTTTAAAGCTTGACCTTTCTTACCCTGTCTTTCAGGTCTTTGTATGGATTTTTTTTTACACTCAGGCTTTATATAATTCTAGAAGTCAACTGGCCTATTGGGAGTAAAAGAACATATCATATAGCTTTAAGATCCATTTGACCATGTTTTACTCATAATTTCTTTTTATGTGAATCGTACGTTTTTTTCCAGTGCCTTTTTGAGAAGCACTTCATAAATGCCGCTTTTATGAAATTGGTACATTAATATTTCCAGATTCCTGACATTGTTTTGCACCTGCGGCTCTTTGATTTTCCCCAGCTCTCTTTTCTTGCAGCATTTTTTCTCCTCTTAATACTATCTGACATTCCTTACCTGCAAGCAGATGCGGTATCACCTGTCGTCTATTCACTTTTTCTTCTGCAACACGATCTGATGTGTCTCTCAAACAACAAAAAGGAACAGAGAAAAAGAAGGGGAGGGCGGCGGGCGAGAAGGAGGGTGGGGAGGATGGAGAGGATGGGAGGCTGGTCTGCGGCACAGTATCTCAGACAGTCCAACACTTTCTTTGTTATCTGCTCTCCATGTGGGAGAAAAGCATCCCACCTCCTTTATTATCATCAAGCAATGATAAGGACAGGCCTGACTACTCATCTCGGCACAAAGGCAAGCTGATACCTCAGAGCTGTGTGTGTATGTGTGTGTGTGTGCACGCATGTCTGAGGCCATGTCTTAAAGCCCAAAAACACCAGGGGATATCTTTTTCTTTTATTCTCATAAGAGATAATAGTGTTTGTGTGATTTTGTTGAGGTTTTGAGATGTCGGCTTCAGGTCTCCTTAGTACAATGGAGCTCAATGGCATTTTGGACATTGGCATTCAGAACATCAACATAGACTGAATTAAAAAGTCTGCAGCTACTGCTTTTTCCAAATATAGACATTGTTTCTCAAGATAAACAGCAGACCTTGTTGTTCAGTTCCATCCTTCTGTTTGGAGAAAGGAAAGTAGTTCACCTTGAAATGCTTCACAACAAGGTTTGTATGTCAGGATCTCCGTCAGCCAGGCATTCATGATGCAGTTACAATGTGCAACATAAAGATAGACAACAAATAAACCAACACATGAATGGACAGACAAGAAATTGGAAATTGGCCATGTTCAATCAGGTATTTAGCTGGAGAGGTGCTCAATCAGAAATATGTTTAGTTCTCAATAGGCAGAGAAAGAGAACTCTGGAATACTATGTGTAAAAATGTCACTATATTTGGAAAAAAAAAAAACTGGGACCATGCTAAATGTTTGCTCTAGGTAACAATAACAAAAACTACAGCGAGGTAAAGTTAGAGGCAGGCTCAGGGCTGGATGAGATTAAGTCAAGCCTGGCACAAACAGTGACATTTTGGACTGTCTCAGACGAAAGATGACCATCCTGAAAGAAACTTGGTGATATCTTTGGTCATAGCTCTAAAACTGTGTTTCTATATTGCACAGTGAGAGAGGCTCAAGGATGGCTTATGTCTTGGTCTTGTTGAAAAAAGGATAGTCATATGCACATTGCGTAGGTACAAGACTTTCTAAAACACAACTTTCATGAGGGAAAAAAGGTAACGCCTGCACATTTATTCCATGCCACACAAGTTTATTGAAGACAATGTTTTGATCCTGCTTGCATTGTCAAGTCAAATGTTTGAAAAGATGAACTGCACCTACATATATTTATACATAATGCACACCAACAGGCTGACAAGCTCTATGGTTGCAGGTGTGGTTAATCATCTGAACCACTCAGAGCAGTAAAATGATTGACAATCAACAATTAAATAGATTACATAGAAAATACACTGAAGATATATATAGACAAAAAATAATGTCAAGGCCATATTACAAAACATCAAGCCTATCTCAATCAGTAAAAACATTACATAGAAAATCTTTATATTACAATACATTGTTGTATCAAAAAACTTAATATTAAAATACATCATAAGTCATAAGTCAACATCACCAACATTCAAAATTGTACATGATGTCACACCCAAGTTTATTAGATCCACGTCACAGAGCTTAGTTTGCGCTAAACTTATACGATTGCTAAAATCTCAGTCTGTTCGAGGCTTTCGGGGCAGGTTTAGGGCTGGATGAGGTTAAGTTAGAGAAAGATTCAGGGTTAGACACATGTACAGTCATGGAAAAAATTATTAGACCACCCTTGTTTTCTTCAATTTCTTGTTCATTCTAATATCTGGTACCACTAAACGTATAATACAATGAACACAACAAAAAATGCAGCTGGTCACATAATACTTTATGTCCTATTTGACATTCTTAAGCTTAATTGATTCCCAGGGTATATAAGAGGCCATTTCATGTCACAAGCAGCACTGCACATGCAAAGGCCTAGAGTGGTTTCCTGCTTACATTCAAGCCGTAGCACAACTCAGAAGTTGTCAGCTCTCACATAATGCCTAAAACAAAAGAATTATGTGAAGCCACAAAGGCAGCCATCTTGGCACTGCTGGAAATTGGCAAATTGGAGAGACAGGTAGCGAAAAAACTGAAGATCTCCAAGACAGCCGTTCATTACAACAAAAAAAAACAAGCTGAACATGGCACTACCAAATTGCTACCTGGCCGTGGCAGGAAACGTCTTTCTACCCCACGAGATGACCGTGCACTCATCCGTTCCTGTGTCAGGAATCGTCGTCAGACCTCCAGGGACCTTAAAAATGAGTGGGCACTGTCGAGAAATGTGACTTGTTCGGCAAGGACAGTTCGAAACCGACTTGTTGAAGCTGGTTTGAAGTCACACAGAGCACGCAAGAAGCCCTTCATCAATGAAAGGCAGAGGAAGGCCCGGTTACTCTTTGCTCGAGACCACAAGGATTGGACTGTTGATGATTGGGCTAAGGTTCTCTTCAGTGATGAATCCAATTTTGAATTGATGCCCACTCCAGCCAACTTACTGGTTAGGAGGAAGCCTGGAGAAGCTTACAACCCAGACTGTCTTGCCCCTACAGTAAAACATGGGAGTGGATCAGTCATGATCTGGGGTTGTTTCAGTCTGAGTGGAACAGGGCAAATGCAATTGTGTGAAGGCCGAATGAACCAGGTCATGTACAGGACTACCCTTGAAAACAGTCTTCTTCCATCAGCTGGAAAACTCTTTCCTGCCTCGAATGACTGGATTTTCCAACAAGACAATGCCCCTTGCCACACGGCAAGGTCAGTTAAAGCCTGGATGGAGAACCACAACATTCGCACCATGCCTTGGCCTGCTCAATCACCAGATCTTAATCCAATTGAAAACCTGTGGAAAATCATCAAACTCAAAATGGAGAACCACAAGCCCAAAAACAAAGAAAATTTGTTTGAATTTGTCCAACAGGAATGGGCTGCTGTGACAGCAGAACAATGTCAGAAGCTGGTGGAGAGCATGCCAAGACGCATGGCTGCAGTCATCAAAAACAATGGTTATGCAATCAAGTATTAACTCTTGTGTGTATCATGTGTTTAAAGCAAACAGAAAAGAAAACATGGAATGCTTAAAAGTAGTGTTTTTGGCGGTGCAATGCCATAGCTATTGATGTAAGAATTTAAGTAATTTTGGTTATTATCAAGAAAACCATGGAAAATGAATAGTTCTTAGTTCTTAAATTAAACTCTCATGAGTTATTTTTGTTGTTATCATTATAATTGTCCAAACAAATGTACCTTTAGTTGAGCCAGGCATTAAAATTAACAAGAAATTGAAGAAAACAAGGGTGGTCTAATAATTTTTTCCATGACTGTATGTATCTGTGCAATATGCAGGACCCGGACCTGCTGGCCTGTTAGTTGCTGTGTGAGATCTGGTAGTTATAGTGTCAGTGCTGGTTGATAAGAAACAGATGGTGGCTCCATTTGTCACTCCAGGTCAGGGTAAGAACTGGTATTAGGTTAAATAAATAAACATTTTCAAAAATACATCATCAGTGCTTTCATGCCAAGGGTGGCAGAAAGCACCTACCAACAACTCTAGTTTGTTTAATATACCCCCCAAAACACATGTAAGTCTGGCAAGGTGAGGAGACTCCAGAGAGCAGTTGCACCTGGCATAATCACTGTCGAAGAAAAACCTTTAAACTTAAAAGAAAAAGCAGAAGTCTTTTTATATTTTTATATTGTGTGCTTCTGTGCAAGCCTTAGCATTGTAAGATTTTTTTTCTTAACATTCATTTAAAAATTTCAGAAAAATCAACAAATCAAGTCCACCAACAACTTAGTGAATGGTAAATTACTAGTACAATTGTCTTATGAGAAGCATACTTTAATTAACATATCTTAATTACCCCTATAGCTATATTGAATGTACTATAAAAGTCAGTAAATCCATGATTAAAAAAAACAACAAACAGTTCTTAATTGTGTACATATTGGAGATGCAAGCAAAATAAGTAATTCAGATAAGACTTCCTCTCATCCACATGCATGTGTGAAACTTCACCTTGGACTTATTTCAACAAAGAATGAACAGAAATCTGCATTTTCAAATAACACTGACATACTAATGTGAAATTATATAATTAAAAGTTAAGATGTAGAAACAGTAATAATAAAAAAATATATATGATGCAATTTCTCAGTGTTTTTGAGTCAATTGAGAAATTGCAACAATTCTAAAATAAGTGCAATTATGTCCACGTGTGCCTGAAAAACTTGAGTGGATACAACAAAAATTCAAAAGAGGAAAGACAGTTGAAATATAATAAAAAAAAAACACTTGGCTGAGGTGGAGAAGTTGGTGCATCAGTAGAATAAAACAGCAACAAAGTAGAAACTGAGGAAATAAATCATGATGTCCATGAAACGTGTAACTTATGCAGTCTTGCCCTCAGGGGGGAGGTATTTTATGTCCAGGATGCAAACTAAAAGAGGCATCACATCATTTGTCCCACACAGCATTGAGCTGCTAAACAGGCTCTGATCACATGATCTGGTTTTATGATGTTTTTATGATGCTAATGATATGTGCTATTATTGTTGATGCTTTTTGATATTCTTTTATTCTCAATTGTGTGAAGTAAATTTCCTTTATAGCAATGAAGGTTTTATCCGTTCATTTGTCATATCGACAAATGGAGGGAACAAAAAATTGCGGCCCAAGAAAATTATGAGGAGACTGTAATGTTGTTCAAATGAATACATGAAACAAACAAACACTGTCATCCATTATGTTTTTATTACATCGTTTTCTGTTATATGAGCTTTGACTTGTGCTCTTTTTAAATAGGCATCTTGTTACATTTTCTCCTCCCGGGGTTTGGTTTAATGGAACTCAACTATTGATCCAACTAGAGAATTTTGGTGTTAAAGATCAAGGTCACAGTGATCTTGCATTGAATGCAATATCTGAAGATGGCCATGAGGGGATTTGGACTTAAGAATGAAGTGATTTGAATCTGGTTGTTAAAGGTCAAAGGTTAAGGTCACGGTCACCTCATAAAACATGCTTTTGCCCATAAATTCAAGAATCCATATGCTCAAATATCACACAAATTCCCAATGGGATATAATGATGAATTTCTGTCATTTTTTTATCCAAGAGGTCAAAGGTCAAATGTGACATCATGATGTTCTTCAAAAACACTTTTCTGGACATTACTCAACACTATAAGTCAGGAACAGATAGAGAGATATTTAGTCAGATACTGAATAAGTGACACTAATCTTGGGTGTCCACCTTGAAACTGTGCTGACTGTAGAGATCTTCTGTGCTGCTGCAGGAAAGATGTGTGTGAAGCATCCATGTTTCACAGACATGGATGTAAAATGTAACTTGACTGGTGTGCACAGGCATACAACTGCATGGCAGTATTTCTAGCCTTTGCATATTATCTTGAAATTAGGTTAAATTTGTGTTTTCTTTGCATGGGTACTTGACTTAAGAGAACATCTAAGATTTATAATATTTTGCCAGATTTCATGTATTGCAGTACAGATGAAATGCACGTCCTTTAAAATATTCCTTAAATAATTATTGTGTTGTTAAAAATGATGATGTGACATGATGAATCTTTCACATATCACATAAGTGCAGAAAGTGTACAAATTAATTTCCTTTCGAGAGCTGTTGGGAGTGTCTGAGTTTGTCCCAGGAGTGATGTCAGTGGAGGACAGTTGATCCTTTGTTGTGCTAATTAAAACTCAATGTAACACTGTAGATTAGGAGGAAAAAAAACAACACAAACAACAAATGCGTGGCCAAAATCCTTAGCGCTTCCTCTGGGAATATAGGGTTTTCAAGTTGTTTGTTTTCTGAACACAGAAGTGTGAGTTTTAAAGCATGAATCTAATTGAGAGAAAGTAACAATTTGTTGTCATACTCATTTTAAATGTGTGGCATGGTGCCTGTGGAAGAGGGATTATTGTATCATCACACTGCTACATGTGAGTACTGTGATAGACCTCCTTCCTCCTGTGTTGTCAAGCCCTGACCTTTAGCCCCCTCATTAATTCCTAATGCTGCTCAGTGTCCCCTGCATGTTAATTTAGATTAAAAAAACTCATGAAATGGGTTAAATATAGAACACTCAAGAACGTACCTTGAGTGGAAACTTTTCAGATGATTTAAACTGTTCCCCAATGTGAGAAGTGAAAACTTCATAATCTAGAACACAAAACATTGCAACTTTGCTTTCACTCCTGTGGTAGTTAGATTACGTTACTGTCATTGCTTTAGCTGAAGATGAGGTGATCTCATCGTGAGGTGATTCCTGGTACCCTATATGGCAGACACAGTGTTATTCTGACAAAATTTTAAAAAATACTATATGAATATGGAATATTTTAATGACAGTCCTGAAAATAGAGATGGAATGTTGGCTGATAGTTGAATTGAATAAATTGCCATCCTGCCCTACAGTACCCATTTGCACTTGTCAGTTAAATATCTCCTTTCTTTTTGTTTTAGCCACGTATATGCGTCTCCATCAACCAGACCATAAATCTGACAATCGCATAGTGATAAACAAGCCAGCCAACATGCCAGCTGGCCAACTTTATAGTAAAAAGTCAATATAAAAAAGTCAACAGATAATGCCTTATAATAACATGTTCCCAGCTTCTCAGTCAGATCCACCCCCTGTTCCTCCACAACACTAGCCGGTCAACCAAATATGGTCACGTCTGGCTCCAAAAAACCAAGATAGCAAAGGCGGACATGCTGAGTCCATAAACCAGTGATGTCATGGTGGCTGTGTCCATTATATCCACAACTCATCAAATACCACTGCTTTGACGGTGCTTTCATGTACCATGCCAATGCCAAAAGACACCTTTTGCGTCCACATGCTACGCCCCCAGACGACACCAGTTGTCAACCAAGCATGACAGATGTAGTACAAGCAGCGCATGGGTGCCTAGAGGGCAGGCAGGTAGGGTGGTGGATGGGTCTAACAAACACTGAACTTTCATGTGGGAGTCTGGCTTTTGCTTCCTGCCTGAATGTTATGGGGGCTTTTTTTACACCTTACCATGTGCTTCCTTCCCTTATTCCTACTCATCCGTGCTTTGTTGCCTAATCTAACCATTTGTGTCTGCCAACATGTGCATTTGTTAACATTATTAGGTGATTACCATGTGCTTGTCTTGTCTAAACATAACCGCGTGCCGCGTCATTCCGCCACATGCATTTGTTGACATCGTGGTTGCAGCAGCCCGGACATTAAAGAGCAGGTGCATAAAGAATGCTAGATGTGGACATGAAAGTCACTGCAAAGTGGCAACGTGTGACAGCTTGGGATGAGAACATGTTGAACAGATTGAAAAATTTACACTTGCACTGTGTCTTTAATTTTGAATGTGTGAAGTTGCTTCAACTGAAGGCACTGCAACTGCTGCTTTGATTGGATTGGTTGTAGAGTAGTTTGAAAAAGGTTCATTTAGACTCTGGTAGCCAGTCAGTCCGTGTACTGCAAGTTTGTTGGCTGCATTAGCACCGTGCCTTGTTTCTATTTTATCCTCAGCAGGGCTAATTTGTTTGTTTGCTTGTATTCTTGCTTAAATAAGATTAATTTCACACAAATGAGTGGTGTGTTGGTCTTTTTCTTGCATGACTGTGAAGCCTAACCTAGACCTCAGTTTAAAGACTTGCACATGAGCTTATTTGATTTCAACTCGTGAATATGAAATATTTCACTCTGGACACTGAACATTATCAAGTGTTCGATTTAGACTTCACTTCAGCCCGAGCTGACGGCATGATGTACTTTACCCTTACTGTTTCTAAAGTTGGTATGAAATTGGCTCGGCAGTTGGATAGAAACATAACTTAAACTTTCCTGGCTGCTTTTTCTCTGTCTGTAAATTGTTGCTTTCAACACTGTGAGCTGTAGGCAGGAAGTAAAGGGGAGCAAATGAGCTCTGAAATACCGACTCACCGGTAAAACACATTCTCCATGACCTTTAGTTAACGGACAAATTGAGCTGCGGCCAGATCACACTTTCGACTCTTGAGTGAACACTGCTGGGCACTGTGAGGGAGTGTGTGTGTGTGTGTGTGTGTGTGTGTGTGTGTGTGTGTGTTAGGCTGGGCAAGTATGTAAAATTGAGGTGGAGATCTTTGGACCACATTTACTAATTTTTCTATTTATTTATATCAGTTTCATTTGAATGTGAGAGTCTTTTGTGTTTGCCAGCACAAAACCGAATGAGTCGTTCGTTTCATTATCTTGAAGTGACTTGCTGACGTTTTCAGTCAGCCAGTGACCTTTGCTTCTGATTCAGTTAGAGCTTGTGAGTGTGTGATTGTGTGAGTGTGTGAATGTGTGTGTGTGTGTGTGTGCGCCTGAGAGAAAGGGAGATACAAGAATTAGCATACAATGGAATAAGCCCGAACATGATACAATCTGAATACTATATCATCTTTAGTTCCACTCATATACCAGTAAATTATAAGGTCAGTTTCTTTTTGCTTTTTTTCAGGTTATTTTCTTTCTAATTTTCTTTCTAATTCCCCATATTGGCTGGAGGAAATTGTTGTTTGTATAGTCCTGTACATTTCAATCTAAAATACAAAGCACAATAGCCAAAACATTTATTCCTTCTAAGAAGAAAGCTATGGCTTCTGTTTTTGTGATGTATACTCATAATGACATAGTTATGCTCATTAACATGAAGGTTAACAATAACACATTTGCACTCAGCTCATAAAAACATTCCATATCTCAAAAATTAAATAATAGTTAAAATAATTCTTGGGGTGCTAGGAAATATTTTATGTTTCTCTAGGCAAATATAATTTGGATCCACATATTTTGTGTTTTATTTTGTAAATCTGTGAGGAAAAAAATACACTGCAATTTCATATTATTTTTTGTAAATAACAATGAAAGTAGAAAATCCTATTACTGTATAATATTTTTAAAGCTTGATTTTGAAAGTATATAAGGGTAATATTAAATTGGGCCCTAAGGGTTAAAAACTGAACTGAAAGACACATCAAATATTTGAAATTCATTTTGGCATTCAGAAGAGTAGAAGGTCAGCTGTTTTAAAGCTGCAACAAAATTGTCTCTTTTATTTTGTATGACAGTCGTACCTTCTTAAGTTTAAGGTTAGGATGAGATTGTAATGCTTTAAAGCCTCTTGAAACATGATTTGAAATAGTAAGAATGAACATATTATATCAAAGTTGAGCGTCTCATTAAGTGTCTACAAAATTCTGAGTGAAACTAAATGTTGCCAACTATTAGAAAACCAAGTTGAAAACAGCATTTTGAGGAGAATTGCATGTCTCCAGACTGTGTTGGCGTGACAGACCACGTTTTGATTGACACCTTTTTGGATCCCACCTTGTCTCCACTGCAGCCATGGAGCAAAGCAGAGTCTGTGTGGTGCAGCTCTATCTGTTCCAGCCCTCTGACTCCAGCTGTGTTCCTAAATCCAATCTGACGCTCTGCACTGAAATGAGAGAACTGTTGTTTGAAGCCACGGAGCGTTCTATTTCTCCATGAACTAACCAATGGTTAAGTTAAGCATACATTCACTCCGTTTTGCACTTTGCTACTCCTTCTCCCAAGACAGAGGTGCTCTTGGGATAACTGACCGGTACATTCCAACCGTGGTTCAACTTTACCAACAGTGGGCTGCAGCACTCAGTGTTTCTGAAAGCACCTTCAGAACATTCAGAATCAGAGGATTCTCAAAATGATACATTTCACTCTGTCTCTGAATGTCACTGAATGCGTTTAGAAAATGCTTTGTTATTGCTATTACTTTAGCATACAGTTAGCATAACGTAGCACATGCGAAAAGAGCTGAGATGCACTCGTGTTTTATCAAAACTATGAATGCAATGATAAAGGAAGGCACTGTAGCCTTAGCTAATGCTAGTGCCATATTGTTAATTTATTGTTATTATTTTATTGCTTTCCTATTTGCCACATACTCACTGGTGTGGATCTGCGTGACACTGGTAAAAGCCTGTAAACCAACACAAACACTGTATGCTGCACATGTAATGTTAGTGGCTGAGGACTTGCCAGAATGGTATTACCATGTCTGGTAACGTTATACATTCAGTATTGAAGGAGCGTTGAGGGATTTTAGTTTGGCATGTTAAATTAGTATCAACTGACACCTTACTTTGAATTTTTAATTGTCTTAACTAAAACTAAAAAAAAACCCCAAAATGACGATATTTGGAATTTGGATTTAGGCTGTTATTTAATCAGTTTTTTAAATAATGCATGTGAGACATAATAATTATCGTAATGAGAACATTTTTGATGATTTAGGTTCCCAGAGGCTTTACCATTTTCTTCTCTAAAACACTGATGTCTCATTGTTTTACAAAAGAAAGCTATGTGGAGTGAGGAGCACAGGGGGTGTGGAGTTTTACCAGTCTACTTTCCAGTTACTTACAACAAAACAACAAAAGTAACTGGGAAGGAGAATGGTAAAATTATCTTCCTTAGCACATTATTACGGTCAATGCATGTTGTTGGTTGTCAATGTTACAGAGTACTTCTCACTTCATACAACTCTGCATTCTCTTCTTTTGCCTTGAGCTGGTCAATTATACAACCCATTACTAGCTGATGACTTGGCTCTGTGACCACAGTACTTTTCAAAACCCATGTGGAATTTAAAATATTTTTCCATCACTACACAAACAGCTATTCACAGTCCTCTCGTTATTGTCACGTCCAGTTCATTTTTCTACACTGATTTGAAGTCAATATGGCAAAGTGGGCTTCTTTTTACACATCCAGCAGACAGTGCCACCTGTCAGATCGAAGTCTCTCCACCAAACAATATCAGGCTCCTTAGTTGCTGAATGCTCCAATTGTGTTCATGTGTCTGTTTGCTGTTTGTGCTGGGCAAACAGAAGCATTACCACCTTAAACTATGTCACAAACTTGAGTGCTGTGTGACAAAGTTTAGCTCGCTTTAAACAGTAATGACAGACTTGTTCAGATTTGTCCTCAGGCCTTACATAGGGCTGCTGAGACCCTTCGTAACCGGACTCTACTCTGCTGCTGTTTATACCAGCTCTTGTACATACTTGCTTCGAGAAGGTACTTCAAGAGTACTGGAGAGATCAGATCACAGTACTCAATGTTTGTTTACCTTGTTAGCCTGTGGTTACTGTTCCTGTTGCCTGCATTGTTTGGACACATTCACCAATGCAGTTTTGTTAATAATTAGACAACTTTTTTTTCGACCTGTAGTGTTAATAATCGATTTGCACTTTCATTTCAAACGTCTTTCTTCTAAAGTTCATTAATTATTTTTGCTACTGTCATGATACAATGAGTTGAGTATGAGTTGGCAGATCTTTGTTTACTGCAAAAATAATACACATGTAGCATCAACACAATTATCACAAAGTCTGATGATGACATAGCCCAGGGATGTCCAAAGTTTTTTTAGTGAGGGCCAAATACAGAAAAATAAACAAAGGGCCGGGCCACACACTAGAGGTGACATATTGACACATGAATACTGTGCGTATTTCTAACTCACCTATAATGTGAAGAACATTGCACTCAGTGGGAGCAGTGATGCTGTCCTTTGGATTGAAGGATGGCTGACATGTCAGGAGAAAGTTTGATGGTTAAGACACGAAGGACTTCACAGAGATGGCTATCAGTCATTCCGGTTCTCAGTCTGCTTTTGTTCTGATTTAACAGAGAAAATGTTTGTTCACGTATGTATGTTGAGCCGAACAGGCTCATCATTCTTTTTGCGTGGCGTCTCATCAGAGGAAACTTGGCATTATCCAAACTCTGATAAAAGTCAGAGAGGGAGAGAAGCTGATGTTGACTCTTCAGAGAACCATCACATTGCATTTCAATCAGTTCTAACTGCAGACTCTCTTCCACTTCTTCTGTATCCACCAGGAAGGGGGCGAGAACAGCTTGATTTGTTTTCAATGACAGAAAAATCTTGGAAACACTGGTTGAATTCTGTCATGAGAGATGCAATCACAGACACATATTTCTCCTTTTTAGCAGAAAGGTCGGCCTTTGGAAAAGCAGACTTGATTTCAGACAGCGCAGGGAAGTGTGCAGCATTAAAGCTTCATAGTTGTGTCTCAAACAGGCAAGGTTTTACACAGAAGGCTTTCATGTGTGCATACAGGTGTGGCACCAGCTGTTCTTTGCCTTGTAGGTTCTTGTTCAGTGTATTCAGATGATAAGTAAGATCAACTAAAAATGCCAGGTCTGCCAGCCACAGAGGGTCACTCAGTTCATGAAGAGGTTGGCCCTTCTCTTTCAAAAACTGGTCGATTTCTGATCTCAGCGAATAAAACGCTGCAGCACAGAGCCACGGCTGAGCCAGCGCGCATCAGAGTGGTAGAATACATCCCTGTATTCAGCATCCACATCAGATAGGAAAGCTTGAAACTCTCTGTGGTACAGTCCTCTAGCTTGAATTATGTTGACAGTTTTTACAACAGTGTTCATCACATCGCCCAGCTGGACAGTCTTGGCACTCAGTGCTTCTTGGTGGATTATACAGTGCATCCTAACAGCCTCATCTCCACTTTCTTTTACCTTGGCGCACACCATCGATGCCATTCTTTTGCGCTCGCCCGTCATGGCCGGAGCTCCATCCGTTACTCCACAGAGCTTGTCCCATATAAGCCCCATCTTTTCAACTGCCCGTGACAGCTTCAAAATATCTCTACACGTCGTTGTGCCTTTTAGGCTCATCATATCAAGCAGCTCGTCCGTACAGCAAAAATTATCATCTACTCCCTGCAAAAAAATTAACAGCTGCGCGGTGTCTGTGGCATCTGTGCTTTCATCGCATGCTATTGAGTAAAAATCAAAAGCATGATTCTCCGCACCACTGTATCTCTGGATAAGCTCACGTTGTTAAAATCCTGCACTTTTTCCAGGCACATTATTTCTGAGACTTTGATGAGGCACTGCTTTATGAAATCACTGTCTGAGAACGGTTTGCCGTGCTGTGCAATACGTTTAGCGACTTCATAGCATTCTGTTGTGGCGTCCTCCTGTATTTTGTTAGCATGAAAAAAAAACTGTTGTTGAGCTTGCAGGCCAGCTGCCATTTACTTGACATTCTGTGTTCGTTCTGCACTGGTGTACGATGTGTAGCTCTGATGTTTGGTCTCATAGTGCCTAGCAACATCTTCATTACAAATCAGACAGACGCACTTTCCGTTGATTTCTTTGAAGAAATATTCATTTTCCCACTGTGTTTGAAATCGTCTACACTCACTTGCTATTTTGCGTTTCTTCAGTGCTTCCATTTCTGGTGACTCGCGGTAAAAGTTTTTCTTTGCCTAATTTTGTTTAGTGCAGAAGCACCGTTTCGGTGGCTGGCTCCATCTAGTGTTGAAACTGAGAAGTGCAACAGAGTTGAGCTCAAGCTTCTTGTGTGGGCCATATTCAATTATATTTTCAGAATTTGCTGCGGACCAATAAAAACTGGCCACAGTTGGCCCGCGGGGCATAGTTTGGACACCCCAGATATAGCCAGTATTCCAAAGTTTAGGTGATTTGGACATCTGGACTTTCTCCTCCATGTGTTAGTCGTTTCAGCTTATTTATATAAACAGATATCTGCATATAAATGCATAAATAAACTCTAATAAAAATGTCATCAAACAAAAGCTGAGAGGTTTCCAGATTGCATTTCATCCAATGCGTTTCATCTTTTTTGATCTGCACAAAGGGTTTTTACCTAACACTCAAACCTAATTGGTTAATACTACTCAGACTGCCAAAGGAACTACTTGTTGAGACTAGTCTACTTCAGATACCAAAATCTTCTACAGTTGCCGTCAGATTCTGTATACATATGGAGATATCTGTTTGCAGAGATTAAGTATAAAACTTCTTGATTTCCTAAAGCTTTGTGTATTTACGGAAGAAAAACTTCCTTTGCTTCCACTCTGTGTCAATTTTCAATGTACCGTAAACCTTCAAATAAAAGCCTAATCCCACTGAAATGTCCATTCCCTTTTTCTAGCCGGGTGTGGCGACACATTTTGATAAATAAACTACTGTGTCAGTTAGAAGCCTGATCTGGTTACCATGCAGTTCATTTTTATAGAAGTTCTTTTGATACATAAAATTGGGTTGTTAGCTTCCTGCTCCAGATAACGTTGGTTAGATGCTTAGATCAAATAATATATATATGGTTAAACTTTTGTCAATATGGACATGCTACACACGGTTGGTTTTGTAAGACTCTGTACAATTCAGTCATTCAGTTGATTTTACTGACGCCATAAGCACCAAAGGAGAAGTAATATCAGTAAAAAAGCCAAGAGAGATACAAAGAAAAAAGTCTCCAATAAACCCTTGTTTTTAGTGATTTAAGATTCTATCAAAAATTGTTTGGACAATATGATCTTCACTATGATCAAAACAGTCCACAAACCAACATATCGGTACTCACATTATACGCATAAAACAACAACAACAACAACAACAACAACAACAACAACAACAAGGTTGGATGATCAGTGGAGGAAAGGAGGTTCAACAAACTCTGAGTCTAACCTTGAACTCTGAGTTGATTTACTCTAAGATGGGAAACTCTGAGTATTTGGTTCTAGAACAGCTGATCTGAGTTGGTTCAATCAACTCTGAGTATGTTCACCCTGAGTTCAGCATGTGCACGACCTCAATAAGTAGCCATCATCAATGGAGCCCGATACCTCGATTCACCATGGCAACTGCTGAGAAACAGAAACCAAGCTACTTTACCCCATTGGAACTAGAGGTCCTCATGTTGCCTATGGCAAATATGAGCCCATATTTAGAAAGAAAAGTAACACCGCTGCAGCAAGGAGAGAAAAGCATCATGGGAGAAAATCACGTGTGTTAATATGTAAGTTTGAATACACTTGTCCATTGACTTAACATTAACCGCCCTTTATTAATATCGTAGCATACAGGTGAAAAAATGGTGGCTTTAATACATTTTTATTTTCATTTAGGTGCAATCCCACAGGGGAAAAATGCACTTGGAAGCAACTGAAAATGAAATATAAAGACATCATTTATAAAGGTCAGGCATATTTTGCTCGGCCATGATTGTAGGCCGACCTCACTTTGGTTTTATTAGACGTAGGCTATTAAAGTAAATATTCATTCAATGGCTATTTAAACATGTAGTCATTTCAACCCCAACAGAATGCTGTTTTAACAAATATATGTCCTCTTGCCTAATATCCTGCTGAGTAAATTAACATTTGATATTGATATGAAGCACACACTGTGAACACAATATTAACTTTCTTCATGGGACTGAGAATTACTATGTTGATTGTGTATTAGATTATGGTGCATACAAATGTGGTTGCTTTTATTTACCTAACTGATATTTGATTACTGATTTTGTTTACTGTCTTTATTGTATGGTGGTATTTTAGCTTTTTGGATGCTTTTTAAATTCAATTTAGTTTCGTTTTCGAGTTTCGTTTTGTTTTATTGATTTTAATATATTCATTTTATATTTTATTTTTTATTTATTTTATCCATACTGGAGTCATTGATTAGTAGACTAAAATCTTGGTGTTGTGTGTATGAAAATTCAATAAAATACTAATTATAAAAAAAACACACAAGTTTTACTCAGTCAACAGAAAGGCGGTGTGTGAGACTGGATATGTACGGCCGGAAAATGTTATTAAGATGAATGATTAAGTGTAATGAAAAACTGTGCCATTATAACAAATATTCTTTGTGGAATGAGAGCACATCTAATTGAGATCGGAATATCCTCTCCCAACATAGGGTACTGAGTAATAATTTTGCTTCGATATCGATCATATTGCAAAAGTACAGACAATCCGTGTCTGACAGCTCGCTTCAGGTGGGAGGAGACAGGTAGAAACTCAGTGTTTCTTCTAGAAAGCCTGCCAGCAAGCAGGTTATGTTCACAGAGTCAGTTATGTTAAGTTATTACCACGGTGATTGACTCCGAGTTTGACTTAACTCTCTTTGTAGAACGGATAACGCAGAGTTTCCCTCATCGCAGGGTTAACATACTCAGAGTTTTCACATAACCTGCTTTCTGGAATACCTCCCAGAAATCTTTAAGCAAGTCTTTACTAAATGTACAACATACTAGCTTGTGGCCTCTTAAAAATACCTAGGCATCTCAACTGATGTAAATCTTTCTTTTAAGTCGTATATTGAACATCTTTTAAAGAAACTGAAATCAAAACTAGGGTTCTTCTTCAGGAAAAGATCATGTTTTTTTTTCGTTTAACACCAGGAAACAGCTTGTTGCTGTGACCAGCTTACCTCTTCTTGACCATGGTGACATTGTTTACATGAATGCCTCTGCCAGCTCTTGAGAGATGTTAGATGCTGTCTACCATGGAGCTCTGAGATTCATAACTGGCTGTAAACACCTCACTCACCATTGCGCATGTAACTCTCTGGTCTGCTGGTCATCATTATCTACACGTAGACTGTATAACTTCATTTACAAATCCATCCTTGGATTGCTGCCAACATATTTATCCTCCTATATGTCACTCAAACAATGCAGTCATAGCCTATGCTCCCAGGTGTTGCTCATTCTGCCCAATCTGGAACACGCTACAGCAGGATTTGAAGCTGTCCATCTTGATCCCAACAGGGGATTTCAAACTTATTTTAAGGGTACTGGAAAAAAGCATCTTTGGGAACTTCCTTTTTTAATCTACTTCGACTTAGTACTTTCAATTAAATATTGTATGTACTGTATTGATAAATCTGTAACTAATTGTTGTTATGCTTTATGTTTTTTTATATCACTCAACAAGATCCCGTGTGTCAGGAGATTACCTCTATAAATTAAGGTTAAATACAGTTCTCGTTACACTACAATGCAATAAACCATTATACTTTTTGTGCTTTTATATCCCTGAATTTGCTCTCTATTTATTAACCTTTAAGATGTTACTGATTACATTTGAGGTTTTGGCTAGATCAAGCTGTCTTTTTGATCATTTAATTAATGAGTTCAGGTTACCTAAAACCTTCAGACACCATTCAAATAATTTCTTTAAATGTACTAATTTATCAACTAATAAAAAATTAATTTGATCATTTCCTTCATGTAAATATCAAAGTATGTTGTCAGACAATCAATTGCAAGAATAAGTTTTGGCATTGTATGTGTCTGCAAACCACAAATGTTACATTTGCATGTCTCATATTAAGTTGGTATGTTACACGTTTTTTTTTTTTACACTTCAGTTTTTGTTTTTTTTATTTCTAGCCATGACAACACTGTGGTTAATGTGTGTGCTGGCTAAGTTTAGGCACAGCCATAGGAAAAGCCTATGTAATGTTTTGGCTTAAAATATCCAGTTTTGTCAATACAAATACAGCTGGACATGCAGCCAGCTTAAAAAAGCTTGTGTTCATGTGATAACTTTGTGCAAACAATCATTGTGAACACAGACACACAAAAACAACCAAAAACGCTGCAGTAAGCATGCCAGGCCAGTAGTTGGTGGTTTAACTTTGTAATGACACACCATAGAAGAACACTGCGTGCCTGCGCATAAAGCATTTTTCTACAGAGAGGTGAGTATAAAGAAATAAGAAGACAAACACAGCTCAGTAGTCCACCATTGTTGTTATCGTTGACCTCCTGCTCGCACATGGCTATTTGTCTGAAATGTAATGGGCATGCACAAAGTGCGGCTGTGATGTCACCATTCTCACAGGATCCGTGCATTGCCAGTTTACACTATTACAGAAGGGGTGGTGTTCAAAAAATTACACTCTGGAGTCTGGTTTCAAAAGTTTGCGTTTTCAGGCCCTAAAACACTGTGGTCATGTGAACAAAAGGCTAAACCGCACCAAAAGTTGAATGTTTCATGCAGGAACGTTTGCAGTGTCAACAGCCCCAAACAGTGATCTGCCAATAACTGCTGCTTTGCCTATAGGTACATACATATAAAGCATACAAATGTAACATATCCATGGATTGCAGAAGTGTATAATGCCCACAGTTTACTCTGGGGACTGGGCTGCAGAGGATGTGTAACTACAAGCCAGTGCTGCATTCTTTTTTTAAATGTTAGGAAATGTTTGACATGATGCTGGGTGTCAGTTCCTGAAATGAAGCATGTAATTGTACTTCAAAGGAAATGGAACTGAGTCTGGAAATACAGCACATTTGTCTGTATGACAGCACACACTGTCATGTGTGAGAACATGTCCTGACACAGAGCAACTTGTCACAAGATGTAAAGCGGTCTGTCATCTGTAAGAACTTTAAAAAACAGTAAATCATTAAGTCTTTAATAATGTCATAACACATAATAATGTGTTGCTGAGAATTACAGCAAGTGGAAAGCAGTGAAAATTTGTTTCATCCTCCCCTTTGTTTCCATGGAGAAAACTGCTCATGATGGCTGACATGGCAAATGACTTAGCATGCATAACATTAGGACTGAGTTAAACGCACAAGGGCCTGGTGTTCATACAAACAAATGTTACATACACGTGCACTTACACACATACACTGATCAAAGACCACTTTATGTCCATTTCCCTCCCTCCCTCCCTCGCAGCAGCTCCCCTCATCCCCAGTCAATTTGACAAATCCATTAGGGATCCATTACAGAGACTTTATGAAAAGCAGCTACATTATTTTTTTTTCTCCCAGCTCTGAGAGAAGGCCCATAAATAAACTCTGATGGTAATGATAGTCCTGAAGGGGTTTTAACAGGATATGTTTGTGCGTGTAGGTGCATGTGTGTGTACGCTTGGGCCTGGTTGTGTCATATGAATACCTGTGTGATTGTGGTTGCTGTATTTGTATATATAAGTCATTTCTATTCTTTATAATTGGTACCATTTTTAAATATCTATTTACTATCTCCAATCTATTAAACATGTGCATAGAATCTGCTTTACATATACTTTGTATATTTGTGTGTACTATTTATTTAGAAAAGTATGTTGCTTGACTTTGTACACTAATCAGCCCAAACATTAAAACCGGCTGGTGAAGTAAATAACATTGATAAATTCTTTAGAATGCAATGTTCTGCTGGTAAACCTTGGGTCCTGGCATTCATGTGGGTGCCACTTGACGCACTCCACCCAACAAAACACCGTCCGGCCACATTCTCACCTGTTGCCATGTTGTCATCTTCTATGTGGATGCGAAAGGTGACGTTTGGTAAGGCAAAAGCATTGTCAAAGTGGCGGTATTTGGAGTTCGGAATTAGAAAGGGCTGGTATTTACCAATGATAATGCCAACCCTCCCACCCTCATGGTAGGACAGTGCACTATGTCACTCCAGAAAAAAATACTCAGGCTGACAACAAGTTCCAGGTGTCGACCTGGCCTCTAAATTCCCGTTCTTGCATTCATGGGACGTGCCGGTAACCAGTGTTACCACCAGTCCAAAGTTCTTCAGGGGCTTTTTCTGTAGGGTCTGGTACCAGGGCATTGGCGGTGGATCCTTTGTAGGTTGTGAGACAGGGTACCTGCATGTCCCAGAGATGCTTAATCAGATTGTCATCTCAAGAATTTGGAGGACAGGTTGATGCCATGAGCTCTTGGTCACATTCTTCAGGCCATACCGGAGCAGTTTTTGTGGTGTGGCATGGTACATTGTCCTGCTGAGGGGGTCACTGCCATTGGGGACTGCCCTTGCCAGGAGGGGGATACTTGCTCTGGAACAGTGTGGGTGGGTGAACCGTGTCACGTGGCATCTACATGAATGCCAGGACCAGAGGTTTCCCAGCAAAACATACACTGTAACAACATTGTTGTTTAATTTCATCTGTCGGTGGTTTGAATGTTTTGGCTGGTCAGTGTATATTTCCTGGGGTGACAGGGTAATACACAAACCAGCTATGTTTCACTTCTTATGCCTTTAGTCCTCTTCAGATGGCTTAAATAAATGAACAAAACAGTGGGACTTGTTTGAACATGTGCTGCATGTTCAGCTTCCACAATGTTTTTCTTTATTGGTAGTTGCTTTGATCTTCATGCTTTCTGGCCTCTATCCTTACCTCGACAGCTGCTGCGCAGATCCATATGAAGCACCCACAACAAAAAGGCTCTTTTCATTACTTGTTTGTAGACAGAAAGGTGACATTTATTTTATTTTTCAGTAAAGCGGCCTATAACAAATTTGAAAGGTATGTGTCTTTGCTTGACAAGCAGCATTCTTAGCCAAAGAAACTTACAATGACAAAGCCCAGATTTTTTATGTGAGTGGAGAGGAATAACTCAGTCAAAGAATGATGATAATGGTGGTTCCTACAATGGCAAATGGGCCAATTTGCTGCAAGTTAAGAAATCACATGCAAACTGACAAAACACAATCAAGTTAAGAATACAGCTTCATCAGTTTAAAGACACATGCGTAGCATTTGGAGAATGCACTGCAAATCCCACAATACAGCACATTAAGATCCATAATCCATAATTAACAGGCTGTAATGGGCTGAGTTTTAAAGCTATGATACTGGTATCATCTGAAACTGGAAGACCTAAAGAATCCAGTGGTACCATGTCATGCTAGTTTTTCTTGAAGGGGGCAAAATAATGCTCCCAATTAGGCTAAATTTTGAGAATTAGCATTCCATTAGCATGGCATTTTAACAGGGGTCCATTGACCTCTGACCTCAAGATATCAGAATGAAAATGAAAGTGTCGTAAATAACAGTTGAATTACAATAATGACAAAAAGGAAAGAGAAAGAGGGATAGAGAAAGAGAGGGGAAGAGAGAGGGAGAGCTGCACAGCAATAATAGTAACAAACGCATGTCATATTACAATAATGATAGCTGTAAAATTACTAAATGCACTCTATGATAGCGTGTTATGTCATCTGCAAATATTGTGGGTGTTGATAAAAGTCCCATGCATATATGGATAGTGGAGGCGTAACTCATAATAATGGTAGTAGCAGGTTACGTCAAGCAGTATCACTGCATCGGTGCAACCAGGACCCACAACACAAAGGTAGCCTCAGAAAGGACCGCAACAACGGCAAAACCAAGACCACGATCAAGGTGAGCCGGAGGTATAGTATCAGTGCAGCCCCAGCACGAGCACGACCAAAGGCAGGGTCACAGCGCCAGCACAGCTATCATGATCAGGTGTAGCCAAGATTGCAGCCAAGATCCGGGAAAACTAGGAAGCAAGTGTTTCAATAGGACACTTAATAGTCACATCCAGACATGCTTGTTTTGGCCGTGGTTTATGCTTTACATTACTGGAGTTGGCTATCTGTCATTGGTGTTGGGAAATTAGCTAAAATGTAATTTTTTTTATTTTTTTTTTTACTACAGCCAAGCCAGCCTTGAATTCGAAAAAGACGGTCTAACTTACCGCCACCTTATTTTGTTGTTCGTGTATGATTGGCATTATGCTGAGAGGGTGTAAGATCTGACCAAAAAGCTCCATTACAGAGAATCACATTCATTCAGCAAGTCAGGTGGTCAGTCTGTCATATATAAATGATCAATAGAATATATACACAAATAAATAGAAAAGGCAAATGAATTAATAGAACAAAATAGGTAATATTAATACATAAAAATATGTATGTTAAGCATTGTTCTAAGTAACAATAAAGACCAGACCAGTTTGGTTTGTTTTTTTGTTACCTAATGTTGTCATTATGAAGTCATATTAGTCTGGTCTTTATTGATGCATTATCTAATTCACTATTAAGTACGTATTTGACTATTTTGAAAAGAGGTATAGTTTTCTTGAAAAACTAGATGTTCACTGAGTGAATTCACCACTGCTGCTCAATGGAGTGTGAACTTGTGTAGTTTAGTATATCACTTTTCAGACTGATCCCTGGAAACGTGGCTTGGAAATGCTGTCAAGCTGGGAATTGAGTCTACGTGGACCATATAGGGACTGTCTTACAGATACACACACATACACACACACACAAATTGCACCTGCCTATGCTACGTGGTGGGAAAAGTAGTGGTGATAAGTGGCATTCTGCAGGAAACCAGAACTGCACTGCTGAGACGGCTCACATACATGGACATAAACACACTCAAAATTACAAGTTCACACAGACACACGCACACTAAAAAAAAATTAAAACGACACATAATAGTCTGGCAGGTGGAAAATTGAGATTTCTCTTAAAAACTGAGAAGTGGTGCTCTAAAATCCGGCAATCTCACCTTACTGGTGTTGAAAAGAACTGCCACAAACAGGAAGTGGGTATTAGATAAGCTGACAAGCTGTCACAAAACTCTGCAGAGCTTCACTTAATGTATAAAGAGGGACGGCCTAAAGGTGCATCTTCTTGCCACATTACTTAAAGACTGGTTTTCATCTTTATGAGGCTATTCCCATCTGAGTCCCCCTCTATCTGCCCAGTAGTTGCCCAGATGTTTTATCTTTTTTTTTTTCTCCTTTCTGTCTTGCCCTTCAGCTCCATCAAAGTCCATGCCTTCCACTCATATGCCACAAACTATTACAGTTCCTCCAAAATAATGTCAAATGTACACCTCCCAGGGGACTTTCTTGCTGCTTTAACTTAACTTGACAAATAGCTTGAGTCAGATGTGGTGCTACAGTGGGTTAGTCATGATGGAACACCAATCAAATAAGTACAAAGTAGAGAAGTAGAAAACTTCACACTGGTGCATCGTAAATACATTGCTTTAGCAGTTTTTTGACAGGCTTTGTTTTCAGAACAAAAGTGGAACGCAGGAATTTGGCAAGACTCAAGGTCTTTGTAATGCAATTAAGCAAGATATTTGAAAATTATTGTAACAGAATAAAATACAAGAACAACAGCTTTGAACCCACATAGAGTTATTACTGACTATGCAGTTCACCTCAACTCTATAGTTGAGGTGAACTGCACTGAACTGCATTACTTTTTTGTTCACTCTCACCTCGTTTTAAGCCACAATTCAGCTGTTTTCTGTTTTATTTATTTATTTATTTATTTTAAAAAGCAGCTTGCACCAACTTACAGACAAACAGTCAAAACAATGAGCTGGTGAATAAAATGGCAGATACAATTTGCAGAAAAAGAATTAAAACAGACAATGCTATTGGCTAAAATTTGCCAAAACAACATTATCAGGGGATGATACTTCTCATTCTAAGTTGTCACATATCGCCATTGTGTCAGTGGATGTCTGTGAGTACATATTATTCTTGAGGTATCCTCCTGCGTTTGCTGTTGACGTTCAGGGATGATGCAACTAATGCCAGGATGTAAACAAAATCAGTTGGTTAGGATTTGGGACAAAAAACACCTTTGACTCTGTATTCATGAGGGAAGTGAACACCAGGCTTGTGGGTGAAAGTCCTGGGTTTGTTGGACCATCCATGGCCACCTCAGCCCACCCTACAAGAGCCCATGGGCTTTTATATTATGTTGTTATCGGCAGTGTTTTAACCTGCAACTTTCCAGCGGAGTATCATACTGCTGCGACATGTTCTGCTCGGCCATGTCATTGATTGATGCCACCTTTCTGTCTATCATATTTCCACACAAGATGCTGTTTGCCTTACAGGTGCTGTATCATAACACTGTGAAAGGTTGTGTCCGGCTGCAGTACACTCTAATGCTGCTCGGCAGCGTATCATACTCCCACGAAAAGTAGCTTTTGGTATTAGTATTCTACACTAAAATCACAGACAAAGCAGCAATATTTGACAACTTCTAAACAAGAACAGGCTGGATAATATGCCAGTGCTGTGTGTACAACTTTTTCTGCTGTCCCCAAGTGGCCATGAACTAAACTAAAGCAGCTTTGTCAAAAAGCATATGTCTGGTGTCAGCCATAAGAAGCAGGTAATTATCAGTCATTGTATTGGTAGCAGCCATGAGAAGAAGTTAATTATCAGTTATTGTATCAGTATCAGCTATGAGAAGGAGGTAATTATTAGTTACTGTATCGGTAGCAGCCATGAGAAGAAGATAATTATCAGTTATTATATCGGTAACAGCTATGAGAAGGCAGTAATTATCAGTTATTGTATCTGTATCAGCCATGAGAAGGAGGTAATTATCAGTTATTGTATTATGGCTTAAAAATAATATTGTGATATTTTGAAGGAATATCAAGATTCGCAATATATATTGTGTTATTTTTAAATGTCCTTTCAACTAATGTTAACTACTTAAATAAAAAATATTGAATGAACTGCAATTACAATAATGCTAAATAAAGTACAATAAAGCTAGACTAGCTACTGTCAAATAATAAGTTGAATACGCTGCTTTTCTAATAACACTTAATGAATAAGGATATAAAAAAGTTAAAGTACTTTTATAATGCAAAATGTATAATATAATTAAATCAAACAAGGACCCATGGTGCTTTTTTTTTGAAGGACCTGCTTCGTCTCAGTCTGGAAGTGTTGATGTGTTTGCTGTTGGCTTGAAGCCTCTGGTCTACAGTCTGTTGTTAGTCTTAACAGACAGTTAAACAGACACCACAGTGTCTTTAACCATGTGGACTCACTCCCTGTGAGCTGGCAACAAACTCACAACACTCCAGTTCATGTATTACTGATATTTGCAAGTTGCGCTGGTGCTTCGTGGTCACCAAATGTGACTAAAAAGTTGTTATTCGAGCTCTGCAGATAAACACACCTCACCCACTCACACTACCCCAACTACCACTAATCGAGTTCGCTGGAAACAGGCTACCAGCTCTAGAGATAATATATTGAAAGTATTTGCAAATCACAGTAGTGCTACAAAATGTGACTGAAGTCCTGTCTGTCTGTGTGTGTGTGTGTGTGTGTGTGTGTGTGTGTGTGTGTGTGCGTATCTGAGTGAGGCAAAGAGCTACAGAAGAGAGCTAGAGAACCAAAATGCTGGTGGCTCATAAAATTGACACATTTTATACTCAATTGGCACAAATAAGTCATTTCATACATCGCCCGATGAACTGGCCATGATACATCTAATGCTGTAAAATGCATCTGAATGCTTGCAATGCCTGCAATATCTTAAGCTGTTACGATTGTGGCAAGGGGCTTGTAGAGTTATACCTAAACAATTTGGAAAAAGAGTAATAAAGGTTACTGACAACGCCACCTGGGGGAATTTCACCCCCAGGACATTAAGAGTTCACTCTGTTACTCATAGCAAGGACACACAGGTTCGCAACACACCTGAATAGAGACGTGGTTTACAGAGTTAAAATTGATATTTATTTTGATAACAATTAAAAGACAATAGATTTAAAATATACTCACAAAAATCCCCCCAAGCAGAGCCAAAACATGCAAACTAATCAGCAAATAAATGAAGTCATGCGAAACAAATGAAACAAATAAACAATTCAAAAAGCAAACAAACTTCTGCCAAACACATGCAAAATAAAGAAAACAAACTCAATGAAAAGCATGTCAAAGCAAGGCAAACATCAATGCAAACCAAAAACCAAATAAGGCAGGGCTAAATCAAACAAAAACACAGAAAACGTAAAACAAACTAAGCAATGCAAAGCAGGCAAAATTAAATGCATGCAGAATAACAAAATTAAACGCATGCAGCACAGCAACTAGAAATGCATGCAATGAAATAATCCCAGAAAGCTGCTGTTAGTCAATGCGAGGCAAAGTGGGGCGAAGTGGAGCAGCACAGAGCCAGTCCGAGCAGCAAAGCCAGCCAGAGCAGCAAAGTCAGTCAGAGCAAGGCAGCAGAGCGAAGCCAGCAAAGCAGCAGAGGTTCCACCACAGAGCCACACTCCAGTACAGCCTCTGTTAAGTAAACTTCTATCAATACGCAAAGGATAAAAAATGGCTAAGACTACAGATCGCGTATGGCTTACCTTTCATTCAGTTGTCACGGGAGGGAGAGGTGAAGAGCACATGCTAGCATAGCGGCGGCAGCAAAGAATGCTATGTCACGCCAGCCGCGGGCCGAGCACACTGACACGGGGTCCACAAACACACGCGGCTACAACAAAAGAACAAGGAACAATGACTGATAACGTCAGCGAAGTAAACGCCGACACCAAAGCAGCTAAGGCTATGTTACCTGTACCGGCACGGAGAACACGGAAGCAAGATGACAGGAAGTGGGCAGTCTCGGAGCCGAAGAGCATGAGACACCAAGATGAACACCGCACCTTTATAAAGAGCGCGCTCAGGTGGCCATAGGCTTACTAGCACAGCTGATGGCAATACAGCATGCTCACTAGGCGCAGGGATGAGACGTCATCCTGCCACACAAGGAATGTTATACTTTGTTTTGTAATACAATCTGCCAACACTGTGCAAACATGAATATTAAATTCAATATCATGTCGCTTATTATACAATCACATTAGATTCCTATTTGTTTATATCATCTTGCTGATTATGATAAGCACCATACAATCATGATGTTTGTGTGAAGCAGTTCTAATGAGCAGCATTTATACTGTAACATGATTATGGTTAAATGCATTTCTTCAGTGTCATAATGATACCTCGTGATACTTTAGCTAAGACATGTCAAGTAACAGTCAGGCTGAATTTGTTTGATTATTTGTCTGTTTTATTCAGCAAAGGTTGGGTTTTGCACTTACACTTAAACATAGTTTGGCATATATATAACACTAAAATAAACCTGAAATATATCAAAACAGTGTGTTCTTAACTGTAGAGGGCTTGCAAAACTTTGCTCTTTTACTTTTTCTGTGGTCATTCTTGGTATTCTTCCCACTTCTTTTTGTCCCGCCGCAGAGTTCACGACCTCTGACATCAGATTTATTAGACTGTCAGTGGACTCAGCAGTACCTGCTTTGATACCTCAAGCTTGTGTTGCGTGTGTTTTATTGCACAGCACAGGTGCAATGGTGTATGGTTGGAAAGAGTACAGTATAATTGCATGTGTGTGTGCTGAACACAGCTGGCCACATGGTGTGAAATCAGCACCTGTAGCTGAGTGTGGGAGTCACAGGTCAGGGATTGGAGCTTTAAACCGCTTTGTGCTCCCACCATCACTGCAAACACAATTGACACCACTAGTGGATTAAGCCATAGTCCTCTCAGGGAGACAAACTCTTACTTACACTACATCTGCTTTGGTCTTACCACTAGATCAGCACAAGGGGTGTGTACAGATTTTTTTTTCTTTACCCTTTGTTTCCCAGAGGTTCTGGGCACATTGGAAATTTAGGTCTGCAAACATTTCTTAGTGGCAGAGCTGCTGCGGAGGCATATTCTCATTGATTGATTTAAACCTCAGTGATAGCACCAATAGCCACATTTATCAGCAGAAGAAATGTCACAGTGCTTCTCTGAACTTTACTGCAGACTCCACAGCATCATTCACACTGTTGGCATTAAGTCAAACATGTTCGGTGTAGGCACAGTGCTCCTCAGGGAGCCAGGATCCCCCAAAAGCCACTAGATTCAAGAGATACTTTGCAGATTTGTATCAAAACAATGTGGGTAATATGTGCAGATGAACTGGAGTAAACTTCTCTCCATCTAACCAGTCCCTGATTCTATACAGTCTGCTCGGGAATGCTACCTTGTGTAATCCTCTCGGCACACTGGTCACGCGATGATGGCCTTTCAAAGTATGAAGGATATGAACAAATTTGTATGGGTTTTTTTTTATAGGAAAATGTATGAACTGCTTGTGAGAACAGCCTGTACTGGGATAGCTGAGCATTTTATCTATCGATGTGGGTCCAAGGTTTACATACAATATTAAGGTAATTTTTTGTATCAATTTGTGATGAAAGGCAAGCTAATATAATGTTTTCCAAGCAACACCTACTGGCCAAAAAGGACGACAAAGATGGAACATTGCTGCTTAAATCTTTACTTTCATTTCAAATACAATATGCTTACTGTTAACATAGAAACAGAAGAACACAGAACCGGAGCTGCATAGATGCAAAACACTTTGTTGTTGCATTTGTTAACAAAAGGCAGCATGATAGATGCTAAATTCATCCAAAATTGACCCCCAAATCTATTGATTTTAGCTGCACTGTGCTCCTTAGAATTTGCGCAATGCTGGTGGTACTCAACAGATAGAGACACATTTTCATGCTCAGTGATTCTTTTTTCTTTTTCTTTTTTATAATGCAAATTCCTATTTCTAACCTTATGATTTTACATAGGCTTGCGCCTTATACTTTTTATTAATCACTTATTTATTTATTTTATTAAATTATTTAACATTTTTAAAGCACTGTTCCCAAGTCTTGTTTACCTTGTTTTTTAACTTTCTTTTATCTTTTCTTATGTCATTTATTCTTTCGTTTATCATTTATTTCTTCCCATATTTTTGAAAGAAACCAAGAGATTTGCACATGTTTTAAAGGGTTAACACAGTTGTTAATATTATTCAACCAAGTTGAGTTTTGTGCTCATTCAAAGATGACAGTAAATTTTGATATTGCAAATTTTATGATTTTTAAAATGTATTTATTTATTCATGTATTTCATTTATTTATTTATTTATTTATTTATTTTCTCTTGTTGCATTACACCCCACCTCTCCTGATGCACAATATCAGTCAGCTCTGCACAAAACAAAACATTATTGCAGCTCTGTTTCTGGGGTGTAGCTTAACAGTGTTCCATGTGTATTTTGAGACTTCATGTATTTCATAACGTCACCTCATTATCTTTTTTTCTCTTTTGAACCTGTCCCCCCAACAGGAGCTTGATCCAGGAATCCGCATATAGCCAAACTCCAAAACGCAGGACACGCTGAGATTCTAGAAGTGTGTGCATCAGCTCATGCTAAAGCTACCACAGCCTACAGGTACCCACAACACTCCTTCCTGTAAATGTGCAAAGATGTTAACCCTTTAACACCTGGATTGGCATCAGTTTTCTTGCACTGCATTCAGATGCCTCTGGTTTCATTTCTTTGAAAACATTGGTAAAAAACCCCATTACGAGCAACTTATTAAGAAATGTCTTGCAAACCGCATACATAATTTTTGAAATAATGATAATTTTCTTACTTTTTCGCTTATCAGTTCCACACCAATACATGTAAACTTTGTTACTGCTAGCCACTATATCTTTTTGTCATACCAGAACATGTAAAGAGTGTGCTGAGCTGATTTTTAATGTAACATTATTTCAACTTTCAAAAATGACATTGCCTTAGTTTGAGATTAAAGGGATGCTTCACCAATTTCCCTCCATCTAACCAGTGCCTAGATTACCCTCCTTCGCATCCAGTGAAACTGAGTTTCACCGGCTCTTGGACTGTTTTTGGAGCTACAGGCTGTACTTCCACATTTTCATGTTGCCCGCCACAGCAGACACAAAGAGTATAGAATTATCTCTCTAAAAAAATGATACTGCACTGTCCATTTATGTGTTTTCAGAAACGTGTTTTAATGCCCTGTTTTACTGTAGTAGCGAGAGTTTGTGAACAGGAAGTTGGGGCCATGCCACTTCCTGCATAGTGAAAAGGGAGACAGAAAAAAAACAGATCACACACTAAAACAAAGCAATGCTGATCAAATATAAACCAAGATTCTGTTACCAAGTTGCATATTTCTTGCCTTAAATGTTTTCAGAAACATGTTTTAGCTTACTGTTGAACTGTAACACGAGGTCCGACCGGCTGCCATTGTGTCACTCTGACTTCACCCACCAGTGGGAGCATTTATTTGTGGTCATCTAGCACCAGTTACAAAAGTATTTGCATCTTTCTACTGCAGAGGCAGCCTACTTTTATGTGAGGGCCTTCTCGTTATCCATGAAATACTTTTATCCCTTAGGGATTGTGTTGCACATTCTACACACTTTTCATTTTTTTTTTTTTTTATCATTATGGCCATGTTCATGCATATGGCATATATTTGGGCAAGACTGCGAAATTTTGTTTAATCTTGGAATTTCCAGCTCAGCTCGTACAATAAGTCTAAAATACACCATGGAAACAAAATTGTTACATTCATGCTGTTGGGTGCAAAAAAATGTGCCACTGAAACCCTTTCATACTACTATCAAAGCATGCATTGTATTATTTCTGAGTTTCATTCTGGGCTTTTGCCTTAGATTTTATTGTTTTTAGTCTTTTCTACCTGATGAAATCATTTTTTCCTTATTTGACAAATAGAGAAAATGCATATTATTTCCACTAGGTGCACTGACACGATCAATGATGTTGCTAAGCATTAACATATCCCAGACTGTGGTTATCAAAAAAAAACAATCTGACCATGTAGTTTATTGAAAATAATTCATTTTTTGTGGTTTTCTTTTTTTTTCATCTGAAAACGTGAACATAAACATGCAGCAGCAAAGTGACATCATGACAAATAACATGACATTTAAAGGGTTGAAATTCTACAGACAAATGGAAATTTTAGATTTATGATTAGGATTAATGTTAGTTAAAAAACCTTAATGAAAGTAGAAAATCATTTTAATGTATAATATTTTTCAGGGCTTGATTTTGAGATGCATATTACGTGCACAGAGCAATACAAGTGTGTGTAATATTATAATATAATAATAATAATTAATATAAAGTGGGTCTTAAGGATTAAGTAGATGCACTTTTTCACAATTATAACCACTCAGTGGCTGGTGTAGCCTGAATTGCACCATTACTGGCACTACCTGCTATTTCTCATTGTAACTGACTTTGAGTTCTGCCAGATAATTTGCTATGAAGTTGTGTACAGTACAGTAGGAGTACGACTGAGCTCCCCACTACACCCACTAGACTTTAACTCAACCAATGGGATTATTTCTTCTTAAAGAACAGCACTGCCTTGGAGACATGTTTTTGTAGAAGTTAGACTCCAAATCTGCTGGTTCACAGCCTTTTGCCTTACATATCCCCCTTTAGCATTTATAAACTCTGAAGGAAAAGCGATAATACAGCTCAGGCCATTCATTTCACTCCTGCCTGCTGCACTTCCAGCTCACAGAGATATTCCATGGCTGCTGGTGTTTGTTTAGCTGCAGCTAAATACAACAGCTTTTAGATTTTTCAACAAGTTGATTTTGTTCGAGTTCTCTCATGTGAAGTATCCGATAACCACTTCAGCTCTTCAGAGGCTCCGTTAGTGGACAAACCCTGCTGGATAGAAGCATTAAACTCTGTCTTTTTTAACCATCTCAGCCAAATATCTCTGAATAGCAGCCACTTTGGTCCAGACTGAAATATCTCAACAACGGTTGGAAGGATTGCCAGGGAGTTTTGTGCGGATATCCATTATGCCCAGATTCTGAATCCCTCTATTGTTGTTGATCCCGTTACATTCCATCCACCAGCACCTGCAAGATAACATTTGCTCTGAGTAACCTGAAATATCTTAACAACTGAATAGAAATACAACAGTGTTAATTTCATAATCAAAAACAAAAACATCAAATGTACTTTAACAACCTTTTACTCCATGACGAAGGGGCGATTTACATGGCAATGGTTCTTGCATGAAATGTTAAACGTTTGTCGCAGTTTGGCCTTTTGTTCACACAATAACAGCATTTTGGGGGCCTGAGAATGCAAACTTTTGAAACTGGGTTCCAGAGTGTAATTTTTTTTAAAATGCAACCCCTTCTGTTGCAATGTAAAGTGGAAATGAGAACACTGACATCACGTCCGCACTTTGCACATTTGCACATTTGCATTATGTAAGTATTTAGACAAACAGCCATGGCGAGTAGGAGCACAGCATTAACAATAATGGCAGACTACAAAGCTTTGTTTGTTCTGTTGACTCTACTGAGTTTATTAACGCTGTACGTTCTTGTGCATGCGTTCACCTTCATTTTCTTGTTTGTTTGAACTCATCGCTCTGTGGAAGAATGCCTTTCTGTGCATGCGCATGCTCTTCTTCTAAGGTGTGTCATTACAAAGTTACATTGCCAACTGCTGCCCTGCCATGCTTACTACAGCATTCCCAGTTGTTTTTGCATATCTGTGTACGTAAAGATCGCTTTCACAGTGTTATCACATGAATGCAGATTTTTTTTCAGAAGCGCAAATGAAAGACTTTTCAGTTTTTTGGTAGGGCCCCTCTTGTCTAAACGTGGTCTCAGATGATGCATTGAGTAGCTAAAACTAGGTCTTTGGTGATAAAAACTGACAAAATGTATGATTTGTTTTTGTTGACGAGACAAGAAGGAAACTCATTAAAAAAAATGTTTAAAACTAGGAAGCTGGTAAAAGCCGTGCTTGCAATTATTTTCGTATGCCACGTGAGCCATCTGAACTTTGAACAGCAACAAGTCAGTTAACACCAGTAATCAGTTTGTGCAAGGACGCTTTGCTATGCTGCAAAAGACACACACCCAAGCAGTGTCAGCTATTAGCGCAAGTTGTGAGCCGTAATTTTGCAGTAAATATTAGCTGTGTGTCTGACTGTTGATGATGGAGCTATATTATGGATTTGTTAAGTTTTTTGGTTTCAGTGAAGGCTGTTACCAGCTAACGTTAACAGTCTTGCTTGTTAGTCGAACCACAGCAAAGCAAGCAGCTGCTGGACTTGGCAGGTAGGAGGCTTGGTTCTGTTGTGTAGCTGCTGGAAGTGAACAGTCTTCAGTTTTCTCTGATAGAGCTGAAAGTGCAGTTTTAATTACTGACTCTGTGACTGGACATGAGTTTAAACCTCCAAACTAACATGCTGAGTAGAAATTATATGTAGTTGTTGAGAAATGATGTTTAAATCAAATTTCAACACTTGATAGATCCTTTCAACTTAATTACACTTTCCTATACCCGCATTAGCCTAATTTGATTAGTTTAAAAAGAAAAACATTGTGACTTAAAGTAATGACTACTTAAAAGTTGTTTTCAGTTGTTAAAGTAGTTAAAGTAGTCTAAATATATGAAAGATAAAAATGACTACAAGGTATCTAAAACTAATACACATTTTCATCCAAAGACTAAGACTAAAATAGCTGCCAAACTTAACATTGCCATGCAATTTGTTGGAGACATTCATTGTTTTTGTGAATTTTGGTGATCCCCTGACTTTTTGCCAAGCACCATCATCATTAAAGTCTTCAGAAGCTAGTCCAACTAGTTTCTATAAGCCCATCTGTCACTGAGGGTTCTTTTCATTGGTCTTTGTAAGAAAGTGAAGGATGTTCCTTTTAAGGTTTACTGTTCATGATAAATTACTGCTTAAGACTTGGAACTGGTCATAATTCTTAAGGTTAAACAAGTTCCTGAACAGCTTTCTTTGTGCAGACACCTGAAACAGGTGGTTGAACTGGAAGAGAGCAGTGTGGGGTAACAGTTTTAAGGGTGAAAAATTGACAACCCAGTATGCAGAAACAGGATGTTTAATCATATAGGTCTAACAAAAAGGTGAGATTGTTTAAGACTGTGTGATGCCTTTTAGTTACACCTACTAATGTAGCATGAAGTGTCAGCTGAAGTTGCTGTACAGACATTTAGTGTCCCCAGGGGATAAATCATAACCATTTTGATTACTTTATTGAAGTAACATAATTTATTGCATTTGATAACTATTTGATTACTTTTAAAAATGTTTTAAACAGGGCAGTACAGTTGAAAGTCATACCCTCTTTGCTAGGTCACACATTTCTGATAAAAAAAGTAGCTTTTCTCTCACAAATTTGTGAGTTTTTTCTCACAAATTTGCAACTTTATAAACTCAGAGAAAATCCAACTTTTGTCTTGCAAATTTGCAATATCTATCTCTGATTTTTGTTTTTTTTATTTTATATTGTTTTTATTTATTTATTTCTACGTCTACAGTGGCCCGAATATACCATCATAATTTTATGGCCAAATACCTGCAATTTAATGCCGTTTTAATCGGCCTCAGCTTGCCTGCCAACAACATATTTTCAGTTCCACACAGTGAGGGAGCCAGATGCCTGTCTGCTCATTATATGATTACTGGTCCCACTATTATTATAATAACAGCAGTATGACTCTATCTGGTTCTGGCTCTGTGGCTGTGCTTCCTTCACTCTCCGTGGTAATAGATTAATTCACCATTAGCTCCAGTGCTCAAAGTCCATCCTTGTTTTCTTCTGGCAGTGAGCAACATCTGTTTCACACACACGCACGCACACGCACGCAGGCACACACACACACACACACACACACACACACACACACACACACACAAATGCACATGCACATGCACATTACATAGACACACAATGAAGCTCAAACACATGCACACATGCCCAGTTATACACGTACACAAATCAAGGTACACAAGACATGTACACACACACGCGCACACACACACACACACACACACACACACACACACACACACACACACACAGATCCTTTGTTAGGGGGTGAGACATCTGCTGTTTGTTGTCCACAAATTATTGATAGCAGTAAACAGAAAGTTGAGGGGAAAACAGGCATTTCTCATGCTGATGAAATTTTCACGACCTGTCAGCCCATTCAAACCAACGCTTTGTTACCGAGCAGGACGGCACGACAACAAGAGACGCATCTCCACCACATATTTCCCACAGCGAGGAGAGAGGCACAGAGAGGAGGGGAGTGTCAGAGACAAAGAAAATACACAGTGAGGAGAACAGGGACAGATGGAACACTTTCTGCTTTTTTATCATTTCTTCCAAAGCTCTTTTTTTAACTGAAAAAACACCTCTGCTGGATCCTTTTTATGCTTTTTATGTTGTAAATAGAAGTGTAATATAAATAAAATCCAGACTGATACATCTGGACTCTTTGGATAAATATGCATTGGCTAATTTATTCTCACATACATTAAACACCTTTTCCAACATTATCTCACTAAATTAAATAATCAAATGAAATTTGACTGCAGAGGCAGTTTTTATGGGTATAAGGAGGAAACATTTCCATCTCTCTGCTTGACATGTTCTGTAATGTAATTAGCAGGAGGGTTAAGCATGTAAATGACAGCCTCTCTGAATCTCTCTCACCAGCTGTGCCCCTCTCACTCTCCAACATGTGGCCCATCATAAAGCCAGATTAGTGGCATGATATATCAGCAGCGCAGCATCCCATAAATTGCATTCATACTGTGTCACTCTGCACCTCATGATTCATGCCAACAGTCAGTGCTAGTACACAAAGTATTGTACCTTTATATAGCACAGTGTAAATTCAGTCTGTGGAGGTCGTGGTGGATGGTCATGTTTGGCATCAGACCTTCAAACAGGAGAATTATTCTAAATTAATCGCATACATTAATTTTTACAGCGACAGTGTTTTAAAAAAAAATTAATTCACATTTATGCACAAATTCTACTCATTTATGAAGTGGTGCAGCACGTGCATAGTCAAAACACGAACCACCAAATATTTTAAAATAAAATGCCCCAACTGATGGGCTCTCTAAACAGAGATGTTGTCAGAGGGCTTTTATTTTGAAACGGAAGCAGTGAAGTTAGCACTTGCATCAGAGGCTGTGCTAGTTTGAACCTCTGGGTTTGCTGCTAAATGCTTTGCTTTCAGGTGATATTTCAGTCCTAAGATGGTTCGAAAACTTATGTTACAAAGCTACTGGGGCCTTCAATGAGGCACCAGGTCAAAGGGCACCACAGAACGTTATTAATCAGCATTATTATTATTTTGTTTTGGACACGTTATTTTTTCTGTGATTAATCAATCAAAATTAGCGCGTTATTTTGACAGCCCTAATTACTATTTAATTAACATGAAGTTAAGGAGGTCACAGCCTGTTCTCATTGTGAATATCGCAGCTTTATGTAGCACCTTTTATGTCCACGTGATACACTGCTTGACAGTGTCAGCAGAGAATGCAGCATGATAGAACCAGTCATGGTGTTATTATATGCCAACGGACGAAGGCACAGCTCATTTGGTGTCAGTTGAGAACGTGGCTGAATGGAACCATAGACTGGAAATATAGATGAATGATGCACCAAAACTTACCCCCGCTATGCCTAAGTAAAGCTAAAATATGCTGGATATGGCCATTGCCATCTTGCACAGGTGACATCATTCAGAGCTGCGCAGAGGCGAATATCTGTGGTTGGGACATTTCTGCCAAAACACCCATCCGACCAATCATGAGCAGTTTCAGAAAATGGGTTAGAGTTAGGGTAACGTTAGGGGTTAAAACGCAGTGCTCCAGGGGGCACGGGCTCACAAGGGAGAATATTTAAAAATATTTTATGTTCAATATTTTATGTGTATATTTTATGATCATAAAAGCCTAATAAAAAATCCAGTACTGATGTGTATAAAGGGAAGAGTAAAAAAAAATTAAAAGTTGAGCAAAACCTTTGGAAGCCATGCCAGGCAAGATTTGGAAAAAAAAAAAAAAAAAAGGGAAAATCCTTTTTTTCTTCAATTTTTTGTCTCCAGGGTTGTTTACCTCTCTCAGTGATATTGTCCTCCTATTCCTGGCCTCTTTATTGACTCCTGCAGCTGCCTTTGTTATCTCCCCACTGTGCTGTCTGGAAAAGTGGCCACCTTAAGTGTTCTTTAGTGCCACTCCTGTTGTGGAGCTTATTTCTAAAACAACACAGGATAGGCTGCTTACGGCGTGGCGAGATATAGCAAGACTATATAGAAGAAATCACTTAAGTGCATGTGCATTTATGTGTGTGAGTGCCTATTGTTTACAGCCAACAAAAGCAGTACACGGAAACATTTAGAGCATGAAGAGGAGGGCTGTGTTTGAGGAAGACTCTTTGTTTTATTTTTATTGAGCAGATGTTGGAAGTGGAGCGAGGATCAGCATAGCCTACAAACGACTATACCTCTTATCCTGGGAGAGCCATGCGAGAAATTTTGCAAATATGCAACAATTTTAACAGATTGTTCCCCATACTCAATTCTATGGCTCGACAGATGAAGCCAGTTTTGCTGCCGTAAGAGTTGAAGTTTGCTCCCTTCATCTTTCCTGCTTGTATGCTACTTCACCTCTCAACAAGTCCTCCAGCCCATAATATACCATACTAAAAAGATATTTAAATGGGACGTCTCACATTGTCATCCCTGGGCAAAGGAGTTAAAATCTTTACTTTATTTGAACGACTTGTCATATATTTTTCAGCACAGATTACTCTGATATTCAGAAGATAAGGAGCAGGATGAAAAATGGTCTGTTAATATATGGTACAAGCCAAAATTACAAACTTATTGCTTTATAACAGATGGTTACAGTGTAGAAGCTGATGTGAAGTATAATTTAAACAAAGGACAAAGATGGCTGTGTGTACAGTTATGTTCAGGATTGTTACCGTTAGCTCTGGAGACCGTCAGGCTTAATGACACTCCAGAGGAGGACAGACCCAGTTTGTTTTGTGACGTAGGTGATGTTGAGAATGAGGTTCATTTTTTGTTTTGTTGCCCTGTTTATGTTGACTTGAGAAATGTACTTTTTACTAAAATATCGTCGATTTATGCCGACTTCTTTTGGCTGGACAAATAAAAAACTTGAGTTGTGCTTTAGGAAGGGAAACTTTTTTGTTGCAAATTTCCTTGGTCAAGCTCAGGAAAGAAGGCAGAATATTTGATGACTGAGCTGTAAAATAATTTCAGATCTTTGTAATGAAATGACATGTAATGAATTATTTGACTGCTGCAACTGCAATTTTGGTGTCTTATAAACCCACGAGGGTTGGGCATATTGTACAAAGATTGCAAATTTTAGTTTGCTCGTTAAGTTGATCAAACCTCTCTTGTAACTTTTTTTCTTCACTAATTTTGGGTCATGAGTTGTTGCACATTGCCTTCTACCCTTGTTTTAGAAAGAAATCAAACCAATTTCGAAAATGTATATATTTTTTCAAAGCTCGATTTTCAAAAGTGCATTGTGTGTGCAGAGCAATATGAGTGTATGCAATATTAAAGGGTTGAGAAGTTGGGTTTTTTCTTTAAGGAAAACCTCAACGCTGTCTAATGAAGACTATAAGGTAGTTCAGCCAGTCAACTCCAGTCTGCTGCTGGCCTCATATGCCATCCTCTTATCAGCACATCATAGTTAAGCCGTCAGTGCTCTGCTGACTTTCTTACTGCCGTGTCTGCTGCCACAGCGCTCACCTGAAAGCTGTGCTGCTTATACAGCATTTAAGCCCACCTCTACCCAGCACCCACCAGAAGGCTGCAAGTCTATTTCCTCAAGAGGGAAGATGTTATCATCACTCCTGACTCAGTGCTGTGCTGAGCCTGATGTTTCCTCGTGGGGTGCGACGAGGTCAGAGCCCAGACACCACATAGCCAATCTGTACATATTCTGCGTTCACATAATAATCTAAAAGAGGAAAGGAGAGAAACATTGAAGGGGTCAATATGTTCACCTCTGCCACATGCAGCATAAGGTCAGAGGAGCCCTTTTATATGGCCAGCCCTTAGAAAAGAATCAGCTTATCCTGATTGGATAATTCATATATACAGTATTATGCAAATGTCACTAAGCAGCACTGCAGAGATGTGAGGTCAAGCCTATAGAAGCCATATAAGGGCTCCACATATTACATAGAACAAAGGTTATTAGGATAGCCACTATAATTAAAATTTTACTTAAATACCAACACACTGTAAAGCATTATAGCAGACTGAGATGACTTTGGTGAAAATCCCTCCATCACATAATGGATTAAACACCAAATTAGACTCCAAACAAGCTTGAATGTATTAAAAACAATTCCAGATTACTTTGTTCAATTAGTTTCTCTTTAAGCCTCTTATAATTCTCAATATATAATATTGTAAGAATTACTGTAGAGAATATCTTGGAGGGCTTAGTGACTTACAGGGACCTAAACAAATTTAAATTCATTGTATTTTAAACCATCATGATATTAAAGAGGAGCACTACTCAGTACATGAAAACTGTATTATGTATGTTGTGGCTTTAGAGGAACTTATTCAAATTTTGAGAAAATGTCTCCAGTGAACTTTTGATATTGTCTCAAGCTTGAGCTTCAGGACTTGAATTTCAGAATCGAAAGCTTGGGGGTCAAATGAAAAGCCAAGTTGCATTATTGAAACTGTGGGATGTTTTTTGTTGGGTTTTTGCCCAAGGCTGTGTATTAAATCAGAAACGGAATGATAATTACTATTATACTTAGGTAAAACGAAATTTCCAGCACGTTCTCATCCCAAGTCGTCGCATATTGACACTTTGCAGTGGACTTTGGCATCTATGTATTATGCTTTAGATATCCTTCTGCGTCTGCTGTTGACATTCTGGATGCCACTACTGTGATACCAACACAAGTTTATGGTTTGATGATGCTGTTTTCTGACAAATTATGTCTTTGCGCTTCAAGAAGCATAGGTAGAAGTAGTTTGATGTTATATTGTTCTGCCATATGAAGGAGAAGGAGAAGGGCAGGGTCTGCCAGAAACAGCTCATAGCAATACATTTTGTAAAGGTAATGTGGGTTATTTTGAAAATGTCGAACAATGAATTTTGTCATTGAGAAGAGATACTTGTTAAGTGTAGCAGTTACTCGCTAGACTTATAGCCAGTGTGGGGTCCTTGGTCATCCTGTAAATCTAAGACAGGAGCCAGAATTTAAAAAGCCCCACATTGTATATACCCTTTTTCTCCTCTAACCTCCATTTCCTCTTGCCAGTCCTCTCCTCTCCTTCCCATCTTCTCCTCTCTCGTGGACCCTGGGATTCTTAGGGATGCGTGTTGTTAATAATTCAGCCTGCAGGATGGATTTTGGTCTTCATTTGGAGCAGGAAATGCCTTGCTCCACTGAACAATGCACTCACGCCCAGGCCCCTGATGTGTCTTCAGAGGCAGAAATAGGAAAAGCCTTTTCCCTTTAGATGGCTGCTTTTAAATGCAGGGTGTCTGGAAAAACAGGTGAAAGAAAATGGACAAGAAAGACAGTGGCAGTGATTTTATGTTTCTTTTCTTTGCATGCTCTGAAAACAGCCCTCAACAAAGGAGTACTACTCTCAGTAGAGGACGTTTTCATTGTACAAAGCACCGGAAGAACACAGGCATTTTTAGAAACATCGCCTTTTCCCCACTTTAAAGTGCCTCTAATAGATTTTGGGCCATTTTTGCTTCATTTCCTCTCCCCATCTTTCTATACCTCAGTTTTTCCATTTTTTTCTGTTTCATGACACATTTTCATGTGGTGACATATTAGTATCCATCAGTTCTGAAGGGCGGTCAGGAAGGCCTGTCGACTGCTGTGTGTCATACATTATAGCACAGAACTCATTTCCTGCCTCAGTTTAACAATGTCTGTGTCCTCTGAGAGGTGAGACTATATGGGGGACACATCATGAGGCTGTACCTTTCAGATATTGTGTGTGCACATGTGGAAAGAAACAAGACCGAATGTGGCCAGTGGGTAAAGTGGGTAAAAATTCATCTGTCCTCCAACGTGACAATTCAATGTCACTCTGGCGACACACTGTGTGATTCATTAAGCACATGTTGAGCTGAATCTAGTCAATGTGTTTGATTAAAAACAGCAATACGTCCATAAGATCTATTATGCTTTTCTTTATTTTCTATATTTTCCTCTGATATTTAATGTTACAGTGTTAAATGTTCATATCAAACAAGAGTTTGAAATAATGTAAATGTAAGTAAAAGCTATCCCTTTTGAGCAAAAAATCTCAGCTGTTCCACGTAATCTGTTTGTGATGGTGAGGTCAGATTGTGACCATTTTTTAGACCCATATGGTCATCTGCTCCAGGCACATTACTGCAAGTGTTAACATTATGTAGCCTATACTGCTGCATAAAGCTACATGCTTTTTGTAATCTTCGTTATCAATTTCTTCCTGACATTGGATCATGTCCCTGTTGGAACATGTCTAGTTGTCTTTAGAAGCTTATATTGGTGTTTTTTAATGCAAGACATACCATTTTCATACCCTGGCTGCAAGTACACTGCTAGGCTGGGCTAGGCTGGAGGCATTATGTTTTCGGGTTGTTCGTCCATCTGGCACTTTCTTGTGAATGTGACATCTCAAGAACGCCTCAAGGGACATTCTTCAAATTTGACACAAACTTTCACTTGGACTCAACGATTAGCTGATTATACTTTAGTGGTCAGAATTAAGGTCACCTAAACCTTGCATTCGTCGCACTCTTGTGAAAGCGATATCTCAAGAAAACCTTGAGGGAATTTCTTCAAATTCGTAAACTTTAAGTGCAACTTGACTCGTGCACGAGAGCCATACAACTGGGTGGCGACATATCCAATTAATGGGAGAAACTGGCAACAAACACAGTCATTCCCTGGCTCCAAGTACACTGCTATGTGTAGCCTCATGATAATGGCAGGAAAACATGTAATCTTGGTTGCTGATGTTTTTAAATTCTCCCTTACTTTGGATTCTATTTATGCCGTCAAGTTGTATTTAGATGCTTATATTGGTGATTCGTAAACTTTAAGTGCAACTTGACTCATGCACGAGAGCCATACAACTGGGTGGCGACATATCCAATTAATGGGAGAAACTGGCAACAAACACAGTCATTCCCTGGCTCCAAGTACACTGCTATGTGTAGCCTCATGATAATGGCAGGAAAACATGTAATCTTGGTTGCTGATGTTTTTAAATTCTCCCTTACTTTGGATTCTATTTATGCCGTCAAGTTGTATTTAGATGCTTATATTGGTGACTTTTAAATGCAAGAAAGTGCTTTTAGCAATTTTTTTTTCTGATTTCGGATCATATTTCTGCTTGAACGTGGCTATTTGGGGGGAATTTGGTTTAACAACCAAACCAAATAATCCCCACACTTTAATGCTATAGTCTGGTGTTCACTTTCTGTCTGAATGTGATGTTTTTTTCGACACCTTACCATCAACCTCCTTCGCCTAATCCTAACCATCTATGTTCCTTGTTGCCTAATCCTAACAATCTGTACTTACATGTACGTCTTTTGACGTCCCAGTGTTGGTTGCCATGTGCTTGTGCTGTCTAAACATAACCACACAAAGTGTAATCCCACCATGTGCATTTGTTGACATCCTGTTAGTGGCATCCAAGAATGTAACCAGTAGACGCAAAGGAACACTTAGAGCGTAATGTAGATGCAGTCAAGCACTGCAAATTGGCAATAGCTAAAAAAGGAGGCTCTCATCTCAATAAAAAGAAGAACTACACTTATTTGTTTTAGCACTTAAAACAACCTCTTCACGTTTTGCTGACCAGGACGTCTTGTGGCTGTTAGAATTTTCACAGATCGAAACAAAGCCTTTTGTAACCTGACTTTATAGAATGTAAAGCCACAGTGACCTCACAGGGAGGATGTCAGGGTGGATGGATGGGTCAGCCAAGTGTGTGACTTAGAGACCGGTGACTGCTGCTTATATCTTGTTTTCCACAGTCAGTCAGCATTTTCTTTTGACAGTTTCCTGATCTGTTTGTTAGATGTTTGTGCCTCAACTTAACCAGATTGTAACCATAGTGGTGGCAGAGCAGGAAACATTCATAAAAGTGACAACCTCTTATGGGTCTAAGAAAAAAAACCTGCTAGACAACTGAACAAAGCTATCTGCAGATGATGATCAAATGATATGATCCAAAGCCCAGAACAGCAACTAAATGAACCTTGTGAGGTTGTTTACTCAGAAGCATCAGCCATTTGTAACATATATGACATATTTATTTAGTTTGTCATAAGACATATTTATTTAGTTTGTCATAAGACTTTGAGGGGCATAAAAGTGAATATTTGGCCTGGGAATGAAAAGGACAATTGCACTGAAAAAGTGAAAAATTTTTGTACTTCATTTACACCTGCCTGATAAATTATACAGCATCTATATTTGTTATCCATTGACTATAATTACAACAAAGTGCACATTTCCTGCATATCCTACGCTGATATTTTTGCACATGCAATTACTTCTGATTCTGCCAATGGTAAAAACTCAAGAGAAGTAAAAGAGCTGAGACCGGAGGAGCCATGTTTTCTCTCTGATGATTTGCTATATCAGAGATAAAATATTCACTCCGTCAGAAGTTGAATAAACAATTGCAGCATTTCCAGGCTGTTTGCCCCCTTTGGCTATTAAAGACAGCATCATAAGCGGATCTCTTTCATCAGACGAAGAACGTTATTAATTTTGAATGAAATGCGTTGTTGCATATTAGGGAGCATTGAACTTCATTCATAAGATTCATGAAGAGCAAGTGATGCAACACATTTCCCAGAGTGTAACTCTGGAAAATGTGAGGCTGATGTGTAAATATGAAATCTGCATGGGCACAGTGTGACTGTTTTATCAATGAACGGTCTGCCCACAGTGTCTTAATGAGGTGACAGCTATGAGACTATTCACTCATTTACAGTACATTGTGCAATTTTACTACAGTAGTTTAACCTCAGAAGGAGGCAGCAGTGTTGCAGCATTATTGCAACAGAGATGAAATGAAGTCGGACAGTCGAAAACAAAGTACAGTGTCACACTGACAACATTTTTACCCAAATTTTGATTTACAGAAAGAGTATAGTTCCATATTTTCTTTTTACCTCTTCCATCCTTCCCTTTTTTCTTCTTTTTTTTAAGGGGGGCAGAGGATCTTTCGGGGGAGATAGTAGGTCAGCAGTATATGCAACATTGAAGTAATCATCTGGAAGCTGGGAACCTGAAAACTAATTCATTATGTAGATTACCACTGTGTGTCAAGTTTTTCATAAATCTGTAATAAACATTGTGTTTTGGTCAACTTCAAAACTTAAAATTTTGCTGGGGCTTAACCTTTGAAACTTATGAGCTACAGGAAAATTACCTAGATTAAGCAGTAACAAGAAAAAAAAAGGAAAAATAAAAGTAGTAGTAGTAGTAGTAGTAGTAGTAGTAGTAGTATAATAAATGGACAAATTAGGTAATAATGATAAATGCAGTTGCAACAAAATTTCCCCCTTTTATTATTTATATTAAATTATGCAATTATCCCTCAGATATGGTTATCAAAATGTGTGATGAAGTTTGACAATAAATTTCACTGTCAAAAATGACCGGTGCACTTAAACAATGAACTTCACTTGGAATTTGTTAATTCTAAATTACTTTTAAGCATCTCTTTCTACATTATGTTTTGTTAAAAATAAACTTTTTATATGGTTTATATCAGACAATATATTAGCCGATACTGACATATAAATGAAACTGGCGGAGCGATATATCTTTATCTGTATATATCTAAAGAGGGGACTCATGGGTATCCATAAAACCTATTTTCTTTCAGATAGATTGAGTCGAGAGGTCAAGAAGTCCTTTGAAAATAGCAACACTAGTTTTTCCCTCACCAACATTTCACCAAACTTTAGAGCATAACTTAATAGCCCTCACTAAACCATTAACAAGCTGGCCTGATATGGTGGGTGCCCATGGATTCCTTGGGTCTTTTTAACTCGTATGATAATAAGCTTTAAAACTGGCTACAAAAGACTAATGTTGACCGAGAATGCTAGGTCAAGAGAAGTATTATGCAAAATCACTGACCTATGACTCATTCTATATTTACCAAAAGGAAGACATTTGTGAATGTCTTCAAAAAACTATTTGTAGTATCACCTTTTTTCTCCAGCCAGTGTTCGCAGGACTTTATACTCATCATACTCACACTCGTCATACTTGACCAAAAATAAAAATGTATCTTTAATACTTCATGCACTATTCAGAGCTGTGTTTACGCCAGTTGGACAGATAGCTCTCCATTTCCTCTATTTTCACTTCTATAATGTGCTACTCCCTCTATGTCACCCCCTATTTTCGACTTATTAATTCTACCTCAGTCCTCTCCTCAGTCTCTTTCTGTTGTCATCTCCACTCTGAGATGACAAGTCCTCCCTACCCCCCTCCCTCCATCACTCTTTGCCTCAGACATCTCTGTGTCTATATATGAAATGGAGGATGACTGACAGGCCGGCTACTGGAAATACCTATCACCTTCTTTTTTCCTAGCGGCTAAAGCCCTTTAAAAGTGTCAGAACGGGGGGTGCTGGTAAAGAGACGAGGGTCTTATCTCCCCCAAACACCTGTACCTGCTGCATAGTGCCATTTAAGGCCTCATCGCTGCATAAATAGGTGACAATGCTGATTTTTGTGTCGCTTTAAGAGATGCTGCAGGCTACCCGATTAGAGGGCTCTGGGGACTATGAACGCCCTTTCTCTGCGACCACATCTTTATTCCCGAGCCTGAGACACTTCTACATTTTTTCTTCATATTTTCAAGAATGTTTTGCAGTTTTGAAGGGTTTCTTGAGCTTGTCTAAGAAATGTCTAAGATACAGTGTGTAGAGAGTAGCAGAGACTTACAAGGTGTTATTTGTGAAGGTTAGACACAGGCTTGGACTCATGTTGTGGACATGTGTCTTTCAAATTTTTGGGCAGTTTCTTGTAAAGTTGCTCTTTCTCATCTTCCCTTGTTTTTAAGAGAAATCAAGACAATTTGCTCAGGTTTTAAAGGGTTGAGGAGGTGACTTCCTCAAACAAAGGATACACAAAAGGAGGATGGAAAATGAATCTATGCCAACGTGTTTGCTAATTGAGCAAGGATAACATTAAATAAAAAAAAGGTCTACAGGCGAAAATTATAATATATTATAAACTGGCGCATAAAACTTTACCAGCATGTAGGAAATACGGTTTGATGGTCAAAATTTCAGTTTGACGGTCAAAATTTGACTCTGTAGTGGCCCAAAGAAGTCGGTGATATCATGAACTATGTGTATGCGGTTCTTAGAGAGTATACTACACAGTACAGAGTGGAAACTGCACAATAAAAAAAATGCACTCAGACTCACTATTTTAATCCAATTGTTACTATTATATGACATCTTAATGTTGTTTTCCCCCAGAGTATCTGAAACATTTATTTGAATGTAAAATGAGGATTACTTCCAGTCTTACAGTAGCTCTGTGTTGCAGCCTGACTGGGCCGTACACCCAGGGAGCCTGTTAAATCTCAAACGCTTAATTAATACGTTGACTTTAATTAGCTGTCACTGGGCTGAGAGTAAGGCAGGGGTACTGGGGGTTTGTTCATGGCAGTCGAGTCACACCTCCGGTAAATATTAACAACACGCTTGCATTCTTAAAAGTGGTGTTTCAGTGTTTTTATGTTGAGTATGGAGATTTCACAAAAAAAAAGTTAATTGAACATACAAAAACAAGTTCCTGTTTGTTTCAGAAGCTGTGTGTTATTTTGCATTAAGCTGTCTGGACTTGCTAAATCGTGTATTTGAGCTGATAAAAAGGCCCAGCTTTATAAAAAATATATTTAATAAATATCTATTTTAAAGTCAACTGTCCAATCGCTTTAAGCTTAAAACAAAAACAAAGTTCGACAAAGCTAATTGTTTTGCACCCTTGGACCTTTCAGACAGCTAGATGCTTCTTTTTAATGCACTTGTCAAAGTCAAAGACAAGAAAATTAGAGAGAGCCCATAAACAATTTATTTAGTCCAGTGTCAAAGAGGTGCAATTTCCCACTTAGAAGCTCAACAGTTTAATGTCAGAGCAACATGCCTGTTAAATTTTTGTAGTGGGTTGAAATCTCCCTTTAAAAGGGACATAAATGCCTATCACTTCGTCTTTAGCGCTATTATTTCATTAAAGATTATAGTGAAAGTGAAACTGCTTTGAAGCAATGTCATCAAAGTCGGGGAGTCTGTAGGGAGAGAGCTGATTTAGTGGATGGTGGGGATAAGAGGCTCTTAATGGAGAGCACTGCTTTCTGTTTTGTTAGATGCAGTTAGATGCTGCAGCCTGGTGAGTGACTGCTAATGAATGACCAAACAGGTCACACACACACACACACACACACACACACACACACACACACACACACACAGACACACACACACACACACTCACACACACTTTCATATGTAACACCCAATAAACAGCTTCTGTCTCTTCTGGGGTTTTTGCTTGTGTTTCTTCTGTCTTCAAGGAGGTGGAGGGGAGTAGGGGCTTTGTTTCTAGATATGATGTGCTGCCAGATGGACCGACAGTACCTGCCGTCACAGCATGATATACTGTTGGACGGTTTCACGTTGATGCGCTGCCAGTAACGCTGTACCTGTGATATAAGGTTTATAAAGGTCCCTGTAGGGTAGGCAGGAGGGCAGTGGATTGGGTCCCACAAACCCCGGACATTCATGCAGGAGTCTGGTGTTCGCTTCCTGTCTAATTGTTGTTGCTTTTTTCTACACCTTACCATGTGCTTCTTTTGCCTAAACCTAACCGTTCTTGCTAGCATGTGTGTTTGTTGACGTCTCGCCGTTGGTTGCCATGTGCTTTTGTTGCCTAATCCTGTGCAGCATCATCCCACCATTTGCTTGAGTTGACATCATGCTAGCAGCATCCCTGAATGTAAACAGCAGACAAAGAAGGATACCGAGAGTATAAAATCTAGACGTGGAAGTCCACTGCAAAGCGTCAATATGTGATGACTTGTGATAAGAACATGTTGTTCCTGACCACCTCTGAATGTGATTTGATTGATTGGTTGGTGTGTCCTGATGGTCTTTTACATCAGAATTGTTCACTTGTGATCCGAACATCAGACATATTCATGTTAATACCAAGTACAAACAGGCTGTTAGATATATAATAGAATGTAGGCACTACAGGATGCTGCATTGACTTGACTTGGTTATCCCTGATCAGCATTGTGTAATATGGATAAAGCCAATCAAAAATTCAAATTCAGCTGTCAGTTGATACTAATTTAGCATGTCATGTTGAAATCTCTCAATGCTCTTTTCAGTAGGGTGCTTTCGGAAACACTCACTCTGGGTACCAGAGCAGACTCTGGAACAAACTGGACAGTTGGTAAATTTGAAATGCTGTTTGAATGTACCGTTTGGTTATCCAGAGTACTGCACTCTTTCTGGGGAGAAGGAGCAGCAAACGGAGTGAATGTGTGATGAACTTAACCGTTAATTCATGAAGAAATAGAATGCTCCGTGGTTTTGAACAACAGCTCTCTCATTTTAGTGCAGAATGTTATATTAGATTTATGAACGCAGCTAGAGTCAGAGGGCTGGGACAGATAGAGCTGTACCATGCCGACTCTGCTTTGCTCCATGGCTGTCGTTGTGGAGACGAAAAACAGTTGACAAAGATAGGATCTAAGGAGGTGTCAATCAAGACGTGATCTGTCAGGCCCACACAGTCTGGAGGAATGCTGTTATCCTCAAAATGAGCTGTTTTCAACTTGCTTTTCTAATACTTGGGAACATTTATTTTTACTCAGATTTTTGTAGACACTCAACTTTGATATAATATGTGCATTATTACTATTTTAAGCCATGTTTCCAGCGGCTTTAAGTTGCAGTATAAGCGATGCGTTTTATTCCATTACATCTATGTGGAACACTACATTAACCAAAGCTTCTACCCAGTTATGCTACAGTTCAGTGCCCCTGCAGAGCAGCCATAAAAACCCATTAACTCATATAACAGCCTGACATGTCAAGTCTCACATTCTACACTCATGTAGAAATGCCTTTTATCAACTTTGTTGTAAAAACCTCACTGCATGAAGTTCTAACACACCACACTCCTGGCAGTTAAACTGGGTGTAGCACGTCTTGGTGTGATTGGCCCGTTTGACACACTCACACAGCAGGGGGGAGCTGTTCTCGCTGGAACTGTACCCACTGATCATTTAACACCACCCTCTACTCTTCAGCTCCCACTTCATTGTGATTGGTGGATGCTTTGCAGCCATCGGTCACTATTTGAGCTTAGTTAAGGATAGTTTGTAGAACGTCCTATGGGAATAGATTCATTGTTTAACTGGTTGACCTTTAGTTACGGGTTGTTACTAAGGTAACACGTGTAACAATAAAATTCAATAACATTAGTTTATGTTATTAGTTTAATTAATTTGAGGGCTTGTGATTGTGTTAATATTACAGTGGTTAAAGAAAATGAGCTGAACATTTTCACTTTTCAGATGATACAGCACCTTCTCATTTCCCAACTCGTCAAAGACCACTGCTTTGTCATTGATTTCTGTATCAGACACCTGCACAAAAAGCTACCTTTTGTAAATGAAGTTATCATTTTAATATTATTATAGAGTACTGAAAAGGCAACATGTAATTATCAACAGCATAGGTATACAGTCTGCCCAAACATGGATGTAACAACAGCAGGCAGTGTTGCATAATTCTGCAACAGTTTGTGACAAGATCAACATCACAATGTCTTAAGCAGGAATAATCTGAGCTAATTGTCTTGACAAGGTGTCAAATGTTGAACAATTAGACGTGTTAAATGGCCCTGTAATGACTGCTGAACATGTTGGCCATATGGATGGGCCCCACTGAGATCTAACTGTTGGCAAAGGGCCCAACACTCTGGTATCATCAGAGAGAGAGAAAAAGCATGCGGATGAAGGAAGAACACAAAGCGAGGAACTGCAGGATGAACCTGATTTAATCCATCTTGTTTTTTCTTCTTCTTCTTTGTTGCATAAAGAAGGATTTTATGGATAATGATGTGAGACTGACAGATGGCTACAGAGAGAGAGACAGAGACAATTAGACAGGCAGGATGTTTGGGAAACACACAGACCTGAGACGGAGGGTATGCATTCTGAGGATTTTACCTCTCATGTTTTTCAGAGATGGAGCTGTGTCCTGTTATTCACTTGAAACTAGACCAAATAGTAGCAAGACATCTACCATGCTGACACAGGTATTAGACAACCCCAATTTTAAAGGTACAAATAAGACATGAAATACTGTAAACACTAGAATCCACATATGTGGGACTTGTCTGTCAGTCACAAACGCATACATTTTGCTGTCAGGCTCTTGGTTGAAATGATTTCCTCTTACAGTTAGAACCATTTCAGACTGTCTTTTGAGCTCCTCATCATCTGTGACAGCAGCAATTCTTGGCTGTTCAGCAGTTGATTTGGCCTCAGGTCCTTGCCTGCAGTTAAGTTATCAGGAGACACTTTTGACTCCTTTTCACTCGTCAGGAATTTATTTCCTTGGTAGCAGCAAAACATGTTACACAAGCCGTCAGTAACTCCTGCAGGTTGACCTGGCCTTCAAAGCTTTTGGGACTGACTGACTCAAGAAAACTCACGAAAGAGACTTAAACAACCCATAATGCAACATTCTCTTTAGGAGGCACTCTTTCACTGTTGTGAGTCATCACTAGACGTGGTTCCATTAGCCCTCACATTGCACAAGTTAAAATGTCGTCAAAAAAAACCCTTCGATTTATCTTAAAAAAGTTTTTATGCTCCCATGAGGTGGTAATTCAAGCAATTCAAAAAGAGCAAGATTTTGCAACACTGCAATGGAAACACTTTTTGGCTTTTCTAGGTCACATGATGCCATGGCTGTGTGCTTGTCAGTAGGAACTGGCTCCCTCATGATGCAGGAGGAGCTACAAGAGCTGTTATTGCATCATATAACTCATCAAGTTTTGAATCCACAATTCCTCTGTGAAATTGTGGACAATCACCTCCCAGAAATCCCTCATAAATGGCCGCTCCCATGTATAAAGGACTTGACTTTCCATCATAACACGCCTTGTTCACTTTCGATTGGCAATAACAATGGCTAGTGCAGTGGCTGCAGTAGAAATAAAGCTGCTAATGTTTTGAACATCCATCACGAGGAGAAGTCACAGATCATCACTCAGTGGAAACTGTCATCTCACATTTGTGTTTTATCATGCATGCAACACAGTAGATGAAATTGCTCTTTCTGTCCTGTTTTTGTTTCTGACAGGTGTAGTGAACGATATTTAAATGCATGTTTAAAGGAATTTCTACATCAACCTTTGGTGAACTGTGGGTGTGGAAATGAGGCTTGTGCCCATGTGGGCTGTGTGCCCTAGATTTAAAAAAAAAGAATTCGGCATATACACAGCTTTATAAATCTGACAAAAATTGCATAGCATATTTTCGCCTTCGTGCACAGTTTTAGGCATACATTTACACACAGTCTTTTGCATCTGGCTCCAGGTATTTCCAATGACACATCAGGCCATTTTTAGAAGGTTTGTTTTTGGCCACCAAACTGGATTAAAAAGGTAGAGGCCAACTTAGCAAGAAACGTCCTATAAATTGCAAGAAATAAGTAAAAGGTGACAAGGAAATTACCTTAACATGATGTCATTAGAATAAAGTCACAAAAAATTACTTGAAGTTACTTGAGTTGTTGGTCATTGCCCTTTTTTCCCCATATTTTCTTGAAAGAAATCAATATGCTCAGGTTTCAAAGGGTCAAATTTAAATAATTAACCAAAAGATTCAATGTATCTGCTACATATGAAACATACAGATCCAATAAATCCCCTGTTGGAAGAAAAGTACAAAACCAACATTTATTTTGGTGGTAGGGTTTGTAACACATCCTGTGAACTGGTGCTGCAACTCTCTGTTTCACAAATGAGATCATTCGAGTTTCAAACATTTTCTAATTTGTGTCATTCTGTGTTTATGTGTGCATAAATGCATTAAGTGGAGCATTTTGTGAGAGTGGGTGAACTAAATATTTGTATGATGTACACAACAGTGTGCCTGAGTGTCTGCACAGCTTCATGGAATGTTGCTGTGTCAGGTCATCTGAGCAGAAAACAAATGAAAATGTGTTACCTTCATATTTGACGTCACTGTGTGTGTGTGTGTGTGTGTGTGTGTGTGTGTGTGCAACTTATTACGTGAAAATACATTCCTCCCAGGAGAGAGTTGGGGGGGGGGGTTACCTCCTGGCATCTGTCTCTCTCTGCCTCCACATATTTAATCCCATCAACACTCCCGTCATCCCTTTTTCCTAATCTCTTTTCCTGTCTGTTTATCGCTCCCTCACTCTCACTATCTCTTCATCGTCTTTACATTTTTCCCCCTGATCCCCACAGTGGTTACAAAACATTATTTTCATTTATCTACATCCTTCATATTTTCTCTTTCCCCCCCTTTCTCCTTGTGTCTTTGTACCTGCTCCCTCCCCCTCCTCTTATCTTCAGCTACAATCTGTTTCTATGTCATCGGTAGCCAACAGGTCAGGCGTAAACGCTAATCTAAATTTCATTCACTCCGTCACCAGGGAGTTTAGAATAAAGAGAGAGGGAGATTGCCTCTTTCCTTCACATTCTCTTTCTTTTATTGTCTATTCTTGTCTTTCTTTGTTTCTGTTCTGTCGCTCTGCTGCTGACCATGCTACTGAAGGGCACTGTGTCAAGAGGCAGGTCTAAGAGCTTGCTTTGACTTCAGTTTTGGGTCAAACACTTTGTCCCATGCATTGATTTGTTAAGTTTCATTGCTGGTGCAGGAAGTAAACATCACAAACAGACACTTGGAAACATTGCTTTAACTAAGATCTGTGACATAATCAGGGCATAATTCATGATCTCCGTCATTGTAAATGAAACTGGGGGCGCCGCTTGCCTGTCAAAAGCCTCAAATATTCTGTATGGTACTGAAAGCTCCAAAGTGTCTACGGTGGTTCCTGTCCATTTTAATATTTTATAAGGTTCATTCACACTGCTCTGGTTTTGAAAATCTGCCAACAAGTCCAATCTAAAACTAACATATTCAAAAAGTCAGCAAGGGAAAATTTAAAATTTTCCTTCTTGGAAGTAGCTGTTGATGAAAGTATGATTCTGACACATTCTCATCCCAAGACATCAAATATAGCTGCTTTGTCAGTTGACATTTTGTGTCTACATATTACACTGTAGATATCCTCCTGTAATTGTCGTTGATGTTCTGGGGTGTTGCATCCAGCACCAGGATGTGTACAAAAGCACATAGTTAGATTTAGGCAACAAAAGCATATGGCAACCAACACCAGGACATCTCAATAGGATTAGGCAAGAAAAGTACATGGTTACATTTCGGAAAAAAAACATCATTATTTGGCTCTACATTCATATGGGACGCAAAGAGTGGTCTCCCAGGTGTCTGAAGTTTGTTGGACTGTCCCTCCTACCCGCCCTATAGGCACCTTCATGCTCCTTATATTACGTTGTTGCCTGTAGCATTTCAATCTGACACTGTCCAGCGGCATATCATGCTGACGTGACAGGTTGTGTCTGGCAGCGTTATCAATTGACACCGCCTGTCCACATATCATGCTGCCACAATGGGTTCTGTTTTTTTCCTCTTCCTTCTGTTTTTAAACCCTTTATTTACCATTTAGTATGTACATACAACCAAATACAAAGTCAACAAAGCGATGATATTGCATTGGATACTGGATAAAAGTGAAAGCAACAACAATAATGAAGATAAAGATACTTAAAAAAAAACATAGAAAACAAACAAGACAATGGAAACAAATAAACATATAGGCTTATAGGCACTATAGGCTGCTTAGATGTTAGATAGGAGGTTTGCTAGAAAGCTAATGTTTGACCAGATCATCAAAATTTCATGTGATTTTGTTTGACCAGATCATCAAAATTTCATGTGATTTGACTTGACTCCTGGCAGGGACTCGACTTAACTTGCTTAATTCTTACCATAGTCTGTGGGACTTACTTCAGAGTGTCAGGTTAAGACTTGAGACTTGCTTGTGACTTGCACATGTGTGGTACTCCCACGTCTGCTATGTAACGTACTCCTGCCCCTCGCCTGCTGTAAACCATCATGGGGCTTAAAATCAAAAATGGATAAAAAATTCGAAATGAGAGACTTAATGTGTGACTTTAAGCTCTTTGTGCTGTACGCATGAATCTGTATAGTACGATTATTACTCTGAGCCAGGTCAGATGTAATCATGCATTCCATTTGAGCTGAGAATTTCCAACTCATGTTTATATTTATTGTTTTTGTTGGTCAATTCAGTGCCCCCCCACCACCCCTGCAGTAACTATAAGGACCGCCTAGGGGTTGCAGACCTCCTGTTGAAGACCCAGGCCATACACAGCACCTGAGACATGACCTTGGTGTCCTCATTGGAAGGTGTGCCCTCAAATACAGCTGTCTGCACTTGCTGCTTAACTGCTTGTGCCTCACTTGTGCAGCAGCAACCCAAGGCATTATTTTACACTATTTTTAATAATAATAATAATGATAATAATAATAATAATAATAATAATAATAATAATAATAATAATAATAATAATAATCTGAACTGTCATATCCTCTACATTTTGTTTTTGTATTCTGTTCTTTGCATTTGTTCTTCCGTTTCATGTAAGCACCTTTCAGTATTTTTTATTCTTTATCTTGTATTTACTTAGAAAAGCCTTATATAAGTCCTATAGTAGTATTTTTTACCCCAATAACTCCATTGGGTGTGTATTGGGCAGGGAGTCCTCCCAAAGCAGTTTTAGTTCACAGCAGTACTGTTGATGGACACATTAAATGCGTTGACTTGAGTCTTCCATGATGATTGACTTTAGCTGCTGAAGGGTTGCTATGTAGCTACAAGGCCAGTACAGACTAAATTTGAAAAGTATCATAATGAAGCAATGAAAGGATGACATGTCACTTCTATTTCAAGTACTGGGGCTGTGGCAAGCCATAACATCCAGCTACTACATTAAAGAAGACTTATTGTTGCATGTTTCTGTATACTTGGGCTTCATAATTGGATTTTTAAGCACTGTGCACCTCCTCAGTGTTGGATAAAGCTGCTGTAAACCTGAAAAACCTTGACACTCTCATCTAGAGTGATAGCATCCATTAGTTGACTGTGAAGCTTTTTATTTAGAGAAATCTTGTTTTCATTCTGAGTGCATAGGCCTACATTACCAATGTGCACCTCAATATGGCTGCACATGAGACCCTTTTGAGATAAGATAAATCTTTATTAGTCCCACAGTGGGGACATTTGTACCTTCACTCTATAACTGGAATTACCTTGGATATTGTCACTTTCTATGAATCTTGTATTGATTATGTGCAGCCGGATTTGTCTCTTGGTGATGCTTTAAAGACGCTTATCACATTCACAAATGGACTCACTGCACAGTCCAGTAACAAGAACAGTCTGAGTTAATTCTGATTTAGTGCTCTGTTTTTGGTAATCAGCCTGGGAGCTGTTTAAGTGTGATCATGTGTAAAGGGCATGTTGAGTACAGCCTGCACCTCCACCACAGAATCACACCCTCAGGAGCATATTTAATCACATGCACTTAAGAGAGCACATGGAGGGAGACTTTACATTGTGACTGCCGCTGCAGGTCACCAAACAGTCACGTCTTAAAAACCTGTCTCTTCTCCAGGACAGAGGTGTTGACAGTATGCATGAATTCTCAATGTTGACCTATGTATGCCATGTCACCTAATCTTAAGGTGGTCCAGATGGGGCACTTGGACAAGCCTCACTGTTCACAACCACTTCAGGAAAAGACATCCAAGTTTGTACACTAAGGAGAAAAAAAATATGCTTGAATGCTTCCCGTCGAGTTGCACTTACAGTTTACATCCATGTCTGTTAAAACGTGGATGCTTCACACATATCTTACATAATGGCAAGAAAAGTGTTTTAACAGACAAGTACGCTGTCACAGTGAAGTTGACCTTTGACCTTTTGAATATAAAATGTCATCACTTCATTGTTGTGTTCTGTTAGACATTTTGTGAAATGTGTCATAATAAGCATATGGATTCTTGAGTTATACCCCAAAACAAGTTTAGTGAGGTCACACTGACCTTGACCTTTGGCCACCAAATTCTAATCCCTTCATTCTTGCGTTCATATGCCAAAGCTGAGGAAACTCCCTCAAGGCCTTTTTGAGATACTGTGTTCACGAGCATTCCAATCAGTTCATCGTTGAGTTTAAGAAGACATTTGTTTCAAATTTGAAGAAATTCCCTTTAGATATACTTGAGATATCGCATTGACAGGAATGAGAAAGATGAGGTTACAGTGACCTTGAAATTTGACCCATGGCCACCAAAATCAAATAAGTTCATTGTTTAGTCTAAGTAGATGTTTTTTGCCATATTAAAAGAAATTCCCTCAAAGTTCTTGAATTCTTGAGATATTGCATTTACAGAAATGGGATGTTTGGACATAAAGAAAAAAAGTGGTTAGATGGTTAAAATCAATTCCAATTTCAGCAATCTAGAAATATATTTTGAGACTGTTTGAGACATTAGAAAGATGACATCTCAAATTGTCTACAAAATGACAGGAAGCAAAATGTATGACAGATATTGTGAGTGTGTCCCTTCCTTACTTCCTCTTTAGGTGCTGCAGCCCCGTCATGTACATTTTAAAGGAGTAATATGGTAGCTTCCTGCATGGCCTACAGCATAGCTACTAAGGCTGTGTGCATAGGCTCTGTTGTATCCGTTGTGTCACTTTCAGTCTCATTGAGACATCTGCAGTAAGCATAAAGTTAGCAGTGGAAATAGCTTTGCTTGATCACAGTTACTGAAAATCCAAAGAATACTGACCATTTCATCAACACTGGCTTAGAGAAGTGTTGGAAAAAAAAGATCTGCAGCTACATTTGGCTCTGTTGCCTTGCTCTAATCTTCACATGCACAGTTGTAAGTGCAGACAAAGTTTTACAAGGAGAGAGCCAACAGTAACACACTGCAAGCAGGATGCTTGTGAAAGTATTTGCCTTGTGTTAGTGAACTGCAAGGCAGTCTTATGATAGTCTTAGATAGTGTGACACTGAACTGAACATGGTTAAAGTAGTTCACCTCACAAGGAGAAGTTGCTTTACTGATAACATGCTCATGATTATTGTTGTTTTAGTCAAGGTCCCTGGGTTGGAACAATAAATTGACACAACAGGAAGTGTTTACTCCCTCACTGTATTCAGTGTCTGCTTTTAAACCAATTAAAACTGGTGTGATATAACAGCTTTATTCAATAAACACAACATGTGGTTATCTAGTAATGTACTCACACTAGATGCACCCACTCCATTAACATCCTCCCCTAGTCCATGACCTGTGTGACCTTCTCAGTGATTATGTGTCATGATGGATGTGGGCAGGTACTTCTATTTAATCATACTGATTGTCATGATGGAGAATTTACTACTTGGAACTGGCAGCATGGCAGTGACATATGTTCCCACACCGACACACATGAAACACACACACATGCACGCACACACACACACGTAAACACATGTGCTCTGCCAATGCATGAGTCCCCTTGGAAACATAGCTAGTAGTGTTACAGAAAGCTAGCCATCTGTATGAGAGAGGGGTGCGTGGGGGTTGGGATAAGTGCGCACTGCTTTTACAGTCCTAACTGCCGGTTAAAATGAGAAGAAAAGAGCATGACCATATCTTACTGTCATCAAAATGTTTAAAAAATATTTATATTAACTTCTTATCGGAAAAGGTGCCAGTAAAAGATAGTAAAAGAAGAAATGAGTCATCAGCTAATGTGTGAGGAGAAAACAGTGATGTACCCAGGCATGCACACAAAAAAGAAAGCAACAAAACAACAGCACAGTATGCTCCTCCTCTACTTTTAATATGAACAAATTGTGAGCTTTTACAAACATAAAAAAAGACATTAAATTACATTTTTTTGTCAACCATAGAGTTCCCACTATGCCTTTACCAAAAATGCAATGATCAAAATTGCAGTTAAAAAAAGCAAAATTGGAATTTGCACAACTAAAAAGAAGTAACGATTTCAAAATCTCCTGAAACCCTTAAAAAAATCCTTTGCATCTTGCAAAATCATAATATTTTTACTTGAAATTCCATCTATTTTGAGAGATTATTTCAAATTTATGTGGCATTGTTTAAAAGGTAAAAGGTCAAAGGCCTTTTCAATTTCTCATGTCTCTGTCCCACTGGATAAGAACCACATGTCATCGGTCTGTAAAGATTACAATCACAGAATGTGCAATATCTGAGAGGAGCAACTCTCTACTACAGTATTATCAACATGTTCTTATCCCAAGTGGTCACATATGGCTACTTTGCAGTGGACTTCTATACCTATATATTATGGTAGGTTTCCTTCTGAGTCTGCTGTTGATGTTCTGGGATGCCCCTACCACGATTATAGTCAAATAACACTGCACATGGTTGTATTTAGGCATCATAAGCACATGGCTACCAATGCTTGGATGTAAACAAACACACATGCTGGCAAAGATGCTTAAGTTTAAGCAAAAGAGGTACATGATAAGGTGTAAAAAAAAACCCATCACATTCAGTGCACTTTATGTTCCATCATTACCATCAGTGTTTCAACCTGACGCTGTCCAGCGGCATATCATGTGGACATGACAGGTTCCATCTGGTGTTCTCAACTGATGCAGACCATCCGCGTATCATGCTGCTATGGCAGGAGCTGTCCGAGATTCTGGTAGCATATGATGACCACTTCAAAACACTTCTGTCCAGCCACTTTCTAAGCTGAAAATGTCCAGCGGCATATCATGTATATGCAAAATGTGACTTTTTGCATTGGGATCTTACACTGAAAGCACTGCAAAAGTGGCAGTATTTAATGGCTTAGGAATGAGTGCGGGCTCGAGTTATTGGTCATCATGGTTCTTTAGATGTACTGGCAATACAAATGTCAGTTAACTAAAGGTAGTTCATTAAGTGGGTATCTGGGACCCTAGTTCCATGTACTATTTAAGTAAAAGCTGTCACAAGAATACAAGGAGAAATTTTACCTGGAGAGGACATTCAAAGAGACCCCCCTAGTGTATGAATGGAGGTGCAACAGGAGCTGAGCGAACTTCAGAGTGGGCACACCTTAGAGTGGAGAGAGTTCTATTTTGAAAGATGGACAAAAGGATAGACTCCTGAGAGAACATGTCACTCCAAAAGGAAGACTGGGTCTAGCATTTATAAGATGCAAGGTAAAACACAGTTTGTATGGGCCATAAATAATCTAAATACCTAAACTGAACTAATTTTGAGCTATAACATCACTATAACATTGGGCTGATAAAACTGACTATTTTAGAGAAATAACTGACAAGTCAACATTCTACTTATTCCACGATTGAGATTCTACTGTTGTCCTTATTCACTAGATAACCATACTCAGAAAGCATACAAACTTCTTTTTGGCAACATGTGGCATATACTGCTTGACAGCCACAATCTCAAGTCTTACTTCACCTTGACCTACCATGCTGATAACTTGTTATATGGCTTTAGAAAATTCATACTTGGCCAGAAGAACCAAATGTCAACAATGCACTCATCTGCTGAACATAGTGGGACCAGGTATCACTATGCATTACCTTGTGTAAAGATCATCTGCCCAGTCGTCCAAACTAATGACAACACGGTTCATGTGGCGGTGAAACACTGCAGGCGTGTTACACATGCCAGAGTGCAAGACTGTATGGGCATCATTTCAGAGGTTGTGATGAAAGCTTGAACAGACCTGCCACTATCACCTTTGAAGGTCAGGTTTAGTGCAAAAGTTTTGCTGCATGCAATCTTGGAACCCATCAGTGATTGTCAGATGACGGCCAAGACCCTCTCTTCCCTGCGCTGGTCATTGTTTAATAATAATAATAATAACACATTTTATTTATAAGCGCCTTTCTCAGCACTCAAGGAAATTTTACAAAGATAAAACAATTACAATAAAACAACAGATAAAAGACACACACAGTATAAAATGAAATAATGTAATTACACAAAGAAGGCAATCTTGAACAGGTGGGTTTTGAGTCTGGATTTGAATCACTTTGAGACAGTTTCAGGAACCATTTCAGCTAATCTCAAAAACACATTCCTGCATATGAATGCAAATGGTTTAAAAAAGCTAATAAAAAGCTAAATTGTCGTCAGGAAATAGCCGATGGGTTCTGAGATTGTAGATTCGGCCAATGCCTTCCACCTCTGTTGGTCTCCAAACAAACTCTGTTTTCAAACTGCATGCAACCAAAGTCCATCCCAATGTGATTGGTCAATACTAGAACTGCAAATGGAAACCTGCACGCAATACAAAAGTCTTTTTCATCGTGTCCATACTTGACACCTAGACCTGGTCAACTTGAAACCAGATAGACCATAAACGTTCAACAATGTTGTGACTCAAATATCTGACTCTCATTGCTTGTGCTTATGTACTTAGGGTCTTCAACATCAGTTTAATGCTTAATGAGACGTGGACATCTGAAAACAGCAAGAAATAACTCTCACAGAGATTAATGAGCTCAGAAACAATTAGTTTCCAAAATGTTATTTAGATTCCCCAGCCTGACATTTTTCAATAACACTTCTTATAACAAGCTTAATGGAAAAAAACTCTCTGCTGATGTGAGCCGTTGGCATGGCACATGGTTGGTTACCCCTGGTCTAAAGTCAAATGGGATGAATGTAGAGATGGGAAAGGTTGCCATGGTTATTACTTTCAAGCACTAATGTCAGCAGACTATTTAAAATGTTGGTGATTGCAGAGTTGATCATGTGAGGCTGTATATCCATCAAATTTGGCTTTAACTGCTCTGTACAACAGACTTTGATTGATGTAAGGTGTTAATTGGTTTGGTCTTTAGTCACTTCCCTGTTTTTTGCATTGAGTCAAGAAATTTGAGTTTTTCGATTGTAATTATGACTTGGATGTTGATGTGAACACTATTTACAGGTTAGAGACTGGAAGTTATGCTAACTCTTCTGTGACATCAAGGAAGCATCAATAGTCGATGCATTGCACAAGTGTTTCACTACTGGAAAGATTGTTTTTTTGTGAAACTAGGCTGTCTATGTATTTGGAAGACGCAAATACAGTAGGGGTTCCACTTCCTGTTCACAAACTCTTGCTATTACAGCTAAACAGGGCACCAAAATATGTTTCTGGAAGCATGTGAAGTCAGAAATAGCCACGGTAGTAACATCATTTTGGTTTAAATTCAATCAGCACAGTACAGTACTTGATCAAAGTTTGGCCTATATTTGAAAGAGAGGTCTTGTGAAACTGCAGACTGTGAGAAGTGGATTGTTTTGTTTGATTTTGCATTAACCATAGTCAGTTGGTTAGTTGTTTTAGTTAGTTTTGGTATTTGTTGGAATTTGACCAGAATGGGTGGGCACTGTTGCTTTCCCAGCTGCAAAAAACCCTCCAGAATGCAAACCTTTCCTGTGGACCTAGAAACTGGGCTATGGTGGTTACGTGCTTTGAGTTTAATGCAGCCAAGGAACTCCTATGAAAGTTACTATGACTAGTTACAGGTACTTTATTCTCGCAAAGCTTGTCCACGGTCTTTCTGTTTCACTTCACTCATGTCCTGTATTTGGGGGCAGGAGGGGGCTGTGGAACAAGAGGCAGCACAGTTGGGTGATGGGGTGTGTTGTAGTCCCCCTCCTAGCCCTACCCATTTTTGAGAGTCTTTTCACATTTCAGGGAACAGGCACTCAAGCCAAGAGTTGGGGTGGTAGTTACTCTTTAAGCATATGTGCACACTGTTAATGCAAACTGCACCAACTAAGACAGATACAAGTAAAATCAACCATTACAAAACAAAGCTCATCAGCTGTGCAAGAGGATAGAAACAGCGGATTTGATTAAAAAGATTATTGACTGTAGACATGTTGACCAGCTGCTATAAATGCAAATTTGTTTCTATCCTTCTCTTTTTTTTTTCCTTTTTCCAATAATGAAATGACACCAGTGTATGAAATCTAACGAGAGAATATCTGAAAGGATAGGGAGACTGAGGGAAGCACTGAAGGGGAAAAAAATTGAGAGGTGAGAAACGAACAAAACTGAGCAAACAGGTATGTGAGGAAGAGATTGTGGTGAGTGAAAAGGGAGGTACAGGCTGCTGGACCCGGCAGATCGAAGGTTCAGACCTTGCTTGTTTTCCTGAAATGTCACAACCGTAAAAAAGGTTTTATAAAGCATCAATCACGGTGGAGCTGCACCTCCAGGAATAGTCATGGGGCTTCGGAAATGAGACCCCCGCATTGAACTGCAGAGGCAATCACCACTGTATGGTTCAGGTCACCACACTGCTCACCCGAGCGGAGGAAATGGAGAGGAGAGGACCAGAGAAATAAATGAGAAGGGAAGAGAGGGGAGAGAAAAGAGAGAGGTTAGAGGGGTACAGGTGGACATTTTGCCATTAAAGCTGCTAGGAGCCCTTATTCTATTCTGGTAGTTACTTTCAATTTAATTATCTTTTGAAGCAGCTTTTAGGAGATCATGCAGGTTTTGCACACTGACATCACTGTAGCTGTTGAAAAATGAAACTCTGCCACACCACACTTAAATGAAAAGTCTGGTCAGACATGTAATATGGAAAATCTTTAAACAGACACAACAAATAAAGAGTCTTGTCCTGTTGTGCTGCATTGTGATCTGCCACTTAAATGTTTAAGGTTGTTGCACCCAAAACTTATTTGCCATAATCTCGGTAATCTGAATACAGCCATTTACCAAATGTTGCATTTTCCATGAAGACGTGGTATACAATACTTGGGTTTTAGGAGCATTTTTTTGGATATGTCAGCCCATTCTTATTGAAAACTTCTAAAATACTACTGCTTTGACAGTGCTTTTGGCGTAAGATCGCAATGCTAAAAGCCAGCTTTTGCATGCACATGAAAGGCTATTGAATGGCATTAGTTTAGAACGCGGCCAGACAGAACCGTTATGGTATATGCTGGAGGACAGCTGCATGGCACTTGCCCCATCCACATAAAATGTGGCAGGACAGCATTAGATTGAAACGCTGCCAGTAATGACGTAATTAAAGGAGCATGAGGGCTCCCATAGGAAGGGGTGGTAGATGGAATCAACAAACTCGGATTTTCATGCAGGAGTCCGGTGTTTTTGTTTGTTCTATACCTTGTCACGTGTCTCTTTTGCCTTAACTTAACCATCCATGCCAACATGTGCTTCTGTTGACGTCCCAGCATTGGTTGCCATGTGCTTTTGTTGCTTAAATATAACCACTTGCAGCATAATCACACCTTGTGCTTTTGTTGACATCACAGTGGTGGAATCCCGGAACATCAATAGCAGACGCAGAAGGATACCTGGAACATAATATGTAGGCGCAGAGAACCACTGCAAAGTGACAACATGTGATGCCTCGGGATGAGAATGTGTTGACAGGGCTACTGTGAATACAGAGATATCACATGGGGATGCAAGAACTATAATTAATTAGCTTGGTAGTTCTGTGTCTTCAAATGTCAGATGCTTACTGAGATCAGTTCCAGGGAAGACAATGACTACATTGTAGTATTAAACACACTAATACTACACTATTCCACTATTATTCCAAATGTGACAAAATTCCATATTCGATGCAGACCATTTTACAGCACAGTCTGTTTGGATATACTGAACTAGGCCTTTTTGCTAATGTAACATTTTTCAATTTAGACATGTGGGATATGGCAATATTTTGGGTTTATTCATTTTTTTTTCGGATTGTGCTGACAGCGTATTTGGAATATCCGTTTTAATTGTCTCCCTCCGACCATATCTTTGGTTGGAGGGAGACACACACCTACTTTTAAACATTATGAAAGACTTTGATATCAACAGGTTTTTGGATATGAGCAAACATTACATTGCCAAGCTTTTTAAGAAGGTGGTTGAAGGAATAAAAGAGGGAGGCTTTGTTTACATGATTGAACAATTCTGCCACTGGAAGAAAACCTTAAAAGAAAATCAGATTTTGATGTAAAGAAGCAAAACAGCTCTGGCTGTTCTAAACGGCATGTACATTAACCAGGGTATGTACAGCTGCATGTAACCTGGAATTTAAGTGGAATAATAATTTTCATTAGCCATGTAAACAGCTGAGGAAAAGTCTCTTCAGAGGGACAAAAATTGGAATATTTTGTGCATACAAATGTAGTCGCTGTGGGCACAGGTCTCTCATTTTTTTTAGCAGGGACATAAAAGCAAAGCCATTTCCAATCCAACCTTCTGTGTCGTCCATAGTGATTGACAGGATGTAAAATCATTACTTCGACCGTTTGCATATCAATAGTCTTCCATCCAGTCTCCTATCTTAGAAAGTGAATGTATGGATTTTAACACAATAACTATTGAGTTGTCTGTACAGTTAAAATAGCTTTTTTTTGTGCTATTATTGCAATCTGCAATTGCAATAATAGCAATTGCAGATTTCAATAATTGCTTTTTGACTAATTAGAATTCCAAACCAACATATCTGAATGTAATTTTGACGAGTATCAATGCTGATTAAAAATATATAATTTCTCACAAGTAAGAATGTTCTTTCTCAATATCAACAATTGTTTTTTTCCTCGTTGTAATGTTTATTGTAAATATCTGTGACATAATTACAATAAGTCAACTGGTACTGCCACTTGAAGAAAACTCTTACATTTCACATTGCTGAAATACAATTCTAACTACTGAAAATTATTTTTGTACTTGTAACGACTAGATTTTAGATAACTTTATTTCCATTTCTGACCAGTCAGATTTGAATTTTAGATATCTGAAAAAAAAGGAATTTTCACTTCAATGATCTTCTTCAATGATGTATGTATCTAGTCAAAATGAATATGCTCATTTTTGGCTACATATCTAGGATGAATCTGAATACAGTGTCAAAAGTACATATATTGTAAAAAAAAACAAAAAACAAAACTAAATATACTGAAGTCCGATCAGATCAGACACAGCCAACTCTTTTTGTGAACTTTGTTTCATCTACAACTGCATGTCAAAAAAATATTCTTGCCACCCTTTATATTTATCCAGCATCAATTCATGTGAGCTATTGTAGAACACAGTGTTCTGTTGTAATTGAATGAGGCTTTTTATGGCCTCAGTTACACTGATTTTAGGCAGCATATGAAATTTTATATGACATGCAAAGTGCTTCAGGTCCCCAGGCATTTATGGACAAAATATTTTAGTCTGACTTTGCAGAAGTGTGAGAAGCAAGTCTTTTATTGGAGGAGGTGTGTGAGTATGTGTGTGCGTGTGTGTGTGTGTGTGTGTGTGTGTGTGTGTGTGTGTGTGTGTGTGTGTGTGTGCGTGCGTGTGTGAGTGTGTGCGCGCGCCACCTTTGTGTAGACTCTGTGCTTGTGTGTTTTCAGCTTGATTAACAAGGATATGCTCGGAGGTAATTTATGTTGGGTAAACACGACAACAAGGTTGTGTTGCTGATTTTACATTCACTTGCAGTAGTGACGGCTGATAAAATGTAAGGAGAGTGTTATTTGTTGTCCTTTTATCGGTGCATCTTAAAAGGAGAGGTTTAGGGGTTTGGAAATCTTGTTTCAAACAGCGAGATAGTAACTCTACTTTATTTTCTTGGTAAAGAAGAGGACTTTTGGGATTTTTAAAGCACAATGCTTAAATTTCTTACCAAGACTTATCTTTTAATTTGTTTGAGAAATAGCTGTAATCTCCTACTGCTATTAAAAACATGTCCCAGTACCTACAGTGAATTGACAGGTGTTGCTTCAAGGTCAAGTCTTCCCTTATACTTCCATTAAAAAGGCCTAAGTGACAGCATTCATTTACTGTGGTCTGTATATTAAAACTCTGACACTTACAACTTTAACACTTTAAAAGCTGGAGCGACATCACTTTCCTTTTGCTGCTTTCAGATGCCTTTCACAAGTTTTTAAACCTTTGAACCCTGAGTGAATTGGTGCAGTTTCCTTTAAAAACATAAGAAAAGGGCAACTTGGTAATAATTGTTTCACAAATAAGTAGATAGTAGAATCTTTTGTAAGCTATGGAAAAAATATCCATGGGAAAACTCATAATGATTGTAATTACATATTTAACAATTATGTTATAAATTAATATAATTTTTAAGCATTTCCCCTTTTCCCTTTTGTCATTTCCCTGTTTGTTTGTTTTTAAACTTTCTTTGACATTTTAAAAATTTTTAAAATTTGATTTTATAATTTTCAGATAATATACTTTTAACTAATTTCTTGAAAACATTTTTGTTCCTTTATTTTGTTGCTCATGCCCTCTGCCCACGTTTTTGAAAGAATTCAAGCTAATTTAGGTTTCAAAGGGTTAATATGATCTTTAAAGCTGCACTAATCAATGTTTGTATGTTGACAATGGACATATGTGAAAAGGGTTGTCCATGCTGATGAAAACATAAAGAGTTGTCACCCAACTTCAAATCAAATCCAGTTTTATTGGCACATATACATTCATACACAGTACAACATAATATGCCATTCTTAAATGCCTTGCCATGGAAGAAATCGTACAAATGGATGAACAGAATAGCAGTCAATATAAAAAACAAGTAGAAAATGAATTTCACAGACAAACAAGATACAAATAGATACAATAGAATGAGACAATATAACAGTGTAATTAAATTAATGGGTTTTCAAAAATGAAACAATATTACCAGTACATAATATATGCTGTCCAGTCATTTTTTTTAAGACTCGGGTGTCCTGAGGGGAGACACTCGTCCTCATCCTCTCAGTTTGGACCTTCAGGCACCTGCAGTCTGTTGCTAAAGGGTGATTGAACTCCTGTAGTGTTTTAGCTGCTTTCAGCTCATTTCTTCAGCTTTATGGACCGCAACTTTACTGTTTTGTTTCAGCAGCTTCAGCTCTCAGTAGTGTTGATTGTAGAGCAGCATTTAATAGCAAACAGGTCAGATATTTCAGTTGAAGTTGATCAGGACCAAAACAGAGCTAAACTGATAGTGAATGTCAGAAATACATTCAACAGGTGCCTTGCCCAGTGGCTCAAATCCAAATGAAAGCTACAAATTATGTGTCTACTACTATCAGGATGGAGTGACAGTTTTTAGCAAATATGACAAAGTTATGAGGCCACATGCATTCTTAGAGCCTCTCTGGTAAACTCAGATCTAATCTGAGTGTTACCACTGCTCAACTATTGGGTTTTTTTTTTTATTTTATTTTTGAAGGCATTTTTTTAAAAAAATATACCATTAAAATAATGATTATGAATATTAACAAAAAAGATTAAAGCGCTCCCAGAGGTCAAACTCACAAAAAAAAGATGTGTTTAATTGTAGGTGAGAGAATAGCTAAAGTAAGCAGATCAATAACATGCAGAAGCTGCATTCATGTGAATGAGAAGACCTGTGACCTTCAGGTGCAAAAGAATGGGGAGATTTGATAGTGTCAAGGTAATGTGAATTGTAATACTCACTGAATAAAATTGCTAATTAATGAGTCAGAATTATAGAATACCATAACAAATGTCCTTAAATGCAGTCCAGTGTTTACAGATGGCTAAAGGGATAAAGAGGAAAATACCCCATTTTTTTTCTTTTTCCTTCTTTTTGATAGTATATTGTAACCATCCAGGGTCTTCCAAAAGTCTCTTTCAATTAGACAAATGCAGCAAGCAAAAAACATAAGCCACTTAAGGGTTCACAAGCCAAAAAGGTTGGAAACCAGTGCTCTGTCGCATGCAATAAAGAAACAATCAGCCTCTCGCAGCTGTGTATCAATTACACACTGTGAAAGTCTTATTTAATTGTTAATGCTTAATAAAGTACAGGTCAGGGGACATATTTAAGCTTGTGCTCCAACATTCATAGACGGATTGTACGATGGCTAACAAGCTGTGACTTGCTTGTTTCCAGCCTATTAAATACAGCATATGGGATATGAAAGTCTTTGGAATACATAAAGTTAAAGAAATATTCATCTGTAACCACTAATCACTCTGTGCTTTCATTAAGCGGGTATGCCAACTAAATTGTGCATTATTACTTTGAAAAAAATAAAGGGAGACTTAATTTCCATTCACTTCACTTCCATTCCAAATTCCAAAGACACTAACCTTTGCTGTTGTTTGCCTGGTGTTTTGAGGAAAGCTAAGAACATGTTTTTGCCTGTTAGAGGACATTATGTTTATTTACGCCGTGATGATGTTAATTTAATTCAATTCGAGATACTTTAGTCATGAGTTGTCCCTTTAGGAGCAATTAGTCAAGCAGGTACAATACAGATAGTCCATTCATTGACGCATCTGAAAAACAATCTAAAAATATGGCACTGTCTGCAAGAGTTTGAAGAAGTCAGAACTCCAGCAGCAACATTTGAGGTGGAAAGAAACAACACATTCTCATGCCAAGTCATCACGTTTCCACTTTGCAGTCGACTTGTGCATCTACATATTACACTCTAGGAGATATACAAAAGTAAAGAGTGTCAAGATAGCAGCTGCAATCACTTTTTGGCAAGTTGAAAACTGCATTTTTTTGTTGCATTGGTTTTTCAAGGATATTTGCACAGGTAAAAAGGGACTGAGTGGGCTATAATCTGTAAAATACATTCACTCTGAATGAAATTTAGTCATTTTGAGGCACTGCATCTTGAGCAGACTCTTCATGTCGCTTCAAACTCTTGATCCCTCGTTGTCATGATGTCTCTCTCGGTGCAGCAGCTGTAGTCTCTCCCGCTTCACTTTGAGTGAAACTTTGTTTCTTGCTTCTGAATAAGGGAAGCCTCAGTTTGTTGTTTAATCTTTATAATTTCTCTGAATCCATCCTCTTCCTCTTCGCTGTCGCATCGTAAACCCAAAACAAACCAGTTAGTGGCCGTTAGCATTCGACGTTTCCACCACTGACGACACCAACCGTGGCTTTAGATAATTTTTTTAACATCTTACCGTGCGTACCCACCAAACGCGATAAAAATTATTTCATCGCGCCTCAAATGAAATCGCGTCGCGCCGGACGCTCCAGTTTTGACGCTCGTACAAAAACCCCAAAATGGGACTCGACGCGTGACGAAATCGCGCCGCGCGTTGAGCCCGCCCAAACAACAACATTTCTTCCGCCATTTCATTCTCTCGTTGACGATCGCTGCACTGCACCTGCTCTGGAGAAGTTCCCAGCGTCGTCTGCGGGCTAGGCGCCGACGTCGGTTCTGGGTGCATGCTACCCTACGGAGGCGGCGTGAGCTCGGCGAGTTCCAACATCTCCTGCAACAAGGGACAGGAACTGTCGTACAGCTCTGGGTGAGCGGTGACGGCGATGATAAGCTGCTCCTCCATTGTTTCTGGCGGTTTGATTACATTTTGCGAGGGAACACCAGGACGTCCATACGTCAGCACGTCGATGACGATCTCAACGCTGATAGGCGCGAGGCGTCCAACGCGTCCAACGCGCCGCGAATTTCGCGTCCAACGCGCCGCGCAATCGCGTCGCCCGGCAAAATGAGGCGTCAAATCGCGTCTTTGCATTGACTTTGTATGTAATCTTGAGGCGCGATCATTTTTAATCGCGTTTGGTGGGTACGCACCGTTAGGTTGATTATTTTCTGCAATATTGCAGTTATATTGCAGTTTCCGTGGTGTAAAATCTTCTCCAAAAATTATCTTCAAACTTCAGGCTTTTGGGCGTTTACGGCCACTGCTCACACTGCTCGTCCGCCAAAGGGACTGACTGGGCTATAATCTGTCAAATATATTTACTTTGAATGAAACTGAGGCAGAAATAACCTTTTTCTGGCACGATAACTGCTACAATCACTTTCTGACAAGTTGAAAATCGAATTTTATCTGTTGCATGCATTTTTTAAAGGTATTTAAACAGGTAAAAAAACGACTGGGGGAGCCACAGTCTGTCAGATCTATTCACTATGGATGTAGTCAAGTAATTTTGAGGCAGAATCAACTTTTCAGTGACAAGGTAGCAGCGTCAATCACTTTTTGGCAAGTAAGAATATATCATATATATCATAATCATATTTTATGCATTGCATTGGCCCTTTAAAGGTATTTACATGGGTAAAAATTACTGGAGTGATTACAATTAGTCAAATACAACTCCTAAGAATTAAATCTGGTCATTTTGATGTAGAAACAAACTTTCAGTAACAAAATAACAGCTGCATTCACTTTTTGGCAAGTTGAAAATTGCATTTTATTTGTTGCATTGGTCTTTAAAAGGTATTTACGCCGGTAGAAAATGACTGGTTGAGCTTTAATCTGTCAAATATATCACTATGAATGAAATCAAGTCATTTTGAGGCAGAAACAACCTCTTAGTGACAAGCAGCTGCAATCACTGTTTGGCAGGTTTTATGTGTTGTATTGGCTCTTCAAAGGTAAAAATAATTAAATATAGTATAAGAATAGGTAAAAGGAGGGTGAAAAGGACTGCAGTGGTTATAATCTCGGGGACAGAACAGGTAATATAGGGAAGGCTCATAAGGATAATAGCAGACAATACCTTTATTTTTACATTACCCATCCATAAAGTATGATAGACTACTTTCCAAATGTAAACAAGATTTTAGACATATTAATCATATACAAACAACAGGAACAACAACATTATCTACAATCGCGTAAATGTCATGCCTGATCACACTATAAATCGCAAACACGTCAAAATTGGATTTCAAGAAACATTAAAGTTTTCCAAAGACATTCCTATGTTCTTACCACGGACAAAAAGTTATGTGTATTTATTTAGGTACATGCTAGGACAGTTTGATCCATGTTAGAGCAGCAGAGGACGTGAATACTGGGCAACACAGCTTTAACAGGCTACGTGCACTCCCGCGGACAGCAATCAGTTTCTGTCAGATGATCACTTATTGGCATAACACCGGCATCTCCTCTCTCTCTCCTGTGCCAGGTGTGTATGTGGCAGGCAGGACGAGAGAAGACGCTGCTCGCTGTGTGAGTACACGTGTAGTGAGTTTACAGCTCTGAATAAACTGGTATCTGATGTTTGATTCCTTAAATGCAAATATAATATGTAAATATGCAGAATTCACAGCAAAGCCGTTACTTAGAGACTGTTCTGTAGCTGTGGTGCTTCCTGACATGTTGGGGAATTTTCCACTCTAAGTTCCACTATAACTCAGAATAAACTAACAGAATATTATTTAGGCATTATTTTTGTACAATTCATGTTGACATAAGAAAATAAGAGGGAAAAAGACCCAAAAATTAAAAATGAAATGACATGAAAATGACTCTCTTTGACAAAAATGCAATTTTCTCAGCTTTTTGTCCAAAATGTTTATGATGAAAATGCACAAATTCAGATGTTGATAAAAATGGAGCAGAAGAATCTAGAATTCACTTTTTTGTGTATCAAAAGCTGAATATTTATTCTTTATCTTGATGTACTCATTATATATATATTAAAAACAGAATATATTCTGGAGTCTTGAAAGATTAGTAAATATGAACAAAAATATTGGGGCTGGCTGGCAACTTAATGAAAATACTCTGGTGGGGATAGAGCAGCATTATCGTATTATATATCGTGATAAAAATTGATATTGATCGATATGGGGAAATCGTGAGAATATTTTTTGCTGTATCAAGAAGCCCTACTTTATGGCATTGGCTAATCCAAAATGGTCCCACAAAATTCAACACCACTAATGCACATTTAAAATATTTTTTTGTGGGACTGTAGAGTGGACACAATTTTAACCTAAAGCATAATTATGCTCCTTTCACAGGATGATTTTCAGTTGTTTCATAGTCTTTGTATGTTCTCAGTGTCATATCATTAGAGTAAGCCATTCCCTCACATACATTCAGGCTGTGGCAAGATGAAGAATGTGTAACAGTGTTGAAGGAACTCCATGCCACTGAGATTGATAAATGCAAGTGCTTGTACCTGATGAGCCTCATCACTCTCTGCCTTTATACACACCTTAGTGCCAGTGCTACCTTACTGCTTGTTCTCTTTCCCTCTTTCCTTGAGTAATAATAGGTTAATGAAGGGCCGGCAAGAGTCAGCAGCTTAGGATCAAATGGACTAACAAAAGGCTTGGTAGTACCACAAGTCTTTTTCTTTTTTGCCCTGTAAGGATTCATGTAGTTTTGAAGACTTAGATTTTTTGTCTAGAGTTTTAGAACAATTTGTTCACTGAAGTTCCCAGGGGGACTTTGTCCTATCTGGTGCCTAAATGCCTCCAAACACAAATGTCCCTATGTAGGATAAGTTTTCTTTCTTTTTTCTTTATTCCTTTGAAAATTCAAACAATTTATGCATGCATCATCTTTTATGTATGAACATGACAATTTGTGATTTGATGTAACAACAACTCTTAATAGCCATTTGTACATTTTTCCCAATGTGCAAGGCCAGTTTGTGGCAAAGGAAAGGGTGTCCACTTTTTCAGTGATTTATATATAATCACACACACACACACACACACACACACACACACACACACACATATATGATGGTTAAAATTCTGTTTGCGTGTTCACACTGCTGCACTGTAACATTTCCCCAGTTGCCAAGAGTAGAATAGAAGTTACCATTTCTATCTACTGTTTCAACCATTTTCGTCTCTGGCGTTATAGTGTTATTAGGTGGGGTGGGAGATGTGGGCACATCTTTATTGAGATCGATCACACACATTATCCCAGCACTATCTGTTTTTAGAGAATATTTCATTGACCTCTGCCATTTTCCCCTCGTCTTTAAAGAGCATCTTTAAAGTTATCCTCCCAACTCCCAAACAGAATTTCACTTAAGGAGCTCTCTTAAGGACTGAGATGTTTTGTGAATAACTTATCTTTATGAGGACCTAGTCTTAACTTAGAGGAGAAATTGAGAAAATGTAACAACAAAAACTAGAAAGCAAGAATATGGCCCCAGAAGCTTGCTACCAAAAGGAAAAATGGTTATTGATGCCAGTGAGAAGTGTTGATTATTGTTGAGGATTCCTGGGAGAAGCTGAATTTGGACAGTTCTGCATGACTGAGGTCTAATGCATGTTAAGATGATTTTTTTTTATTTATTTATTTTTTTTATTTATGTATGTACCAACATACAATGATTACAAAGAAAATATTACATACAAATTTCCGTATATACCAACACCTACACCATACACTGTGCGCACTATTGGTACACTAGAGCCACCAAAAAAAAACAAAAACATTCAAACACTCGTACATTCATACCTACATATATACCAAAGATTTGACATAATCTCTTCTCATCATGCAAGTTCGTTATATATATCTAAATTCGTATATTTCATTTTTTATACATACACAGCTTTAATTTATTTAAGTTTTTTTTTTGTCCTTTTTTTTTTCTTTTTTCTTTCGTTTCTTCTTTCTTCCCTTTCTAACCCAAAATTAACCATACACAGTACGTTTTATAATAAATTTGTACACAGAAAATGAGAAGAAAATGGTTGTTTTTAGTCTCTTATTTGAATCCAAAATTATTCAGAGTATGTCCCAGAATATTTTTTCCCATTTTTTTTTTTGTGAGTGCATAATTTGCCTAGATTTGCCGCTATTACTTTTTCAAGTGTGAATTTTTGGTGTAATTTATTTTTAAATTTAGTTATACATAGATCTTCCTTGATTTCCTTAAAAATTAAGATTTTTCCCAATAAAATATATTGTATTCACTACATTGATTTGAATGTTCTCAAACTCTCCAAACATCACGTTAATGGGACAAATGTCTATTTTAATTTTGAATTCAAACAACCATTTCTGAACAGCCATCCAAAATTGGGCCACATATGGGCAAAAGTAAAACAGATGCATTAAATCTTACTCTTCAACCCCACAGAATCTGCACCAAGAGTTTCCTGCAGATGTTACATAATTTAAGATGCTTATTAGTTATAATTCTATAAAATATCTTTAGTTGAAACATCCTTGAGTAAGTGTCTATAGCACCAACATATATATTCCTAAAATAGTGTTTCCAAAGAATAGGGAGGTTGAATTCATCTTCCCATTTCCTGCAGATTCTATGGGGGAAAAAGGCTGTCCCAGATGTATGTAAATAAAACATGTATATCTTTTTGTTTATGTTCCTCGTTTGCCATGCATTGCACCTACTCTGTGGTTTACATACTAATAACTTAGTTTTTCCTTTTATCGCTTGTTTCCATTTAATTGGTATTGCAGATAATAATTGATTATACTGGAATTGTTTGACACAAACTCCAAATCTACTACAAAACTCTGAATATGAGAACATTTCACCAGAAGTATTAATAAGATCATTGATAAACATAACTCCGGCTTGTAAACATGTATTCCACAGGAAAGGTTGACCATTTATTAATATATTAGAATTCATCCATAATAATTGATTTTGAAACTCATAAACGCCGTCTGGAGGATAGTATTGGAAATTTAGCCATGATTTCAATGCATCTTTGAAGAATGTGGATATGCCATCAAGATTGTTTTGTAATATATAATCAATATGGGTATTTTTAACTGAAAATAGATAAATAGTTTACTTTTTGAAAATTCATATTTATTTGTTAATCCAAGGCTAGATATCCAGTTTGGATTAAGATAGATTTTTTTATCCATGAGGCTTTCAGAGATTCATTCATCATCTCTAGATTTTTTAAATTGAGTCCCCATTTTCTAGTGAATTGTACATTGTATTGTCGTTTAATCTTATGTGGTTTATTGTTCCAGATAAATTTAAACATTTTTTGTTCAAAAAGTTTTAGAAATGATTTCTCTGGGGAAGGGATTGTAATCATTAAATGCAGAAATTGTGGAATGACTAAAGAGTTTATTAATGTAACTTTACCCATTAAGGATAAAGGAATTCCTCTCCATGGAAGTAATAGTTTCTCCACTTTCTTCATTCTATTTTCATAATTGAATTTTACCGTGTCTTTTAAATTGTTAAATATATGTATACCCAGAATTTTAATATCATTGTTTGTCCATTTCACTGGTGCTGCAGATTTTAACTGATAGTCTGTTCCAAGAATATTTCCTAGTCTCATAATTGCACAATTCTGTAGAGTTTGCTTTTATTCTGAATGAATTGAGAATATATTCAATTCCTTAATTAGCTCATTGAGAGATTCTTCTTCTGGTTGTAAAAAGAAAGTTACATCATCGGCATACATTGTGAGTTTACATTCTCTGTTGTGCAATTGCAGACCTTTTATTGCTACATTATTTCTGATTCTGATGGCAAATATTTCTATACATAAAATAAATAGATAAGGTGATAGAGCACACCCCTGCCGGACTCCTCTAGATAGTGCAATACTGTCCGATAAATATCCATAATTTAGTATTTTACTGGTTGGTTGATTGTAAAAAATCTGTACCCATCTTATAATATTTTTCCCAAAATTAAAAAACTTAAGTGTATTATAAATAAAATTCCAGTTTACTTTGTCAAAAGCCTTTTCCAAATCTGAGATAAACAGAATACCAGGTTTATTATGTGTTTGACAATCTTCTATTAAATCGATGATGTGTCTAATATTTTCACCAATGAATCTACCTTTGATAAATCCTACCTGCTCATGATTTATGATATTGCCTATAACCTTTTTTATACGTGAAGCTATACATTTAGCAAGTATGCGGTTATCACAGCAAAGTAATGTTAAGGGCCTCCAATTTTCCATTTTTGTTGGCCATCAGAATTTTGTTTCAACAGCAGTTAAATGACACCTTGTTTTTGTGTTTCTGACAGAAAACCATTGACATAAGAGTAATTAAATGAAGCTAAAAGATAAGTTTTGAGTTCATTGAAGAAGGTGGAATATACCTCTATCGGAATACCATCCAGACCACTAGCTTTATCCGGAGAGAAAGATCTAACAGCCTCGAGGATTTCATCTTCCGTTAAATCTCCCTCACAAGATTGCTGTAGTTCTGTTGTAAGTTTGTACCCATTGGACTCGGGAGGAAAAATATTGTAGTTGCAGGATTCTGTGTTTTCCTGCGAAAATAGTTTTTGAAAATATTCCACTTCCATATTTAAAATCTCTTGAGGGTTTATAATAGTACTGTTTGGTGTAGTTAAGCTGGTTATATTTTTTTTAGCTATATTTCTTTGCTGTAGTCTTAAAAACTGTAAAGTACATTTTTCCCCCCGTTCCATCCATACAGCCTTAGATTGGGTTATTTGGCCTATGGCACGTTCATAGTATATGTTCTCTAGCTCATCTTGTTTTTGTTCTAATATTTCAGAGAGCTCCTGTGAATAAGCTTTGTCTATTTCCTCATTTAGTTCTTCTATTTTTTTAATTAGACCATTTTCTTTTTGTGTAGTTTCTTTTTTTTTTAATTGATGATTTTTTTATACATTGTCCTCTAAAGGCACAATTTAAATGCTATCCCCAAAACGATATGAGGATTGGCTGTTTTTTCATTTATCTGGAAGAATTCATTTATAAACTGTTTTGTATTATCAATAAATTCTGTGTTATTCAGGAGAGATTTATTAAATTTCCAGTATCCTTTTCCTCGTGGGTATTCTGATGTTATTATTTTGAGGCATACTATAGAGTGATCTGATCTCAGTTTTTCACCAATATAAGATTTTGTTATTTTTGAAACCAAAGAAAAGGATATAAGGAAATAATCAAGTCGGCTAGCCTGCTTCCCTCTACGCCAGGAATATCTTATGGACCCTGGGTTCCGAAACCTCCATATGTCCACTAAATCTAATGATGCTTTCGACTCTTCTATTTCAATTAAAGCTTGTGGATGGTTATTAATAGTAGTTGTACCGGCTCTGTCCATTTTTATGTTCAGAACAGTATTAAAATCTCCTGTTATGATGACGTGTGATTTCTCTGTATTAACATGATTGAAAGATTTAAAAAAAAAAACTGCATTATCATCATTAGGGCCATTTATGTTGATTAACTGTATGTTCAAATTATCAATAGTTAGGTCCATGATTATCCATCTGCCTTCTGAATCTGATAGTAAATTATGAATAGTGTAAGGCAGATCTTTTTTAAGCATAATCATAACTCCTCAGCTGACTCCGTGGCTAAAGTAAATTTCACCATCCCATTCCGACCTCCAGAGTGCTTCTTTTTCAGGTGTTGAATGGGTTTCTTGCAGACAAAAAATTTTTATATCAGATTTATCTTTAAGCCACGTAAATACTTCTTGTCTTTTGGTACAGCTTGCCAGCCCATTGCAATTATATGTTGAGATCTCTATACCATGTGCCATTTAAAAAATATATTGTTTGTTTTAAACTCATAATTACCTTTATTATTCTCATTTTTTAAATCCCATACTAAGTTCTTGCATGACATACCTACATTCATACACACACACATAAACATGCACCCCTCAAGTAAGACAAAAAAGAGCTTATAACCTAAAAAGTTCATCATTCTACATGGTGTCCGTCCCAAAAAGAGAATAAAAAATTTCATTAGCCCCAGAATTGTGGGGAAATAAGCACAAAAATTTATAAAGTGTAGACTTGGGAGATTATTTTAAGATGATTTTTTTTTGCTGATGGTGAGACTGATTTCATCATCTGTTATTACATGAAAAGATGTCAATAACCGGGAAATCCTGGACAGTTGGTGCATCTGTGTTCATAATACTGGCACTTACTGGCATTGATTTTTTTTTTAAATTGACACAAATTTTAGGCATTTAGGGGCTGAAACTTTATTATTTTTAGACTAAGGGCACCCTTGAGTGCATGCTAAGTGTCAAAAATGATCTTTGACCTTTCTGTTTTAACAGCACTATGGTTTCCAACCTATTTCATCATTTGAGTGTTTGTTTTCTCAATCCTTTAGCCTTTTTGGCGATGTTGATATGTTTCCAGATCTCAGAATATACCATGTTGACTATGTTATCATAAGTATTAGAAATGAATGCAAAAAAGTCAAACAAAATGTGGCAAATAAGAATTTTCTTTTAATGAGCTTCAAATCTCAGACATTCACCTGCAGGCAGGCACAATGTCTCCTTTTAGGTTTGCTCTTAACCTTAAAAAAAACAAACATTCCTCTTGTTATCATTTAGATAGTTAATGATGTATTATTGTCAAGCCCAGATGTTTAGGCATCTCTGGTTTTGTTGTTTTTACAGTTGTAATGTTCCCTTTTTCTAGATGGAGCGTGTTTGAAATCTGTCCGTGACTTCAATGAGACTCCGTCTTAATCACAGTCCTTACAGATATCTGACTAAAGAGGAATATATCAATTACAAACCTTCAGCACTCTGCCGGACGCATTCAAAGGTGAAACGTGGCAGCTTTGAAATAAAGTTATTACCGAGGCAGGCGTTTCAACGCTTAAGAGTAAAAATTAATAATCGAGCCCGTCACTTTGGGAGAGGGAAAAGAAGAAAAGAAAAGGGAGAAAATTAGACATGAAAGACAGCCACAGGTTAGGCCATGGCGAAAACCGTTTCATTTGGCCCATCGTCTCATCTCCAACTTGAAAGCAGGCCTCTTTTGTTCTTTTTCACCTCACCCAGCCCTCCACCCCAGCCACACGCCCACCTCTTCTTTTCTTTTTTTCTCTTTTCACTCACCCTTTACACAATTACAACACTGATATTCTTCTGATGGCCTTCCAACATTACGTGGATTTCCAAATGCCCTGCAGGGCACAGAAATGGATGCTACATGTGTATAACTCCACAGGGGACTTCTTTAATTGCACATGGATATATTTAATGATTGGTTGCCAGAGATAGCTTCCCTCAATTTTACCGTTAAAAGAAGATAAATGGAGGACAGAAGCAATCATGAAATCAACAAGGAATTCACTTATGGAGTGGGTAATTTCTCTCCTCCTTGTGCACCCTCTCTCTCTGCATGCCACTCTCATCCAGAATGGACTTTATTTTTAGAGTACGAGGGGCATTTTCTGGACTCCAGTAATCAATAAATAACAACCCCTTCACTCTGCCACTCTTGTTTTAACCCACATAATTCCTAATGCAGTGGAGCAGTATCTCTGTAACAGAACAGCATGACCTCTTGCACAATTCAGGGAATGCCCACATACATTTATTATTAATACAGATCCATTTTTACCTCTCTGGAGACTTATAATTGCTATTTTGAAAGTGGGAAAAGAGTGTTGAAGAGATTTAGCACTGTTTAGGACAAAGTTGCCCTACCCAGAAAAGGGAAAGTTCATTGTTGAAAGATTATTTTTTGGGCTTTAAAGCATTTATTGCCGACAGGACAATCATAGTGTGAAACAGGGACAGAGAGGGGATGACATGCAGTCAAGGGCCAAGGTTAGAATTGAACCCACAGCTGCTGTGGCAAGGACATTGCCTTTGGGGCACAGTGATGCTTGAGAGGTTAAATCATCAGTCCGTTGGTTTGCCACTTTGTTGCTGATTACATTACTTAGCAGCTCATGGATGGAATGCCATGAAATGTCGTACAGATGGACATGATCCCCAGAGGATGAATCCTATTGAGTTTGGTCATCTCTTGACCTTCCCCCGAGCACCACCATGAGGTTGACATTTTTGTTTTGAGTGAAAGGTGGATTACCATGAGTTTTGAAGCCAGTATTCACGTTTCCCAGAGGGTGACACCTCTAGACATGTTAATTTGCAAATCATAGCAAGTAAAACTTTTCAGTTATCCAGTGAAGTATTGTGACATATCAGCTCATTCTTATTCTGAAGTCATCAAATACCGCCACTATGACAGTGCTTTTGGTGTAAGGTATCGATGACGAAAGCCCTTTGCATCTGCTGGACATCGTCAGGTGAGAACGTGAATGGACAAAACCTTTCGCGGTGATACTATACACCAGCAGCTGGCCAGATGGAACCTGTCGAGTGTGCGTGATTCGCGGCAAGATGACGTCAGGCTGAAATACTGCAGGTAAAGACGTCATAGGAAGCGTGAGGGCACTTATAGGGCAGATGGGAGGGACCATGGATGGGTCCACCAACCCTAGAATTTTTTAATGCAAATGACATTTTTTGCCACACCTTACTGTGTGCCTCCTTCCCCTAATCCAAACCATCCGTGACAGCATGTTCATTTGCAGCACTGTGGCTCAGTGGTTAGCACTGTTGCTACACAGCAAAAAGGTCCTGGGTTTGATTTCCAGCTGTCCCAGGTCCTTTCTGTTTGGAGTTGCATGTTCTCTTGTCTGCATGGGTTTCCTCTAGGTTCTCCGGTTCCCCCATCATCAAAAATATGTACTTTAGTTTTAATTTTCCTGTCAATGCTCCTAACCCAGGCTCTTGCTGCATATCTGGAGATTGTCCCCAAGCACTGCACGCAGCTGCTCACTGCTCTGTAGGGGATGGAGGTCAGAGGTCAAATTTTGCTGTACAAGTGACAACAAAGAATTCTCCTTCTTCTTCATGACATCCCTGGGTTGGTTGCCATGTGCTGTTGTTGCTTAAGCATAACCACATGTAGCATCACATGCTGACATCACAGTAGTGGCATCCCAGGATGTAAACAACAGACGTAGAAGGATATGTAGAGTGTAGTATGTAGACACAGAAGTCTACTGCCAAGCGGCAACATGTGATGACTTGTGATGAGAACGAGATGGATTCACTCTTGTTTGCTTAATTTCTGTAGGTTTTAGTTCATTGTCTGCAGTCTTTGTAGCTTCCTTTTAGATGCATGCTGCTTATGGTGCTTTTTAAAAAGTCCCGACATCGCCTATGTACAGTCCTACGGAATGTTAAAAAATATTCTAGGAAAATCTTGCTTAATACACCTTTTAACCAGTTGATATTGCATCTTCCATCTTATATTACATTGTTACCAGTAGCGTTTCAACCTGATGCCATTTTGTAGCGTATCATGTAGATACGTCAGCTTCCATCTGCATATCAGGCTGCAGCCAAGGATGCCATCCGGATGAATATAATAAGGGGTTTGTGGGACCCATGCACCTCCCCTCCCACCTAAGTGCCCTTGTGCTCCTAAAACGTCATTACTGGCAGGGTTACAACCTGAATCCATCCTGACAGGTTTCGTTTGCACACAACAGGTGCCTTTTGGTACTGAACTCTTATGCCAAAAGCACTGACAGAGCAGACCTATTTGAGGAGTTTGGAATGAGAACAGCCTGGATGTTACCATGCTTATAACGGCATAAAATCAGAAAACTCTGTTTTGAAAGAAAGTGAAATTACCTTTCTTATTCTTTACTTTTTGAAGGAAAGATTTCCTCTTTGAAAGAAGAAAAACTACTAACTTGCAGCGTAACAGATACATTATGAAGCAGAGTTGTAGGTAAAATAATAAGATACTGCTGACACGAGTAAAGAATAACATCCCTAATTTTTGAGTAACAAGCTCAAAGCTGTTTGAAAGCGTTTTACAGTTAGCTCTGAGCTCCCCTCGTTTCCTTTTCATTATCTTTCCCTTGCCATGCATTTTTCACTCTTCCATCTTTCAGTCTGTTCATATTATTTGCTCTCAGTCTCTCTCTCTCTCTCACACACACACACACACACACACACACACACACACACACATACAAACTGCCAAAAAAGCAGGTCTACCCACTTTGTCCATCTGCAGGATGTTTAGGATTCACTGGTATTCTCTCCTCTCTCTCTTTCTCTCTCTCTCTCTCAGCCTTTATCTGTGCTATTTTCAGAGGGAGAGCAGTAAGTGAAGTATTGTGAGAGGTGATACAAAAGCTTCCTTCTCTAGGGAGGAGAGGTAGTGAGAGGCAGAGGAGAGAGTTTGTAAAATATGCCACTGACTATTCATTTCCCCCCTCTCTCCAGTTCTCTCTGACTCTTTCCAGGCTCGGGGAAAGGCCACTCGGATGCTTGGACACAAAGAATTTTCACTGTAATGAATAATGCAGGTAGTCCACAATTCCTCCAACTCTCCTTTTTTTTTGCTTTCAGACCATTCGAAACGCCAGATCTACTCCAGCACATAAGCCGTGAGTAACAAATGTGACACATTATCATAAACACTTCTGTTTTGCTACTGTCCTTTACAACATCGCAATAACTCAGTGGAGATCAAACTGAGAGGCGTGTGTGAATGCGTTCATTTTTCCTGCTCTAAGCATCCAACGCCATTTTGCCGGGGAAATGCTTTTGTGCTCAAACAGTGATACATTGCACATTGTTGTTTGATTTGCATGATGCCCAATATCAGACTATTATGACTGGTTTGAAATTGCAATATAAATGGGTCATATGTCGCCCCCTCCCTTCTATGATGATGTATTAAAACTAATCCGACACTTGTGGCATACATCAGTATGTGTAAGTGGTGGAAGATAAAAATAATATACTTGACTTTATGCAATATTGTTTCTTTATTATCACCTGTCTGCCCACATTGCTGCATTTTGGGTCTCTTTTCTTATCATAGGAGGGTATCAAAACTGTAGTGAAAATTGGCAAGACAAGACAGCTTTATTTGTACCGAGCAAAAATATATCAAGCATACTGAAAGATAGAGACTTACAATAAAAGAGATAGGTAAAAGGAAGGTAAAATTAATTACTAATGGATGTACAATTATATTTTAAAAAATGCCATGAAAAACTGCAAATGTGCAGACAAGAGGTGCAAAGATAAAAAGATTACTGATTTAAAATTAATTTTAACCCTCTGAGACCCCCTTATTATAACAGTTCACTTTTCTATATCTTTGTTTTTTACTTGATAATTGTCATTTTTTACACTATCATCAAGATTCCACATCCAAAAGAATCAGCATAACCTTAGGTAATTTTACATGTTATTTAATAAAAAATTAAAACTAATAAATACCACATACTATAATAAAGAATATTTGTCCATAACACTAAAATAATGAAAAAAAAATGAAAATTGAAACTTGAATTTTGCTGAGATATGGCACTCTAAAGATGACATGGTATTTTGCATCACAGGCAATCTGATGGGTCTCATAAAGTTAAAAATAAGTTTGCAGTCACTACTGGGTAGAGTAGGCAATAGTCTATAAAAACGGAAAATTGGTAAGTGTCCGTATCCTGCGAGCACAGTACTGTATTGCTCAACAGTGGGGATAAACTGAAGCACCAACTGTTAATCAATGGCTTAATAGCCTCTCAAGCTGCCTGGCCATGAAAGATAGTGATGTATGCTGTTAAAAGCCACCTGCAGACACTGAATACACTACCTGGATACCAAGTTGCATAAAGGAATCTGTGCTTTCTGACAAAGAAATCTAACTTATACGTGACAGAATGATGAACTAATGAACTTTTCTTTTTGTTTTTGATTGTTTTGTTTTCCTTCCTTAAAATACAGTGCATTGGTATTTACAGCAGCAGGACAGTGTATTTGGTATTGACTCTTTACCATGTGGCCATGTGGCCATGTTCATAGGAGTGAATACTGGTTTCATATATATATATGTGTGTGTGTGTGTGTGTGTGTGTGTGTGTAATATAGTGAAATTAGTGAAAAGAATTCTCCTCCACCATCTTCTTGCTTGTTGATGTGTAAAACTGACTTTGCCCTATAGTGTCTATTGGCTGTACATGTGTCAACATAATGGATGCATGGAAGTATGAGGGCATTGATGTTTACAATGTTTGAAATGGATGTATCTATTTTCGTATGTAAAGGGAGCATAAATGGGCCTTAAGGGTCCTATCTCATAACTGGGGCAAAGTGGCACACAGAACAGTGCATCTCTCATTGCTGCTTTTAGGCTAGCACCCAAGTATTGTATGTAACACAGATACTTGCGCCCATGGATGTTTAGGTCTTCAAATGAAATGTGGTCAGGCGTTTGTTGGCGTATTACATTTTTAGGTAGCAGAATGTGATTGCTCTTTTGACCAACATAACCCTTGTCTAAGGTCACAATACAGTGTTTTCCTGCTTTTTTAAGGGTGCATTATTGAGATAGGAGGATGCACCTACATAGGCAAGTTCACAACATCTGTGTACTCTCTGCTTGTTACACTTGGACGTGTAAATTGTTAGCAGGTGGATGACTCATCATTTATGAGGAAAATAATGACATTCAGTAAAAAGTGAATATAGCAGAGATTAGAGCAGAGCTGCAGAGCTGCTGCCCAACTCAAAAGAGGTGCTGTGCACATTTACACATGAGGAGCACTGTATCTTCATCGATTATTCATCAGTGCAGTGCCCTCTGTCAAATTTATAACACATTTTTTAGTTTTGATGCAATTTGCCACATCTGCCATTTAAATTGGAGTGTGCCAAATGCACCTGGCTAAAGGGAATGGAAGATAACAGGATACACTAATTAATGGACTAAGTACAATCCCTTTGCCCCATACATTGCCGCCATACTGTTCACCAGATTAGGCGCCATTTAAGGAAAATAGAAATGAACATACTCTAGATCAGGGACCACCAACTGGCGGACCACATTCTGGATCCGAACCAAAACGTCATCCTAACTGGACCTGTGTGAAACGGGGTGTGTATGAACCCCCCTTGAGGTGTTGGAAGGCGTCATCAGCTTCAGGAGACCAGCGGAATCGAACTTTGGAGGAGGTAAGTGCTGTGAGGGGGGCTGCCACCGTGCTGTACCCCCGGATGAATCTTCTGTAGAAGTTGGCGAACCCGAGGAATCGTTGCAGCTGTTTGTGGAAATCTGGAACAGGCCATGAGGTAACGGAGACCTTAGCAGGATCCATCTCCATACTATTGTGACCGATGATGTAACCAAGGAAGGCGACAGAGGATGCGTGGAAGTCACATTTCTCTGCCTTTACAAACAGGGAGTTCTTGAGGAGGAGCTGCAGAACAGTCTGCACATGATGGACGTGTTCTTGTCTGGACCGGGAAAATATCAGAATGTCGTCCAGATAGACAAACACAAACTTGTTAAGATAGTCTCTGAGAACGTCGGGACTGGAAGACTGCAGGAGCATTGGTGAGCCCGAAAGGCATCACTAAATACTCATAGTGTCCAGCGGGGGTATTGAAGGTCGTTTTCCACTCATCCCCCTCACGGATGCGGACCAAGTGGTAGGCGTTACACAGATCGAGTTTTGTGAAGATGGTTGCCCCCTGTAGTAACTCAAATGCTGACGCTATGAGAGGGAGGGGGTAATGATTCTTCACAGTGATCTCATTTAACCCCCTATAGTCAATGCAGGGCCGCAGGGAACTGTCCTTCTTCCCCACAAAGAAGAACCCGGCCCCGGCAGGAGATGAGGATGGTCGGATGATACCGCTAGCCAGAGAGTCTCTGATGTAGGTGTCCATGGCCTCTCTCTCTGGTGCGGAGAGAGAGTAAAGCTGACCCTTAGGAGGAGCCGCTCCAGGAAGAAGGTCAATGGCACAATCGTAGGAGCGGTGGGGCGGCAGGGAGGCTCGGGTCCGTTGGAAGTGCTGTGGCGGGTGGAGAGCCCCGCTGGTGACTAGGAGGCCGGTGAGAACCTCACTCCCGGCGCTGCTCCTTCTTCCTCGCCTGAATCCGCCTGTCCAGTCTCGTGGTCAGTTCAATGAGACCGTCAAGCGAATGGGGGAGGTCTAACAAAACCAATTCGTCTTTGATGTATGGTGCTAGCCCATTGAGATAGGCGTCGCACTGGGCTGCAGAATTCCAGTCACTCTGACGAGCCTGTGTTCTAAAGTCAATAGCGAAGTCAGCGACGGTCCGACCTCCCTGTCGCTGATTCAACAGTCCCCCGGTGGCGTCAGGACCCAAAGGCACGGGACCGAACACCTTCCGTAGTTCATCAGCAAAGGCTTGAAACGAGACACAGGCTGGTGTACCTCTTTCCCACTCTGCCGTTCCCCACAAACGTGCTCGGCCCGTGAGATGATTAATGGCGAAGGCCACCTTGGCTCCCTCGGTGGCGAACATGTGTGGCTGCAGAGCAAACAGGATGGAGCAGTTGGTCAAATATGGATTGCAGCCCTCTGGATCTCCAGCGTAGCATTCGGGTGCCCCAACTCGGGGTTCTGGAGCGGAACTGGGAGATGGCACCGGATTGGAAGCCGGCTGAACAGAACTCGTACCAGGAACAGCGTGCTGAGTTAACGTGGTTGCCATCTGGCCATCTGTTGAACCTGGTTCGCCAGCAGGGTTAGTGCTCGCTCCAACGCCGAAGCAGAATGACGAGCCTCCGCCGCATTGGAGGAGAGCTGAGCCTCGTGCTGCTGGAGCATTCCCTCAACACGGGCTAAACGAGACTGGAGAGTGTTGGAGTCTGCTGGGTCCATGTCTGGCCAGATTGTACTGAAACGGGGTGTGTATGAACCCAGATGCAGTACGCCAAAACTCAAGTTGAGTTGGTAATAACTTTTATTTATACCAACACAAATGAAAATCAGCTCACAGATATTCAGTTCGTTCTTCAGGTGATCAGCCCAAACAATGTCTCTGGGAATCCCACGAAGTGAAGACACGAAGCAGGAACCTACTGTGGCTGGAGAGCAGGAAACCCTGTAGCTCGACGAGCCGACAACGCGATGTGGGAATGTTGTGAGATTATGCTGAATGTCGTGGTCGGGGACAGGCAGAGGATCCGTGGCAGGAATACAGTCGAAATAATCACGGTACCCGTTAAGGGGCAGGCAGGAGGATCGTCGTGAGTCGGCGGTGAGGTCTTTGCCAGAGGAGCCGATCAGATTTCCGGGCAGCCGGTCGGAACCGCGTGATCGGGGACAGAAGGCAGGTAGGCACACAGGGAAGCAGACGAAAAGAGCTGGTTGAGAACAGGCAGAGTCGGCAACAGGAAATCAGGCAGAGAAACGCTGGAGAGTCATGCATAATCGCAGAGGAACAATCTGACAGTGAGTGAACGTGTTGGTGTGTCTTAAATACTGGACTGATTGATGATGAGCTGCAGCTGTGGGAGAGCAGGCTGCAGCAGTGGGCGTGGCTGGCAGGTAGAGCAGAGCAGAGTGAGGTGAGAGGAAAAATACTGGCAGTGAAGGGGAGGAGGAGAATGCAGGAACCATGACACTGTGGCCAAGTTGTAATACAACATAAGAACGATACTAGAATTATTTAGAAACACCAGGACGCATCGCTCCATGTCTCATCCAGCAGCTCATGCTGAACTCTCATTATTATTACCAGAGGCAGATGTAATGTTTTGGGGGCCTGAGGCCACAGGCACATTGCCTTGATTTCATCCTTTCTCTAATTGGGAATGTTGGCAAGCTGATGGCAGCTATAGGAGAAGTAGGCCTACTAAAAAGTTTGTGTTTTATAGCACCTGTTGGGACCTTTGCTGGGAGGAAATTTAGCAACTGGACCCCTTTGAATTTTAGTTGAATACCCCTACTCTAGATGCACTTCTGCAATTCACTTTATAGTGTGAGCTATCGATCATTTAAATTTGGCCCGGTGCCTTTGGAAAATACCCACTTGCTTTTTTTCTGAACCAGTGAGTGTGTGAGTGAGCAAGCGACACCATTGGTCAGTCAAGTGTGGAAGTTTTTCCATTTGCCATTGCTCTTCCAAAATGAAAAGGCGTGACAGTGTTTTTCACCCGGTCCTATCTTTGACCCGACAATCAAATACCAACACTTATGTGGTTGTTGCAGTACAATCCAGTATTTGTATTATGTTGACGCAGTTTGTTTACATTACCACTGACTGTTCCTTTTAACAATTTGGCATATTGACCAAATGCAGTCCAGCCATATATTAGGTTTTAACCTTGTCTTGTTTTCCACAAGACTACTTAATGCTCTTACTAGCTTCAGCTTCAATGTATTTGCTTTGAACAAAGGCTGAAGACTTTGCCCCCTGTATTTCTCTACAGATTTAGGCTTGGAAGGGATCACCTCAAAAGGGACGGGAAAAATAACCAGCAACCAGTAACTCAACAAACATGGTCGCTATTTTCTTTAGACGAACTATCCTTTGGGAATGTACCATAATGAGAGAAGGGGCTGTCAGGAGAATATAGGTTTTCCACTGGCCAAATATCCCACTACCATGGCTACTGTATGTAATGGGAAAGGTTACAATTGGCATTTATTCCCTGGGTAAGTGACTGCAGTAGTAACGGATATCTATTGGTTCCAGCTCTGGTTGGCTTTGAAATATAACAAAAACCTGGTCTAAAGTCAGAATGATGCAGTATTTTCCAGCTGTTTAAAGAGTGCATTATTCAGATAGTGCTAATTTTAGCCCCTTCGCTGGCGTAATGTGCTGACGGTGTGCCACAAAATACCGTTTGTCTCTGTCCATGTAGCACTGAAACATTATTCAAAAAAGGCACAGAGGTAAAGAGAAGGACAAAATGACTAAGAGATATATTTAAAAAAAGACTTAACCACATAGTATTTTCACTGGCCTCCATGCTGCTTTCTGCTGTTTACTTACCTGTTTTTCAGCCCCTCCCTGACTTTCAATATATGACAGTAAAAATACCAAAAAAAAGAAAGAAAGGCATAGTCGTCTGCAGTCTACTGGCAATGGAAAAGCAGTCTATTCTTCTTACAACAGAAAGCTAAGGCTTCTATCTTCTCAGTCAACACTTCACTATAATCATGGCAGAATTTCCTCTGTTATTTCCCCGTGGACAGCTGCAGGATATGGATATCATTGTTTGCATAATACTGTATTTATCAATCTAAAATGAAAACCATAATAGCTCGTACATTTATTCTTTATTCAGTAGAAAGCTGACGTTTCTATTGTCTCGTTTTATCATTTTGTATGATGGTAATGACATCATTGCACCTTACACCTTTGCACTCTGCTCTAAAAATGAGAAAAATTAGCTAATAATGAGCATTTCTAACTAATGTACATTACTTATGGAGTGTCAAGAAATATTTTGTTTATATTTCTAAATTTAAAAATCTTTTGAATCAATACTTTAATTTTGTAAAAATCTGGTAAAAAGAACAACAAAAAACCCATTTCATTAATCTCATTAAGCAAAAATATCCATGTAGACATTGATGGATTACTTCTATTGCAGAGTTCAAAGGGTTAAAAACCTGCATACATGCAATAATTTTGGGGTAAAAGGGTATATGAACAAAAGGCTCATTACACAGAGTCTGAGAGTGGTCTGTTCAACATGTCACTGAGGTTTTGCAATTGATGGTCTGTCATTGATTTTGTTTAAGCGAACTTTAAAGCACTTGAAACTGCCTCTCCTCTGAATGAATCAACAATGTGATATGGATTCAGCAGTATTTGGTTCTCTGACATTTCTATAACTCAGTTATAGCTAATAGTACAGCTTATTTCCATACCTTTCTGCACCCCCGCATCCACATGCAGCAATTTGTGAGTCTGAAATGTCAACACTGCTGTTTCTTAGTTGTGTCATAGATGGCTTTGTCTGTGACCGTGTTTTTGTCTGTGTGTGTCAGCATGTGTGTACACATATGCAGCTGCCGGCAGTGCATCTGCTTGACTGCTCCATTCGATTGCTCATTCCAACAGCACTCTGGAAAATGTTAATGGAGGGCAGTTAACATCAGATACAGTTCACCACCACCATCTGTACTCGACCCACCATCACCCTGATGGAAAGATGGGTAAAGAAGATAGAGAGAAATTTACAAAGTAGGGTTACAGACAAAGAAAGTGGAAAAGAACCCCCTGTACTGCACTGTATTGATTCAAACTGATAAATTGCATCCTGGGTTTATACTTATATGTGTGTGTGTTTGTGCGTGCGCGCGCGCCTGTGTGTGTGTGTGTGTGTGTGTGTGTGTGTGCACGCATGTGTGTGCACGTGCGCCTCATGGCTTTGTGACTGAAGTGTGCACTGGTGTGAAAAGAATTTACATGTCTGTGTGAAGAAGGTGTGAAGCAGACAGACAGTCATGTACATCTTGTCCAATGGCCCGTCTACCACTTGGCTACTGTTGCTCTGTCACGGTTATCTCTCTGTCACACACACACACACACACACACACACACACACACACACACACACACACACACACACACACACATTGCTCGCGCTGTTGCTTCCCTGACCCGAGATTGCTGTGTGCTGCTGCTCACATCCAGAGGAGCATTGGGCCGTACACACACACACACACACACACACAAAAAAAAAACGCACACACAATGATTTATGGCCTCCAATACAGTCAATAAGAGCCAGGGCCAAGATGAAGGACTTGCAAGCAGGACACACACCCACACACACACACACACACACACACTGTTGTCCATTAGCTAAGTGTACTGGAGTAAGCTACTCACCACATTGGCTCTCTTTATTACATTCCTGTTTAATGCCACTGTTGCCTCTGTTGCCTCATGTGAAAAATTAAAGGTGTTATAACCAGTGTACAGCATATAAACTGATATGTATGTGATTGCCATGAAACCATCATTGTGAGTAGTACCCAATGGTGGTTGTATATTCTATGTATTTTAACATTTAGAAATCATACTTTAAAAACATAATACCAAAAGTAATCATCAATTTTCTGACATTTGCTTTGTTTGCTAATGCATGACCGCATGACTTTTTTGTAAGTAAAGAAAGAAAAAAAAACAGATGGGGTTAGGTGAGGCCGACTATGACAGGAATCATAGTGCCAATTGGTCATATTATATTCATGTTAGATTTGTTCTTTATCAGTGTGGTATGATTGTGCAGTGGTTACCACTATTGCAGGGGGGATGCCTTCTCTGTGGAGTTTGCATGCAGTTCACTTTTACCTTTCGTTCTCCAGCCTTCTCCCACAATCCAAAGACATGACGGTTGTGATGGTTTGCCTTTTTAAATGGTTGTCTGTCTCTATGTGTCAGCGCTGTGGTAGTCGAGTCTCTTCTGCCCAGTGTCATCTGGGATAGGCTCCAGCGCCCCCACAACCTTGATAAGCAGTTATGCATGATAAATGAATAAATATCCATCAGCGGAAAAGAAAAAACAGTATGTACATTCATGTTACTACACTAATCACGTAATGGTCAAGGGGTCGGTCCACCACTTTGGTTCACATTCTGTACATCATCATGCGCAGTTTAGTGGAGCTACAGTTGTAGGTCGATTAGGCCATTTAATTGGACTAATGTCCTTGTTCCAGTATACAAGCTCCGGGGGAGAATTCACAGAGGTATGTCTTCTCCACAGTAGGCGGCGATATGCCCCTCATTCAGTTAGTTGCTATTTGACCTTCCTCTGGTTGACCTATTACGTCACAAACCAAACAAGTAAGCAAGCAGCAGTATGTATAGGTTGTATGTCGAATGGCGACAACTTGAGTAACTTTTCCACACTGTACATTTTATGCAGATTCTACCCTTTAATTTTTTTTTTTTACCTTTGTCTTGTTTTGTTTTCTTCCATTCTTCTTATTGGTATGTTTTCCTGGCTTTCTTCTCCAAATTCTGGGTCAAAGCCTGTGGACTATGGGGCATGCACACAATGCCTAGGCCAGTTTAAATGTATACATGAAAGATTTAATTGAACCCCAACAGCATTATCTAGGTATGTGTAGGTCTGTTTTTCAGTGCACTTGTCTCCTTTTCCATTTTGTCTCTCTTCTTGCCTTGTATCCCTTTCTCCTCCCACCTCTCCTCTCTGACTTTTGTTTGCCTAATAAACACAGCAGTATCTCTTGGCTTGGAGATAAAATCAACTCTTTTTCTAGAGCGACACAAGCTGTGCTTTCACATAAAACAACGGTCAATTAGACTTAAGATGCTGAGCCTCTGCCTGGGCTATAAAACATGGATAACAATGAGCAAACTGAAAACAAGAAGCAAAGACACTTAAATTCCTCATACAGACTTGTTGGACTTGATTTAGGGTGATGGTTGAGAACTTTACAGTGTTTTCTTAGTTTTCATTGGGGTGGTTGCTTGTTCAAATGGCTTCCATAGTAACTGGCTTGTTTACTGAGCCTTTAGAGGAAGGTCTTGTTTTTGACTTTTGCTGTAAGTTAAGTGCAAGCTGATGGAATTTGGAGTTGGAGCTAAGTCAATATTGGTCACAATCTAGTGAGCTATAGCAATGCTGTTCAGCCTCAGAACAAGGACCTGATGGGTTGCCAGTTACAAGCTTGTAAGATGGCTCCATGGATGGTAATGTTAGTGTGTGAATTATCTCACCAACTGAACAATACATTGAAATGAAATGATTTTTTTGTGAATGAATCCTACTAAATCTGGCCTCTTGTTCTATATTTTCTTTTTTTTTTGTCCTCTTAAAACCATACTGATGAGCCAGACTGAAAGATGGACTTTTGGCCTCATGCACCAATATCTACCAGAATTGTTCTTAAATTTGTTCTTGAGAAAGGTCCTAAGAAGAGTCTATGTCGGATTTGATGACATGACCTGAAATGGCACAATTATTTGCACTTGTGTTCTTATAATTGTACAATACAATACAAAGGAATCAAGCCAACAAGCTCAGGTTTCAAAGGGTCAAATAGCCAAGCTGGTATCAAAAGTGACCGCAATTTTTTTAATTCACTTGCCCCAGATTTTAAAATGGCATCAAACATAACTACAAACTAAAACTAAATACGTACAAATGTATTGTAATTACAATTTTCCGCATGCCAGTTGATCCTAATTAGCATAGGTAAATGCCCCATAAGTACCCATAAAAGGGCAAAAGAATGCAGGCCCACTTGCACCCACAAACTCTGAAAGAAAAAAATTGAGAAAATTAAATCAAGAATGCCAAACCAAAAGTACAAGAATGGATTGCAAGTACCAGGGTGGAGCACCAGACTAAACATTAAAAAGAAAAAAATCCTCTATTTTGAAGTGGAGTTTCTTCAAAATTTGGTAGCACCAGGATTGCAAACAAAAGAGATATCGGGATGTTAAAAAGTCCCGCTAATCAACCACCCAAACCACAAGCAACAAACTATTTGCATAACAATAGTACAATTCTTAGGACTGAGGACAGAGACAAGAATAACAATGCTCTCATAGGCGTGCATGCGTGTGTGTGTGTGTGTGTTTGTGTGTGTGCTTGGAGAGAGACAAAGAGAAGGTGAAGGTGGACTCACGGCATTTTTCTGTATGTGTAATTAATAACTTTTCTGCAGTCTTTATCCCACAAAAATAAAGATACAGAAACATTCAACCATTCGTCCCCCAGCTAAGAAGAAACTGTTTTCATGAAAAATATTGGCAAATTGAAATCAAAATCCCTGTTTCCATCCCTACCACCCTTCCAACCCACCCACATGATTACAGGTTACAGAATACATTCAGATGAAGGATGGAAACATAACTTGATCAAGTAATTGTACAACTATTCAGACAACAGCAAAAGGCGTGGGGGAGTGATCTCTGCTTAAATACAACATTAATAGGTAATGTATACTTAATTGTTTGTGTAGAGCTTAGTTTAAAACATGTTTTAAAGAAACTTGTTTAAAAACATGTTTTTTTTAATAAAATAATCAAATTACTAATTAAAAAGTAAATTAAAGTTAAATTACCTTTACATAATTCTTATACAACTAACACTGAATTATTCTACATAAAATGTCAAAATAAAGGTAAGAGTGCACTAGATTTTTTATGGACTCTGTTGTAACACAGGAACAAATCCTATATAAATATATATATTTATATGTATATATACTATTATTATGTCAACGCAACTCATTAAAATTATGTTAAAAGGTTTGTCAATAAATTAGAATTTTTAACCTGCAACCATGCATTTATTTAGGCGCTGGTGATAGATCCCCTCATGTAAATGTAACATACCAACATATAATGCCAATATTTATTCTGGTGATTAGGTTGCGTTCTTATTGAATTTGGGCAATTTTTTAGCCTTGTTGACTTATTTTTATTGACATCACATGTGACAGTGTCTGCCCTCACCTTAGGGTAATGTTGTTAGCGCTGTAATGTGATTGATTACACACAAGATTCTCATGTGACACAATAAGAAATAGTCAGCAGAGACATATTGGGCCTAGTGTCTGTGTGTGTGTGTGTGTGTGTGTGTGTGTGTGTGTGTGTGTATGTGTGTGTGTGTGTCTGTCTGTGTCTGTGTGTCTTTGTGTACAAGCCAGGCCACTAGTGAATCTAAAGAGGACTTTGTCAGAGTGTACCGCAGAGTGGATCAGGTTCTCCTTCTCTTAATCCGGATGGTGATGACTTGTCATGAGCAGCCTGACCTGCAGCTTACCCCCCTCCCAATCACACCGGCTTAACTGGAGAGGCTGAAGGGAAAGATGAAGCCTGAATGTTGCCGGGTAACTCAGGCAGTCTGACAGATCCACATACAGCAAGTCTCCAGCTTCTCATTCTGCAGGTCAGCTCTGCTCATTGCTTTTTCCTAATGCTCTTTTACTCAGCTGCATGTGGAACTTATTCCATGACTTCAGTTATGGGTTGTGCAAGAGAGACTACCTCAGCATGAGAACATCATAATGAGAGTATCAAATTAAAATGAGCTAAGTGATTTAATGCATTTCTTCAAGTGTCCTGCACCACATGGTGCCCAGCATGCATAGGCTTTAAAAACACTTAACAACATCATCATGTAACACTTTTCTTATAGAGTGCAGTTCAGACATTTTATAAAAGATGCACTTTATGTTAGAGAAATGTGTGATAGTTGAAGACACAGAGTACCTTTGGGGTTTGATAGGATTTCTTCTCTCTTTTTTTCCAAAACAAATTTGGTATAGAAACCACGACACGAGAAACACATGACTAAAAATCCGAGATATGTAATAACTCTGTGGAAGCTGAGCTGCACATTTTCAGATGGCGGTCCATTTGCAAAACGATTAAGTTAATGAGAAAAAAAAGTCTTAAAAAGATCATCCTGGCATTGTTGTAACAAAATCAACCAGATTTTCCAGAGTCTAGTTTTTCGGGAGAGGGGCCAGCACTCTGTTCATATTGTTGCACAACGGAAACCCACCAATGTATGATGATGTAAGAGACAGAGAGTGATGCCTCCTGTATGTCAAAAATAATCTTTGCTTGCCTCCTGTACCTCAAAAACAATTTCTGTTTCAATACAGTTTGCAGAGAGCACATCAAACAACCACAACTTTCATTTTAATATGAATAACTAGACTTGAATTTCTAGATCTTGTAATCTTCTTCCACTCGTATTGTCCTAACTGTTGTCTACATTGCTATTTGCTGATGAAAAAGAATGAGAAGAGCTGAAAGGTTTGATAAGACATTTGATGGCATCTGAGCTTATTGAACCGGGGTCTACTGCCAAAAAGAAACCTGCTCCAAAATAGAACCAGCTATTGGAACTCATGCAGTATATCAAATCGATTCGCATTTTAAAAGTATTATAGGAATAATAAGGTTGCATGATAATATCAGCATGTCATCAGTATTGACGGACATTGGCTTAAAAATGAAATATCGGAATCCGACAATATGCTGATTTCTGCTAACTTCACAATTTGATTTATGTTTTCTATTAACAAAGTGAACATATACGTTAATAAGTTGATTTTTAATTTAATTAAATTTTAATTTAATTTTAATTTTGCACAAAAATGAATACTAAATAAATGTAAATGCCAAGTATTTTATGTCTCTATTTGCTGGTGGGCCATCACATAAAGAGTATGCATAACTTAATGTTAATTCCACTACATATGAAACTTGATGAACACTAAAATTGAGTTGGGAAGGATATATCCATCTGCATGGGTTATCAGCCAAATTAGATGTTATATACTGACATATCTGATAACTGCTCGAAAAAAAAAAAGTAAATCCAATATTGTGCATCCCTAAAGCACACATACATCAAAACTACCATTTCTACTACTTCTTGTGCTAAGGCTGAAGTGTTTTTTCTCTTTGGGAGAGTGGAAGGTAGTGGGAAAGTTGTCCTAAGGGCAGTTTTAGATGTAAGGTCATGAGTGTCTAAAATTAAAAAGGTCCATCTTCCAGGAAGTGCAGTCCAATTTTGGCTTACGTCATCATATTCTATGAAAAGAACAAAACCCACAATGTGTTAGTCCGTTTCAGTGCTGTCTCACCTCCCTATCGTGTCTGTGAAACTCTATCCCAACACCATAGGTTTCTACTGAAGACATACATTTCTGAAACTCACAGAGGCTTGGACAAAGGAAAGCAAGTTACAATTTAATTGTATACTTCTCCACTAGTTTTCTCTCTTTCACACACACACACACACACACAATGACTATTAGCTGGCACTCTTGACTAGAGTTTGATTCCGATTCTCAAACTGTCTTGGAGGCGTAGATAATGTATCAGGTCAAGCAAAATGACCTGGGAGAAAGTAACCTTTGCCTTGGCTGGGTTAATGGTGAATATGAAAGTTAAAAAAAAACAGCTTGTGATTTCCCTTGGGATGAATGAAGTATTCTGATTCTGATTCTGATTCTGAAATACCTCAATTAGTATTAGTAACAATTCTACTTTTGAACATGTTGAGATGTAGGTTTTTGTTACCATTTAAATACAAGACCCACTTGGCTTCATAATATCAGCTATCTCTGTCTTACTGCTTGCTTTTATCAGTGTACGTCAATGATCAGACTGGGCTAGGCTATATCACGATACACGATACACAATACACGATACACAATACACAATGCGATACAATACGATACGATATGATGCGATATGATACAATGCACAATACAAAATTATTAAATGAACTATAGTTACAAATAAAGTAGCTACTGCCATAAAATAAAGTTATAACTACTGTTATAAAAAAGTTAAATAAAATACTGTTATGATGTTAAGTTAAGTTAAGTATAAAGTAGTGTTATAGTGAAGTTAAATAAAGTATTGTTATAATTAAATAAATCAAAGCGGAGCCCATGGTGCTTTTTCTAGCTCATCTTGGGCTAGAAGTGTTGATGCTTTTGCTGTAGTCTTGAAGCTTTCAGTCAACAGTTGGATGTTAGCAGGGCCTAATTTAAGCAGGATGTTCCAGCATCTCCCTTGTTGGGACTGGAATCTATTTGGATCTGACACCTCCTGTGTCACTATGAAAATACGCAAATACATTTTTGTCTAATATTTAATGTTATCTGTTTAGTTAGTCTTTATTTCTCACTGAAGTCGCCCAAAAATCCCTGCATTTTAAATCAGATTTAATGAGAGTGACAGAGAGAGAGAGAGAGGTCACTTCAGGTCACGCAGTGCGCAGAGTTTGGGAATTTTGTGCTTGTCACTTGAGCTGATGTTGTGATTTGAAACTGGGGTTTGAATTAAGATAGCCTGCCCTCAGCGGCAAGGAGGTATAATAGCAAAAAGACAATGAAGTCTGTTGAATTTCCTCAAACTAGCCAACCAGTCAGACCCTAAGCAGGCCAAAGTCATTCTGATGGATCAATGGTGTGGATACCACAGTGCTGTGATGACTAAAGGACATAGAACTGTCCAAGAGAAACAAGCAGGGGGAAGGAGGCAGAGGGCTCTGTGGATGTTTTATGGGCTGTTTTGGACAAATAAGCATGAAAGTAGGCAGGAATTTTTACTGTTATTCTCTGCTGCGTCTGTGCTGATCATTGACACTCTGGAGTGTTGGTGCGGCGCTGTCCGTAGTACTGAAACAGGATGGAGGTACAGACAGACAGATAGATTTCATTTAGCCTGCTTGATGTTTGCGGTTCTAAATAAACAATTCAACCCTAATTCCTAATTTTCCCCCATTGTAGAAACCTGGCTGAAGGTACAAGACAGAGTTACGAAAGAAAACATGCACTACAAACTGTTAACAGCTGTTTCTGCTGATATTGAGTGAACAGAATACTCTGATTAATAAATCTATAGACATATGAGACAGTGTTGGTCAGGTTTTTTTTAGTCGTAATAGCGGTATGTTGCATACACTGTAGATTTTTTTTGTATGTGTTTTGTGATAAAACACAACGAGACAATTTCTAGTTGGTGTTTGATAAAGTCATTTCATTCATCACACGTGGAACAAGCTGCAATACATATCTGATTTATCGCCCACCTCTGGATCAGAAAAACACCTATCAGTTAGGCTGGTTTTACTCACTGAGATTTCTGTCTTTAAAGGGGGATCTGTCCCTGAGAAATGCTTAAAGGACAAATATTATTACTAAAAACTGACACCTATTGAAGGCTTGATGTTGAAATTTGGCTCACCAGCTGGTACATTTTTCTCCAGTGCGTTTGAGAAGAGCACAGACTTATCTGAAGGAGAAAAAATAAAAAGCAAGGACCATGACCAAACCCAAGTTTAGTCTCTGGAAAGTGAAAACTCTGCACTAAAGTACACAGACTTATTCTGTTGTATCAGAGAGGGAGAGAGAGACTGATTCAGTGTATCTCAGAGAGTGTGTCGACCGCTGACTCTGCCTTTTTCTCGTGGCTGGGTTATCTGAGAGGGGTAATGAATGGAGTCCGATGGAGTTAAGTTGAGATGAATGGAGACGAGCTCTGGATTCAGCACACAGGCCTTATCATCACTGGAGTATGAAGGCGGCTATTAAACAATGCCTACAACATACGGTGTATGGGACCTTTGGTGATTCAACAGTAAGATTGCTCTTCCTTTTAATGGAGTGCCACAGAAACCCACTTATTCACACCTATTTTTTCTGTTGTTGGTAATATTAAACCTTGATTGTGTCACTTTCTGCCTCACATGTGGGCCCAGGGAGCCAGAAAATAAATGGTTGTGTAGATTGTTGAAGGTGTATAGTTGGAGCTTTATTTTCATGCAAGATTAGTTTTTGGTCATCACTGAAACTATAGTTGAAAACATGTGGCTCACTCATGCTGATGACAGCCATCGCCAGGGGCATTATGTTTTCTGGGTTGTCTGTCAGTCCGTTAAGATGATATCTTAAGAAAACCTTGTAGGACCTCGTATGTCCACTTAGACTAGAGGATGAACAGATAAAAATTTGGTGGTCATAGGTCAAGGTCCACGTGACCTTTTGTCCCTCTCATTTCGGAAGGCCTTAAAAGAAATGCCAAATTTGGAATAAAAGTCCACTTGGACTCAAGAATGAAATGATTAAAATTTGGTGGTCAAGGTCTTTGTTTTTGGCCATAACTAGTAATTAATTACAACATTTCACACATGTCTAATAGACTTCAATTATGAAATAATGACATTTTATATCCAAAATGGCGAAACACTTCACTGTGACATCAAGCCAATTTGCTCAGCTTTCAAAGGGTTAAATTAATGCACTGTAATTGGTATATAACCTACGTTATAGTGTTAGGTTTAGGGTTAGGCAGGTGGCTGTGATCACATGAACAAGTCTGAATAAAAGATGTCATTTCTGAGCATCTATTGTGCTGCAAAGATGGAGGGGTAGCAGTGTGTCATGTTTGAGCAATTCCCCTCTGCTCCTGCCACGACTGTTCATAAAACCTGCAACTTCACAATCCCCACAGTGACAGAATGTCAACATATTGTAGTAAATATTTTGCTTCCCTGTTTATGCTCTGTGTTAATGCTAAAAAGCCTTAGGTCTTTTGGGCCCAACATTCAAACAGTGCATGCATGTGTCTACCCCAATGACCTGTTTCTATAAGAAATGTGTTTAAAAACATAAGCAAGATACCACCTACTTGCTTTTCCCAAGGTTAACCACAACATCACTCGGTCATATGGTTAAAAGTCCATTTCCAGTTCGTGAGAATGACGCACTCTTTTGCATGCACATCCACTCCATATTAAGCTGATGCGACATGTGTATTTTTGCATTAAAATCATCCTTAGTGCAGCATCATAAAAGTCTTTTCAGAGCAACCAGGCTTTCATCTGACAGGAGTGACAGTGAGTGCAATCAATTAGCAGTCTGGAACAATCAGCAAAGCATACTCGCAGCACTTTGCTGGAAAAGTAGTTTCTGATAATTGGTCGACTGTCCTCCTACTGATATGATGAATAACCATGGCGTTTTCTGCAGACGAAAGGGCTCTAATATTGTCCTAAAGTGGGATCAGCGACACTTCAAATGAAACTGAAGTGTGTTTATGAGACATTTAGAGTGAGAAAGGTAGGTGGGGAGGGATGGAGGAGAGACAGTGAAATATGTAGTGAGGGAGGGAAGATGTTCAGTGTGTGGCTCATTAACTCAGGAGATGTAATCAGGGGGAGGGAGAGAGACATTTGGCCATCGATTAATGAGCAGCACGGGTAGCGTGGTGGTAAAGCCGCACTGTATGTGCACTGACTGAACTCTGCTGTCAGCTCTGATGTTGCAGTCCACGGATGATTGCTGTGTATACATCTTCAGATATTGATGCTCAAGGGGTTAAATTGGAAATTGCAATGCGTGGGAGTTCTGATGTAGCAACTTCAGTAAAAAGGTCGCCACCTTGATGTCATGGTTTAAACATACACAGTAACTTTATTGATCCGACACAGGGGTAGGAGGATTGGTGGTGGGTGGGCTGTACATGCTCCGCATTTGTACATGTTTAACTGACGTTTTTTCATGCTGTATCTTACACCATAGTGTATTTAAAAATCACATCGACCTAATGTAAATTTATCACCTGTAATTTTTTTTCTTCAGGTGCACTTAATCATCATATGTGCCTCTACATATACAAAAGATGTATCACATGTAGATTGTGTCACATGATAATTTCACATGGCAACTGGTGTTCCAAATGGTGGCTTTGATTTATCATGGTATATCTTATGTATGGAAACCTTAATGTAGTCATTTAACATTTGGGATCCTGCATTTTCTAATGGCACAAAGTCACATGTAAATCCAACAGTCCAAGACAGCTTGTCCAGCCCATCATCACATACCGTCACTTTGTCAATAATTTCAGTGTAAGATACCAACGCCAGAACACCCCTTTTGCAGTTTTATGATACGCTATCCCTTAAACACAGAAGGAAACCTAAAATATGATGTATAGACACCAAAGTCCACTGCAAAGCATCAACATGTGATGACTTGGGATGAGCACTTGATGTCTTGTCATCAACTTCTATGTAAGCAGAGATTTGAAGGAGAATACTGCTGTAAAAAACAAAAAGGTGTACGTTAAAAAAATGCTGTTTATCTGCAGTCTCAAGTGTAAAACATTACAGCAGTGGAATGGAAATTTACTACTTTGGGAATATAGTAAACTGAAACATACAATATTTGTAATATGAGCATATGCATTGTAAAGATGATAAAAGGAAAGCATGCAGTGTGCTTGTACAGTACAGCATGCATCTCCACCACAGAGCAGCCATATGGGACACATTATGGGCCCACCGTGTGGTGTCGTCAAACTGACATGACACAGTGATTTAACCCTGCTGGAGGTAGATAGATCCATGCTTACCTTCAAAGTCATCTGTCTCCCGGCTCCGTGGAGTCTAAAAGCCCCCAGGGAAACAGTACAGCATGTTGGCCATTCAAGTGCCTCTCAATTACTGCTTTTAATTTCTCTTCTGCTGCTGGTCCGTCTCCATTAGCTGTGAAATTTCTCTGACATATAGAACTATATAGCAGCTTTTCTAGTCGTTGCCACAGTCACTGATTGCTGCAGAGGTTTTGGTGAAACTCTGTGCCTTTGCATGTCATGGTTGACTTGTGGAGACAAACTGTAAGGACATGAGATGTCACCCTATGGTCACACTGTGTGGCAATTCTTTTTATATTCTAAAAAGCTCATTGTTCTTTAGGCTTATCAGAGGCTTCGAACTGAAGCATTTAATGTGATTATTAATTTATTTTGATTAAATACATCATTTTCTGTTATGTGCTGTTTGTTGTCAGGGATAATTATTTAGTCTGAATACTTTGTACTGTGCTTCCAGTACCAGAGGTTTCAGATGTAGCTTAACATAAATGTGATTCTGCTTCTTTGTGAGAGAATCTCCTCAATTAGCTAATTAAAAAATGACAGTGTCATTTTTTTTAAATTTTTTTTTTTATATATATTAATTATAGCAAGACGTAAACAGCAATGATCTGAATATCAGTTGAGGAGCCCCAGATGTGAACCTTTTCATTTCACTGTCTTAATGTACACAAAGCATCACAGGAAGTGCAGTACAAAGTTTCACAAGCCTGTTTTGGCTTGAAAAAGGGGAAGAAATAGAGAGAAAAAAGCACAATGAAAAGAGCCAGTAAGACTGTGCAACGCAAAGCGCGCCGAAGGGCAAAGCAGCAGGATGCCTGGGCTGTTTGCTCACCCTTGTTTCAGCTTGCTGCTCCAATAGCCCCAGTCTCTGTCGCTGAATGCTGGCGAGATCATCACAGATGAGTCTGATACCATTTGTTCTACAACCATCCAGCAGTGTGATCGCAGCTTTGGATGTCAGAACTGTCAGCAGCAATGCATTTTGTTAGGATTTTTTAACCTTTTGAAATCTGAGCAAAAAAAAATTATTGAATGAAAGCAACAATCAATTTAAGAAGAAATGACCAATAAATTAGTAAGAAATAAGTAAAAACTACAAGAAAATTACCTGAAATTATCAAAGCAAACAAATGAAACAAACACAGAAAGGTTTGAAAAACAAAAAAAAAATAGACCTCAGAAAAAACTGCTGTAAAATCACACAAATGCTGTAAAAAAAAAAAAAAATCTTTTTAAATAATAATTCTGATAAATAAATATGATGATAGTTTTCTGGACATTTTCCCTGGCTTTTTAAAAAAGCAGATTTTTCAAATATGCTGATTTCTTGCCTTTTGCAAGACATTTCTTGCCAAGTTGCTCATCGCCTTTTTCCCTGTGTTTTTTTTAAAGAATTTGTTTAGGATTCAAAGATTTTAAAATGAGAAATGTGAAGCTGATCCAGGTTTCAAAGGGTTAATATTTTCAACTTTCACATGTATTCAGGGTAATTTTCCTGACAACTGATATAACTATACATTTAAGTTTTAGGTCTTTAGCTTTTTCTCTTCTCTAAAGACAGTACAAAGCTTACAGCCTCCCAGGTAATAGATTGGAAGATGCTCGGTGAGAAAATAAGAAAAACAGAGGTAAAATGTTTTTATGATTCTTTCATCATTATTTTGTAGCATCTCTGAAATGGGGCAGTCATGAATTTAAAAATAAGGTTAGCCTGAGGAGAAAAAAAAGACTTCAGCAGCTCATGAGATCAATGAAATCTGAAAAATGGGAGAAATAACATTCTTACTCAGCGGCGTGCTCTTGGTTGCTAGGAGTTTAGCTGTATGACTCTGTAGTCGCATACACACACACAAACACACACACACAGACTCAGACACAAACACTTACAAATGTCTAAACACATGCAATCATACACACAAAACACTCACATTAGGTTTAGTCATGCAGTTTCAAGACTGCCATGTTTCCGCTGCTCCCTCTTAGGGAACATGTACATCAGAAAGGCCCGTTTCTCCCTCAGCTCTCTTCTCTTAACTCTTGATATGCCCTCTGGCTGATTTGGCAGCAGAGTGACCAAATCCGTCCAATTAGGAGTCATCCATAGCATGTTTGGGCCTTTTCTGACATTGCAATTTTCCACGCAAACAGGGAAGGAGACAAGTGCAAGAGGGATTATGGTTTAAGAACACTTCTTTGGCCTGTCAACATGCAGTATGCATATGTATATGTGTGTGTTTGTGTGTGTGTGTGTGTGTGTGTGTGTGTGTGTGTGTTTGTGTGTGTTTGTGTGTATGTGTGTGTGTGTGTGTTTTTTTTTGCTGCGTTGGTGGTTTGGTGGCAGTCGTCCACTCATTTTTAATCTCTGTCAGTTTTGCTCCGCAGGCACCGTGGTCACGCACAATCTATTCCGCTCTGTGCCACGTCACACACATGCACACATGTACGCAAACAATCACACACTCACACACGCCATATCTCTTCTGCTCAGCGCCGTGCCATTTGGTGAGTGGTCACAGAGTGTAGACACAAGGAGGCAGCCAACTGTGTCCCTCATGTTTGGGCGTCACAGTCACTGAGTTCTTGTGCAACTACTGTTCACAAACTGCTGATAGGCACCACCAGCAGGTGACAGGGCATCTACACACAGCTGCCACTGCCTGTTTATATGCAGACAGAAATTAAGTGACAGTTAATGTCTCTTAACTTCAAGAAAAACACTGAACATTGCTTTCCGGAGGACACAATCACCAAATTCAGTCACATGTCAGATCTGAGCACTCACCAGAATGCATCATGCATCACTTCTTCAATAACAGAATAACTTCCATTATAGCCAGCATTACTGCTGATGTAAACACAGATGACCTCAGCAAACCCTGTAAAACAGATGTCACCATGGGGAAATTCACCTGTATCACATTACAGGATCTCTGCAAGACTGTCACTGAGTGTAACTCATCCACCTCATGTATGTGTCAAGATGATTTTCAATAGTGTATCAAGTCACATCCTGAAGATTATAAATACATCTCTCCAAACAGGCATCTTTCCAGATGCCTTCAAGACAGCTGTTTTAAAACCCTTACTAAAGAAACCAAACGCAGACAGTAATGCACTAACAAACTATAGGCCGATATCCTTCATTAGTAAGATACTTGAAAAGGTAGTTTCAGCACAAATAAACTTCTTTCTCAGATTTTCTTTGAGAAATTTTCTTTCCTGGAGGAATTTCAGTCAGGCTTTAGAACACACCACAGCACTGAAACAGCTCTTACAAAATAACCAGTGACCTCAGACTAATTTTTGATCAAAGTGAAGTCTCTATCTTTGTCCTCCTAGACCTGAGTGCAGTGTTTGATGCCATTGACCATGATATCTTAATCAGTCATTTTGGTTGGTCTCTCTGAGTGTGTGTTCACATCAGTCTTAGAGATCATGTTTCTGTGAAACATGACTTCCATTTTGTACAAGGGAGCTGCATCATGATCATTATTATTATTATTATTATTATATTTGCATTTTAAGAAATTATATGACATAGTAACATTGAGGCTTATTTATAAAAAGGGGGGAAACAGGAAGTTACAAAACAAAACATAAAAAATGAATGATAATAATGAATAAATAATAAAATAATAATAATATAATAATAATAATTATCACTATTATCATTATTAATGCTAATAATAAAAACATAGAAAATAAAATTAAATAAATAGATTATTATTAATAAGAAGAATAAGAATAAAAAAGTATAAATAGTAATATGGTAACCAGTACCTTTGTGTAAATTAATATAGAATAATTTAAATGGTTACATACCAATAATTCCAAAAGATATATTTTCATTTATATATGATACATTTAAGTGAGAAGGTAACATTTGGCCAACATAAGACATGACAATGGGTACCATAAACACGCTCATACACAGATGTAGGCACACACCAACACATGTATATATATATATATATATATATATATATATATATATATATATATATATATATATATATATATATATATATATATATATATATATATATATATATATATATATATATTCTTGTGGTTATATGCATAAAATTCTTCCATTGAGAATTCATCACCACTTCCTTGTAATTTGCTTCTTTATCATTACCCTTATGATGAGGAACCCATGTGCATCTTTCTTATTGATCTCTTCTGGAATATTCCCAAGTAGTGGTAGTGATGGGTTTTTATTCAGTGAAATACAAAATAAGATTTTGGACAGCTCAGAATTTTCCCACAATCCACTCATAACTTTACAAGACCAAAATAAAAAAAATGGCTGTGGTTTGCCATCTGCTCACCACATTCTCTCCAACATCTTGGAGTTAACTTTCCTTTATTTCTACTTTTAATTTGTGGTGCCTTAATGTTAAGTGCCTTAAAGAATCATGATCTTCAATGTATATTATTTTCACTAGTTGGAATTGGTGGATGGGTTACTATTTTGGTTGTAGGGGTTGTCATTAAATAGGAAATTTTGTACAGATATCCATGGTCCCAACAAGATACATCTTACTGACTTTTGTGAACCCCTGATTTTTCATTTAGCACCACCAGCAGGTTGCTTTTGAGCAAAATAAGGTTGCCTACTTGCACAATGTGACATTTGTCTGTTTTTTACCAACTGCACATCATTTAGGCCTATTTCCTCTCAACTTCACAGTACCCAAATGGCCAAGCTATAGTGTCTGGGTCTACATGTTAATTAGCGTTGGTCCACATGACTTAAATGTCATCATCCACCAGCCCATTCTCATTTCAAAATTGTCAAATACTTCTGCATTGGCAGTGCTCTTGGTTTAAGATTCCAATGCAGAAAGCCACATTCTGTGTCTGCATGATATTCCACTAGACAGCGCCAACTGAGAACGTGGCCCCATAGATTCATTCTCGGTGGAATAATGAGGGTTGCACAGCACCTGACATGTCTGGGTAGGATCAGGTTAAAATACTGCCAGTAACAACATAACATAAGAAACACAAAGATCCCTGTAGGCTTGGTGGTAGGAGTGATGGATGGATCCAGCAAACCCTGGACTTTCATGTGAGGGTCCTGAGTTTGCTTTCTGTCTTTCTGTCTGATCCAACCATCTTTGCCCTTGTTGCCTAAACCTAAACGTCCATGCCAGCATGTGCGTTTGTTGACATCCCAGCATTGGTTGTCATGTGCTTTTGTTGCCTAAACATAAAGACGTGCAGTGTGATCCCAACATGTGCTTGTGTTGATATCACAGTGGTGGCATCCTGGAATGTAGACAGCAGATGTAAAAGGACACCTAGAGTGTAATATGTAGATGATGAAATCCTGCTAAGCTGCAACATGTGATGACTCGGAATAAGAACGTTTTGTACCCACCCAAGATTGCGAGGGTCTGCACAGAGCCCATTTTTTGTGACTGCATGGACTGAAGCCATAGCATGCATGCTGGCTGTGTATTCACATTTCATTTGATTGTAATTTAGTCGTAGTACAGAACAGTGTGTAATTCATTCTAATATATTAAAATAATATCTGGCATAGGTAGGCATATTCACGTGCATCTATGATGCTGTGAATAATAGGACATATTAAAAAATAGACAAGTATTTAGCAAAATATTACCCCGAGTATTTATCAATCTGCTATCTAATTTATCATAATAAATCAAGTAACATCCAGCATATTGCTGAGGTTGTACACCTCCTTCATTTAAGTTGATTGTTCATTAAAGATTTAATATTATGTAGACTGAGAACAGTTAAGCAGACTTACCAATTTACTGTTAATTGTTTGTGTTAAATGCTCCAAGGCTGCAAATTACAAGAAAACAATCCTATTAAGCTCAGGCCAAATGAAAAACAATTTGTTTGGATTTTCACCTTTAAAATGCTGATAATGACTCCAAAATGATTAATGCTTGCAATTTAGCTGCAGTGCAAATGGCTCGGTGCTCTACAGAGATGGAGAACTGAGAGGGAGTGAAGGAGAAAAAAAATAAAATAAAATGAAATGGCTAAATTGGAAATTTCCAATGAGAGGTGAGAACTGAAAGCTGAAAGCAATTAACGGAATCAGAGGACAGTCTCTGCGGCTTCTTGAACTCTGATTAAATGTTCTGATTGCCAGAGAAATCACTCCCTAAGAGGGAGATCCATAGCTGCCCGTACTGTAAAGTGGCCTATTGGTAAATCCATTATGCTCCGAGACAGAGGTGTTTGTGGACAAACGCTCTTAAGGACATTGTTAAACATCAAAGGGTACCAATACACAGATGTCACAAGCTGTGAAACAGCCTCCAGGCTCTTCTCGCTGGATCCTCGGCGGATCCAGGCTGATCGGTCCCTGGCTTTTTTTTCTTTTTTGGCCTCAGACAGGCATGATGCTAAAGTTAGACATCTAAGAAAGCAATGCATCTATTTGTTCAATTGTCTGTTGGTCTGTGTTTCAAGCAATCACAGTTGCAGTAGTCAGCGTCCCCTGGGCCTTCCACCCGAATGCATCCTTGAGCTAACAGTGGATACAGAATGATGAAATTTTCATGACCCAGCAAATGTAGGAAATGGACAGTGGTGTGGTTTGAGTGACCAGGGATAGATGTTATGGAGGGAGGGATGTGGACACTCGTAAAACTTCCCTGAAGACAGACACTCATAAAAAGTGCTGGAATGGAATTAAGTACATTTACTCAAATACTGTACTTACGTATGGATTTGAGGTACTTTATTTTAGTATTTTATTTCCATGCCACTTCATACTTTACCATTCAGAGGAAAATATTGTACTTTTTACTTCACAGCTTTAGTTACTTTAAAATTAAGATTTTTGCATAAAAACATGGAAGGATTTATAAAATATGATGTTAATTATAAATGAAATCACCAAACACTTCATACAAGTACAGCTACAATGGTTAGTTGATTTATCAATCAGTCAAATCACAGAAAATCAATTGCTATTTTTTTTTTATGAACATTTAAATCTTTTACTATTTTTTTTAATAATTTGGGGGCATTGTTATTATTTTCAAATTTGCTTACAATTTTTAGTTTTTGGATGTTTTTCCTTTTATAGTAGGTCAGTTTTAGTTTTTTTCTCCTTTTTTTAATTTAGATGTTCAGGGTTTTCTCTGTTTTATAATATTGATTTTTTGGGAATTTCTTTGAACAATTATTGTCACTTAGGGGGTGTTTTTTGGTTTTGTCTGGTTTTTTTTTTGTTTTGTTTTTTTAAAATAATTTTGATTTGTGTGTGCTCTTTTTTAAGGATTTTTCTGCTTTGGGTACATATACTTTTAATACTTCAAGTACATTTTTCCTATTATACTTACTCAATTTTGATTAACGACCATTTTCAATGCAGGAGTTTAACTTATAACAAAGTATTTTCCACCACTGCTCATACAGCAGGAAAGCCCAATTAAAACTAACTTATTTTCTTTCTCCCTGAGCAGGAATGCTCTGAACCTTCCCTACAATCCCACTTAGTTTCATTGCATCTGCTGGCTACTCTACAGTCCGGTTTAGCAACCACAGGATTATGATGCAATGCTTGCTTGTATATCTGTTAAAATTCAGTGAGAGCAACAGGAAGGGCCATTACCACACTCAACCCCACATTCCCGGGAGAGTGCAGTGCATGCATTAGCTTATTTAACTTAAAAGAAAAGCCCACTTTTCTTCTTTTCCGTTTACTCTTTTACTTGTTGGGGATGCTGTTGGTTGGAGTGTATTCCAAGAGGTATAAGATCAGCTGGTCTTCATTACAGCGCTAACTCACCTTCAGACTTAGAAAAGTTCAGTTGAGCTAACTTGCAAAAGAGTTAGGGTGCCCAAGAGACAAAACAGCACAAAGCTTTTTCAAAGCAAATCCTGAATATCCACAGTTTTGTCTTATTTCAAAAAAATCTTCTTTAATCTTTCAATAACCCCAAAACAGCTCAAGGATTCTTCCATCTGTAAGCTGAACCTGGGGCTTGGAGCTCAATTTTTTTCGTGAATGCCCAGAATGCTAAAGAGCCCTTTTCTGGTAAATGGCAAACTGAAAAACTGTTACAACATATCAAGCAGTAAGAAGATGTAACAGACTTAAATAGATTTCCTTGTAGGGTAAACAAGAAACACTAAACACCAAAGAGAGGATGGCTTCACATGCCTCTAAAAAAGCAGAGACTCTGAAAGGATACTGTACACGCTGTAGCTGAAGCTTTGCTTTCAGTGATGATATCAGAGAACAGTAGATGCTTGGTCACATTCAAGAAGCTCCAGGAAATGTCAGTCAGTCATTTTCAGTCATTTTCTGTAACTGCTTGTCCTCGTAAGGGTCGCGGGGGGGCTGAAGCCAATCCCAGCTGTCATTGGGCGGAAGGCGGGGTACACCCTGGACAGTTCTCCAGACTATCATAGGGCTGACACATATACACAACAACAACACATATAGACAACAACAACAACAAACAACCATACACACTCACAGACAAACAACCATACACACTCACAGTCAGGGCAATTTAGAGTCACCAATTAACCTGGGCTGCATGTCTTTAGACTGTGGGAGGAAGCCGGAGAGAACCCACGCAGACACGGGGAGAACATGCAAACTCTGCACAGAAGGGTGGAACCCAGTTCCAACTGGGATTCGAACCAGGGACCCTCTTGCTGTGAGGCAACAGTGCTAACCACAAAGCCACCGTGCCGCCCTCCAGGAAATGTCTTGCGCTCTAAAACAGTGTTCATTATTAATGATCATTGTCATGAATACACAGACTCAAGATTTCTCCAATAGCAGTGATTAAGAAATGGCAGAGTAGTTCTTTTAATGATGAGGATGGTGTGCTGTCATGCAAATTTGAGCACATTCTAAATGTTTTGTGGACCAGTCAAATCGCTCGGTCAGAACCATAGACTGTATATAATATATATTCAAGTGATCATTTTTATGATAAGTTCAGTTTTAATGAGTTATCACATTCTACAAAAAGTGGATTTTCCGCCATGATTGACAGCTGTGGTAGCCAATCTGTGCTCTCATATTTAATGACAATGCTCACAATTGGTTGGATGGGTGTTTTGGCTGGAATTTCCCCACAGATATTGCTACTGCGCAGGCTCCGGCTCTCAATCACGTCACCCTCGCAAGATGGCAACGCCTGTATCTCAGATATTTGAGCCTCACTTCAGCATAGCGGGGGAAAGTGGGGGCATGTCATCCATCTTTATATACAGTCTATAGTCAGAACTACTTGTATAAATGATTTTAAAGACAACAGAATGTGAGCTTCTGATCCATTTTGCAACTACTTTTCATAGAACGTAGACACATCAGTAGGAAAACAATAATAATATTCTCACACCAGAAGGCAGCCTTTCAAAAACAGCAGAGGAAACGAATGGTCATTCTGTGACTTATGCATTGTGTTGCCTCTGGCGTGAATGCACAGCAAGTTGAGTGACATTTCCATTCCATTCCCCACTTCAAACAGAAAAGGTTTGGGGCCATGGCGTATCCATTGAGCCTCAACGCTATCACTTTTGTTTGTTTGTATGATTCAAAAAGAATAATATAAATTGAATCATTTGAGTTTAACTCGGCAAAGATTTGAAATATTCATTCCCCCTCACTTCCAACCGAGGGCCTTCCTATACTTTCCTTTCTCCAACATTGACATTTCTGTTTGGTTGGCAGCGTGGACTGGAGGTTGACCTTTTCGGCAGACTACCAGCGCTGATGGAACGGCTTTGGCTGTCATGGCTCCCATTAACCCATCGTCCCTGGCTGCACAGGGCCATGGCTCTGTTATGTCAAGATAAAGTAAAAGATCATTCAAAGCCTTGCACAGGCTCCGGTCTACTTTTAATCAAACAAGCGTGCAGGGTTCAAACAGTAAGCGGGGATATGCATGCGGGAGATTAGAGAAAGGAGAAGGAAGACGGAAAAAAGAGAAGAGAAGAAGAGTGAGTGAGAAGAGTGAAAGCATCTTGGCCGCTATGTTAATATGCTCAGCGGAGCATTTCTGAAACGAAGAGATGGAGGTATAAGTCAGTGACATTTTCATTAATTTGTTGTCAGGTAGATCCTCTCCCCACCGCTGAGCTTGACATATAAAGCTGTTTTTTCACACATTTCAGATGAATTGCCCAACATAGAACAGCGGGGCTCGACTGGATAAAGAAATAGTGTTGGTACAGGCGCAGAACTGGTGTAAAATAGATATGGATTACTCTATCACTTGCTAAAACCTTGCATTACCATGTAATCTCATTATTGTAAAGAAATTGAAACGGCTGCTCAACTGGAGGGTAATTATTAGGTGAAGTGAAAATAATCTGAAAAACTGGATGTGGGTATATCGAACTCCCCGCTGTGTTTTAATGTAAAGTCATTCCCCCCCTTGAATGTGGGCTTGGTTCAAGTGTGGAAGTTAACCCTTTGAAACCTGGAGCAACGTCACTTTTTCTTGTGCTGCTTCAGACACCATTCACAAATATTTTAACATTAGGACCAAGGAAATTGGTTTGATTTCCTTCTGTTTGTATTTCAAAAACATGGGGAAAAGGGCAATTATCATCTTATAAAGAAATGTTCCACAAATTGTAAAAAAAAAAAGTAGATTGACAAAATTATTTTTAAAAAGCTAGGGCTCACATTTGAGGGCTCGAAAGCTGCAAGATAAACAGCAATAACTCACTAAAAAAACAACCAGTGTTGTTGTTTGATAGTTTTGAACCGTGGTCTGCAGCTTGGCAGGTGTCTCCTAGGTAACACAACAACCACCATCCCCCGCCCCTACCTCCTGATGACAAAGTCAGCTCATGTACACTATCTTATGTTATTTTAGAAATGTTGAATCAAATGTGCAAATGTGACATATTTGTGGTCTTCAGAAATAGACAATGCAGCAGCAAGTTTGATCTGCTAACTTCATGAATCATTATATTTTTCTCTCTACGTACTACAGCACCACATTATCTGAATAGTGAATAAGTTAGTGTAAAGTGGAACAGTAATTGACACAGTCCTACCCTGTGTATTGCATCCTTGGATGGCCACCTCCAAAAAGGAAAAAAGGTAGATAATGCTTTTAATTGTGAATGTAATTTGGTTTAAGGCTGTGTAAGTGGTTTTCCTGTCCATCTCTCTGTTCACTAATTGGCAAGATTCACCTCCGCTCATCTGTATGCTTATACACCTTTGCACAACATAGTAGAGCATCAAATGAATATTTTTCTGAATATTTATTTCACCGTGTGAATTTTCAAATGGTTCTGAAATGGCACATCAGGCGAGGTTATTGTAATATTAGGCCATAGCAAATGCATATACATGGAGAAACAGCACAGCCAAGCACTGGCAGTATTTTACCTTATCCAATAATACTGATCAATAGCATTACTAGAAAAGACAAAACAAAACATGAAACACACGTTTTTGAGGGCCTAATCACTGCTGAAAAAGCAGCAATGTCTCTACAAGTGTTTTGTGCAAAACTTTGGTTATTTTTTCAAAATGTCAGTAAACACAATATGGAGATGACTGCGTTTCCATTGAGTGATGTTTTATGACTTCTTCTCTGGCGATAACATTTCAAGAAGCATGGGGATGGATGTTCAAAACATCAGCAGCTTTATTTATATTGCAGCCACCTCACTAGCCTTCATTATTTCTAACCCTAGGTGACGTGGGTGTGTTATGGGAGCGATAATGGAAAGGCAAGCCCCTTATACGTGGGAACAGCCACGTATGAGGGATTTCTGGGTGGTGATAGTCCACAATTTCACTTAGGAATTCTGGATTCAAAACTTCCTAATGATACACTCAACTTTTGAAGAGTTATGTGATGCAATAACAGTTCTTGTAGCTCCTGCTGCATGATAAGGGAGCCAGTTCCAACTGACAAGCACATACCCATAGCATCATGTGAGCTACAAAAGTCAAAAACAGTGTTTCCATTGCAGTCTTGGGAAATATGGCTTTTTTCGAAATGTGTGAAATACCACCTCATGTGAGCTTAAAAACTTGTTTGCGATAAATGGGAGGCTTTTTTTAAATTGACGTGTTTCCTTTGCACAATTTTTTGCAGTTTCAGTTTGCACAGTTTGTGGGTTGGTGGAAACCTGCATTCCATAAAAAAACAAAACAAAAAAACAAACAAAACAAAAAAGCAACTGCTTTCCATGACTCTCTGCTGAAAAAACAGCAACAGGTTTTAACCTGAGGTCGTAACCTGAGGTTGTAACCTGAGGTCGTAACCTGAGGTTGTAACCTGAGGTTGTAACGTGAGGTTGTAACCACACGTCAACCACAGCATTGTTGAAACAGTAAGAAACAGAACATTTCAACATAATAACATGTAAGTGTAACAATGTAAATGTAGTTTGCAGAAACATACAATGCCGACATTTATTCTGGTGACCGGGTTGGTTATTTTTCTCTCTTAAAATTTGAAGAGGTGAAACACCTTAAATCAGTGAGATTGTATTTCTGTCAAAGTATGGTTGGAAAAATCTGAATGATATCCTCACAGCCTTGGTTTTGTGTGCTTTCGCTGTGTATCCATACGCAAAGATGCTTATAACAAGAAGTTGTATGTTTAAAAAAAATCTTTACCCTGACCTGATACAGTTTGACATTAGGCATTGGCAGTAGTAGAGCATGTTGTTTTTCACCACTTTGAAGTTCTCATTAAAAAACAATCCATCTGTCCTTCCTGCTCTCTCCAAGTGCTTTTATTGGAAGCACACAATATTTCCAAACCTTCAAAGGGAGGGTTTTGTCAACCACGTCTTCTCCTTCCTCTCTCCTGTTGTCACTTGTTTCCTCTTTTATAGCTACAACCCTTTCTTCACCTCGCCACCCCTTCCTTCTCCATACAACTCCCACCAAACCCATTAATCTTTATCCTTCATCATTACCTCATTCATGCCTCTCAATCTCTTACCTATGTCACCACCGTCCCTGCACCAGTCTGTCTTCATTTCCCGACATCCCTATTCCTGCTGGTGTCAGTTTTCACCTGGTCCACTCTTCACTAAATGAACATTCAGATATCTCTTTGGTGCTGTAATGACAAACACTAGAGCACCACTTCCTGTGCAGTTGGAATTTTTTTAGCCACCATGTTGATGATGACAGCGAGTTGTCACACTTATTTGATGAGATCACATTGTCATGCCGGTGGGATCTTCCCTCTAATTCGTCTTGGATTCAGTTGTGTTGAAGTCAGGGTTCCTGATATTTTATGTGGACCTAGAGATCCTTTAGAACCTGATGAAGATGTATATGATTTAGAAAGAAGATCTGTAACAAAATCAATCTGTTTTAGAACATGCAGAGTTGCAGCAGTGTGAATTGATCGGTTTCAGCTCAACTCAAGTCGTCTGGTGATGTAAATGCCCGTCGATGGTTTATTTGCTCGCTGCTGCTGCTCGCTGCTCGCTGTATGTGCGCATATGTCACACATACGTTGCTCAGGTTGTTTTGTTTAAGTTTTGCTGTTTCATCTCTAAAATGCAACTGTTGCAAGTATGGCACCATCACCATTCATATTCTAAGAGGCTACAAATAATATGCAAATACAAAATTAGCCTGAAAAGCTGAAAATCAGAATGAAAGTACTAGCCCGTCTTCTTTCTGAAGTCATCTAACACCACCGCTATTGCAGTGAGTTCGGTGTAAGATCCCATAGCCAAAAGCCACCTATTACATCCTTACACACACCTTTCACATGATGCACTGCTGGACAGTGTCATGTAAGAGTCCAGCAGGACTGAACTGGTTGTAGTATCATGATTTGCCACAGGACATCTGGACAGCACCTGCTGCAGCAGCATGTTATGTGGGTGGGCAGCGCCACTTGATAATGTAGCCAGGAGGAACCTGTCGCAACTGCATGATACACGGCTGAATGGCATCAGCTTGCAATGCTGACAGTAATGACATAATATAAGCAGCATGAAGGTCCCTACAGGGCAGGCAGGAGGGGCGATAAATGATTCCAACAAACCACAGACTTTTACCTGGGTGGTTGGTTGGATGGTTCGCGTCCCATCTTAATGGGATGGCTTTTTCAGCCTGGAATGTCAACAGCAGATGCAGAAGGATACCTGGAGCACAATATGTAGACACTGAAGTCTGCTGCAAAGTGGAAATATGTGAAGATTTGGGATAAGGACATGTTTAAAATGCAACTAGAGATTATCTCTCTATCACTATCCCCATGCATTTTGTAAGCAGCAACAAATTATATTCAGATACAACATCAGCCTGAAAAACTGGACATTAGAACAGAAATACAGAGAGTTGCTGCGATGGAGACGAGACGGTGTATCATCTCCATCGCGGTTACTTAAAAAAATTGTGGCAACAAAGTGACACATAATATAATTGAATAGATTTTAAGTTCTACAATTTGATTAAAAAGTATTGAATACATTAACTTAACTCAAACAAAAAAAATAAGTACATGTCAATAAAAGCAACAGTTGAAATGAGTTGGATTTAGTAATAGCATGCCAAATGATGAGTTACATCGCCAAAAAATATTTAGTAAATCCTATAGCCAATTTCACAAGGAAAGCTGATTTATATTTACTAAGTATCTGAGCAAAAGTAATTTAGATTTACTTAATAGCTGGGGGAAATTGATTCATATTTACTGATAATCTAGGCAAAACTGACTTATATTTATCAATTATATGGGTGAAATTGATTTACATTTACTAAATACCTGCATAGAAATTATTTGGATGAAGTAAATGAAATAAATTATACCAACTCATATTCTAGCACATTGTTGCTTAATTCAACACATTTACACTCTTGTTCTTATTTATCTGTACCTAAAATAATTGTTTCATTTTAAGTTTTAATTTGTCTTTAAATCTATTCAATAATATTGAATGTCACTTTGTTGCCATAATTTTTCTTTGTCTAATTTATCAAATATCCTGACCAAACTTAAGTAAACTGAGGCATCAAGAAACATCAGCAGATTACAATGCATAAAACAGCAGCAGATGAACATTTATTTGTGCAACTTTTAAAAATATGTTTATCCAGCACTCCACAAGTGCAACATACCAACATACAAAAATAAAACAGAGACCATCACATGAACAATGATTAACTGGGACTCAGTTAAGTCTGCTTCAACAATTTTTTTATCAATCACATAAAAGTGCACTTTATGTTTAAAGGGCATGCAGAGCACAGAACAGGTATGCATGTAAAGGTTAACTGGGGAAAAAACCAAAACCATTCTGCATGACAAAATGTGAGAGATGGGTGAGACCCATGTGGGTTTGCCCACGACCAAATGTTGTGTGTTGTAGTCTGTAATGTTTTAGTAGATTCCCCTTTGTAGCAGACAAAGACTTGCAGATCTTACACTGCCATCCCATAGGCCAGAACCTAAGGTAATAAGAAAAAAAATGTCTTTTTTACTTACTGTATAACTAGTAGCCCACATCACTAATAGATCTAGTAATTAAATAACGTACAACAGCTGAACAATTAATCAAAATTTTATCAAAGTTGCAATACAGCCTACTGCAATTTTCAAAACACAGGAGGCACAACAGTTCTAAAGGCAAAATGTGTGTCAAAAATCATTTTAAATGAAATGTTATGCTGCAGAGATGTCCTGGCCTAAACATCATATTCTACAGACTTCAGGAAAACATCTGTTACAGATCCCTGCAAAATCAATCAATCAAAAATCACACCATAATCATTTTAAAGCGATATTCCATTTTCCCAGATTAATCCACTAAACATGTACTCACCCCTGTGCTGATGTGATGATGAGTGAAGATCTTCAGTTCACAAAACAATCCTGGAGTTTTAGGAGAAAGAGGGTAGCAGCCTCATCCAGTACAATGGCAGAGAATGGAGACCAGGGATAAAACGGAAAAAAAAGAACACAAAACAAACACTAAATGTCTCCATCCTGCTTGCGGTGTAATCCAAGTGTTCACGAGCCATGTGTCCATTCTCTGCCATTGTACTAGATGAGGCTGCTACCCTCTTTCTCCTAAAACTCCAGGATGAGTACATACTGAGTGGATTAATCTGGGAAAATGGAATATCGCTTTAATGTCTTTCAATGAAAATGAGAATAATGACACAAAATTATAATTCCCTCTGACATTGAAAATCATATGGCAATTGCAATATCACTGAAAACATAATAAGAACTAGATATTTTTTTCGAAATCGTTCAGCCCTATAATATACCATTACATATAAGAGATTGGGCACCTTTGATTTTAATATTTATTGTTTAACATTTGTTGATGTGCATACTACCTTATAGTTGGTTTCATATTTTTATCTGACATCTTAAAGGGATAGTTTATTTTTTGAAGTGGAATTCTATGAGGTATTTATCCATAGTTAGTGTCTTACCGGCAGTAGATTGCAATCTACGTGTCCCCACTGTGGAGAAACTGACAATTATACTGGCACAGATGCTGTGCAATGTACTGCTATAAAAAAAACTGAACTATCCCTTTAAGAATGTCCAAAAAAACCTTTTTTGCTGTCACGTTATTACAAGATGAAAACATGATTAGTTAGTGTTATGGGTGTGGAAAAGTATGTACAAACCATTAACTTAACTTAACTGCATGTCTATGAGAAATCTGTGATCAGTATTTCTATATTTTCTGCTGCTTAAATTTCAAATTCAGGTTGGTTCAGGTTTTGAACATCACTAACAATTTAAACTGTTGTTAATCAGCTTTTTATGCAGCAAAAGTTGATACAAAAATAGTTGTCAATTTCTAATGCAATACAAATAGTGTACAAACCTTTACACAACATGTACTGTCTGTGAAATATGGTATCACGGCATATGGTATATTACACATAATGTGAGTGTGATACATACCTTTTAAGAACTTTTAATCACAGATTCTTCATGCATCTGGAAATAAATTCATATCAGGATTTAATTAACACACTCACACACAACAGGGAACATATTAGTAGTAATATAAACAATCGAAATTTACAAACATTGTCACTCAGGTACCTGCAAATATCAGTTTATCACCCAAAGAGGGTTGAATCAAGGCAACTGGATTTGTTTTTAGATCTTTAAGACATTTCACCTCTCATCCAACAGGCTTATTGTTCTTAAAGAAACATCTTCAATACCCAAAAACATGTCCAGGTGCTTTGACTTAACCTTTGTTTGGATAACTATCAGTGTATCAGATATAAGTGCACTATATTTAGGTCTCTAATTACGTGAGGACATTAAGATAACATTTGTTCAGGGGCACAATGAAGAAAGGGAGCGTATCTATGTTCCCCGGGTCCTATGTTCCCCGGGTCCTATGTTCCCCGGGTCCTATGTTCCCCGGGTCCTATGTTCCCCGCTTTGTATGGGACCGGGGAACATAGGACCCTTTTTCTAAATAAGGGTCCTATGTTCCCCGCTTTTCCCCAAAAGGGTCCTATGTTCTCCGGGTCCTATGTTCCCCGGGTCCTATGTTCCCCGCTTTGTATGTGACTGGGGAACATAGAACCTTTTTTTAAAAAAAATGTTCCCCGCTTTCCGCCAAAAGCCTTGAAATTGTGTTGTATTTCATAATTAATCATTACCTCCCACCTAATCCTCATCTCCTCTTCCCACCCTCTGTCTCGCCACGAAATAATCAAAAAGCCAGTGCGCACAGTTACGCACGGACACATGACATGACATGACAATCTTGCAGCCGTGATCCCGTTCCATTCGCACTTTGCAGGTCTGTTTTATTGGGCACTCTTTTATTATTCTATTAGGTTTTATAATTATAAATAGTTTAAAGACGATCAGACATTTATGTCTAAAAGCCGGTCTAAGGCGCACACACGTCCCCACAATCACAACACACCTTGATTTCTGTTTTTTCCTTTCCTCACACGGGAGTGTGGATTAGTAGAGTGTCATTTGAACATATTTTCTATCAGCAATAAAGTGTAAATATTGAAAGAGGTCTATGATCTTACTTAAAGAACCACACTAAAATAACCCAGTAGCCTCTGAAAGACTAGTTAGACACCCTTACAATAGACTTACTTCCATGAAAAATAAAAACATAGCTAATCATAAAAAGAGTGGCATGAAATAATTGTTGAAGCTTAATAACCTTTGTAGATCCTTTACCTTAAGAGGATGATAATAATAATGAGGCTAAGAATAACCCTGACAAAGAAATGTTTAATATAATCAAAAGATGTGCTGTTTCATCATAAGTTGTCTCGTAAACCTACAAGTGTGTGTTCCTTTCTTCACTTTCACCTAAGGAAGGCTATCAGTGAATGACACATTATAGAGCAAATTATTCATAAAACGAAATGTATTTTGGTAATTTTTCCATGTGGATATGGTCTCTTTTTCTAGTATTTATTTTGTTCTCATCATTCTATAAGAATGTCCAATGCCTAACTGAGTGATTTACTATTTACATAATGTACAGTGTTAAATGTGTGGTCGCAAACAGACGGACCAACGAAGCCTCTCTCTGGCAGCTCAGAGTCCGTACCAAGCGTTACATGTACTGATCTCAAGCCAGCATTCACAAACGCCAATCGGTGTAACTGTGTAACTGAATGTAACTGTTCATCTGTCCGTGTGAGCTGCAACCAGTTTGAAAGCATAACGTTACTCCGAGAAAACTGAGGGAAAAAAAATCGAGGAAGGCTGTTCGTGCCATCTGAATGTAACTGACGTAACGTTAATGGAGAGGGTCGGTGAGAGTGAATTTGGGATTAGCCTGCCGTTGTGCACAAAATACATTAACAGGCGTTCAGTGAAAATAACGCCAAATTCAAAAAAAGAAAGACAAAACAGCGCACTGTGTTTCAAAATGTAATGACACAAAAACAACTTTTTTCTTCCGAAACGTGTAACGGTACAAAAGCTGATAAGTATTCTGCCTTTAACATGCTACTTAAGTAAAAATGTTAGTACAATTTAATTGTGAGAACTAAATGCAGTAACTTTTTACGAAACTCCTAAGTTGATTACTCACCGTTGAGAGAAACGTTTGTTCCACCATCATGGTGTCGGCGCGTGCTAGCTAGCTTGTTATGGTGGGGGAGGGGGAGGAGGGAGGGGCTGAGGCTGAGGCCAGGAAACTTAATTAAATAAAAGATTAGCTTGTATTTTACGGACCTTATATTACGGTATTACGTTACACTTTGGAAAGTAACATTAAATTTTGACAGTGAGATTACTTTTTCAATCGTTGCGATGCGTTTAGTCGAAAGACGATGTAGGCTGACTTCCAATCACTAACACTATAACTTCATTTTGACTTACAGTGCAGTAAAGTTGGCATGTTTCGTAATTTGCAGTAACACAAAACAACGTTAACTGCTATAGACACTTGAATTGTTTGTTAACTAAGAACAATTAAACAGGTCTTACCTTAAAGCAAACGGTAGTCCATGACGTGTGTCAGACTTCATGTCGGTGTGATGAAATATGCATTGGGCGGGATTGTAGGAGGTAAAAATTAGGACGTCCCAATGAGTAAAATTTCTCAATTTTCTGCACTTTTGACTTTCTTGATAAATATAATTAAATTCTACTCAGTGGTTCTCAGCTGATTTTATTTTAGAAAAAGCTGAGTAAAACTCACTTAATAAATGATTAAAAATTAGTGAATTCAGCTCAGTGTGATTCCAAACTGTACACAGTCTTTTTTATTATGTATAGTTTACTCTTATTTATTTAGTAAATATTAATTAACCATGATCACAGTTTTTGCAGTGTAGTTGCAGTAGTGTTAACTTGCAGGTGTTTAGAAAGTTGCAGACTCGATGTTGCAAGTAGTTGCATGTTGCAATTTGTATCATCGCAAATCTATGAATTGAAAAGGATTTAATATATGTGACTTCTGTGCAGGGGACTGGACTTTGCCTACTATTCTGTTTTCAATTCATGTTAATAAAAAAAAAAAAAAAACATTTATCATGATCTTTCTCATCCCTAACCAAGTTTCCTAGTTCTCTCAACATAAGCACTCCTTTTTTTCTGCAGTGTTCCCCATACTTTAGTGCTATCCGCATTTATTTAATAAAATAGTTTTAAATATCAACACTATTTTCTTGTTAAATGGAGTTGTAGATCATCCTGTTTTATGGATCCTAATATAAAACCATCCATCTTTACATTTCCTGCAGCCTGTCTGTGTTTGGGTTGCAGTGGCAGCAGGCTAAGAAAAGCTGACATCCTTCTCTTCAGCCTTGTCCTTCAGCTCTTCCTGGGGGATCCCAAAGCATCTATGGGCCAAATTGGGTTTATAATCCGTCCAGCATGTTCTGGGTTTGATGGCTCCTTATTTCCACAAAGGAGCAGCAGTTCTACTCCAAGTCTTCCATGTCTGAGCTCATTAACATTTCTTGGAGGGTGGGCTCTATCATCCTGCAAAGGGAACTTATTTCAACCAGTTGTTCCTCTGTCTTTTAATTCTCTTTTGTCACCCATCCATCCCCATAGTCTGTCTTCTCTCCATCTCCTTCACTGTATCCCTTCATTCATTTCCCCTTTTCATTAGCCCTTTACACTATCTGCTATACTATAATGCAGCTACAAAGTCCTGTTTTTATACCTCCTTTGCATTTTTACTCAGAACCAAAAACAACAGCAACGTCATGCTACTTTAGTGTGTGATTTTAGACAGCATACCAGCATCATGGAAGCAAAAGTGGTGTGATGGAGGTGACGTTTAACACGAGAGTCCTCTCTGAACAATAGCAATGACATAACATGGCAATAATAACACATTCTCATCCATAGTCATCACATATCTACATATTTTGGCATCCTTCTGTGTATGCTCTTTATGTTCCAGGATGTCGCTACCATGATGTCAACAAATGCCAAAACATCAACAAACACATTATGGCTCAGATGATTAGGATTAGTGGAAGAAGGCACATGGTAAGGTGTAAGAAAAAAATCACATTAAGATGCGAAGCAAACACCGGACTACATTATGATAAACTGAGGTCTGTTGGATCCATCCACCACAGCTCTCGCCCACTGTATAGGCCCCCTTGTGCTTCTTGAATGTCCTAGATACCGGCAGCGTTTCAACCTGACGCTGTCCAGCATTGTATCATGTGGATACGTCAGGTTCTGTGACCAGTTCTGTCTGGCCGCATTCTCACCTGACACCCTTCAGCAGGGTTTTTTAGTTCAGAGTGAGAACAAGCTGCCTATAACATTTACTTATATTCCCTTTTTAATAGCTGCAAGGAGAGTTAAGAATTCCAAGACTCCATTGTTTTCCCTATTTGCAGACATTTTCAGCTGCTGTTCTTCTTCTACAGCCACTAACTACTACTACTACTGCTTTTTTAATCTCCCATGGTGCCTGGGACGCAAAACACACCGCCAAAATGTTACATCTGTTGTGCCCATGGTCCCGTCCTAATCACGCGCTCATTTACATAAATGCAATTTGGCTGTTACTACTTCCTTTGCTGGCTCAAACACAAGACAACTCAGGGCCCTCATTCCATGACCCTACCTTTTATACTGACCGGCATGACAGAATAACAGCGCAATATTCCTGCCTAAAACAAGCAGTGTAAAAGGAGCTTTTGCTATTCCCACCAGGATTTTCCAAGTCTTCCATTCCTCCCACCACTTCCCATCCACCCGTGGCCCCCTCCCTCTGCTTCTTCCTCCCAGCAGGGGAGTGTGGCGTTGTCCTGTGGCAGAGAGGATGATTCATGATTGACTGGCAAGGGAGAAGGAGACATATTAATCAAGCGGCAGCAGTAGAGCTCTGCCATAATGCAAATGGAGTGTTAATTGAGTGCTGGATGGCTTTGAATAATGGCTCTGGCTTTTCACTTCAATCAATGCACATCACAACAATGGGCTGACAGCGCGCTTTCACAATGTAGGATACATCCCATAATGCTATAATGCTTTTTTCACCTCTTTGTTTAACAATAGGGAGGGTGGCTGGTTATGGCTGCGTATTAGAGTGTGGATGTTAATTGAGAGAAACCACAGGTTAGTGAATAGATTTGGGGTTATTCTCTGCATTTGTTTTGATATGTGAGTGTGAAATGAGATTCCAAGATATACACAGTGAGATGGAATTGAATGATGATATCATGTTTATTCAGCATGAGACTAAATCAAGAGAAATGAGCTCCTACAAGTTTGGTGTCAGTTGCTATAGAAAACACAGGCTGACTGTTGGCTTTCATTGCTTCCCATTGGTCATCAAATGGGGCAGTTTTATGTTGCAGCTCAAATTTTAAAGCTGCACTAATTATTTTTATTATTTATGGATGACTATGTGTAATGTAAAATTTGTCACTTGTATGATGAACCCACAGAGAATTATAACTGGGCAATGCAGTTCTGCTAAGGTTTAAGGGGCCCTTTGGCCCCTTTAAGCTCACTGTTTAAGTTTCCCAGCTGGAAAACTCAGCCCTGTTCCCAGCTGCAGCACACAGCTTTTCATTTAAAAAAGCCCTGGTAAACCACTTGTACACCAGCTGCCCAGGAGCAAATGGCAAAGTTAGGTATGAGCTAGTGATCATATTGTAACATTTAGCTGCTAAAGAATTTTTTACTCAGGAGTTGGTGGAGAGCAAATCTACAAAGGCCCTGAGAAGAAAGAAAGAAAACAAAATTGTGGTGATCCATTTTCTGAAGCTGATCTACATTGTTTTCCCTCCTGTGTTTACGACTTCAGAAAAAAAAGGGTTTGTTTTTGTTTTGGGTTTATTTGTTTGTTGTTTTGTTATTTGTGTTGTTTTTGTTTTTTATATGTTGAACAGGAGGGGGAAAAAATGTACTGAAAATAACAAATTTTCTAGGTCTCTAAGTTAAGTTGGGTGTTGTTGCTCGTGCTCATGCCAGCCCCAAGAGGCTGAAGTGCGTCAAAAAACTTGTGGTCTAATCAGGATTAAAAGTATTCATTTTTACTCTCCTGTGAGTTTTACGTTCTTTATATGATCTCTAGATACAAAGTACCCATACTGTATTGATTGCATTTTAATTATGACATGACATAAAGACAACAAAGACATCACAGTAATAAAACATAACTTACTAACACACAATACAGTATAGGTACCTTTTACTTAGAGTACAAATGCTTTCAGTCCTATTTAAAAAAAAATGGACTAGTGGTGCACTTCAGCCTCTTGTGTTTGGAATAAGTATCACAATAAAATTCACAAAAAAAAAAAAACAGAGAAAGAAAAAAAAATCACTTCATTTTTCACCGGTTTTCACACACACACACGCAAAAAGGTAACTTAGAAAAAGGATTCTGGCAGAACCTCTTTTTTTTTTAAATCTGTTTAACAGGTGGTGTAAAAGGAACTTATCTAGGCATATATATATATATATATATATTTATATATATATATATATATATATATATATATATATATATATATATATATATATATATATATTTGTGTTTTTTTATTTAAATAATATTTAGAAAATGAACCACCAGATGTTTTTTTTTCTCACGTGGGCTTCTTTACAAATGGACTGTGATTGTTGGATCAATGTGCATCACACGGTCAAAAGCTCTGTGTATACTTCATGTTTAAAGGTCCAGTGTTTAGGATTTAGGGGCATCTATTGGCGGAAATGGAATACGCTATATTTTAATCAATTTATAACCACATAAAAATTGTATTTTTGGTACATTAAAATGAGCTGTTTATATCTACATATTTTCTGGCCATTACTCAACACCAAAACTCAGGAACAGAAGGGGAGGCATTTGGTCAGATACTGGAGTGGTGACACTATTCTTGAAACTGTGCTGATTGCAGAGATGGTCTCTACTGCCGGGAGGAAGATGTGTGTGTGGCATACAAGTGGTGCTGGTATTTCTAGTTTTATTTTTTTAATTATATTTTATTGCAATCAGTCCTTTTTGTTTGGTCATGTTAAGGCACTGGTTCTGTCTCATTCTCTCTGAGTGCTGCTGGTTCGGCTATAGCCACTCTAACACGCTGGTTGAGCTGCTGGCTTTTACTGTGACAAGGACCGCATATGCATCTGCCCGAACACACAGACATGCGTACATGCACACACCCACTTCCCTCCATGTCAACAAACATCTGGCGCATCCTTACCCACCCTGTCCCTCACAGGAGACTAATTGACTCATTAGCAGTCTCTCCAATAGAAAACAGAATGCAGGAACTAACTGGGCACCGGTAATTCTATCCAGTGCTACTCTTAATTACAAAGCATCAGGCTGCTAAATGAGCTCTGCTGAGGGACCCTGTGGGGAAAATAGATCGGCAAACACAGGATCTCACCCGCTGCAGAGAGGTGCTTCATCGCCATTACACCAGAATCCACGGGATTAAGACAAACTGGATGGTGAGAGGAGGCCTTGGAGGCACGCCGAGCACTGCTGCCAGCAACTGTGTTTGAAAAGCACTTTTTGTAACAGATGAAGTTAAGATAACTTGGGAAAAGTGAGTAATGTAGCCGTGCTTATCACTGAGAGCACCTCTATGACCAATGATAACCAACTACATAATGCTATATGCAGAAACAACATATCGGCATTTGGCTTGTTGTTTTCTGTAATGCATTTGACCACAAACATATTACTATTTCCATGTGGTGCTAAGACACATCATTAAAAATCTTAACTGAGGTGAGCTTATTCCCACAAACCACACTTAGACCCTCTTGCATGTAGCTCTTCTTCTCACCAGTGTATTATGCACTTCGTCTGGACAATTCCCCTCCGCAGAATTTAAAGCTGAGTTATGGGGGGAAAAGTACTGAAAAACAAACAAAAAAAAACAAACAAAGAAGACATTTGTGTGGAAAGCAAGTAAGTGTACACAATGTTGCAAACAGTTGCAGTTGGCACTCTAGTGATAAATACAATGAGTTTTCTGTTGCTGCTTGACAAAAACAACCTGCCATGATGAGCATGTGGATGCTAGATATGTGCTATCCTATTAGCAGTAGATCAGAGCTGTGTACACATCTCTGCAGCAGACAGGTATGCCTTTCTGTATGTGTATGGCTTTCTTTGGTGTGTTAGACATCCCTGACAAGTCAGAAAATGGTTGTACAAAACAGGTTAGTAAACAGTAGAAAGCACAGATACCTGTGAAAACTAACGCTGGTTGCTTCTTTTTATATATCTCTTACTTACTCAGACTCTCTTTCAAACTTGGTTCAGACTAATGGTACTTTGTGTTGGCGTGTCATTGCATCTCACTGGTGAGGGGGCTAAAATTAATGTATTCACTTGGGTGTTGTGTTTCCATCTATGCCGACTGGAGCTGGAGGCAATAAATACCAGCCTGTTGTTATTCCCAACTCATAAAATATTTTTGCAGTGCTTTTGGCATAAGATAGTGGCCAAAAGCCACCTTTCACATCGGCATGTAACACTGCTGGATGGTGTCAGCTGAGAACGCAGCCAGACAGAACTGTTTGTTGTGTTATTACTCGCCGGCAGACAGCTGCACAGCATCTGCTGCATCACTTCAGAATGTGGCCAAATGGAACCTGTTGCATGTGCCCATAGGACGAGCGGGAGGGGCAGTGGATGGGTCCAACAAACCCTGGACGTTCATGCGGGAATCTGGTGTTTGCTTTCTGCCAAACCTGATGTTTTTTTACACCTTACCATGTGTCTCGTTCCCCTAAACCTAACCATCTGTGAATTTGTTGCCTGATCTTAACCATCCGTGCCAGCATGTGTGTCTGTTAACGCCCTGGCATCGGTTGCCATGCGCTGTAGTTGCCTAAACATAACTACCTATAAGATCCCAACATGTATTTGTGTTGACATCACAGTAGCTGCATCCCGGAACACAAAGAGCAGACACAGAAGGATACCTAGAGCGTAATATGTAGATGCAGAAGTCCACTGCAAAGCAGCAGTATATATGTGATGACTTGGGATGAGAATGGATGAGTTTATCTATCTCATGCATATGCAAAAGGACAGACGTGCGTGCTGGTGATAAGGAACACAGGTTTTACAAATGCCTTCACACTATCCACTGATCAACAGGTGGAGGAAACTTGCCAAGTTATGCTGCATTGCACCAAGAAAGGCATTAATGATTATTAGCGAGTAATCATGGAGATACACAATACAGAATTTAACTTACTTGAACGCATTTGTTAGGGCTTAGGGATAAACACAATAATTTCCAAATCAGATATCCAGTTCTTACAGTGCAGCAATGCTGAAGAAGAACATTCTGATTTACAAATTACCACCTAACTGAAGTGCTTTGCAATCAGTTAGGAAATCCACATAGAAGGGGCTCAATCATCCTGGGCTGACACCTGAATGCACAAAAACCCCAAACAAACAAAAAGAAAAAACAACAACAAAAACATGACACCACTTACTTTGCAATCCAAGCCCAGCATCAATTACATAGATCCTGCTTTTAATGTCTTATTGTTTGTAATTTTAGCAAATATTGCGTTGTACTTTTGAGAAACTTGGGCAAATACATATTTGCATTGGGTGAAATGAATCAACATGTGGGGAGAGTTGGTCTTGCAATGTAAAGAGAGACGATCTGACAGGGTTTTGCCAGGTTTCTGTAGCGTTTCCCCCAGCTACAACTAAAGCAGGAACATCCACGTCCACACTGACTAATGACAACTTAACTAATATTAAAAAAGCCAGAATGCCTAAAGAAGACCGTGGTTTTGAATGCAGCAGGCAGCAAAAGATGAATGCAGCAGAATAATAAAGGAGAAAGAGATGTGCATATTGCCGAAGTAGAGGATCCATTAATCTTGTCTACTTTTTGTACAACCATTTCTAATTACATTTAGTCTGCTTTAAATGATGTGGGTTTAAACCACTAATGATAATAACTGCACTATGGAAAGATGTCAACCAAAGCCACTAATCTATTGCCCTGCTGAGTTCTGCCGCATAACACTTTTACTACTGAGGTTTCAAATCAAGTATTGAAACCTGCCTTGCTGTGAATGTGCTGTGAGACATGAATCAGGCTAACAAGGACAAATGGTGCATTTCCACCAGCAGGTTGGCTCAGTTCAGTTCAGTTTGATGTACATTTTTTTTGAGTTTCCATTGTGAAAACTTGTGGATGGTACCTTTGGAATCATCCCCATTTATCGTCAACCCTCTGTTGGGGTACCTAGCACACAGATCCGGTAATAAAAGGTGGAACTAGTAACACTGCAGTCTGTGGATTGGTCAGCGCTGAGCTGTGGCTGCTTTAAGCACTGTTCATAACATGACAAGTTTTTCATACATTAGTAGAGTATAACTATAAATGAAAGGATTTTTGCAGCCTCTAGCAGCAGCTGTAGACTGAGTTGTAGTTGTAATGTTACTCAATGAGCTGACGACGTGAATCCATCAACACCTTAAATTTCAGGATGACAACTTTGCCCACTCCATTTGTTTTTATTGTGTGTCTTGGATGATCCTTGATATTTTTTATATTAATTTTGACAGCATTAGTGAACTGCATAAAGTCTAACCCTCATTTGGAGGAAAAAACAAAACATAAAATGTGTTGGAACGTCATTCCTATGTGCCCCAGCAGCACTTAACCCCTGCTATTGCCTGAGAAGGACTCAATTCACAAACCCACTATTTTAAATATTCTATTGAGAGAGACTCTCACCCCAGCCTGCTCTTTTTTGTTCTGAAAAATATCACTGTGCTGGACAGAGCAGTGAGTGACAACAACCCTGCCCACATGTAAGAGTACTGTGTGCGGTAAAAACACATCTAGGTTCCAGGTACATGTTCGTAGGAGTTACTTTTGGTTCTAAATGTATCATACCAAAAGAATTTAACAACTCAGTTTGGTATTATTTGGATGGATTTCAAGAAAAAGTTTCAATGTTTTCTATGTGATTACATTCAATGTGAATGGCATAGGATAGAGAGACTTGGATTTTCCTTGCATTGGATCCTCTATGAGTTGAGATTAAACCAGCTGTCAAGTGCACGGCTGTTGACATGTCTGACTGTATCATAATTGGTTTATTATTAAGCTATCTGTTTCAGAGACAAGTCTGCTGACAAAACTCTGACAAAACCGCTGGGCTGACACTGCATTTTCCCCTTCACTTCCTCTCTCTCCCTCGCTCTGTCAGTCTCGGTCTGTCTTACTATGGCACTCAAAATAAATAAATAATTATCATGAATAATCCCATATAAATGACAGGTTTAGGTTAGCACATTAATAACATGATGTTCCTCAAAAACTAATTCCATTTATGAACCCAAAATGAGATGTTAATTTCCCTGTGCTTTAACAATCGTAATACCTCATATGATAATGACAGAAGAAGGTGAGGTGAACTCGTGGAGCAGAATATCCACATTAATAAGTAAATATTCCTAGAATGTCTCTTTTTAAAAGTGACTTAAAACAGACTTTAAACAAGCAGCATTGATTTGACAATCTATTTAATGTGGTGTTAAGCATATATTTTAAAAAGATACTTTACGACATTGATCATCCTCTTAACACTACCTGAAAATCTTGTTTTCTCTTGCCTCCAGTGATTTAAGTTTTCATTCAGCTGCAGTGAAGTACATGTGTACTTTGGCTGTGGCTACACATTCAGCAGAGTACACCTCTGACCACACCCAACCCAAACTTTAAATCAGAGAAGCAAGCAAAACACTGCTTTTTGATCTGGTCTGATCTGGTTTGGAATCTAGTCCTAGTTGCCTGCAGCAGGAGCTACAAGAGGTGTCATTGCATTGCACGACTCTTCAAAAGTTGAGCGGATTATCTGGAAGTTTTGAATCCACAATTTCTCTTTGAAATCGTGGACTGTTTCTTCCCAGAAATCCCTTGTGTGGCCTCTTCCACATATAACAGGCTTGCCTTTCCATTCTCACTCGCATAAAACTCTGACATCAACTTTGATTGGAAATAATGACGGCTAGTGCGGTGGCTGCAATAGAAAAAAACCTGCTAATATTTTAAACATCCATCACCATGCTTCTGGGAATGCTATCATCAGAGGAGATGTTGCAGAGCATTTCTCAGTGGAAACGCAGTCATCTTGCAATTGTGTTCTATCAACAAAATATTGCATATGAAATATAGAAGTTTTGCGCACATCTGTAATGGATACCTGCCTATTGTCATGTCAGTTGTTTTTGGAATGGTTATTTAAGCATATTTGTTTATTTCTACAGTATCAGAACTTTGATCTGTTGTATAAAAGCATTTTTTAGTAATTGTAGTTATATTTGTGAACCAGACTTATTGTCATGGATCTTCAACTTTAATTTAAAGAACTGTATTTTCTATTTTGGTCCTTGAGTGAATTGAAGGCCCAAAATTGGCCAGGAGGAGCACACTTTCTGTTCCTCCCCTTGCTCATCAGTGTTTTTACTGCACATGTCCCCAGGTACTTATTATTGTGTCTGGCCATAACATGGTGTGAGATCTCGACCTACACTTCATCATTGGTTGGTCTCACTGAGGACTGCATCTTAAAAAATGTACAAGACAGGGTTATACTGCAAACAGCTTGGTGTTAATAATGACCCATATGCTGTTCTTGATAATTGCTTAATTTTACTTAGTGGCCCAAATGTTATTTGCCAACAAAAAAATAGAAATAAATACAATAAAATTGGATTCATTAGGTATGCACTGGAAAATAAGATTGGGTAAATAGAAGAAAAACAGAAAAAAAATAAATAAAATGCGTTTTCATATAGCTTGAATGAATACATCTGCTCTTTGGTGATTCTCTGCTGATGTTTATGATGCAGCATAGCAGTAACGGTAATTCCACTGATGCTCAGTTGTTATTAAAGCAGTTCAATTAAACCAAATTATAACAGGCATAGCTTTTGTATCATTGCGATTACATATAACTAATTTTTAATATATGAGTAATAATGTGTTATGAACATTACCGTTAATACATTTACAATTTACAGTTACACCGTTAATGTGAATACCAGAAGTCCTGAACAGTATGACTGAGGCTGTTTTCATGGCAACAGTTTATATGTAGTATAACAATACTTATTTAGGTATGTCCTGTATTTTAATGTAGTTTTTTTTTTTTTTTAAAACTTTCTTTTTATTGATTTTTTCCAATAGAAAAAACGGAATGAATATGTAAATATACACACAAAACAGGTACAATAGACAGGGTCATCCATAGCAAAATACAATGGCAGATTAACAACGGGCTGGCAGAAATCAGGCTGATGAATCATGTCTAGGGGCTAAGGCACCCATAGTTCTCCAGTCCCTCTCGGTCCACAGTGGATAAAATTAATTAGAAAAAAAAAAAAAAAAGGAGAAAAAAAAGAAAGACAGATTTTCCCACTCTGAGTATGCAATTACCTCTCATCTATGTAGTCCCTCCATTTTTTCCAGTATTGGTCACCTTTTTCAGTATTGTATCTCAGGGAAAATGTCAAACTTTCCATCTTGTAGATTTCTTCAACTATTCCTGTCCAGTCTGAAATTGTTGGACACTCCTTGTTCAGCCAATTCCTGGTTATTGCCTTTTTGCTACTAGCCAATAATATTTGTAATAGATATCTGTCTTGTTTATTTATCTCAGTTGGTATATTTCCTAAATATATAACACTGAAACTGACATCTGGCTGCAGATTGATTATTGAATTGATTGCTGCTATAATGTTTTCCCACTAAGATGAAATTGTGGGACTTTCCCAGAATATGTGAAAGTGGCCGGCTGACCCATTACCGCACCCTCTCCAGCAACGTCCCTGGGCTGGGTTATTGGTCTGTAAACTTTTAATTCTGGGAGTTATAAAGTATCTTAGGGTGCTTTTCCAAGTGAATTCCCTCCACAGATCTGAGCTAGAAGTAGTCGACATTGTCTTACAGATATTAAACCAATCATCTTCAGATATCTGTATGTTAGCTTCCTTTTCCCACCTTGATTTAATATACATTGTGGAGAAACCCCTGTCCTTCTGTAAAGCTAAATAAATCCTGGAGATCAGTTTTCTGCTCAAATTTCCTTTATAGGCTTTAGCGAATATCTCTATCAGATTCATTCCTTCTTCTCCAATTGTTTTGATGTTTTTATTAAAATAATCTCTCAATTGAAAATATCTGAAGAGATCCTGTTTTTCCAAGTTGTGTTTTTTCCTGAGATAGTCAAAAGAAACCAAGACGGTATCAGTAGAAACTGTACAGTAAGAGGCAATACCGAGGTTTGTCCAATATGTAAATCTGCTGTCCAGTTTGGCTGGTGTGAAATCTGTATCGAATGCTACCCAGCGTAATAGTTGTGCATTTCTTTCAAATTTAGAGTCTTTAAGAATTTTGTACCATATGTTTAAAGGGTTTATAATCAAATTAGTTAGTTTATCTGTCGATAAGTACTTTTTCAAGAGGAATTTGTCTCCCAGCACAGATGGGAGGGGTTCACATATAAAACTTTGTTCTAACTCTTTCCATTTTGCATCACATTCCAGATCACACCAACCAACCAGGAAGCGCAACTGTGCCGCTCTGTAGTAATCCTCCAAACAGGGTAGAGCCATACCGCCTTTATCTTTTGGCAACTGTAGTGTCTGAAGTCTAATCCGCGGTCTTTGTTTTGCCCAGATAAAAGTAGATATCATCCTATTCCATTCATTAAATTGCTTTGGTGGTATCTCAATTGACAACGACTGGAAGAGGTACATAAGTCGAGGCAGCACGTTCATCTTAACAATGTCTATCCGATTGTACATATTTGTCGGTAATAAGGACCAGCGATTTAAGTCTGTCTTGATGTCAGCTGTTATAGGGGTATAGTTGTGGTCATAAATGGTAGTTAAGTCCTTTGGTATTTGTATTCCAAGGTATTTCATAATATTATTTGTCAATTTAAATTTACATGTTGTATAGATATTTTCATGTGGACTCAGATTATAGGTTAGAGTTTGGGTTTTATGTAAATTTAATTTATAGCCAGAGTATGAGCCAAATTCTTCAAGTAGACGTAACAATTTGGGGAGACTTACTTTGGGGTTGCTAAGGGTCATAAGAATATCGTCCGCATATAGACAAATTTTATATTGTGTGTTTCCAATCAGTACACCAGTTATGTCCTTATCCTCTCTTATTGCCTGAGCCAATGGCTCAATAAAAAGAGCAAAAAGTGTAGGGCTAAGGGGGCACCCCTGACGACAGCCCCTCTCAAGAAGTATTGTATTAGACAGGGACCCGTTAATTTTTATTCTGGCTGTGGGGGAGCAGTATATGGAGTTCAAACATCCAATTACCTGATCATTGAAGCCGAAACATTTAAGAACCAAATACAAATATTTCCAACGAACAGAATCAAAAGCCTTTTCAGCATCAAGGCTAATGGCTATAGATTCCCTGTTGCTACTTCTCATCCGATTAATAAGGTGGAGGGCTCGTCGCACGTTGTCTTGGGTTTGCCTGTACTTCACAAAGCCAGTCTGATCTGGGTCTATCAGATCTGGGACGATGCCCTCCATCCTTTTTGCTAGTATTGATGCATGATGTTTTTTTTTTTTTTTATGGAATATTTTAATTACCAGTTAACCCAGTCTAACTGAATAAGGGCAAGATTTAACCCTTTAAATGACCTATTGGTAATTCAGTCTATTTGGCCAAAATCAGGCTGATCTTATTGTTTACTTTAGAGCTTACTTAGCTCAGTTTTAGCAACACCACAGTAACAAGAAAACAATCGCATCATGCCATTTGAAAAGCTTATCATAAACTGTAAGCCTACAGTTTGTGTTGTCATTAGTTACACTAAACACATGTTTTGGTAAATAGCTGTTTGATGTTACTTAGTAGTCTAAAAGAAACATCTTTTTACTCTCCAACAGCTGTCTCCAGTGTTAGAAAACCACAACATTTTTTACTTAAGTTTTGCTTCTTCTTAAAAACCCTATACGCTAAAAAACGAACAGTCGTTTTCCTGGAGCTTCTGCCATCGCTGTGTTTCTTAAACACTTACTAACTAATTCACTGAGACTGTAACTTCTATGCTGTATCCATTGACTCTATGTTCCCACCAGTTCAATGTTTTCCTATTCTCCTGCAGCTCACTAGACACTACAGTGACTCACTATCACCTCTCAGGCAGGGATCTGTTATTACAGAATAATTACTGCTCAGCAGTGGATATCTATATCTATATATAATACATAGGCATCTTGGACATAACGTCAGAGGTGTTACATCTTCACATTCTGTTGATAGGGTTAGTTCATTTTTTGGGTATTTTAAAGTAAATTTATGTCCAGATCATACATAAAGCTCATTTTAAGTGTGTTAAAACATTTGTTCACACTAACAACTGAAGAAAAATATTTGAAAATACCCCTGAAATACATAACACATATATAAAACCACTGATATGAAGGGAATTATTTTAGCTATTTGTGACCACAGTATCAGAAATGATCATCCAAGTAGTTCAACTTAGATTTGCTCATCATTATGGGCCCCTGGCACAATAATTGCAGTGTGTATGTGAGAGTGCATGTGTGTCATATATAACCTAAGATGCAGAGAATTGATTTCTGAGATGCAGCAATAATTACATTCCATGTGAAGAAATGGATTTGAGAGGGGACAGGCGATGAGGGCCGGTGACAATGTGTGGGAAAATAACTGAAAAACCTTTTTATAACAGCCATGACAATCAAGGTCACATCTTCAGCAGTGTGAAACCAAGCGAAGTGACTAATCAAGATTCTGCGAGGGTTAAGATTTGCCACATTATGTGAGGACTACGGGAGGTTATGAAATCATCTGTTATCTAACCTCTGCAGGGGACAGCTGCATTATGGAACCACAGCTCCCCAGAGTTTCAAGGGTTAGCTGACCACAGATAATAACCCCAGGGACATAACAATGGCTGCAGTGCAAAAATGTGATGCCAAATTTCACCGACTATTAAAACATGATGAATTCTTCTTACTGCAGTACAGACTGAAGAAAAGAAGATTCAAGACACCTTTTGTGAAATCAAAATTTCTTTACTTGTTCCTGGCTCCAGGGTGACACACATATTTTAGCTTTAACTTTCTGGACTGCTAATGTCAAAAAGAAAAGCTCTTATTACCAACAGTCTTCTAAAAAAAACAAAATAAACATTTGAAATGCAAATGCCAACACGTCGCCAGAAGAAAATATTTGCGTTGTATGTCACTGAAAACTTTGCATTCAACATTTCTAAAGTGATGTAGTAATAAACAAAAATGCTCAAGCCACTATGAGTGGATACTTTACTGCAAAATTCTCTACTTTGGTGGAAAATGAAATATGTTGTTGCTGCACATTTGAACGATGCTCTCAATGTCAATACTTGTGACTTGCCAGATATATTAATTAGCATTTTTTTTACTATGTTAACCATTTGCAAATTGTCTTGATTTCTGTCAAAAACATAGGAAAAAGGCGATAGGGCGATAGCAAATAACAATTTGCAAGAAATTTGAGATTCAAAGTTATAAAAAGTTACTGCAATTTAGAAAAAAAGTAAGAAAAAAAGTGGAAAAAGTGCAAGGAAGTGGCCTGGAAGAAGTGCTTAAAAATAATATTGATTTTGGAACAAGTGGATTCTTTCCAGTGCTTGTATACTGTGGTAGGACAAGCTTTTTATGGTGATTCTTATTCAGCAAATGAGACACTGGTTGATGCTTCAATCAGAAAACATTCAATATGAGGAAGTGTATGAGTACGAGTATGAGTACGAGCCCTCGGGTCTGTACAGACAGAGACAAGACACAAAGGTAACTGACTGACGACTTGCTGGCGCTGCTCCAGCTCGAGTATCCCAGGACATGGGGCCCATGGTCACCACCTACAACCTACAACTTGCATAATCAAATATTTTACTGTTTACATATTTATTAAAGAATTATATAAAAAACTTCCAATAACTTACTGGGACAAGGACAGTCATCCAAATAAATGATCTAATTGAGCTATAACTGTAGCTCCACTAAACTGTGCATGTAAACATACTGACTGAGTGATTTCCCTGGGTGTTACCCATGGGTGCCCAAGCAGCCACAAAATTGGCAAAATTGGGTAAAGGATTTGGTAACATATGGCAATGGTTAAATGAGACCAGGAGAGGGGATAAAAAAACAAACCTTGACACTTCTACACATTAAATTCTCTACTGTGTTCTGTCAGTGTCAAACTGCTGCCTGTTGCTGGTCGTGTCTCCTTGACGTAATCCTGTCATGGTGGAAAATTGCAATTTCTCACTATTTGTGTGTGAAGCACATTATTAGCATTTTTTCATATTATTTTTTTAGAAATCATGCTCATGTCCCAAAATTTGGAGAGATCAGACTTGACAGAAAATAATCTAAGCCTGTTTAAAGTCTAAAAAGAGAGTGGCTTCATAATCGCGTCTTTTTTGGTGTCCCTGGAAAGCTCTCCTAAGCTCTGTGTGCCCATGGTAATCTCAGTGAAACCTTCCAGGGGCCTCAGGGTCCACAGGAAATGGAAGACAGAGGTTCTTGATTGTGTTCTCCAGTTAGCTGTAGAGGGCAAATAGTGGAAGAAGGGGTAATTGAAGGCGGTTCATTAGATGGTGATCCAGATCCCCCCAGAGGGCCGGGGGAAGGCTGGAGGGAATCGGCCTCATGCTGGCCAGAGAATTAGACAGAGGATTTGCTGCAGGCTCTGGCTCTCTGAACCAGTCCTTGCTCATCATACACCAGAGACAGACAGGCTCGCTTCTTAACACCACTGTAATACTTATTATTAGTTGAGAATATTACCAAGCAGGGGAGCTTAAATCTCTACCTTGATAAGGAACAAGAAAGTCTTTGTAAAATTTTGATTTTTGTGAGAAATCTTACTGTGTAAATTCCTGACAAACCCCCTGATCACGAAAGTTAAAGATAGAAGGTTTCAATTTACCTCCATTGCTGTCATTCAAAATCAGCCTGTGGTTTATTATTCTTGTCATAAAATTCCTGATATATCAGTGCTGATTTTGGGTTATTAAATTTATAACTAGAATCTCCGTTAGTTGGCCACTTGAACTGATTGCAGCCACTCCAGACAATTCAGCAGAGGCATTATAGCACGTTTCAGAAGTTAATAAATAAAATAAATAATAAATAATAAATAATTTTTTTTTTTTTTTTTTATGAAGCTACAGCATCTTGCATAGAGCAGATAGAATTTTACTGCTATCAGACTAACACTGTGGTGCATTACTCTATAAAAAGTGATGCACAACAGTATGTACATATCACACGTGATCATGAGCCGATTATTCGTGTATAAATAACCTGTTCATATTCCGAAGTCAACATATGGCACTGCTTTTGGCGTCTTGGCGGGGGTCATAACACAAATTAAACATTATGGCAGAAATACAAAAGAAAATGTATGTAACACATCATGGAAGCATGACAGACCTTTCATTTGTTTTTATTTTTTATTTGTTTTACATGTGACACAGACTCCATCGTTTTGCTAAGTGACGATGCAGGTGGCTATAGAGGGTTTGGAAGTGTAGCCTACATTAACTACTACAGGATGCATTGATTTGATACATTCATTTTAATTTGAAGTAAAAACACACACAAGGTTGCTCTTTGCATCTAGCACAATAAGGTATTTATTTTAATCTTTTCTAAACAAAATGTACTCATTGAATACACAGCACAATGTAGTCACATAGGGTCGCATAGACCCAGGAGCTTTTTTTTTTTTATGTAATGTGTGTGTGGGGAGAAGGCCAAGGTACTCCATATGCTTCCATGGCAGATCTGAGGTGTGTATATGAAAGAAAATAAAGACCTCAGGACTTCAAATTCATTATGTAAATGACTGAAAATACCCTGTTCTCCATCAATATCTGCTACAACATCAACTCCCCATTCACCAGTTCATCCATACAACATCCATGGATTCTGTTTACAATGAAGACATGTATTTCTTGATAGTGAAAAGAAATTATGCACACATCCCAGTTAATGTGGATGTTTAGTGCTGAGACGAGCACAAAGTAAATCGCATCTGTGTATTTTCTTGTAATAAGGCTGGAAAACAGTCCTCGCATTCCTTGTAGATTTCACGCATGGCATTGTAATTGTGTGTTCCACTGCGGTTCTGCATCAAGAGATCTTTGAAGAATAATTCAATCATATTAAGACACACCAGAGTCTTTATGACACGCTATTGGCATTTGAAGTTATGGTAGATTATCCATGCTGTTATTGTGAAAGGCAGGCATCTTTCAGTAAATGCGGGCCCTCATTTTTTCTCTCATTGTGGTAAAGCACCCACTGTTGAGATAAACCTCAAAAATCAATCAGGTTCATTTATTGTGCTGCAACCACATGTGATTTTTATTGGATTCTAACAGCTGTAAGGAGATTGCATTGGTTCTTCGTTTTCATCGAATAAAATTAAGTCATGAAAACGTAACAAATGGTGTTAAGCTGTACAGTTTTTAGATCATGTTGCTAAGGCATTTTTTTCAATGAATCAGTCACAGAGGTGTGTTGCTCATCAGATGATGCCAGAGGAGTTATGGAATGCAAATTCAGTTTAAGAAAAGTTTAATATTATCAGTGAATAATATTAAAAGTGCACTTCTTAATATTTTTATATTTACAATGGAAAAATGTATTATGTTGCTCTAATCACAGAATCCACAGAGATTTTTTTTTTCATTCTCACATGGACTATATTCAGTTTCAGTTTTCACTTCATTTATTATTTTGATCACAATAAGGAATTTGCTGTATTTTATTATTAATTATTATCATTATTTATTTATTTTCTCTTATGTTGTTATATCTCCTATTTTAGGTGTCTGAGGACTCTGAAAAGCATTATGTAAGTCTGATTACTTATTATTGTTATTATTATTGTTGTTGTCATCATCATCATTGTCATTATTATTAAGTTCCCCTCAGCTCTATGAAGCAATGTAAGTGACAAGCTGGTGAGAAATACTTTTCTTAAGAGCTGGTCCCTTCTGAATTAGGGCTTTTTCTGAACACAGCATTTGCCAATTAAGATGTAGGATATGCCAACATTATTGTGGTTTTAATAGCATTACTTGGGCACATATACAGTGCTTATGGAATCTACATCTCAGCTGTTGTATTGCAGTTTGTGACACATGGCCTCTGTTTACAGTCGGCTCTATGCGTTGTCATGAATATGTTGCAAACAAACTGATTGCCAACAGTGTGCAAGGCTGATGTAGAGATGTATGCCCAAAACAAAAGCCAACATTTCTGGTGAGAAGAAGAAACACGCCTACTTTTAAACAATAGATAAAAATGAAGGACATCAACAGTTTTCTGGGTATGCATAAATTTTGACGTTAACCTTTTCAAGAGTGGTTGAAGGAATAAAAAAGGGAGGCTGAGCTTGATCCGGCTAGTTCATCTGCCATGGAAAACTGTGAAAACCCTGTTTTTGAAGCAAAGAAACAAAATGACAAGTGGCTCCAGCTGTTCCACTTTTCCATATTTGGACATGATTAACAACATGTTAGAGCAGGTAAATTGGAATATTAATTCTCATTGGACATGTGAACAGCTTAGTAGGAATACTGACTTTTTTTCTAACAAGGGCAAAAAATGTGATTATTTTGTGCATGTAAGTGTAGTCACTGTCTCATGTTGGCCTAAATTTGGAAGTTCTATAGAGAGATTTAGTGCCACATGATCTGTATCTAGATTTTAAAGAATAAGGTTGTGCTGTGAACATTGTTAGGGAACGCTTGTCTTACAAACTGTGATATGTCTGACTGGCTACAGAGCTGTCTCTGACTTGTTCTCAAAGATGAACATACGTGTTTGCTCACACACCATGCAAAGTCTTATTTCCTTATGTCACTATGGCAACAGCCAGTGACGGGAAAGGTAGGTGATGGTGAGAGTCCTTATCAACTAAATGAGTTATAACAGCAGACGGCTCCACCATCTGCAACGCCCTCCTATTACATAACATTTACAACACGCGGCCCGCTGAGAGAAGCTGCGCTTATCCAAGTTGCTCGTCACAGGGAGACACTGTACACACCACCTGTTGCTACTTTGCCTGTTGGATGGCTTCGTCTTTTGATTGAGTGTTGAGAGGAAAATCACAGTTGATGATCTTTATGAAATAAAATGAAAAGTAACTTTTAACATCTTAACTCACCTTGGAAGTGCAGTTTGGGAGGCCTAAGATGTTGTTTTTTTTCTGTTTAGCACTTGGTTTCTGTAGGAAAAAGGCTTTTTTTTACATGTAAAAACAAAAAATGACTATATGCATCCATATCCACAGTGATTGGTTGTATTTCTCAAATTTCATCCAAAAAGATGCAGGCCAGTAAATGCCAAATTTGACTGTATCACCCTTGTTAATTGGTAATTCAAAAATGAATTACTAAATTTGACTGAAAATCATTGGGATCTCTCGCCTGCTTGTCTGCCTGTGTGGTTGTTCAAATCATTCAATCAAATGTTAGGGAAGTTGTTTTTGTTTTAAGATGGTCTTAGCTTTGGGAGTTACCCTGCTCGATCACCTCAGGTATGCTTCAAACATAGCATTGTTTATTGTCCGTGTGAAAGCATTCATTTTCTCCTGCCATTTGATTAGCTGTGATTTGTTGTCGTTATGTTTTTAATTGGACCGACTGTTTTAGTGCGGTGAATATGCATGTGTATGTGCTTTTAATGTGCCTTGCTTTCCCGTAAAGCACATTTTATCATCGCTGGAATCAAATGTGCAATATCAGTCACGATTTGCTTTGCTTTTTCTTCTCAGTAACGGGCCATTTACTTGTTGGTGCAAAGGTATCAGGCAGGGTCGTCTGCTGTGCTCCTGTCTGCTGTCTGTAAAGCTGCAGCTATGCTTCTCAGTACTGTGCAAGAGCAAATGTACATCAGTGATTGACCAGTCAGCCTCTGCAACTCTCAGTTACTCATAACTCTCTCCTACATAGGTCTAAAGCTGGAGTTACCTCTAAAGTTATCCCCAGAAACACAAGGGCTTACTCCAGCTTTAGGGGACGCTTACACAGCAACCATTCTGACATGAAATGTTTAACTTTTGTTGCGGTTTGGCCTTTTGTTCACGACAGTGGTGTTTTGGGTGCCTGAAAACGCAAACTTTTTACAGTCCAGTTCCAGGGTGTAATCTTTCGAAAATGCCTTCTGTCGCTGTGTTAACTGGAGATACACGAATCTTGTGAGAACAGTGATGTCACAGCCACACAGCTGCACTACAGGAACACCATGCATGTGCATGTACTCAGGGATCATTCTCACAATGTTATCACATGAACACAGATTCTACTTTTAGTAGGGCTGTTCTCATCTACATGTGGCCTTAGGTGTGCAAGTTGGCCTTTCATATTTAGGCCCAGTGTCTCTCAAACATGGGTAATTGTGACACCAAACTGTCTGAAAATTAAAGTGTGAAAGTTTAAAATCATGGTTGGCTAAGACTCTTAGCTACATTCACAATTACAATGACATTGTGTGTTGGCTTGTTACTAGGCAAAAACTATGTAAACAAGGGATGGTGCTACCATGACAATACCCCTTGGTTTGTGGACTCCAGTTTTGAGGCCTTAACCCAGGCATGTGAAACTGGTCCACAGGGGGCCCGGTGTGGCTGCAGGTTTTGTTTCCAACCAAGTAGCAGCACACCAGACTTGACTCATTTAATCAACTGATCTCCGTCTTCAGACAGTTGATTGGTCAAACTGTGTGCTCTTGGTTGGTTGGCACAAAAACCTGCAGCCACACCGGTCCCCCTGTGGACCAGTTTGACATGCCTGCCTTAACCCCTTGAAACCTTAGCAAATTCTTGATTGATTTCTCCTAAAAATGTGAGGAGGCAATGAGCAACAAGATAAGGCAAGTCCAAAAAACTGAGTGAAATTAGCAACAATTTACAATTACAACCTCTTTTTTTCTGTTTGTCTGTAAGTAATTTTAAATATATAATTATAATTATTATGGAGAATACATTTTCCATATATATATAAATATATGTATATATATATACACATACATATTTCCTGGCATTTGTGGGACATTTTTAGGCAAATTGTGCACTACTATTTTCACAATGTTTTTGAATGTAATCAATCAAATTTACTTAGTTTTAAAACGGTTAAGAGTTTGTAAAAGGCATCTTAACACAGCAAAAGAAAACAGACGTCAGTCCAGGTTTCAAAGGGTTAAGTCTGAAGTGATCATATTTGGATAGGTGCAGCTGTGGCAGAGCGAGGGATGGTTCTGACTCATAGACTGAAGCAACGCCTCACAGACAGCCTGTCACTCAAGTGCCCCCCGCCTCCAAATATGCGTACCTTTTCGCCATCATAAAATGTAAATTGACCTGTTATAAAAAATCCCCAAAAATCCAAAAAAATAACAATGAAAACTGTGTAAAATGTGTCAAATTGTCCCTAAGGGTTAAAGAACATGGAGTCTGATTATCATCTTTTTAATATATCAATCCCCTTCAGCCTGAGCAGAGCGCTAATCAGCCAAAACTCCAAACACCTGTAATGTCTAGATGTGCACAGGGGCACAGTGTGGGAGAAAAGTCAGGGCGATGACTAACAGGGGCCTTCACTAATATAAGACCATTGAGATGTTTTTTTTTTTCAATCAGAAATTATTAACCTATCATCATTATCATACGATTTTATTTAGAATATGTTAACTAATACTCACAGTTCCCTTTTCCTTTCTTTTTTTTGGCAAAAAAGTAAAAACAACCAGAAAGCCTCTGTATTGCCTCACCCTGTATTCTGATGACATGGTTCAGTCCTGCACACAAACCTGGTACATATGGTAATCTGATAACAGAGCTGGGTGATGAGCGTTGGTGTGATGGCTCCTGTTAGCCTCCAGAGGAAAAGTTTGGGTACCAAAACTAAAATAAAGACTGAAGAAAGAAAAGAAATAGTGACAGTATGTCCCCCGATTCCTCACAAAGAAGGCAGGTCACTGTGAATGGTGGAAACAAATCTTTTTAGTTCAATTTAAAATAAGCTTTGTTTGAAAATATTAATAATTAATCATAGTTAATATCGTTTGCAAATTAGTTAATATCATCACAGAAATTCTGTCAACATTTTGCTCCTCTTTTAACCGTCATTTAATTAATAAAGTAATTTTTTAGCAAGTTATTCATACTAAATCAGTTGTCCCTGTCCCTGCCTTGTGTCAGGCCACAATACAGATGCAGCTTCATCCTCAGCAGCCCTGTCTCCCCCCACACCTCCTGCCAATGAGCCAGCCCAGCTCCCAGCTGAAAAAGAAGGTGAACAGCACTCTGTCAAATCACGTCAGCTGGTAGTACCTGAAATTTCCTACCAGCATGTGGGGCATGTGAGGCCCAGTGTGATGTTTTCTTTAAGTAAAAGTAGAAATACCAGTCTAAAAATACTCCTTTACAAGAAAACATGTTACTTGAGTAAAAGTTCTGAAGTTTTATCAGCAAAATGTAATTAAGTATCAAAAGTAAAAAAGCACTAATTGTGAAGAATGGCTCCTTTGAGAGTATCATAATCATACAAATATTATTTCCATGATCATAGCATGGGGTCGTTATGATAATCATATGATTTTGTTTGCATGTTAATGATGTAACTTCTCGATATGTCGGCCTTTATATATACTAGTTTGTATGTGTGTGTGTGTGTGTGTGTGCATGTGTGTGTGTGTGTTTATATACTGGCAAACTTTTTTTTTTTTTTAATCCTTATTAATTGCAGAATTTCAGTAGTTATTGCTTTCAGAACATGTTTTCAATTCCATTACTCAACATTGCAAATGATTATGATTTCATACATACAAGGTAAAGCAATTCCTACCACATTGGCTTGTTTAGTAATCAATCAAAAAACTGCATGGGATGAGCATAAAGTTGGCGTGTCTGTAAAAGGGGAGACTCATGGGTTCCCACAGAACCCATTTTTATTCAGATATCTTGAGGTCAGAGGTCAGGCGACCCCTATGAAATGACCATGCCTTTTTTCCATCATCAAAATTTAACATTTGAGCGTTATTCAGGGGGTTTTAGGGTTTGAATGGTTAGACTGTGTTTTGGAGGCATGGTTTCCCTGGAAATCTCTGGCAGTGCTCCTGGGTGTACAGGATCTTTAAAGAAAAACAAACATGCAAAACATACGTGTGTGGGTTTAAAAAATGTCATGTTCATAGTTTTGCCATTAGTAATATTTACTTATTTTTGTTCAGCTCATATTTTTGGATGATAGCTAAAGTGACCGCATGAGATTGTTCAGTGTGAAAACCAAAAAAAAACTGTGAGAGCTCCATGTCAATTAGACTTAAAGTTACAGTAAGAGACAAGCAAGGCAAGTAAAAAAACATTGTTTGATGACAGCCGTTAAAAAGTTTAAAAAAAAAAAGAAAAAAAGGGGACGTTAAGACTTGCATTGTCAATTTGTTGACATTAACCAGGTCTTACGAGACAGCATGCCTTATTCCAGCATTGCATAGGAGAAAGCCAGTGTTCCCGGCTTCATATTCTGCAATAATCAATGCTGCTATTTTGTGTGGGAGATGTGACATTGTCTGCTCGAGGCAGTGAAACCCAGCCTGCATCTCCTCTCCCGCTATGCTTCATGGTCTCATGCTGCGCTGCTTCTCAGCTGGGCTTTTCAGCATCAAAATCCCATCATTTCTAGTCCTAATCCTCATTCAGTCAGCAACTGCTGCTCTCTCCAAAGGGCAAATGGAATCAGCTGCAGCCATCTCCTCTAGCCTCCAACCACACCCTCTTTTATTAGGAATCCATTATAACAGGTTATGAACAAACAGCATTTATGAAAGCACTAAATCAGACCGTCACACGTCAATGAGTTGTAGGGTGCAAAGTGGTGCAAACACAAGTGTAAAATGGAAAGGGGAACACATAAGAGCAAGAAAATATCTCAAAAATAGGGGTGGACGATATGGCAAAATTATCGTATTACGATTTTTTTAAGGCAGGATCACAATTTTATTACGATTCCTTTGCATTTTGGATTTTAAGACTATTGTGTATGTTACTGAACAGTACAACTAAGATCTCCCAATTTAAAAAATATAGCCCTAAAATAAAAAATAATGAGAGAAACTTAGGCCAATGTCCCTTTTTTGTTTTACCACTTTTTGTTTACCGCTGTTTTGATGGGAACCGTATCTCATAATTTTTGAGGGGGACAAACTATTCAGTGTTTTCATTTTCATCCATGACTTCCCACCTGTGAAATAAAGGGGAGGGGAAAGAAAGCCAAGACTTGATGGTTTGCTTTGATTGGTTTATCTGTGTATCTATAGGGAAGGCTTTAACAGACTAGCAAATAGTGCTTCAGCTGAGAAAATCAAGACTAGGTTAAGACCTAGTATATGGCTGGACCGTGTACAGTGGTTCACAATCTTTTTTTCATTCAGGGACTTATTTACCATCACTGAGTACACTGAAGACATACTTTATATGTATGTTAAGGAAATGTGCCTATGATCCCTGTCCCCCAAATCACTACGTCTGCCCCTGGTAATAATAACAAGAGCTCAGTGCTAGCGGCTGGCACGGAGACACAGAGTGATGTGCTCAAAATCATTCCATCCAAAGTCCAACTAAACCAGAAACTAATGCTTATTAGTCTTAAGAAGTCTAAAGAAGTCACTTTCCACCTCTGAATATTTGTCTGTTGGTTCATTCAGACACTTTAGTGCTTTGAGGAGAAGCTCTGCTCTGTTTGTCTGTCTGTCTCTCTAACTGTGATGCGCTGTCGGGCGATTAGCTGTCTGATCCGTGATAATGAAACACTGCTCGGTTGTCAAATTATCAGCTGGATTCTGCAGTCAGTCCCACTGCATTATATGATTGTTCAGCACTTCTGCTGTCGCAGTGTTTTGGCGTGAGATTTGCTTTGGTGTCATGAGAGCGCGAGACTGACGGTGAAAGCGTGAGAGCATGGTGTTGGCAACGCTGAAATATGTTAAAATGCAGAACAATACACTTATAACGTTAAACACAGTCACACAGTGGAGGGGAGCTGCTTTCTCTGGAGCTGTACCCGCTGATCATTAACACATCCTCCCTCTGTAACTCCACTCAGACGTTGGGATGAACTTCCCATGTGACCAGCGAGACTGTGAGACAGAGACTGTGCCAGAGCTTACTGCATTCTGCAGTCCAGCAGAGTTTGAATGCCTCGGGTGTATAACCATAGAAACAACAGATAGAACACAACCGTGATGGTGGATCATGGAGACTTCTTCACGATCTAATATTGTCACACCCCTAGTCAAAAGCAAAACAAATGCATCATATCCCTATAAAATCCTGCTCTAACATTTGAGAGAGCACATTTTAGTTACTATATAATGATGAAAAATGTGTTGGATTTAACTCAATTTGAGTCATCTCTATAATTTGGTTTAGGTTTATTATGCTAAAAAAAACACTAGATGTTGCTGTGTCTTTTAACAGTTTGCCTTTTTAGTTCACCTCCTACAGAAAGGTCGTAGCAATAAAAATCACTCCATGGGTGATCTGTGTGGTGGGATTTTTAAAAGGAGGCATAATTATCTGACATGTTACAGTTTTGGAGGTTTTACGAACAGATTTTTTTTTTTGTAGCTTTATCCAAAAAGGAAACCTGATAGGGGTCAAATATTTTTTTGAAAAACATTCTCCACCGAACGATTGACCTGTACTTCTATGGTAAAGGTAGAGAAGCTAAGCTAATGAAATTAAACTGGATTATTCATTAAGACATACAAAAAATGCTCATCATTCATTTTAATAATTTTGTTTTGTGTTATTGATTATATATATGGTGAGAAAAAATAATAATTTTTTACAGTCTAAAATAATGTATTACCAAACAGTTGAGTTGTCCTTTTACGGTTAAAGTATTAATGTTAAGATACTAAATTTACCTGTATTTTATGAAATGAAGAAAGAATGAACACTAACTGCCATTAATACCATATATTTAATGTTATTCCATTACATAATTGGTGAAAGAAATTGTATCAGTATGATTTTTCACCATTTCTGAGACATTTTCGAAGTCCTGTAATGGTGAATATGTGTGGAAATAATACTAGTACTGGTAATACTACTAATTCCATGGTAATAAATTGATATGTTCAATTAATTGGTCGTTAAGAATTTAATCAAACATGGGAAATGTATCGATTAAACAATGGGCCATAAAATGCTGTGAAAGTATATGTAATATGTTGTTGTGAGCTTTGACCGAGGATAAAACACATTTGGTGCTGTTGGAAATAAGCAAAGTTTTTAGGGTTTTTTTTCTAATAATGATTAATCGTTAATCGTTAATTTAACTGATTAACCGATTATGGAGAGTGCTCACAATTTGCAACAGTAGTTGTTATACTAACTTATAACAAGCATTATAACAGTAAATGATTTGTTATTTAGATTTTTTTCTCTGTTTTACTATTTTCATGAACAGCCATCTAATCCATTTGGTACAGGAAAGTTTTTGTTTTTTGTTTTTTTAAAGGATGACGTCTGTCAAAAAACAGTAAACATTGGGTTTTGTTGCCATAGCCTCAAGGACAAAAAAAATTAAAAGAAAAGAAAATTCCATAGCTTTTTCCTTTGGGAGGACTTTAAAGGGATATATAACATTCCTCTTTCCTTTTACTGAAAAAGGTATTTTTCTATGCAGCTGAGTAATGGCAGCTACAAGCATATAGGCATGAAAACTCCACTTGCAAGCTGTTCTTATCGCACTGTGCTGTTCTATCCCACTATCCTCAGATCAGAATCTGCTCTCCAGAATTTAGCATGATTTTATGGTCCTGTTATAGCCTTTATCCTATCCTGTCCTCTACTCTGATCTTTTCCTCTTTGCTTCTTTTTCTTTCATCTCCCCTTCACTTCTCTCCTCACCCTTTTTTTCTTTGATTACAGGCTCTCGTCCACCGTCTTTCTCTCCTCTCTTCTTATTTCCCCCCCGTGTTCTGCTTTCAATAGCTTTCTCAAGTCGTCTATGGCTTTTTTTTCACCTCTTTTGCTCCATGTATGTGGAGAGGTGTATGCTTTCCATGACCTGGTTGAAACAAGGCAAAGTATACAGCCTAGCAGTAGCAAAGCAATTTATTTATCTCTCTGCCTGGCTTGACCCCTTTTTGTGGAAAGCAGATTGCCTCTAAAAGTGTATTTTGAGGGCAAATCCAGGGTCCTGTTTCATGCACAGGTAAATATGCCATTTCCTCCCCATCAATGCCCTGTCAGGGTGTTAGGTGGAGAACCCCCGCAGGTTTTGCTTGCAAATACAGAAGGCTTTGAGAAATACATTTTGGCTGTGGGCTTATTCCTAACAAGAACAGCAGCCAGTGCATGTTCCATATTGAAGCTGCACAAATCCAAAATGGGTCCTTCATTTTCCTTGTGCATCCGCAGGATTAGAAAATGTCAGGTTTGTGGTGCTGTGGAAGCAGATGATTTACTGTCCATAGTCCAGGCTTCTTGTAAAAGAGGTGGCTGTTTTGTGTTTTTGTATTACATATATTGTGTTCATTTTCTGGTTGAATGGTAAAGGAGGATAGAAAGAAGGGGTCAGTGATATGGGGGTGGTCAGTTAGAGATTCAGGCTTTCTTGCAAAGACATCTTATGAACAACAACACTAGGCAGCCCAGCATGTTATCATTTCATAGTCATCACATACTGTCAATTTGTCAGTGTCTACATGATACGCGGACTAGGTAGAGCTAGGGATGGGGATCGAAGCAAGGTTCTACTTAGGATACAGTACTACCTTTTTCAAAAAACGTTTGAGCTTATCAATACTGCTGTCCCGTGGGCCCTATAAAGTAACATTACATCTCAGGTCGACTGACGTCATTTAAGTCCTATCACTGGTCCACATACATCAATTGTCCATAAAATAAAACCCAAATGCTGAACCCATGATTTTCTTCAGGTTTAAAAAACTCCAACTCTGTCAGCTGCTGTTGCTGCAGCCCAGCTGGCACAGTCTTCATCATCATCCACTCACAGCAGCAGTGGTAAGCACACCCACACTTTGTAGCAAGTCTCGTCAGTTAAAAATAATAACCTTATTGTCACGATTCCTGTTCCTCTCCCCCTCCTCAGTACTTTTCCATTCACTCTTCCTCTGCTCACTCTACCTGCTGGCCACACCCACTCTGCCTGCTCTGCTCACCTCCAGCTGCATCTCATCAGTAATCAACCCAGGATATAAGCCACCCACACACACACTCTCATTGCCAGATTGTTCTACGCACTATGCAAGACTCTCCAGCATTCTCCTGCCAGATCTCCGAAAGCCGACCCTGCCTGTCCCCGACCTGCTCTCTTCGCCTGATCCCCGGTAAACCTACCTGCCTTCTGTCCTCGACCACGAGCTCTGTTTTGGCGTCCCTGATCTGCTTCGCTGGTAAAGACATCTCCGCCTGGCCCCGACGATCCTCCTGGTCCATCCCCATCGGTACCGCTGCATCATCGGACTGCTCACTCGGCTTCGGAACCTCCGCCTGTCCCCGACCACGCTTCCGCCTTCTCCTCGACGGTAACTCCACACGTGCTGTCGAGCTGTTGGGCTACGGGGTTTCCTCCACATCCACGCCAAGTGACGTCAGCTTCGGCTCGTTGCTTCGATCTCCCTCCAGAGACTGTGTCGTGGGTTCCGACCCGAAGAACGAACTGTATGCTGAATTACCTCATCTTGCTTCGTGTCTGAATTGTGTTGGTCTGAATAAAAGTTATTACCAACTAATCCTGGTTACGGTTGTACTGCATCTGGGTCCTCACTACACCCGTTACACTTATGTTGAAATCCCAGTCGAAAACAACAGGATAAGAGCTGGTTAGCTAAATAAAAGAGGTTGCCTTTAGTTTCATTGTAATGTGTTTAAGGTTGACTCAGTAAAATGACTATTAAATAAAACATCATCATGGTGTGTTCAAATGTAACATAAATTGTTTTCCAGTAATATGAAAGAAACAGTCCCTTGAGAAGCAATAAAAGCAAAACCGGTTTTGGTAAAACGTATTGTTGACTTGCTTTCCACCAAATAATAGAAAAGTATCGATAGTGGTATTGATAAAGACTAAGAACGTTAAAAGAGTCTCGATAATTGTATCGATATCAATAAAGATCAACAATCCCAGAGAATTGGTCTCTGTGTTAATATTTGCCAGCAGATCGCCGAAAGGCACCTGCTGTGTCCACATAGCGCCTGGGCAGGCAACGTCACTTAAGAACATAGCCAGACTAGACTAGTTGAAAAACTGCTGGTAATTATGTAATATAAAGAGTGCAAGATGCATGAAGAGCAGGCAGGAGGGGCATTTGATGAGTTCAACAAACCCCAAACTCTAGTGCAGCGGTCTGATGTTTGCTTCCAGTCTTAAGGTGATGGGGTTTTTTTTACACCTCACCATATGCCTCCTTCCCCTAATCATAACCATCTGTGGCAGCACATGCGTTGGTTGACCTCTCAGCGTTGGTTGCCTTGTGCTGTTCTTGTTGAAACATAAAGTGCAGCGTACTCCCACCATGCACTTGTGTTGACATAACGGTAATAATATGTGATGTAAAAGTAAGAATGAATAGACCCAGAAATCCACTTCATTGCGGCAGTATGTGACGACTTGGGATGAGAATGTGTTGGCAAACCTGGTCAGAGTAGATCACTGCTTCCAACAAGTATAAGCAATCTTGCTTTGAATCTGCAGTATACTTATATTGTAGGATTTGAGTCAAGCCGAAAAGGTAATTCAGCTTGCATGTACAGTATGTGATCGCATATATTTGAGGTATTTAGAAGAAGTGTTGCTATGGCAGTGTCAGTCTCAGCCTCCAAACCCACTGTTGGCCAGGCTGTTGTCATGAGTAGGACTGAGCCAGCAGAAATGAATCTGTGGGAGTCTGAACCACAGCGGTTGCTTGAAGTGGCAGATGGTCATAGTGGTTATGAAGGTTTTGGAGAGAAAATCCTGTTAGATCAAGCTCAGCTATAATCCTGAAGGAGCCTTAAGTTGAATACACTTCTTTGTCGGGTGTCATGGGTGCCCAGTAGAGTCATGTCGAAAGTGTTGAGCATGCACATTTCAACAATGAGTGTCAGCAAGGGAAGGCTTCAAACAAACTGGGCCATATGATGTGTTGTCCAGCCCTATCTGAAGGCAAAGCTGTTTTTTTTTTCTTTTTTACCTTGAGCCTGCATCCACCAGAGTCATCAGATATGGTTTTCCAAGGCTGACTCAATACAGTATTATTGTATTGTTTATTGTTTACAATTTGTGCCTATACCTATATTTACAAATGACATACTTTTGCAGTAAAAATAAAAATCTTATTCCACAACTAAAACATAAAACTTCATTTTAATGCTTCTCAGCATCCTATGTTTAATTTTTTGGTGCAAAAGAGAATATTTCAACATTATATTCAAAAATTGTTCTTTCAATTTTTTTTAAATGTATTGCAGCCAGCCTTCTTTAGTGTTTTGTTATATGCTATGCTCATTGCAATTACACCTCCAGAATGCTAGTTGGTAGTGGGGTTCCTGTGTTAAGATTCTGTAAATGCAGTAAAGTTTTATTGATTCAACTAACATGCATAAAACACACATAAAACATGACTTAATGAAGACAATTTAGGGAGCATTTGGCAGATTTTATGCGCTTTTCATTCTTCGTTTTTTGATTAGTTTTGGCTGTGTTCATGCATATGACATGAATGTGATCAAGATTGTGTATTTTTGTGTCATCTTGGAATTTCCAGCTGTGCAAAAAAAGCACTTTTGAAACCCATTCAAACTGCAATTTATGATCCCGCAGCCATCAAAGTATCAACACATGCACTGTATTATTTCTGGGCTTCATTCTGGGCTTTTGCTGTCATTGTTACCATATTTGGCATATGGGGAAAATACATGTTATGTCCACTAGGTGCACTGTCACAATCAATGTTGCAGCTAAACATTGACATATCCAAAGCTGTGATAATCAAAAACAAAAATCTACTTTTTTTTTTTCATCTAAAAACATAGTGACATCATGACAAAAAAAAACTGGCATTTAAAGGGTTAACATTTAGAAAATTGATGAATATTTGACATTTATGATAAGGACTGATGTTGGTTTAAAAGAAAGCAGAAAATAAAAATATAAAATCATTTTAAGCTTGATTTTGAGCGATATGAGTGTGTGTGTAATAAAAGCGGGCCCTAAGGGTTAAACAAAAGTACAACATTTGGCTCCATTGTAACCCATAAGGTTCACAGATAAAACAATTCCTTTTTTGCTAGACATGTTAACTCCACAAATACAACAAGCTAACTTCATTAGCACAAGTCTATGTCATTTAGTCGTATGAATTAGCCTTGCAGCTTGCAGATTCATCCTTACAGAGGCAAATGGGACAATAACGCATATGAACAGGTTCATCATGGATTGACTGTGTATCAGCAAGTCTGTGTTGCATACAGCTGGTGTGATCACAATAATCAACTGTTTTTGTAGTTTTTAAATATATGATGAACTTACATCTCACTTGGCGTCTCACTCCCTCTCCTTGTCCTAGTAGTTCTTGTACTAAAGTATTATACAGTTACTTTACATTACCTGCACAATTGTTGGGTGTTTTGCAATTTCATTGTATTGGATTGTGAGGTTTCATAGCTTAAGTTATATCTGCTGCATACATTTGACATTCAGCTCCACTTGGGTCTGTGCTTATCTCTGGTTGTAGCACAGCAGTCTCCTGTGGCTGATGGGCAGTTACTTGTGACTTGTAACCAGTCAGATGACACAGAGGGAGGCAGCAGTGGAGGCTGCAGACAGAGGCAGGCGTTGGCATCAGAGCCATAGTCGTGAATTTTCAAGTAATTTATTTTATCTTGCTATTAAGTGAAAAAACAACAATTCCGATAATGATGAATCCTAAATATTGAGTCCGATTATCAGACGATTATATATATCAATTACAAATAAATGGTCAATCCTAAATCTTACACTCATTAGGTTAGACTGCTTAACGATGCAGCGTCGTTAAACACAATGATTTATTCTCCGTAAACTGGAAACAAACTAACAGCTCTCCAGTTCATTTATTAATAGTATTTGCAATTTGCACTAGTACTCCATGGTAGCAAAATGTGACTAAATAGTCACAGTCTGGAGCTCTGCAAGAGCGCTGCTTTATGTGTGTTTCACATAAAGAGAGAGAGCGCTTTAGGAGAGAGCGAGGGAATCCAAACGCAGGTTGCTTACCAAAAAACAACGTGACAATTTATACTTGATGTTCACGATATAGTCATTTTATATATTGCATGTGAAGTAAGCCATGTTACCTCGAGTATATTCGATATATTGCCCAAGCCTATTTTAATGTCTGCCTGCTTTGCATGAACTAACAAAGCAGCAGCAGCTAAAATCCAACACTGAGTCGTTAAATACTTCTAACAAAGTCACACCAACATCAAACAAATGCCTCTACTCTGTTGTTAAACCCGCCAATAACTATTTAGTAACATTAGCCATGTGATGTGCCCAATCAAGTTAATGACTTCATGATACTGTTGTGTCAGTACATAGTTCGATACATGCAGTTCACTTTCACAGGAAGTACTCATATTGTGCCACAATTCGACAAATTATTTTGCCATCTGATTATGTTCTTAAGCAAGTATTCATTTTCAAAGTTGTTGCAGTTAAAATGGAAGTCCAGAACATGTTTTTCTGTAGATCAGGATAGTTACTTGAACCACAGTTAAAAATGACTTACCCAACTCACCCGAAAAAAATGAACAAAACCAAAAGCTTAACTTCACATGTGCAAATTCATGGCTCAAAAATGTCTTTGGATGAGCAAACAACTCAACACTGTGCATAGTGCCTCCAATGATCAATTCATATGCTTCCTTTCAGTATAATTGCGTACTGTTTAACACGTTGTTCCATACATCTTGCATGCAGGATAAACAGTTTGCATACGTTGACAGCGAATTCTCCTCCTGTGTTTGCTGCTTAGTATCTAGTGTGGGACACCAGATGGCAAACCTGAAGGTTGTAGCCCCTCAGTTGTACCTGCATGCATTATTCAAAGCCCATTTATCACAGGAAAAGTCCCAGTGTAGCCACATTAAACATCCGCTGGCTCGTTTGTTTATGCCTTATTTATGCCTTCAAAATACAGAGCAAGGTTCGATACATGTACAATTAGTGACCTATATTTAACCCTGTGCGAATCCCCCTGCATTATTTAACAGTCATCATTTTATTATGTCATTTTGTTATGCTACATAGTGTCTCAGAGGGAAATACATAAATATGGGACGCCTGTCATTGACCTTTATAAATATACAGCATTATGTACAGTACAACAGTCTTGTTTGGCTGCTAGTGATTTATCTTAGCATGGTAGAACAAACTGGTGCACAGTCAACTACTTTTATGGGTTTTGATAAGCTGCATTTATCAGTCTCTTTGTTCATAGATTTAAAATAAAGATAAACTACAGAATGGTTTCCCAAGTTCAGAATATTTTATGGTAGGACTTATGTTCTTGTGGGGTATGACTTATGGGGTATCTAAATCCAGGGAGGATGACATGTGTGCACGAGCAAATGTAATTACATTTGCAACACATCGACTTTGTTCTCCTTTGTCAGTGTGCCCGCTCTCTGCTCGGCATTCTGTGGTGCGAGCAATCGAGTGTTGAATATATCAGGGTTAAGCAAGGTCGAGACCCACTTTTATTTGCTTACACACACACACACACACACACACACACACATAGCTGCTTAAGGGCCTTGGCAGTGAAGTCAGGGTCATGATCCTTGTGATCGATAGCTCAATAGCCAGCAGGATCTCCGGAGGTCCCAGATTTCACCGTGGGTGAAGAGAAACAATGCCGTAGTTGTACAAGGTCTTAACACTGACTTGCAGTGAGCCACTCCATTCTTTTTTCCACACTGAAAACAATGTCTTACTGGATGCATAGCCTTGTCGAACTATTTATGATGTATGACAGAAGTGAGAGCAATAGGGTATAAAAATCTAGAACCTTTCATGGGTTTGTAAACCCTAAATAATTCTATGGAATGAAGCTTTGTTGTGCTAACGTGATTCTCTAACCAACTAACATTCAGGACTAGACTGACATTTTGCTATGTGCAAAACTGTTGAATTCTCAAAGACGAGCACCCTTCCTGTAAAGCAAGGTACAGAGAGATGACTGTGTCAAATAAGTCCTTGATTTGATGATACTTACTAAGAGCACAGAGACAAATTGACAACATTATCCCTAATGAGGATGAGTATGTCACAAAACAATAGAAACATTTACCCAAGTATGGCATTTAAGTACACCCATAAAGTACTGGACCATTAATAAGGAGTACTGTTGGAATAAATATACCTTGCAGAGGTATACACAATGACACAATTATATATGAGGAATATAAACTAAAAATATGAAAAAAATATTACAAAAACAGAAATGAAAAAGGGGTACATACAAACTATAATGAGGTATTGATACATAGTCAATTGGAGAATTAAAAAAAATATATATATAAATTCATAAAGCTTTTTAGTTGTTTTGGTGTAATTAACTGGGTGGTCTGAAAGGAATGTATGAAGTGATTTCAAATTTCTGTTTGTTAATAAATAATAATAATAATAATTATAATAATGAAACTCTTGAATATTATTCAAGAGCTGCATTGTCTGGATTATAATAATAAATTGTATCCTTAAATTTAAGGAGTACAGAGTTAGAGGTTTCCAAAAAATGTGAGATTCCATATCAGGCAAACATTTCAATCTTTCACAATCAACAGATCAATGAAAAATAGTTTCATTATGTTTAGCTCACTGCAACATCTTTGTGGGGAGTTGTATTTAAGATAACATGAAGCAGATTTCCTCTATGCAGTTTCATTGTGTCCTAACCAATTCACAATCTAACTGTATGACTGTTATTGCACTTTTTTGCATTCTTGAGAGAGGAGCTCTCTGTTCTGCTAACCACTGGCACTTACTGGCATTTAACAGTGTTTGTTCCAATTACCACCAAGATGAATTGTGGACCATCCAGTCAATGGCTCTCAGAGGATTTCTGCTGCTATGACGAAAAGGCAGAGATTAAGGGCTAAAGGTATTTCTCATACTCATCTGTCATAGAAAACCTAAGGGATGTGGGAGATTGGTAAACAGGAAGTGATGCCATAAGGTCACAGTGGTCTTAATTAAAATAAGTGGTCTTAATCTCACAGAGAGAGGATGAAGGGCTAAACGAAGAATGAAGGATGTAAACATGAAATACTCTGACCTTCTGAATTAATCATTTTTGCATGTTGTTTGTTTATAGACTGACCCAACAGTGTATTAGCTATGCCACTCAAACACAAAGAGGATATCCACATGATCAGCACACATAAATGGATGATGCTGATGATCAGTGACATGTGTGCGTTCATTAATCTGAGTGACATTTTCTCCGGCCACATTTTAAATAGCCTCTTAATTTGCGATATACAAGGATTAGTGTTTATCATTCCCATGTTAATTACAGCAGAACAGCTAATTAACTAACAACCGTGTTGCTACATGAAACAAAGTACCAACATCCACTTCCCTCCAACATTTACTAATTTGTTCATCAATTAAATGGATTTTCCTTGTTGCGTCATATTTTGTTTCCTTGTTATCGTTGAATGGTTTATTATAGCCAGCCAATAAGGCACAAGGGGAGGAAATAAACTCCACTGCACTATAATTTAATTTAGCCAACTGTATTTGGTTTCTAAATCCAGTGATTAATCACAGGGCCAGGCCAAATTTATCACACTCAGAGTGAGGGGTGATTATTTCATGGATGGAATTTCCAAAAGAAAAAGTCCTTGGTCAAATTGTGCTTTTGCCGTGTTGTTTACCAGTCCACCCAACAAACAATCCACCCCTCCTTGTTCCTGTCGCCCCTCATTTCTCTCCTCCACCATCACTCTCCTTCCCCTCCTCTTTTTCTCCCCTCCAGGGATCCAGCACATATATAAATTACAGTTTTGTCACAGTTAATTAAGGCCACAGAAAATTAATGGCACCAATGTGAGAAGAGAGATCTTCACTATTATTATGATGATTCTATTCTCAGCCCTCTAACTCAGTGGTCAACCTCTGTATTGTTGAAAAACAGTCAGGGTCGCCAAAACTTAGAGACACAAAATCAAGTGGCCAGTTAGAAACATGTATTAATAAAATAATCCTACATTGCATGTAGACCTATTTAGGAGTTTATGGGAGACAGTACAGTCATCTCATTAAACTCCCTGTGCTTCTTTTTTATCATAGCTGAGACAGCTAATGATCTTCCTACATGAAATGTAATCAAATCTGCACCTCAAGTCTTTGGTGTACACGCAGTTTGTTTTGATCCCTTGCATGCCAGAGGAGTCAGAGATCTGACAAACCTTTACAGGTGCGGAGTAATGCGAACATTTTGACTGTTGAACAAGGGATGGGTGATAAATTGATTTTATCGATTAATTCGGATTTGTCGTTCAGGGCGATTTTTTAAAAAGATGCAAATATTTCTTCCTCCGCTGCTCCATTTGGGCTTCTGTAGTCAAAGTGGGCTGCACCCCATCCTCATGCCTCCCCTCCAGAGATACACACACGACAACATTACAACAAGCATCAATGACAATGAAATATACACTCTCAAAAAGGCACAGTCTCGTCAGTTGTCGGGAACAGGTTTCGGTTTTGCGGCAACAGATTGGAAACAAACCGCTGCAAAAGTTTGTTTAAAGCTAAAGGCTGTTGCAACTAAAAGCACGACCGCTTTATTTCAACATGTCAAACAGAAGCTGCAGCCGACTGGGAGAATGTGTCTCACTGAGATGCACAAAACCACGTCAGCCCACAAACAGCCAGTAAAAAGCAGCCGACATTAATGGAAGCATTTTCCTTTTTGGTCTCTTGTATAGTTGTGCTGCATATTGCTAAAGATATGATATAAATGAATTAATGTGAATATGTTTTTTGAAATCACTGCAGCCTTCAATGCAAATGTAAACAGCTCCCACTCCCCTGAAACTTCTCACTGCACTTTTAAAGACAAGTTTACAGCTTGTACTTTAACCCCAAAGGGGAAATGCATATTACTTTATAAACAGAGGGGAAAGTCCGTTTGCTTTTAATTATTATAGCTAAAATAAAAGCAAAACTTCTTTTGAGTAATTTCTTGATCATTTGTAGTTTGTTTTAAAGAAGGAAAAAAATTGATTAAAATCGTAAATCAGATTTGGGTAAAAAATCAGAGATTTTGTTTTTAGGCCATATTACCCTGCCCCATGTTGAATATAGTTATCTGTGGTATTTTGAATGTCTTAAAGGCACAGTAAAAATCAATGCCACTCTCCCTCCCTCTGTGTCTCCCTGAAATTATGAATAAAAGGCTTAATGTTACAGTTACAAAGCAGGGTCAGGGACAGTTGGTTTTTGTCTGATTTCAAAGATATCAATAAATTCTTGGTGTTCAGAATATTTCAACAACCTAAAACTTGGTGGCAACCTGCTTGAGCTCATGTTAGTTTTAAGTGGCTGATCATCACGCATCAAAATATAGCATTAAATGATTTGACCTTTGTCAGTATGCTACACATTGTTAGCTCAGTTATATTGTCCACAATACAGTCGCTTAGTTCAATTTACGGAAACCATCAACACCAAAGTATAATTTATTCAGATTTACCCGCATGTTAAACAAATTGAATGAAAAAAAGTGCCAATTCCATACCTTTAAAGCTGTCATAAAGTCCAAATATGTGTCCGTTCCCCAATCATTTATATGCCTGTAGTCTGAAATGGTCAGCTGATCAAAAGAGTCAAAGAGGTTTTCATAAATTTGATCCAAATTGTCAGTATTGTCATGTGAAGTCCATTGCTAACTAACTCGTTTGTCAAACAGATTGCCGTTCTTCTGATATAAACAATATTTTCTCGTCTTCCTGCACTGTTGGTAGGTATGCTTTTTGGTTACCTTGATTGATACAAAATAAAAGTGTCTCCAAGCTTTTTTGTGTATTTTCACCCAGGACAGCCCCTGCAGTACAGCATGTGCTTGCAGTTTGGAAGGCCAGTAGGCTCTGGAATGTATCTTTGCAGCCACTGTAGGCTACTAAAAACTTAAGGTGCGTTTCCATAACAGATTTGCACAAAACGTAAGTAATATTTTCAAAATGTTGATAAAACACAATTGCGAGATGACTGTGTTTCCATTGAGTGATAATGTGACTTTTGCTCTCGCGATGACATTCCAAGAAGCATGGCGATGGATGCTCAAAACATTGGTAGGTTTATATCTATTGCAGCCACAGCACTAGCTGTCATTGGCTATATCCGAAACCGCCTACTACACTAGCAGTACTTACTGATTTGGTCATTATGCAGTATGTAGAATGCCGTATGCGAACAAAAGCAAAATTCACAGTATGCCAGAAATATCCAGATGTCATACTGATTGCCCAGACAGTGCAACTGTTGATGTTGTGTCACCAGTGGCTCGCGCCAAGCCATCACACAGCTGATCAGACCTAACCCACCAAATGGGGTCTTCAGCTTTTCCTAGTGTTAAACTTTATTAATTAGGCCTTGTCAAAAACATATTTTTATCTCTTAAGGTCATTTACATGACTTTTATCAGCTAAACCATATACCAATGTATGCTAATAAGAGTACAATTATACAGGAGACATGAGCGAAGTAATTCTTTATTTTCTAAATATTATTTCTGCACTTTGACTTGTCATGTCTTATTATAGCGCAGTTAGAGTGACAGAAAAGGGGGAGAGAAAACAGGAATGACACACAGTAAAGGACTGCAAGCGGGCAAAATCAGCTCATGTGGGATGTGAAACGGGGTGTGTATGAACCCAGATGCAGTACGCCAACACTTAGTGTCAGTTGGTAATAAACTTTATTACGATCGACACAATTAAAGCTCAGCTCACAATTACTCAGTTCGTTCTTCGGGTGAATTACCCAAGCAATGTCTCTGGGAATCCAACGAGATGAAGACACGAAGCTGGAACCAACCGTGGCTGGAGAGCAGGAAACCCCGTAGCTCGAGGAGCCGACAACACGTGGGGCAACGTTGTCGGGGATAACGCTGGGTCGTGGTCGGGGACAGGCAGAGGATCCGTAGCCGAGAAAACAGTCCGAGAATGCAACGGTACCGTCGAGGAGCAGGCTGAAGGATCGCCGTGGTCGAGCGGGGAGGTCTTTGCCAGAGGAGCCGTCAGGTTTCCTGAACGCCGAAGCGAAGCACGTGGTCGGGGACAGAAGGCAGGTAGGTACACCGGGTAGCAGGCACGGAGGGTTGGTCGGGAACAGGCTGAGCCGGCAACAGGAGATCTGGCAATGGAACGCTGGAGAGTCGTGCATAGCAGAGGAACAATCTGGCAAAGAGTGAGTGAACTGGAGAGTCTTAAATACTGCACTGATTGGAGATGAGCTGCAGCTGAGGGGAGAGCAGGCTGCAGCAGTGGGCGTGGCTAGCAGGTAGAGCAGAGCAGAGTGAGGTGAATGGAAAAGTACTGGCAGTGAAGGGGAGGAGGAGAATGCAGGAGTCATGACAGGAGGCACGCATTCTACTCACTTCAAGAGAAAAATGAGATGTCGCCGGCAAACCAGCCTGGACTTTTACATGAACAACAAACAATACGAAAGTTTACAAGGGACAGGAACTTGGCAGTAAAGCAAATGTAACGGCGGTACATCTGGTAACTTCTAGTCGTAAGATGTTATTCATCTATTTCAAACCGTAAAAGGATGCTACGTGGTAGCGGTTTTACTATTGTTTGCTTCCACTTTCAAAAACCGGAAACCAGCCATGCCCGGCTCAGCATACTGCAGAACAGATTGAACCGAACATCCATACTGCAAACTGCTGTCAAATGCAGTATGTAGCATGTAACAGCAAAGTAGGCGTGTTTTGCGAGCATTAATGGAAAGGCAAGCCTCTCATACGTGAGTGTGGCCACATATGAGGGATTTCTGGGAAGTGATAGTCTGGATTCAAAACTTTTGAAAAGTTATGCGTTGCAGTAACACATCTTGTAGCACCTGCAGCATCATGCCCGAGGGAGCGAGTTCAGTTTTTAGAATGTTATGCAACTATTTGTTGTACATTATGTTACCTAAGAAAGTGAGAAGTATTTCCATTGCAGTTTTTTAAAAGTATGGCTTTTTTGAATTGCCTGAAATACCACCTCGTGTTAGTATAAAAACTTTTTTGCGATAAAAGGGAGGGTTTTTGTTTTGTTTTTTCAAAATTGACGTGTTTCCATTAGGCGTATTCTATATTCGCAATTTCAATTTGCGCATTTTGAAGGTTAATGGACTCCTGCCTTTTGAAGGCCTTCTTCTCAAAATTATGATACAGTGAAAGAATGTGACATATTTTGCTTAATATTTGGAGTACAAAAACAATACTGATATCATTAGAAAACTTAGAAGTCCCTCTTCGCAACAATGCATACAAGTCAAAATGTCAAAATCTTTCTCTGTTTATCATCTGTTTTCATTTTATGCAACAAATGCATTTCACCCACAAGGCTTCATTTGTTTAGGTTTTTAGTAATGCTTTATGCAAGATGAAAAACTTGCCTGTGAACTTACTTTGCATCTTGAAGATGGGGCTCTTACAATACAATACAATACAATACAATACAATACAATAGTATGGTGATAAAACACTCAGTGATTTAGGGAGATAGACCATTTCATTAGTCTATTAGACAGATCACTTGGTCAGATTGACAGCTAGAAGGACGTGTATTCAGTCAGTCAGTCAGTCAGAGAGATCTAAAGTCAGTCAGACGGATGCTTACAAAGTCAGTCATTGGGTCAAGTCAGTGAGACAGATGGAGATGAAGAGATCAAAGTAGGGGAACGAGATGGACCAGCAGTCCAGATGGCTACAGAGACAGATCCCAGCCCAAGTTAACAGTGGCCCAGCCAACACATTACCAGACAGAGCCGTCTCACCAGCAGCCAAATACCCCAGAGCTCAGCAGGCTGGCTGTGAATGCCAGCTCCTCTCAGTCTGGGAAATGGGTCAGACCAACTCAGGCATGCTCAGTTTGATGCTGCTTGGGAGTGTGATGCTGCTTGGGACTTTTGCACATCATATGTCTTTTTCGTCAACTGATAGAAATTACCGCTGTAGATGCATGCAGTTTTCAGCAGTCAGCAGCCACTCAGATGCAGTATTGCATCAAAAAAGTAATGTACAATTGGCAACTGAACATTGAAAGGTAAAAACATAGAGCTTTAATTGTTGAAGAAATGTTACTTTATTGAAGTTTTTATGCAAGCTTTTAATTAGGTAGCTTATTGAATAAAATGAATACTGGAAATACCAAATAAGCACCTGACAAAGAGTCATATAGTCAGTTTTGTCATCTAGAAATTTGCCACAAAGGGCTTTACAATTTGTACAGCATACGCCACGTTCTGTCGTAGACCCTTGACTTATGTTTAAAGACCCAAATTTGCTCTCAGTTACCCGCCTATTTGTTTAATTTACTTTTGTCAGGAGGAGGCACATTGAACAGGCGGGTGTGTTGTGAATATTTTAAAAAGGTAAACACAAGGTCTCAGGGTGCTTGGTATTAAGTATTAAAATGGAACTTGATAAATTAAACTTCCTTTGACAAATGAAAAGTTGAATTCATAAGTAATAACACAGTGTTGTTTATTTTAATACACCAAGGGGTTTTGCTGCTACAGCTTTACTTAGTCTAAGGGCATGGTCACACGAGTGATTGCAGGCAAGTGAAGATCAGTGCTGAGGTGATTTTTGTGCCTAATATTGGCAATGCAGGATCTGGGGCACACAAAAAACACTAACTTGCTAGCAAATGTTAGCTAGCTTGCTGATAAATACCATGAAATATTATAGTTTCATTTTAAGTTTCATTTTAATACTCTGACAAAAATCAAAATATACTTCTTTGCCATTATTATAGGCTGCAATTTTGCTTGTCAAAGTATGAAAAAGTTAAACACCAAGTAGTGTGGAGACACAAATTTGCTTTGCCACCGGAAGTGAAATTATTAATCATCTCTTTGCTTGTACTTAATGGAAGTGAAAGGGAGGCAAATATTTACCAATATTCACTTTGCTCATATGTGACCATACCTTAAGTAGACAGTAGCTTCAGGAGGCCAGTGTTAACCAGTGTGAGTGCCCTGACACACCAAGCCAACGTTCAACCATTTGTCAATGCCGATCCATCCAAAAGCCTCTGTCATCCTATTTTTTACAGTGTGTCCCACTGTTGACCCTCATCAACCCAATTCGGCTTTTTACTGTCAAGTCAGAATGTTTAATCGTACTGTCTGTAAACTGTAAAGTCTTTTGCCATTCTTGCCACTTTGGTAATGCTTGTTAAGGATGTTCCGCTCCGTTGATGAGATAACATCACATTGCATTTTTCTCTTTAATAGAGTCTCTAAATTAAAAGACATAAGACTTTTGTTTAGAGTCCACTGCAATGTTCTCTTCTGAAGGGATAGAAAGAGCCATGCTATCCAGAAAAATTGGCATCCTGCAACAGAGAGTGTTACTGGTCAAAACGCTGTTTCAGAGGATTTCATTAGTATTGGCTTCACTGGGCAGCTCTAGTGCCATGTAGTTTAAATGTTGATTCATACAATTTAATTTGTTCTGGTTTCAGTGGACAGTTTGGATGTGGTAGAGATGCGGTATCAGAGAATTTCATTAGTATTGGTTTCAGTAGAGAGTTTTGTCTGCTGCTTCAGAGGCCTTTTCACTCTGCCAGGAAACCAGTGTGGGAGAGATGCTGATCTACAGCCTGTATTCAGAGAAAGTTTGTTGTAGAATTCATGAGTCTGGCCTTTTGGATCCTATAATGAGTAACTGCGGATGCAAAGTCCTTGAACCTCAAAACTTGTTATGCATCCTAGCATCTTACATCTCTCTGAACCCACAGCTCACATCCTCCCGTCTCTTGCTCATTCTCTGACTCCGTTCATTTCATTAACCACAGCCTCATAGTTTTCTACTCTCACTGATCACTGGAGCTTTTTCTAACTGTCTAACAGCAAAATTTAGAAATCTGTATTTGTTGTAGCTACTCACTGTACAAGCATGTAAAGAGGGAATGGTTGGGGACAGTCCTTCAAAGTGAGGACTTGTCCGTCGTCCCTTCTCCAAGAGGGTCGTTCAAGACGATTGTGGTGAGACCTTATGTTGAAAAGGACACTGCCGAAATATCTGCATTGCAGTGGTAGGTGCTGATTGAAAATAAGTGAAGCTATATATATATATATATGTATATATATATATATATATATATGTCAAGGGTTAGGTGATAAGTCAGTATGTACAGTGTGAAACTGGAAATGTGTCCACCAGTAGAGATTTAGCAAAACTGTTTCTAGCGTGGGAGCTATTTAGAGTAGGCAATGTAGCAAATCAGGGCTGGTTTCTACTGCAATCTTGTGAGCCAGCTTGTTTGGTAACATGAATTTGACACTACTGTTCTTAGCAACTCAACCTAAATTTTTGGGAAGTGGGGGATATATGATGTACTTATCCACAGACAATGTATTTCCTGCAGAAGATGTCACTTGGCACACCCTCAGTTTGGAGAAGCAGGCCAGGGTAGCTTAGCAATGTATTGCTGTGGATGGGGATCGGCAACAAGCATTTTTAAGCCACTGAAAAAAAGCCCCACCTAAAATTACATCAGTATAAGTGTATGCTCTATAATGAGAGTACTTCTGTATTACCTCAATGTCAGACAGTAAATTCCAGCAGGAAAATAAAGTCGTTGTATCACTCTCAAGCCATACTGAGAAAAACACTGAGAAAAACATTGATTTAACGTCTCTGAAAACATGAGCTACTGGTCTACAGCTGTATCAATTAGTCATTTAGTTTGTGTTATTGCATAACTTGGCATTTAAAAGGGTTTGGATTAACTAAAATTCACACTAAAATACAAACTAACTCATCATGTCAGTGGTAGACCAATGGTTCCTGTGTTACACAAGCTAAAATGGCCTGGCTAAAATACCCTCCTTTTCAAAGGAGTCTGGTGGCTTTGAAAAGAGCATAGATGGGCAATTGAAGCAGTTAATATCCTGTTGTTGAAACGGCCTGTTTGACTGAAATGTAAAGTGGTTAAAATATGCTCTATATAGCTTAGTTATAGTTGTTCTTTTTAAGATTATTTTTGGGGCTTTTTTTGGCCTTCATTAGAAAGAACAGTTATAGTGTGAAAGGGGGAAAGAGAGAGAGGGTAGACATGCTGCAAATGGCCGAGGGTGGAATCGAACCCACGGCCGCTGCAGCAAGGACATTCCCTTTGTACACGGGGCTCCCACTCCTCCAGGTAAACTAGTGGGCATCCCAAAATAGTGTACAGTGATTTAAACTGATGTCTTGCTAACTGACATCAACTGTATGTAGTACAATGATTATGAACAAGTACCTCATACAACCCCTCTTTAAAAACCTAGATCTATTCCTTTAAGTGTGAAATGATTTTGTAGTTGTGTTTTTTCATATGAGCATTTTTTTCAACTTGTGGTGATGCATTTCGTGGAGATGGCAGTTTACCACCTTTTCAGTTCACTATGGGACCCTTTCTAACCTCCTGGAATATTCAGGAGTAAGTGTGTGTGTGTGTGTGTGTGTGTGTGGGTGTAGTATGTTAAGGTTTGTGACAGTGAGCATGTCTGTGCGTGAGGATGTACACGCTTGATTGCATCCATGCACGATAACTGAGAAAGACAGAGTTGTGGTATTTTCCTGCTGATGTTAGATGTTACCTCCTCTTGGGACACATCACCCTCATAATGTTGAATGACTGGTCGTAAGAGATACGTGTTTATAAATGTCACTCACGTGATATATTCTGTGGTGTCTGTATGTGTATTAGCATATGCCAGCATTAATGGGAAAGGTCACATCTCTTGGTGTGATGGAGTGAGCCTTTTGTCTTCTGACAATCTTTTGTGTGTGTGTGTAGGGGGGCACTAAATGCACATGATTGAGTCGAGAGTGAGTGTGATTTAAAATATGCAGAAACTCCATACTACATGCATAACCTGGACCTCTACACTGACTTCTGCAGTGTGAAATATGCAGCCCCCTCTCATTCTGAAGTCATCAAATACTGCCACTTTGACAATAATTTTGGTGTACGATCCCGATGCCAAAAGCTGCCTTTCCGTCCACATGATGCCCCCCTGGGTGAATCCAGTCTGGATTCGGACCAGACAAGTCAACCTGGACCCAGCCCACACATCATAATAGGAATGCAATAATACAATGTAATGAAGTGTATATTTCTTACTTTGAAAAAAAAATGTTTTTAACTTAACATTAAATTATTAGTTTTGTAGAATATAGTCTATTTGTCCTGAGTTAAAACCTGAAATGTAATCATTTCCCTGTTTGACATCATGTCAACACTGACAGGCAGCAAGCATATGACATTTAAGTCATCACGTATCAGAGTTCAAGTAACGTGTGTTCACGTTCTGTCCTGCAGGTACAAGAAAGCAAGACTTCAGCGTCTTCTGTCAGTGTACATTATGTCGTCAACGCGATGACGAAGGCCTGATGCAAATGTGCAAAGTCAGTTGCATATTACGAATCGCTCCTGGCCTCAGGCCTTGAACAGAAGTCAGATTTGGACCCATGAATATTAAGTTTGAGAACCCCTGGCCTATACCATGAGCGGAGCTGGTGGGGGATGGGTCCAGCAAACCCCAAGCATTCATGAGGGAGTTTGGTGTTGACTGTGATGGTTTATTTTTTTTTTTTAATTTTTTAAATTTTTTTACACCTTACCATGTGCTTCCTTCTACTAATCCTAACCATCTGTGCCAGCATGTGCGTTTGTTGACAACCCGGCGCTGGTTGCCATGGGCTTTTGTTGCCGAAACATAACCACTTGCAGTGTAATCCCACCATGTGCTTTTATTGACATTCCGGTAGCAGCATCCAGAAACATAACTGGCATACAATGAAGGATGCCAAAAGTGTAATAAGTATAAATGGAAGTTCACTGCCAAGTGGCAAGATGTGACGACTTGGGATGAGAACGTGTTGGAAATATGACAAAATAGGGAACAAGTAACAGGCAAAGTTCTAATGAAATAAAGGGGAAATGGAAGACGTCGCAGTTAAAATATCAATGTAGTTTTACAGAGCATGAAAGAAGAGAGCCTTATTCATATTCCTGAGAATGCTCTCAGAGTTCTTAACTTAGCCGAAAAGTTCCTCACAAGGACAACCAGTTTAGAAGTAATTAAGGAGAAGACTCTGAGCAAGGAAAGGGCGAGAAGTAAGGAGGGGTGGTCGTTGCTAGTTGTTGTGCTATTATTGGTTGATCACAGGTCTCTGACTGTGATTTCATAGGGCTGTTATGGGCTGCTGATGATGCAGATATGTGCTCCATGTGACCCAAACAACTCTGAACTGCAACTACTGCAACCAGTCAATTAGCAGGAAGTCAATTTTATCCATAATTGCTGTTGGCTTCTTGTGCATGCTGCAGGTGGAAATTAAATTAATCAAGACTGTGAAATAGCGAAAGCGATTTACTTTATTGGAAGAGAACTGTGAAGTAATCGATAATGAGATTAAAATCAGCTACAACATCATCCCTGCACAGTGTGATCTACTGCCGCTATATCACCTGCCTTATTGTAGATAATATGGCGACATTGTGGGATTGTCAACAATCTCCATCTCCATGTTCCTTATCCTGTTGGACTCAGGTTCCAGCAAAGTAACCATGGCCTTAAATCAAAAGTTATGGGACTGATGGTTAAAACCACAGACTGTATAAATAGTGGATGTAGCTACTGTGACATCACTCAATATGAAGTCTTGAGTAAAGCATGGCTGCTCTCACATCTTTTGTTTTGGAGCCAGAAGTGATCATATTTAGATGGGAGGCTGGAGCTTTGGAGGAGTGAAGGGTGGATCTGACTGGAAATAGAGGACACTTCAGACTGTCACCCAAGCGACACCACCCTTAAATATGTGTTACTTTGACCATTTTAAAATTATTGAATAACAAGGGAAAAATATCAAGAAAACTACAAACATATATTCATAATTATTCAAATGGTTAACATGGGGTTCTGTAGGGACTGACTCTTTTTTGGAGTGAGACTCAAGTGGCCAATCATAGAACTGCAGGTTTTGGCACTTAGGAATTGGCTTCATTTTTCAGCCTCAGAGGTTGTCACTTGGTTAAAACTACTATAACACATTAGTGTTCACGCTTGATGCATAAGCGCAGTGAAGCAGGTCGATTTTCTGTTAGTTGTGATCAACAGATGTTGATGATGCATCAAATACATTTCCTGCTGAGTTTCTGAGCACAATGCAACATGTGTCAGTTATGGTAATACTCTTGATTTGGTTTTGACTTTGGGTCTTGCCCTTAATGCACTATGCATTGATGACTTGTTCATGTCTTATCACAAATGTATTATTTTTGTTCCTGCCTTTAATAGTTACACAATCAAATGCAGAATCAGTTCTCCCTCTCTCAATAGCCACTCAGCTGAAAACTTTGCCTCTGGTTTTGCAGAGTTTAGGAAGGAAATGGCCTTGAACAACCTCTGTTTGTCAGCCCAATAAGCTGTTGTGCCTTTTAACAACAGATCCATTTGTACTGTTGACTCAGCCATTTGGCTGAACCATGGCTGTCTTAAATATAGTGCAGAAAGGTTGAGTGCAGTTTTGTTTCATTCACATACAGGGATTACCATTGTCTTTCAATAAGAAAGCAGAAGAATCACATACTGCTTACAGTTCCAAATTGATTGAATGCAAAAAGAAAAAGCTTTGTGTAGCACAATTGATAAATTGCTTGACTCTTCCCCTCCCACTCCACCAGTCTTTTCAAATGATGACTGTGACATGTTTTTATCCTTTTTTGTGGATTAGCTTACTTAAATATTGCCGTCCGGCAACCTTGGCATTGACTGTCCAATGTTGCTCTATCGAGCCAGTTTAGGCCAGTTTGATTAAAAGAGCTCAAAGCCATTGTCTGCCGCATGCACCCCTATTCTGCTACCCCTATTCTGCCTTTTCCTATGGGGCCCGGCTGGGCACAGTCCGAAGAGGCAACGTGGGACCTCCTTCCCGTGGGCTCACCATTGATAGGAGGGACCAAAGGGGTTGGGTGCAATGTGAGTTGGGTGGCAGCCCAAGGCGGGGACCTCGGCTGCAGAAGCTAGCTCTAGGGAAGTAGAATGTCACCTCTCTGGTGGGGAAGGAGCCTGAGCTGGTGCGCAAGGTTGAGATGTTCTGACTAGATATAGTCGGCCTTACCTCGACACATAGCTTGGGCTCTAGAACCAGTCTTTCCAGATACTTTGAAGATCTCCTCAATCCCACACGCCTTCCGGTGAGGAAGCAGGGCCTGGGGACTTGGGAGTGGGCTCTCCCATCTCTGGGGCTGAGGTTGCCGAAGTGGTCAAAAAGCTCCTCAGCGGCAGGGCCCCGGGGATGGATGAGATCCGCCCAGAGTTCCTTAAGGCTCTGGATGTTGTGGGGCTGTCATAGTTGACACGTCTCTGCAGCATTGCGTGGACATCGGGGGCAGGGCCTCTGGACTGGCAAACCAGGTTGGTGGTCCCTCTTTTTAACCCTCTGAGCTCTAAGCTGTTTTTACCTAGTCTTGGTTCGCCTGGACTTTTTTTGTAATAATTCAATTAAAACCTCAGTCCCTCAATCCACAATCAAGATATATGCATCTTTTTTTTTCAGGACAACCTGGGCTATCAGAATATTTAGGCTGCAGTGATGTTACTTGGATGGACAAATAATTATGAGACAATCAAGACAAGAAAAAAAAAAACGGAAATTGAATCTTTCAGATATTTATTGATAAGTCACACCAAAGTTATATGTACAAGCTTTTTCACTGAAGAAAATGTTCTCCCAAGTGTTGGGAAGCAGAATATCAAAAAAACTCATTATACATATTATAGTTACAGAAATGGAAACAGTTTTCCAAAAAAAGTCCAACCGCTTTTTTTTTTTTCTTTTTTTTTTTTATGTGACACATTACATTATCTGTGCCATTCTGCAAAATAGTTCCTATCAGTGATGATGCAGAGGGCCACATCACACTCCTGACACATCCAGGGAGTGGCCTGATTCACCTGCCTGGTCAGCCTGCAGTGAACACAGGATTTACGTCCAAATGAGGCCCTCTTGCTTTTCTCAGTTTGTAATGAGGTAGGCACAGGTACATGGTTTGACTGTCTCCTGACAGCAGGGATGCTAGCTGTGACACCACACAGCTAGGCTGTTAGCTTTGAAGAGCTTGGGGCTTGTGTAAAGTTATCCACGTAAAGGTGATAACCAGTTCCCATGTGTGCTGGCTTTATGAGGGACATCACCGAGTCGTAAGCTAGTCCTACACCTGAGGCAAACTGTGACTTGCCCGTGTACACAGTGACGTCCAGAGTGTAGCCATTGCTGCTGTTGGCCAAAACAAACAGTTTGAAGCCCCACTTGGTCAGCTTCACCTTCATGTACTGTGTCATGCCAGTGTGGGCCTTCGTTGCAACCACCCTCTCATCAATGGAAAGGTTCTGCCGGGGGTGGTAAAAGGCTTTACATGCTTGCGTGATGGTGTCCATGAGGGGCTTCAGTCGAAACAGGCGGTCATAATCTGGTGTCCCCTTCTTTTTGTCATTTTCAGCATCTTTGTGGTGGTCACTCATGCAGATGTTCCATGACATTGTTTGATATCTGTCTCTTAACATTATATTGGGTGGAAAAGGAATACTAAAAATAATACCTTTTCTTCAATAATCCCTGATTTGGTCAATCTCACTAACGCAAAGAAATATGTTAGTCCTAAAAATCTGAAAAACTCTGGCACGTCAATGCTGTTCCACGAATATTTCTTTCTTTTGGTGATATTTTTTGCCGCTTGTTTGTTTGTGTTATTGTAGACTGTTTATACTACATTATCACTGAAAAACAACTTGAAGAGAACCAGTTCAGCTGATGTTCCGGCTGTCTTGATGGGAGAAACCTTTTCTGGAGTGAAGAAACATCTGGGTCTCTCTCTGATCTCCAGGCTGATTTTGAGGCTGCTGGCTGTGGCCCAAGAGGGGACCGAGATCTGGAAGAGCCTCTTGACAAACTAATGGCACGACGGGACCTTGACCTTGATCTCGATCTAGATCTGCTATGTGGTACAGAGTGTGTCTGTTGCCGTGTTTGTCCATGACACCGCCCTTGTCTGGGTAACTGCTGTCTTGCTGCAGCAGAAGTGCTGGGCTCCTCATCCTGCTCAGGAAAAGAGGGGGGACTGGCCTGCTGTGTTTCAGCTGAGGTGCTAGGCTCCTCTACTTGTTCACTGACATCACTATAACACAAAGAAATAAAAACATAGTGTGTTTGTATTTCTCATCTTACACAGCATGTAAGAACAATGGTTGAGCTTGCTTGATACTGTCCACCCCCCCCCACACACACAGTGTAGGGGCTGTGTAGAACAAAGGACCCCCAAACACCCGCAATGGATATGTAGGTTGTTACCTAAGTCTACCTAGTGACAAAGGTGAAAGCCCAGTCCCCCACACTGTCTGAAAACAGACGACCACCAAATTTCAAACAAACAAATTACTACAGATTTCACAGTCAAACACTAACCATGCACATATTTGTATTTTTATTTAACTTATACCGTAAGTAAATATATGCCACTTACTCTTCAGCCGTGGCATGTCAGCTCGTCATGTGTGAGGAGCGAGAGACCGACAGGTGGATCGGTGCGTTGATCTTCATTCCTACCCTCACCTACAGTCACGAGCTTTGGGTAGTGAATGAAAGAACAAGATCGTGGGTACAAGCGGCTGAAATGAGCTTCCTCCAAACTAAAAGTCCCTTTCAAATGTTTGGATGTTTGCACTGCAAGAACCTTGTAACTCTGGCTCTGAAAGTTGCTTCATGAGTAAAGTTGACTTACTGCTGAGGGAAAACATCTGTCTCTGAAATGCTTCACTATGTTCACCAGGTAGTCTCTAACTGTGTCTGCCTGGTGTTTCGTGCTGAGCAGCTTCTTCACTAAAAACAGCTTCTTGTGCGCCATGAGGGCAAAGTGTGCAATCACTTAGATGTGATTTCACACTGTGGTACAAACAAATCATCTCCACCAATGGTTACTCACTTCATGTGAGTGTATGGAAGCTAATGCATTTATCATATGATTACAGAAACACTCTCAAGCACATTGGCAAGAGGAAAATTGTAGTCTGAACTGCAGACCCACTGGCATGATCCATGTTGAATCTTTAAAAGCCTTTTTAAGCTTTTATCTCCTTCATTTGAAACATTACTACAGTGGATTTTGGAGTTGTGTGTTTGATTTGTACATGGGCAGCATGAATAGTGCCACTGCTGCCCGTGGGTTTGCATATCATCACTTTTTAAGTCCATGTTTGGCCAAAGAAAAGACATTATCGTCACCTTGTTGCATTCTGTGCTCATTTATGAAGTTGTCTCTTTGTCAGTATGCATCATCCCAGCCTCTTTATTGAGCCATTGGCCATGATATGAGCACTCAGCCCAGGCACTGCACACACTGCCAATGGCGACTAATAGGCCCTGCAGTAAGGGCACTCTGCCTGCTGTGTGTGCGCCTCATTTTGTTCCGAATGTGAGGGAAAGTGTTCATATCTAAATTACCCGTTGCCTCAGGGTTGACTGAGATTTTGACATCCAGCCACCTCTCTCTTTTGCTAGCTCTGTCCATCAGCCTTGGTATTACTTAATTTTTTCTACTTTGCTTTCAAAATCCCTCTGTCCTTGTTTCTCTTGCTTGCTGTGAGCAACAATGTTTTCCATCTAGCTGTCAAGCAAATTGTGCAGAGGAATTTCACAAAAAAAAAAGATTTCTACCAACTAGAACACAGAGAATTATTCTGAATGTCAAATTAAAATTATGCATCAAGAGAGAAATACTGGGAAATCTCATTATACACTTTATGTATATTAATTTGAACAAGTCATAGTTGTGTTTTAAAGGATGATTCTGGGGTACAGCAACTTGGATTATATGTACAGGTTTGACAATTGGTTCTGTCAGTTGTGGTTAAGTTGTACTCATCAATTTTCTCCGTGCAATGAGGTATTATTAATGATATTTTGGGCCAGCTCACTTTTTTTCTTATAATAAATAAAATAGTTAAGATGATTTTTGTGTTGAATGCTGGGAACAAATAGGCAATGGGAGTACAGATAAAGTACTAAATATGATCAACTCTTAGGGACTGTGGCACAATTTTCATTCTTCTTTTGATAATTTTGTCTGTGTTCATGCATATGGCATACAATTTAGCAAGACTGCGTATTTTTGTCTAATCTTGGAATTTCCAGCTTAGCTCCTACAATAATACAATAATAATATCAAATCTACAGTGGACACAAAATTGTAACATTCATACTGTTAAGTGCAAAAAATGTTGACCTAATTTTTTAAAACCATATATGGCATACAGAGAAAATACAGGGTGTTTCCACCAGCTGCACTGTCACAATGAATGGTGTTGCAAACCGCTGACATGTCCCAGGCTGTGATGATGAAAAGGAAAAAAAAAAGTACTTTGCATGTAGTATATTGACAATGGTTCATTTTTTGTGTATTTATCTAAAAACATAGTGGACAGTATATTCATGGGTTAGGATAGTCATGACAAAAAACCTGGCATTTAAAGCAGTTAAAATTCAGAACATTAATAAATCTTTAATATTTATGATTAGAAGTGATGCTGGTTAAAAAAATATAACTCAATGAAAGTAGAAAATAATATACATATATACTATTTTTAAAGCTTGATTTGGAAATGTGCATTTTGTGTGCAGAGCGATATGAGTGTGAGTCATGAAGCGGGCCCTAAGGGATAAAAACAAACATCACTATAAAATAATTGTTTGCAGCAGGCAAAGAAATTGAACCATGGTGCTCAGCTGTTGAGGAAGTCAAACAATAAAATTCAGAACTCAGAGGAGTGGAAGCGGTTGCAATTGATCCAATGACACACTGAGAAATTACAGACAAATTGGAAAATCTGAGAAAGAAATGAGTTTGAAACAAAGCAAGCTTTCACTGATATGAGAGAGGATGCAAAAAAAAAGCTCAAACAAGAGTTGAATGAGACACAAGAAGATCTTTTACCCACTGATGAATCAGACAGATAAACCAGTGAAGGTGGATTAGCCAGTCTGGATGAACTGTTGACTTGTTTTCAATGTGTACATGTGACTAATGTCTGGACTGATTTTCAGTTTGATCTCCAAAGACATTTTGTCAAAGAACATTTCACTCAAAGAACCTCAGTTATTAATAATATTCAAAAAAACAAATTGCTCCGAGAATGAAGAGTATAATTCATTTTCTCATTATTTTAGCTAAATATTACATTCAGAAATTGATTTTTTTTAAAGAAATTGTCCTCATATACCACTTTCAAAAAAACAGATAATATACATATTTTAAAACATTATCAAACTTAAATATGTGCAATAAATACCAAAAAAATAATATTTGCACATCTTAGCAAATCTTAACTTCATAACTAATTGGGTAACCTCCTGTGTGTGTTCATACTTGTGTATTTATTTTTTGTGCGTCTGGTTTTGTATGATTGCATCACTGTTACTGAAGTAAAGATTTGTGCTTTCATGTCTTATATTACTTTAATTTGTAAACATGCCATTTTCTCTACAAACTGAATGAGTGTTACTAAAGAGTTAAGTGGTTATTCCATATGTATATATATATATATGTGTGTGTGTCTGTGTGTGTGTGTGTGTGTGTGTGTGTGTGTGTGTGTTACAAATGGAAGGATGTGAAATGACCTTGGTGATATTGACATTGGACCAGTCATGCTAAGCCCATTATAACATTTTTGTTTTTCATTGCTCTTGAATAGTTTCAGCAAGCTCAACAATATTGCAATCTTTAGGAAACTTTTAATCCGAGGACTTTTCACAAGTCTCTTTCTGCTTTTCTAAATGAATACATCATATGCTTGGATTGAGACGTTCTTTTCTTCTCTTCTCTTTTCTGTCTGTCTCTCTCAGTGGCAGTGATACTTTGTATCCCTGCCCTCACAAAGGCATAATCAATTCAAGAGTTTGTCTTGGGTCATTATTACCTGCTGGAGGACCATCTGTTCACTGAGGCTGGCCGAGGACTCTGCCAGGTACAAACACACACATGCACACACACACACACACACACACACACACACACACACACTGGGAAACACTCATACACAGGCACTCACACAGCCTCAAGGGTTGCCAGGTAGATTTGGGTAGCAGTAAGATGTGAGATGTAGAATAATTGGAGCAAGAAGAGCTGAAGACAAAAACCTTGGGCAGTGTATGTACATTTATGTTTTGTCTGTGTTTAAGCATACATGGCTGCATAGTGCAGTATGCATGTGCATGTGTTTATCTCTGCTAATGTGACACGTGTGCAACAGTGTGATAAGGTGGCTAGTGGGCGTGCAATGTGTCCATTTGTGTGTCAGGTACAGATGGTGAAGGCCATCAGGCATCTCACCCAGCCAAGTGGTTCAGCTACCGGTTAGAGTAGCATGGTTAAAGATAATTACACCCACAACCTTAACATCAGCCTGACTGCAGTGCTGTTAATATACTGAGAAGAAAAATGCAGTAAAATTAGAGGTGGCATGAGCACCAGCAGGAAAGAGATGAAAGAGAAACTGAGAAAAAGAACATTTGTATGTTTATTGTGGGATTTTTGCCTTTGTAGGCTAACATGTTGCCTTCCTCAGTTATATGTAAGAGAGCCTATAGCTGGGTTCCAGGTCCCTGAATTTTTAACCAGTTCATTTAAGTCTGTTGTGTTGATCAAACAGCTGTTTCACCAGTTAGAAAAACAATTAAGCTAGTTTATGCTTTGGTGGGATTAAGAAAAAGGGTGTCATAATTTTGTGACAGAGCTAGAGAATCGGAGGAAAAAGACTTGCTTCAAAAAACAAGCATAGATGAAACTGAAGCAGCTGTACAGGTTGTCCAAGTATAACTAACAGGAATAACAGCTGCTAAATCAGTATATTTCTTCGATGAATGTGGTAACCGTGAGGTTGGCTGCTCCTAGAAACAGCTACACAGCTTCTGTGATGGGCTGGATGTATCACTACTGTTTTTCCAGGGCAAAAAAAATAAGTCTGTGGCAGCATTTTGAAGTGATGTGGTGGGTGCTGTGTGGCCGTTCAGCTGCATATAGTGACATCGTAACAGGTTCTGTCCAGCAATGTTCTCACCTGATACTGCAGTGATGCATTTCATCCGGACACAAAAGGTGGCTTTTGGTGTTGTGATGTTACGCCAAAAGAATTGTCAAAGCAGCAGTATTTTATGAGTTCGGAATGAGAATGTGCTGCAGAGACAGACACCATGATTGCTGAGCAGCAAATAAAATGATTTTGATATGACAACTGATCAGATTGTTTGTCTAATAAGGTTCCAGTCTGGTTCAGTTATTGTTGACAGTCAGGGTGTAAATTGTGGGCACTGTCTTAATTATGCAGTTTCCTTCCATTTTGCCATTTTGTTCCATTTTCTGTTCCCTTTTCCTTGATCCAGGTTTAAATTACCAAGGCAAATTATTTTTGATGGAAGTTTATTTTTCTTTTGGTACAGAAACATGAAATAACTCATGTTTTTGTGGGATTTTAGCAATTGCCTAACAATGCAATTGTAATCATACCTATTAACCACTCAAGGAGTTTTCTAAATATATTTAGTTCAATTATGCCCCTTTCTAATTGCTAAGAATTAAACAAAGTCTGTGTATGTTGGTGGAAGCAGCTTGTACGTGAACTGGTCTCATTCTTTGTTGGTTTCAGCAAGTCCTCAGGTTTGTCCTCCTCTTAACATGACCATGAAGTTTGAAAAAGTGCTGCAGACTGTCACTGCTGCCTCTATTAGCATTTCTAGCATCATATCTGATGCTGCTGCTGCTTAACATAAACTGAATTACGGTTTAGTGGAAGGATTTTATTATAGAGCAGGAACAGAAATAGAGCCTGTTTTGTTACCGGGGTTATCGGCTGATTGCTAACATGCTTGTTTTACATAATATTTCATTCAAAAATGCACATATGCTAATGTGCTTCCATGCCCAATTTGCTTTGGCTGGGATCTCAGAAAACCCATGTTTTAGTTTAAATTGAGCTTACATTAGAATTATTTTCCTGCTAAATTGTTTGTGGAGATAGAGGAATCAGGAAGAGAAAGGAAGAGATATGACATGCACACAAGTTCCCCAAACTTAGCTAACTCCTATTTGCTTGTGACGTCTGAGGGCTCTGCTTGTGCCAAATGAACTGAACTAGGGTTGCAATATCATTCTGCCTTCTACTGGAGTCTATGAGCACAGTGGGTGGAGCCTGATAATGAACGCCCAGTAGTGACATGACATCAGTCCAGCTGCGCTGATTCTGACCAGCTAAAGGTTAATAGCTGGAGCCCACCTACTTCTGTATAGCTAAGGCTGCCACAGCAGAGAAGCTACTACAGGAAGTATGCAGCCAAACTGGATGGAGCCATTCCCTAACCCCCCAGTATCAGTAGACCCTGCACACCACATTCCCCAGGTCATCAAGGGGCATGGAATCATGGAGGTGTATAACGCCCATTGGGGAGTCAGGTGCAACACAGCTGATACACACCCAACCCTTCACCAGTCCACCAAAAATGAGCTTGACATGTCCAAGATACAGAACTACATAAACGGGCATGGCGTAGACCATGACACTTCTGTACATATGTTTGACACTAATCTCCCTGAATAAGGTCATTGACACTTACACACTGCATGTACAGTAGAACACAGTGAGAGGGTGCCTGCCTGCAAGGCATTTCTTGGATAGGGCTTTACCAGTCACAGAATCCCCAAACTTCACAAACAGCTGTACAGTGGCTCTAATGGAGGCCGTGCAACAACAAAACATACCAATGCACAAACTAGACGGAGCAGATGCAACTATGTCCTCCTGTTCCCGTCATGGGTTGGAGGACAAAAAACATCTGACTGTATTACTCATGACCTGAACAAACTTCTTATGTTCTTGGCAACAAAGGAAGGATTTGGTCTGAGAGAGGTCACCACAAAGCAGCAACTAACTGGAGTGCACCAACAAAGCAGTTAGTTTACACACACTCTTAGCTGAGGTCAGCGCAAAGGCTACAGTGACAGGTCCCATTGTGGGGAGAATGCACGCGTAAGCGGGCATTATCTTCTGACCACCTGCAATCACTTTACGACACACGTATTATGCATGCACACACAAACACACATGCTGTGTACAATGCACTTGTATATATTAAACATTATGATACATACACCTGCTATCAACATGTTTTCACATTCAACATTACAACCCTGTATATACATACATTCAACTGTCAACACATTGTGACTCAGTGTCACTTTAAGGAGGGGGAAGGTGACACTGTGTGTTTGTGTGTGTGTGTGTGTGTGTGTGTGTGTGTCTCTGTGTGGCTGCTGTGACAGTGGCAGGCGATAATGAGTGATGTGCATTAGTTGTTCAGCAGCATGATCCGGGCTATTTTTAGAGATGATTGTGTTTTTGTATACAGAGGGCTTGCGAGATGGTGTGACTTTCAACAAAGTACAAGTTCATCAAATGTGAGTCACAGGGTGGTTGAGCAAAACAACCCCATTTGTCTTACTGATTTCCTCATGACATTTTTAGCGTAAATATGGGTGTTGCTTGCAGGATATCTAAGCACATTATAGAATACATTAGTGTTAATATGAAATATGCTATAATGAAAAACACCCCCGAACTCTAGGGGGTGGAATGTTTTCTCAGGTGTATGTCAAGCTAATTCTTTGTCAGAGTGATAATGTATTTCTCATATAACTACAGGGCAGGTGCATTTATGTGTCTCAACCCTCATGATAGTAATTTCATCAAACTGCACCTGCCTGCCATGGTAAATTTGCAAACATTTTTTCACTCAAGTACAGCCACTTCTGTCACAGTCACTGCCACAGAATTCAAAGCTAAAGTGTATAATATTGGCTAAAGAGAGGGATTTTACACCTGTCATTTTACCTGACATTCATGGCCTTTTAGAGCTGTGCTTAAAATGTAGTTGTCACAAAATAGTGACAAAGTTTACTATCAGAAACAGCAACCTTATTCAGAAAATTATGTTTTCCCTACCAGCCTGTGGGCTTTCATAGACAGATGGGTGTTGACTTCTGTTTGAGCACAGGGCATCATTCAATTACAGTTTCTACATACACATGATTTTAATGCCATTAGCCATTATGTTTCTATCTGAGATTCTAGTTTTGGCTCCCACAGCTGGATGTCCTGCCAGCCAACTAGCTAAAGTGCTGCCAGCAAGTCAATATGTCAGCCTGTGAGACCAAGGTTTTTTTTTTTTTTGCCCTAAAGAGGCCTTTCAAGTATTACTTCCTGTCAGGCTGCGTAAAAAAGCAGTGTCCTTTGCTAAACATACCCTAACCTAAATCACCTTAACTGATCGTGTACGCATCACCAATTGATTAGTGGTGCAGTATACCAACTGAAACTACAGACGCCTTCGAGAGACTGCCCCAAAGTGTTCCCATTTGTTACAATTGTACAGTTCATTGTGTCTGAATTACTCAGATAGAGTTCTTTGAGGCTGTGGGATGGAGCCAGAGGAGGGTATGGAGTAGTTCTTTCTGTCTTAGAGTTTGGCCTTTTGGATTAAGTATGAACACTTTTACTGTAAAGCTGGGGTCGCATCATGGATACAGTAGGAACTGGATACACTGTTTGAAAATGGCACCCCATTAACTTCTGTGAAGGCATACATTTGAAAAGCCTTTCAGGCTTCCTCATGTGGCTGTGTTTTTGGGCCCATAGAGCATGTACACTAAAGCATCTCTCTGGACTAGCTGGTTAGGAGCATGCACTTTTCAACTCTCTCAAGACAGATGACTTCCCAGTGATTTCAGACACACATGAATAAGATAAAATGATTAAATCACATGATTCTTCCAGACTTTCAATTTTTTACTGTACCTAAAGAATCAAATTCAAATTGTTTTTCCCCATTTACATCTACTAGGCCAGGTTAAGGGGGCAGCAGGCTGAGCAAAGTACTCCTGATATCCATGCCCTCCAGCATGTCTTGGGTCTGCATAGGGCCTTTTACCAGTTGGATGTGCCCAAAACAAGTCGAATGAAAGGCGCCCAAGAGGCGTCCTGATCAGATGCCTGAATAACCTCAACTGGCCCCCTTTGACGTGGAGGAGCAGCAGCACTACTCCTAGCTCCCTCCCTGTATGTCTCAGCTCCGCACCCTTTCTGTAAGGGTGAGCCCAGACACCCTACAGGGGAAACTCATTTCAGGTGCTTGTATCCATAATCTTATTCTTTTGCTCAGTATCCAAAGCTAATGACCATAGGTGAGGGTTGGGACGTAGATTGGATGGTGAATGAAAAGCTTTGCCTTCTGACTCTGCTCTCTCTTCACCATGAAAAGTCCAGCACAACATCTGTATTACTGTGGGTACTGTGCCAAACCATCTGTTCATCTCACACTCCATTTTACCCTCACTCATGAACAAGAGTTACTTGATACTTGAACGTCTTGGGGCAGTAACTCTCTCCCAACCCCGAGAACGCAATCCACAGTTTCCCAGTAGAGAATCATGACCTCAGACTTGGAGGTACTGACTTTTGTCCTGACCTCTTCACTCTCAGCTTCAAACCACCCCTGTGCATACCAGTAGTCACAGGGTGATGAAGGCAACAGAACGAATGATTGTCAAAAGACATGTCACCTCTTGTCCTGCTTCTTCAGTTCAGAAATGAAGAAGCAGCTCAGATGAGAGGTGAAATATGTTCAAGAAACTCAAGCAAATCAAGTTGCATCCAGTATAGCACCAAGAACAGGGTAGTCCAACAAAAAAGCTATTCCTGGCTCAAATTACTACCACTGTATACTTCCCAAACTTGTTCAATCCTGACTCGAAGGAGTATGAAACGCTACATGGTGCATATGTTTGAGAAGCCTTTAAATTGGACTTGCTGGTTCATTTTTCATCATCTCATCAGCACCATGTAGCTGTAACATGCTCACATTGATGCCGACCCTTGTGTTGTTTTGCCCGAGGGTTGTTGTCAGTCTGAAAGTGCCCTAAGTGCAGTCTGAAAGGCTCACCTCAGGGCAAGAACCTGAGCATCTCACAATGCCAAGCAGTCACTATGTCAGCCACTAGTTCTTGGATAATGCTTTCATCTGTTGACTATATCAACAGCCAGCCATTCATAAAACCAGGCTGGAAAATTTGTAGCTACATAACCAGCCAACTGGCCCTTTCCACAGCAGAGAAAGCACAGGTGTTACTAATAACATTAACAATGGCTCTGTCCTGTTTAGGTTTCCCAGTAAGCCTTGCCACTCTGACAGTGAGTCAGTATGAACAACACCAGGACCCTAAATCTGAACAGATAATTGGAATCCAGCCATTATTATTATGTTATTATTTACACCAGTACTTTTCCCACGAGGACATGTCAAAATGAAAAGGGTCTGCCATCCAGCTTGCTCCTAATGTACATAATCAGTTTCTGAATCAGTCATGCGGCGGATCATTGTGCAGCCATTCTACCTGCTTGCCAGTCAGAAATCCAAGGTTAGGTTTTTTGATAAAAATGACAGAATTTAAAAGCCCAGGCTTATTACATGTACATAGATATGAAACCGTGCTGTTTGTACGTTCAGATTTTACCTGATGAAGGCCTGAGGTCCAAAACATATTGACTGCAGGTGATGAAAAACTGTGAAGGCTTTTTTGTGTTTTTGTGTTTTGTGTTTTTATTCATCTGTCAAAAGTCTGCAGTGAGTTATTTGACAATGAATCAATGAAGAAGAAATTTAGCATAGCCTGCAGGATGCATTAGCAACAAGATACAGGAATGGAGCACACAGTATTATTTCATGACCAAGATAGCCTACGTTCTACAGGTGAGATAGAAATGATGATGAGGAGGAGGATGTAATAAAGGATGAGGAGCACACACAGACAATCTCACTGACCTGGTGTGCAAGGTGACTGTGTGTAACAATTTATATTGGAACATGGATTTTAAAATAAATTAAAAAAAAACAAAAAAACATTAAAAATACAGACATGGTGTGAAAAGGCCTACTTGGTCTGGTATGACAACTATAAACTTTAGCTTGACATTGCTGTATAACTAGCCCGTTCTCATTCAGGGGTCATTTGCAGTGATTTCGGGGTAAGGTCCTAAAAAGCCACCTTTGCGGCTGTAAGATATGCTGTTAGGCGGCGTCAGCTGAGAATGCAGCCGGTGTTATGATGCATTGCCGGACAGCTGGATGGCACCTGCAGTGGCAGCATGATATGTGAATGTACAGAACCTGTTGCGTCTGCCTGGACAGCGTGAGGTTGAACCACTGTTGGTAACAAAGTATAGAGAGCATTAAGGTTCCTGTAGGGTGGATAATAGGTGCGGTGGATGGATCCAACAAAGACTTTTATGCATGAGTTCAGTGTTCGCCTCCCGTCTGAATATGATGTATTTTTTTACACCCTCTCATGTGCCTCCTTTCTATAGTCCTAACCATCTGTGCCAGCATGTGCTTTCGTTGATGTCTTGGCATTGGTTACCATGTGCCCATCTTGCCTAAACATTACTTTGTGCAGCGTACCCATCATGGGTTTGTGTTAACATCACAGTCAGATTAAAACGCCGTTGATAACAACATAAGGGACGAGAGGACACTTATAGGGAGGGCAGGAGAAGCCGTGAATGGGTCCAACACACCCCAGACCGGAAGCCTCCTCTCCCCAATCCTAACCATCCGTGTCTTAGTTGCCTAATCCTAATCATTCATACCTCATGCAGCGTCATCCCACCAAGCACATTGGTCGACATCATTGTAGTACCATCCCGGAACATGAACAGCAGATAGATAGGGATACCCAGAATGTAATATGTAGACGCAGAAGTCCTCTGCAAAGCGGCAATATGGGATGACTTGGGATTAGAACATGTAGTATAACTGGCAAAACTGAGTTTGTTGACTCTATTACTTTAGTGCAACAAAATACTACATTTTAACAGTGACAAATATTGGCAGTAGTTTTATCACAATAGTCAATTAAAAAGTAACACATCAGTGGCTTACACATGTTTTCTTCATGTTTGGTTGCACTCCCACTCAAGTCACCTTATGATTATATTTTTAAAACTAATTGAAGAGAATGTTGCAAAATGATGGTAAATTCAATGTGCCATTATCCTCTAAGAGGCACTTGACTTGTTTACCACTGTTTTGAGGTATAATTCAGTGTTTTTGTTTCATTGTCTATAGTAACATGTTAAATTAACAGATGGTATTTAAAAGAACAGAGGCTTATTAAATGGTGTATATAAGGATTTTTATGTTTTGGTGCTTGACATGAAAACATAACCATATTTCATAATTGTTTTTTGTCCTCTTCAAAAGATTCCCACATAACAAAAGATGCTGAGAGAGTATTTTTTCCCAGCTCTCCCAATGATGAGGCTTTTCTTTCTTTCTTTCTTTCCTGCCTGCCCACTGAAGTCCAGAGTGTATGAGAACCCTGAGCCCCAGCTAACTGATAGGCTTGATGTGTAATTAATGGTCTGACACGGGCTAATGAAGCTAATGACGCTAACTGCGCTAGCATATGGGTGCCCCATGGGGATCCACACTCGGCGCTCTAATTTAGATAAATGACGCCCCAGGTTACACCGAGCTATTTGCATTTCATTTGGTGGAGGCCAAGGGAGAAACGGGGATTAAACAGGGGGATGGGTGGGAGAGATCAAATGGCAGAGGTGTTTGGGGTTGGAGGGATGGGGAGATGGAGGTGTTTACACTGGTGAATGTGTATGCATATGTGGGTGTAGATCTCCCCTTGGCCATGCATGATGCTGTTGTCAGATAAAAGGATTGGTAGCAGAGGGGGCTGATGGCAGCTGTCAGAAACAGATGACAAAAAAACGACAGCACTCCTGTGTGTACTTGTGTGTGTGTATTTCTGAGGATGCACACAGATTTGTAATTACTGTATAGTGGCCCTTGGGAGACATGTCATTGTCAGCTAGAAAGTCTCAAGAGGAAAGAGAATGTGCTCTGTTTGGATTGCATCATTGTAATACATGAGAGACTCTGCCTGTCGGAACAGTCAGACATGTATATATTTTAACCTGCTCACATAATATTGAAAGTATCCTCGCATGCATTCAAAGATGAAGCAATGTTTATAGAATATTTTATGTGTATGGAATGCAGCCTTATTGAGCCATTTTTTCTACTCTAGGCTAAAAATCTTAAAGCTTAATTCAAATTTACATAATTTTTAATCACCTGTCACCCTCACCTGTCCCTCTAAGGTTTTCTTCAGGATGTAGCATCCTGAGCAAAAATGCCATCTTTTCAAAATTACATATTCCCTGTATGTGACGTGTTGGTGGTGGTGGTGGCTGGTAATTCACAAAGACACTCTTGATAGCTGTCATCAATTTTTTGGATATTTTAAATGACACATCAACCAAATCATAGATTTATGCCACATATGATTTTATTCATAGTTTATATTTATATAGCCATTTATATAGCCAAACGAAGGCGGAAATCAAATCTGACACTGGACATGACTTTGATGTAAAATAAGCCATAGCCACAGTCGTACATCACTACAGCTTTCACTCATTTTGTGTCAAAGTCATGTTTGACCCTTTGAAACCTGGATTGGTATCACTTTCTTGTGTTGCTGTTGTACGCCTTTTTACAAGTAGGCTATTTAAACCATTAAACCCTGAAAAAAAAAAAAAAAAAAAGGGAGAAATTTCTCTTATCAACATGGGGAAAAGCAACTCGGTAAGAAATGTTTCACATATTGCAAAAAAATAGGAGTTGTAGAAATAAAAACGTTAAGGGATGAAGAAATAAACAAGGGAAAACTATATAATTGTCATAATTACATACACTATATTACCAAAAGTATTCGCTCACCTGCCTTTACTCATACTATGAACTGAAGTGCCATCCCATTCCTAACCCATAGAGTTCAATATGATGTTGGTCCACCTTTTGCAGCTATTACAGCTTCAACTCTTCTGGGAAGACTGTCCACAAGGTTGAGGAGAGTGTTTATAGGAATTTTTGACCATTCTTCCAAAAGGCATTGGTGAGGTCACACACTGATGTTGGTCGAGAAGGCCTGGCTCTCAGTCTCCGCTCTAATTCATCCCAAAGGTGTTCTATCGGGTTCAGGTCAGGACTCTGTGCAGGCCAGTCAAGTTCATCCACACCAGACTCTGTCATCCATGTCTTTATGGACCTTGCTTTGTGCACTGGTGCACAGTCATGTTGAAAGAGGTAGGGGCCCGCTCCAAACTGTTCCCACAAGGTTGGGAGCATGGAATTGTCCAAAATGTTTTGGTATCCTGAAGCATTCAAAGTTCCTTTCACTGGAACTAAGGGGCCAAGCCTAGCTCCTGAAAAACAACCCCACACCATAATTCCTCCTCCACCAAATTTCACAGTCGGCACAATGCAGTCTGAAATGTACCGTTCTCCTGGCAACCTCCAAACCCAGACTCGTCCATCAGATTGCCAGATGGAAAAGCGTGATTCATCACTCCAGAGAACGCGTCTCCACTGCTCTAGAGGCCAGTGGCGGCGTGCTTTACACCATTGCATCCGACGCTTTGCATTGCACTTGGTGATGTGTGGCTTGGCTGCAGCTGCTCGGCCATGGAAACCCATTCCATGAAGCTCTCTGCGTACTGTACTTGGGCTAATCTGAAGGTCACATGAAGTTTGTAGCTCTGTAGCAATTGACTGTGCAGAAAGTCGGCGACCTCTTTGCACTATGCGCTTCAGCATCCGCTGACCCCTCTCCGTCACTTTACGTGGCCTACCACTTTGTGGCTGAGTTGCTGTTGTTCCCAAACGCTTCCATTTTGTTATAATAGAGCTGACAGTTGACTGTGGAATATTTAGGAGCGAGGAAATTTCACGACTGGATTTGTTGCACAGGTGGCATCCTATGACAGTTCCACGCTGGGATTCACTGAGCTCCTGAGAGCGGCCCATTCTTTCACAAATGTCTTGTTTCACAGTCTGCATGCCTGAGTGCTTGATTTTATACACCTGTGGCCAGGCCAAGTGATTAGGACACCTGATTCTGATCATTTGAATGGGTGAGCGAATACTTTTGGTAATATAGTGTATTTTAAGTGATGTTACATAATTATTATAATTTTTAAGCACTTTTTAGAATAGAATGGAATAGAATTTCTTTTGTCATTGCATAAAAACAAAACAGCAGGGCATCTGTCTGAGAACATAGGATGGATAAAAGAATAGCAGACTGCAAAAAAACATATCAAGCAATTTACAAAAAAAATAGCATATGCACATGAATTTTCACAGTAAGACAAAATAAAAATGACAGTTATCAATTAAGTGCAGACCAAGTAGTCCAGGTGCAAAGTGCAAGTCATTTACTTGACAGTTTCTTTGTCTTTTTCTGTCTTTCTTCCTTTCTTTCTCGGTGCTAATTTTCAGGTAATTTTCTTGTAATTTTTTACTAATTTATTGTTACTTTAGCGGTCATTTCTTCTCAAGTTGCTCTTTGCCTTCTTCCCATGTTGGTAAAAGAAAACAAGCCAATTTGCTCATGTTTTAAAGGGTTAATGCACTGTGTTGAAATCTTGTATTTTACTCTGAATGTTGTTCATGATTCCTGTTAAGTTTCTGAAATGCACTGATGATACATCCAGGTGTGACCGCTGTGCTTAGGCAGCATAATGTACTATCATCCGTAAGTGCAGGATTTCCCATGTATTTGTTTATTAGTGGCAACTCGGCATGATAACATCTGCCCCCATGTATGATTTTTTTTTTTTTTTCTGGAGCCAGAGCGTTCATCAGGAGCACTATTGGAATATATCAGGGGTCCTCATAAGTCGTAAAACGTATGTTTTCTTACAAAAAGTAATGCACCCAAATCCATGCATGTCTTTTGAAAGGCTGCCATCTTGTACCAATAAGCTAAAGGGAGCAAACAAGGAAACATCTTGAGTGGACTTATCAGGAGGCAGGTTTAGGTGGTGGATGGGTCACAAAAATCTAGTTTTTACCTTGGACTTTCCTCTGGAGATGCATGTTCAGAATCATATAAGTTGGTTGAATTCTGAGTCACTTTGAGGTGCGTCCTCACCGTGTTGTTTTTCCCAAACCTAAACACAGTTACTTTTATTTCTTAGACCTTACCTTAGTAACTGTTCATTAATTACACAACTATACAGTGAGGGTGGCAAATTTGTAGGAACTTTTGTGTGTGCATTTTTGTAGGAAATCATACGAACCGTTCTATGAGGATACATGGATTATATATGGCCCACCGTTTATTTATCGATTGTAAATATACTCTGGGCACAGATAGATCTACAGAACACCAGACACAGTTAAAGTGAAATTTAACCATTCATTGCACTGGTTCTAAATGTTGCTTTCACTCCCTCTGCAGCAGCTGCTCCTCCACTCCTCCTCAAACTCCACAAACTGCTGCTGGGGAAAAAAAAACTCAGCTCTGCCAGTGCTGTGTTCACAGACCTGCAAAAAGGTTTGAATGTAGAGAGGGGATACATAATGACACAAAGGGGTGGACACACAAACCAGGAAATTTGCGGTTTTAGCATTGCACTTGATGAGTTTGTGGGTGTGAATGACACCATTCACACCCATCTGTATGAAGATACTGTAAGGGAGGAGCTGCTTCAAACAACAAATGGTGAGGACATCGCCTGAATTTTTTCACTTTGTCCTCACCAAGTTTGAGAAGATGAATTTAACCCAAACTCCATCTCCAAGCTTTTTTCTGGAGATTTTAACTGCACAGTCAGGAGACAGACTTGCAGTGATAATTTGGGATGCACCAATCCAGTCTATGGAAGTGATGCCCAACACTGGCCTTAGTAAGCAGAGCAGGTATGAAGATGTGACTGGTCGACATTAAATTACAATTTACTCACTTCAGTGAGCTAATATTGATGTTAAGCTACTGTTGTTACTCATTACTTGCATGTGCTTCAATGAATTTATTTGACTGTCAGGACACTTTTTGGCTGCGTAAATATCACCACCAGCCCTGTGTGAAAATCACAGCCCTCTCATTGATTTCATCTGGCCAGTCTGTAGATGCAGCAGGGGAGACAGAGCAGAGGCCTCTGACATTAAAAAAAAAAAGCGAGATCATGTGACCAAAAGTTGACCCTGACTCACCTTTTGCCCAGCTGCACACAAACACATGCAAGTACATATCCTTGTTATGTCAGCAGGGTATTTCTACCTTGCTTTCTTTGTGGTAAAATAAAAAATAAGTGCCACCATGATAACTTTCCAGAATCGTAAAGTCCTTTTTCTTAGTAATACAAATGCCTGCACAATGTTTTTGTGTCTGATGAGCCTTCACATTCATGGATCCATTACTCAGATTTGACTTCCTAAATTGTATTTCATCTCTTAGAAGTACCCAAAGCATCACATTTTGAACAATGCCTTCTGCAACCTCTTGTGTTTGGGATGTAGCTGCAGTGATCTAAAGGTGTTTAATGTGTTTTCGTGCTGACTCCTTTTGACTCAAAGACGACCTTTTATGTTTATTTAACTTCTACTTTGGGTTTCTACAAGAACATATTTAACTGCTTTATGTTCACATTGACACTTTATTTTCCTCATACTGTCTTTGCTGGAAAACCCAACACATTCTCATCCCAAGTCATCACAAGTTGTTGCTTTGCAGTGGACTTCCACTTCTACATATTATGCTCTAGGTCTCCTTTTGTGTCTGCTCTTTACATTCAAGGATGGTGTGAACACCAGCACATGGTGGGATGACGTTGCATGTGATTATGTTAAGGCAACAGCAGGTGTAGGAAAACCATCAGATTCAGACACAAGGTATACACTGGTGGGCTTCTTCATGGAAGTGGGTTTGTTGATCCATCCGCCGGCCCTTCCTCCCACCCTACAGGGACTGCAGGTGCTTCTTACGTAGTGTTGTTACCAGCAGCGTTTCAACCTAATGCTGTTCAGTGGTGCATCATGTGGATGCTACAGGTTCCATCCAACCACATTCACAACTGACGCCAACCATCTGTGTATCATGCTGCTCTGACAGGTGCCATCCAGCTGTCCAACAGCATATAATAACACTGCGTTTGGTTCTGTCCGGCAGTGTTCTCAGCTGACCGTGTCCAGGGGGGTATCCTACAGATGCAAATAGTGGCTTTTCACGATGGGATGTTATGCGAAAAGCACTGCAAAAGTGGCATTGTTTTACAACTTCGGAATAAGAACAGGCTGAACTATTACAAGGAATTGCAGCACTTTCTCCCTCAAACAAATCGTCAATAAAGGGGACATATTTCCAGCCGTAAGGTGATCCGGAATCAAGGAGAAATTAAAATATTTGCAACCAAGATTACATGTTTCTCTGACGTTAGCATGAAGTTACATATGACAGTGTATGTAATGCAATTGCAGTAGCATGCCTAGAACACATTACCATATAAAGAAATCCATCACCTACTGACATCAGCTTGTCCCAAAGTAGAAAAGTAAACTGAGGTTTTTGCACGTGAAGTGCTCCAAACTTTTGAAGTTTTTGTACGAAACATTCTCTCTGCCTCCGCCATGCCTCTATAAACACTGGCTTCTCTCGTCTGCATGTGACGAAAACAGTCTCACAACACAGCGAGTGACGTAATAACCCCGCGATACAATGAATCGATTAGCGATTTGTTGTTGCAGCCCTGATATATATATATATATATATATATATATATATATATATATATATATATATAGATATATATATAATAAGAGTTGTATATATAATAAGAGATGTATTGATATTACATTTTCGTGTCATGATTATCGTGACCAGAATTATTGCGATAATTTACCCCCTGGAAAATGCACTTTCAACATTTCTGCGTCTGTAGGAGATTGTTGCTGCTAACTTCAGTGGAGGCAATACAATATGACAGTTAGTATCTACAATTAACTTTTTGACTTCTTGACTTTTTGATTCACCAGCCAAGCGCACTTTTTACCAGCCAAAATAATAAATCGCCTTTTTTTCCTCACATATACATTTATTTCAGTAAATTTAATTTAGATAATATGCAAACTTGGAGAAGAGGTCAGAGCAAAATCTGAAGTATTAAATATATTGAACATCTCATTACCACAGCCTTTGTGTGTCAATGAGTTCCCTCTGGCAAGCTGTGATGCTGGATATCCATCTAGGGCTTTCGATGTGAGAGCCAAAAAGAGTTTGCCGTGATGGTTCAAACTACGGGGCCTCTTTCTTAATATCTCATAACCTTCATCAGTTTAGTGATCAGCTGATGTCTGGTGCTGTAAACTGAGCTGCATAACAAGTTGCACACGCATAACAAGTTGCACACGAGACGGCTTCGCTGCACCACACAGGTGTGTGTGAGTGACAGTGACACAGAGAGCACAGGAGCAGCTGCACAGAGCAGCAGAGTCATGCACAAATGGCAAATAACCTCCAGAGATTTTATCACATTTGGCGCTGGATGGTTTTTATATATATATATATATATATATATATATATATATATATATATATATATATATATATATATATATATATATATATATATATATATATCATGGACCTAAATTCTCATCAGCCAGTCCTTGTACCTGTTGGCCCAGAGTGCCCCTTTCCTTCTATTCTTCTCTTCACTGTAAAGATGTTGTGCTCTGTTTAAGAAGGTCTTAATGCTGGTCTTTTCTATTGTTAGTGGTGGTTAGCTCTCTAGTGTACTTGATGTGTGAGTTGAAGTGTCGATCCCATGTTAGCATGTTACTCTCCATTTACTCATCAAGCCAATGTCTAATGCCGAAAGCCCCAGAAAAAAAAAATCCAGTAAGTGGACCTTTAGTTGAAGATTACTTTCTCAAACTAAGGGCTCAAAAAGACCTTTCATATTTGATGTTACAGAAAATGTTGCAAAAGATGGTTGTTAACATGGAATTTCACGTGCTATCTGTGAGTTGTAGATGGATATTAGATCAGACTGCAGTGACTATAAAAAAGCATCAGACTATTTGTTCACCTGCTGCCTTCTGTCAGAATGAATCACGGCTGTCAAACACTCCAAAGCATGATAATATGATGTGTATGATGTGTGTTTGAACACGCTGGTGAAAGAGGCAATTAGCTGGAACAAATTTTGCTGAGTGGAAGGTCCTCAAAACAGAAATAAACAAGACCTCTCTCTGTGCGTGCTTTAGTCTATGCATATGTTAAAGGTACACCAGCAGACTTTAATCACAATTTTCTAGTATAAACACTACAAGAGGAGAATTGATAACTTCACATGTGATATCATATTTAAAGGGGCTAATTTGTATCAGACTCCAATTCTGAAGAAATAAGGAAACAAGAGGTTGAAAAAGACAGTGGGATGTTTAATTGTTGTCACGAGCTATGTAAATGAAAACCAGCCAGTTCTCATTGCCAGGTTGTCAAATACCGATTCTTTGTAACGCCTATGATATAGACACCAAAGTCAGCCTTTAGCATCTCTATGAGATACATTGACCTTTAAAAGTAATATGATGATGCAGAAGTCCACTACAGTGCAACAGAATGTGATAACCTGGGGTGAGAATCAGAAACATCTCAGAGCTATGGTGCAGTTTCACTCGAAATATTTTTTCCATAGTGATAGAGGTCATTATAAGCACAAAAGTAAAGGATTTTTCCATGAATAATTAGTTTGATCTAAAACACTGGAATCTTGACAGACTGATTTCTCTCATGTCTCCTTGTCTGACAGTAACACTCAAGATATCATGGCCCCAACTTAATGACTAGATTTGCAAATGTTTCACTGTCTCCTACCGTGAGTTAACAAGTTTGGAATAAATAGCTGAATTTTAATTTTTAAGGTTTGTATTTAGTTGTTCTCTTGGGAGAATTATTTTTCAAAATTTTGTTGACCTTTTTCAACATTTAACACATGCTGGCCCTATTGTCAGATGTGGACATGCTAACGGCTTCGGACATTGTTGGACTCTCTTGACTGACTTTTTGGTCAGAGACAGAGTTTGTGAAGTGGCAGACGGGATAGCTGTTTCCCATTTTTAAAATGGGAAACAGCCCATTTTTAAAAAGGGGAACTGGAGCGCGTGCTCCAGTTCTTAGGGTATCAAAACAGATTGTTTGAATAATGGCCTTTAGATTAACTCCAATGTATACAAAGAGTGAGAGAGGCAGAAGGCAGGGGAGGAGAACTGGTCAAACAAAACAGCACTTCCATCCAGGAAATCGCAGTTTGTGTCCTGCGTGAAACCGAAAGTCAGTGTTGTTTTAATGCAACGTTACATATTTTACCTGCAGTTGTCATGTACTGACATCACTTGTGATGTATTTACATAACTACTCACATTATGTAACAAAGAGTCATTTTAACACAAAACATTTTCTCTTTTCTAAACTTAACCAGTTAGTTCTGCTGTCAAAACCTAATTGTAACCATTTCACAACATTTACCAAGTGTTACAAGTGTAATTTTTAGCTATGCATCACAAATGCCCTTTTGACACAGTAGTGGCACTATTGGACCGCTATGAAGTCTCTTCTTTACACTGCCCTTGTATGTTTACACAGAAACAAACGGAGGCTGCATAATGCTGCTACTGCATGTGATATTAGACAGCATGCAGACATTGTGGTAACAAAAGATGTGGGACAGGTGAGTAACACAACGGTGTCAGTCTCTAGTGTAACACTAGATAGATACAAGATACTCATCCGCAGCTCTTAATAAAGAATAACAATGGCATTAACCCTTCTTTCACAAGCATTTAAACTATTGAAATGTCAGCTAATTGGATTGGTTTCTTTAAAAAAAAAAAAAAAACATTGAGGAAAAAAGCAATCAGCAAATTGGAATTAAATCTCTCAGAAATTGCGAAAAAATCGCGACACGTTAGGAGAAAATTAACTGAAAATTAGCTTTAAAAAAGAAAGTGAATAACTATTAAATAACAAGCGGAAAATATCAAGAAAACTATAATTATAATGATCACAACTCATTGCCTTTTTTTCCATGTATTTGTGAGAAATATGCTCCGGTGTCAAAGGGTTAACATGGTAATAGCAGTCATTTATCATACCTGTTACAGTGTATGGCAGCTGATCTCCTCCTCTGCTCAGAAGGGTAAGGAGCTCCCTCCCCTCATTGTTTTCCAATATGGAGACGTGTTTTGGGCGCTGCTATACTTCTTTGAGTTAGTTGCTAACTACTAGTAGCTGCTTTTTAAGTCTTTGCATGTTGCACATATAACGCAACATCAAAAACATCACACTTGTCAAGACCCAGGTTCTGTCCTGGTAGGTGCCCCTTTTTCACAGACCTCAATGCGGCGTTGTTAATACTTCCATTTCCGGCTTAGAGGCGAGACAACTCTGTCCACCTATTCCACTATCATAACTATTGTAAGAATGGCCTAAAATGACCACCTTAGACAGCTAGGGTAAAAGGGGCTATAGATCACTAAAGTGTGCCCCTGCGTCACTATGAGATTCCGACAGTCGTGATAAAGCATCAGTATTTGATGACCTGGGAATGAGAAAGGGTTGTGAAAACAGTACTGTAACTGTAATTTATTGCATTTATTCTTTGTGCTTTATCTTAATTAACAATTATCTTAATTGTTTGTTCTCCCATAAAATGGATTTGGGAATGGCAATATGATGCCAAAAAAAAAAAAAAAAATTAGCCAGCTAACACCATACAAGGCATTTATTTGTGGATCAAACTTTAAAGCTTTCTTCACTCCAAGACTATTTTTTCAATGCATGTTGAGAGTGGAAAGGGCTGTTTGTGCATGTGGAAACAATAATTTGACCAAAAACCCTAACTCAAGACCCACATAGAGGCTTTATCTAAGATTAAAGCACATCTAACAGTCCTGATCAGTGGATGAATTGTATTCAGTTGACATGGAGATGGTTCAGTTGTCAGTCAGATGACAACAGGTGGTCAAACTGTACATGTGGATAAGATCATCGATATCAAAACATAGATACCTCATTAGCTGCTGCTCTAAGCTCATTTCTGAAATGTTTCTGAAAAGTAGAGGAAGTATAAAGTTGCCTTGAATGATGTTATATGAAATTTAAAGTAGCATAAAATGTAAATATTCAAGTAAATTGCCAGTACCTTAAAACTGTACTAAAGTACTGCACATGAATGGATGTACTTACTACACTCCATCACTGGAAGTTACTTAAGTCGCAGCTTGCATTTTCCAGTGTTGTGGCTAGTCAAGAGATTACTGTTTTGTCATGAAAATCGATTCCGAATTAAACAAGTTACAGTCGGTTTTGTAGGGAATTCTGCATCTCTCAATACACATGTATTTGTTTACTAGCAGAACTTAACCTTTCCCAATATGGCGCTTGCGCAGACATTTGTCGAAAAGGAATGCGGTATCTATGTTTCTTTCTCTATGGCTGAGATCATAAATCCCCTTTCTGTTCAAGAAGGCCTCTGTGGTTTCATCAAGCCTCAGTCATCCACTGGTTGATGACCTTTGACCCCTTCCCAGTTCACATACGGACAGGTCTCTGAAAGCTGATGTCTGTTTCTCCTGTTTAATCAATAACTTTTCATGTCACAGATATTGCCAACTACCATCAGTCCTTTTTTCACTCCAGTTTTCACCAACAAACCAATCTTAATTATTCCTGATAGCAGCGTGAAATGAAAACAGAATCTGACATCAGCCAAACAGAAACCCCGCTGTAAAGGTTGTGGTTGATATTGTACATTCAGACGGTGTTTTGATTCTTCCTGAAGCAGCCCTTGTCATGCCATCCACATCAGCCTGTTCTGTCTCCCAAAATCCACCCACCACAGAACAAGAAAACCTGACCTTCAGCCATAATGGACTGCGTAACCTGTTGACTTGTGGGTAATGCAGTTTTTAATAGACTGGCTTGAACTTTCAGAGCCAGGAATGAAGCGAGAGTGAGAGCGAGGGCAGGAAGCCGGGCAGGAAACAAGAGAGAAAATGCGTATTTGGTGGAAGAAATACAAACAAACAGCTAGATAAGACTGTTTGGCTGTTATTGTTTTCCGTGTCTAACATCCTGAGACATGGCCTGTGGTATTCAGGAGATTTAATGCAGAGGAGAGAGAGAGAGATCCATAAAGCATCTACTCTCCCTCAACACCCCAGGGGAAGCCATCTTTAATTCATGAACACTATAAAAATAAAGGTTTTTCTCTGAAGGCCCTGCAGCCTGTAACAAACTCTCACAGCAACATGGCAGCGGGCAGATGTTGATGCTGTGGTTATGGATGGATATCGGCTTGTGAGACCCAGGTTATACTTTATGTGGAAATGAACAGAGTCTAAGTTTGGCTGAGCTATTAAATGGATTCCAGTAAGCTGCGTGTTGATTCTGTCTCTCTGCAGACAGCAGACTGACACATGACAGCCAGATAATACATGAACAGACTGTAAGTTATGTTCCACAGCAGGCTGAAATACAAGGAGGGTAATACTGCATTTTATGTCACTTTCAAAAAGACATGTCTGATAGTTGCACATACTCATCATTTTCTATTTTCATGTATTTAAGTCTGGGACTTTTTGTCCAGATTTCATATCATATACAGGATAGTCTGTACTCTAGCTTGTGATGGAAGAATATTTCATAATTTAGTAAGCAATCAATAACGCTAATGGTTAATTATATAGAAACTTTATTTGTTCTCTTAGGAAATTTTTTATTTATATATATTTATATATTTTTAAGGTATTTTAAAAAAAAAATGAGTTCTCAGCTGGGCTCTCTCAGCTGATTCACCCTTTCAGTGCCTGGGACAGTGCCTGTGTGGAGTGGCATACCAGAGTGGTGGTTCCCATTTTCTAAAAGGGGATGGGAGGATGTGCTCCTTATTATCGGGGCAGCACACTGTTCAGAGTCCCCTGTAGTTTATTTCAGGGTGCTTAAGAGGAGGCTTCAACCAATCGTTGAGCCTCAGGTTACTTTCACACATACCCTGTTTGGTTTGATTCAAATAGACTCTAGTTTGTTTGTGTAGTTGGTGCGGTACGTTTAGGCTGGTGTGAAAGCTGGTGCAGACCAAACAACAGAGAACCATCTTTTTAGGCAGTCTCAGTCCACTCCCAAACGGACTCTAATTAGGTTTGTTTGTGGTGTTAAAATAAGCGAAACAACCATACAATTTTATGATAACAGATAGCATGATTTCAACAGCTAAACTAATAACACGAACACATAGTAATCAATGCTGTTAAAGGTCACTGCAGCTGCTACGGACATGTACATCAGTGGCAGTGCAAGCTCACATTTACGTTAATAACAACAGTTATCTATCCAGTCAGTTGCCTCTATTGAGTTAATATTTTCAAAACGTATGCGTATTAAAACATATATGTATTTAACAATGGGACAGGGACTTTTAAATGGTCTTTCTGGCATCAGTGTCACTGAGGGACTCATTCAGAAGCCTCATTAAGAACCTCACTACAGACAATGCAGACGTGTGTCTGAAAAATGCCTGTTCCTCTGTAGTGGAACATATATGCAGAGCTGAAAAAAAAAAAAATTCTGTTACCTGTGAGCATAACAACAAAGCAATGTGCTGAGGGTGTACACGTGGCCAGCAGCAGCCCTGATAACGTGATGGATTTGCAGTTTAATAATAGCCAACTAATAATGCTTACAATCAGTTATTTCTCTGTGAGATCTCTGTGACACCAAGAATTTAAATAGAAACACTTTGGAAGCATTAAAGTGCTGCTGTTTAAAGTTCTGTCAGTCACTTCATTTGATTTCCCAGTGTGGGTCCTGATGATGCACCAATGATACAGGATGACAAACACCAAAAGTGTCCCATCCACAAGTTACCTTTCAGTTACTAGAATCTCATGTTTACTTATCTAGGTCCCCCCACCTCCAGCTGTAATTTAAGTGCTGAAAGATTAATACATAAATAACTATAATGCAATGATGTTATACATATGTGGTCTTTCAAAATCAATCAGAAGTTGCAACACCTCAATTCTAGATCAATTAATGTCAACATCTTGACTTTTTGTCATTTGGGGTTTTGTTTCATCCTAAAATAAACAAAATATTGGCTTTCAGAAAATTAAACTGTTATATAAATTCAGCCGATAAATACAATTTTAAAGCTCGTGAAGGCATGATGACAAAGTGCGAACGCTTGTCAACAGCACTCTGGTCTTACTCAGTAAGACCACTTTTCCTTCCTGACTTAAATTATGAATGACAGGCTTATAGTAACAAGGCGAGGTCTGGGGCAGTGGGTTTCTGTCTTATTTTAAATTTTGAATTAAAAATTTTTAGTCCTGGCTTTACAGAATATTTGTCTGCTGTTGGCATTCCGGTATGCTGGACACTGGACTCCTGCATGAAAGTATGTGTTTATTCTTACTATCCACCGTCCCTCCTGCCCAGCCTATAGGGACCCTCGTGCTCCTTATGTTACATTGTTACCGGTAGCATTTCAACTTTACGCCTTCCAGCAGCATATCATGTGGACGTGATAGGTTCCATTCAGCCACGTTCTCAACTGACACCAACAATTTACCCATCATGCTGCCCCAGAAGGTACCATCCGGCCGTCCAGCTGATGCCATTCAACGGCGCATCATGCAAACTCCAAAGCTGGCTTTTGGCATTTGGATCTTATGCTGAAAGCACTGCAAAAGCAGCATTATATGACATTTTTGGAATGAGAACCGGCTGGCTGACGTTGGCTCTATCAAGAGCAAAAGAAAAAAGTTGCTGGCACAGAATATTGTCTGTAGACTGAGAGCATGTTGTGGTTTGTTTGTATTTAAGATGTAATCTGCATTCATTTAACCTTTTAACCAAGTCAAAACTTAGTCAAAACTAGTTTTCATCGAAGATTTCTATTGAAAGTGAAAATGTATTTTTATAATGGGACTTAAACTTAAATATATATAGTACTTTAGCATGTGGTGAAAAAATTTGGTTTGTTTAAATAAAACAATAGAAGTCCAAAATCCAGATGTAGGATTTTCACTTAAAAACAGGAAGGGAGTTCTCTTGAGATTAATAGAAGTCACCTTGTCTATCTAAATATGACTTAAAAAGACTGACAGGTACATCTTTCACTGCTGAAGACACACTCAATCATTTCATCACACTGCCGTTTGCTTTTCTTATTTGTCCCCGGTGGTTCTTATTGTTTCTTCCATTATCTTAAACACCACTGGGAGATCCATCAGGGCGTGGGGGTTATGGTGTAATCTGCATGTGTTTTATTCTGGGATGTGAAAATATACAATGGATGGTAACTTTGAGGTTGTTTGAATATATAATTTATATGGGATTATGAATAATTTGTGCTCTTCACTTTCCCTCTGCCCTCCCGGCGCCTCTCTGTGGAAGAGAGGCAGGAAAAGCCATGATTGACAGCTCGTTTCATGCTCTGTAACCACAGCAGCTGACAAGGTTGTGTCAAATGAAATGACTGGTGAGGAGAAGTGTTTAGGGAAATATTCTCCCGCTCTTGCTCTTTGTTTCTCTGCCCTGATCACACTAAATGTGTTCGACAATCTCACCAGCAGGCCGCCAGTGCCTAATTTATGAATGAGGGGTGAATCTACTATAGAGTGGTGGAAGATAGCAGAGATAACAGATGACCTGTCAGTCTGTCTGGAGCTAAAAGAGGTGAGGCCTGTGTCCTACTCACTATATAGGCCACTATATAGTGCCCTCACCATAGTGCTGTCCAATAGAGAAAATTATAATACCCTATATAGAGGACTCAAAGTTTTCCACAATGCATGTTGGGATCTTGTACAAGCAATAGTGATGAACCAAGCACTGAAAAACCATCATGCATTGTGCTAAAGGAGAAATCTGGAATCTGGATAAGAGGAGAGAGAGCATTTAACTTTTAATATATTGAATTTTATTTTTAGAGTTTTTTAGTCATGTAATACATTACAACCCAGTCTGATTCTTTTATTCTTTATCACGCCCCTCAGTGTCTCATGGTGACGCACAGGGAACCCTTTAGAGTATCTATATGACGCACAGCTGAAACACAGTGTAACACCTGGTTTCCTTCTGCATCTGTCATTAACGTTGCGGGATGGTACTACTATGATGTCGACAAATGCACTTGGTGGGATGACGCCGCATGCGGTTATGGATGGATAGGATTAGACAACAAAGTCACTGATGGTTAGGATTGGGGAGAGGAGGCTTCTGGTCTGGAGTGTGTTGGACCCATACACTGCCCCTCCTGGCTGCCCTATAGGCGCCCTCTCGTTCCTTATGTTATCGACAGCATTTTAACCTGACGAGGTCCTGATGCATATCATGTGTATCGTAACAATACGACTAGCTCTGTCCTGGTGCATTCACAGCGGACACCATCCAGGAGCTGTCATGTAGACGTAAATGGTGGCTTTTGGTGTTGGGATATGCGTTGAAAGCACTGTCAAAGCGGTGGTATTCAATGATTTGGAAATGAAAACGGGCTGTACAAAGTGTCTGTATTTGACACTCTTGAATGAGAATGGGCTGCCCAGTACAGCACAAATCTACGCTAGCAACCCAGCTAGCAACTCAAGCTCTATATTATTAGCTTGCCCTCTTTTGTACAATAATTGCCATTTTTTTTGTTCATAAATAGCTAAAAAACCTTGGAGAGTCACATGAGATACAGAAAAATATTGCTCCGTATAATATCATGTTTTGATCAACAGCATAAAGAAAGTGACCTGAGTAGTGTCCCAAAGTAGAACTGCATGATATGGACAAGGAATCACATCATGATTAATTTGACAGACACTGTGTCTGTGATATTCATGATTTTAGTGGGAACAGTCATTTTTGCATTTCATTTTCACTGAAAAAAAATGTTAAAATGATGACTTTTGTTGTGGTCTGTACAAAACATGTCCCCTTACATCTGGAATATGATTTATAGATCTATGTAGTGCTACAAAGCTTCATTTACCATAGTATGTTGAGAGACATCTTACCTTCATCAAAAGAAATGCGGGTCATGCTATTAGGATATGATAATTGGCCATAATGCCATTTTGATAATATTTCTAATAATGCAGCCTTTTAGAGAGTTTTGTTTCTTTCATTTTCTGATAATTTTACTATGCAGACCTCTAAATAGAATTCCTTAGACAGTGAGCAGAGAGCAGTGAATGAGTGAAGGAGATGAAGGACAACTTTGTTCCTTGAAACTCTATTTGTCTATAAGTAGTAGGCTCACACAGATGTGTGTGTGTGTGTGTGTGTGTGTGTGTGTGTGTCCACATGTGCATGTGTCTGATATCAGAGCAATGATTTGAAGTCTTTGTTGCAGCATACCAGTGCTGTTGTTCGTCACCTCTTCAAAGCCACCGAGCTGTTTATGATTATGGAGAGCCGTGAAGGTCAAACAGAGATACTGTTGCGTCAGACTTTGTAGTTGTTATGCAGAATTTGTTCTTAGGTCTGGCTCTGTAAATGACAGCTTTAAAAAAAGTCTACTTTGATCTGCAATTGCATATAATGGAGGCAGTTACGACTCATTGAATGAACTCAGTAATTGATTAAGCTTTTTTTTTTCCCTAACTGTGGCAGCTCTGCAATTCCTGTATTATTGGCATGTTTGCCCAAAACATATTGATTGAGTATCGATGCACAGCACAAGACAACCACTATGTCTCCTACACCACAGTAAATCATATAGAAACACTGTCTAGCACAACTGCAGCTCCAATGTCTCTAATAAAGCAGCATCCAACCTAAGGACAGACAATGTTAGCTATGTACAGTACATATTACACATATTTCATACATGTAGCGTAAACTTTAACAAGACCATAAATAAAAAGAATATTCCTGCCACTTGTCAAATTAGCTTTCAGAGTTTTTACAACTTTTAATGTCAACCAGCAAGTTTAAGACTAATTTTCTAATGACCAAAACTGAAAGCAATTCTATTTTGCCAAAAGGTTTATTGTAACATAAACACAATATTATTGTGCCCAATTAACTAGTTAGATCAACTGCTGAGAAAGACAACCCTTTAAAAAGTGAAACACATAGAAGACGATGAACATATTTTAATATTATAAAAGTATCTATTTGTTTTACCAACAGAATTGGGAAATATCTGGCTTTCATAGCAATTTTGTGTTTGTCACTCTACATGTGAGTTTGCACTACTTGGGTTCCCATCACAACGAGTTTAAGAAGAGGAATTTATTCAATAATTTCATAAAAAAATTAGCTGTTACAAATTATTTTGAGATTTTACAATGCAATGTCAGAAAAAAAAGATTCCTAAAATCCCACTGAAAGACCTTTGGAAGAGTAATTAAGTCATTTAATATCAGATGAGGCTTTATTTTTAGATTATTGAATTCACTGCATTTTAAGACTTTATTAGGATCTGCGGGAACCCTGATGTTAAATTGACATAGAAGTTTGAGAAGTTCCTCCATGTATCCTGTTGAATTAGATGATTATAGAGTTTGGTGACATGGATGAGGAGACAGAAATGTGTTTGTACCATCCACTCCAATTTAATAACCATGTCTCAGTATTAGTTAAAATGGCTGCCTCTGACTCACATCCTTCAAAGAACATTTGGTGTTTAACAGTGCTGCAAATTTCCCTGTCAAAGTTCACCAATAATTGAACTTCTTGGAAAAGATGTCCGTAGCTTCAGCCCTGTGAGCCAATTCATCTGACATGTCATTTTGAGAAATGTTATCCTTTAAAGGTGATCTGTGTAAGATTTAGTGGGATTTGATGGTGTCAAGTTGCAACCAGCGAAAACTTTTCCCAGTTAGCATTCCTTAAGTGTTCAGGAGGTTTTTATCGGGAACTGAGTTATCAGCAGAGGTGTCTTCCTGTCCAATCCAAACCATTAAAAATATCGAATAAAGCATTTTAACGTTTGATATCAGTGTTTCCCAGACACTGTTTGGCATTTTGGAGACAGGCAACTTTCCCTCCACATGCTGTTATGTGCTAACCCGTTTTCTATGAGAGGTTATCGCTTGCTCACCTTATTTCTGATCCAGATGTTAAGGAGGTTTTTACCATGAGTCCAATTATCGTCTACAAATGTATATTTCTCACCACAATGGCACAGCAGAGAGGTGGACGCAGATTTGTTTTAAATTAGCCCATGGTTACAACTTAACAATCTACGGGAGGGAAAGTTTGATATGGAACAATTTTGATATCATTTTAAATGTGTAAAATATCAAAGATATATTGAAAGCTGCTACTGTGCTTTCATTCTGTAAGGGCATTTGACACTCATATTCCAAGGCAGAAACTGAATTTCTATGGATAACTATAGCCAGAATATCCAGTCTCACAACACCACTAAATCACAATAGTTAAAATTAGTTCAAAAGATGGAGATTTAATGACTTCTATACAATGGGTCCTCATTTCAAAATAATAATGCTGTAACTGCCATCCAAAAGACCCCTGTGATTGTCACAAAAATGATTGATATTGTCTCCTCTATGGGTTTAGATAAGATTAAGTACTTAATACTCTTGTCAGATTAGGGAACGATGGTGGTATCGGACATAAAGCAATAAAAATAAAAAAAATAATTTGATTCACATGAGTGCACAGAGTTAAACAGTCACTGTACATGCAGTTCTGGTGTTTTATTAACTTTTTAACACGAATGCTTTAGATTCTTAGCAGGAGCACTGCTGCTCTGTCTGTCAGTCCTCCTCAGACCTTGTTTAAAATCAGGTCAGAAAAGGTGTACAGATAGCAGCACGCGAGCAGTGTCAAATGTTGTTGCACTTTGAAATGGAGCTGTGAGCTCAAAGAGCAACATTGTGTTTTTATCCCAAAACCTCGATAAGGGATGCAATCTAAAAATTCAGTGACCCATGCAGCTGAGACGACAGGCACAAGTCGCCCCCTCACCACATGATTTATTGAAAAAGAGCTTGAAAGTATGGTGATGTTTCGGTCACAGACATCAGCCGTCAACACTGTCTAAGTAGATATGACAAGGAGGCAGTGGAGCAGCATTCAGTGAAGACGAACAAATACCTTAGTTTAGAGCTGGCCCAGGGACTTAATTTGTGAAAATAGTGTTGAACTGCTGCTTTGGTGTCAGAGAAGTTACTTTTAAATGTAATGCTGGAGCTATGCTGATTGCTCTCTTAAGCTGTACGAGAATGCTCAAAAAATTATATGTCATGTATAACCATGTTTGTTCAAGTCTCCAAGAACTGCACAAGGCTTTGAAGCCAATTTTAATAGTAACCAAAAATGGAATAACACCATCCAGGTCCATCACGTGATGCCATATGGACTAAAAGTTGTTTTTTTTCCCCCACAGACTAACATTGTGAAAGAGATGTCTCAAAATATGTGGATACATTTTTTTTTTCACTACTGTTATGATTTGATCAATCTAGTCTTATAACAGTTCAAAAGTCTAGCAGAGATGCATAATTATATTAATTTAACCTCATTCATGTTAGCGCAGCGTTTGTTTGAAATCTAGTGTTGGCAAAAAATTGTTTTTCCACATTTCTGATCCCTTGTCAGTATAGCTAGCTTCTATACTATACTATATTATGTTAATGTTCTGTCCCACCAAACATCCAGCTGAACCCTGTTAAAACTCTCAAATTCTAAATGGAAAAAAGGAAATGAACAGTCGAATGTTGGTATTGAATAGACAGATCTGTTTCGCCTGGCATAATTCTGAGACAGGTACAGCCTGCAGTAAATCCTTAAAGAAGCTCTCTCCTTCCATCTTCTTAAGCTTACATTAGCCTACTCTGTGGCACATTGAGTATAAGGGTGATTATGGGATTTACAGTCTATGACTGTCTTATTGAAAGTTGCAGTAGATCATCAAGAGATATGCAGTAGGACTATAAAGATCTAACACAGTCATCCTGTGATTTGTGACTGAACATTGATATTTTCTTTTATTACATCCTACATGGCAAAGCTGTGTCAAAACTGGCAAGAGGAGGAAGTAGAAAACCAGGGCAGACATATTGTTGATGCAATATTATGAATTCAATTTAATCATAAAAAAACAGGTATATATATATATATATATATATATATATATATAGATATAGTTCAGTATACACAACCACAATCATGGGGAAGACAGCTGACTTGACAGTTGTCCAGAAGATGGTCACAAGGACACCCTTGACAAGGACAGTAAGCCACAGAGGGTCATTGCTGAAGAGGCTGGTTGTTCGCAGAGTCCTGTATTGAAGTATATTAATGGAAAGTTGACTGGTATGAAAAGGTGTACAAGGAACAGAGATGACCACAGGCTTGAGAGGATTGTCAAGAAAAGTCAATTCAAGAACTTGGGAGAGCTTCACAAGGAGTGGACTTAAGCTGGTGTTGGTGCATCAAGAACCACCACACACAAATGTCTTCGGGAAAACGGCTAAAGAAATCGCACTCCTAATGTCAAGCCACTCCTGAACCACAGACAACATCAGAGGCGTCTTACCCGGGCCAAGGAGAAGAACAACTGGACTGCTGCTCTGTCCTCCAAAGTCCTTTTTTCAGATAAGAGCAATTCTTTCTTTTTATTTGGAAATCAAGGTCCTAGAGTCTGGAGGAAGAGTGGGGAGGCACAGAATCCAAAGTGTTTGAAGTACAGCTTGTTTCTGCAGTCAATAATGATTTATGTCATCTTCTGGTGTTGGTCCACTGTGTTTTATCAAGTCCAAAGTTAATGCAACTGTCCACCAAGAGTTTTTAGAGCACTTCATGCTTCCATCTGCTGAAAAGCTTTACGGAGATGCAGATTTCTTTTCCAGCAGGACTTGGCATGTGCCCACAGTGCCAAAACTACTTCCAAATGGTTAGCTGACCATGATATCTCTGTGCTTGACTGGCCAGCCAACTCGCCTTAAACCCCATAGAGACTCTATAGGGTATTGTAAAGAGGAAGATGAGAAACACCAGACCCAAAAATACAGACAAGCTGATGGCAGCTATCAAAGCAACATTGGCCTCATAACACCTCAATAGTGCCACAAGTTGACCGCCTCCATGCCACACCGCACTGATGCAGGAATTCGTTTATTTACTAAAACTGTAGATTCTTGGAGGGGGAGGGACTGCACAAGCTGTTTGTGAGTTTGTGATGAGGACTTGCAAACATGCAGATGCATGTTTTCCTTTGATAATTACGTAATACATAGATTCGCACTCAGGTATTGACCACCACAGGCTATGAGTCACATTTTAGGTATGGGGAGTGGAAAAGCACAAGTCTGTAAAACTCCATATGAAGTTAGTTTTTTTTTTTTCATCCAATGGGCAACAGTGGGCCAGGGTCAGAAAAAAATTGAAACTACACAAATTAAGAAAAAAAAAGAAAAACTGTGGCTGCAAATACATACAGTCACACTCAGGACCTGTTGGCATGTGTGACTGTTGTGGAGAGATGTCAGAGTGCAGCTCAATTCTGGTCCCTGACATAAAGGCTGAAAACACTACATTCACTTTAGCCCTATTACAACTCATGAGATGCAGACTGTGCATAGAAGTCTGCCACAGGCTGTTTATATCAGACAGATTTCTCCTGCCCTCACGCCATCTCTCAACACTATTTTTGCAAGGGCACTGTCACTGCAGCCTGGGCATAGCAATGCCCAAGACGATTGTGAATATTACAAATGAAATACAAACAACGCAGTGTGTTTTTTTTTTTTTTTTTGTCTTATAGTCACTTCTCCAGCGCTAGCATAGTGCTAAAACTAAGTACAGCCATGGCCATGACTACCAATGCCCAAACTCTTAATTCATCTTTTACTGCGACCACATAACTTCCTGTGATGGCACTGGGTGCAAATATTTAAGTATTAACCCTTTGAGAGCACAATCAACATCAGTTCCCTTGTGCTGCTTTCCGACGCCCACACAAACCCGCACAAACTGGCTTGATTTCTTTTGAAAACATGGGGGGGGGGAAGCCCAACAGCAACTTGGTAAGAAATGTTCAGTAAATGCAAGAAATTGGTAGATTTTTTTTTAATGCTCAGTTAAAAATATCCCCAAAACAATATTTCTAATCATCATTATTATACTGTAGCGGTTATTAATAACTATGTTAAAATTTGGATTTTGCACTCGTTAAAGTAAAAGGGGCACCATTCTCCATTCAGGAGAAAATTAAATCTTAAATTGTGACAGTGTTAAGACATGTCATTACTTTAATCAATCTCATAGTCTGTACCGTTTATTCTGTATACATTGATCTTGTTTCTCTCATGAAATAATATCCACAGACAACGACTTGGCGATAAATGAGGATAATTTATTTAGACTAGTAAAATGAAGAGTAAATAGATGAAATAGTATGACATATAAAAGGACAGTGAACACATAAAAGGGAACCTACGTGATGTATGTTCAGGTGATGTAAATAATTAATTATGGATGATAGTGGAGGAAATACGCAATCGCTTAAAACGTGGATGCGCACTGAACGGTGACGTAGAATTTAGAAATTTGGCATTAAAGCTTCACTATACGACATCAACTCTGATCACAAGAAAATGTTATTCTGCCTACTTTTGTCGACTTGATTAGACTTCTCCGGGGAGGTCCAGGTCCTCGCGTCACTCCAGGGGAGAGCTGCGGTGCGTCTTCCAAACGAGGTGACCCGCTGAAAGGCGGCGGCGGCCGGGCAGATGGAGTCGGTGTGCGGCGGTCTTTAACTGGCCTCGGTGTTCGCCTCAGCGAACCGGTAAAAGTCTTTAAACAAAGTCCTTAAGGGCAGGCAACGGATGCTGATAGTTTGTGCAGCAGGTGTTGCTTCTAGATCTGTGGCAGAGTTGATGGCAAATCGCGGAGTGTCCTTCTCAATTAAAACTCGCAGAAATAATCAAAGTAATCCCACTGGTCTGAGGGAGTCACTTTAAATTATTAATTTGATTTTACTTAAAAAGCGAATTACCAAAAGTGTCTTTACTGACCAAAAACTGGTATAAGAAGAAAAGCGTCAAAGAGATTTAAAAGAAAATGGCTTCAAAAGTTAAAGTTCAGCAAAGCTCTGGTGAGCTGTTATGGCTCTGCTTATAAAATTGAAGAAAAGAAAAGGCAGCGGATGCACGAGACGCACCGCTGGTAAAAAAGGAGCGAAGAAAACTTCAGAAGAGAGAAAAGGAGAAGCCTTGAGAAGAGTGAGAGCTTAGAGAGAGAGAGAGCTCTGAGCTAACTTTAGAGAGAGTCACTCAGTTTTATCTTTCGATTTGGGGTGCGGATGGAAGGCGGAGTTAGCTTAACTTTGCAATCGAGCGATCGCGCATCTGGTATAAGTAAGTTCTAAAAGACCTAATGTAATTTAGGAGACATTTATGTCTCTGAACTTTATAATGATTAATTACGCGATCTAACCCGTGGTGTATAAATTCACGTATCTCCTCACCACTATAGTCTCATCACAGTAACTTCAAATGCACTTTAGGAGACCCAAAAGTAATTTATAACGTAACACATGATTCTGAAGATCCTTTGCTCAATTTTGTGAAATATGTGACCACACATAACATAACATTGTACCATGGATCCTAAGAAACTTGTGATTACTTAGATATAGGATTACTTTTAACATTATACAATGAATTCAAAATACGATATAATTACAAAGTTGGTTATGAGCTTACTAATAACTAAGACCACTAGATGGCAGTATAGCTCCATTATAACAAAAGGAGAGTAAAACGTACTTTACCTAACTCATTCAAATTACATGAGATGAAAAGAATGGGAGGTGCTCCTATCTGCTTACTGAAGCATGGAGACAACCTCACCCCAAGTCACAAAGACTAGGGAAGAAGGGAAATTTTAACTTACAACCTTGGTCCAAGTCATTCTGTCAGATGTTTATCACAACACAGGGTTATATAATGGCTTTACCCAATGTTCGACCAGTTGGTTATCTCAGCAGGGGAGGCAATACAATGGTTGTTTGGTATTGCTTGGGTGATCCCAGGAGGTCGTTCAGATGCCTTACATCCTGTGGTATGCTGATGGGGCCTTTGGAGTGCTTTACCTTCCACCATATGTCAGGATGGAGGGTGTCAGATACTAACACTTTGCCGTGGCTTAAGAGGCCAGAGTTGCAGCTTGCAGACATCCCCAGGGAGTATAAGTTAAGTTAATTAACAACCCCTGTTGGATGTTTTGGGTTCAGAAAAACAGTGTCTCTTGACGTGTCCCCCACTTGCCCAGGGGACATTGAGCTCTGGAGTTCCTCAGAGGGACAAATGTAATGACCACGCCAAAGCAGTCCACTACAATACAGTACTGTTTTTTAGGGTTTTAAGACTGAACTGTTGCAAAGTAAAGAAGACTTGTTGATTTAGAACAGCCTCAGTCACAGCGCCTTATCAATAGCGGCCGTCATTTCTATTATGTATCCCTGGTTCGTTGCACTGGTTCACCCTGGATTTCAACCGGTTGCATGTGGGTTGCGTTACGGCCCCACTGGCTGTGTTTTGAGTCCGGCACGGCACAGCACTGCAGGATCAGCTGGAGTGGCAAGACCGAGGCATTCCCGCGGTAATTACAGAATCACGCGCATTATATTGGTACAGAAGAAGTAATAACTCTATTCACTCCGTGGATTAATTATAGTGATGTCGATTCACCTCCATAACACCCAGTAAGTTGCTCCATGCCATTTCCTTTCTATGGTTGTCCTTAAATAAAGATGTGTGGTGTCACAAATAATTTTGTGGTTCTTCACCTCCCAAATTAGCTTTTCCTCATCCGTGTTGCCGGTAATGACCTCTAAAAACCTCTGACCTCATTTTGACGTTTTGTTGATGTGGTTAAGTGAAATACAATCAGACGTAAACACGGAGTGTTTTATTCTGAAAAGTAACTGGATGTTTTAATGTTATATCACTGTCTGATTTCCTGTGTGCTCTGTTGTAAATTTGGATAAATTTATGTAAAGTTATCCATTGTCGGGAAATAACAGGAGGCTTGCGTATCTGATCCTCAAGCCTTCAGACTGCCAGAGTTGAGACAGAGTCGATCCGCAACGCAGTGGAGCCGGTGGAAATTAACACATAGACTAGAGTGTAATCTATCTGCTCCATCTGCCATGGCAGAGTGGAGCCGGACCGCATACAGATCTGGTGGAAACTGGGGGTTAACAACTTGACAACAGGTTGACAAAGACAGTTTGTCCTGCCCACTGTGCTGATTGGCCAGTCGTTATTCAACCCTAGGCACTCACTGGATCAATTTCTTTTTCAGCTGAGAAACAGCTGTTTCATATACCAATGCCAGACCAATTAGTCAACTTGTTGGAGTGGGCAGATTCAAAGGCCTGGACCCTGGCAAAAGTCTGAAGTGATTATCTAAAGTTGTGTCCTGACAGAACATGGAAAGAGTGGAAAGGAGTCATTTATAGCTTTTTTGTGCATATTTTATATTGGATGCAGCTGTGTCATCTCTAAGGAAAAGCTTTTTTGAAATCTAAATATCAAATTAAATGCTCTACGGCACAGAGCTCATCTGACATCTATGAATGGCACTAAGTGAAAAAGTGTGCTGTGGTCTGACAAGTCCACATTTCAAATTGTCTAACTTTCCAAAGAGGAAAAGGACCATCCAGATTGGTACCAGCTCAAACTTTAAAGCTAGCATCTGTGGTGATATGAAGGTGTGTTAGTGCCCACAGTATGGAAATTGTGTTGTATACAATAATACAGCACCTCTTTTACATTTAAAGGATATATTTGATATTTAAATTTATTATATTGACTTAAAAAAATCAAGTTACAGGGTTTTCTCTTTCCATCAGTGATAGGTATCAGGCTGAAAGCCCACTGCAGTGTGTGAGGCCGGAACAGGAGGTCAGCAGTTAAATGAACTTTTGTTCCATTTTACTGAGAGGATCCTTCATCTGCATTGAGCTAGAAGTAATGAAAGTGTGGTGGAGCATTGAAGATTGATGCCAGGGAACTCCCAGACCTCTTCCCTCTGCTTTTTACCCCCTCTCCTTCATCCATAAACACTCTTTCCTGGAGGAGAGGCAGAGCTGAGGAGGAGAGACAGAGCTGAGGAGGACAGACAGAGCTGAGGAGGACTGAGACAGAGCTGAGGAGGAGAGACAGAGCTGAGGAGGACAGAGACAGAGCTGAGGAGGAGAGAGACAGAGCTGAGGAGGAGAGACAGAGCTGAGGAGGACAGAGACAGAGCTGAGGAGGAGAGAGACAGAGCTGAGGAGGAGAGGCAGAGCTGAGGAGGAGAGATAGAGCTGAGGAGGACAAAGACAGAGCTGAGGAGGAGAGAGACAGAGCTGAGGAGGAGAGACAGAGCTGAGGAGGAGAGACAGAGCTGAGGAGGACAGAGACAGAGCTGAGCTGAGGAGGAGAGGCAGAGCTGAGCTGAGGAGGAGAGGCAGAGCTGAGGAGGAGAGACAGAGCTGAGGAGGACAGAGACAGAGCTGAGGAGGAGAGAGACAGAGCTGAGGAGGAGAGACAGAGCTGAGGAGGACAGAGACAGAGCTGAGGAAGAGAGAGACAGAGCTGAGGAGGAGAGGCAGAGCTGAGGAGGAGAGATAGAGCTGAGAAGGACAGAGACAGAGCTGAGGAGGAGAGAGACAGAGCTGAGGAGGGCAGAGACAGAGCTGAGGAGGAGAGAGACAGAGCTGAGGAGGAGAGACAGAGCTGAGGAGGACAGACAGAGCTGAGGAGGACAGAGACAGAGCTGAGGAGGAGAGACAGAGCTGAGGAGGACAGACAGAGCTGAGGAGGAGAGACAGAGCTGAGGAGGAGAGAGACAGAGCTGAGGAGGAGAGGCAGAGCTGAGGAGGAGAGACAGAGCTGAGGAGGACAGAGACAGAGCTGAGGAGGAGAGAGACAGAGCTGAGGAGGAGAGGCAGAGCTGAGGAGGAGAGACAGAGCTGAGGAGGACAGAGACAGAGCTGAGGAGGAGAGAGACAGAGCTGAGGAGGAGAGACAGAGCTGAGGAGGACAGAGACAGAGCTGAGGAGGACAGAGACAGAGCTGAGAAGATGAGACAGAGCTGATAGAGGTCTCTGTGTGTGCGGGGGGGGCTCCAAGAATTTGTGCCCAGGGGCCCCTGTCCTCTTGATCCAAGGAGGATCAAGCTTTCAAAGGGTCAAACAGAGAAATACAACTGTACACTCTCAGAATTTCATTTTCTCTCTTTCACCAAACTAGGACTAATGTTCACAGCAACTTAAAATGATTTAGTCTCTGGCTTGTCTGATATCTAGTGTCGGCTAAAAAGTTTCACATCTCCAATCCATTATTAGTATAGTTAGCCTATGTATAATATTTGAATGTCCCTGCCACACAAAATTTCTGCCAAACCCAGTTTAAACTCTCAAGCTCTAAATGGGAAAAAAGGAACAGGTATTTACATTGCAGCCAAATTTGATTTAACTAACATAATTTTCAACTCAACACCTATTAAGTTTAGTGACAGCGTCTTTCATGGTTCTGATGCTATAGTGGTGCCAAAATCAGTCAACAGACAGACATATTGACACCCAGAAAAGTGCTCTAAAGGCTTCTGTAGTAGTTTCTCTTCATTGGGTGTCTGCAGGATTGCATTTCATCATGATGATGAACAAACACACTCAAGGTGAAAACAATACCAGCCGTAGGGACTTTGTTGCAACAAGTAACAAAGCTGAACCAACGTAAGTCTTCCTTTCAGATAAACTTAAATGATACACTTTGAGCTTCACCAGAGTTCCTGTTCATGCTTGCTTTTTCTTCCCTTTGCTTTGACTCCAGGTGGTCTGACCTTTCAATTATTTGAATAAACCAATAAACCTTCTTGTAAAGTGACAAGTTTTCAGAATAGAAGTTTGACTGCAGTTTTGAGGCATTTTATTTTATTCAACCGTGGGGGTTATTTGGGTTTTTTTAACCCAAAGAGTGGATATTGACTGGGCACTTCATTTGCCCGTTCATGGTGGACTTGATGATAGAGCGTGTAAAAGGGAAGGTTAAATTTGATGACATACTAAGACACTACCTGGGAGGTTTTATATAGCTGATCCCCAGTCAGATGTCACACACACACACACACACAAACACACGCACAAACACAAAGTCTTGTTCATGCATCTGACTCGGGTCCTGGTGATATTGAATGATGCTGTTTAGGAGCTGAATTGAACGCAGAGCTGGTTTTACACACACACACACACACACACACACACACACACGCATTCACCGTTTCCCAGTTCACACATACTCATCACACTCCCAAAGCTTGAGTTCTTCCTGCACACACACACATACACACACACACACACACACACTCAATCGAGTACTTAACTTTATGCATCATCCTAACTTGCGTTCTGTCATTCACGTGTGAGTGCATGGCAGCACCCTACGGAGCTTTTAGTCTGAGAGGTCCTGGCCAGTTACTTAGCCCAAGTAGCTAATGACCACACAATTTCTTCTATATCCAGCACGAAAGTAACGTCCATTACCTTGAGTCAAATCAGAGGTCTTAATCTGACCCAGGTGGCTCATACCAGGCTTTCTACACACACTGGCGGGGTCAGGCACAGAGTGCTCTTAGAACAGATTGCAAATCTCAACATGCACTTTGCTGATTATAAATACTTAGTTTGATGTCCTGCTAAGTTTAGGTATTATACATACCTTTACAAAGCAAATTGTCCCTTCATCTTAATATTCCATTGATCTGTATGGAATGAACATATCTCTGAAATGAAAAGAATCCTCTACCAAGTGAATATGTTAACGATATTTTGATGTTTAGTTGGGACCCATTCATACAGTCCAGCTTTTAAATCATTTCATTAAAGCTAGCAAAAAAGCAGAGTTGCAATTGGCTTAACATTGGCACCAATGCAATGAATGCCACTGCACTGAGCAAACAAATAAATGAAAGAACTTATTGATGGCTGATCAACACAGAATCTTTCCAGTGATGTAAATTTCTTCCTCATCATATCATAAATTGTTTCACCATCTGACATGCCTTCAAACTCATGGATCTGTTGCTCAAAGTTAACTTTCTGTATCCTATTTCATCTTCTTATTGGTTGTGGGACATTTGTTTCTTACATTACAGTGCTATTCCAGTTACTTTTTGGTTTTGGAGTAGAAGCAAAAAACAAAGGTTCAGTTTAGGGAAAGAGTTAAGGGTAAGTATCATACCCAAGTGGGCAACCTCTGATACTGAGAAATGAAGCCAGTGCTAAAGTGCCAAAAACTGTAGTTCATTGACTGGCAGCTCGAGGCTGACTCCAAAAAAGAATCAGTCCCTGTAGACATCCAAATTAAAATGCCCAATTTTACAGATGAAATAAACATGTTTAAAACCTGGTACAAAATCAGGTTTGGTCTCTATAGCTAATTCCACCTGTAACTCACCCCCTTTTCATTTTTTATAAAGGCCCAACACTACATATATTTGAGGGTGGGGCCGCTTGGGTGGCAGGCTGTCGCTACAGTCTATGAGTCAGATCCACCACTCACTCCTCAGCAGCTCCACCCTGTCATCCAAAATACGATAACTCCAAAAAAATAAGATGGCACTGTCGAAATGCTGAACTCAAAGCTTCAGAACTGCAGACCACAAACCAATGGGAGATGTCACGGTAGCTTGATTCATTATTTTTACCATTTGTGGTAATACCCCACGTTGGCTATTTTCAAAACTACTAAGGATACATTTTCAATTTCTTTGATGCATATCATTAAACTTTTGCACCTCCTTACACAAATAGGGTTTAAGAGATAGTGCCTGAGGTTTAGGGTTTGGCTTTGGGATTAGTGGCCTTGGGTTTAATGTTTCCAATATGACTCCTTTAAGGTTTTATGTAACTCTACAACTTCATATTTATTTGTAAGGGGGGTAATGTTAAGTACAGAAATAAAAAAAAAGAAATGTGGAAACTGTGTAAATGAAAATGTGATGCTTTTGAATTCTAGGAGACAACATGGCATACAGGAAGGTGTGTGACGCCCAGGGTGGCCCAATGGTCAGTGAGGTTCTGCACTGCTCTGGAGGCCTGAATCTTGACTGGGACCTGGACAAAGAAGAGCTACAGGAACCAGGACCCAGCATGGACCGCATGCAGATGCAACACGTAGACTGCCAGAGATCGGGTAGGTTTTGCTTTGATTGGTAAACACTCACAATGTCCTTTGACTCTTGCTGCTGTTAAGATATTTGCTAATTTGGTACAAACAAATTAACAAAAAAAAGATCTGGCCAAGTTTGTTATAATATCCAACATGTTCTCATCCCAAATCGTCACATGTTGCCGCTTTTTAGTGACCTTCCGTGTTTACATATTACGCTCTAGGTATCCTTCTGTGTCTGCTGTTAATGTTCTGGGATGCTGCTCCCGATATCGGAATGTCAACAAAAGCACATAGTATTGTTCTGTACATGGTTATGTTTAGGTAACAAAAGTACATGGCAACTAATGCGGAATGTCAACAAAAGTACGTGCTTAGGATTAGGTGGTTAGCATTAGGCAAAAGAGGCAAATGGTAAGGTGTAAAAAAAAAAACATTACCTTCAGACGAGAAGCAAACACCCGACTCGTGAAAGTTCGGGGTTTGTTGGATTCATCCACTACCCCTCCAACCCCTATAGGGATCGTCAGGCTCCTGATATTACGTTGCCACTGGCAGTGTTTTAACCTGATCGTTCAGTGTAGTATCATGCGGACACCACAGGTTCCATCTGGCTCTCCACTGACACAGTCCGTCTGCGCATCATGCTGCCGCTGCAGGTGGAGTTCAGCTATCCAGCGGAGTATCATAACATCTTGTATGGCTCTGTCAGGTTGCATTCTCAGCTGATGCCCCCTGGTGGCGTATCGGACATCCACAAAAGGTGGCTTTGTGTCAGGATCTTACGCCACAGTTACTACAAAAGTAGCAGTATTTCACGATGTAGGCATGAGAACAGGCTGCATTGCCAGTGAAATACCTCCAACAGTGTGGCCCAGTGACCAGCACATCACGAATTTCACTTCAGCTGACCTGACACAATTACAACATAGTAGATGAACCGAAATCCTTTGTTAACGAGTGCTTAGGACACTACAGTCATTTTAAAACTAATAATGCACAAGATACATATTGTAGAGTGTCATGCAGCTGATCTCATTGAAAGCAATATGCTTTTGTTAATGAAGAAGTAATTAGTGTCCTCTACTGTTTAGAAGTTTACTTACTTTTAGCTCCACTAACAACACATATTAAATGCAAATGAAAACTGTCTGATTTATGTCAGGATGTTAACATGATGAGTTTGTGAATTATTAATAAACTCTTTGCTCCATTAATGAGAATCCCACAGCTCATAAGTGTAAAAAAGACAGTTTGAGTAGTAAAATATATTACTCAAATCAGCTGGTAACAATGCTAAATCTCATTTATAAAGTCTTATTTAAATATATGACTCAGTGTTCTTTGTGTAATTTATCTTGTGGTTGGGTGAGTTTCTGCCTCCTGCTTTTGATGATCTTATATAAATGTGTTTTGCACAGAATTCTTCAGAAACTCTTACACATAATTTGAAACAACCTGTCACATTGGAGAAAAAAAGCTGCTTTTAATGTGAGAAGTTTGCCACTGCCAGCAGCTGCAAAAGAGAGAAACTTCATAAGTACCCTCACGCTAGACTTGAGTTCCTAAGCTTTGAAGGACTCTGTTTTGAATTGTGCCCAGAGTTCGGTATCTGTAGTAGTTTTCTATCCCCACAAATGCCTTCTCAAGAAAGTGGGGTGATCGTTTCTAAACTAAGTATTAAGTTTTATTCCATATCCTATTTACAGTTTGTTTTCAGCATTACAGCTGGAGTTGGTTGTTAGTAAGTTACCAGTAACCAACTCCAACTGTCTTAGAAAAAGTCAGAGTGCATGAAGACAGCATGGGTCAGTTTAACCAATCATATTATTTATTTAAATAATTCTCAACAAAATGGTTGAGCTTTTTTTTCTTTTTCTCACCTTTCTCACTTCCAGGGTGTTCAGACCCCGGCCCTGACCCTGACCCTGAGCTGATGGAACCCATCCAGCCATCTGTCTCAGTTTCACCACATGGACGATTTGAACGACTCCAGGAAGATCCCAACTACATTTCCCACTTCACCAGGGCTCCAGGTCATAAAGGCCAACGACGACTCCACTGCTTCCTACTCAGGTAATTTTAAGCCTCATTCCCATTGCACAAAAACACTGTTAACACCCTCTAACATCTGGCTTTTTAGTGCAATGAGAATGCATGCGATCGGCAATCACACCCGAGTCAAATGACTCTGCAGTAGACACAGGTTTTGAATGCCTCGGGCTCAGATTGGCATTGATGGGAACACAACACTTAGGTGAACACTTTAATTCCAGCTCCTTAACTGGTGAGATGCAATGACGCGCCTTCAATACTTACTGTCTGTCTTCTCCTAAGCAGCTAAAACAGCGTTTGAAAGAGGGACTGAATATAGATATATTAAGAGAAGAAACAACTGAAAAGTTTTCAGAGACCTCTGTTCCTGCTGCTGTCTACTGTTTACTATCAGATGTAAAAAGTTGCTTCAAATCTACAATTATGAATTGAAAAATAAAGATGGAGGAAGAGTTAGGGAAAGTTAAAGAAAAAAGTTAGATTTTGAGAACAAAGTCAGAATATTACAAGAATACAATCTGAAAAAAATAAAAGGAATATTATGAGGAAACTGGTAAATTGAAGAGGATAAAGTTGTAATATTATGAGACTGAACTCATAATTTATAAGAAATGAAGTCACAGATCAAGACCCGAGAATTGGGTAATATGGTAAGATCCCCCGTCCATAATTTCCACTTTTTGACAATTCATCTATTCATCCACCACTTCTGATCATTTATTCATACTTTTTCTAACTTTTTCTACCATAGCACCTGACTCTCTGGTCTTAATCTGTGACTTTATTTCTCATAAAATTATGAGTTTAATCTCATAAAATTATGACTATTTTTCTCTTAAATATATGAGTTTAATGTTGTAATATTGCAGCCTTTCCTCTCATAAATTTACAAGTTTAATCTTGTATTATTTTGACTTTATTCTCATAAATGTACATGTTTTTTATCTTAATAATACATTATTTTTTTAAAATTGTGAATTTATTCTCGTGATATTATGACTTTATTCTCCATAGTTAAGCTTTTTCTTTGAACATTGCCCTAATCCTCTGTTGTAAAAAATAAATATGAAATGTATAAACATGAATTAATAACTACATGTATGGTTAAAATGCATTAAGAACACATCATAATCTTTACATTTTAAGGTTCAAAAGGTGAAGTTTATGCGAAAGAGTGTGGTTTGTTTGATATCTAAACCATGAGCCAGCATAGGTAATCAGTTCAACAACCAAACATGGTTCTCTGTATTTCTTTGCTTTAACTGGAATGTCTGAGTCAAAAGTCAATCCAATTCTTTTCAGGTAGAGGGGCGGGGCTTAGTAGTAGGCTGCAGGTCCCTGACCTTGGAAAAATACAGTAGCCAACTATCACTGTCCAGTGAATAATAGAAATTATAGGAGACTAATTAGGTTCATAACTTAGCGGCTGACGACTGTTTATCCTATAGTTTGGATGTTTGTGATCTGCAAGAGGTAAAAACAAGTTTGTGTGTGTGCTGTTTTCTGTATAGTAACAAAAAAAAAGGAGTGTGTTGCTAACTGCGTGTAGCGGTTACTATTAGCATAACAGCCATTTGCTTTGCTTTTATACCGTCAGCTCTATACTTATAGACACTGGGCAAGGAAAGCTATTGTTAGCTCACCATGAAAGAGCTTGTGGACTTGTTGCGTAGCTGATTTATTCGATTCAGGTGACTGACATTTGTGACTGTGGAGAACTGCTTCCACCTGCGGCTGCGACTGCTGTTTGCTCTGCGTGCTGCTGTGTTGTGTCAGAGTGCGTTCCACCATCAGAAAGTGATACCCCTTTTAATGCTGACAGCAAATGGTAAATGTACTGTACTTGTGTAGCGCTTTTCTAGTCCTGTTGACCACTCAAAGCGCTTTCACACTACATTGTCACATTCACCCATTCACACACACATTCACACACTGGTGGCTGAGGCTATTGTACAAGGAGCCACCTGCTACTCCGTTATCATTCACACACACTCACACTCTGATAACGTTCCATCAGGAGCAATTTGGGGTTCAGTGTCTTGCCCAAGAATACTTCGACATGTTGCCCAGAAGAGCCGAGAGCACCCCTCTGTGGTTAGGTTTGGTAGGGGCAAGGGCACAAGAGCACTCTGTGAGTGAAAAATACTTTGAAGTTTTCCTTATGAAAAACTTTAATGGTTATTTAAAAAACATAATAAAATAAATACAAATGGTTAGTTCCAGATGCATAGGATGGGCAGGGGAAGGACAAGTTATGTTGCTCCTGTTGGTTGGGAGCATTGATCAAAGTATTAGTGCGAAAGTGACAGTTAAAATTAATTATAATATAGAACATAAGGAGATGGGATATTAAAATTTTAAGAAAGGAATATATTTACAAAATAGGTAAAAGCTGAACTAAATGTATAAATAAAACATATAAATGATTTGGAAATAGAATTATGTAAGTGTTCAAGTAAAAATAAGTGCTGAAATAATTAAACCCATGGGGGGTTGTAATAACACCATAAAGTGATAAGTGCTAAAAGTATCAAGCAATAAAAATCTAAGGATTTGAGTCAGGTTATGGTGGGGGGAAACACATGTCAACTGGGAAACTGTTGTAAAACACAACACTGGTGTTCCAGATTAACTGGTGGCTGAACTAACTGGTGATAAGAGATGGATGTGTCATTGGCATAGCCTTTGAGATTATGTAGAATAACCAGGAAATAAACATAAACAACGACAATGACCACAAAGATATATTTTTAATTTCCATATTTCATTTGTAGAAAGTTATAACAATTTTGAAAGCTGAAGATTTTCACCTTTCCACAAACGAAGCAAATCCCTGCTAATGTACTATTCCACTGAAGGAAATTATGTATTGTGTTTGTAGTAGGCAACTGCTATTAAGTTTGTGGAAATGTATTACATTTGTGGGATTATTACATTAAAAGCTGCAGGTTTGTATTACACTTGTGGTTTATTATGTTTGTGGGCTGTTAGCAAATGTCACAGGTGACTTTGTTTTGGCTCTAGCGTGACTTCTGTGTACGTTCAGAGTGTGCATGTAAGAGGCCCTATACCAAGACTATGCACTTTGTTGTGTGTTTCATCTCAGTTGTCAAATTCTGTAAAGTTGATACCTCAATGTAGTGAATGAATACATAAATACAGCTATTTGCCTTTTGAGGGGTATTTTTTCTTATTTAGTCACAGATATCGTGATATATTATAGATTTATTGTCTTGCAATATATTGATTATTGCAGGATGGTGAAATTGGGAAAGTATCATATTGTGAGTTACCCTGTTATTCCCACCACTATGTTGATGTGACCTCAGATGTTGCCCCATTTTCAGCCTTTGATTCATGGGTAATCAGGCTTGCAGTTGCCAACAGGTGTAATTAAATCCTGCTCTGCTTATTCCAGGAAGTTTTCATGCTTCATTTCTTGCTTCTGAAGGATTAGGCTGGCTCCTAACTTTGAGGAGAGTACAAAACTGAAGTACAAACTGACCAAACAAGATCATGCAGTATCTTCCTGCTGTATATTGGGGTCAGGTTAGTGGCAGCAGTGCATGACGGGAGGCCCTAATTTCCATTGTATAATTTCCTCCAACTTTTTCCTGGCTCCCATGCCAGCTTGGGAAGCTGGCTTCATCAGGGTTTTGAAGCTTTCACTCAGTTGGTTGAATCTGATAAAACTCTAAAGGCACGAGTATAGGGATTGCATTATTCCTGTGTGGCTGAACCACCAGCTGCCTGACTGCGAGTTTTGCTTTAGTGGTATATACTTACACAGCGACAATCTTAGGAGAAACTTGATTTTTGACACTTGAAGCCACTTTTAATGCATTTAGTCTAAGAAAGTCTAACTCATTGTGAAAAAGGAGAAAGTCATAGAGAACCCCAGCAATGAGTCCTAAAACCTGCAAATAGGACTGGGCCATATGGCTTTAAATTAATATTTCAGTATTATAAGGCTGTATCAGGATACAAAATATATATCTCGTGTTTTTAAATGTCCTTTTAACTAATGGTAACTACTAAAGTACAAAATTATTGAATGAACTGCAGTTATAATAAAGTTAAATAAAATAGCTCCTGTCATATAATAAAGGTGAATACATTACTGTTATAATAATATTTAATGACGTACGGTTATAAGGGAGTTAAATAAGGTATGTTTATAATGAAATGTCAGAAAGTATTGTTATTATAAATAAATCAAAGCGGGACCCATGGTGCTTTTATTTTGATGGACCAGGCCCGTTTCAGGTCGAAGTGTTGGTGTTTTTGCTGTGGACTTAAAGCTTCCAGTCAAAAGTTGTATATTAGCATTAGCAGACAGTTAAACAGATACCGCGGCACCATTAACAGTGAGGATTCATTCACTGTGAGCGGGCAACAAACTAACAACTCTCCAGTTCAAATATTACTAATATTTGGAAGTCACACTGGTGTTCCATGGTCGCAAAACTTGATTAATCTGTTGTACTGAGTGGCTTGTCCCCTGGTGTTATTGTTGAAAAAGTCATTCTCATGTCCTCTGAATTAAAATAGACACATGTAGGGCTGCACCTAACAGTTGTTTTTTTTAATCAATTAATCTATTGATTATTTTTCCGATTAAATGATTAATCTATCGATTTTTTTTTACTGATCTAACTTTTATTTTTTTTCCTAACACGATTAAATTTAAATGAAAATTACATTTTAAAACTTGTCATTTATATTTCAATATTGTATTCAATCATCTTCAATCATGACAAAAATAGCCCAGTCTTAACTGGTAATCTGTGTTTTACAGTCTGATCTAAAGTCTCTCCAAAATAAAATTAATGCATGAGCTTGTTCCATTCAAGTAAAAGGAATGTCGTGCATTTTACATTTAGCAATCCAACAGCAAAAAAAATTAAACAATGTAACAAAACAGTTACTCTTTGTTACAGGAACAAACCTCAAATCTAGCAGTCCAACAAAACCACCTTACAGTAAAATTAGTGCAATTTGAATAACACTATAACTTTTCACTAACAGAAATAATTATAACCAGTACATTCTTTCTGCATCAAAATAGTCCAGCCTTAACTTTAAACTGCAGTAAAAAATGGTACAGAGTTAATATAATCATCAAAACACCATATTCACTGTCTATTCATGTTAACAAATGCAAGTCATGCATAAAAAAAATGGCGAGCCACCGTTTCTCTACATGTCCTGCCATGCCTGACGCTGCTTGAGCAGGCAGTGTGCACGCTCTCATTTAATAACATGAGCGCCAAAACAAAAAACAACATGCTCGGCGCTGCTCACGCTCTCATGAGCACTGTGTGAAACGGTCCAAGTCGTCGTCGCAGATTACGTGAATCGACGTATTTACGTAATCGATTACGTCAACGCTTTGCCCCAGCCCTAGACACATGATACATTGCTGTATGTTGTTTGATGTTTGAGGTGGATGATAGATCCTGTTCTTGTAATGAACGTCCTGCCCCTTACCATTTACCATTTTACACATATCAGCATGGCTTTACATATAAATGTTGGCCTTTTTATTTAATTGGCAGGTACTTGAAGTACTCTCCTTTGTGTCCTCACTGCTACTACCTACCATCTAACCTGAAACTAGTACTTGAGAATGCCTCTTCCTCTCATTGTCAGTGTATCAGTGTATATTTCTATTACCCCATTCATTGCCATTAAGGAACTGCATCAAAAAGGGTAAGACTAAGGCCTAAGTACCCCAAGAACATTTCCAGGACCCCATTCCATTGACACAGCACCTGCCAGGATGGAAAGGTTGCATGTTATCTAGAAAAGCACCAGCGCAGGGTGCTTGAAGTCAAGGTCTGAATGGTGCCCTTAGGCATTGAGCCACTAGCACCAATACTGACTCAGCTGTTATGAAAAGGTAATAGCAGCCTATCAAATGTCAAATTGCACATGAAGCACAGGCAATGACTTACCTTCGAGGGCAGCTCTGCTTTAGTAGGGGGGGCAGGTCATCCACTAATTGGAAGAGTGGCGGTACAATCCCAGGCTCCTCCAGTCAACATGCTCACAAGTATGCTCAAGGATAATAAATTTTCTATGGGCAAGATAATGAACCCCTAATTCCTCAGTGTGTGAATGTTTGACCCTTTGTTACCAAGGAAAATTGTTTTATTTCTTTCAAAAACATGGGAAAAAGGCAATGAACAACTTAAGAAGAAATTACCTGAAAATTGGCAAGAAATCACTAAAAGGTACTAGCAAATTACCTGAAAATCTGCACAAAAAAGATAAAAAAAACAAAACAAACAATAACAAAGGGAAATTAAAACAAACAAACAAACAAACCAAAATATGCTCATTATGATAATTAGATATTTCCCTAGCTTTAAAAAAAAATAAAAAATTCTAAATTCCAAAGCCAAGCCAGACATTTCCTACCAAGTTGCTCAATGCCTGTCATCCCATGTTTTTGAAAGAAAATCAAATCAATTAGCTCAGGGTTCAAAGGCTGAAACACTTGTTCAAGGCATATGAATGCAGCACCAGAAAAGTGATGTTGATCCAGGTTTTAAAGGGTTAACTGAGCAGCACCTTGTATGGCACCTTGTATGAATGTGTGTGTGAATGGGTGACTGAGGTGTGTAGTGTGAAAGAGGTTTGAGTGGTTAGACGACTAGAAAGACACTATACAAATACAAGTCCATTCACCATGTGTAAGTTCCTGAGAGACACAAGTGGTCAGTTTTCCACAGTACCAGAGAAATTGATTCTTAAAAGGATACTTTGATGTTTTTCAACCAGCTTTGTATCAAACCAATGTGGGTAGTATGTGTGGATGAACTGTGTTAAACTTCACTTCATCCAGTGCCTAGATATCATACATCCTTTCCTTCTGGGAAAACACCACCTATTGACGTGAATTATGTCATTTTGCGGTGTTTGAGTGGTTCTTCCAGCTGTTGCTCAAACTACAGGCTGTACCTTCGCATTTTCGTATTCCCTGTCACCCATTCCTCTGCCATTGCATTTACAAGGTGCGTACAGTTGAAACAGAAACATGTTTTAGCTAACTGTTTAACTGGAATACAAGATCCAGTGGGCCACCATTGTGTTGAACAGACAAGGTCATATTTTGTCACCCTCCAGCAGGAGCGTTTACTGGTAAGATGCATTCTGGTAGTTTTAAGTTTTCTACCTTCTGTGGAAAAGCCAATGCCACATTCTTTTTCCTCTTTTTACTCTGCTTATATAGCACCAGTTTCAAAAGTATTTGCATCTTTGTAGTGCAGAGACAGCCTAGTTTTATGTGAGGACTCTATGTATTGGTGAAATATTTTCTTAAGAAAGTCCACTACACACATAATCTCTTAAACAGGGTTCATTCTTGACCTTGGTACAGTAGTTTGTTAAAAAAAAAATAACCCAACAACCTCTAAGTCCACTTTCAAGCTTTTTCTGGAGCATTACTCTGTTTTTTTCCAGAGCTTTTATTAATACAGTAGTACTTCATCGACTGAGGAATACTGTGAAGTGCTGTTAGAAACTTCAATTTCAAACTTCAAATTTATAAGCTAGTAAGTGGACTTATTATAATATCTTCATTTATTTCTAACCTCTGCATCATTCTTCAAGGTACTTCCTGGCAGGAGTGGGGCTTTTTGTCGTGGGTCTCCTGATTGGCTGGTTCACTCACACACCTACCGTAAAACCACCTGTCCCTCCATCTGACAGCTCAGACCTACTGGAGGAGCTGCTCAGAGGAATCAAAGCCGACAAGATCAACGCTCTTCATAGGTAAGTTCCCAACTTGCACCAAAATAAAACGTATTTTATCGAAAGAGTAACATTTTTGTCATGGACACAAAGTGAGAACAAAGGCAGTAAGAGGCGTGTGACATCGCACAGATCCACCCACTCAAAAGCTATTCTTTAGTCCTTCTGGCTTCACAGTAAGAGAGAGGTGCTAAGTGGTTGCAAAGACTTGTTGAATAATGAACATAGGCACAAAATAAGCCTTAACTGTGCAAAATAATAACTTGTACTATGGATGGATTTTGCAAACTAATTTATCCATTCTCTTTGTTGTTCCTGTTTTAATATGTATGGTGGTAAGGAGAGCTGACAGAGGAGAGGAAACAGAGCGTCTAGACAACGCATTGTTGTATTTGTTTTACAAATTCCACAAGCATAAATCAGCCAAGATTGATTGAAAAAAAAACAGGCTCAATATGGTGATTTTTTTAGGGTACAGTAATTGCTTTGTAGTGCATTTTGTTTTTGATTTAGGGAAAAAACAATTTAAGAGTTATCTTCAGATGAATATTTTTCTACAACTATAGTTGGTATTTAGATGTAGGAACATTCCTGCAAGCAGTAGCTTTACTAATAGTTTTGTTTTAGAATTTTGACAGAGAATACCACAGTTTGCGTCCCCTCATCTTCCTGAAAAAAATCAGTCCTAAATAAGTCACAATGTGCTCTTCAACAAATGTAAGGCCAATAATATATTTGCAAACACTGTGAATAATTCTTAAATTTGAGTTTGCTGGTTGAAACACGTTTTGTAGCTGTTCAGCCAGTGTTAGCTAAGTATTTGCTCACAAACTATATTTATATAAGCCACAACTTACTGTCCTTTGTGCAGCAACAAATGGCAAAGGAAATGTGAGTTGTTGCATCTTTTTCTGACATTTTTGACCCCCACATTTTGCATACTGCAGTTAGTTCTATGTTGGCAACCATGTAGTTTTACACGGATGAAATGAACTTCGGTATCATATTCTCCAAATGATGTTTATTAATCTAATGGAAGTTTTTCATGGTTCTCTCTGGCAACTTGATTGGATGCTGTTAGATTGGTTCAAACCAAGTGGATCTAAAAACACAAGTGTAGACTTGCTGGGAATTAACAGCATTAATGTTTGTTGATTCCTGAAATGAATGGAAATGAATTGATTAATGTTACACTATTTTTATGACATACTTCTTAATCGTTGAGGTTGAGGAGAGGTATCAAGTATTTTAAAGCCAAAAGGCTTGAGTCCAAGTAAAGTCACGAGTCATTGGTGTTTAAGTCCAAGCTGGGTTGCAGGTGTATTTTTGATTTTGTCAAGATGAGTCTAAAGTCATCATATTTGTGATTCAGCTCTGACTTGAGTCCACTCCGCTGATAATCATGACCACAGATTTTCCCAAACCTCAGCTAATCTTCTCCTCTTTGAATTATGACCCTAATGTCTCCATTACCGACTTGTAAGCCGTAACATAATTGAATTTTTCCAAAGTAATTTGTCCTTGTTCTTTATAAATTATGTTAATATGATATACGGGTTTCAATTCAGAAAATACTGATAAGGGTCACTTTTATGGTTAAATCATTGGATGGTGGACTTGTTGCTCTTATTGATACATTTAGAAGTGTATACTTGTGATGAAGGTGCTAAAAGAAGAGTAGAGAGTAGAATAGAAGAGGATTTTAAGAAAGACTTGTTGAAAATAAAAGGCAATGTTATGATGGAGTTGAGTTGCATTGATGTTCAAAGGAAACAGACAGAACAGACAAAGAGGATCATAGTTTGATGCCCCCTAAGTCAAAGATAACCATTATCACCAGTCTGACGTGTTGCCTTCTAGCCAGGCGCAGATCTATTTATATCCAAAGCGGAAGGGAGCGACTCAGAGATAGCAGAGAGACAGAGCGGATAGGAGAGATAAAGACTCTCCACCAGGTAGCAAATCTTTTTTTTTTAAACACTGATACAAACCTCTGTCAACCCGAACGCTGCCTTCTCCAAGCCAAAGGATCACAGGATGACTGGGTGTATGTGTCTCTGTGAGATAACTGGCTTTGCCATTGAACTGAGACAATCATGTCACCATGGTTTCTCTCGCTGAGCTTTCCACGCTTTTTCATTATTTATTTTCTCACATTTGTATTTCAAGTTGCCAGAAACACCCCCACCCATCCATCCACAACTGCCAAAGACCCACACATACAACATCTTAACCATCTGCGAGGATGATTGAGTTTTTGTTTCAGTAGATGTCAGCCACTAATTAAATTAGAGGGTTATTTTAGCACCTTCTAGTCCTCAGTTAATTATTGGAGCAATAATTATTTATTTATCTGTGACCGTTGGTACTTTGTGTCTGTAGGAGACAAGTATGAACTGTGAGATAATTCTACCTTTGTTACTAAGGTAGATACAACCCCTCATGATCCTTTTCTTTTGAGCTTCTGTGGCATCCAGTTAACCTTTGCTTTACATTAAGCCACATCTTCACAAACCAGATGAATAAATTTGCTAATCATAGATGAGATCCAACAGAAACATCCGTCCAAGCTTGCAATGTAAAAAAAACTGTGTAAAAATACAGCCAAATTCTAATAATAATGTTACAAAATACAGTAAAACACAGTAAATCTTGATGCTTTTTGCAGCCAAAACAAGGTAACAGTAGGGTGTCGAAGTTACCATCCACAAAACTCAACACTTCTGCGTTTATTTTGGTCACATTAAAAGCCTACCTATGAAGGAAAGGCTGCAGGACTTAAACTGTAATCTCATGGCAGCTCAGTACTGTTCAGTTCTGTGAAAAAGACAAAGTGGATTGTCTGACATGATTTTTGGAATAAGTGTTTGATAAATGGACATTATACTTACTTAAACAAAAGGTAAACATGGTGAAGGTTTTGAGTTTATGTTGACTTTGCAACTGGAAATTAGAAATTAAGACCTATCTCCTGTATAAGTTAATGCTGGTCACTGACAGCAAGCCCTCACTGCTGTTGCGTCCACTGCCTCTGGTGTCATAGAAAAATAATAGCAGTTTGTGCACATTATTAGCTGAGACTAAAATAGGAGCTTGTCTGTCATAGGTAAATGCTGAAGGAAGAAACAGAGACAAAGCCTTTTGCACAGCTGTACAAATTAGGGGAAATGTTTGCTGTCAAATAATGATTGAGGTCCCTATTCAAGTGTTACTTACCTTTTAATTTAGACATATAGTGTGGGATACAGCACTGCACACGTTTAAATCCATTTTAATTTATTCTGGAAAATCCCTGCACTTGTGATGATGCATGTATATGACACTAAGGTCACCAAAGGAAGATCTTGAGAGATTATTTTTTGACATTTGCCATAATCCCTTGACAAATTGAACATATTAGTTTTGTTTAACTCCTGAATTCATACTAATAACACAAGAAATATTTGTCTTTAAGTGTTGTCATAACTAACTTGCATGATTCAGTTAAATCAAACCAGACAAATTGCATTGGGCTGGGTATTGCCCTTAGTTTTTGGATCTGTTTGAACTGTGTGGCATCAGGGAACATAAATATACACATAAGTATCATTTAAGTCCAGCATTACTTGAAGTCAGTGAGAAAAATTGGATTTCCCAATGTGGGTCCATGACATTAGAGGTCCTCACAGTTCAAAATGATAGACTGGAACCCTTTTGGATCCGGAGAATTTGATCCGAGATCCAGTCTACATGTGTATATAACTTATATTAAAACTAATAGAAGTAGGGTGTGTCCACTGATTCTCATTACTTTTTAAATACATAAAACATATGTTTTTTTATGAATTCTCCAGGTTGGCAGTTATCCACTGAATAATCCTCAGTCATGTCTTCATTGTGTTCCCAGAAATGTAGTCTGATCATGTAATTAGAAAGAGACAAAGAATGTTATGCGTGGACTTCAGCCATAGCTTAGGATCTACCAGCCCGAACTCGTCAAACACCTCTGCTCTGTCAGTGCGTAAACAGCTGACACAGAAGGATACGTGAAAGTTTGTTAGTACACCCGGCACCATTTGATGAACTGGAATGGGAATGTGTTGGAGCTACTGTAGTGAATGAGTGCTCCTGGCCTAATTCTGACAAATATCTCATAATGGGCTGGCACTTTCAACATATTTTCATCTGTAGCCAAAGCTATACATTTTCCTTTAGCCTGATAATTCTATTATTTACTTTATCAGGCACAGAAAATAAAAGAAATAAAGCAGCCCGACTTACTTTGTGTTGAGTCTGGAAGAAGAGAAGCAAAAGCGAGACAGTGGCAGAGAAAGTGAAACAGACACATAAAAGGAGCTATGAAGACAGCAAGAGACCTAAGAAATAGAGGGAGACTAAGGAGACAGTGGGGAAGCATATTTCAACAGTTTTGCATGAGTAGATAGGGGAAATCTCGGAGTGAATTAATTGCTATTTGCTTTCTGAGATTCTCAATACGCAGTACATTAAGTCATTGCCATACCTGCCTGAGTGGCTCTGTGTTCTACAAATGACAATTCACATGTTTTGAATAGAGAGGCTGTCTTTAGCTCAGATAGATGACTTATGCTTGTTTTTATGATTTTATATTTCACACTCTTCCTTGTCTCTCAGCCAAAGGGCCTCCGGTGTTTTTCCCTCAATAGTGGTGTCATGGCAAAACATAGCAGACTTATGCAGAGGAAACTTTATGCATCCAGTTCTTTTCAATTTCAACTTCAAAGAGGTGTGTAAGTACGCAGAACTACTTTGAGGGAAACTGGATTAAGTTCAAATCCCTAAAGATGGTTTCTCATTGCTAGTATCTTGGCCTGCCTAATACTTACCTCTCCTGCTAATTATACTACTGTAACAAATTGGCTCTCACAGCTATAGGGAAGTGCATCAGGGCATTTTATGGCTTTTTGTACACTGCATATAGTCCTACACATATCTTAAATCAGATCATATAGGTTCAGAGTTTTAAGAGTGTTTTTAAAGGGTGATGCTTAAGCTGTTGTTTTGAAGCCACTGGCTGTACTGACTCTGGCTGAATGATGTCTCGGGGTGACAAATCTTTATCTAACTGATATGGATCTTTCTGTGCTGGCACCAGGACAACTGGCGTCATGGATCACTATCTTGTTGTGGTTGCAGTGTTTCTGCTGAGCATTCTTTGTTTGTTTGTTTGTTAACATTAAGACACACTAAACTTGGACCTCATTTGACAAATGACAAGATCGCTTATGCAGCTTAATGCTTGATACACATATTGCTTTATCCTTCGCATGCTTATTATTTTGTACTTATTATTTTACACCAAATCAAACTGACATTGTGCTTCAACATGAGCATTCAAACTTTTTGGAAAACTACTACTACTCCAGGAAGACAGTATAGTCCAAACCAAAAGCTTCTTATTCCCTCTCGTTAAATATGACTGCTTTGTCAGAGGATCAGTACATCTAAACATGACGCACTAAGTACCCTCCTGCATCAGTTTTGGACGTTATGGGATAGAGTGTCAGTGTAGGTTTGTAACATGCATTGTGTCTTTTCAAAATACATTTCCATTCACAGGAAATGTTTCTTCTCAGCATATTCACAAAATGGGTTAAACGCTTCCTTTTCACATTTATTTCCTGAGATTGAGGCAACAAAAGCACAAGATTAGGTTTAGCAAAAAAAGCACATTATAGTTTGGCTTAAAATAAGTACTGTTGTCATTTAACATCATGGAACTTATGTCAGTAGTTTTGCATACTCCACGTACTAGCACATTGCATTTTTATTAAAATAACTCCATTGACTTGTGGTTTACAAGAGACACAGAGTCCAGTTTGGCATAAGACCTGGTGCATGAAGAGTGCCTCTGTGCATCAGAGTCTGACTTCCAGATGACTGACAAAGTGACTGTATTTGACAGGTTGGAGGTGAGAATGAGCTGAAATATACTTAGATTGATCAATAACTGTTAAACAATCCTGCTTCAAATGGAAATATTCATATATCTCTATAAAGATACCTGTTTGCATGTCTATGTCATCTACCTAGCTCTGACTGCTACTAACAAAGCAATGTCTCTGGAACTATTTTGTGCAGTGTTTTCCACAGAATCTATGTGTGGTTGTAGTATGTGCCCTTTTATTTACTATTATTCTGTGCCCCCTCCTTAAATTTGGACTTGTTTGCAGGTCTGTGAACCTAGCACAGGCACAACTCGTCATGAGTAATTTTAGAGCCTAAACAGAAATTTGAGTCGCGTCATAGATATTTGATCAGTTTATATAGTCAGAGCTGATCAGGTTGATAGACAAGAGGAAAAGCAGAGTGCAGAGTGGTTGAATACAATTTTTTAGACCCAGCACTGTGAAAGGTTAAGTGTCACTTTAACTGCGCCTGGTATTCTGCTGCTCTATCTGCGACACTAATGTGCTCACGCTCCGAGAGTTTGGTCTAATAAATAATCCCATGGTATATAAAATTAAATAGTTCTAGAAAATATATTTGTGGCGACAGATGTTTTATTATGGCAGTCTGCCTCAACTAAATGGATGTGTGGGAAACCATGTTGTGTTTGTTAAGTTTGAAGATGTTTATTTTGGAGATGTTACTTTTTTCGTTGACTGTTTAGCCAAGGCAGCTGACTGCTGATGCTGACTGCTTCTTGTTGATTTATTTTTTAACTGAAAATATAAAACAGGCAAACTGTGGAGGATCTCAGACTCCTTTTATTAAGTCTGAGGAGACCTTGCAAAATTTCAGAATAACTTTTTGGGGTGTGTATGCTGAAAGATGATACAGAAAAAGTATTTTTCAGGGGAAATGGAGCAGCTACTGAAAACAGTTCTGGTTTCCAAAGTGGAGAGGTGGCTAGCATTCACATCAGTTCCACTGATTTTGCACCTCCTCTGCATATTTGAAAAGCATTATTTATGTGTTTTAATCGAATAAGCATAATTCAGTTAATATACAAAATATGAGTCATTATTTATTTAGCAACTGAAGTGAAACTGAATATCTGACTGGTGTACAGTTACAAGAGGGATTTAAAAATATATATTTTGCATTTAATTGGATGGCTAAAAAAGTGGGCGGGCTTAGAGTTTAGCGCTAAACACTGCCCTAGAAGTGATGTTATTTTTGGAGGCTGACATGGAAGTTAGCATCGCCCTGGTTATCTAATCAAAAAGCTTATGGGATTTTTCTGTTCAGTTTTAGATTATTGCAGAAAATAAGCTCTGTAGTAAACAAATGTTTCTTGGAAGTTGTTCAACAATGTAATCTCCACAAATAAACACTACTTGAGGCCTAATTGCAATTGCCAAAAGTAAATCGGTAATGTTAGGTTAAAAATGAACTACATTGTGGACACATGACCTGATGTTGTCCCCATAGCGAGGATGTAAAGATGTGTTTGCTGAAATGATGTTCTGAAGTTTTGTTCAGCCATTTGTTAGCGACCCTCTCTTTTAAGACACATTCAGCTTCAGAGTTCACAGTGGGGTATTTACTGATGTATTTCATATCATAGAACAACATGCGAAAGTCTCTTCAGCTTGTTTTAACCACAGACTTTATTTCCGACTTCTAATCAAAAACCCATAAAAAATCCACTGACTTTGAGACGGGGGAACCGGCGATGCTAAAATGCTAACTATTCCTGTGGTTCTCTGTACAGAGCTCCAGTGCAGTCTGCTGCTGAGCAGACTGTTACCTCCACACTCATCTCCCTTGCCATTAGATCAGGAGGAGGTTGATAGGGAGAAGAATTAGACCTCCACCACATTGATTTTAAAATGAAACAAATGTTTCCCCCCCTTGCATCCAAACACACATCCCATTCTGCCTCTCTCCATGTTGCTCTGTTAGCTACTATATCCCACAAACACTGAAGTGTGTTTTTTTTGTATAACAAGTGTGGCCAACTAGTTGCTCAAAGTTTAATCTGATTGGATGAACTTTTGTAAACACCCCTGAGAGTAGAACAACTTATCAGACATTTGAAACGGTTTAATACTGATTTTTTTTATGTTTATTTGGCACATAGGAGATAAATGATGGATTAACACAGGGACTCAGGGTTAAAACTAGAAAAACAAAACATTTTTTTTTTATCACTAGACAAACAAAAATAGAGTTCTGATAATCTTTTGGAACAGCTCAGTAGTGTGTATAAAAGCTCAGAGAGATCAGTTACAGTTAAATGCTGGTGCAGTACTTGAAGATAGTAATTTTGAAGGTTTCCACACTGCATTGATGTGCCAGTTTTCTTACTCTTATATTTATATGAAAATGTCTGAACAGCTTTGGGAATTAGAAATGTTAATATAGCGACGGAAATCAAAGAAAACAGAAGACATAACTGAACACTGCCTGTTCAGGAGCCTTGCAGTGGAAAACTGTTTATTTCACTTTAGTTTTATGCTCTCCAGGTGATTACACCACTAACTCACTTTGTTTAGGTTAAAGTAAAAATCTGTAATTTATTCCTGCATTACTAGGCTCTCAGAAGAGCTGAACTCTTTGGTAAAAGAGAAGATTTTTAGGAGTTTTTGTGCTAGAAAACTGAACCACCTGGAAACAGCTTGCAGAGATAGAGCAGCTGAAAGTGGGCTGAGCGTAGGAGTTCTTGGTCACAAGAGTCATGTCTCAGTAAAGTCATTGGAAGGTTTTATGGAGTCTGAGCTGCCTTAGACACTAATCAGTGAGGTGGAGCTATGATAAATGCCCAGCCTCTGCTTCCAGCCTCATTCCTCACAGAGTCCTCCCCAATCAAACGGCTTGTTTCCTCAGAGGATTGAGGATTACAGCTGAGCTTTCACCCAGATATTGCCTTGGAAAAGCTCTGTTTGCCATTCATTAAAAACAAGTTAATGATGGCCACCTCCAACATGAGGGTTCCAAAATGTACTCAGATAAATAAATATTTTATTTCAATTGTTTGACTGGATTCCACATAAGAACGTGTACACACTAGAGCTGTACATTTTTAACAAATTCACTCTTTTGATTTCAACCATGCTGCTCTTATGATCCCATTTCTAGCAGCAGCAGGCAGACAATTTGATAAAAAAAGACAGTAGAAAGAAAGAAATAGTGACTAGTGAACATAGTTAAGCATTAAGCAGCTAAAGAGCCAGATACTGTTCTTTCCTTATTGGTGGAGACCAAAACAGAGCTAAAAGGAGAGTGGATACAGGAATGACCAGGTAGTCAGGCACTTAACAAATGTATACTAATGTTGTTTAGTGTCTGCTTTTGGATTGTTCTTGTGCAACATTGTCGTGAAGTGGTAACTTTGAATTATGACCAATATGCTTCAATTTTACAAAGAGAGGAGTAGACAAACAGACTTATGCATCTTGTTTCGTGCTCAAGTAATTGCTAAAGCAAGGGACAACAACTCTCAACAGGTCATATCTTGCATTTCGAAATAAAAGCATTTCCTGTTGACACCCGTGACATTACCATCAACAAATAAACTATTCGTTTTCTCCCATATTTAATGTAAACATTGTAATTGTGTGTTGTTACTGTTTGGATGATAAAACAAGAACTAAATTTACTCAAAATACAAAAAAGGCAAGAAAAACTAAAAAACAACTTTAAGGAAGACAGTCAGAAAATATTTATTAAAGTCAAATACAAAACAGCAACATAAAAAAGAGAAATACTTCACTTTCTGAGCTTCTGGTATTTTCTTAATTAATGTAATTTGCATGATCGGTTACCAATTTCTGTTTATTGATGACCACTAAAATGCCTAAATAATATCAAGTGGCAGATCAAGCTGAGGTGTCGAGCGTGCTCCGGAGTTCTGGTAATAAAACTTAACCACACCTCCAGATTTTTCTTTAACATTTTTAAACTTTTCTTCAGCCCCAACTTATGTTGATACCTGATGTCAAGTGGCATGACTTGAGGTGATATATTGGATTATGTGCAGCTCCACTGGTTTTATACAGCATTTCACATAGGCAGTAGTACTCCCCAACACCTGTGAATGCATTTATACTTTAAATGTGTGGAAATACCCTTTAATCTACGTAACTTAATATAGAGCACTTAGTCCACTTCTACAGGGGAGATGACACAATAAAATGAACAGCTGAACAATGGAGTTAGATGTAAACAGCCCTGAAATAAACACTAGGTGAGGCTCATTATGGTCAACATGTTGTTGAGACTGTGTTTGGGAGTTTTTCATTTAACCCCAGAGTAGTGTTATATCAAGGATAAGTGCTGTTGCCATGGTTATGCTGTTTAATAAAACATTCTACTATTGACGTACATACAGCACAGAAGGGGTAACAAAATAAGGTGAAGGCCTTGGAAAAGAAGGTGCTCATTTTACTCCAACAACAAACGGCTGATGTAGAAAAGTGCCTGTGCTATCATGGCCAGAGAGTCATTGCAATCAGTCGCTAAAGTAGCTGATTTCACTGATTAACACTACTTTAACAAGAGAGGGAAGTAATCAGTGAAATGAGCTGCAGTGAAGTGAAGGTAGATGAGAACCTGTAAACAGAGGGATGCTGAGGCACAGTATCGAATCAGAGCTACAGGAGATGTGCTACACACCTACAGGAAATGCTATTCACAAACCACCCCATCCAAAATGGTCTTTTTGATGTTACATTCTCTTCCTTTAGAGTCTGAGTTGTACTGAACTGTGGGGTGGCTCTGATGCAAAAAAACCCAAAAAACATCCAGTGATATGGACATAGCCTCCATGACGTCACCTGTTGATATTTTTAAAGTCTTGAGTTTGGCATTTTGGCTGTCAACATCTTGGGTTTTGGAACCATAAGTGAACAAATTTGGATGAGAGGATCGCACTTTGGTGGAGCGAGGGATGGATCTGACTCATATACCAACCTATTCTCATTCCATGCAAATCTCCTATGTTCGTATTATCACATAACCTATGTGTTTGAAAAAAAATATGGAAGGTAATTTGCAATGGAATCATTGCTTGACAAAATTACAGATATAACAGATTTGTGTGGGATTAAGATCACCGTCAGCGTCTGCAATTATTAATAATTCTCTGGGGTTCCCAAGTTATAATTGTCTAGTGCTAATAGGGCTCAAATGTAGGTTTTGGTTGAACACACCTCAGAGGATAAGCATTTATCTCAAGAAATCAAAGAAAATACAAGGCTGTTCAGTACTAGGGTACAAACCTCAAAATCCACAAATAAATGTACAATCAATAAACCCCTTCTTCACAAAGCATTGCAAATGAAGTCTTTTTATGCCTCGGCACTGGTGACAGCAGAGGCCAGAGGCATTATGTTTTTTGGATAGTCCATCCATCTGGCACATTCATGCGAATGCAATATCAAAATAATGCTTCAAGGGAATTTCTTCAGATTTTGCACAAACATTCACTCAACGATGCGCTGTTTAGATTTTGCTGGTCATTAAGGTCAAGGTCACTGTGACCTCATCAGTCTCATTCTTGTGAATGTGATATCTCAAGAACACCTCAAGGGAATTCAAATTTGGCACAAACGTTCGTGGAGACTCAAGGATGAACTGATTAGAATATGGTGTTTAAAGTTCATGGTCACTGTGACCTTGCATACATCTCATTTTTGTCAAGGCAATGTCTGAGGATTGCCTTGAGGGATTTTCCTTGAATAAGAAACAAACATCTACTTGGACTAAAGAATGAACTTCATAGAATCTGCTGGTCAGAGGTCAAGGTCACGGTGACCTCATACATGCTTTTGATCATATCTCAGGAACCCTCAAGAACCACCTTGAAACTGTGCTGACTGTATAGATCTTCTGTGTGTGATGTGTCCATGTTTTCACAGAGCAATATTTGACGACTTTGGAATGAGAATGGGTTGTTTAATTGGCCATGATTCAGATGAATGAACAGGTGTCGTTGTCTGTGGAGCGAAGCTAGAATGAGCAGAAGTAGTTAGATGTCTGTCTAGCACAATTTCTACAATAGGTGCTTTGCCATCCTATTAGTTGTCAATCAAATTTGCACTGCACCTTGGTGCCTTTGGTTTCAGAACAAAAAGTTACATTCATTTTTTTCAGTCTTTGTGAATCCTAGAGTAGTGGGCGAAGCCTTGAGGGCTACACCACAACAAGTCGCATATCTTGGTGGTAGTAGCAAATATTCAAATGGGAACTTTTAAAGCCAAGGTGAAGAAGGGTTGCAGAGAACATGGGTCCGTTTAACATTTAACACTCTTTTATTCGCTTATAGTTACATTAATTGACTGTTGTCTATACTTGTCATTATTCTCTATGATCATGTTAATCTTGGTAACTAACATACAGCCAGCATGCAGATTTCCATATTTCTGCATCTCTGTGCCTGGTGCTTGTATGCATGTGGTGAAACACAGTCCTTGTCAAAAATAACGTTGTGACATTATGACAGCCATATCAATAACACTGTGTTTTGTGTTCCCAATAACATCAGCCTGTGAATAGCAATATGATGCTGAATACATGAATACCAATCCACTGCATAGTAAGTATGACAACATCGGAACGGAAACATTATGCAATTTGCAGCAGTTACATTTGAATTATTCTAATGTTCAATGTCCCAGTGTTTGGTGTTGAAATATAAAGGAGGCATATTTTATTCTCATGAAGATGATTTCTTGCTGATATAAAATGATGGTGGGAGGGGGGAGAGAGCAGAGAGGTAGTGTATACACGGAGAGGGGAATGAGAGAAACATGAAGATGGAGAGTGTGAGCAGGCATCACTGAGTGAATACAAATAGAGAGAGAGAGAAGACAAGCACATTCGAGGCCATGATATACACGCACTGTGTTGATGCAGTGTAAACTGGCAGTGTTTGTTGCAACAGGGAGAGGAACTGGTGACAAGCATTATGACTTACATGGTAGATTAACACTTTTGTGATAGAAAAGTTTCTTGTTCTCTGAACATTTTATTTCCAGACCAGTTTTCTGTCACTGACTTTATTTTTTGCTTTAATAAATGGTTTGTCAAATATATAGACTAGACTTGCAAACTTCTTTTACAAACCAAATACTTTTTTTTTCTAGAAGTTCCTACCACAGTTTGTGCTAAGTGGTCATCTCCACCTCCAGTTCTGGAAGATTAGTTCCAAGGTCATCAGTGAACTCTACTGATTACTATATCCAAACTGTTTTGAAGAGATATGAAAAAGTTATTTAGATCCTCACCTCACATACACCCCATTTACACTTACATCATCTGAGGAGGCGTAGTATGAGATGTATGTTAGCAGAGGAGCAGCATTGCTCAAACATGTTATTGATTATAGACAACCTGCATTTCTGTAGCACTCAGAGACCAATGCACCATTACTGTAGTTATGCACATAAAACACTGAAAATTTGACCGCATGCTGCATAATGTGGACAACTGGATTAATTAGATTGGTGTATCTGTGTGATGCAGTGAGGCAGATGACTGAAAACACAGTCAAGTGCATTGCGTGTACTCGTCGTTAGTCTGTCTATAGATATACAATGAGACAATTAAGAAAGCAGAATTTCAATTTAACCAAAGCGCACCAAAACAAGATGAAAATAAACCAAGCATTTGTTTAAGATGTGTTTTTCTCAGATATTCTACCCTGCTTGTGATAATATAAACCAGAGTTACACTAAAGTACACTGAAATAAATCATTTTTCTTCATGTCAGTCAACCAGTTGTGCCTTCTCTCGATCCACAGTGCCTCCCTGCCCCCCTACACACAACACATACACATACACACACACACAAAGTAGTCTGTTGGTGAGAGGACAGCAACAGAGGTCTTGATTGATTGCCAATAGCAAAATCAAATTGCAACAGCAGCATTTCTAAAACAATATGTAAAATTTCAATTCCTTGCACTCAGATGTCAAGAGGTAGACCTGTGCTGTTTGACTGGTGGACTGATTGGCAATGCCACACCAATTCATAAATGTGAGTTAATCTGGAACGTCAGAACGTGTGATTGGATGGACATGCAACCAATCAGAGCAACACAACTTGAAGTAGCATTGAGAAATGGACAACGGTATGCAGAGATTGTAGCCATTTTTGCCATGAGAATTTAAAAAGATTACTTCAACAGAAACTTTCACATCAGCTGCAGCCATCTTGGTTACTCAACAGCATTCCTGATTACTTAGCAAAGATTGTCCTTGTTGCAGTGTCCCCTACGCAAGAATGTGCTAGTCAAAAATGACATCATGTACTTTGTGTTAAGCATGAAGGCTCCATGAGCTGTCAGAAATCGTATCATACCCACCTTATGTTAGATAAGTGATGAGACTGAGGCAGGCCAGGTTGGCTGGAAATGTCTTTGATCAGGATGCAGATTTGCCAATGGCAAATTAATGGTCCACCTTACTCTGTCGTACTCTGCCTCTGATTGACTTACTCTGACATTCTTACCCTAACTCTAACCATTCTCACCCTTCTTGCATTAAACTAACCAATCCAACCAATGAAGGCAACGGGTACTAGCCACTCATAAGGAGAGTGTGGTGGATCATTCCTTGGCTGAATGGAACCATAATGATGCAGGTAGCAGATGTCAGCAACTCCAAATGCCTTCTTATTTCATATCATTTATTTACACAAGGCTGTCCACCAGCACCTCAAAGGTCTCATCATATTTGCAAGGCCAACCCCTCAGTAGAAAGCACTGAAGCATCTTGTCTTCATGGAGAATTCTCTGTCACTGGTGTGCAAATTAAACAGTAAGGAATAAATCATCTGAGGGCAAGAAGTCAAAAATTCATGGCAGGACTGACCATCTGAATAGTGTAAAATATGGCTTATGTATCGCAGCTTGAACAGAGAAGAAAGAGCAAGCAACAGCAGGAATAAAAAAGAGACTGAGCGAGAGTGTGGATAGGGTTCTTGCTGACTTTGCATGTGTACTGCTCAGTCAAGGCTGGGCTTCATTATGAGGATACATACTCTGAGATCTGTGGTTACAGCACACGGGGTGCCAGTGATATGCTCTGTATGTGTGTTTTTTTATGGGGGTGTGTATGTGGTCACTTACTTTGCCTGTTTTAGTGATTAATGAGGGAGCCTTTCAAGGACGAGTCCACTTATCCTGTTTCCAGTTCTCCCTTTCTCTGTATCTTGCACACATTTGATCCATTTCATCCTACAGGTGAATCAGTGTAACAGTACAATGAGTTTCAAAACCTGTTGGTTTGGCTGGACATTAAGTAGCAGTTATCAGTGGTTATAAGCATTATAGATATGGGTTAGAAGTGGCCTGCCACACCTAATCTTTGGTTCAGAAGGCCATTATTGGACCAGGAAATCGCAGTTTTCATTTGGTGTTAGGCAGTGACCTCTCAAGAGAAAGTCCACATCAGATGTTTGTGAGGGAGTGGTGGTGAATGGGTCAGCCAAACACAGGACTTTCACCCAGGAGAGCTGGTTTTGTGTCCCGTTTGAAATCAAAAGTCACTGTTGATTTATTTTAGACAGACAGTTGTTTATCATCGCATGTTTTCCTTAACTTAGCTATATAGTTTTTGCCTCTAAACCTAACAAAAGTGAAAGTGAAGCTCTCATGCTGTTTTACAGTAGTTACTTTACAAACCATTCTGTATATAGGTAAACTTATGATAGTGGAAGGGGAGGACAGAGTTGTCTCACTTTTAGGCAGCCATGAGAGTTAGTAACAGCACCAAACCGGTGTCCCGTGATGCAGGATGCTATTTAAAATTACATAGGAGCAGCATGATGCTGCCATTGTTTATTTCTGTATAAACATGCAAAGGAAGCACAAAAGAGGGACTCCGTATTAGACCATTTACATACCCTATGTGTGAAAATGGCTAACATCATAAAATATAATGATGGATATGCAAACTGCCATTCAGTGGGCTAATAACAGCAATTTAACCTAATAGTGTAGTCCCTTCTAAATCATACCTATGAGGCTGAAACCACAGGAAAAGGCGTCAATCCTGAATCCTCAACAAAACTGTACATAACAGTCAAAACCACAGCGCTTTGACAGAACATAAAACACCAATGACTCTATCTAACCCTGGTATTGAATTTATTCTAAGCATGTGTTACTTCACGCAGCCTGCATTTCAATGGGAATGATGGAGACATCTTCATCCTGGCCAAGAACCTTATTGATATGCTCATTGCCACTGGTGAAAATATCATTACAGCCCGCTGGTAGAGGTGATGGGTAGTGAAAATTGAGTCAGGAAGACTTTTCATATGTTTGCTTTTTCACATTGATGAGTTTTCTCTGTCCTTATTTGATGGGCATTACTGTGAATGTTTGCCCTATTTATATTAAAGGATCTAGAAGCAGCATTTAGAGCATTAATAGCAGCAAACCACAGTTTGCTATGTAAAGGTGTAGAGAAGTAACAGTGTCTTGAGTAGAGGATGAAAACTCTCTCTCTCTCTCTGTGTTTTAATCCAAGCTTCTCTGTTTGTTCTTACACCAAATTCACACTGGATGCAGAAGCGTCTCGATATGTTAATTGTTACGCAGCTGACAGTCAGCAATCGCCTGGCTGTTCACATCAGGAGAACAGCCACTGACTGTGTCAGTCAGCAGCAGTTCACATTCTTTGCTTCTGTCTAATCACATGGAGAGCTGTTTCCCTGTCTCTCTGCCCCTGTTTGCCTGTGTGTGTATATGTGCTTGTGTCTCCGTGTGCCTGTCTGTCTCTGTGTGTCTGCTTGTTTTTCTCCCTTTCTAAGACACAAGTTAAGACACAACTGACAAGCATTATGGAAGCACTGGATGCATATTTTATCATTTATCATGATCAGAGCATGTATAACACATGTAATATGTCTTTTATATCATTTCTGTCAGCTTGCGGCAGAGCTTGTGGCAGCGTGGACAAGCGAGCAGCGTGAACGAGCAGCATTAATGGTGTGACTGGTCAACATAGGCACCAAAGCAAGTAGCTGGCGCTCCATGAAAAATCAGTGTGCTTCTTAGTTCAGTGTGAAGCCAGACTATCTAACCATGCATGCATGTGAGTCCCTGTGTGTCCCTCTAGCTAGCTACGTAATAGCCACCAATCTGCAGTGGATATTGCTGATATCAAGACAGCGCTTTTGCCACTGTAACAAGGCTTATGGAGTTAGAATCTTTGGCTTTAAATTGCCGGGTCAGTCACCTGGGTGTTGACAGCCATGTGCAGACAACCCTGCTCCAGACTGTGGATCATAAGCTCTGAATGTTACATACAGTTCCCTTAAAGAAATACTCAGCTGAAAATACCTTGCCCTGTAGGTTTGAAATGTGGCTTTGAAAAGTTATGGTTAAAATGGTCCTTTGCAAGGATGTTTGTCATTTGCTTGGATTTACAGCAGTATTAATGGACTCCAGTGGCAATCATCATTTTCTTTAGAAATAAGCCAGTCCTGCACTAAGGCCACATTTCTCTACTGTTGATTCATATGAACAGTGTGTTCCAAATGTTGTCTTTACCAATAAACCACGAAATATGCTACTTTCAGTTAGGAGTGGGAGATAAATTACAATAAATAAAATGTATATAATGACTTTATCCAGAACACTGAGTATAGATTGTGCTGTTTTTTGTAGTTACCAGCATGAAACTCGCTTTGGTGTTTCGTTCTTCCAGTTTCCCTCCAGACTGTAACTACTTAATAATAATAGCTAAATAATTAGAGTAGATAATTTTGCAATTTAGTAGTTTACAGTAGTTTAGCTGAGATTTCAAAATACTAAGATATATATCATGTATCACGATATATAGCCTAAAAATACTGTAATAATATTTTAAAGCCATATCACCCAGCCTTACTTCCAGTGGAACAGCTGCAGTGAAGCAACAGTAAGACACAGAGGAAAATAACATATCTGTGGGAAACAAATGGATTAAACTGCAGGGTTACATCTGTACCACCAAGAGGAAGAGTCCGGACACATCCAAGGGTGTTACCATCTCAAGACAAGGATCTCTCCACACTTTCTTTCACTTAGTCTTGATTGAACATGTCATCACAGCATTTGGTAATTAATGACATCAATTCCCCTCATCAGTGCCCAAAGGTAGAGTTGTTATCACCCCAAGCAAGTACAATCATGATCATTACTCATTAGGGAACACATTGCAGAGCTAAGAAATGTCAACTCAACAGGCGCTGCAGCCCAGAGCTGACATCGCAGCAGGTGGACATGTCATCAATGCTGGTATTGATTGTTTCAGCTAAACATGGCAGGAATGTCACCATCACAGATCATAGCATGACTACACATCACACAGCATCACCACCAGGAGTCAAAATATCATCACAGTCATCACTGAGTTTAAGAATCTCATCACGCTTGGTAGAAAACTAATCAAAACTTTATTGGCATGGCACTTAAGAAAGTTACAAAGTGCTTTACAATGCAAAACAGAATGCACAATGATAAAAAGGCCCCAAGAAAGATTGGTATAGCACAATGATGATAAAAGTAGATGATGATATCATAAACGAACAAAAAAAAAAAAAAAAAACATATTATAAAAATGTCATGAAATCAAAGTACATCTCAGAAATGATTTAAAAGCTGTCGCTGACTTTGCAAACTAAAGACTGAGAGGCAGGGAGTTGTATAACTAAGAACCGACACCCTTGGTAATAACAAGTCAGAGCTGTCAGGAGGGCTTGTCCTGATGGACTGAGACCCCATTCAGGCTCAATACGCCCATGATCAGCATCTCAATAACATCCTTTTAATCTGATTCTGACTTTGGCATTTTAGTGTCCAGTTAACATGCACGGCTATTATTCATGTTGACTTGAGATGTGAGATTCTGATCTATGATATTCTGTTGAGAGATACAACTTCAGTGGGGATATTTTCTTGAGGATTGTTTTTATGTCTCCAGGTGGTTAGTACAAGAGATCAGAACTCCATTTTCAAGAAACTGTGTGGTATGAAGGTGTTTCCTGCTAAGGCAAAGTTCCTTACAGGACAAGACACACCAAACTGACATCAGTGAACTAGTGGTGGAAAAACCTCCCAGCTGCGTCGCCTCACATTGCTCTGTCTCAGCCAAAAAGTTGCACACCAAACCAACAGCCAACCAGCACGAACATTCTGCGCTGGTGTTAGAGTAAGTATCCCTCCATACCAGCAGATGGCAGCAGTCTGTATTTATCATTCAAAAAGCTAAATTGGAAGACCTTCTTGATGCTAGCTAGCCAGTTAGCACATAAAAAACACAATCTGATGTTGAAAAACAAAGCATATCTATCGCTCAATGGCTAAAAAAAAAGACCTTACCTTACATAAAAAGTGTGTTTTGTTCTCACTTGCTCTTGACTTTAGACGTTTGTTTACATTCGTTACTTCCGTTTCTCTTGTCATCCCCTGACCTGAACGGCTAATCAGAGTAATTTTATTTACTGATTTGCTCTGCCTCTGCTGACTCAACATGCTGAATCGGTGGACAAAAAGCAGACAAGGGCCAATGGTGCGAGACAACTGCAGCGACGGGACAATGGACACTCACCAACGGCCCAAATTTGAACAACTGTCGGCTTGGTGTGTCAGGGTCCTAAGAGACCAATGTGCAATATATATATTGTCATAGTCATTGTGTAGATTTCAGTCCTAGTTGATTTGGCTACACTCTTGATTACAAGGATAACAACAAGTCAATCGTTTCTTTGTCACAAAAGGTCACACAATGTATAATGCCAGATCCTGTCAGGTCCTTCAGCTTAATCATTGTAATTAAGTCCTCGCATCTTCCTACATGTTTTGCTGCAACGTCAAAATTGTCCTTTCCAGACTGGCTGTAGTGTGAGTGTTAATGGCAACTCTGGATGCTTCTGGTGATCCATGGTGTCTGGTTGTGGGATATTTAAATTGTTGTTTTGGGTAGAGTTGCTTCTCTTGGTTTACAAATTAAATCCACCATAGACTCAGTGAATTCATGAATGTTATCGGTGACTTTGACTGTGCCCTTCAATGTTCTCTGTCTCTGTTCTGTACTGATTGCCTTTATCCCCTACGTCAATGGAGGGTATGCTTCACAGTTTGTTTGCATATCTTGGCCTCAACAAGATGGCCACATGGTCACAACTCCACTCTACAGCTGCATCTGCACTATGTGTAGCAGTGATCCAGAGTGCTTATTCCACTTGTGTTGCAGAGCAAGCAAAAATAGGACAGCACCTCACATTCACACTGTCACACCAGTCATTATTTAACATTAAAGCACACTAGTACTACAGCAGACACCCATTGAGCAGCATTTTTTTTATATGTTATTATTATATTTAAATAGCACAAAGATCAATTAATATATCTGTTAACAGCCTAGCCAAACAAACTTACATTGATTTTAAAAAGATGTCTGTCAGTAATCAATAGTTAATGATTGCAAGGCTTCATTCAGGTGACTGTGGCTGTCACCTGATAAATGAAAAACTGTCTCTTGCTCTGTTAGTACTGTTCAAAAACTGATGACTAAATATGTAGAGCTATGCTTATGGCCAAGTTAGTCTGTACTAAGGCACATTGGTGCTTTGAGCTAATGTTAACATCAGCATGCTTTACTATGCTGTTCCCGCCCTGACAATGCTAACATGCTATTCTTTAGCAGATATATAGATTACACCAGGAATGAGTCTTAAAACCCAGAAATGCGTAAGCATTTCAGCACTCATGGCTCCCTTGTCACAAAATATCAGTGAACTGGTTTCTGGCTAGATGCCTGAAATTAGGTCTTTGGTTAACAGTTTTTTTTCTGACATAAAATACATCAGTAAATGCCCCACTTGTGAATTTTGAAGCTTTTATGTGTCTTAAAAAAGGAAGTCGTCAATAATTGCCAAAATGAGACTACAGAACGTCACCAAGCTGAACCAAGCCGAACATAGCTTGTTGTGGTAGCATTGTGACGTCGTGTGACTATAGTGTAGCTTGTTTATAGCATTAACGTTATACTTCTGGCCATTGCCGTTAGGCTTCAGAAATCCTGAAAATGGTGTTATGAAGAAAAAAAAATGCTGAAAAATGTTAACATTTATTAATCAGCTTACTTTCTGCAATTATCCAAAAATCCATTGGAAAAATTACAAAACCTTTTTGACAAGGGAACCAGAGTGATGCTAACTTCTGATATTGTTTAAAGCCTGATTTTGAAAAGCACATTTTGTGCACAGTGATACTAGTTTGTGTGTAAAGTGGGCCCTAAGGGTTAAGTCAGACTACATATCAGGGATGAGCTAGCCGCACACCCATAGAAAATGTAATGCTCCCACTGCCGAGTAGTAGAAATAGAGTTGGAAGTGCTCATATTTTCTTCCGTAGCAGAAACAGGATGCAGAACATAGCAATGAGTACCCTGTGGGTTAAAGGGAAGCATGTCATAATGATATTATTATCTAGATAGCACACAAAAGCCACGATTAGATCTTCAATGTATGTGTAGCTTTAAATGTGTCCTGTGATACCGTGGATAAAGTACAAAAAACATCTGCACAGTTGTGATATTTTTCTCATGGTTTTTCTCGGTGTGGTTTTGCATTTTCTTTTGTAGCCGTTACACAGTGGAGTTTGATTTAAGCTGTGAAGCTGTATTGCTCCCAATACATCAGCAAGCCAAATCCTATTTTGAAGAATGCAGGAGTCAGAATGTAGCATCCATTCTCCTAGTACTTCAAACAGCACTGTGAATAATAGTAAACCTGAATGGGATGAGCAAAAGTACTCAATGAACAAGTGAAATGCATACCACAATTGAATTCTACACTGTAGAGCTCCTATGTGAATTTACATTATGTTGATTGCTTTGAAGGTATAGCATAACTGCTGGGAGGCTGATAGATGCAGTTGTGCCTCAGTAGAGACGTGCAGAGCTTGTTCATGCACACAACTTCAAAGATAGCTGCTCCAGATTCAGACCTTAACAAGCGTGGAAGGTTGGAAACAATAGTGAAATAATAGACTTTTATAGGCTGAGAAAGGCACAATAACAGCCAATGGTTCTGAGCAGAGGATTGAGCTCAATCTTATATTTAAAGTCACTGCATTTTATAGACTGCAGTCTGTTTACAAGGCCAAGTCAACATTTATCTGTTTGATTTTCAAACAGCTGAAACAATAAAAAAATGATATAAAAACACACAATATAATGGTATTTCTATATTAGTCACATACATACCACTGCTTTCATTTTAGGCAAATATCACATAATGGCATTCAGATGTTATTGGTTAGTATGTTTTCCATCATGTTGGAATTCAAATAGTTATAAAACTAGTGGTATGAATCTTTCAGTATCTCACGATTCAATTTGATTTAGATTCTTGGGGTCATGATTCGATTCTTGATTCAAAATGATTTCCGATTCAAAATTGATTCCCAATTTAAAATATAGGAGGTTTCAGGATCTACTCCAGACTGTTTTGCCAGTGGCATATTATGTTATGAAAGCAAAGTGTGTATGAAATTATGGAGGTTTTATTATGTACAAGCTTTTTTGTTGTAGAAAACCTCTCTCAAGTGTTGGGAATCAGAAGGTAAAAAAAATAAACATTGTAATTATTATAATTTTAAAAAGTGGACACACTTTTCCAAAAAAAGTCCTGTCATTTTTTTGCAGTTGTTTGTGTGTCCCGTTATCTGTGCCATTCTGCAAAGCAGCTCCTCTCTGTGATGCTGCAGAGGGCCACATCACACTCCTGACCCTTCAGAGAGGGGCTGATTCTCCTGCCTGCTCTGCCTGCAGTCAACACAGAGTTTACATCCATATGAGGCCCTGCTGCTTGTTACACTGTCTCATGATTTACCCTTGTCTCATTATTATTATTATTATTATTATTATTATTACAGGGGCTACCAACGTTCATTCTAATGCAGGAGGCACTGCCAATAACACAGAGCGATAGATACAGCAGGATTACACCAATCACAGTGCAGTTTGCTCCAGATGATGTGTGGCATACGTAAGCGGATACAAAGCGTCGGATTGTCTTCCGATTGGAACGAAACAAACCTCTGACCTCTCCAGAGGAACCATGGGAAACCAATTTGGCATTTAGCATGGATGCTAGTGTATATTTATCAACGAAATATGGCTAAAATATGGACGGAAGACACCCAATATCATCTATCATTATGTATTTATTGAACAAGGTCCCGTAAAAACACGAGAATTCCCAGGCTGGATACTAGGGCTTCTAAAAGAGCTACAATTCATCGGAGACATCCCTCTGAATGGCACAGCTGGCAGCTTTCACTGGCGAAAAAAAGTAAGACGATCCAACAACCATCTCAAAATTATTAAGACTTTTCTAAATGATAAAAATTTTAGAGGGTTATAAATAGACTACGTTTAGTAAATATAGTCTTTAATCGATGTTTAGGATTTTTGAATTGATTCTGAATTGTTAAAAACGAGAATCGAGATTCTTATTTGAATCGATGTTTTCCCCCACCCCGATTAGAAACGCCATGTAAGTTAACCGTTTGATACCGGAATATACTGGCTTAATTTCTTTCAAAAACATGTAAAGAGAGTAATGAAAAACTTTATAAGAAATTGCCCAAAAAAAACAGCAAGAAATTAACAAAAAGTTACCACAAAAATACACACACACACACACACACACACACACACATACATGCGAACATGAATAATAGGGGACTATCTAAGTGTACTATCCAAGAGGGAACCTTTATTAGCAGTCATTTTAAAAATACAAAACTAGAATTGAAAATTTACTTTTGAGGTCTTCTTTCACAATATTACTGCAAATGTGATTTTTACAATTTTTTAAAGAAATTGCCAAGAGGGGACCTGAAGCCTTGAGCGACGTCTGCCTATCAAAGGGGGGACATCCATATACTGCAGTCAAACTGGTTTATCCTGGTTCTCTCACCTATAGAGTGCTTCTTTTTCACTAAAACTTCATTTGTATCTTTAAAAATGGGTATATAAACTTTATTGCTTGCAATATATCAACATTTTTTGTGATAATAAATATTACAGAAATAATACTTGCCAAAGCAAAGTATATCTTTTAAAGAAGGCTCCCATAATCCTGTGAATTCAGTTTTATCTTACTATTTACTGTTAATAACTTTATTGTTGTCTTTGTTTTATATATGTATATATATATATATATATATATATATATATATGTATATTTAGACCAGACCAATTGTAACTACCAATGTATCACCAAAAATTCAGAAAAATAAATCTATAAATGAGTAACATTATACATAAAATGATCAGCAATATAATTACTTATTTTAATAAATAATATATTTATTTTAATTAGTTAATCACTATAAAATGATTTAACACAAGTCTGTGACTAATCCTTAAAAGCTGTTTGCTTCCAAAAGAAAGAAATCAAACTGTGACATGACAGATGAGCTCAGGTCCAGAGAAGTCAGTGGCGTTTCTGGATTTTGTTGAATCTGGCTTTCACTTAGCATAGTAGAGTCTTAAATTGCATTTATAGATGCAGTGATGAACTGTGTTCACTGTCAGTGGTTTTCAGTGTCCCCAAGCTCATTTTGTGATATCATGTTGGTATTTAATGCAGTGCAGCTTTATGGGTCAAAGGTCATGGCCATTCATTTTTGGTTTTAGCCTTGTCCCTTTTATGCAGAGATTTCTCAAGGTTCTCTAAATCTTTTCATGCTATTATGGCAGATAGTTAATGGATTTGAACAGCAAATATCTTGTTTTGTAATGTATTCCTTTGTGTTCACAATAGTTTTTCAGTGATGGATGAAACACCTGTGTTTGTTAGTGTATTTTAGCATTATCTAATCTAGACCCCATTCAAAGATGTTTGTTTTTTTAATGACTACAGTCTGTAACACATACTACACACACTGGCATGCAGCATTGTCACAGTGCACAGAGAGTGTGCGTGAAGTGAAAGGCACATAATAAATGTTACGATAAGTTCACAATGACACTCAGCTCTACAGGACTTTACATTCCAGTATTGTAAACTGAAACTTTTCTTTAGCACTTAAAGTTTAACTGGTATGTTAGTGTTTTTGATGGGCATTGAAATGGTGATGAGCCACCAACAACTCATCTCAAAACCATCACAACAGGATACACATCTATGAATGGGCCTTCATAAGTCGACTTCTGTTTGTACTCTTTGAACTTTGCACTCTAAAAAGAAAAAAAAAATGTCCACACTCCATTTCCTTTTGTAAGAAAACTAAAAAAAAGAGTTTTAAATTAAAATTATGTAACATCAAACTTTGACTTGACCTTTAAAATTGTTCAATTTCCAAAATACTTACCTGACCAGTTTTCACAAGTAGTGAATGTCAATCAAGTTTTCAATATACTTGTGTTCTCAGTCTGTACTTAAAGAAATGCAGCTTGTTTGTTGGTGCACATTACAGAAGAAGGTCCACCCTTGAGTAGGATATAATGACATGAGTCCACTGTTGGCTGGTACATAATGTCACAAGTTCCTTCTTAGATAGCACGGAGTGACATTCACACTCAACCATGTAAAGCACATACAAACATATTTAATAATACTTGTGAAAAAAAATCTCATCTGAATAATGTTACATTTCTTCTTCAAATATGATTTGTTAGTATGTTTGTGTAACAGAATATAAAGGCTCAACTTTAGTGGCTGGCTTAACCTTTTTATGGCTTGATACTGTATTAATGGGAAATTATGCCCATTTCTAAAATACATACATATTATTTCTATGATCTAAGGCAGTCTAAAAACATTAGTAAACATGGGCAACTCGCTCCCATATCCAAAAACTGGAGTGCTTGTGATGTCATGTGATATAAAGTGTAGAGTTGCTCCATTGATATGAAATTGTGAAAGATTTTCTAGATGACACTGAGAACAGCCAGAACAATGTTATAAGTATATGGGAACATTTTCTGTTACAGAACTGACAACACCAATATAATAAAGTTCATTTGGGTTTAAGGGATAACAAACATTCTGTTGGTCCCCAAAATTAGGCTCTCGATGAGCAGAAGGAGCAGCTCCAGACTTTATACTTCATGACATTACAAGTCTGAGACTTCTTTCTCTAGTGTCTAGATCAGAGATATCACACATACTGGCTGATCCCTTGGCCATGGAAAAAACATACTGGAATTCCTACTTTAGATGTTCACCTTTACAATGAAGGGTTTCCCAGAAAGGACCAAAACGATATAAAGGTCAGCAACAGTATTTGCTGATTAATCATAAAAATAGATTTATTATCAGACTTTTACTGGAAATTCCCATTAAGAGTTATTACAAGCACAGGATCTCTTTTACAATGTATGTGCGTGCTTTCAATTTATATGCATAAGAATGCATTTTCTTTGTTGATCAACATTACAGGAAAAAGGGCCACACATATAGAATAAGCGACGGTGGTCCCAAGTTGGCTGGTACATAATGACACAAGTTCCCTTTTGGATAGGACAGAGTGATATTCACACTCCACCATAGATTAATGAAAAAGAAATAGAAAGGTGCATTTTGTAAAGAGAAAAATATCTAATACAAAAATGTATCTATTCAGTAAAGCTTCTCATTGTTTAGTAAATTGGCACCAGAAATGTTGCCATTGTAGCTTTTTAAGATAAAGGCTATAATGTGAACACAATTATAACTTGTCTTAATATTCACTGTGACGTGACAGATGAGCTCAGGTCCGGGGAAGTTGGCAGTATTTCTGGATTTTGCTGATATCTGGCTTTCACTTTGCATAGTTAAGTCTTAATTTGCATTTATAGATACAGTGATAAACTGTGTCCACTGTCAGTGGTTTTTAGTGTCCCCGAGCTCATTTTGTGATATCCTTCAGTCATGTTGGTATTTAATGCAGTGCAGCTTTATGGGTCAAAGGTCATGGCCATTCATTTTTGGTTTTAGCCTTGTCTCTTTTATGTATTTCTCAAGGCTCCTTTTCATGCTATTATGATAGGTAATGGATTTGAACACCAAATATCTTGTTTTGTAATGTGTTCCATTGTGTTCAAAATGAATAGTTTTTTAGTGATGGATGAAACACCTGTGTTTGTAAGTGTATTTTAGCATTATCTAATCTAGACCCCATTCAAAGATGTTTGTTTTTAATGACTACAGTCTATAACATATACTACACACACTGGCATGCAGCATTGTCACAGTGCACAAAGAGTGTGCATGAAGTGAAAGGCACATAATAAATAATATAATAATACGATAAGTTCACAATGACACTCAGCTTTACAGGACTTTAAATTCCAGTATTGTGAACTAAAACCTTTCTTTAGCATTTAAAGTTTAACTGGTATGTTAGTGTTTTTGATGGGCATTGAAATGGTGATGAGCCACCAACACCTCATCTCAAAACCATCACAGCAGGATACACATCTATGAATGGGCCTTCACTAGTTATCTTCTGTTGACCCCATTCAAAGAGGTTTGTGCAACCCAGAACTAAGTTTTTATTATTGTTATATCTATTTTTGGTTGTTTTTGATAACTATAGTTGGTAACACATAGAGTTGTAAATTAGTTGGCAAATACAGGGCTGGTATACAGCATTGTCACTGCTGGCACAGAGAGTGTGCATGAAGGCATGTGAGATTGCTAAAATAAGTTTACATTGACACTCAGCTTTACAGGTCTTTACATTCCAGTGTTGTCAACTGAAACAACTCTTTAGCACTTAAAGTTTAACTAATGTTAATGTGTTTCTGATGGCCATTGCGTTAAAATTCAGACAAACAGAGCCACTGAGAGCCAAGATGCCCTACTGCTTTAGAGGGCCACTTAATAAATAATTACCTTTCAATTATTTCAGTGATATTACATACATGTGGTTATTATGTCACTTCCCAGCAGATGTTTCTTCATGTGAAAAACATGTTTAACTCCTTTTTTTGAATAGCTTGTAGTCAATTGTGCAATTGACGACAAATGTGGAATTCTGCTTGTATTTCTACTCTTTACAGTTTAACATTATCTTACCCAACATCCACTTGTTTAACACAGGAAAGAGGAAAAAGCCATGTTTCAGTCAGATACAACATCTAGGATATGAGAAGTAAGCAACCCTGAAGCCCAATGTGTAATGTCCTCACGACCATAACGACCATCGTCAGCTAGAAGAAACCATCCCCGCACTGCAGGGAATCAAGGCCGGACAGATTTTCACAGGCTGACTTGCAGAGAATCAAACCCCTCACCCACTGCAGGTCACTCACTTCTCAGTGGCAGCAGTCTCCACTGTTCAACACTCAAAGTTAGGATCTGAGAATCATATGGGTGCTGGTCACTCCACCTCTTCAGTGTAGAAGAAATTACATATTTTGTCCACTTCATCAACTGAAGGCCAAGTAAATATAAAAATATATCTATAAAACTGTGTGTGAATGTAATAAAGACAGATTGCTTTCTAAAGAATGCACAAAGCCATTGAATCAAATGTACATAGATCATACAGAGATGAATAACATTTTTTTTCACACATATGAATACTCAGCCTCTTTTAGGGATGCATCTTACTCCATAAATGTGGTAATTTTACGTGTCGGTATCATCTTTCTGAAGCTGGCATTACTGTATTATAGGCATCATTAATAATTTGTTAACTGACTGTTAATTATACTTTTGTCAATACTCCTTGATAACCAATGAAGAAATGATAACTAATTAACTTTACCCATTATAAGTAATGTTATAGATTGTTATTTTATTAGTCAAATACCAAGACTTATACAGTCTTGTATAAATACATAAACTAAGTATTAATGGTTTCCAACTAATTTGTAAACCTTTGTAAAAACAAAAAAGTAAATTATACAATATAAATATCTCTTGGATAGATAGACCAAATATTTATAACACTTTGTTAACTATTAATAGTTGGTTTGAAAACTGTTTATAAACATTGTTTGGATGGTTTCTATAAAGTTGCAACTGCTAATGGTAATAAACTGTTAAACTGTTAACAAATACCATGTAGCAGATCTTGAAATACTATTTGGAAGACCATTATAAAGTTGCAGTTGCTATTTAAATCTTTTGAGTCACTTAATAAATAATGTCTTTCTAAGCACTTTGTAAGGTATACATACATGTTTGCCCTTCATTAAATTTTTAATAGGTTACAAAAGTTGCAAAACAACAATAACCCACTACATTTATCTTTGGCTCAAAGTTGCATGTCAACATTGACTTTCTGTTCATATATGTGTTTAAAATGATAATCACACAATCAGGACACAAACATGTACTCTTTATGTAGCTCACCTATAAAACATTTAAAAGGGCCAAATTAGTTTTACTCCATACAATCAATAACCATTGACAACATTTTAACTATCTAAATAATGTTTGTAGATGCTTTACAGAGTATCTAATTCTGTAGTATTGTTTTACCTCTTTAGTTAAAACAGAACCTTTTATTATAATTAGAATAATGAAATGTAAACTTGAGGCAATAACCTGTGCAACATCAAAATGGTATGTCATGAAATAACAGATGTAATCATTAGGTAACTGAATATGTTCAACTACTTAAATATCCATAATAGTACAAGTTTTGAAAAAAAAACAGTATTTAAAATGGGAATTAAAGTGGAGAATTGTATGCCTACTCCATTACAATTTCAGGGTGTTCTTCCCAATAATCCAGGGATGTTGTACTAACCAAGATAAGCAGTGTGTGCTACTTGTTAAACCCAGGATGGGGAATAAGCCACGTTTCAGTCAGTCTAAATCAGATACAGCATCTTGGATATGAGAAGTTAGCAACCCCTTAGCTCAATGTGTCATGTGCTAACGACCATCGTCAGCTAGAAGAAACCATCACCGCACTGCAGGGAATCAAGGCCTGACAGATTTTCACAGACTGACTTGCACAGAGTCAAACCCCTCACTCACTGCAGGTCACTCACTTCTCAGTGGCAGCAGTCTCCACTGTTCAACATTCAAAGTTAGGATCTGAGAATCATATGGGTGCTGGTCACTCCACCTCTTCAGTGTAGAGGAAATTACATATTTTGTCAGCTTCATCAACTGAAGGCTCATAAATCTAACAATATATCTATAACACCATGTGATTGCTTACTTAATAATGCAGAGCACCACTGAATCAAATGTTTAACATCTTAGAGATGAACAACAATTTTTCACAAACAAATGAATATTTAACCTCCTTTAGGGATGCATTTCGCTCCATAAATGTGCTGGTAATTTTACATGTCAGTGTCATCTTTCCTAAGCTGGCTGTTAACAGACTGTTAATTTCACTTTTGTCAATACTACTTGATAACTAATAAATAAATTGCAACTACTGATGGTACGCTGATACACTGATACACTACTGATGGTATATTGTTAAACTGTTAAAAAATACCATGTAGTGGATCTTGACATATTATTTGGGAGGCCATTTTAAAGTTGCATTTGCTGTTTTAAATCTTACAGTCACTTAAAAAATGCTTTGTTTCTCAGCGCTGTGTTAAGCATGCATACACGTTTGCCCCATTAAATGTTTTATAGGTTAGAAAACTATTTATTTTCATATATAAGTTCAAACTGATTTATGACCAAACCTTTTAAATTTATATCACTGCAGCTCAAATGAAAAGGGTTCAGGAGGTGAAAAATGGACTACATAAATTCAACATTACAGATCAATAACAAAACCTATGTTACAAAACTACAATAATCCACCATGTTTTTCTTTGGCTCAATGTTGCATTCTGACATTTTATTTCTGTTTCCTGAATATGTTTAACATGATGATCAGACGATCACTCTTACTCTTTAGTTTTGTTTTACTCCTATAGTTGAAACCAAACCTTTTATTATGATTAGAACAATTAAATGTTAACTTGGCACAATAAACTATGTAACATCACAATGGTTTGCCATGAAATTCATGTAATTATTAGGTGATTAAATATGTTCAAATATTTAACTATCCAGTAAAAAAAGTACTACTTTTGTATCAGTATTCAAGCTAGTGGGAATTTGAGTGGAGAATTATATGCCCAATCTGTAAACTTTTAGGATGTTCTTCCCAATAATCCAGAGATGTTGTACCAGCTAAAATAAGCACTGTGTGCCACTTGCTTAACCCAGGACAGGGGACAGACCCATGTCTCAGGCAGTCAGAGTTGGATGTAACATTCTAGCTAATATAAATTAGCATCTCTGAAGCTTAATGTGGAATGGCCTATTGACCATCGTCAACAACAAAGAAACCAACCCCCACACTGCAGAGAATCAAGGCCTGGCACAGAGCTGCACACGCTGACCCCTCACCCTCTCCAAGTCACTCATTTCTCAGAGGCAACCTTAAAGGCACATGGGTGCTGGACACTCCACTCAGTCAATGTGGAGGATTGTTTAATGCTTACATCATAAACTAAAAACCCTTTAAGGAATTTGAAATTCTTCATATAAACCAAAACTGTGTTGAATAATAATAAGTCCCTCTGGTCACTGCAGCATGCACACAGAGAGATGGCAAATCATTTAATCCAATACAAAATGAGTAGTCAGCCTCTGTTAAAGACACAATCCATAAATGTGCTGGTAATTTTGCATGCCAGTACACCCATTTAAAAACTCTCAGTTCCCTCTCCTACAACAGAAGACTTCAAAGGTCGTACACAGCAGACAATCCAATCTCTCAGCGTTATTTTTTTATTTTACTTGAAAGTGAATCCTATTTTGATCCTAGTTCTGCAGTTTTTGTATTGTTGGCTGTTTTATATTTCTTTAGTTGTTTTAGTAGTTGTAGTTGTTTTGGTTTTCTTGAGATCTAGTAATGTGTATATACAATTTTGTCTGTCTAATGCAGATTTAAGATTAATTTAAAACATTGGAGAAAATATAAAACAAAACAAAACAAAACAAAACAAGAAGTGTCATTTTGTACAGGCCAAGAGGGGACAAAGTGTGGACTGACTTTCCTTTTTTAGAATTTAAAGTTAAAGTACAGCCAAAAGTACAGCCAAAAACCTATAGAATTTGAAATAGTTCATCTCAGCAGTTGAACAGAGGGTTTCAGAGGTTAATCATTCCTCTAACTGACTTATCCCTGTAACTGAGACAAACTGATTGCTCACAAAACCTCCCATATTATAAATACCATTAAAGATTGCTCTAGTCATTTATATCATGATGGGTTGTTAATGTGTTTTCAACACAAGGTAAAAAGGAGCACACTCTTAAACAGCAACTCAAAAACTTATTCAGGTGCACGATTCAAAAAGCAATGTAAGAAAAAACTAAAATGATATTTCTATCTCCAATTTCCTAAAAAAATAAATAATTTTATTATTACATTTTTGTAAGATTATTTTCTTTGAACAATAATGCATCTAACTTCTTTTTTTCCTATTCTTTGTCATTTATCCATGTTGAAATGGGAATGTCACTCTATACTATATATCTAAGATGGAACTTGTGTCATTATATACCAGCCAACAGTGGACTCATGTCACTTTATACAACTCAAGTGTGGACCTCTTTTCTGTAATGTGGAGCGACAAATAAAATGGATTCCTATAGATGGGCACACATACATTGGATTTCAACCATAACAATAAATGCCAAATTCAGCTGATTCCTGTGAATTCTGGGAGACCCTGCAATTTTGTCAAATCACTGCAACTATACAGAATTCTTAACTATTTAAACCGGTTAAAATCTGATTTTCACTGTATGTCTGCCCACAACTAATCCACTCAGTTCCTCAGTTGCCCTCTAAGTATTTCTGAGTGGCTCTGATGTTTTACAAAGAAGACTTTGGACCAGCAAAGCTATTTTTAAATTATTTGCTTCATTTTATGCAAATATTGGCTCTGAAAAGGCATCATTCAATGATGATGAAACTTTATTCCTTTTTTTAAAAAAAAAATAACATTTTTGTTTTAATATTCTTTTCCCAATAGAAAAAAAAACTTTAAATCCTCAAAAATAAAACCTAAAACTTGCATGGCATTTTTTTGCTTGTAAAAACTGTTAAATGGAAGTTTTGAGTACGTCCAGCCATATTCTCAAGTGATGCTAGCAGCACAAGGTGTATGCAGATGTGCCTGGTGCTGTCTGGCTGTCTACTGACGTATAATAACAATGCCGCTGGCTCTGTCCGGCTATGTTCTCATCTCACATCATCCTGCCATGATCCAGATTGATGCAGGTATGCCAAAAGCACTGACAGAGGGAATGTATTTGAAAAGTTAACAATGAGAATGGACTGGGGTAGCTCCCTTTTTAAACACAGTGTCAAGCTATAAAATGGTAAAGACATCCACAACGGCTGAGCCTTTATATTCAGTTACAAAAATACATACTTACAGATCCTTTTAGAAGCAAAAAAAAATTACATGATTTAGTTTAGATATATTTACAAGTAACTTGTGTCATTATGTACCAGCCAACTGTGGACCCCTGTTGCTTTATACTACACAAGTGTGGACCTCTTTTGCCTGTAGAGTAGATCAGCAAATAAAATGCATTCCTGTGATTATAGAGAAAAAAAACATATGTACATTGTAAGATTGACAGAAATCTAGTGCTTCTAGTGCATCTAAAAACTCAAAGGGAGTTTTGGAGGATTGAGCTAATCTCAAGGTTAAGTTAAATTCTGATAATAAACTAATTTAAGCAATTCATTAAAATTAGTAAAGATCTTGCTGGTATTTTCTCTCCACATTTTCTTCCTACCCTTATTATTATTATTATTATTATTATTATTGTTATTTCCTTTCTTTAGATTTTAAAATATTCCCTTGCCCTCTGGAAGCCGTATTGTAAAACAGTGTCAAGCTAGATGGTTAAGCCATCCACTAAAACTGAGCCTTTATAGTTTGTTATAAAATATTAGTTATAATTATAATAATCACAGTCATTGTAATCATAGTTGAGGAATAATTTTTGAATTATTTAGGTGAGATTCTTTTTGTGTAAGTCTTATCTATCTCATTTTATTTATTCTTTACATGGTGGAGTGTGAACGTCACTCCATGCTATCCAAGAGGGAACTAATTGTCATTATGTACCAGCCAACAGTGGACTCATGTTGCATTATCCTATGTTTGGACATGTTTTCTATAATGTGCACCCACAAACAAATTACATTTCTATGCGTACAGACTGAGAGTGTATATTGAAGTATATTGAAAAACTGATTGACATTCAGTGCTCGTGAAAACTGGTCAGGTCAGTATCGTCAGGGACTGAACAACTTTAAAGGTCTAGTCAAGGTCTGATGTTACATCATTTTACATAATTAAACCTAAAAAGAAAAAATCTTACTGCTGATCATTTTATGTAAAGGTTTATTCTGCTTGGATTATAGTTTTCTTGCTTTTTTTAAGGCTCTAAAATACTGATTTCTCTCCTGCCTTCTGGGTAGCCCTTTATTTTAATACAGTATAGAGCTTAAAACTTATGAAATCACCTAAAGCCAAGCCTTGAATTTTAATGCAAAGACTAATAACAAATCACTTTTCAGGAGACTGGTGTCTTTATTAACCCTATCATGCTATTTGTATCATATTTGATACATTACATTTGTGGCCTTCATGTCACCCACATTAACATTACTAAAGCCTGTTTAACGGCCCATCTGCAGTCTGAAAGGCTGCTGGGGAGAGGAGTGTTAAAAGCGACGTGTGTGAATGGGTCGTTCAAATACCAGCTCCAACCAGGAGGGAGAGCTCTGAATATGGATATAAACACTCACACACACTTTGGTCCCCTCTTGGCAAAATCTGAAAAATTTCACCAGAGGCCATAACACATGATTTTATGATGATTTAGAGCATGTCCAAGTGGGGACTTAAAAAATGTCCCCTGTTAGTTTTGCCGTTCCCTGTTGGTGACTGTGTAACGATGAGTATGTTCCCTGTTATATATATGCGCGAGTGCACACACACACACACACACACACAAAGTTAAAAAAAACAACAACAAACAAGCAAAACCTGTCAGTTTTAAAGTGGCTGAACTATATTTTGATATTAACCCCTCTATAAAGCAGAGTTATGCTGAACTTTGGAGTGCACACCCAGTCTGTTTCTGCAAACTGGGTAGCTTGTTGACTGCCAGCCCCACTTAAAAAAATCCCAAACTATCCCTTTAACCTTGATCCTTCTGCTTGCCAAAGTCCAGCCCAATTCTTCACAAAACCCAACAGACAGGGGTGTAACTGTTTGTACTTTATTGGCAGAAGCATTAGCAAAAGGCCACTTGAGGTGCAGAATCATAATTCTAATTTGTAATTCTAAAATACCAAAATTAAGAAAGAACTCCGCTTATGTCGATATTTACAAAAATGTACTTCATACTCAACACTTTCAGAAGACAAAACTGTGGTGCAATGAAACACTTCATTGCTCACTGCTGTAATTTCTCTGTCTGCCACTTTACTTCTTGTCTGGCACTCACACACACAGACACACACAAACAGGAGCACAAAGACCACACACAGTGTGTTGGAGTTTAATGGCTTTTTACAAACCAGTACCTGGAGTTTCACACTCTAATAAGTTTGAGTGCAGTTAATTGTATTTTTGTCTCTGAGTGTGTTAGTGTGCGTACCTCGGTGTGTATCTGAGTCGGGAAGATAAAGACAGAGCTGTACTCTCCCTTGTGAGTGTGAGATACCTGCCTTATTTACATTGCTCAGTCTGAATTCTTACCTTGTATGTAAATTAGTGGAGGAGAGGAGAGAACGGTTGAAAACCAGGTACTGTAACAGCCAGCTACTCTCTGCTTTGCCACAGGCAGCCAGTTTGAGGCTGTACTTAGGGAATCCTTACTCGTGTTTTGCTTTTTAAATGAATATAACAGCATATTAGTGTATGAAACACTACAGTGTTTGCTGATTGTAAGTGAATATGTTTTTGGCTTGTCCATCTGTCCATCCCATTTTTGTGTAGGTGATATTTCATGAACCCCTTAAGGGAATTTGTTCAAATTTGGCACAAATTTTCTCTTTGACTCAATGATAAACGAATTAGATTTTGGCGGTCATATCTCAAAGTCCAGTGTGACCTCATCTGCCTCACTCTTGTGAACATGATATCCCAAGAACACTATCTCAAGAACCAACTTTGACTTCAGAATGTTCTGACTAAAAATTGGTGGTGAAATGCTGATATCCCTGTGGCCTTGCATCCATTTTATTTTTGTGAATGCATTTTCTAAAGAACACCTTGAGGGAATTTTTTCCAGCTTAGCACAAATGTCCACTTTTATCAAGGATGTACTCATTTAACTTGGTGTTCAAAGGTCGAGATCGCTGTGACCTCACAAAACATGTTTTGGCCATAACTCAATTATTCATACTCTAATTATGACAAAATTTCACAAAATAATTGCAGAAGAATAAAATGATGGCATCATCAAAGGAGAGGGCAGGTCAGGCAAAGTGACTTTTCTGACCATTTCTCAGCATGATAACTCAGGAACAGAAGGGGACACATTTGGTCAGATGCTGAATTGGTGACACAAGTTTTGGGTGCCCACCGTGAAACTGTGCTAGTTTTAGATATGGACTGAAATATTTTTTCTGGGCAAAATTTTACTGAAGGGCAAAAAAATAATTCCTGATAGACAGTTTGTATCTGTCTTCAGAAACTGTGTATATGAAGAACTGTTGAAACTTTACTGGTAGCGATCTTTGGCTGAATGTAAAAGTCACTTAATACTTAATGTATATTCTCAGATTCTTAGCTATGATATCAGCAGGGACAATTTGAAGTGAGAAGGCATGTGTTCTTGTGGCATACTTTAATTTAATTTTTATTCTTCCAATCTTTCAGTTACTTGCAGTAATCACACATTACCCATGCCAACATCATTATATTAGCATTGCAAAATTAAATTCACATGATAAATTAAGAATGATGCTGTGCTATATTTCTAGATTTATGTATGAGCAGCTGGCAAAAATCAACAGCAAACATGCAATACATAGAGACCTTGTCACATAGAAAGACAGAGAAATAAAGCATTATATTTTTATAAGGCATCTGAACACCATCTCCCAAAATTGTTCTTTATTTTACTAATTATGTTTGTAGGGAAACATATTCACAACAGTTTCTTGCCTGAAAATCTTGTTTTTTTTCCACTGTAGGCAGCTCCATAGTTATGTTCCACATATAGGGGGGAGGTGGAAGGTGGGTGTATGGAAAGTAGAGAATGAAGTTCACATCCAAAGTCCTGCATGGTTTTGTTAAAAGGCAACAAAAGCACTTTGGTTACAGTGAGAAAAAATAGCATTTTATTTAAATGTCCTACAAATCAATGCTGAAACCTAACCATATCAATAGTTTACATGCTATTAGCAGATATTGTATTGAAAGCATGGATACTGTAGGAAAACAAAAACCCAATATGTCGCTAGTGAACATTTTACTGATATGCTTAGTATCCACATTTTGTGCTGTAGCAAATACATATCAACGTTTAATTTTTGTGTCTGAAAAACCAAGCCCCAGCCTCTAGAGCTGACAAATGTAGCCAACACAGAGGTGCCAAAAACTGCAGTTCCTCTAATGGCCACTTGAGGCTAGTTTAGAAAAAAAGTGAATCCCCGTAGACACTAATGGTAAAATGCCCAACTTTACAGCAGAAATAAACATGCTTACAGCCTGGTACAAAAACAGTTTTGGTCTCTATAGCTAATTCCCCTGTTCTAGTCTTCTAATAATGTTTCACTACAACTCAAAGACCTTATTCTATGAAGTTGGTATTGACATGAATTAACCTTAACTATTAACTATTTATACAATTTACACAGGCATGAAATTACAGCTTTAAACCCTTTTAACTTATGACAATCGCCAATGAAGTGCTTTAATATAGGGAAGCATATTTTACTTAAATATTTATTCACTCTTTCAGATGATATCACAATACTGCATATGAATTTGGCAAAAATAAAACATAAAATGTAGCTTTCATCCATCTTCCATATTTAGACATACAAACTTTTTTGATATTGCAGCCACTTCAAAAAAAATTTAATGGCATGCATTTTCTCGAAATATCAAACTTAATTTTACCATGCAGTGTTTACTTCTGATTGAGCGTGACTGAATTTTAGTGCATTTTGGTGATGTTAATATCGCATTCTGCATGCTTACAAATGCTTATTTAAAGTTTGAAAAACTATTAAAAAGATGATTTAATGATATATATTAATGTTATCATAATGCAGACAAATTGAAATGAAACATTGGCAAACCAGGGGACCTTATAAGCCAGGTGCTTAAAAAAACTATGGCTTTATCCTTTGCTCTGAAGAGGTACTTAAGCTGTAAATGACATTCATACGATCTCCCTCCTGCTACCAGCAACCAGCATTTCAAAATTAAAGCCCCCGGCTTTGTAATCTAACTGGCACTACCATTTAAAAATAAAAGTGCCTGCCTTCATAATATAACAAACAGAATTACAAGCAGATTTTACCACTATACTGGATCATGGCAAAGGTCATCTAACCCCCGGTAAACCCCAAAAGTGGTCATAATGTTACAGTAACTATGCAAATAATTGTTACCCAATTTATGTATGTACATGTACCTCCTAATAATTGTGAAAGGTAAAATGCAATTAAAGAAAAGTGAAAAATGAGGCATTTTATTTGCCTACTGCATTTCATACACTAGAGCAGCTCTCATCCTTAAAATGATGCATTAGAAACATAAATATGCAAATGAAAAGAATAGAAGAGAGGATAAATACAGGATAGTATTGCTGTAGTAGTGTAGATGTTGGGGAAATGTGGTTAATTCCCTAAATTATGTTCACAGAGGATACCTTGTTATACCTTCTTCATGTTTGCTGTGTTCACTGGTTTGTTGTGATGTGGCGAAGGGTACCAGCATAACCGCAGTACCTCCACACACTCATCTGCTTCACAATGTTGTCTCCAATTTCTATTGGCTGATTAGCCAGCATTACCGTTGCTTAACGTCCTGATTAAAAATCAGACAGTTCTGATTGCCAGGCCTCTGTCCTTGTCACCATTAAAAGTATAAATCAGAGTTGTAGTTTTTTTTTTTTTTTTTTGGCAGCTGTAATGTTAAAAGTGATGGCTGTACATTTTACTCAATGAGTAAGTAAGGTTGTATAGGGACCCAGGAGACAGCTTTGATCACTTACTTGAAAATCTCTTTCTATCTTTGTGTCTCTCTGATGTTGTAAAGAAAGAGAACAGTTGCAGCCTTTCAAAGAACAGGCAAAGTGACAGAGAGGCAGAGTTCAGTCTTTTTATGTCTCTATGCTGAGACTCTGATGACATACACATATTTTCTCGCTTACCTTCAGTGACATCTCGCCATGCTGGATAGGTTTGGTTTGATCTGCCCCAGATATTGAGATATCTGTCTCTGAGAGTTCTACCTGTTCCTCAGTGCTATAGAGGTGAATGGGGTTTCATTTATATTGCTAAAGTCATTTAAAAAATATGTTCCTAAATTTTCAAAGACTACTTCTGCATCCACAAACAATGTCCTTGCTACTCTGCATAATCCCCTAGATCACACTATCTGCAGGCTTTAAGGAACTATTTCTTTCATAGAAGGCAGTTTTATGAAAATGGTCTTAAACCAGGTCTGAAAAGCAGCCCTGTCTCCTCGGAAATATGTTAATATTCTATTTATTTGTTGCAATCATGTTTTGAATGTTAATTATATATATATATATATATATATATATATATATATACTTTGGTGGTCAGTGTGGATGATAGTTTGGATAACCAGAGCTATCCTACACTGTGCAAGCAAAAATGCGCCAGGACAGTGTGGGAGAGTGAGCCTTCTCTCAGAGAACAGAAGAGCAGCTGACCCCCACCCCAAACTTTATTGTTGTTGCTATACTATTAGCTCCATTCAGTCATAAATAGGTGTTCCAACAATATTTATTTTTAGATATTTTAAACATATACAAATGTCTTTTTAAACATCTTCATCTCAATTATTTTTTTTTAATTCTATAAAACACATTCTTTTTAAAGACATGAAGACTGTTTACTCTGTACTACACATGTGCTTAGAATGCCCAAACAAAAGCTTAATTATTCTTTGGTTCCTTTGAGCATATAGTATATTACAACAGCAGGTGCTGTAGGAAAACAGTTGTGACAGTGATATGACTGGGGGAAATGGTATTGTTATTCTTAGTATCAGCATTTTGCCACTTGGCAAGATGTTCATTAACATTGTCTTCATTAGACAGAATGCAATGCAACTTAGTTTCTTTCAAAACCTGTTTTTTGTTGCCAGTTCATAGTATATAAACAGAATTTCTAAAAGACATATTGTAGCAAGTTATATTGCCAAACCACAGCAAACCAACCCAAACTACCTACATGGCTATGTGACTCTTGAGGGTAACCTGGCCCCGTGTTATGGTAAGGCTTGCGTCTTGCCAAAGGAGGTGAGTTTGTGTGTGTGTATGCGTGTGTGCGTGTGTGTGTGAGAGAGACAGAGAGACAGAGAGAGACAGAGAGAGCCACCTGTCATCACAGATTTGTCTGGATAAAAATGCCTAATTAACTGTAAGGCAATGCTAGAAAACCCCATCTTTTATTTTTTCAAAGGCTGCATACTTTCACTGTCATTTGGTTTGTTATTGATTTGAAAATTGTTTGTATACTCATCAGTACTGAAGTTATGTAGAACCTGGATTACTGGATTACTGTAACATGTTCAACCACTAGCCAAGCTTTTCCAGTCAGCGTTTGAGCTTGATAAAAAGCCATGAATGACTTCCTGCCTGTGATGTTTAATATGCTGGCTTTTACTGGGAAATGTGTCATTTCTCACGGCTTTGAAGGATTTAGCACCCATTCAATACCCTGGCCCAGAAAAAAAACTGTTTAATGTATGTTTTGATGTCCTTGAGTTAGACATCTTATTTCCATGCGTATAAGATGTTCTCATCACTGCTGTGGGTATGTCATCGCTCATGGGATGCATGCGTGACTCACTAACATGGTCTGATTTACCAGGGTGGGTTTTATGAAACATGCTTCCTTACACATGCTAGCACACTTCAAGGAAAGTCTTTCTACATGAGGTTCTTAACTTCTCTTTAACTTGGTCAAGTGACTGAAAATACCCTCTGATTTACAGCTGAAGCTCCAGAGGTAGAGAGGATTCATACATTACCTGAAAACTGTGAGGCCTAGCAATCAACTGGAGTCGTATAAATGTCTGTTCTATTATATCCATTTTTACAGCATATGCTGCTATATTGATTCCACCTACACAAAACATTTTTTGTGTTTTTTTATGTGAATTTGCTTCACACCATCAATGTGGATGACATTCTACAAAGGTCCTAGATTAGTAGCAAACCTAAGATGTCATCTTTGTCATGGTACATGCTTTGTCCTACTAAGACAGTCAGTACATTGCAGCATTTGCTCTTTTTTACTCTTTTTTTTTTAACAAATCAAATGACATTGAATGAAAACCAAATCAAAAATCAACAAATATCCAATGCCCTGCAATAGGGCTCCAACTCCAGTAGCAATGTGTGTGATATGAATGCTTGTTTCGAGGCTTAGAGACAGTTGCAGTAGATGTAGTACAAGTGTAGTAAGAACACAATCTGTACTGCCACAGGGAATGTAAAATCCCTATTCGAAAAAAGTCGGGATATTTTGTAAAATGTTGATCCATATTTAATTCATTACAGTACAAGACAAGTTATTTGATGTTCAAACCAAGATATATATATATATATATTGTTTGTTTTTTGGTTTGTTTCTCTAAAAGTACACTTATTCTGAATTTAATTCCGTGGAATGCTCAAAAACTCCTGTTTGGAACTTTCCAGCGGTAAAAAGGTTAATTAGTAACAGATTGAAGTATCATGATTGGGAATGACAGGGATGTCCTCAAAAGGCTAAGTCATTCAAAAGCGGGAGGCGGGAGGTTCACCACTTTGTGAAAAACTGTGTAGGCAGATAGTCCAACAGTTTAAGAACAACATCTCCCAACACATAATTGCTAAGAATGTTGCGAATTCACCATGTGTTATCCATAATATTATCTGACAAATTCACATTTCACATTGATTTTGGTCAAAGAAGAAAAGGACCATCCAGATTGTAAGTGCAAAGTTTAAAAGCTGGCATCTGTGATGGTATGGGGTTGTGTTAGTGCCCAGGCATCATGGGTAGATTGCACATCTGTGAAGGTACCGTGAATACTAGAAAGTACATACAGGTTTTGGAGCAACATATGCTGTCATCCAGATGTCTCTTTTAGGGACACCCCTGTGAATTCCAGAAAGTCAATGCCAAGCCACTTTTTGCATATGCAGCAACAGCGTGGCTTCTTAGTAAAAGAGTGCAGGCACTAGACCTGTCTCCCAGGGTCCAGATTCTTTAGCAGCTGAATTGTTGAACTTAGCAAGAATGTGAAAGATTTTCATTTTTAAATTCAACAATTAGTTTCTTCAGTGCCTAAATGATTACTGAGTGTTGTTAAAAGAAAAAGCAATATAATACAGTAATCCTGCCCCTTGTCCGAACTTTTTTGGATCGTGTTGCAGGCATTAAATTTAAAATGAGTGTGTTTTTTCAAGTTAAACAGTAAACATTTATTAATTTGATAATTAAATATCTTCTGTTTGGACTATATTCAGTTTAATGTAGATTGAAAAGGATTTTCAAATCATTGCATTTTTTTTTATTTCCACAGTGTCACAACCTTTTTTGCATTTATGCATAGTATGATTTACGATAGTAAGATAAGTAAGATAGTTGTCTTAATATCAAGATATATTGGGTTTTTGTTAAGATTTTGAGAATTTTGCTCTTGTCAGATATAGAAAATGGGCTTGTAGCCTAACTGCATGAAGTGATAAGGTGGTACAGTGGCTAGCACTTCGGCCTTACAGTAAGAAAAACCTTTCTGTTTAGAGGTTGCATGTGCTTTTTGGTCCTATATGGATTTTGTCCTGAAAAGACCTGCATGTTAGGTTAATCGTCCACTCTTAAATTGCCTTTTGTGTGAATGTGAGTGGGAACTTTTATCTGTCAGCCCTGCTCAGGGATACCTTTACAGCCCAGCACAAGATGTATTTTTGCTGTGCTGTGATATAAAATATAGATTGATGTGCAGATAACTAAAAAATGTAAACACACATCTTCTTATAAAGCTGATTTTTTTTAATAAGCATCATAGTTAGAATACCCTGTAATATACCATGTTGATGTGTTAATTTGATAGGGCCTGCGTCAGTAATAACAATTATAGTGGAACTTTGTTATTATGGGGGTTAATACTGTATGTAATGTTAAACCCTGATTCACACGCTGCTGAGGTGGGCAGTGCTCCTTCTGTTTTTTGGATGTGGTCCTGCAACCCCATCACACACACACACACACATGCACGCATGCACACACTATGCTCACAGTCATACACACTCTAGACACTAATACTTTTTTTTATTTTAGATGACTAGCTCAAGACCCCCTTGTGAAAGGATTATTTCAGCTCCCCATCTTGGAACTTGGCCTTTACTTTTATCACAACCACACACCTGTAAAGTTTTGTGACTGCATCTTGCATGGTAGTGAAGCTATCACATGACAGAATATGTTAACTGACAGACAGAAATTGATAGATTTATCTTTTTGTCCTGACTGTTCTGCTCCAAATTCAAATTGTTCCACTTAACCTTAGTGTGATTGTTGTAAAAATGATCCACAAGGCTTTAGTGAGGCTTTATTTTGGATATATAGGCTAGATACTATCACAGTTCAATAAATCACTGGCATGCAAACTGAAAGTCATTGGAAAGTACTTGTATTTTAATGGTACATTGTGTTCACAGTTGTGAAGGAAAATGTTAGCCTACTCTTACGATGTGTATTTATTTTTTATCCTGTGTGTGCGTGTATGTGTGTGTGCATGTATGCATGTGTGCATGTGTGATAGACAGAAAGGTTTTGTTTAAGGTCAAATGTCATGGCTGATCCAAACAATCTGCAGGAGGCTGTGCTGCATCAGTGACATGTGTCATATCCAATTTATTATCATAATGCCAGGTTGAAGAAGCCTCAATCCAGTCAAAAAGGTCAATAGTTCACAATCCACTTTCAATGTAAAGTTTAGGGAGGCTTCACACGGTAAAACTGTGCTCAAGAAAAACGTACAGACCTGAACAGAGCAGAAACAAACATTACCACCAATATGACTTATAACCACAGAGCACAGTCTCACATGGTGATAAGGGTGTTCTATAAAAATCTCTTGTTTTACACTAAAGCACACTTATTACTGCAGTGATATGAGCTGTGTTTTACCATGAAATTAGTTTGCATGTTGTTAATTTTAGCAATCAGACTAATTAAAGGTAGATGGTTAATGTATTGCATCACCAAATCAGTTACACGTACTGACATAACTCTTCTTTCGTTGATATTATGTCAAACAGACCACATAAGTTGTTACTTGCATTTTATAAGGTCTTTAATTATCTGTATAATGAGCCAATAGAAGGAAATATCAGCAAATGTGCAGACAACAGCGCAGCCACCAGTGTGCTGCTTCAGTGAATAACATGTCAAAGAAGCTGAATTAGTCTACTGTAAACCCATAGTAATGTGAGCATTGCTTTAGTGTGTTGGGCCTGTTAAATGCAGTTCATATACAATTAAGTTAAATATAGATATATATTTTCCCCTATTTAGTCTGCCATTATCAAATGGTGTTAGGAAGCTAGTCCAATTAACCTGGACCTATTGATACATTCATTTTTGGCAATTAACATTTGTATTAGGCTGTATTAAGAAAGGCCAACCTCTTTTATACTCTTTCATATTGGCAGTTTTACTCTCAGGCAGTTACAGCCTAGTGCAGTCTGTGCTGTCTTGATTCTTAAAGCTGTATTTTATGATTTACATTTAAGGAATATTTCGTGCCCAAATAATCACCATAAGTCATGTATATGTCACCCCATGTTACGTTGTAAGAAAACTGTTTTTCCTCATGGCACCATAATGAACAAATAATCCTATATTAGAGACAATTTTTGATGAATCGAAGTCAGAGGGGACCGGGTTTAACCTGCAATCATGAACTGTTAGAGAGCAGTAGTGCAACAAAATCGAGAAAGTAATGCAATACAGTACTTTTTTTTAAGTAAAGGCTACTATTTTCAGGTCAGACAGTGTGAATGTATCCTACTAAGGTATTGTCTGTTTTTTCAAAGCCTTATAGAGGTATATCCTATTATTCTGGGCCATAGTGGACCACACTATTGCACTAGGTGGCATGTTTCCTCATAACCATGAATTTTTTTCACAATAATTCATTAAGACTTGATCCTGTATACTCCGTCCTGGGACTAGGAATACTCGAGCAAACACTTTACAGTAGAGCACTTATCCAACACTGAAAATAGTTCTCAACACATTCACTATTTCTTCCTGTTTAAATAACATTAGCTAAGAATGATGCCCATTTGGCGCGGGTGGTTTCTATTTTTTCATGCCTTCATACCGACCTTTCACTGGGGTATACAGTAAATGACAGTGTATGCGTTACCGCAGCAGATAATGACCGATCAGTGGGCTGAACAGAGATGATGTGTTGAATGAAATCATATGGCTAATAAACTGCTTTTGTAGTATTAGGAAGCCAACTCAAAAAAAAATGTTTGTGGCAATATTCCTAAAAGAGGACAGAGCCATTTCTTTAACCTGTCCTGTAATATTATCCCAAATGCCACAATCACAGTCAGCTCAAGCTGCCTGTTGTACGCATAGAGACTGACCTCTCAATACAGCATCTCTGTATGAGTTTAGAGAAGATTGTCTGTATTTTTGACTGTATTGGAAATCATACCCTCGGGATATGTAAATTCCCCGGTATACTACAATACCTTAATACTGTCCAAACCTTGAGCCCACCTATTTCTGGAATAAAGTGAGCCCTTTTTAACATAAAACAATAAAATTTTTGGGGGGTGTTTAGAGAGTTGTACTGTAGGTTACATTCCGGAGTTAGGAGGAATAAATTGACTTGGGGATGAGTGTCACAGACAGGGTAGGTAAGTCTTAAAGAACTGAGAGAAGCATTTGCACATTGTTACTTTGGGTCTTTTTATTGGATTTGTTGATAAGAAAAACAGAATTCATCCATTAAATGTGTCCTGCAGAATCACTTTCTATGTGACATAATACTTAGACTAGGCCATCACTCTCACACTGTAATCCAAAAAGTTTAAAATTCACACTGTAAGTTCACATTTATGCTGATATTTTCAGGTTCCCAAAATGTTGAAGTATGTCTAGAACTCCTTGACAATATTTTGCCAAATTAAAAATACATGTGTTAAGGATTTATCTTGCAGACATTGATGGAAGCATTGAAGAAGGGTTTGGCGTTAAGGCAGTTTTGACAGATCAAGATATGTAAGTCCACAGATGTGTGTCAGCTGAATATTGTATGGATGCTGCGAGAGTATCTCAGCCTCTGGCTCCCACTGCTTCCTTTACTGTGTTTGGTAATGAGCGGTCAAACTAAATAGCATTTTTCAGTATCTGCAGAGTTTCCACATAATGCTGGGCTAGGCTAATGCGGTGTTTTGTTTCCACTGCTGAACAGACCCAACAGACAGAATTGATTTCTAGGAATGGGGAAAGCATTCCATGAACATTTAAAAGGTATATAGTGAAGACGTGAACAAGTTTCTGATGCAATTTTCGTGCAATGTCACTCTAACTAAAACTGACTGAAATTATGTTTTAAAGACATCCCATTAGCAGAGCGCAGTGAATGGAAGAAAATTCCCCATGCAAGCCCAAAACTGAGCAGTCTAATTCAAAAAAGAAACAGTTTAAATTCTAGAATGTCAATCCAATTAATTTTACGCAGTATGTACTTCTTACTAATCCAGGCTGTCTTTGCCATGTTGGCAAAAGCCCATTGCCAGCATGTGTTTGAAAGAGAGAGAAAGAAAATAAAGGAAATCTAGTTAAAGAGCCCTTCTAATGTCATGTTCAGCAATCTGAGCCAAGTCTGTGTTTATAATAATGCTGTTAGAGCGAGCACACACAATGCAGTAATGCAGACAGGGGATTGAATATCTTCCACTGCTTCAGACGAGCTTTGTGTGTGCATCTGGGAATAGATTTAACAGTTTGGAGGGGGTGTCTGGTCTGTTTTCCAATCTATTCCCCTCTTCGACCGTGGAATCTTTCACTTAAGGATGTCAGAAGTCTCTGTTGCTCTCTGTGTTCATGCTGCTTTACTCAAGACATCCCATCCCACTTTACTCCTTATGTAACACCCAACATCCATCACTTCTTACACCGCTGTGCGAATAGATGACAAGACAGACAAATGTCAATGTTGTGTGAGTTGATGGGGGGGGTTGTGTTTGTTGCCGAGATGTGACAAGACAGTCAGACATCAACTAAAAGGTTACATGGCCAATCAGCCTGGAACATGGCTGAGAGCTGCCATGACAACAAATCAGCAGTGTTGATGAGGGCTGGTGCTAGAGGCGCTCGACGGGGAGCGTGTCTCTGTGTGTGTGTGTGTGTGTGTGCGTCATTTACCATCAGAACAGATGCCTCTGCTTCCTGTCATTTCGATGTAGACCTACATCAAACCATTTTCTTTGATGGCTGGTGACGATAGCTTGACATGTTCCTACTAAATGCTCAGCTGCTGGTGGGCAGGCACACGTTCCACTGCTGGCAGCGGTTGGAAGGCCGCTGGTTGTTGTTTTGTTGTAAAAGAAAGTAGGTTCCAAAGTTTCACAGTCATTAGTCTTTTTTTTCTTTTAGAAAGCATTTGGAATTTCCCTGGCGTAATTTCTGCCCTCACGCTCGCAGAGCATAAATAAACAAAAAGTCAGTACAGTCGTTTTGCACAGCTCAGTGCAAATTACAGTGGGAAGTCATTTATCTGGAGCCAGTGGGAATACAGGCTGTTTAGATGGCTGAGACTCGTTCACTCATTCAAATGCTCACATATGAGGCGTGAGTAGATTGTGTACCATTTGGTAGACACTTGAGTTTACACGGGAAGAGCGTGTAGCCCTAATGGGCAGTCATTTTGCCCTTGCAATTGTTTGAAACTCAGTAAAACAATATTAACATGTCTTTTCAGTTTAAATGTATGTATTTATGAGATTAGCATTAAAGCAATAGTTGCTAACTTTAATACAAATGGATATTTGTCATATTTGCTGAAACTGTCTCCATATTTACACACAAAAAAGAAGATATGTTCCTCAGCTCTCTTGAGTTGCTCGTAAAGCCATTATCACATAGCAAGGAAAGGCAGCTTTATTTGTATAGCACATTTCATACAACAGGGCAAATCAAAGTGCTTTACAGAGTTACAAAATATAAAACTTGAAAGGAAAGAAACTTACAATAAAAGAGTAATCCGAAAAATATGTATGTTCATATAAATTACTAAATGATTTACAGTTAAAAAAATTATTTAAAAATCACAAAAGAAGAAACGTTGCAGACAGGAGCAAAAAAAGATAAAAAGATTAATTAAAATGATTTAAAATCAAGTTAACCAATTAATTTGCAGTCATTATTAAGTTTTCATCTTTGACTTAAAAGTGGTCAGAGTCAGGGCTTGACTTAAATCATTTCGGAGGTTTTTTCATGTATGTGCTGAATGATAACAAAACCCATGTGAACGAAAACAACCATTCAGAGCCAAGGAGTCTCCAATGCAGCTGTCACTCACTTCTTGTGAACTGCGGTAAAACTACTAAACTAGGCTGATCAAATATGAGTTAAGATTCTGTTACTTTAATGTACAGTTTGCAAAATGAGAATGTCGGTCCAGTCAATGGCCGTTGCTTCAACAGCAGCATGGGAGATGGAGCTCTGATTATCTGCCTGAGCCTGATTGGACCCAATCCACCGGGTTCAGGCCAGGCTGCGTTTTTCATTCCTCAGTATTGCCCCCAGGCTTTAATCAGGTTAGGTTCTTGCCATTTTTGCAAGGAAAACTGAATGGTGCAACCAAGTAGTATAGAGGAGAATTGGGGGAGAAAGAGCACACATGAGTGAGGGATGGAAAACAAGAGAAAGAGAGATAGAGGATGCAAGGTGACTTGGTTAGCAGTCTTTGCCTCTGTCTCCTGGACAGTGAGAGAAGTGCGTAACGTGCAGTGAAGAGCACTGATCATCATCTGCATATCATATCGCCACGAATCGCCATATGCACTAGACGCACAAAGGGGTGCAGCAAGCAAAGCTGAATCTGTTGAGCACAAGATGACTATTTAAATAAAGACCATTTGACAGAAACTGGCCAAGCCGGAGTTTTTAGGCCCAAACAGAGTTTTAACTCCAACATATTACTGCCAGAAAGTGATTGTGGATGAATGGGTCAAGACTTTCACCCAGGATACCAGGGTTTGTGCTCAGTGTATGTCATTGATGGCTTATTATTTTTAGACTTGGCTGACTTATTATTTTCAGTTTTTTTCAATGTGTAAACTTAAACTGTGTCTTTGGCTGTTGTTTTGAGATCCAATCAAGATGTTTCGTTATGGTTTAAAAATAGTTCCAAAATGAATGTTTTGTATATGTCCGGAACAATACCGTTACATGAAACTGAGTTTTTTATTACAGATATTACTTTACAGCTCCCTATTAACCTTTTTCTGTTTGTAACCGCATTGGCTTTATTATGCCGTCGTAATGTTCTAATGTATGAAAAATGTATCAAAAACAGTTCCCATAGGCCACATGTAATACAAACACATACTGCTCTTATACAAGTATATTGCCTTGTTATGGGATAATCTGTGTTACACATCAACAAACATAATATGGAATATGTTTACATATCTGTAAATGTCCTATGTATCCGAGGCCATTACACTATATTTACATGAAAGCATTTTTTGAAAGGTCGGCTGTGTGACATTCAGATAAATGAGTTTCTGCTGTTTCTCTTTATTCATTATTAGAATTATACCTATAAGGCATTAATCAAGGATTCCCTTAACCAGTATGCATCCATTACTCTACTCCCCCCCCCCTTGAGTTTTCCGCGTCCTCAGACTCCCCGGCTGGGTAATTACTAGAGCTTGTAATAAGCTGGGGACTGAGACATTAATGTAGTTTAGTTCTCTATGGTGGAACGTGCTGAGGCGACTCATCCACTTTCAATTACAGGTGCGTGCACGTGCATGTATCATCTGACACGCTTTACACGCACTCACATACACGTACACTCACCTCCTTGGAGTGTGAAGCCTAAAGGTAATTACTTTGCCGCTGTGCTGTCTTCCACAGCAATGTCCCTCTGATCAATACTGGTATTAGCAGCCGGTGCTAGCAGCTCTATACAGTGAAGTTAACTTCCCCAAGGGATTGTGTTAAAGCTGTACAGTAGATCGGGCTCTTACAGACTCTCATCGCACAAAGGAAATCATTATAAAATATCTTTCTAAACAAGTTCTTTAATCTAGTATTGACTTTATATTTTTTTATATATTTTATAGGAGGGTGGTGGGTCTGAAAGTAGTAATGGAAAGGCATGAGCTCCTGGTTGCCAGTGTATGGCTATATAATATAGTGGACTTGTTTCAAGAAATGCATATTACCATGCACTCATTTGGCAGTTTATCAAGCCCACAAGGCTAAAACAAAGGCATTCTAATACTATATTTATTGATATTTGCTCCCATGCTCACCGCCCCTCTGTTATTATATATGTTTTGATCAGTTATAATATTGCATCTGTATGAAGGGTGTTCATGCAATTCATGGAATTTGTAGGAGAGAAATGTATAGAACTTTTTTGTGTGTGTGTAAAATGTATCAATGGTGTCATTCCATCAGTCTCTTATCTTTGGTATACCACAGCAATTATAGCCAGTAGAACAGTGCAGTGATACCAATAACAAGACCTTTGCAGATGTTATCATGCTCAGTTTTTATTGATACTGTTCTCAAGATCTCTTGATTTAACATTATGGTCTTTGAAGAGGCTGTAGTTTGTGATGCTGTGGAATTGTAATGTGTTTTTAGCAGCAAACATCAGCTCATTAAGTCCATCTGTTGGTCATTTCTGTGGTCCCAAAAGGTTCCCCCACCCTTCAGCAGCTACAGTTTTAACCCTAGGAGGCTGAAATTTTTCACGAGGGTCTAGTGTGTGTGTGTGTGTGTGTGTGTGCGTGCGTGTGTGCGTGCGTGCGTGCATGCGCGTACATATGCTTGCGTGTGTAGCAGCTGGGGTCAGCAAACTTTCCATGTTTTCTTGTGTGCAGGTGTCCCTTTTTTTATCATTCTTTGTCCCCTCTCTAAATGCGGACGTTTTTGTGGGACCATGAATGCAGCACAGGTAAAACTCATCAGCAGTTATTTTTACCCCTCAGCAGCAGTTTAAGTCAGGGTGTGGACAGTTGATCAGTTTCTCCGATCAGAGCTGATCAGATCACTGGAAGAGAGGAGCAGCAGCTGTATAGTGAGAGAAAGTAACCTTTTATACCCACCAGAATGAATGGTTTAGTTTCACTTTCACTGTGCCTTCTGTTCTGCTACTCTGTCTGCGACAGCAGTACGCTCTGTGGTCTGACAGTGTGGTGATATATATAATCGAAGAGCATAGCGTTCCTAATGAACTGGCCAGCTCCAAAAATAGAGTTTATTTGTGGCAGCAAATGTTTAAATCGTGTGCTACAAATAAATTAATTTGTTGGAAATTCTGAATACTATGTTCATACAGTATTTACAATGAATGTAAGGTCAAACTAACGACAATATGGAGGGAACACACTGTTGCAGTTTAATTACAGGGAACAGCCAAGAGTAATTCAGATCTCATCACTCTATGTCCTGTCTCTCTGTCCTGTCTATTCAGCCTCCACATTGAGCTTCAAGTTGGCTGATACACAAAGACCCTTTGTCCTTTGTCTAACCAGATATTTCACAAGCTAAACTTTTGACTTAGATTATGTTAGTTACTAGATAATGGTTTCTTTGAAATTTTGTAGATTCATAGTTTGGAAGAAAAAAGTAAACACACAAAAAAGTGCAACAAAGCACATAGACATAAATACATAGAGACATAGGCCTTTAATACAACAAGCAAAGCAAATACTGTCAACTGCATTATTAAGTAAAAATTGAGTGCACATTTATGTATTTATGGTCAAATAATAAATGCACATCACTGGTGACACATACAAGTACTGCATAAAGTAGCCAGCTGATTCTTGAAATCCAACAATGAACTACTTATATTACTGTACATGGTCAGTTTATTAGGGGGACTGAAAAATGCCAGCGCATTATTAGGCCAACTCCAACCTTCTCTCAAATGTAAGGCTCTAAAATGCACTTTAAAAAGTTTATTGAGCTCATAGCCCTTCACTGGCTAACATTTTACACTGCTGTTGTAAATGAGCTAACCCCGACCTCAGCCAAGTGCTGTTGTACTGTAGTTTTGATCTGGGCCATGGTTGCAGCCTGCACAGAGGCATTATAGTGTGGACACCTGAGCTAAAAAAGGCTATGTAAAAGGGGCAAAAGTGGCAGATTTTACATTAAATCTACAGCCTTATATTGTTAAAATTTGGTAATGGTAAAATAGCCCATGACCGAGTCTAGATGTGTATTGCCCTGTTCATGTGTGGCTGTTTTTTTCCAATATGTGAAGAGTTTCATACAGAATTGAAGTATGATTATACATGGACACTCACGAGAAACCAATGCAACGTGCAAGGTGAGGGTAACATTTATGAAGCCCTGCTAACTAGAATTCTGTGAGACCATCGTAAGTCCATCAAAAACCAACTTGTAAAATCCTTGCAGATAAGACCTTACTAATGTGCATGTTGGCCATTTTTAAAATTTAAAAAATGGCCTCAATAATGCTAGCTATCTAAAGACTCCAGCATTGATCAGACTACAACCATAGACTGTAGCATATAGATGAACGACATAACAGCTCCCTAAAATTGAAGCAAATTGAGCTCACCTGGTGAGCAGACGCCATCCAGCTGCATGTCACGGGGTGGCAAAAGGTAACTTTTGGTGTTGGGGTCTTACGGCAAAAGCACTGCAAAAGTGGTATTTTACGACTTTGGAATGACAAAGGGCTGTATTTTGCCTTACTGAGGTAGTTGCCATTTGTTGTGTTTTGATTGGCAGCTCAGGATATCATGAAAAGCTGGACTAAGATGACCTCTCATCTTGAGACCAAACTGCACAGACTGCATTTACACCTGGCTGAGATCTACAGTAATCACACCACCTCCACATATAGCTTGCTCACTCAATTGTTGGGCGTACATTACATCTGCATAAAAGTACCCTGCAGAGTTTTCTCATTATGTCCAGAAACAGATCTCATGCTAACACCAGGTTGTTTTAAGACAATAATGATATTTGTTGGGTGAAAGCTTTCATTATAGATGTACTTTGCATTAAATTGTATGAAAGCTCTATTTTATTGTGTCAATTTGCACCACTAATTGCACAAAAGAAAACTGCAACAAAGAAAAGAAGGACCAGATTTGCCAATGTTAAGTAACTGTTTTCTTTAGGGCTAATTTACTGGCTGCTACTGACCAAGAACAGCATCAAACAACCATTGTGCCTTGAATATGGATGTTATTTTAGAACAGAGACAGGGAGACCATCTCTGGAGATAAATGATGACAATGTATGTTGGATATTTTAGCCTTTTCAGGAACTCCAAAGCACAGAAGGGGGTCTGGATGAGGAGTGAGAAAAACAGCATAGCAGGAGCTCATTCTCTATCTCTCTAGCTGTCTCTTCTTAAAACTTGAAAGAGGTGGAAGAAGGAGGGAGAGAAGGGAGGAATTTGTGTGATGAATAAGCCAGAAAAAAGCCAGTGTGAGGATGGAGAGAAAAGGAGGAGAGGAACACAAACTAGGAGAGAGAAAACAGGAGAGACACAAGCCTAAATGGGCCTCAGGAGAGTATGTGAGAGTGACAGGCTGCTGCCACGACTGTACTGTGCTGTGGGTAAACTGTCAAAACATTGACTGGTCCACCTGGCAGCCCTCCCCTTCCTCTTTCTTTTCCAAGTTTTATTCTTGCGCTTTGTTTCGCTCCCTTCCGAAAAAGAAACTTCCAACATTGAACTGGCTGCCAGACAGAGACAAAAATAATGCAGGAGTGAAGCTGAATTTCGTGTTTCCATTTATAACATTCATATTCATCTCTTTGTTTCCTATATTAGTCAGCCAGCTGCAGCCAATAAATACTCAATTGTGGAACTGACACGGAGCTCAAGTATGTGTGAGCCAGTTTTAATCTGTTTTTTAGAGTATACTGGCTTTGTGGTGCACTTTAACATCCTGAAAGGAAGAACATTATTATTACGGTGTTCTTTAAATACATTTTACTTATGTAAAAATCTATTTGGATAAAAGCAACAAGTTCAGTTAAAATGAATTATGTAAATATTAACATTTTTAAAAATAGGAAGTAAATAAAAACTGCAAATATGTAATACTACTGTTGAATTAAACAACACCTTTGGGCTACAAAATGAAATGCATTGGAAAAACACCAGCAACATGAGCCCTCATGTCCAAACCAACAACAAGTTCCACTCTAATAGATGCGAATTTGCCTAATATATTTACAACCAATTATCAATTATACAACCATTTTCCAAGACAAAAAGGGCTTATAGATCAACAGTATATGCAACATGCATTATCCAGACATTTAAATTAAAAAAAACAAACCCTTGACATTACCCATAGAATTGACAGCAGAATAAACTATCACCAAAGTAGACAACAGAGATATAAACATCAACTGCACAGCAGCTGTAGCCACAAGCACACATATTAAAGCAGAGGGGAGACTGTGCAGTTTTCACACATTGCATAGTGCACGCACTTAACGCTTCATTGCCGGGCAGTGGTTGTTGATGTCCTCCTCTGTACATTTAATGATATCCATCAGTAGTTTGTTGCTTCACTGCAAACAAAGCTTTTAGGGTGTACTATGCAGGAGTTATTGCCATATTTATTGATTAAAGAAAGGACATTTGATACAGTAAATCAAAAGGTTCTTTCATCAAAACCAGCACATCACAATATATCTAGCAGTATAAAGAATTGGATGTCATAGTGAGAGAGTGTGGCTTACAATAATGACATTCTGTGGGCTCACTCTAATATCTGACGCTTTTTGCGGGTCCGTGAATGCAGCACAGCAGGTAGAGTTCTTTTTATCCGCTTTGCAGTTGAATGTCACTCCTGAGGTGGATAGTTGATCTGTTGATACGTTCACAGCTGATCAGATCGATAGATAAGAGAAGATATTTGCAGATTTGTGTAAGTGAGAGAATTTTAGGCCCAGCAGAATGAACGGTTCAGTTTCACTTTTGATGCGCCTGATTTTCTGCTGCTCCTCTCTGCCTATACGGCTCTTTTAATAACTCAACTGTGTTTTAATACTGCTCCTAATTAACAGTCCAGCTCCAGTGAGACTATGGCAGGGCAAATTAGACTATGGCAGCCCACCATAGTCTTTGTTATAATGGGAAACACTGCCTCCACACACTCGCAGTGGGTCATAAGTGATGATTAAGAGTCTTGTTAATGCATCGTAAAGCATACTTCAGACTCAACAGAAAGAAAATAAATCCAAACTGCCTTGGTTACTTTTGCTAGTAATAGAGTTAGTAAGTCCACTGTTCCAACAGTCACCATCTCCAGTTTGGTTGAAAGAAATCATTAATTTACCAAGTTAGATCCGAAAAACATGCCATTATTCCCCATTGTCTCTCTCTGCCTGCTGGCTGCCAGCTGTTTACAGTCCTGTAACTTAATGCTCTATCCCAAGGTGTCGCGGAGTCTTTCACTTCAGCTGCATGTTCCACCAGTAGAGACTGCACTACATACAGGGAGATTAATATAAAAAGTAGCCCCCTGTATTTATGAATGTAATGAAAAACATAGGCCGACCTATGGCATTTCTAAATACCCTGGTATACTGTTATCCTGTGATAAAGCCCAAGTCTAGCATCTATGTTGTTTTTTGGAAAACCCTGCATAGTACCTTTAAGCTTAATTTTACAGCATCAGGAGAAATCTCTAAATGATCTTGGTCTGGTACAGTTACTGTACTCTAAAATGAACTGAACTGGAAAGAAAGCCTCAGGGCTTTGATGTGACTTCTTGAACCTTCTGTGAAAACACCTTTAGATTATCTGACAAAGTGGCTTCATACATTATGTGATGGAGTGGAAATTGCTTTCTAGACTAAATCAAGTTGTTGTGCTTCTTGGTACATCATTACCGACACCTGTCATGCTGTTTGAATCAATCAACAGACTGTAGAGAGGACAGGGTGACAGGTTGGCAGAAAAACAACTGATAGATGAAAACCAGTTGAGGCGACTGAACAAACAGAGTCAGGCTGATATACTTGACCAATCATTGCCTTTTGGTTTGAAACAGGGAGGCATCTGAAGAGTTACAAATGTTAGGGTGTAGGCACTGTTTCTCTGTAGTCTTTTGTACAGGTGCTAACAAAACGATGTGTGTATATGTGTGTGAGCGTGTGTTTACTTGCAGAGTAACACAAATTTGTGTGTTTGTGTGCATGTCACAGTGACTGATAGCCTTACCCCTCCAGCTCAGTGTGTGATGCCCTGGGAGACCCAGCAATAAACACACAGTCATCTCTTGGCCATGAATCTCTGCCAGACGCCTCATCTAGCTCTCTCTTCACAGAGCCACACAAACACACTGTTCGGACGCTGCAAATTTCAACAGCAGCCTCGCTACTGTAGCTGCAGTCACCCTGTACTCCAGTCATCCTCCGTGGCTACTGTAGAGCGCCACCAATCCATCTAGAGCTCCCCACCTGAAGACCCAGGGTTATGACTCCAGAATAAAACATTAGTGTTGTATTCACAGCAGAACAAGTGGGAACAAGCTTAGAGCTACCTCTGCTGTATGCTGCCAGATGTGTGAATCCCAATATTTACTGAACAGCTGAATCTTTATTAGTTATATCATTCATAGATATACATGTATATTATAAATCTAAATAATATGGATAAACACACATAGGTATTTGGCAAAATCATATTTCATGTGCTATAGAGTCCTGAAATTCCATTGTCCAGACCTACATTGGTAATAAGCTTATGGTATAGGCCTATTTTAAGTGTCTAACTAGAACCCTCCTGGAACTGTCGTAACAGTCTGTAAATGAGCAGGTGGCTTACTGAAGCTAAACACAAAAGCACAGAATAGTCATTTAGTTTTTAAAAAGCCTGTAGCAATCACACTTAATATACAATATACACTCTGGAGTTTACTGAGTTCCACTGTGTTTATCTTAATAGTGAAAAGAAAAAAAAATTGCAAGGTCCCTGTATACTAGTCCGGTTGTGTTTTAAACACCTTTAACAACAATGGGCAGCTACACCAGGAATTAACGAGGATCAGGAGTGTTTTTGGAAGATGGAAAGTGCTGAAAGTCTTTACATTGACAGTTTGATTCCTTATTTCAGCTAACAGGCCACTCCTAGACAGGTGTTTTTCATGGCTTGTCAGATCATTGCTGAGAATAAAGCTGGTTGGAACTATACTTAAACACTGGGAATTAAATGCAGTTTCCAAATGTACCCTGAAAATCATAGAAGTGTAATGCGTACCACATAAACAGGTGCAAGAACAGAGAGGGAGATGCTAATTACCATACAACTTCAAATATAAAACTGTCCCAAGTAAATGCCCTGTGCCTTTGCTAGCCTTGTGTGGCTAAAAGTTTTGACAAATAAACCCCTGTCTCAGTTAGAGGTCCGCCTACTATGCAGCTCATTTTTGTAGATGTTCTTTGGCTTCCTGCAGGATCGAATATTATTTAGCTTAGATCACAAATATACAAATGTAAATTTTTAAACTTTTTTGTCAATGCGGATATGCTTCATACATGGTTAGCTTGCTGAGGTTCTCTGCAATTCAGGCATTCAGTTCATTTTTACCGAAACCATGAGCACCAAAAAGTCAGTAATAAACAATATGACTGTATTGTCCATCTTTGCTGTTTAACAGTTTTGTGTGAAAAGAAATTAAAGAAATGAAATTAAAAGCCAGTCCAATATGGACGCCTGTCCCTAATGTAAGCCTGTTGAGTTCAGTGGTTTGAGCAAATGATAGCTTAGGCTATTAATTGAAATTTTATGGTAAGTGCAGTCTGCACACTTGTATAATGCCACAAAATTACACACAAAATAAAAATAAATAGATAATATAAATATCAACAAAATACAAAAAACAAACAAACAGCAAAAAATAATAATTAAAGTGATGCATTTGGCCGTTTTGAGTTCACATGTCCGAAAAGGAGTGGGCTGAAGTGAAAAGAACTTATTTAATTCCACCCCTTCTTCATAAGCCAGTATAAATTAATTAATTATCCAGCTTCCTTATAGATATGCTCTCATATTAATTATAACTTAAACTACTCTAAATATATAAATTAGTTATTAAATCAATTAATTATCAGTGCAATTAGTTATTAGTTCTATATGCTTCTAAACAAAGTTTACTACTAATAGAACAGAAAAGAAGGACCCCCCCCCCCCAAAAAAAAACAAAAAAAACCCTGAACAATTAGAATGGATGATAAACCAAAGAAGATGGTTAATCACATTCATCCCTATACCCCAACATTTTTTGAATATTTTGTGGTAGTTGATTATTTTTTGCTTTGAACAATATCTGTGCAGTTACAAAGTCCACCAGATCTGCAAAATTTTAGTTTAATTAAGTAATTAAGTCTTTCAGTAATAACCCCATCTATTTGAATATTTATTTGTGTGTTTATTTTGTTGTTTCCAAATAATATTACTTTGGATTTGTTTAAGTTTAATGATAATTTGTTACTGTTGAACCATATTTTTAATGTGATTATTATTATAGTTCCATTCAATTATTGTGAATATTGTGTCATCAGCAAACAAGACAAGTTTCATTACTTTAGATGTATTGCATATGTCATTGATACACAGTATAAAAAAATTGGGTCCCAACACTGACCCCTGAGGGACACCACAAGTTATGTCCAAACATGAAGAGGAAATATCTCCCAACTTCACAAACTGTCTCCTGTTGCTTAAGTAGCTTTTAACCCAGTTTAAAACTATACCCCTGATGCCATACCGTTCAATTTTTTTTTTTTAATGTGTCATGATTTATTGTATCATATACTTTTTTTAAATCGATGAATATTCCAACTGCATGTTTTTTTCTGCTCTATGGAATTAGTGATTTCTTCAGTTAATTCCAGTAAAGCCAATGATGTTGATTTGTGTGCTCTGAATCCATATTGACTGTCTGTAAGTAGTTTGTGTTTGTCAGTGAAATTGTCCAGTCTAGGGGTGCAACAGATCAAAAAACTCACGGTTTGGATCGTATCACGGTTTTGAGTCACGGATCAGATCATTTTTTGGATCAGCAAAAAAGAAAGAAGACAAGACAAATATAACTTTGTCCTCCATTTATTTTGTAAAACACTTTTGCCCATTAAATAAAAACAACATTCAAATCAAAATGTCCAAAATGGCCATATAAATTATATGAAAACAACTTAAAGTGCAGTATAAGGCATGATACCTTCCTCTTTTAAACATGGACTGTTAATGAAAAACAACTTAAAGTGCAATTTAAGGCATATCGTCTTCCTTTAAACATAGACAGTGAATTAAAAACTAGCCTATGTCCATATCATTGAAAAGTAAGAAAATAAAGAAAGCCAAGCATACCTGAGCTTATAATTTTAAATTCTTTTTCAAAAAGATGAGGATGTCCACATTGTCTGGGGAGAGTATAGACCTCTTTGCAGTCACTATGTGTGTCACTATGTCACCCTCTCACTAGGCACTGAAGTGCCAGGCACAGCGAGATAGCTTCTTGCCATCATGGCAATGTGAGGGTATTTACACTCATTGCTTTTCCACCATGTCAGTAGATCACCATCCACTGGAATGCCGCTGGCTGCCTGGTAAGACGCCACATCCTCTTTGATGGTATCAGCAGAAGTCTTGCTACCCATGTCTTTGATCGCAAAAGTCTCTCCAAAATCACAGTCTTCAATGCACAGACTGCTCAAAATCTCAGTGGTGAGGTCACTGTATGTCTTCTGGCATAGGGCAGGGTCTAGGTGAGTTAGGGACTTGGACCTGGGATCCAGTGCAGTAGATGGGTAGATTGGTGTCTCCACTCAGCCACTGCTTCTGTCACTACCTGTGCCAGATTTGTGCCTGTGTGACTTTCATAGAGGGGGCGTGTCTGCAGCACAGGGCTTCTCATCTCCCACTCCGCTGTGATGTAGTGAGCAGTGATAGTTACATAGCTTTCGGTTGCCCTGGTAGTCCACTTGTCTGTAGTGAGCACAACAGAGGATAATTGGGATAATTCATCCACAATTTTTGTCTTTTCCTGCTCATAAAGACTTGGCACGATCGTCTCACTGAAGTGGGTGCGCGACGGGATTTCATAACGTGGCTCAAGCACATTCAGCATATGTTTAAACCCCTTGTTTTGCACAACGGAGTATGGCGTCATGTCTGCAGCAATAAACACCCCAATCGCTTTTGTAATAGCTTTAGCCCGGTTGGATTCTGCAGCAAAGGGCTGCTTAAATCCCGCAGTGATAAGCGGTTGTTGAGCAGCCTTCGTCTTGGCTCCTGTCGCTGACACACTAGGGTGATGTCGCTTCAAATGGGTGGCCATGATGTATTTCCACTCTCATACGGCTTTCTTGTGACACAATGCCTACATACTGTAATAGTTTTATCCACCAACCTACTTTGGTCATCACTGTATTTTACAGAGAAACCAAAATGATCCTATACATGCGACTTAAATGATGCAGGAGGTTTTTCAAGTTCTCCTTCTCCTCGGCCAGCCATGACTACCGCTTCGCTTGACTAGTGAGTGTGGAGTGAACATGCAGCCTTCATGTGAAGTTTTTTCATCAACCAGTCTGCGGACCACGTTGCGTGCCGAACCGTGGCGAGGCATCCGTATGATCCGCTGCACCACTAATTGAAACTATTAACCCCACATCCATATTATGCACAGTGCAAAGGTAGTGATGATCATCCCTGGATCATTATGGTAATGTTTAATATGGCAGTTCAACCATTTTGGCACTAAATAACTCTCATAGGAATAAGCGAGGTCCCCTGCCCATCCCTGTATCCAGTTCTCTCAATATATCCATGGTTTAGTGTGGTGGTATGCTAACATTTGCCAATTAGCAGCAAACAAAAAGTACAGCAGCAGCTGATGGTGACATACCTTTGCCTTTATTCAATTCACAATTCCCTTGTGATAGTTTGAAAGGGAATGATTGCAGAGTGTTTGTCTTAATAACTGCTGCAACAAACAGGCAAACCGGATGACAGTGACATGTCCAAGGGAACCTGCAGTCTAAAGTGTTGTAGTTTCCTTACAGTCAAAGGTCTTATGGGCTTATTTAGGTTTGTTTTCAGTGTCAGAGGTTATGATCATTGTCTTTTGCATCATCACATTTCATCCTGTGGGAATCTACACTTAGAACCAAACTTCTAGTTGAAGTTATGAGGGATGTGTGTGTTTGTGTGTGTGCTTTTTTAATGTTCCTTTCCAGTGTTCTTGTCCTTTCAACCCCCTTCCTATCCTTTCCCCTTTTTAGTTTATGATCTCAAGTACTTTTCTCCACACTATATTTGATTTCCAAAACTTCTCAGCTCTCACAGTGTCTTGGATATTCATGTTAGCAGCAGCTGAGTAGAGATTGATAGCTGGTGTTAGTGAAGTGTGAATATGAGCTACAAAGAAACAGCATAACATCTTGCATTTTAAAGATTAAAGAGCTGCATTGCTATCAGTCTCTCTAATGCCCGCAGCTAGAATGACTTCAAAAAGCATTTGCATATCCGGGCGTGCGTGCACATGTGCACAGGTTTCATCATAATGCCTAATGTTTTCCATGACCCTGAGGTGATGCATTGACTTCAAACAGAGCCAGGTGAGCAGTGACTACAGTGCATCAGTGGGAGGCAAAGCAGAGGGTGAAGTGTTACATGGGATGTGAGTGCATGTGCCGCAGCAACAACACACTCCTCGGGGTAAAAATCATACAGTGCATTCATATCATGCAAAGAACATCCAGCCCACACACTCACTGCAACAACTTTGTAAATGATGTGTTTTCTGTTTCATCATATGTTTCTGTCGACTTCTCTTGCCTGTCAGAGTGAATGAACCTGTTAATAAACAGATTTAGGGAGGAACGGAGACAAGTATACTCGACAGGCTCTGGAGTGATTACACCAAAGTGGAAGCAAATGCAGTTATTTCCAATTCATTTAGATTAAGTCAGAAAATTGCATGAGTAACAGCTTCCGAAAAGGGTTTTATGCAAAAGGAAGCTGTCTTTCCACTTGTGAAATTCTGTGTGTGTAGATGGCAGGGATTGCATTCATCAGGAGAACTGTATTGTATTTTTCAAAGGGAATTGCAGTTTTCAAAATGGTCATTGTCTGAATAAAACCACTCTTAAGTGGGCTCAGATAGCACACAACATTCTATGAAAAATGAGGAAAACCCCAGCAAAAGAAATGTGGTTTATCAACCTGCTGTGAAACTTCCTTACATTTTTAGTTTTGGCAAAGCAGTGTCTATAATTTGAATGTAATCCGTGCAGTAATTTTTAAAATGAGAGAGAAATAGATTTAGATACCGATAGCAGCCAGTCTTCCTCCAAAATATCACGTAATACCCTAACATAATCTCTAGTTTCTCAGAACTGGAAAAGCAGTTTATCAATTACTACTGAAATGTGTCACCATTAATAAAGAAAATCATACAGATAATGAAAAAAAAAAAATTCTAACACATTATCATCTGAAGTCGTCATATATTGCCGCTTTGTCAGTGGATTATAGCATCTACATAGTATGCTCTAGGTATCCTTCTGTATGTGCTGTTGACATTTGGGGCTACCACTACCAGCACTACGATGTCAACAAGGATTTTAGTTAGGATTAAGTGACAAAAGCACGTGGTTATGTTTAAACAACAAAAATACATGGCAGCCAATACTAAGACATCAACAAAAGCTCATGGTTAGGATAAGGCTACAAGCTTAGGTTAGAAGAAACAGATGCATGTGGTTATGTTTAGGAAAAAAACATCATGGTTTTTCAGATGGCAAGTGAACATCAACCTCCCGCATAAAAGTCTGAGGTTCGTCGGACCAAGTCCACCCCATCAGCCTATCATACTGTAGCGCCAAGTGTCGTCTTAGCAACTGGCAGCATATCATAATACTGCGATACAAACTGCCTGGCAGTGTATCACACTGCCATGGAGGGTGATAGGCTTACAGTCTTTTTCAAAATAAACTTATAACATACCTAAACACTTGGTTTTTAGGTTTATTTCCTCAAGTTTCTGCAACAAAAGTCTATGATTTTATATTGAAAATACATGGTTTCGTTGAAAATAAGCACTTTTTTTTCCAATGTAAAGTCATGCGACATTACAATAGGATAGCATGCTGCAACAAACTAGCACCCCCTTGCTCTTAACACAACTCCATGACTTTAGGTTTCACACTAGACACAGATAACAAGCTCCTGGGAAAAGTTTTTTTTTTTTTTTTTTTTATCCATCCCCCTTTCTTCCTGCATGCCCTATACAGCCCCTCTTGTTTTGTGTACGATTGCTGTTGCCAGCAGTGTAACACACCGCCTCTACCTGATGCATATAATACCACCGCAAAGCGTGCCTCTGTTTTTCCGTGTCTAACAGACATCCACTGAAAGAGCTACAATATTTGACGAGTTGTGTGGTTTCGCCAGCTGCATCAAAAGCTGCTGCAGCTGGGTGCATATCATACCCCTGTGTAGTGTACCTCTGTGTGTTGGTGTCTGACGCAGAGATCACTTACAAAGACACGTTCGGAGTGACAATGGGCTGGATCCTCAGAAGGTCACAGCAGCCCCTTGATAAACTCCAAAGGCTAGAAACTATTCTTTTCTCTCTGTAGTCCCAAAATACAATATGTTTGTGAATATAATATATATATATACTTTTTTTTTTAACTACGCGTAGAAGTTCACTGCATTTTAACTATTATAGTGTAAGAACACGTCACATGATAAAGCCCTGATAAAATGTGTAAGAATAAAAACCAAAAAGAAAGATGCCAAATAAGGAGACAAGTGTTATGTTGCAAGGTAAAAAAGGACAGTTAGCTGACCTTCCTCTACATGTGTAGGTACACTGGCAGAGTGACAAGAATTATAAGAGGGTTTGGTCACACTGCATTATATTTTTTTTCTAAAGCAAGTTTAATCTACCCACACTCTACTGTGCTGTGATTGGCTAGTACTCATTGCCTCAATGCCCCCTTGTGATTGAATGCAATAGTAGAAGCCGGTCATCCACAGCTCTATATCCACAGATATGTGGACACTGTAGGAACAGTGATAGAGGGCTGTCGGCAGTGGGCACAGACCCTGCCCTCCCTCTGGTTCTCTGGCAGAGGAGCAGAGCACAGCCTGGGTCAGTGGGGCTTGCTGGAGGTTGCTTAGCGGCTATGCAACAGAGCCAGGTGACTGAGAGTCATGCCAGGGCCTGTGGAGCATGCTGGAGAACCAGAAGGATCATGGGAGGTCAGAGCTCCCCCAGTGGCCCCACACCCCTGGATATGGAGCCTCCAACATGCTCTGTAGGCTATGGTTTTACTCTAACCTGCTATGACTGCCTCTCCAGTACTGATAAAGCCTCCAGCATACTTACTGACACCAAAACTTATTTTACAACCACATTATTCCTTAATAGACAAAAAATAAAACATTTAAAGTACAGAAAAGTGCACATTCTTGCCTGAGCCGAACTTAATAAAAGTAATAAACATTTATGCAGGATTTGTCAGCCTGCATTTGCGTGTGATCCACAGCTTTCGCATTAGCAACAGGGTGCACAACATCTGCGTGTTATCGGCTCAAATGGTTATGTAGGTTTGTCGCATTGTTGCAGTGTTTTAACACTGACTCACAAGGCTCACACACGACGTAACTAATATCGACTTCTTGTATCCAAACGTCGGCTTGTAATGTTTTCGATGCTGATTTTAACACACTGCTACCTCGCACCACTGTAGCTATTTTAATGAATAAACAGACATTGTTTGGGGGTCAAGCGGGGCCTCTGTACATTGTCAATCACACTTCTGCGGCACTAATACTGCCCCCACGGGAGTGGGCCGTCATTACCATCGATTTCAGGATTTTATGAATCGATGTTGAATTGGCAAAAACATATTGCAATGCACTGATGGGTCAATTTTTTTACCCAGACCTAGCAGGTGTACAACACAGCCATTAGAACAGCACAGGTATTAAGTATTGTATTAAGGTGGCTCCCTGCAGAGTAGGTGTAAGCAATTAAAATGTCACTGACTTTCACATTACCTGTTACCCCGCTGCTACATTGCAGCTGAATGGCAGTGTGTATAGATGCAAAAGTATGTGTTCTGCTTCTAGTGATGATATATGACATTTTCCTACAACAGTGGCACGTCTGTCTTTCTCCACCATATGCAATAAAAAGCTGTGATTTAGCCTAAAACCAGCTGGTGATGTGAAAATATTTGTCACTTGTAAATTTTATAGCATTATAGCAACTCGTTTTTAGTCATTGTCTTTCACACCTTTTCATTTTAATATTTGCAGTCTTCTTCCTCCTACTGCTTACATATGAATAATAAACATCTTACTTCAAAATGTCCAATATAGCGTTACATATGGGCATGTAAAGTGTAATATGCTCACTGTTGACAGATGAAGCAACACTGTAAATATTCAGGGTTGAATTTGAATACATGAAAATGCCTTTCATTTTACTCACACTCGTGTGTGTGTGTGTGTGTGTGTGTGTGTGTGAAATCATTTGATTTACCAAGGCAATGGCTAATTATGCATTCAGCTCAGAGTAACAAGCTCATAAAAGACATCAAAATGTTGCCTGATGCTCTCATAGAAATGTTCATTAATGAATTAACAAATATTCTAAAATGTTTGCAAAGGCAGCTATTAAGCTTCACGTGAGCAGAAATATTTGTGCATCTATTGCTCATGAAATTATAATAACAGCTTTGGTCTTTAAAGTTAATGATGCAGGAATGATTAAACAAGCCTCTTAAATGACGAGATGTTGTGACACTGCCAAAGATTTAAAAGAAGTTCTTTTTTAAAAACAAAGATTAAAATTAATCACAGCTGCTGATGGAGCACCTCAAATGAAGGAGCTGACCCCAGTGAGGCTCATGCTGCCTCCACGTGCTCCTGGAAAATATCGTATTTACCGTATTTACGTGGCCCTCCAAAGTTGTAATTACGAGTTGTGACGCTTGTGTGACGTTTCAGGGCGGTAGAAATGGCAGAAGGCACAGAAACAGTGTCAGCAATTGATGGTAGAAAATAAGATATTTGGTTACTTTGTTCATAGTAGCTATCATTAACTTTTAGTAGTTGCACATTTTAGTGTATGCATCTATTAGCTGTATGACTTGACATCATAAATGCATAAACCACAATCAATGTTTGGTTAATTTTAAGAAACCTTATAATTAACTAACATTAAATATACATTTTTGATCAATGAAAGTGTATTATGGTATTCATGTTAACTGCCGTCCATGTAGAGTGACCTAGATTAAATATAAAAATGTATAAAATATAACATAAAATATATAAAAACCTCAATCAACCTCTTGTTTAAATGCTCTCAGCATTAAAATGCATCTTTTTTGTAGCTTCCAACAAAGTCAGAAGAACAACTTCCCAGCTTAGAAACTCTGACCTTCTGCCATCACATGAATGCAGCATCAGACTTCAAGTTGAGGGGTTGCATGGCATTGATACATGTACCACTCTTGTTCAGATGTGAGAGTTTGTGCATCAGTCACCTGATGGTCAGCAAATACCTCAAAACATGGATGGGGAGTAACAGAGTACTATTTTCCATCACAGTTATAGTTTTTTTATTGGTGGTATTATAAACACAGTCACCAAATGGATTACTAGAAAGGATTATTTTATTGGTTCCTGTTTTACTCTAACACAGTGTTCTTATTTAATGCAATGTTATTGAGTGTCAACATCACAATCATGATTACACCGCATGATATTGAAATGTCTTAGTGGGCTGTCAGTGACATAGTGCTGCAGTTTTGAGGTGAATTTGTCTCGGGCAACTTCATTCTGTTCATTCCTGTCAGTCATTTTGAAAGCTCCAAAATTGACGAGGAACGGCTAATTTTTGAAGTTGAAATTAGTAACTATCTATACGGTGCTTCCTTATATCACTACAAAAACCTAAACAAGGTGGCAGCTGGCTGTAGGAACATCACCAGGAGGGTGCTGAAAGTTTCTTGTAAATGACCAATGATAATGAAAAATTACTTGCAGCTGGCTATATTGTAGGCTACGTGATTTTCTGTAAATATCACTCTATAAAAATGTGCTGTTGAAAAAAGCACACATAGAAAGATAAAGTACTTTCAGTCGAGTGCACAGCTGATGGGTTTTTTTTTACATGGTGTATAGAGTTGGATCGATGTGTGGTTTTGCTGGCTGGTCTAGTGTAGAAGCTTTAACTGGTTTAATTCATGCAAACTGGCTGAACCGGCATTTGTCATTATGTCGCTTTATGGCCATTTTAAAAGTAGCATAAATCACAGTGCTAAATTCAACTTAAATTTCATTAGTAATTTGTGATAGTGTGATAAATATAATGTTATGTTTGTTAATGTACTAATGCAGCAGCTAGTGTCACACAGGTGGGAGTGGCACACACATCATGCTGTATTTGTGTACTTTAAGGTTGATGAGTAACTCTCATAAAATTACTAAAACTGCACCAATATGACAACATTTTGGATTTGAAGCTAAAGAAAGAGCTGTCGTTACTGGCTGCAGGTGCTGTTTTGAGCTGAACTTTTATCAGATGCTGTGGTCCTATCCTGGCGCTGGCTGTGAAAGCGCCGCAGTGGAAGAGGACATTCATAAAACTGAAATTAGAAATTATTTATAAAGCCACCTTTTTTTTTCACGATGAAAACTTAAAGACAGTGTCAGTTGGCTGGAGGAAAATTGCCAGGAAGCTGAAAGTTTCTGTTGAGGTAAATGACCAACGCCTAATACAAGCTAATGTTAAGCTGCTTGCTGTTGGCTATATTGTCAGTCATTTTTAAATATGACAATAAGAAACAATGTGTTGTTGACCAATTAGATTGTTTTGTCAGAATTAATAATAATAATAATAACTGAATAATAATCTAATGAAATATGTTCAAAAAACTGCATTTTAGGACATGCATTCTGTAATTTGCAGTGGAATAGGTTTTAAAAGTAACCTTCCAAACACCTCTTCCGAACCATAGGTCGGCTGCTTTTTAAATGTTCTGTTTTCAATGTCTGCATGTGGTATATTCAGAACATACAGCAAGTGGATGTGGAGGCTTTGACGGGTGAGCTGAGAAATGACAGTAAAATACTATATTATTTATTATTTTTGTAGACTATTTCTCAGCATCAATAATGTCATAGATTATTCATTTAGTAATATGTCAAGAAATTGTAATAATTGATAGGCAGTTATTTTTTAGTACTTTTTGCGTCCTGTTTTATGTGTTAGCGTGCTGTGCAAATTTGTCCTGGTGGGAATTTGGAGGAAACAGGAGGCATAAAAGCAAAGAAGTGGTTATTATTGCCTTGGTTTTTGTGAAACCCTTTGTGTCTACTTAGGATATTTTATGTGCATACAGAGTGTGTGCAAGTAAGAGGCTGTATTTTCTGTTGTCAAAAATTGTGTATTCCAAGTTACCAGACAGCAGATTCTTGTGTTTGTTTTGAGAGGTTGAGACAAGGTGCGGATGAAAGACAACAATGACAAAAGAGAGAAAATATATTGATAAAAAGTAAATATATAGGAAACTCAGAGGGACGTACAAAGAAAATGGATGAGCAGACAAGCAAGCAGGAAAAAGGTGAAGAAAATGGCAACATAACAAGAAGCATGGGAGGAGATGCAAATTAGCGAGAGGCACATGGTAGAGTGAGCGATGTATTAGAGGTGTGATCTTACTCAACATTCACAGCCATCCTGCTGGGATTTTCTGAAGGGTTAATAATCAATGCCAACACATCAGGCCTGGCCAATTAACACACAGCTAGAGAGCCACCATGACCTGGTAAATGAAGCGAGAGAAAGTGAGAGAGAGGGAGAGATTGATTTTGTTTGCACGGAGCTGCAACACTATCTGGCTGAAGAAGAAAATGCCTGTGTTGAATTGATGATGTTATTCTTAAATAGTCTTCCTTAAATTGGGCAATCAGGCAGCCCGGGCAGTGGGAAAAAATGGTGTTGTCCAACGATGGGAATGTAGCTCTTTCACAGCATGTATGACCTTCGCTCCATCACAGCTGAATAAAGCACAGAGATTTTCTGTTCCCTTTAGCTTAACAGAAAGGGGAGAAAATAAGAGTGAAATCCTGTTGCTGTTGTTCAAAGTCATTAGGTGGGTGGACTGCATGATGGACTTCATTTCAAATCTATTTTAATTATCCACTATTTGTTATACTTTTTTTTGTTACAATGTAGCGGATACATTGAAACTTTACATTTCTACAATGATGTTTTTAAAAGTGGTGAATGAAGTACCTAAAAGCCATAGTTCAGCAAAAGTACAGATATCTTACCTAAAAATGACTTTGGTAGAAGTTCAAGTAATCTATTAGAATGTTACTGGAGTAAAAGTCTTAAAGTATCTGATGTTTATTGTACCTAAGTATCAAAATTAATCTAAATGTTGATAGTAAAAAAGCAAGCGGCAAGTTTATTTCTTCTTCAAATGTACACCACCTTAAAAAAAAAGTGTACATTACACTTGAAAAACAGGGTCTTATCCAAAATGTAAAGGATTTGATTAAAAAAAAAAAAAGCTCCAGGACTGACAGACTGCAGGGGTTCATTTAGGGCAGTTAGATGTCACAAAGTTTTATCACCTTGGATCTTTACTCATTCTCTCTGCTGCGGGACATCATTTTCTGTGTCCGTCATGAGTTGAACGTAGTCGTTAGCATGTAGCATCTGATCTGACAAAGAAATCCAAACATCAGTGCAGCTTTGAGAGCACTTTTTTGCAGCTTGCCCTCATGTGATCAATCCATCATTTTACCTGAAAGCCAGGACCATTGATACACCAAACCTTGTTTTATATTTCAGTAACCAAATAATGGATGATAGTGATATAAAAGTACAAAAATACTGACATAAAACTGGAATAAAATACTTTTACTCCATTACAAAGAAATAGAGTTAAATTCTACATTGTATTCAGGAAATGTAGTTGATTAAAAGTAAACATTTATAAAACTCAAGGAAAGTACAATTGCTCTAAAAAAACAACTCTTAAATAGTCTAACACAGTATTATTTATTATATTATTTCAAAATTCATGCCTTTGGTGGCACAGTCATTGCTGGAAAAGCACTGATGTCTGTAAAAACAAAAACAAAAACAAAAAGAACACTTTTCATGCCACTATTCTGGGAGGCTCTTTTTGCTGCACTATCCTGGCTGGAACAGTGAGCAACTGCTTTTTATGATATATATATATATATATATATATATATATATATATAGAGAGAGAGAGAGAGAGAGAGAGATAGATAGATATATTAGCTTCAAAGCTGTAATGGAGAACACGCTATCAAAAAAATATACTCTAAAGACAAAGTCCTGTTTAACTTTGATTTGGTCTCAAAGAACTCAGTCACTATCTGTCTCTTACGCAGCTGAATGTTTATGTGTTGCTAATTTCACCTGTCTATTCTTTGGTGCTGGGTAGGTTGTGTGCAGTGAGTTCATCAGAACTTGTTAGATCAAAACAGCTGCCTGCCAGTAGAGTTCTCAATCTCAATCCAGGCTCAACAGGTCCCTGTGGGTCCCAAAAAACTGATGGGTTGGGGTGGCTGGTGCCAAGAATGTAATTGACTGGGTTGGGTAAGGCTCGGGCTGTGGAAAAAATAGAATAAAAAAAAAACCAAAAAAACGTAGCACTCTCAATTTATTGAATTCTCTATTTAAAATGTAAAGTCAATAGGCTATTATCAAAATATGTTTTATAGTCTATTTATTGATAAAATTAATATCATCTCCCGTTTCAGAACCAGACAGCTACTACCTCTCTCTCTCTCTCCCTGCTGGTCCATTTTCCACTAGAGACAGGTGTGGATTGTGCTGCCACACGGCTGGTGTGTCTCGTGCTTTTTGGGGGGGTTGAGCTGGCTCAGGCTCTTGCTCAGTATTTTCTGTGACAGGCTGGACAGGCTGGATTCAGGCTTAAACTTACGCAGGCCAATTCGATTCGGGTTGTTATTTTTCGGCCTGTTAAGAACTCTACTTCCTGTGGCTGGAAACGGAACGGATGAGAGAGGAAATGTCAGCCAGAGAACCAAAACAATGACCCAAAATTGACTAAAAAGACTACGTGGCTCCTAAGAGGAACTGCAGAATCAAATGATAGTTTCAAGAATTCATCTAGTAACCCCTTTTATATTACAGTCATTTGACCCATTCATATGTTCATATAAAATTACTGATTGCAGTTTAAAATTAAACTTATCATTGAAGATTTCATTTGCAACAGTTTGCAAAAGTCTATGTTTGTTCCGCAGAGTAAACAAAGCACCGTTTGTGCCTTTTCAACCTCTTTTCCTTCAGCTAGAAAATACAACTGTTGCAAACTTCATGGTCTCCATGTATCTATGGTGTCAGAATTTCATGTAGGTGTAACCCAAAACTGAAACCAACTTTTCTCCTTCAATTATCTTTATCTAAAGATTTTACTGCATTTGCATCAAAGAGACAGAAAATCTGCAAATGTCACTTCATAGGATGTGCTGCTCAATCCTTTCAGTGTCAACCATTATTGTAAACACCTTGTGATGGATTTAGGATCTAAAGTCAACAAACAGCAAACATGACCTTGTCCATCTAAAGTGACGTTACAGTTTTCTCCTTAAATTCCCATTAAAGGCCCAGTAGAAATAACCTCAGGTAAAAACAAAACATAAGCAATTAAAGTGGATTAAAGGCGCATATAATTTTTGGGAGCTGAAAACATGTGAAGGAAAACAGTATCTGGAGTCTGTCAAATAAATAAACCCCATATTTTTTTTCAAAAAGACCACATCAATATGTAATTAATCTGTAGATCCCCTGATTCAAAACATGACCATACTTCTCTGTGAATGTCATTTTTTTAGCAGAGACAATAACCAAACATGGCTGTATCATATAGACAATATGGCTTGTTGGTTTTAGGCGAGCCGGTTTTCCGGAAAACCTGCAGCCGCTACCAGTCTGTTAAGATGAGCGAGGAGTTAGCAGTCGATGAAAACAGGGAATCAGGTTTAACAATTGTGTATCACCACAACCATGAGAGGTCATTGAGCATATAGTTGTCAATGTGCACACAAAATATTAGGCTGAGTGGTCCAATAGTTTGCAAGATTTTATCATTTTTTTATCAGCCCAGCTATTTGAAGACCAATTTGTGCTGGCAGCATGCTCACATCCTGTCTTTTGAAGTTTGATGGTGTAATATAACCATTTGATTTCTATTTAGATCATCCATTATCCTTGTAATATTACAGGGACCTGTACCAAGAAGCAGGTTTCTTTCTCTGGTCCTACATTTTTATGGATGTTGTAATCCAGCTTGTTATAACTTGATCCAAAAAGGACTTCAAAGACCTGAGTAATGCAGTGTAGTGATCTATTTTACAGGAGCTGAGGTCATACACTTTAGTGTAACCTGCAGTGACCTACAGCCACACTGGCCTGACATCTTTGATCTGATCTGACTAAACATCCCCACTGGCCTCAACACTCTAAACTCATCACATCAAAACTCTCTTCAGAATTCACAAATGGAAATCAGAGTGGAAACACGCTGCAGAAAAGATATTTGTCCACAACATGATCTTCTCTGTCTCTGACTTGCTCTCTTCTCCCAAAGTCTATGTCATCAGATGAACTGTGGTAGCTTAATTTCCAACAGTGTTAGTTGGAATTAAGTGGAATTTGGGGCCTTTCTTGTTTCAAGTTTTGTTTCTTGTGCTGTCTAGTGTTGAACCTTTTATAATATAGCTCATAGGAAGCAAGCACTAACATTATATTTTCACCATTGTAGCTTATTATTTAGTGAACACCACAAGAGTATGATACAGGCTTTAATCTCTGACTTTAGCCAGTGTAGTAAAGGTGATGGGTCTGACAAAACACTAATACAACACATGAATCTAAGTCAAAAGTGCATATAGTGTATATAGGGTTTATACTCTATATAATTTTATTTTTATTTTTATTTTATCTCATTTGTAATTTGTAATATTCTATGCTTTTTTAAATTTTCTGTCTGACTCCTGGGCTTGCTGTAAAGTGTGGATTTCCCTTGCGTATCATTTCATATTGTATCTTGTCACATCGTATCATATTGTATCGTATTGTATCGTATCATATCTTTTTTCTGTATTCAACCCAGACTTTGCTTTAATGGTCATTAAATGCAGTTGCCCTTTGGCTTCAGCTCTATTTATTTTTGCGTGTCTCTTCACAGAGTACTTGCAGTGATATGATGCATGTTTTCTAGTTAATAAGGTTAGATGAATTTACTGTTTTAATCATTCCCTCTTTGCTTTGTCCCAACTCAGTGTGAGGGTGTTTAAATGTCACTTCTGCAATTATAGGTGTGTGGTGTTTGAGCCCCTCCAGTTGACCACCAATGTTAGCAATTGATATCTTGTTGAATTGACATCAGGTGACCAAAATTTAATGTCAGGGTAATGTCTAATGCCAACGTCAATATGATGTAGAATACTGATGACAGATGACGTAGATATTTTGTTGTTAAATTACCAAAATCTAACATCTTCCAAATGAATTGCCAACGTCATCTCATCGTATAATAACATTTACTTCTGGCGTAAGATGTAACCCGTCTGCAAAACGTTGTAATGTTAACATCCACAAAACCTGAAATTCTGATGTTCGCCATTTAGAAAATTGTCATCTCAGTTTTACTTCTCACCAAAGGTTAACATCTGTCTGACAAAAAAAGTTCAATGTTTTTGTTACCTCCAATTGAATGTGGAATTGGCAGTTTGGACTGCTATTGGGTATGAGACTGTTCTTCTGTTTAAATTACTTCATCTTAATGACCGACTCCTAAGAGCTATTTGGCATTTGTCACTAAACTCATAGACGTTCAATTTGGAGTGGCAACTATGTGAAATATAACAAAAAGCTACACATTGTAACCCTGGTTCTAACAAGAAGAGCTTTCTAATTGTCCCTCAGCCATTCCTCAAGACACCAACTTGAGTTTGTTTAATGTTCAAGAGGTTCATCCTAAAGGGTAGACCTGGCCCTTGTAAATATTTGGGCAATGCTGCAAATATTTGGGTGGTCAGGCCCTGAGCTCAGTAGAGGTCCCTGCTCACATCCACAACACGTAACACGATTACAGAAAACACATCTGATACCCAAAGAAGATTTGTGATGTCACAGGGCCAAGGGAATTGGTCCCAGTGCTTTAACATGTAAGATGTAGGGAAGTTTTATTCTGTGTTAGTTTCATAAAGCCTAGGTGTTTTTCTTCACTGCCCAACTCTACTTTACACTTATTCTGACACGTTACCAAGGAAACTGGCAAGTGAGAACCCAAGAGCACAACAGTGAGATGGACAATGTGGCAAGCAAAGTTCAGTTTACTGGGTCAAATGTGCAGGGATCAAATACCAGGCAACCAGTCAGTCACTAAGGCAAACAAATCCATTGAGGGGTAGGCAGAGGAGACAAGGTCAGGGAATCAGGCAAGCAGGATCAAACACAAGGAGGTTAGGCAAAACAGGAACAAGAAAATACTGGAAAGCTTGGTGTGAAGACACTAGACAATCAGACAAGTGGCAATTGAAATTGCAATAGTAGATACTGTACTGGGGTTAATAGGGGAAATGAGCTGCAAATGAGGGTATGGGCTAGGGGAGGGGGGTGAGGTGGAGGCTTGGCTAGAGGAGGAAATTACAGGAGAGGTACTGATTAAGTAGTTTTTAATGTTATCAGATAGACCTGTGCTTTTCCTACTATGACAAGCATGTCATCTGTAAAAGAAGACTATTCACATTCTGCCTGTTTTCAACTTTTATCACTCTCCAAGTTGCAGGTGTAAACTCACTCCTTGATACCAAGAAGCAGCATTTATACTTGCATTGTATGCATTGTATCATTGTTATACCTGTGGTCTAAGCTCTGCAAAAATGCACACTCTAAGCTGTAGCCTGACTTGAACCTCCCTAGAAATATAATGGTCAGGTTGCAGCGACATTGACCTGTTTATTTTTGTAAGGTAAAAAAACATGTCCCTCAGTGGAAACAAAACTTTTATTTAGCCTTTATTAATAAGATACAATACATTTTAAGGATAATAAAGCCCTTGCAGGACTATGCTATTTTGTATGTGATTTACCCTGGCTTCATATATGAGTAGAGCTGCTAGGCTAATTTTGCAATGCAAAATGTCACAGGCTTATGCTAAAAGTCTTAGCATGTTGTATAACCCCAATTTCAAAATAATTGAGATGCTGTGTAAAACTTAGATAGAAATAGAATTCAATGATTTGCAAATCCTTTTTGATGCATATTATATTAAATACCTGGCAAGACAAGTACAATATATTTAATTGTCAAACTGACACATTTTTTTTGTTAAATATTCACTTATACACGGGGGCAACAACAGAGTGGGGTGGTTGTTGCATGCTCAAAAAACACTTCACACAGGTTAATCTTTTACATATTTAAGTGTTATTATAGGTATGAAAGGAACATCCTCAAAAGCTTAAACTAAACTGCGAGCCACAGTTTGAGTCCAACAGTCCATAATCTCACCAAAGATTCAGAGAATCCTATGAAATTTTTGCACATTAGGGGCAACACTGAAAACCAACATTGAATGCGTCTGACCTTTGATCCCTCAGGCTGCACTGCATTAAAAACCAGCATGATTGTAATGAAGGATATTATGACAGGCTTGGGAACAAATCCAACAAATCATAGTCAATAAACAGAGTTTGTCTCTGCATCTAATAATGCAAGTTATGACTCTACCATGCAAAGTGAAAGCCAGATATCAATAACATCTTGAAACACTGCCGACTTCTCATGAACCCGAGCTCATCTGAGATGGACTGACACAAAGTTAAAAAGTGTGCTGTGGTCTGAAAAGGACCATCTAGACTGTTACCAGCACAAGGTTCGAAGCCAGCATCTGTTATGATATAGGGGTGTGTTAGTGCCCATGGCATTATCGGTAACTTGCACATCAGTGAAGGCCTCATTAATGCAAAAAGGTACACACCTTTTTGAGCAACATGCTACCATCCAGAAGACATCTTTTTTAGGGATTTCCCAGCAAGACACTGCCCAGCCACATACTGCACGTTAGAACAGCATGGCTTCAAAGTACAAGAGTGCGGGTATTAGACTGGGCTGCCTGCAGTCCACTGTATGCAATTGAATATAGGTCAAAAAGTATTTTCAAATTATTGTAATCTGTTTTTCTATTCGTTTTACAGTATAAAAACTTTTTTGGAATTGGGGTTGTACACATGGGGAAAACGTATCTATTATTAGACAATTGTCTTGTTTGTGGACCTTGTGAGGTGTAATTTAATGGACCCAAGTTTTGTAACGCTATTGTTTTCTGTACTCCAACCTCTGAGTTATGTTTGCACCATTGTGGTGCAAAATTTCACTTCATTTGAGACTCTGTGAGACATAACAAACTGAAACTGACACTTAAAAGAATCAGAGCCTGTCAGTGACAAATACAAACGCTTTCACTTGACATACTTTGATGGTGTGCAGTTGACTCACCAGATTAAATTGCCAGCTGCAGAGCATTCCCTCAATACTGGACCACTTTCAAAAAGTATTGTCCCCATTAGACAGATGTGCCTCAGAGGCACAGTGGGTCGTGCTCTAATTGGAAGGTTGGCAGTTCAATCCCTGGCTCCAGTCAACATTTAGAAGTATGTATGGCAAGATAATAAACTCCAAATTGCTCCCGATGTTTACCATCGGAGTGTGAGTGCGTATGAATGGTTACTCAGTAGCAGGTGGCACCATATACGGTAGCTTCGGCCTCCAGTGTGTGCATGTGTGTGTGAATGGGTGAATGCAACATGTAGTGTTAAAGTGCTTTGAGTGGTCGTAAGACTAGAAAAGGGCTGTACAAGTGCAGTCCATTTACCATTTACCATTACTCAGTTAGACACAAAATAATGAGGTCCAGGTCGAAAATACCAAAGTTTCCTTTTAACACAAGCAATCGCTCAAGAGCATGAGCATGGTCGAGATCAGGCTGCAGGTCTTGACTACTCTGAGGAGTCACATAGTGTATGCTTGTGTTACAGGGATGGCTATCCTACAACTTTGCTAATATTTGCTTTCAAAAATCAAATGTGGACATTTCCTGACATCAAAATAGACAGTGAAATGATAAGAATGTCCTTTGAGGTTTGACATTCTCCTTGCACTTTTTTTTGCTTCTTGCTTATATCAACAAAGATAAATCAAAGTGCCAAAAAATGGCACGACCCCAATAAACAAATGTTTAGATCCAAAGGATTAAGCAATTGATAAGAAATTGTCTGCTTTAGCAAACAAGGGAGTCTTAGAGAGATACCGGTCCCATATCTTTCAAGCTCCAATCAATGAAGTCCTAGATAAAACTAAACACAAAATGTGCTGCCAGCATGTCAAGCTTTCATCCTGTTGCCATTAATAGTTATTTATATCATAGCCTCCCATTACTGGGGAGGGTAAAGGCTTTTAGGACTGCACATATTCTTCTTTCTTAAACTCAGTATCACTTTTTTTTTTTTAAATTAATGGATTAATTCAGTTCATAACATATTCCAGCCAGTCTCGTCAAGAACATTTCTTAGTCATTTATAAATTACTACAAAGTATGTAGAAATGCCTCACACAAAAAAAAAACTCAGTCCTCTATCAGTCTTTTATCCCTGTTCTGCCTTCATTTCTCTGCTATGTGCTTCTGTGCAAACCAATGTCCCTGCCATGTTTGTTGCCATAAATAAAACAATGGCATTTGCATTTGAAGACTTTATGCAGCCGAGCAGCCACATGCCCATTGCATGCATGAATGCATGCTTACAGTCAATGTAGCAGTTTATTTGTAAGAGTATTTGTCTTTGATTTGCATTTCAGTCATGTGTGAGTGGTGCTGATTTCCCTTCATAAGTCATTAAAGACTAATTTCTGCACATTCATTTGAAGGGGTAATGAGACTTCAGGGGCTTCATTGTTGAACTGAGTGGGATTCCCTTAAAGCTGTCATACCACTTAAAATCATAATGAAAAGCCGATTGTTTTCTCTGAGAAGCAGGAAGATTCATGCTTTTTCTGTCTCCTTATGCTTGCTGTGTCAAGTGCCCACCCTCAGACAGGCCCTTTGTGTTTCAGCCAATCAACAAATTACCAAACGAAGACACTGACATTCTGTTGTCTGGTTTAGAGGACTCCTGTGCAATCTTTTTATATGGTTTCCCCTCTTATGTTATGTCCTTATGGGAGCCATATTTCCCGTCCCCCAGAGCATATATATTACTCGTAGGACTTTTTCCTCTACTCCATTTCTCATGAACTATCGAGTTCTTGCACTACTTCAGATGCTGCTACATTAAATGGGGTCAAATTGACCCCAGAAATAATTGGAGGGTTAACACAGTAGTGTTCTTGTTTTGACCATGAACTGTGCATTGCAATGTTCAAGCATTATTGACAAAAATATTCACTTTTGACTTACAAGTCAATTAGGCTTGGACTCTAAAGGCTAGAGACTTAGAGAAGAAGGCCCTGCCACTTAATGAGCCTTTGGCACATCTTTAAACTGCATTGCCTCTAACCCTCGGTGGATGAAGACTCCTCAATTTTAATGCGAACAAAAAAATAAGCCAGCATGCAAGTAAAATGTTCTTGTGGCAGATACTATTAGCATCCAGGTTTCCATAGTCAATAATGCTTTTTGCACTCAGGGTAGCATAGCCAATCTTGCTATTTAAAGCTGTGTGAATATATATCCCAATGCAAAATACACCATGTACATTAAGCAGATTTATACATCCCAACGACTGAAAATAATAAGCCCTTCATGGACTTTGTCACCCGACTTTCTGGCAGTATACATGAGTTATTTTTCTCATAAATTTACCACTTTGCTAGTTCTAGCCATGGTCATGACCTCCTTGCCCTAACGTTAACCACCTCCTTTACACATTAATATGATAACTTCTAGCCAATCACAGCATGTAGTTCTGGCCAAGCACATCATGTAGCACAAGCCAGTCACAGCATTATTTATAGCAGTTGGTCAAAAGGATGGGTGTGAATATGTGAATAGCTGCAGATAATCTTATCTTATCTCATCTTTTCAAAACCAAGGTTACAAAGTGCTTTATAGAAGAACAAAAGGGTCAGAATAAGATAATGAATAAATTAAAACAATAATTAAAATGCAATTTTAGCATCACAGTTTAAAGTAGAGTACATGACTCAAGCAACAAAACACTAACGTCTTCAGCCATGACATAAAGCACTCAAGAGAGTTTGCTGACCAGACGCAGCCCAGGACCCAGGACAGCAAATGCACAGACCCCTTGTGTTTTCAGGCCTTGTTGAAAGGACCAGAGGGGCCTAGCAGGGGTCTATGTCATTAATAGTTCAGTAAAAAACTCTGGAGCAAGATTAATCAGAGCATTATAGACAATGGGAAGGATCAAGAATCAAATCCAAAATTAAATCAGAAGCAAGTAAAACGGGGGTGATGTGAGAGCCATAAGAGGTCTTGGTGAGTAGTTGCATAGTTTTTGGAATAACTGTAATGAGGTAACAGTGTCTAAGCTTAGGCAGGAATAAAGAGCATTGTAGTAGTCTTATCCATGCAGGACACAAAAGCATGGATAAGCTTTTCGAACGGCTGGATTACAGTGTGCACAATTGTTGTAATATTCTTCAGGTGAAAGTAGCATGTGGTGGAGGAATTTATTAAGACCTGATCTAAGGGGAAAACCTGAGCTTCAATTTCATTGTGATTTGATTTGTGATTTTGATTTGACGCTGTGTCAATTTTTTTAGTGTATCCATGTGACACAAAGCTAAAACACATTGTAACTCATGGCTAATGTTGTTAAACAGCCGTGGTTAGATTAAGACAACAACTTACCTGGTCAGGTTAATATAAAAGATTGTGTTTTGGGTTAAAGTGTTTCTTATATAACATCACTTCACATCATGTCACAAGTCATGTCAGCTTCCAAGACAGTAGGAGGGGCGTAACGTCATGTATTGCTGCAGATAGGTTTACATTGGACTTAATTAAAGGCCTGGTGTGTCTCATAAAGACGTTCAAGGGCGCCTTCATCAGCAGTATTTGACGCCCTGGGATTGATAACAAGCAGAAGGCATAATACTAAACTGATACATCTGGTCCCCTCAGAGGAGCTTATATAATGAAATCGAAATGGTCCAACAGTTGGCCCCTGATGCACCCCAGAAGTTAATGGAGCACAGGTGGTGTCATTAGTGAATCTTAACCAACTTTTGGTTGGATATAAAAGAGAGAAGCCAGTTTATTTCTACCAGATCTCAATACATTTTTGTTTTAGATTAATCAAGTGGGTTGATGAGGGTAAGTGGATAGTTTCTGGCTTTGATTAGCCTTAGACTTCAACTAAAACAAAAGGAGAGATCATTTTGTGATAGGATCAATCTGGCAGCGATACAGTGATCTGCAACTTAAATTTAACATTGTTGTCAGTGTGGCTCCTGCAAGATTACAGTTAGGTGCAAAATTTCTCACTGGACCACAAATCTGCATTTATCATCTTGTCACGCCTTTGACACTACAGCATATACTGTGCTGTATGGCGACGTGAAATCTAGTCCCACAAACTGACAATAGTAATTTGGTTTTCTTTGAGAACTATAGCTCTTTTCCACAGCATCAATCAAACATTTCCTTCACTTCCAGTTCCACATATGAATCTGGTGGTGAGCTTCTTTATGGAGTGTGAGTTGCTCTGATTTGTTCTGGAGCTGTGTTACAAAGTCAGAACTCCCAGTTGCATGAATACCTGCATGAACATATGCTGTGTGGGTGGGTGACAGGTTGAATATTTTTCTTTTTCATTTAAGTAACGCACTCTTTAGCATACGGTCCTCAATATATTAAAGTTGATTCAATCTAATCAGGTAATTTAGATCAATTAATAGGTTTCAATGTTACCCTTTCAGTACTCTGTGGGGCATTTTATTCTGTACATGAAGCATCACTTCATCTTAAATGAGAATGATATATTTACACAAATCCAGGGAATTACTAAAAGTAAACAAGTTTGCTGTTAATGCAGTGGTGTCTCCCTACCATATGCTCAAGTTTGAATGCAAGCTGTCATAAGAAGTGTACAATTTTCTACCTTTATCTTTACCTTTTATGTGAAGTTACTGAGTTGCATGTAGCTGCTTAGCCTTGCAGGTTGAAACAAGTAAGATCAACTAACAGTGTTCCACTGGCTAATATTAGTGGACTAAAACACTGTCTAGAAGCTGGTCACTTGGAATTAATGAACTTGATCACTGGTGTTATTGTGAAGTATAGGGCTAGTGCCTCTAACTACGGAAACCTAATGACCACATCAGCATCACAAGCATGACATTTATAATGGTGTCAAGTGTTTGGGTGAATCTGTTAACAGGTGACTACCAGCCAGATGCATCGTGCCTGCTTGTTGCAACGACAGCCGTTGAAAATGTAACATAGTAAAAGCCTTCAATTTTATTTTAATCAATTTTAAATATATACTCAGCTGTATTTTTCATACTTAAACTCCTCCACTTGGGGCAGGACTTCGTTCACGATCCGGAGGGGGCACGCCACCCTTTTCCGTCTGAGAACCATGGCCTCGGATTTGGAGGTGCTGATTCTCATCCTGGTCGCTTCACACTCGGCTGCGAACCGTTCCAGTGAGAGCTGAAGGTCACGGCCTGATGAAGCCAACAGGACCAAATCATCTGCAAAAGCAGAGACCCAATCCTGAGGTCACCAAACCGGACCCCCTAGCCGAAAGGCAAAGCTCTTGATTTACCGGTCGATCTTCGTTCCTACCCTCACCTACGGTCACAAGCTTTGGGTAGTGACCGAAAGAACAAGATTGCGGGTACAAGCGGCCGGAATGAGTTTCCTCCGTAGGGTGGCTGGGCTCTCCCTTAGAGATAGGGTGAGAAGCTCGGTCATCCGGGAGGAGCTTGGAGTAGAGCTGCTGCTCCTCCGCATTGAGAAGAGCCAGATGACATGGCTCGGGCATCTAATTGGGATGCCTCCAGGACACCTCCCTGCAAGATTCATGCTTCCTCAGAGTAGTCACTTACAATGCAATGCCTTGCTTGCAATGAGTATTGACCTTATAAATCCTATAATGTTTTTTTCATATACTTTATTATCTCATCTTTAAGGTTAGACCTAAAAATGCTGAACCATGGCAATTGTGTTTCATGGAAAAATATCGTGTTAATTATTTATTTGTTCATCTCCTAAATGCATAGTCAACACTTTGTCATCCCATGTCATCACATATTGTCCCTTTGCGGTGGACTTCCTACATATTACACTCTAGGTGTCCTTCGGCATCCACTATTTGCATTCTGGGATGCCGTTACTGTGATGTCAACACATGCACATGGTGGGATTACACTGCATGCGGTTATGTTTAGACAACACAAGTATATGGCAACCAATGGCAGGATGTCAACAAATGAACATGCTGGCGCAGATGGTTAGGACTAGGGGAAGGAGGCACATGGTAAGGTTTAGAAAAAAACATTAGATTCAGACAAGAAGCAAATACTGGACCCCGGTATGAAAGTCCACCAAGGGGGGTTTGTTGTACACATCCACTACCCCCCTCACTCTCCCTATGTCAGGTTTTTACTTGTCGCAATTCAACCTTACGCCATCCAGCGACGTAGCATGCAGACCCGACAGGTTCCGTCCAGAGGTGTTCTAAAGTGACGGTGCCTGTCTGCTTGTCATGTGGCAGGTGCTGTCCGGCCATCCACCATCGTATAATCACTGGTTCTATCCGGCTGCATTCTCAGCACTGTCAAGCAGCGCATCATGTAAATGCAAAAGGTGGCTTTTGGCGTCGGGATCATATGTCAAAAGCAATGCAAATGCAAGAATTAGAACAGGCTGGCATAGCACACAGTGTACTTATATAAGTCACAGAATACCACATACTGTATGTAAGTCAGTATTATCCTAATTTTAACCTTATGGCATTAATTAGGTTATTTGTAAATTCAGAAATGTTAAACTATCACTCATACCAAAAAAGTTCTGAAGCAAAGCCTACACCTTTATCATTTTTATATTACTTATTCTGTTATCAGTTATTTATGTGCATGTCACATTATCTCCTTATATGTTGAAAAGATCACTAGTCATGTTTAAAAGTCTTTAGGGTACAGAACAGGGTCAGCGCAGGACCTCGACCTTAAGTACGAGGGAACAGCACCCTCAGTATCTGTAAAATATGCTAACAGTGTCACAGAAAGCTTACCAGTCTCTATGATCGCAACATTTGGGAGAAGCAACAACAGCAAATATTGGAAACATGACTGATCATTTTAAAATAGTTATTCTGTTTGTTAAAAAAACTGTGCATACATTCTAAGAAATCCAATGTTACCCATTATTACCCGAAAATGATCAATTTGTAATTTATAGCATAAAAACTGGAATCATTGCATGTAAAAAGTCATTTCCGTCTAACAGACAGTAAATGTCTGCAGGTTTTATTTTTGGCCAAAAGTGAACATTGTGTCCAGCAGCCACCATGTGTTTTGTGCAAGTGTCCTTGAATGTTCGCTAAACCCCCTCAGGCGTTGTCAGCAGTTATGGAAAAATCTGCCATATGTTATTTTGCTCAATACAGGACAGGTACAATATGCATGCTGTATGTGAAGGTGCCATATCTGGACCTAAACACAGGTTTAGCAAACAAGACAAACCTTACTAAAGGACTTAAATCAATGTCTCTGTGAAAACAGATGACCTTATCAGATAGCTCTTATAGTGTAACCTTGATCAAGCAAAATGCTGGTAGTACACTTGATGACTATCTCTAATTTAGTAGTTTGTTAGGGTTTTTTTTTTGTCTGTACTACTTTTTTTTCTTTAAAGTTTGTGGGCGGCACCAGTCTGATAACACCCAACAAACCATAACCAAATTAATTGCCCTGTGAATGTGGAGGCAAACAAGAAAGGGCAGGGATGCTAAAGCAGGCAGCAAATGAAATTGTGAAATTGCTTTCCTTTTCTTTCTTTCAATATACAAACAGTCTAATTAGAGGATAAAGTGCAGCTAAGGAGGCAGGCAGAGGCTCGCAGAACTAATGAGGGAATGAGCAACAGGTACATAGAGCAGCAGAATCCACTGAGGAAGATCGGGGGGGTCTACAGGTGAGATCTGGTAAACACACACAACAAATATGCTAGTTGTGTCTTAATTTAGGGACAAGAATCTTTGAAGTCCCAGTTTTCAAACTGTTTATGTCATAACAGACTAACAAGAACTGTAATGTGGCTGAGAAATGCAATATTTATTGCCTGCATTTGCTCATAATCTATAACCGTTAGTCCATTGTGTGATGGTCATTTTTTAAATTGAGCTCTCTTGTGAACCTTGTTATACTGTGGAGTTGGTGTATATAACAGGGACATTTTATATATATATATATATATATATATATATTCTATTTATTGGTATCAGTTGCTGTTAAAACTTGTCACATGTAATGTGATTGGACAAGCCAATCAAGACTGTTTATGGCTTTGGTATTACTTACAGTAGTTGTAGAAATTAGGGTTTCTAGAACTAATTAATAAAGTATACAGTACAATTTTGTGGTAATTTGTTGCACATGTAAATATCATTCTGGTTTCATAAACCTAGATAAGACCATGAACTCCTCATGCTATTTTTTGATTCTTTGTTGGTACAGAATGTACAGTAGTGTCTCATATAGTGAGAATTTAAGACAAATCTGCAGGCAGATGGTCAGAAACCTGGGCACATTTGACCTTTCGACAAGCTTCGCCCCCCTCAGCTCACTCAGACAAACAGTCTGCACACTGCCTCATCTCACAATGGTGGCTGTCAGTGTCAAAGGCATATCCAGAGATGCTATACATAACTTTTGGGGACAGAAGCTCCTTATTTCACATAGAAGCCGTTAAAAGGGTCTTCACTATGACGTGATGTTAGCATTAGCCAGCCTTGGCTCTCTTTGTAAGGTCACAGTTAAATTAACATAAATGTTTCTCAGTTAGGTGAGCTCGATTGTCAAAGACCAAAACTACGAAGATAAAGTTGAAAAGATAACATGATGAGCTTATGTTATGAAGCTGAAGTTAGTAATAATGTTGGCGCCTCTTAGCTAACCGAAGCTAACGTCACTTAGCAAAGTCTGCTGCAAGATGACACTGTACACAATGTTGCAGACATAATGTATGTGGTTATATTTACTTGTGACTTTGTAGCAAATGTTGCTAACACTATGTTGTGTTACCTTAGAACAAATGTAGACATCCTTGTTTGTCCTCTTTACCTTGAGCTGCTCTGAGGTTTAGGGAACAGGATCAAATATATTCAACTCTCTAGCTTCTCAGGATACCTTGTGTCAGTGTTACATTTACCCCATGTACATCATTTGACCATTTTTTAAGTTATAACTGCAGAAATTAAAAAAAAATGCAGGAAAATCAAAATTTATGATGCTATTCTATGGAGGTCTATGGGCAGGATGTCTAAGTGAATTGTGTAGAAGGTAGAAGAAGGTCAAAGTTAGATTTATTAGTCATTTTTTTAAACAAAGTTTAAAAACCAAAATTATTTGTCCTTGATCCTGCTATATCTTTGACGTTGTAGGATGAGTTGATTAAAATCAGCAGCTACTATGAAGATTCCTTCCAGTTCCTTGAGCATGCTGGTGCTGTGGTGGCATCATTCAATTCCTGCAGTGCATTTTTTGAATTTGCATCAGTCTTGTGTCCTTATGGCTCCAAACAAGGTCTGCCGATCCAGTGCAATAACTTGACCCAGGATGATAGGGGTTAAACATGTCACTGTGAAGATGTGCACAGAGCAGTCTGATCTCCCGTTGCTGAGTGAGCCTCAATTACATCTCATCCATCTCATTCTCCTGTGACCAAATACCAGAAGAAGGCTTGGTAGAGGAACAGCTCTCGGTCTCTCTTCCCTCTCTTTGTCTGGCGCTTTCGGTTTTGTTTCTCCTCTCTGGTCTGACTGGCTGCTGATTGGCTCGTGGCGTTCGATGGCGGGGCTTAGGAATAGGTCAATTCTGATACTTATGATTACTTTGGTACAAATGGGATAAGACTGAAAACCAAGACACTGTGCCCATATAAATGCATTCATGGATACATTTGCCACTTTATTTGATACTGGTCTGTCTTCTGTTTGTGAAATCTCACAACTTTAACTATCAACTCAGAAACCATAAAACTATCCCCAGTTTGATAACGTGATTCATCCATTTTGTCAGCCGAAAATTTCAAGTTGACAGGGCTACTTGAAAATAGTAGTCCACCATTGGTGTGGGACCAGAGTAGTCTTATATGTGAGGAGGTACAGGTCCATTCAGCTCCTCCATTTTATCTGTTGCCTGTCTTTTCATGCCTTGTGGTGCATTCGGCCTTCAGAGAGCGTTTCCACCTTTCCTGGTCAGCTATAATGGTCCGCGCATTGTTCCTCTAGTTTGCCTCTGCTCTTTCTCTCTCAACTGTGCCTCAAGGTAGTCTTTGGTCTTTCTCTTCAGTTTCCTTCTGCCACCCAGGTCATTGCTATTCTGAAGTCAACATGGTGCATCACAGGTCAAGGGAAACAGTGTTGCTGTATGCTTAGCAACCACTGCTTAGCTTGTTTTCCCGAAGAACTGCAGAGGAAACCCTTGCTCTGGCTATTCGATTTGCCATCAAATAGCCATCAATTTGCCATCTGGCTATTTTTCCATCTTGAGCCATGGCTGGGTAAACCTTTAGTAATATTAAGTTTACAGGTGTTGAGTGTTGCATCCACTTCTGCTGTTTCGAAGGCTCTTAAACTTCCTAAAGCAAGCAATATGTATGACTATTTTGTTGATACCTCCTACTGAATCTAAGAATTAATTCTCTGTAGACCTTTTACTAACCTTTGACATGTCACGGCAGAAAAGGCATAGGTGCAAGTGATAACACTGTGTGTTTTGGTTTACACCTCTGTGCTTCCTACTATGGCAGCAAAATAATTCTGCCCTCACACAGGTCTCCTGTCAAATAAAAGTGTCCAGTAATTCAGATCTAATAATATAACTTGATAACATGTATTCCTGACTGAGATGCAGCTGTTTTAGGGCTTTTCCGAGTTCAGCAAATTCCATTACTGCATGGTAATTGGATTTATAAAAGGCAGAGTATGGGGTTAAATTAATTACTTTGATGAGGTCCCAACATAATATTAGACTTGTAAAAACCAGGATCATGATGGTTGTGCGTGGCCAACACTGCTCAGCTTTCCTTTCTTTTCAAAATGTTCCTTCTTTCTAATCTCGATTGCCCTTATTACCAGGTCTCAGAGAGCAAAATTTAGTATTTTGTTCAGGGGTGTCGAAGGTTAATTGTACAGTTTTCTTTTGTATATGTGTGTGTGTGTGCGTTTGCTTGTGTGCACTGCTCTTCAGCAATGTAGCAGGGTGCAGCAACATTGGACCTGTTTAACATTCAGGTCTAAGCAGCTCTTTAACTGCTGATTTATTCAAAGTCAGTCTGTCTGTGAACTCTGTCTTCATTTATCACTGCTGTGTTAGAGTCATGACTGCCACTATGGCAAGCCACACTATCCTCAAACACACACACACAAAACCCAAAACATTACCACAAAGAGGAAACAGTGAACCCTGTATGCCACGACAAAGACACTGAATTATCATTTCACATTGTCATTTACAGTCAGATTGAGTGTGTGATCATGTGCAGTATGTTAAGTGTATGTTCAGGGATGTAGTGCAAACTAATATGATAATTATTTGCATTAATGCATTTTTGTATAATTGTAATGAGGGGTGGGCCATATATCGAATATACTCAAGGTATCGTGGCTTCTTCCACATTGAATATACGTTGTCACATTGTTTTTAGCATATTGGTTCTCTCGCTCTCCTTTATGGCTCTCCACCTTTCACACACACATCAAGTAAGGCTTTTGAAGAGCTCCAGATTGCAACCATGGAGCACTACTGCGATTTGAAGATACTATAAATATAAGAACTGCAGAGCTGTTAGTTTGTTTTCAGTGTAATGTAAATTAATTACCAAGTTTAATAACCCTGCAGTAACAGTCTAACTTAATGATTGGAGATGGCGGTGGTGTGCACGTTTGAGGTGTGTGTTTTTATTTGCAGAGCTCTGTTGACTCTGTGACTATTTTTGACTATTTAGTCAAATTTTGCGACCACAGAGCAGCATTGCGAATTTTAAATATTAATATTATATGACCTGGAGACCTGTTAGTTGTTGTTTTTTTTGTATAACAGTAATGTATTCAACTTTATCATATACTAGGGATGTAACGGCTACCAGTTATCACGGTAATTGCGGTGAAATTCCCCAACAGTCAGTTATATTCAAATTTAAAAGCAATTCAAAAGCAACAAAGGCACAGATGATGACATTGTCTGGATGCTGGATGGATGAAACCTGCCGCGTCAGTGGGGTACACAGACGGATGGTATCAAGTTGAAATGCTGCCAGTAACAACATAATATAAAGAGCATGAAGGAGGGTCAGTGCATGGGTCCAACAAACCCTAGACTTTTACCCAGGAGAGCGGTGAACGCTTCCCTTCTTAGGCCACATTTAGAGGAGAATGGCCCTACAAAAGATGGAAGTCTTTCCTCTGCCTTTTTTTAAAAAAATCTCCTTTGAATGTATTGTAAGAATGATCCTTGCATACACGGATTTGCAAAAACAACAGAAAACGCTGTTGTATGCATGCAAGGTTAGCAGTTGGCGGTGTGACTGTAATGACACACCGTAGAAGAACACCACGCACATGCGTGAAGTGTGGCTGTGATGTCACTGTTCTTACAGGATTTGCCCGTTGCCAGTTTACACAGCGACAGAAGGGATGCCATTTTCAAAGGATTACACTCTGGCAATAAAACTTTATTGTTTCATGCAAGTACCGTTGCCATGTAAACGGCCCCTTAATGTGATCGGTTTTCTAAATCTTAGCATGTGCCCGTTTTGCCTAAACCTAACCATCAGTGCCTTTGTTGCATGATCCTAAGAATGTGCTGGCATTGGTTGCCATGTGCTTTTGTAGAATAATCCGACCATGTGCTTTTGTTGACATCCTGGCGTCAATAGCGTGATCCTGGAATGTCAACAGCTGATGCAGATGCATAGCTAGGGTAATATGTCGACAGGGATGTCCACTGACAAAGTGGAAACGTGACAATTTGGGGTAAAAATGTCTTGCATATGACCAATATGCCAGTTATTTTGAATGTATGTATGGTTTATTTTTATCCGCACATATTTGTGTGAGTGATTTGTAGAGATACATTCTGAGTGACTAAACAGGTGAGGTGGTAATTGAAAGATACCCTTTTATTCTCTTATTTCCTACACCCAGAAGACTTCATTGCTTACATTATCCTTCTTCTGATTCTAAATTAAACAAAAAATGTATTAATTTTTCATTTACTGAATGTAGGCCGAATCACTAGGGTGAGATAACTGTCACCCCAGTAATACTCACATTTGAAATGCCATGGAAGACTTTGTGGTGGTTTGGCATAGATCTTGAGCAACACTGCACCAGAATTGACTCCTGTCAGGGTCCCAGTGTTTGAACTCCCCAATGATGTACCTTCCTATTTCCTCCCTTCTGTTTTGTACTATATAGCTCTGCACAGAGCACTCAGTTATGTGTTGAATCTTATTTATTGGCAGCCTCCATCATCACTTAGATTCCACCTTAACACCAGCCCTGGCACCTGAGTAAAGATTTCCTATCATGGAGCCCAAGCACAGGCGCCACGCTCTTAAAATGTGACAAATGCAAATGGGACGAGAGAAATCAAATGTGACTAACGTGTATGGAAAGAGAGAAAATCAATTGTCTCCTGAACAAATGGATGAGCTATTAAAATGACTGTGTGCTACAGGAATATATTATCCTCAGCAGCTGCCAGCAGAGGCAACAGCGGCACATATTCCAAGTTGGCTTGGCCCAAGAATACACACAGAGCTCCCACTAAGGCAATTATATCCACGCTCTGCATGAGCAGAACATGTGATTTATCTGCCTGCTCTCACTCTAATAGCCCTTACACATTATTATTATAACAAGCATAAAACATGCAATAAAAATGTGGCTACGCAAAGAGAAATAAGTGGATTTTTTAAAGTGGACTTGCAGACCAGAAACACATACTTTGCCAAAGTTAATTTGTCTGTTTGTCTTTCAAAGGCGGTGGTGCCATGATGCTAAAGTATGAGCTTTGAAGCAACATTACCTTCTCCCAACTTTAATAATACAAAAGCTTTTGACTCGCACAGAAATTTCAGCTTGGGAGTTAGGGACCAGACTTTGAACTGTTGTTTCAAATCACGATGAAGAGACATTTCTTTTCCTCGCCCCATTCGTCAGTGATACTAAGTATAAAGAATTTAGCTTAGATGCCAAAGAGACAAGATATGAAACATTTTAAAAAAGGGGGCTTTTATGAAACAATTTCAGCTGGCTGAAGTTTGGATAAACAGTTTTTTTATCATTCTCTGTGGGGTAGGGAGAGGATTCAATCCACTCATCAGATAAAGACAATCCCAGGGCTTCAAATGCAGCCTGTTACCACTTCAAAACAATCAGAGCATCTCTGCAGGCATTGGAAAGGTTACACAGCATGGCAATAACACAGATTTCCTCGTTTTTGAAGTCAGTGAACTGCTTTTTAAAATAATTCCCCCAAAATAAGTACAGATGATGTACATGATATCCATGCTCAATACTATTAGCTGCAGGAAAATGTCAAGAGGTAGACTCTTCTGCTCTATAACAGGATCCATCTGCACATGATAAAGATGGGATGGTAACCTTCTGAAATGACAGGTTTAGTGGAGTCTGGAACGTGGTTCCATTAAAGTTTTAATAAACTAAATCACAAAATGGCACTGTGGCCCTCTGTGCTGAGTGACCAGTGTCCTTCAGAGGAATCGAGACGTCATACATTCTCCCCGTTTGTCCTGATGAATTCAGGTGTCAGGCTTCGACTCCTGTGGGAAATCTTCTCCGCACAAGAATTAATGAAATGACAAACAAGAAGAGAAAGCCAACTATCTCCTAAATGGCACTGACTGGGCTCAAAACAATAGGGTGACACATGCTAAAACTTTGAGGATGTATTTTTTTACCTCTGATACCTTCTAAATGGGATTTGATTTATTTGATAAATTGAAATAAAATACACAAATATGCATATTGTACTAAACATCAAGATACTGCAATAAAGTCACAACTGACTTCCATTGGGATTCGGAGGTCTAGGCAAGGAGGCAGGGGGGACAAGTAAATGGCATGTTTATGGTACTGATATCCCATTTATACACTCATAGATGGCCCTTGGTTGATGGAGCTGAGTCCTAAACCTAGAAATGAGTCAACATTTTAGCATGCCTGGTTCCCTTGTCTTGAAGTCAGTGATTTTTTTTTTTGTGTGTGTTTTTGATTAGGAACCTTAAATAAGGTCTGTGGTTAAAATACTTTGATGATTTGTTCTACAACATTAAATTCCTCAGTAAATACCCCACTCTGAAGCTTTCATGTGTCTTAAAAAAGACATTTGATAATAAGTGGCTAAATGAGAACTTTATCACGCTGAACACGGCTTTACAGCCTTGTTATGGTGTTGACGTTAAGTCATGTGACCATGGTGTAGTTTGTTTATAGCCTAACGTTATGTTTTACCTCTGATGATTGCAAGTAGGCTTCAAAACCCATTACAGCTATGTTCATTTTTGAGCACAGATCATCATAACCCCCTATTGCTGTACAGAGAAACATGCTCTTTCTACTTTACCTTTAGATTGGGTTGCAGTTAGATAATGCTGCCTTCACATGCAATTTTTTAAAATATTGTACTTCCCAGTTGTACAGTCGTAATAACAACATAAATTCAAGTATTCTGGTCAGAAAAAGCAAACCAAAAGCAGGAAGCACAGAGCTCCACATAGAATGTGTCGGGTATGTAGTTAACGTTTTAAGTTGTTTATCAGCTTAAAAGCCATTACAATTAGCTAATATTTGCTTATCTAGCTAACTATATGTTCCTGACCCCCCCGTCATCAATGCTGTAATCAATGTTAGCTAGCAAAGTTAACGTTGTAATCAATGTAAGTATACTCACCTGGCATGCTTTTCAGCCAAAAGTTTGCTTGCCTGCTACAGCTAAAAGATGCATACAATAAAATGTGCAACTACTAAAAGTAAATGATAGCTTCTAGAAACAAAATAATCTCTCTTACAGCTTTCCACCTCTCACAGACACACACAAAGCGGGACTTTTGCAGAGCTCCACACCGTGACTACTTAGTCACATTTTGCGATCATGGAGCACTATTGCAGTTTGCAAATACTATTAATAAATGAACTGCTGAGCGGTCAGTTTGTTCCCAGGTGCTACCGTAACAGTCTAACTTAATGAATGATGGTGGCGGTATCGTGAGCAGGTGAGGCGTGTGTTTTTATAGCTGCACAGCTCTGATTGCGACAATTTAGACACATTTTGCGACCATAGAGCAGAAGTGCGATTTGGAAATCTTTGCAGTCTATGAACTTGAGAGCTGTTTGTTTGTTTCCAGCTCATACTGCATAAATCTTCATACCCATGTTACAGTTAAACTCTCTGCTAACATCCCACTGTTGACTGGAAGCTTCAGTCCACAGCAAAAACATCATCACCTCTGGCCTAATAAGAGCCGGGCCCTTCAAAATATAAACATCAAGGGTTCTGCTTTGATTTATGGAATTATAGCAATACTTTATGTAACTTTACTATAACAGTACTCTATTGAACTTTATACTTTATTCAACATTATAACAGTATTTTATAAAACTTTTTTATAACAGTAGTTTATGTAATTTTATTTTATGATAGCAGCTACTTCATTTTTAATGGTAGTTCAGTCAAAAATTTTGTGTTTTAGTAGTTCACAGTAGTTTAGAAGATATTTCAAAATATAAGATATGCATAGTGTATCATATTATGGCCTAAAAATATTGTGATGTTAAATGAAAGTCAAATCGACCAGCCCTACTTTTAAATGGTTTTGATCATTACTTTCTACTTTTTATGTATTTTCCAATATTGTATGGCTTCTTACTAAACTACAAGCCCTCAATACCACCACATTTGCAGAGACAGATACATGCTTTGAGGAAAGGGGAAGAGTGGGGGGGTGGGAAATCTTCAATGTCACTGCATGGCTTTGTGGGTCCAGGTTTGTCAGAAAAGACAAAGAGACATAAAGACATACATAAACACACAGTTGTGTGGATCAACACACGGATGCAAACCGAGACACATCCAAACTCACTTGAGACATGAGGCGTCGTCAGAGTTGGGCATGTCTCCCAAACCAGAGGGAGTCCTTCCAGCAGCTTGGCTTATAGATGAAGGTCTCTGCGAGCACACACATACGAAGATGCACACATTCGCGCACACGCATGAAAATACAGCAGCACACACACCGCCTCCTGCTGCTGCTCCTGGCGAGCTATGAGACGTGGCCTGCTGACTAGAGAATAGCAGAACTGTGTGTTTGGGCCATCTGCTGCTGAGACTGATATAGATGTCTCACACACACACACTCTCACCCTAGACGCATACTACAGGCGTACACGCATTTTATGTGCACACTTGCAGATAGACACGTAAAAAAACATTATGGTGATTATTACCACTTTATGCCCCATTCTATTTATAGCCAGCCCTTTCTCAGTCAGGACAGTTAAAGGAGTAGTCCAAAAATTCAGGAAATATGCTCTTTTACTTTGTTTCTGAGAGTGAGTGTTTAGACTGTAGTTACAAGCAGATGAGTTGGAAAAAGTTGACTCGGTCACCTGAGGCTTAAAAATACAGCTAATGGGGCACCCTGTGGCTCAGTGGATAGAGCAGGCGCACCATATATAAAGGCAACGTCCTTGCCGCAGTGGCTGTGGGTTCAACTCTAGCTCACGGCCCTTTGCTGCATGTGTCCCCTTTCTCTCACCCTTTCATGCTGTCAGTCTGTCCCATCCAATAAAGGCAAAAATGCCAAAAAAAACAAACAAAAAAAAACACTAATTGACTGCATAGTAGCATATACACTGACATTGGGTGTAATTAAATTGAACAGACTGATTGTTGCAATGAATGACCAGAATAAATGTTGGCATTGTATGTATGTATGTATGTCATGTACGTCACATTTGTATATTATGTAGCAGATATGTTGTAGCTTTATATCTCACACATGCTACACCATTTTCTTTAAGCCAACCCAGAAGCTAACGTCACCCTGATTACCCTGGTCAAAACACCTCTGGAGTTTTTCCATTGAATTTTGGGTCATTGCAGAAAATAAGATCTGTGGTAAACAGACATTTATAGTACTTGCACGCATTTACATACACATTTGTTCAGCAAGGTAATCTTCACAAATAAGCACCACTTTCAGGATTTTTAAGCATAAATGCAACTGCCAGAAGTAAAACGCTATTGCTAGGCAAACTACGCTGCACCCCCTTAATTACAGCTTAGAGGCTGTAAAAGTGTGTCTGGCATGGTTCAGTATGATGACGTTCTGTAGTTTCATTTAGCCAGTTGTCAGAAATCGTCTTTTTTGAGCGACAGACAAGCTTCAAGTTAGCAAGTGAAGTATATACTTATGTATTTTATGGCATAGAACAAAATCTTAGTCTCTTAAGCTTGTGTTGACTTTTTTCTGTCTTTAGACCCCTACAAGGTTACGTCATGACTCCATCCAGTCAGTTTACTTACCAAATGGGTTTGGCTGGGGCCTCCTACTTCTCCTCTGTGGTGGCCTAATGTGGCATTCATACTTGTGCTCTCTTTAACTACACGTTGCAGCAAAGCAGACCTCCTGTGTATTTGACCCAGACCTTTGTGTATTTGACCCAGACCTCTGTGTATTTGACCCAGACCTCTGTGTATTTGACCCAGACCTCTGTGTATTTGATACAGACTTCTGTGTTTTTGACCCAGACCTCTGTGTATTTGACGCAGACCTCTGTGTTTTTGACCCAGACCTCCTGTGTATTTGACCCAGACCTTTGTGTATTTGACCCAGACTTCTGTATTTTTGACCCAGACCTCTGTGTTTTTGACCCAGACATCCGTGTATTTGACCCAGACCTACTGTGTATTTGACCCAGACCTCCTGTGTATTTGACCCAGACCTCTCTGTATTTGACGCAGACCTCCTGTGTATTTCACACAGACCTCCTGTGTGTTTGATGCAGACCTCCTGTGTGTTTGATGCAGACCTCCTGTGTATTTGATGCAGACCTCCTGTGTATTTGATGCAGACCTCCTGTGTGTTTGACGCAGACCTCCTGTGTATTTGATGCAGACCTCCTGTATTTTTGAAAGCTGAGGACCATTTCCATCAGTTGAAAGAGGGGGTAAGACATAATAAATTATGAAGACAATAACGCCCCCAAACAATGCCGTTCTCATTCCAAAGTCTTCAGGCATGGCCACTTTGTCAGTGCTTTTGGCGTAAGATCCCGATGCCCAAAGCCACCTTTCACTTCTGCATGTAAGCATGGCACTGCAACTAAATAAAACAAATCTTATATTTACACAGATACAATTCATCCAACTTATTAAAAAAGAGCTCTACAAAATGTGTTTATTTGGTCTAACAAATGGCTTCACAGCTAAATAAAAATAAATAAATAAATATTTACTATATTAATAACATAACAACAAGGTTGGCAGCAGAGTTAAACAACGGCACACACCTGAGTTAATATAACATGATTTTCTGGTGTACATATGAAGTTTTATTTTTTTCACTTTGGACAGGGTAGCTGTTATCTCACTCAAAGCCAAGCCAACCACATCCCGACTCCAGCTCTGTACTAACACACAGACATGAGATCTTCATCAATCTTTTCATCTCACTCTATGAAAGTGTATTTTCAATACTGTCAAACTATTACTATTATTACTACTTGAAAAAATCACAAAAAGGAGTCTAGCCAGAGAGAAAGGATGGGCTGGATAAATGGAACTGGAAAATGAAAAAAGAGAGAAAACAGTAAACACTAAGACCTTTCATGGCCTCAGTTTTCCATAAATGCTTTAAAAATTAACTCACACATTTGAGTCATAAAACACCTACTCTGCTATTTCTTGCTTTTATGGCCCCATTAGTTGGAAATGCTGACATTTTGAAGACTGCAATTGTTTAGCCTTTTTTTTTCTTTTCACAATGAAAATTGCATCATTTTGTGGTTTTGTGTGAACTGCATATTTGAGAACATATATTTTATTGAGATATCTTATCTCAGGCTCAGGTGTTGTTCAGTGCTGGATGGCATGTTTGCTCTTCGCCAAGAGGCTGAAAAACCAGCCTGCCCAAGGAAACGTCTTTATTGCTGAACTTTGGAGTCCAGTCCTCTCAGAGTCAGAACAATAAAGAGAGTACACATCAAGCAGCAAACAAACCAGCAGAGGAGGCTTAAATAAGGCCTGGATCAAATTTTATTGACATATCTTTCATGCAATTAGGAAAACGGGATTGACAGAGACAGGCAGCTCCTCTGAGGAGTTGAGTGTGTGTGGTGTTTATGTGAGAAAGAGAGAGAGAAAGGCAAAGAAAAAGAAGTTCATGGTGAACACTCAGCAAGCTCTAGTGAAATTAAAGGAAATAAAAAGAATGCCATTTCATTAAAAGCCTTGATATTTGAATACAGATGTCATGGTTATGAACTTAATCATATCTGTAAAAAGTCAGAGAAAAAAATTAGAATCTTGTGTCCTGTGCTGATGGTTTTACTCAGCTTGTACACACAATGTTCAGATTTTCTCTGCATGTTCTCTTGCAGCAGCCACTTCCTCAGATGATCTGAAAGAGTTTATTAAGTATGTCTTTTATTCATGTCGTCTCCCTTGATTTACAGCTATTGCTTGCCCTATTGTGAGATGGATAACATTTGTATCAGGCTGGCGGGGGGTTGTTGTCTTGTTTTGATTGCATCCATTCAGTTGAGTCCTTACTCAGTTATCAAGCAGTTTGGGGAAACTACACATTGTTGAAAATACAATGTTTCAAAATGATCTTGTAAGACATTTCCTTTTAGATATTTTTTCCAGCAATATTCCTCATTGTATCTAGTCATGAATATGTAATGTTATAGAAAAGGACTTTGAAGCTGGGTTTTCAGGAGCTTTAAATGCTTCACTGTGGATACGTTAAGCAGGCCCGCCATCAGGGTGGGTCAAAGGGTAAAGCCCAGTATACACTTAGCAATGTTGGGCTGTGAAAGAAACATAGAATTATCGTATTTGGTTGTGGCCGAATGTGGGATGACCATCTCACTGTATGACTGCTGTGATGACCTACGTCTACTAACCAACCAATAGAAATGCTGCATGAAATGCAGCACTGATCAGTGTAAACAGTGAATGCTAAATGCTAGTAGATGCTAAAAATTACTTTGAGTTCTTGTTGTAAAATTGGCATGCCAAGTTGGCCTCTTTTTCTCCAGCCACAACAGCATCCACATTCACCTCTTCCCCCTCCTCTGCTGTCTGTTTCGACATGCAAAAATGCCACTATAATGAGGGCTCAATTCATGTTTTTTACATTTTGCTCTTACTACTAGAGTGGCGTAGATCAATGACACACGCTGATTATGTTTTGTTCATGCCTATTGACTAGGGCTGGGGCAACGCGTCGACGTAGTGGATCTAATGGACGTAATGGATTATGTGAATACCTTGATTCACGTAACATTCCTCGACACGTTGCACCATTTCAAAAAGCGCACGTAATGAGAGCCTGAGTAGCGCCGGGTGTGTTGTTTTTTTTTTGGCGCTCGTGTATCAAGTTAAAGCGTGCACACTGCTCGCCCGAGCAGCGCTTGTCAGGCGCATCTGAGCTGCATTTCAGCCGCAGCACATCTAGAGAAACGATGGTTTGCCGTTTTTTTTACTCTTGACACTCGTGTTTGTTGACTCTATACCACTTTATACTGCAATTTAAAGTCTCTCTCTGTCACAGAGATGAAATGAAATACATGATGAAATACAAAGATGTTTGTTTTACCTCAACTTCCTTGCTTCCCTTTCAAAATGAAAGCCCTCTGACTGTGTCTCTGTGGGCAGAATCCCATCAGTTGCTGATACAATGCATTTTATTTTGAAGCATGTACAGGATGGGGTTGTCAGCTGTGCAGGAGCTTGTATAACTTCATAAATGAGTGGAATATGTGCTTATAAATATGAAAATACAGCACTTATATCAGCAGGCAGCGGTATGCCTTAAGGTCCAGTTAAGGCTGGACTATTTTGATGCAGAAAGAATGGACTAGTTATAATTATTTCTGTTAGAGAAAAGTTATAGTGTTATTTATATTGCATTAATTTTACTGTAAGATGTTTTGTTGGACTGCTATATTTGAGGTTTGTTACTGTAACAAAGAGTAACAGTTTTGTTACTCCTCCTAAAACTGACTTGATTTTTACATTATTTTATTTATTTTGCAGTTGGATTGCTGAATGTAGATTGCACTACATTCCTTTTACTTGAGCGGAACAAGCTCTTGTAGTAATTTCATTTTGGAGAGACTTTATATCAGACTGTAAAACACAGATTACCAGTTAAGACTGGGCTATTTTTTGTTGGGGAATAATGGCCTGCAGTGTATGACAGGTTTTAAAATATTATTTTCAGTAAATTTGTTGTTATATTTATTGAATAAAAAAAAAAAGCTAGATCAATTTAAAAAAAAAATCGATAGATTAATCGATTAATCGGAAAAAATCGATAGATTAATCGATTAATCAAAAAAAATCGATAGATTAATCGATAAAAAAACAATCGTTAGGTGCAGCACTAGTATTGACATCGTAGGTTGTAAGATTTAGAAGGAGTTGTCATCTTAGAGTCTACATTGAACTTATAGTCATAAAGTCATACCCAAATGGAGCTGGAGGTGAGGAGTTGGGCAGACTAATGTTGACAAATAAAAGCTGCCGTACCAACGCAGTTTTAAAGCTGTCCAGAAGACACAGATACCATATTAAACTAGATGACCTAAGGCATGCTTTGGTACCAAACATGTCATGTTATCTTGTCAGGAAGGGTGGTTAATAATGCTCCAATGTTACACTAAATTTAAGCAAGGGACAGCGTGGCATTAGGGGCTGTTTGTTGTTTATATGCAAGGAGACGGTGGTGCAAAAGGGGGGAGGGACTTCAGATATTTTCTTAAACACAGGGGATGGAGTTACGTCTTCATGCCTCTGTGCCAGCAACAGCTGTGGCCGCAGGCAGCATGTGTTTGGGTTGTCTGTCGGTCCATTTGTACATTTGCCATGGCATCTGTCTCATGTTTCCGATTGCAATATATGAAGATGGCTTTGAGGGATTTTCCTCAAATTTTGCAAATATGTCCACTCAAACTCAAGAATGAAGTGATTAGAATCTGGTGGTCAAAGGTCAAGGTCATGGTGAGCTCATACATGTTTTTAGTCACGACTCAAGAACCAAATTATGTTGATTGTATAGATCTTCTTTGTGTGAAATCCATGTTTTCACAGACATGGGTGTGAACTGTGGGTGCAACTTGACTGGTGCATAGAGGCATACATCGGAAAGGTAGTATATCTAGTTTGATTTGGCCGAGGGAAGGGATAGTCAACTTTCAGTGGTTGTATTTTGTATTAAAAACCTACAAGTGGGTTTTTAACGGCATGATTTCTTTAAAGATTCCCAAATCAAACCATTTATCACAGCCTGAAACTATGAAATATGGTTATTGATGGTCAAGGGACGGTCTTGCATTTTCCCCCAGTCACTCAGGGAGGATCATGAAAAAAAACAACAACAAAAAAAACAAGTCTTACCGTAGCCAACCCCCAGCTCTGATAAATACAGGACAGTTCCTTACCATTTTTCAAAACAGTGTATTTAATATTTCTGTGCACTGGGGTCCCTGAACAGTCTTGGACTTGCTTAAAGTGGGTATGACTGGACAACAGAGAGTTGACATCAATACTACATACACTATTTCAGCTCTGCACACAATTTGACCAGTATTTGATTAGTGTAACCCTCAAGATTGAAGGAATAAACTAAGAATAAATTAATGTGTTCACTCATGATTTCATTGTATAATACTCTCCATTATTTCTTTAGTCAATGTTTGATCTCACTCTTTCTGATCGAGGTTACATTAGCTGCTACTAGCATAACGACCGACTTCCTGACCGAGCTGTTTGCATTTGAAGTGCAAATGTGGGTAATCGACTGCATCAATTTTTAACCTTTTTACTTATACACTGGTAATCATTTAATTTTGGGGTAAAATGCTAAATTGGTAGGGTACTGTTTTAAAACATAAATGGTAGTTATTTAAAAAAAAAAAAAAATGTTATTTTTCCTTTTAAAATGGATTTTATGATATTCTTTCAGTCCCTTTAAAGGTTCAGTATATAAGAAGTAGAAAAAACCCAGTGTGATCAGTGCTAATGTTCCACTGTTTATATGGGAAAGTATGGCCATCTGTACAGAGCAGACCTGAGGCCAGCTGTGTGGTGGCAGTGAAATACTGTTTTATGGAATATAAAGAGCAGTCCTCTTTGTCTGCTGCTTCCAGGTCTTTCTCCATCCTGTCAGATGATAGCGAGGAAGCCAGATCCCGGTACCTCTACAGGCAGTGGGTGGGACTCGGCTTGACTGATGTCCACCTGTCCAATCATACAGTTCTGCTCAGCCTGCCTGGTTCCACACCCAACACCATCACCGACAGGTCCAGTCACCAGTGTTTCTTGCCAAACGGGACCCCCTGCGACCAGCGTGGATCCAACAACCTGTCCAAGCAGCAGATCTCCTACGCAGCCTACTCTGCTGTCGGCAGTCTGCAGGTACTGTACCATCACCCTGTGTTGACATTTTCTAAAGCAAAGGTTTCTTCACTGTCCTGGCGGCTGAACTCTTCTCATGCTCGTCCTCCCCTTCATCACCTTCGTGTTTTCAGATTGTCTAAGTCTCCGGCCCCCGGCCACTGAGGGGTCATCAATCAGTAAAAAGGTCATAGCCAAAGGTTGTGTCTTTAAATGTTACAGCTCTGCCAACCACAGTTCAGGGTCCAGAGGTGTGTCACTGCTGTTATTTTCAACAAGTCAGGCAAGGATAAAGATGTTTCTGTTTGTGTTTCTGGTTGGATGTCAGATTGATTTGTGGCAGAAAGTAGAGTTCTTACAGTCATTTTTTTTTGCAGCTAGTTTATAAAACCGACAATGTGCTTATGTGCTAAAGAGGTGCATGGTTCAAGGTTGCTGTAGTTTATTTTATTTGCAACTTACGGTATTATCGAAGTGCATATGTGAACACATACTGTATGCACATCATGTGTCTTTGCACTCTCACTCCTCAGTGTTTCACCTATTGTTGAAATCATTGCTTTAGCATCGTTAAAACTAATGAAATGATTTTTATGGTGTTAAAAGGAATAGTTCACGGGGCACCCAGTAGCTCAGTTGGTGTTATGGATGCACCATGTGTAGAGGCTGTTTCCTCGCCGCAGCAGTCGCGGGTTTGGGTCCAGCTTCGGCCCTTTAATGCGTGTCGACTCCTCTCTCTCCCCCTTTCACACTATGTGTGTCCTGTCCAGTAAAGGCAAAAAAGCCCCTAATAATATCTTTTTTAAAAAAAGGAGGGGCAGTTCACCCAAAAATGAAAATTCAGTTATTATCTTATCAACTTACACTCATCTCCCAAACAGTTGAAGCAGATGGTAAACAGGATTCAAATGTTTGAAAAAATACATAATAAAAACACAAAATGCCTCCATACTTTCCATCAGAAATTATCCAAGTGTACCGAAGCCCCGACGTGTCAAGGTGACACATCACTGGAATGTTTTTAGCCATGTTGGAGCGTGTAACCTGTAGCTCCTAGTGTGGGAGCTGTGATCATGTATTAACACTTGCTCAAGACCGAGAGCTTGTGGTATCTGCACATCAGTGTTACATGCTACCCAGAAGTAGATAATGACTGATTTTTCAGTTTGGGGTGAACTATCCCTTTAAATTTGCCATAAAATTAAATTAGTATGCGTTTGAAGGAGTAGAAACACCCAGTCACATTTAGATTGGGATCTGTAGAGCACAAACAAGCACAGACAGCACTGTAGGTTAGGCTGAAGCTCACTGGAAAATCACAAGATGGACATATGTGTTACCAACATTCAACCTAACATTCATCCTGCTCCCACTTTTGTGACTCCAAACCTCTTTTAGAGGGCATGCCCTTGGTTTTGTAACCACTGTTTTCAGACAGCTTTTATAATACAGCAATAACTTTTACAACATAATCATAACAAACACAACTTTTGAACTCCAAAAGTCAAATCTTTTGACTGTCTGCACCAACTGACCCAGACTAGAAAAGGCTTGATCCAACTTGATCCATCTAGTCAATTGTAATGGTCCCGAATCAGAACTGTATATGATGGTGACAACAGGTGTCACCACCTTAAAGTTCACCCCAGTATCAAAACTAAATATTTTTCCTCCTACCTGTAGTGCTATTTATCACTCTTGATGTGGCGATGCTCAAAGCCCCAAAAAGCACTTTTGAAAAACTTCAAATGTAATTTTATAAGATTTTTGATTGAGATATTTTTTTACTACTGTAGAAGGCTGTAATTTAGTTAAATGTATTTGAAGGAACAGTTCACACCAAAATCATGGTGTGAACCCGTAGTGCTATATGTCAGTGTAAATAGTTAGTGTGAGTCGTACTCAACAGCAATGTCTTTTTCCAGAAATCATGACCTGGTTACTCAAGATAATCCACAGACCTTGCTGTGAGCAGTTTTACGCAGGAACTTTTTTCTTTCTGCCAAATTACACCTGCCAGTACTTATTTATATCAGACTGATATATTGCACTACAAGTTAAAGGAAAAATATGTATTTTTTATTTTGGTGTGAACTGTCCCTTCAAATACATTTGAATAAATACATTTGAATAAATAACTGCTTTCTATAGTAGAATAAAATATGCTAACACTTTCCATGAAGACCACATCTGTATTGGATTATGATGGCATTCAAAGTAAATTAATATGCATTCATATTGTTTCATTGTTGGTGTGAGGTAGAGTGTAACACATTTTCATGCATTTATAATAATAATAATAATAATAATAATAATAATAATAATAATAATAATAATAATAATAATAATAATAATAATGATAATAATAATAATACCAATACCAATAATAATAATAATAATAATAGTTGTAATAATAATAATAATAATAATAATAATAATACTAATAATAATAATAACAATAATGATAGTGATCGTAATACATTCTATTTATAAAGCACTTTTAAAAGGAACTCAAAGACACTGTACGGACATAAAAAGCAATATAAACAAAATTACAAGAATTTATAAGAATCTATGCTGCATCATTAGTGATTAATACCTTTCACTAGAATACTTTGCAAATTCATTTGAAAGACTTAAGTCTGACACTGTCTGACATCTAGAGACAATGTGTCAGAAGTCAGAGTTTTTAGCCACAGAATCAGATCACAGTATCATAGAGTGTTACCAAAAATACCTTTAAATTAAAACTTCGAATGAGTTATCTGAATCAAAAATCTCACAAAATTACACCCTTTAAACCAATATCATTGGAAGAAAGAAAGATGGAGTGCCTCTGAATGCAGCACTTCATATAGCACACATGCATGCTCTAAAATGAAACTATATTCTCTGGATTTAAATGGGTCACACTCAACAGGATCTTTTTTCATAAATAGAACAGAAGGAGATTTTTCCTTGGTAGGGTGCCTCAGGCCATCTCTTACAGACAAGAGGTAGTTCACACACATTATACATTACCCTTATTTAAGAAAAGAATTTCAGATTAGAACAACAGCAGCAAACTCAACGCAGAAACCATAAAAACCTCCAACATGCTAGATGCACTGTTAAACTTTTCCACCATCATTCAGGAGTATGAAGGTTAATGGAAGTCATTATGCATGTAGTCTGCCCACGCTCGCCAGCAGACACACACACACACTCACACATGCAAAGAAATACAGTCACACTATTTTTAGAGGGTTGTACTTCTCTGTATCCTGGGAACAGAGAAAGGGGTTGAAGGAGACGCTTGTTATTCCCTTGAGCCCCTGCCGGCCTGAGGGCAGATGAAAAGTTGGAGTGATTCTCTGAATACCAAGTTTCCCTCCTCTTTTTCCTCTCCCTCCCTCTCTCCTCGTTCTCCTTTCTCCGCTCTGCTCGATCCATCCAGCTGTCCACTCGTCGGAGTCTACCCAAAGGAGGGTCATAGTCATCCATCACCAGATTATTTCCTAGCTCCGTTCCTGCACGCTGCCTTGAATTAAGCGGCAGTTTGCCGGATCTAAACATGGCTTTCAGACAATTAAATATGGCGTTTTTGATGGATGGATGGCGGCCCAGAGCAAGTATACTGGGCTAATAAGTCCTGCTGTTGGTGGCATGGTTTTTCTGGTGCTGTGGGAGCCTTGCTCTGACACACACACACCTACACATACATGCTCAAAGACAGAAAGATCCAGTGAAAAAAGTAGCGTTATTTTCTCAACGTTGGCCATAGAAAGATGATGTGACCATGTTTGTTGTATGTAGTACTGCAATATGCAGATTCTAGTACATATTACACCAATTCTGCCATTTCTGTTCCCCCTTTAGGTGTAACAAAATTATGCTGTGTTATGTTTAAAGACATACTTGCATGCAGTCATGGTATATTAGTGGAGATTAATTTAGCTTGTATAGGTAGAGACAGTTGTATTTTCTTCCAAGTCATTTGGCCTCATTCACAAACAGAAATCCAATCTGTGCTAATACTGCGCGCAAAAACCCTGTAGTTAGAATTCAGGATTCATCAATATTTTCTTACCTTAATTCTTTCACGCAATAGACGGAAATGATGAAGGCCAGGCTGTCATATAAAATGTAAACACATACATTTTAACTAAATGCCGAGCGTATTAAAACCACATTCATTGAAAAAGGCTTTAATAGACAACATGGACACAAAATAATAATGCATGCACTTATTTATCTTTGGCCTTTCATTCTCATCAATTCCTGTCATAATTAACATAATTCCACAACAAACACCAAGTGTCAGAGTCCAACTTACAGAGGACTGTATGAGACTCAAATCTGCTTTTAACAATGGCTACTCCTTCCAATTTTTAGTGACTTAAAACTATTATAAGATTTGTTGTTGTTTTTCGTTGTTTTTGTTGTTGTTATTAACAGGGTACTTAAAATTCAGATTCTACCTCCAAGCAGGTGTTAAGATGTCATGTCTAACCTTGCTGAAAGAGACTGCAGCCTGTGCCTTCAGCAGAAAGCCTGTCAGAGACCAACATGTTTGAAGGGACTAGATATCGGCTGATCAGCTGTTTCTGACTGTCGTTACATTCAGACACTCACTGACGGTCTGACACTGGTGTGTGTGGCCTTAATATGTGTGCAGAAACAACTTCAACACTTTCTCCATGATACACCTCTGTAGAAACAGATTTCCTTGTAGGAAGGAGGAAGAGGGGACAGGCAGTAAGCTGATTACAGGCGGCGGTTACAAGCCTGTCATTTTAAAATGGTTCTGTTTACTAACATTTGTACATGGTGCTAAGTACAAAATATGCTGGTGTGCTTGTGTCATGAATCTGAGTTTGGCAGGCAGACTTATTTTTTGCACCGAGAAAGAACACTTACACATGCATGTTAATAGAAGAAGCCAATACTTCTTTCTGTCAATCAAACTTGCATAGACCACTTAAACCGAGACCTCGTCATGACCAAGACCAGAGTGCATTGAGACTGAGATGAGACTAAGACTTTGAGGGGTTGAGGCTGAGTCAAGACCAAGACCAGTTTGAGTTTCACCCTGCATGACACAGGTATACTAATATAGAAACTCATACCTTAGTGAGGAGGTGTGGTTGACCCCATTGCTAGGTGTGATGCATTCTGTTAACAGATGTGATTGGTTGTCAAAGACACGCCCTTTTGTGAGCCTGCAAGGTGTGGACACCGAGTGGAAATGAAATGAACTGCGTCACAATATGAGATTTTGAAAGTGCTGTTTGTGTGATCACACCGCTGCAATGTAACATTTGTTCAGTTGCAAATATTTTAGTGTTGTGCTCACTTTATTCTTGCTGTTATATCATTATTGCGTTGGTTGGAAAATGCATACTCACTGTCATGTAGTGTTTGGAGAATATTTCACCTACCTCTTTGTCTTGTTACCATTGTCTTCTCTGCTAAAGACAAGCTCTCTTGAGGGCTATGATCCTTTGTGGAAAACCTTTATCTTTACCAGAATCTAGTCTTAACTTAAAGTGGAAATTCTTAGAAACATTATCAATCTAAGAATTTTCTTAGAATTTCACCACTAGGAGCAACTCATTGAAGCATTGTGACAAGTGTCCCAGATTCCCATAAAATCATTCACAGAAAAGAGATGGAGATTCATTTTCATTCATGTTTTTTTTTCTAATATTTATGTATATTTGTAAGGGTAGCATGAGAATGTCTTGATAAAATAATCCAAAACACATTGCAGGAGTGAATTTTATATGTAGGATTTTTTCTTTGAGTGATCAAGTGCCAACATAAAGAGCTGAAATCAACTTAATCCTCTTAATGCAACACTCCTTTTTGTATAGAACATTTAATGAACATAATGTTAACCTACAGGCATGGTCTTGACTGGCCTTGAAATAAAATCCAGAGTCCTCTTTGTCTGAGACCAAGAAGAGGCCAAGAAAAGACGTGATTGAGTTTGAGACGAGACAAGACTTTCAAAAAGTAATTTCTACTTTTGTATATGTGAGCTGCATAGAAACTTACCTTTTTCTTAGGTAACTGTATAGAGATTATCCTGGAGTTGCATTTTTACAGAGCCAATTAGCTGTCATGGAGAAAAAATACTATTGCTTGCTGATAAACATGCTATTTTGTGCTCTCCAACTAATCATTTATGTTCCTTGAATTTGTAAATTGTTCTGTGACATTGCCCTCAAATTCATGGTTCCTGAACATCAAATAATTAAAGCCAGTATTACATGCTAGCAGTAGTATTGAATTTTCAAATTTTAATTCCTAAACCTAAATCCTAGAAATAAGTAATTAGAGATCAACTTGCACAAATGAACTACTAATTCTACAGCAGAATTTTTCAATATGATCATATTTTTTTTTTTCCCATGACACTTGGGTTCCATTCTGTTGGCTGTAAATGACCTTGGATATAATAAATCTAATTCTTTTTGAGAGCCCTGCAGTTTTGGAACTTCTTTTAAATTACTGATCAAGACATAATTTTAAAGGAAGGCATTTTGCAGTAAGTTTGTTGTCTGTGTAGTTTCTTTTATATTTTATCATTTCCCCTGAGTATTTATGAATGCCTGAAATTACTTTGCTCAAAAACAAGAAAGACAAAACCAATTTCAGTGTGGATTAACAAGTAGATTTTGTTTGGAGACTTGAAAGCTAATTCTTTTTGTCATACAGTAGTTTGTCCCTATTTTCTGGCTTTACAATTTTGATATTACCTGGAATGAGCATTGGTACCAATAAGGTCAAATAGAGGCTTTTGAAACAGTACTCTGAATTTAGGATTTTTTTTGTAAGAAAATCCAAGTGATATTTATTTGTTTTTCATTCAAGATTGGAAACTTTATTCTTGATATATATTGAACTGTAATTTAGTTACATGCTAGTGCCTTTCCAGCAAACTGCAGAGGAAGTTTGAGACCTGTTAAAGTGATTCCAAGTCTTATAAATCCTGTTTGCCTGTTTTTGTAACGAGTCAGAGACAGCAGCAGTCCAATGAAGAGCAAAGTGATTTGTCAAATTAATTGTTAGCTTGTGCAACTTTTGTACAATTGTATCAGAATAAAAAGTAATTGGCAAACGTGGACACTGTCTTTATATCAACACCACTATGCAGATAGCAGTAGTTAATGAGTGAGACAGGGAGTTATGATATTTTGTTACGTTGCTTTTTCATGGTTACACAGCGGCTCAGTCAGGGTAAATCAAGGGTTCATGTACACAGCTTAAAACCTAAACTGGACTGTGGGTGCAATGGGTTGTTGCATTTAAGTATGACTGACCCATCCCTCTATCGAATTCATGGCTGTAAGACAGAACGGATATGATTGGGTTTGATCCTGTTGTTGCTTTAGGGCAGTTTTTGAATGCTAATTGTATCCCAGCAGATGGTAATTTTTCTTCACACGTGTCTTTTGCAGTAGGAAATAATTTCATTTTGTTGCCTTTAAGGTTTAGTTTAAAAGTCAATTTGAATGTTTTAGTTGCACCTTTTCTTTTGGGTAACAGTGTCTACACAGAAATCAGGATACATCGTTATACTTTAGGATATAAGAAAAAAGAGAAAAACAAAAATGAAGAACTGGAATGGAAGGTTGAAAGTGACACCAGAGACAGATCCAGTTGTCAGAGGAGCTCACTGAGAGCACACTGAAAACATACACAAGAAGCATCCCAGGTGACTTCAACATCTATGAAGTAAAAAAAAAAATCCTCCTGGCACCATACACATTCACCAGAGGTTATTATTCATCAAGTGAAGCGAGAGAGCAGCCTCCCAGTAGAGCCACAGGACCATTTGGTCACAGCTGTAAGGACTGGAGGTGGAAATCAAAGATCTTTGCTTTTAGTTCAAACATTGGTTGTCTCTTGCAACCCTAAGAAATGCACGTGCATTTGTGCTCAAATGCAATATGTTGTGTACATAAGTAAGTCAAAGCATCATCTTATCCACCACAGTTCCTATAGTACCACAAAGGCTCTTCAGTATGGACAACAGTAGCATATGCAAATGTATTGCCTGAACTTTCCTGAATTCAGTAGTGCATTTAGTCAGCTGCTAGTCCAAGCTGTTTGATTTAGAACTAACATAGTTCTGTAACTTACAAGACCAATAAGTTTAGTATTTATGACATTTTGTTGTCAGCTTATGATTGTTCATGTAAGAGTAACTGCACTACTAAAAGCTACTGATCCAGTCAGTGATAGTGTAATCAGTTATTTTAGTTTTAAAATGCATTGTTACATATTTGGTTACACGTGCTGAGCAGAGCATAAGATGGAATCATGAATAAGTTGTCATCATGTAGTCAGTCTACTGCTAAATGGTATAAAGTTTAAGTCGATTTATAATACTCCATTCAATAGCCCCATCATCATCTTCTTCCGCTGTAAATGTAATACATTTTATAGCAAAGAATGAATAACTTCATGGGCTCTTTCATTTCCTCATAATTGCCCATGAAATTTTTATAAAATTACTGTAAGTTTCCTTCAAAGGGCAGTCATATGTATTTATTTTATAAAGAAAAAGCCATGGAATCATTAGCACTGTACATGCAGTAATGCCTAAAAATATGTATGGCTTGGTGTAAGCACTGTTTAAAATTCTACTACAGCTAGTCCATAAAACATTCTTTGAAAAAAATACAATGAATTCTAGATCATAAGAAAAAAAACAGACTCAGAAACTAACATATTACCAGCAGTTTATATTCTATGTAATTTTGCAAACTGCCCTTTGGTTTTCATGGAAAATAATGACCTCTGCTGTCATATATTTCATATCTACTTGTGAAAAAAGATTTCAGTTCTTTTCCTATTTTCTTGAATCTATTTTTGGTGTAAAAGGACAAATTCAATTCCCTTCAAATCCAGCTGGATGCAAATGACAAAGTGGAAGGTAAGCCTGGGTAAAGGCACAGACTTCATTACGTGACTCAACATCACAGCATCCAAAAGCTCACTGATGCTTTATAAATGCTCTCTTTTAAGCCTTCCAAGGCTGTGGGGAAAAGCCTCTGACTAATTCAACACAGCTATAGTAACGTACTTGTCCTCACCCCCCCTTCGCCCCCCGTCACTGTCTTCTTCTCCTTTGCACCTTTTATCTCTCTCCTTTCTTTTGGATAAATTCCCATCACAGTCAGTTGAAGAACAGTTCTTTAATTTTTAATACTCAAGACATATATAGTTATTACACATAGTAATTGAAAATCTATAAGTTCATGTGGCTCTGACAGGTTTTGGTTCTCCCTGTCATGGTTTATCATCAGATCACTGCACTCTCTGGCGACACTGACATGGGCAACTGCCCTCTGAACTCCCATTGAACACACTGGGCAGCATGCAGAAAGTTACACATATAGAACTGGCTTTACTGCAGTTCTGTGAGAAATACAGCCTGTTTCTAGTTTGTGTGCTCTGCCCTGTAACAAGCTTCACAACTGGTTTAAGGGGTGAAGAGCTGTAAAGAACACAATTTACTCCCAGCTGAGCCTACATCATCCATCAGCTATCGGGAGGAAGAGAAAATGGTGGCCCAGTATTGTGCTTTTACAAGTCTGCTGATTTTTGGAAAACTCACATATAAAATGGCGTACTCTTTTAAATTTCCCGTATTTATAAAAGTATTCCATCACCACTTTTTTTAACAAATGGAATCTCATATTTTTGACCGTGTAAATTCTATTCATCGTGGTCGAGGAGGAAGATTAATCAACATTGCTGAATTCACAGTCTCGTGGGAAATTCAAAGAATGAAACAAGGAAAATCACTAACCCCAAAAAGAGCACACAGGACATCAGAGGGCGCTCTCCCACACCTGTTGTCGGGTAATGAAGAGAAGAAGAGTAGCACCTCTAACCTATGAAGCATGAGGAGAAGGAGAGGCTCTAAATCACTTACGTTTTCATTTTACTTTTTGCAGATACTTCCCTTACAGAGTATGCACTCACTGTTGCATGCAGTATGCACAGTCAGGATGTACTACTTCTTTACAACACTGCTCCCTAATATTTGACCCTCTTTCTCATATATCTGTGTCCAGATAAAACAAATGGCCGTTCACCAAACTCAGCACAGATGGAGGTTGACCCAGAGAGTTCTGCTGTTATTAATTTGCAGTCTTTGACTTTTAATTTATATCTGCATACATTGTGGATTCTAATATTTTACATCCATTTAATAATCCCATAATATGCATTTCTCGGTTATCATAATTTTCATTTTGTTGTTGTGATAATCTCTATGATTATTTTGCTCACCTAAACAATTAATATTCCTTCCCAAATATTATCATTCGACTGATCATCAGTCACTTGAATTCGCTTTCATCTGCCATTGCAGCTTCTGTCAGCTGTTAATCCGCTGTCAAGATAAAACATATCTTCTGCTGCGCAGAGGATTGTGGGTAAGAACAGCCAAAAAAGCATGCTGGCTTGCGCACAGCAAAATCCAACCAGATGTTGTTGTTGTTTACAGGATAATGGTTTTTACATGTTTTACATGAAATGTTGAACTTATCTAAGTTACTAATCTTTTGAAAACACAGCCTCTTCTGTCTGCACTTTGCACATACGTGTGGTGTTCATTATACCACCAATTACTGGCCTGGCATACACACTACAGCATTTCGGTTGTTTTTGCACATGCATGTACACAAGGATGGTTCTCACAATATTATCATATGAACATGGATTTTTTTTTTTTAAATGCAAAGGAAAGACTTGAAAATTTTTAGTAGGGCCGTTCTCATCTAAACATGCCCTTAATTTTTTTTTTGCCATACTGTTATAGTATGGTAAGGATATTGGAATGCAGTAGATTTAGCTATTTTTTGTCACCTTACCTAAGGTAGGAGCTGTGTTCATTTTATAACTGAACTATGACAAAAAATGTTTGTCAATCGCCTTTTGTCCATGATGAAGAAAAGATGTTGACAAGCTTTAACAAAATCTTTGTTAATAAAATCAATAATGAAATGTATGTTTTCTTTTTGAGATTAGATGGGAGTAAAATGTTAGTAGCGAGCCATCAGACATTCAAATTGAGAGGAGAACAAATAATAAATTATCTTTAAAACGAATTAGAGAAAAGTTTTAAACTAGGGAGCTGAAAACGTCTGTGCAAGCATTTTTTTTTTAATTCATAGAGTCATGGGTTTGGTATGCCCATGATGTTTCGCTACCCTAAACAAGACTGTGTCTGATTGTGGATGATGGAAGAGCTGTTGTATGATTTGTGGAGTTTGTTAGTTGCATCAGTGGCTGTTACCAGCTTGCTCTGCTTTTTAGCCACTGATCCACAGTAGAGATTTTTTTAAGCAAAAATTTGCAGATATTCAAGTGATAATCATTAAGTGTGTGCTTGTAAATCATCTTTTAAACCTGTCAAAACTCTGCTGGAGAAAAGCAAGTTTGTAGATATGTAGTTATTTGTAGTTTACCCATATTAGTTTAACCTGATAGTTTGGCCCATTCTACATGATTAATTCATTCTTCATTTTTTGATAATTTGGGCTGTGTTTATGAACATGACAAATTTTGGCAAGATTGTCTCTTTTTGTTTAATCTTAGAATTTCCAGTTCAGCTCCTACAATAAGTCTAAAATACACTGTGTAAACAAAATTGTTACATTCATACTTAACAGTGCAAATAATGCACCACTGAAACCCATTCAAATGGTAATTTTTGATCTCACATCCATCAAAGAATAAAACATGCATTGTATTATTTCTGGGTGTCCTTCTGGGCTTTTGTGTTAGAATTTGTCATTTTTTTACTATTTTCCACCTGATTACATCAGTTCATCTTAAACCATAGTGGCATCATTTCAAAAACCTGGCATTTAATGCAGTTAAAATTATGAAAAGTATTTGATATGTATTATCAGGACTGATGTTGGTTAAAAGATTAACTCAATGAATGAAAGTAGGTAATAATATGTATGTATAATATTTTTTTAAAGCTTGATTTTGAAAAGCGCGTTTTGTGCATGAGTGATACGAGTGTGTAATATTACAGCTTGTCCTATGGGTTGAAGTGAAAAGACAAGTAATGAACAAAATGTAACTAAAAAGTAATGACTTTTAATTTACTTAAACTGAACTAAAACGTTTTGAATTGACTAAAAAAGACTAAAATGTGACTAAAACCAATAAGTATTTTCTGTCATAGACTAACCCTAATTGAAATAAGTGTCAAAATTAACACTTGGTAGGAGCATAATGCATCTCATGCAGGTGTGGTGCCTCTGGGCGACAGCTGACATCTCCACTGAGCCAGCCTCAGATTTAGAGTGAATTTGAGAGGTTAGAAACTTTACTCTTTGAGGAAAGATGTGATGTATAAAGTGCTGCCCTTTATCAGAAACTTCTGCTGTCAGAGAAAGAGGAACTAATGGGGTCATCCACTCAGCTCCTATCAGACTCATGAGCAAGGAATAAAAAAGAGGAAGACCTGGACTGTCAATCAGTTTTTGATAAACTGGATACTGCTCCTGTTGAAGCAGAGGACATTAGCTGGTCATGATTTGGTCAGAATCTCTCCTGAAAGGCCTCCTGTTGTAGGAAGATCTTAAGGCCCAGCTAGGTCCAGTCATTTTGAAACCTTTGTCGCAGAACTGAGCTGGTTTCTGGATGCCAAATGTTTGGACCAAAGAACAGAAGGACTCTGTTTGGAGCAGCACAATTTATTGTTTCCCTACCAACTTTAAAGATTTTTGACATCAGGAGGTAGCTTGATGGACCTCTGATGGATCTCATTGGAAGACAGCCCAGAAAGGTGAATGCACCTATTGGCTCAGTGGATAGAGCAGGTGCCTCATGTATGGAGGCTGTGTCCTCGCTACAGCGCCGTGGGTTTGATTCCAGCCTCGACCCTTTGCTGCTTGTCATCCCCTCTCTCTCTCTTCCCCTGTCACGCTCAACGTGTCCTGTGGAATGAAGGCATAAAAAGCCCAAAAGAAAATCTTTAAAAAAAAAGGTGAATGCAGGAGATTGTGGAGGAACCGGTGTGATAACAGTTCAACCCAATCGAAATTAATGTTGGTATTGTGTATTTCTGCACACCAGGGATGCATTACATTTTTTCACGTTACCTTATAGCAGATATGTTTAAACTCTACGCTTCAACAATGCAGTGGTTAACATATGGCTAGGTTTAGGCACAAAATCAGGCTGGTTATGGGGAACAATACTCAGTCAGTTTAAGTGGTTGGTTAGGGAAAATGACTTTGTTTTGGTGGCACCATTTCGGCTGGAAATGCAGTGATGACTCAGTTTATAAACAACTGCTTTTCATGCCTAAATCACAGATTGAATGCAGCGACATCGTGGTCAAAAAACAACAGCTTTCTGTTGCACTATTCTGGCTGGAAACTCAGCAACCGGTTGTTAAAAAGCATCATGTTTAGTGCATAATTAGCCACCGAAAAGGAAGCAATGACATAAAGCAACCAGTTTTGTTGTTTGTTGGTCTTGAACAATGGTTTACAGCTTGGCAGGCCTTTCGCCTAAGTGCCATGCAATCCACCTACTCCTCCACCTCCCTGATCGGAGCCAGAGGCGATGAAAACCCGTGTCTACTGCAGAGTCATTTGACCTGGGTGTGAATGCAGATCATACGCTTCCCATTGCATTAGATGTCAGCGGGTGTTAGCAGGGTTTTTGTGCAGTGGGAATGGGGCTAAAGTCAGCTAATACACTGTAATTTAAAAAATTTTGACTCCATATGTATTAAATGGGAAAATGTAACTTATTTGTGGTTTGCAAAAACATAAAATGCCAGCGTTTTCTCCTGGTGACTCGGCTTCTACATAAGGCTGGTGCCACGTGCACATTGAAATCATTACAGGAAAAAGAAAGTAATGTTTTCCTGATGATAAATGTAGTATCCTCAAAGCTTTTGACAAACTGCCAAAAAGTGAGCCAACAAGATACAGCAATGAAACTTAATGTTCCTCAGGCTACCTTGTGTAGTTTTTGTGGTGCTAAGCAAAGTTGCCTCTGCATGCAGGAGACATTCATTCATTAACATGTATTAGTAGCAATGAGAGGAATGCTCTTTATTGTTGTATTAATACCATCACACCTGGATTTACCAAGAACATGATAATACCAGGAAAGTTGCTACTTTATTTTCCTCACTACATCTCTGGTACTATATCCAAGGTACATGAGTAAACCCCTCCTCATTATATCCCATCCCCAGTAGCTGTAGCAGTAGCATGTCCCCTCCCTATTTACACCTCCTTACTTTCCATACCCATACCCCCTACATCCTCCAGGTGCACCACCCACCTCCCCAGGCATAAAAACACCCCTACATATACATCCAATCACACAAACAGCCCACGCTACCAATTATAAATAGGCCATTATAAATAGACCATTATGTATATTTCAGAAGTTGTACAGAAGGTTAGCAGTATGTGTGCATCATATGCATTTGTACATTCATAATCACAGAGTAAACATTTGCAGGATTTGCCTCCTCTGTGTAAACTGTTAACAGCCTTGTTGGAACAATCAAAAATGATATGTTAATGAATGATTAATGAGATCCCAAAAGAATAAACCATATAATAACTGAATTAATATGGAAGCCGTGCTATATTATCTGGCTTTTGTCGAGGTATTCACTTGTCTTTTAGTAGTGAATTATTAAATACAGAATGCAACTTTCTGTCAGGGATTCTATTTTTGCTGTCAGTATAGGCAAAAATGTAATCAGTAGTAAGATATAGTTGTTGGCAGTATACAGGCAGAAGTATTCTAACACTCACCTCCCAACCAAAAATATATCTTTTGCATTTATTAAACAGCTCTCCAGTCTAAATAGTGTCAAAATTAATATACAGGTTTTAAATTAACAAGACACTTGAGCTGCCTAATCCCTCATCAACTGCAATCATTTAACATAACAAGCTAAGTAATAAGATCTGTAATCAAGGTAATTAGCATTATTTAGAAACGAGTACTATGTCATCATACTTATCTCCACATAAATCATGGCTGCTATTAATATGAACTCTGCCTCTTAGAGCATAATGGAGTTCCTCCAGTTTCAAGAAAAAAATGTTTTTCCTCATTAATATGCAAATGAAAGCACATGTGCTCCAGAATCTAATAAAACCATCTCCTCTATAAGGCCAGCCTGCAGTGTGATTATGAATATTCTGCAGTTTCTGTCTGCACGGGAATTAATTCACAGGATTGTGACTAGGTTTGGCAAAAACACACAGACAGACACATCATGATAGCATAATGATTTTCCCATTTAAAGTGGTGGAGGTCTTCCAGTTGGATCATTTTTTTACTGTGTTAAACCGCCATGCCCCGTGAACAGGAGTTAAGACCATCCCATAAGTGTAGTTTAAAAATGTAGCTGAACCACATTATGCAGCAGCTTAGTGGCACTTCTGTTTCTTTTAACATTTTTTAGTGCTGTGAGTGTAACTCATATTATCACTTCTACTGCCACTTTAAAGTGCAGCAAGAACAACAAACAAAAAATTAAGCATTTTACACTTTTTAAACCGTACTTAAACCATACAAGTGCTATCATATCACACATTTATCTTTTTTATATAATGCACTTATTTTGTAATTTATTTTCCCCGATTTAAAAATCATTAGTCCACATTTGTCATTCTGTACATCCAAGCCACATACTAACAAGATGGATTAAAATCATTAAAGATTGTTTTTGTTAGTTTTGTATTGTCTGCCTTTTGATTGATTATGTATGGAGTAATGGTATGCAAAGGCAAGCAAAGGAATACAGTAGAAACCACAGCTGAACACCTACCAAGACAATACACTTCATCTACAGGAACATAATTGTTCTAATTTATTTAAAATTATATTTATTTTGTTTATGTATCTCTTTCTAACTGCATTTCAGTTCATGTACAAATCAAGTATATGGATACAAAAGTCACTTTGAGGACAAAAGGTAAAGCCTGCACTCTGACTTCATGCAACACAAGTTTATTTAAGACTAGTGCTGGGCATAGATTAATTTTTTTAATCTAGATTAATCTCACTGCAATCCTGTAGTTAATCTAGATTAATCTAGATTAAAATTATAGATTTGAATTTTGCCAAAGACATTCAAAATAATATCTATCTATCTAAATGATGAAAATGCATCACAAAATGCTTGAGAAAGCTGTTCTACTATAATATTTGGTAAAGAAAAATAATGTTCCATAAGATTTACTTTGGTGTTTAACTTTTTTTTATTTTGTTAAACACAGACATTTAGGAACAGGTTCTGTCTCCATGTGGAAAAAGCTTTTTCCTGCTAACTGGAATGAACAGCAGAGGGCGCAGCCTCTGATAACATGACCCTAACTGAACTGTGGGCCTACATTAGAGGTCATGAAGAAGACCATTAACAGTCAGCAGCTTTGTGACACGGCTTGAGCCAATCACTCCGGTCACTCAGGCAGACCAGCTTCCGCCTTGTTCACGCCCCCTCCGCGTAATTCGACCAGGTATACATCCGCGCTTAAACAACAAAGTGAAATTGGTGCCTTGCTCACTGTATAGACCCAACTTAGTGAATAGTTTATCGCGCGATAATTTCCTTATCGCGCGATAAGAATCCCGCGTTAACGCAGCACGTTAACGCCGTTAACGGCCCAGCACTATTTAAGACGTTTTGACTCAGATCTTCGTCAGGTCAATATGTTTGAAAAGCTGAAACCAGACCTGTATTTATTCATAAAAGATAACATCCAAGTAGAATGATAACGTTGGTAATGTTACATGAAGTAAGTGTGCAGGCGTTACCTTCCTCATGTTCGCTGTTTTTTGATAGCCGTGCACCTAGGTGATATGTGTATAACTACCCGCTTTCAACTACAAAAGTCATTGTTCCAGAATTTATTTTAGCTATTTAAGGGAAGCTAGGAAGCACTGTATAGACCAAATCACAGTGACCTCGCACTAACAACAACAGTCACGTCCAGGTATAAAACAAGCAGTTAATTACAATCGCAAAGATATATTAAATTGTCAAACTTGTTGATTCCTTTTGTTATTTTCAGTCATAACTGTACACTTAAAAATTATATAGTTAAATCAGGTGGTCCTACCAACCTGACATTCCTGCTGTGCTTATTTTAAGGACTTTGGTGCTTTGCTATCATCTTTGATAAACCAAATCTCCTGGCACAGAGGCTAAACAGTAAGTAGTTAAAAACTAAGTCTGGCAGCATTCACTAAGCACCGTTTGATTTTATGTATGTTACGCAAGGATTTTCTGCCTAAAAGTTTTTATAAAAAAACAGTATGATTCAGTCTATAGGCATTGTCTGTTTAATAGTTCCACTATCTAACAATACATTGATACTTAAAGCCAAATACTGTATTACTATTGATAAACCAACCAGTTTCATCCTGTCAGACAGTTTTCTTTTTGACAAAGTTTAAAATTTTGTTTTTGTGCGTCTTCTTCATATTTGTAGTTTGCATGTGCAAAGGTACTTACTAGCACTCCAACTACACGCATCCATTTCATGCTTCATATTTCCTCATAAAGACCAACATCCACACCAGCAGAGCCTCTTGTAGGAAAAACTGTTGCCAGCTCCAGCACAGGTACCCACGTAATGACTCAAGGGCGGCATAAATGTGCTTTGAAAAATTTGATGGAGCATTACTTTTTAATGTTGATGGACGGGCAGTGGCTCTCACACTGGTCTGTCCTCAAAGTAAGAAGCTGTCATATTAATGAATCCTAATAAATTTTTATGATGGAGTATCTGGACATTTTCTATAGCAGCCGATCACTGCCACAATAAACATACATAATAGGCTATTTTCATAAATTTAATCCAAGCCAGACAAGGCCCATTTATGTTTCCAGCCTCCCCTTTTTCACTTAAATCTTTATTAACATAAATATTTATAAAATTAGCATGTCAGTTACAACAGAATAAACCCAAAGACAAAAGATAACAAAACAAAAACTGCTTGGGGGCGTATACATTTTTACATCCTGCAAGATTATCTTTTGATTATTGTTCCAGTCCAGTGATGTCTTTTTGAATCTTGTATAGAGTACATTTTTCACTTTTTCTTTTTAGGTGCACTCCTTGTAGTCTCAGTATGTGTATCAATTTTTCCATTTCTTACCAGATTGTTAGCCATTTGTCCTTCATCGGTGGTGTTTCCTCAGCCCAGTTCGTAGTGAGAACTTTCTTGCTTGCCACAAGCAGTATTTTGATCAAATTTCTATTACTGGCAATATCATCCTCTTCAGAGAATTTACATAGATAAAGCACCAAACAACTGTTAGGGACCTCATATCCTAGTATTTTGCTTTAGCTCCTTACATACCATTTCCCAAAATACAATTATTCTCTGACAGTTTTAAAAAACATGGGAATTGTCTACATCAAGAGACCCGCTCTCTTGCCAACATTCCTGACAATTGTGCAGCTGCTTACTTTGTTAGTGTTGATGTAATAATGAAACGAATCAGATTCTTCTATGAGAATTCTCTCCAGGTTCACCAATTAGTGGATGAGTGGTGTGTCTTCCACACATTATGCCAATCTTTGCCTGAAATTTCTACATAGAGCTCTTTTCCCCCGTTTCACGTTTTCAGCCTCTTTTGTTTGCTGCGTTTTTGTTTTCTAATTTTGTATGAGATGACCACTTGAGCAAGTTTTTTGTCTTTTTTCAATAACATTATATCTGTAACATTTAGGTATACTGTATCTTAACTCTCTTGCTGTGTGCAGTAGCTGGTAGCTTGTGAAGGCTTTGTAAATGTCTCCCAGCACTGGCCCCCCTCCAGCCTGCTGCTCCTTGTTGTCTGACATAATGACAGTGTGATTGTGAAGCCACTTCATTTACTTGATGTGATAAGAGTTAATTACAGGGTGGATTTGAGCAGCCTTCAATCAGTAGACTGCAGAAACAATCCATGACCTCCTCTGCCTCCTCGCTGCACGGCTGCTCTGCTTTTCTTCACCGCCCCCCCTCCCTTTACACACTCAGTGTTTAGAAAGAGAGACTAGAGAAGGCACAATCATACTTTCCTTTTTGCCCATTGCACCTTCTTACCTTCTTTCATACCCAGCTTAATGTCCTCCCAGACATTTTGGTGGGGATTAGGGTTTTCCTATATCTGCTCCAATATTAATTAAAGTTTACTTGTGACTAAAAAGCTTTCTCAGAGTAGAGCTGTATAAAGCTTCCTTAGTTTTCTTCAAGGACGGAGACTTTTGTTAAGAAAGCGTGTGATATTGCTGTTTTACGACAGTTGTAGTATTAAGATAAGATACATCCATATTGGTCCCCAGCAGGGGAATTTGGTTGTAGTAGTAGCTGTAGTAGTAGCAGCAGTCTTAATATATCTGGCAGTTGCAGTTTGGTGTATTAGATTAGGGTTATACATTAAATTACAAAAAATAGTAACATTTTATGTGCAGGCTTTATGTGTATAGACAAATAATTTAGGTAACTGTAGCATATAAATTGAAACTTTACATTTCAGTAACACTGTGGGTAATGCATGCTAAAGTTTTGGTACAGAAACCACTCAGCTATAATAAGAAAAGATCATGTTTGGGCTTAAAAAGTAGTTTTGGTGTCACAATTACAACCGAAGAAGCCACTGATGTCTCAGTAAAACGCTTGTTGTGTATCTATCCTTGATGGAAAAATGGCAACAAGTTGCTAAAAATTACCCATATTTGGTGACCAAAAAGCTGCTGGAACCACAGCTACAGGTCACCAAAAAAAGCAGGTTTTGTTTTGTTTGGGTCTTGATCAGTGGTCTGCAGCTTAGCCGGCGTCTTGCTTGGGGGTCACGCCACCCATAATTCCCTCCACCTCCCAATGACAAAGCCTGCTATATATTACATCACTTTAGAAATATTGATATATGAATGAAATGTACAAAGGTAATGTATTCATGGTGTACATAAATGGCAACATTTCCTGCCTGGGACTGGGCTGAGTAGACTGCATGAAACAAGCTGAAGAAACAGCATGAACACATAAAAGATACCTACCTCAGTATGTTCTGATAAGTCAGCTCATCACAGATTTTGGTTCACAACAGAGTCTGACTGAGGCTCAGATATATATGGCTGAATCTCTCCAATGTTTCCTCTAATGTTAATGTTAGTCACCATGATATGGACTCAGTCAGTGGTCACCTAGTGCGAGTCTAGCATAGCCAAACCTTTCTCCACACTTTGTTGTAGCCAGAGCAGTACTGAAGAAAGCAAAAAGTAAACCTGACACAAGCAGTGATCATGGGCAAGGTGGAGGACAAGTCTAGAATTTGTGAGGGAGAAATACTACAAGTGCTTCCAGAACCTTTATTACATTTTTTAGAAAACTTTTTATATGAAAAAATGTGTCTGGTAGGCAACTTTGATGCAGAAATTGTGAGTTCTGATAAAATTGTAACAGTTTAAAAGGTTCTGAATCACACAAAGTGTCTGTTATCAGACTCTGAATTCACTGAAAACACAGAGATTAGCAAGCAGTGTTCAGGAAAATGTTAATGTGTTGCTAGGCAACCGAGGTCACCTCCAGAGGTCACCTCCAGTGGTTGCAAAACTGTTTGTGTCGGCAGAGCCAAAGAAAATCATTAAACAAATCATAATCTGTTGTCGCTTGTTACTATTAACAAATAAAAGACGCTTGTAGAACTGTTGTATAAAAGCAATATCACACTCGAGGTCGTGTGTTGTGCTGTATATCAGCACGGCCTGCGGCCTCGTGCCTACGACCGAATCATAGCCGTGATGATATACGAGCACAACATCACTCCCTCTTATGTGATATTGCTTAAATGTGAGTTTGTAAGGACATGGGTTTCTGTCGAAACATCATGTCTATAGTTTTGTTTGTAGCTTCATAAACTCTGGCAGGTAATTGTTACATTTTCTTTGGAATAGTAATTTAATATGTTCATTGTTATCATGCTGTCCCAGACCACTATTTTCTCCTGGATTGTCTCTAAACTCCTGTCAGCTTCTGACAGGTTAGGAGTTCCCTAGAGCTCTTCGACGTAGTGACCATGATGAAAATTTAAAAAACAGAAAATGGAAAAAGTTGATGAAAAAAATGAAAAAGTTAGAGCTGATTTACTTATTTAAGATGCTCGATGAATGGCCTTAAAAGTCACAAACTCACATTAAAGCATTTCATTAGCAAGGCTGTCACCAGAGAGTTTTAATCTCTCATGGTGGACTAAATGCTGTTAAAAACACCAGAATGATATTGGGGCACACACATTCAATATGTATAATTTTATACAGTGAAAATGGTCAAGGATATTGGACACCGGCAGAGTCCAAGATATATTGGCCCTCTTCTCATCCTTCAAAAACTCAACCCAAATCTTGTCTGAATGTCTGGCTGGGTTAAGAGGAAATATTCATCATCTCAACATGTGAATGATGCTCACAGCTTCAGCCAGACAGAGGACACTTACACTGTTAATTTCATTACCTCGGCGAGATGGAATGAAAGAAAAAAAAGGAGAGAGGAAAGAGAGATGGATGTAGTTCAAGCAGCGCCATCAAAGCGCGTATAGAGATTCTCCTATATTTCAATTTGCTGCATCTTGTACTGTTCCATGGTCTGCAGTTTAAATGGAGGACTTTTATGATGCAAATGCAGGCAGGAGCGATAAATCTCCCTAGCTCGCCTCTCCTGGGCTCCCCTGATGCAAAAGATGTGCTCTCTCTCTCTCTCTCTCTCTCTCTCTCTCTCTCTCTCTCTCTCTGTCTCTCTCTCTCTCTCTCTCTCTCTCTCTCTCTCTCTCTCTCTCTGTCTCTCTCTCTCTCTCTCTCTCTCTCTCTCTCTCTCTCTCTCTCTCTCTCTCTCTCTCTCTCTCTCTCTCTCTCACACACACACACACACACACACACACACACACACATTCAGGCGCTATCTTGCACTCTCTCCCTCACTTTCTCTCTGCTGCAGCATCGCGCTACACTCGCCCCCTGGCCACATGAAAAATGAATCAAGCCCAGGTGATGCAGTGGGGGGAGGGGAGGGGGGAGAGAGGGGGCAAAGAGAGAGAAACAGAGGAGGAAGAGAGAGAGAGAGAGAGAGAGAGAGAGAGAGAGAGAGACCCCAAAAAGTAATGCTTTGACTTTCCTCAACAACTTCTAGGTCACTTTAATTTGGAAGATGATAACTCAGTCAGCCGCTCAGTGATAGAGACACACATGCATACACACACAAACACACACATACACACAGAAAACACACTTGGCCAAAGTAGTCCCAGAGTCGTGCAAGCAGATTCTATTGTAGTGATACTCTATTGATTATAATTCCTACATCAGGATGGATTACATGCACTGTAGCACATTCATGTAATTGCAGTTATGTAAATATGATGTCTATAATTACTGTCGAAGTGCAGCATAATTATTGTTTAGAATGTATATATTGTTAGAAATAAGAGTGATAAAATAAATGTGATATTAAGTTGTGCATTCACACATTTAGTAAGTGTAGCTTTTTACTGTGATACTTTTTAAATTTTCTTCAAAGGCGGAACAAGGGGACAAGCACTCTATCATTTTAAATGATGCATTCAACGCATCATTTGACTCATTTTATGTGAATGCACTCAGAGCCTAAAGCTGGAAGCCTGAGTTAACAGAGGGCAAGTTTCAGTTACAGATTTGCGCAAAACTTAAGCAATATTTCGATAAAACACATTTGCGAGGTGACTGCGCTTCCACTAAGTGATTGCGTTACATGACTTCTCTTCTGGTGATAACATTCCAGTGTTTCCCATTAATAACAAAGACTATGGTGGGCTGCCATAGTCTAATTTGTCCCGCCATAGTCTCACTGGAGCTGGACTGTTAATTCGGAGCAGTATTAAAACACTGTTGGGTTATTTATAGCGCAGTAGAGGCAGAGAGGAGCAGCAGGACATCAGGCGCATTAGAAGTGAAACTGAACCGTTCATTCTGCTGGGCCTAAAATTCACTTACACAAATCTGCAAATACCTCCTCTCATCTATCGATCTGATCAGCTGTGAACGTATCAACAGATCAATTATCCACTTCATGAGTGACATTCAGCTGCCAAGGAGATAAAAATAACTATAAAAATAAATAGCGCTGCATTCACCGACCCACAAAAAGCGTCGGATATTAGACCACAGATTAGCGGTCTAAACCGACGCCCCCCAGGGATGCAGGGTTTGCTGAGCAGCTCAGTCAAAGTGAGCCTGGCTCTGTTGAACTAGTGCAGCCCCCTGGTAAACATCATCTTTAAACTTCACACATATAAGTTGTTCTTATCCTGGATTTTTGTTTGTCTCATCTCTGGGACTTTGTTTTTTGAGTTTTCTGTTTGTGCTTTTCTGTTTTTTATTTTATTCATTCATTCTTAATCTTTTTCCTGTTTTATTTTGTAGGTTGTGTATTTCCCCACCTTCATAAATTTTCTGCCCTGCCCAGATTAGTTTCACCTGCCCCTTACGAGTCCTTCCTCAATTAGTATTTCCCTACTTTTACCCGCCCAGTTGCTTTTGTTCTTTGTCAGATCATTTCCTCCTGTTTCTATGTGTTTTGCTCATGTTCTTGGACGTTCCTGTTGAGAGATCCTGCCTGCTTATCTTCCAGTTTTTTTTTTTGCCTGCCCATCTCTATAGGTCTCATCAGCCTGTAAGCTGTTTTTTCTGCATTTAAAGTATCTTTTCTGATTTGCCTTGCCTGTCTGCTGTCCAGCAGTTTGGTCCTCCCTGTGAGTGCAGCTTCAGTCAGCTGCAACACACGTTTGTAATGAGGCTTTTTGTTGAGTTTTGTCTTTGAGTTCTAGCAGAGATAACTATAGTGATTTGATCATGATAATCCGGGTTATTTTCTCAGACTCTAAAAAAGCTTCTCCAGAGCCACAGATGACATGAAACAACAGTTTTCACAGGCTGACTAGAGTTCACTATTTTTTCTAGGGGCAGAATCACAGCGAATTTTTTTTCAATTCATATGTATTTATTTTTTTAAATAAATTAAATAAATGTTTTCTGGATGAACAACAAAATTACCATTTCTAAAAAACACAAGTAAACCTCCACACACTAATTTCAGAATTTTCTAATAAATCTCTTTCATCATTTTCTTGTCACCTTTTACTTATTTCTTGCAATTTGTAGGACATTTCATGTCAAATTGCTCATTGCCTTTTTGCCCAAAGTTTTTGAAAGAAATCAAACCAGCATGCTCTGGTTTCAAAGGGTTAAATAGCTGTGAAAGGTGAATGCAGCACATGACACCATGTTGAACCAAGTTTTGAAAGGTTCAGTATCAACCAAATCTGACGAAACCTCTCGATCTAACTCTCTGGACTGGACAGTTTTCAGCCCTCTGTACTACAGTTCTCAGAAATGACTGAGTTGAAACATTCTGCCCTGATGCAGACTAAGGTCATACACAGATCATTGATAAGCCAGTGCAGCTGACAGGGGCAAATAAACACATATAACATGGGTTACCTGCCACCTGGCTGGCGTATTACTCCCAAACAACTTGGGAAAACATTTGATTAAAAGGTGTTTAATGATTTCAGTAACTGCTGACCCCACTGAGCCTCTTTCTCCTCACCAGGGGGAGGTGGTGGATGTGCAGTATGCCGACGTTGACGATCTCAGGAGAGCCAAAGACAGCCTGAACCTCACCAACCAGATTGCCGTGGTCAAGCTTGGCCAAGCACCTTTGCTATACAAGGTAAGATCAAATCAAATCTCTGCAAAGTGTTGCCGTTCGACTCTGCTGATAAGGGAATCACACGTGTGATTTAATGCTATACTTGAGATGTACCTGATACTATAATCCTGCTGCAGCAAGAAACATCCACCCAAACTGACCAATGGCATCTTTTGATCCTTAAAAAATAAGTGCAAGGTATGATTTTTGAGGAAAAAAAAAATTCAAAAATGATCTTGGGTATTTTAATATCCTTGCATTCAGATTAGGTCACTGGCCTTAAAAGAAACTAAATACAGCTTGCTGCAATGGGATTTTCATACTGAACAGGGCCTAATGTAAATAGCTAGTGATGCATTACTAATTCTTCATATTATTTTTGCCATAAATTCATCATACCTGACTTGGGTTTCCGCAGCCTTTCGGTGTAAAGATGTCTGAATCCATCTGCCTTAATAAGGAATAGCATTAGCAATGCATTGATTAATTAGGCCTGTTCCTGCCTGGACGGGTGCCACATTCTGCTCAAAGCTGTTCTCCCATCAATTAGCACATGACAGAGAAAATATAAATTCCAATCTTGGTAATTAAAACATAAACATCTACTTACATGTTGATTACTGTTAAATTTATCTAAAGTTTCCATTAAATTAAAACTAATTTAATTATACAAAATATAAACTCTATGTGGACTTGATGCATTTCTGACTGAGTAAAGTGGAATTTATTCTGTAAGTGGTTTCTGATACTGGATGTCAATTGGCTCAATAAATACTAACATGCTGTAGTCATATTAAGTGTAATATTGAGAATAGAATTTTTGACAGTGAATTATATCATATAATATCATATGATTGATAACCTCATATAGCAAAGACCAGTACAAAACCTGTTTCTACGTGAAAATTTGAAAGCTTCACCTCCAATGCCTCTTGCTTTGTGCTGTGATGAACAGTCCTGATCTGAGACAAACTGCAGGTGCAGGTAAAGTGAAGATGGCAGTGAGTAACTTAACAACAATAAATAGTTATAGTTATGTGTAATATCCTGAAAATAAATCTGCCAAAAAGTTTCACTTTTCACTTTTTACCACAAGCACTAAAAATCCTGTGCCTATAAAGAAAAACCTTTTGAGAATAAAGTTATCGCTTGAAAGCTTTGGTGAAATTAGAAAAGAAACTTAACTCGGGAATTTTGTCCTTCAAACCATTATTTTTGAAGGTCAAGAATTAACTTTGTTAGAGCGAGGTAGTGAAGAGTTTGGACTGTTTTTATCATGTGAAACTCAAGGGAGTGTGCAGGTGAAGAAAAAGGTTAGTACATGGGAGGAAAAAAACTAACTTCAGGCACTCATGCAAATAGTAACAGAAATTAAGTTACAAAAGCTTTTATTCAAAACATGACGATCTGCATTAAAACTACACTGACTGGTTTGGACCGTAAGGTCCTCATCAGGGTGCAACAGGGTGAACAAAAATCAAGCATCTTTTCAATTTCAGCATGTTAACACATTTTGACAGGAATGTTAGTTTAAGGAGAAACTAAACCCCCAAGCCCTTTTTTCTGTTGAAAAGCAATTTATCTGGGTGTTTAGTAGTGTTGTTGATTGAAGAACTTGCAAGAACTGTTCTGCTAATCACAAGAAATTAGTATTGAAAAATTACTTAGAGATAAGGAATAATGACCTCAAAAAGCTATGTTTACAGTTATCACAATTATATTTTTTTACAGGTTCCTCTAAACTTTTTTTCTCAGATTATTTTCTTTCTTTTTTTAAAAAAAACTTTTTTAAAAACTTTTTTTTTACAATTTTTTGGTCGTTTCATCATATGTCGCTCATTGCCCTTTTCCTCTATTTTTAACAAAAGAAAGCAAGCCAATTTGCTCAAGTGTCAAATGGTGAGCTCTTATTTCATTGAAGTCCAAAATTTCACTTTAAGTAGTTTAATAAATACACAGTAGGCCCTAATTTCACCAGAAAGCCATTTCCTTTCTTTTATTCATTGAGCGTTACTCTCCTTCAGAATGTGAGGTTAGCTTTAAATGACAGGCTAATGAGCCATAACACGAGTGAATGGAGGTTTCCAAAAACAGCAGAGAAAATGTTTAAAGAGGGGTCACCATACCGCATTTACATTCACACAGTTAGACTTTTAAAAAGCCATTAAATCAGACGGCACCTCCTGCCACATGGGACCCTGCTAGCAACAGGTGGCTGACCCATTTTTCCTCCTCGCCCACAGTTTGTGACAAATTTGATCATGTGTGCTTCATAATGCCTCTGTGTGTCAGCGGCGGAGAGAAATGATCGCCCTTTCTATAGAAATGGGAAAGAATGATTGATGAGGCTTGTACTCTTACTAATGAGTGTGTGACGGTGACTGCAGGCCCAATGTTACACACACAGCTGCATTCATTGCAGTTCATTGATTTGATACACAAACAAAAAAACATGTTTTGTCCATGTTAGCTTAAGTCATTTGCTCCCTTTAGTACCAACTCATTTCAGAATCACCCAGTGTAGTATATGGTTATATTCAAGTACAGTTTTTATAGTAATTATATTGAATTATATTGAAACTTGCCTTTTTTATTATAATCTCTGACTTCCAATGACCTTACATCAACATTTATGAACATTTTGTGATGACTTTATTTAATCTTTTGAAACCTGAGCAAATTGGTTTGAATTCTCTTGAAAACATGAGGAGCAACTTGGCAAGACATAGCACAAAAATTAGCAAGAAATAAGGAAAAAGTTACAAAAAAACTGAAAATAAGCCAAAAAAAGAAGTGAAAAGTAAACCCAAAAACAAAAAAGAAAATTAACCTAAAAGTGCTAAAAATTGAATGTATGTATATTTTTCTGTAACCTAAATTAAAATATATGATTAAAACAATATATAAATGCAGCTGTTTTTTTTTTTAATTGAGTCATTTTTTGGCACCATTTAAAAAAAAAAAAAAAAATCATAATAAGAGGGCCATTTCTTGCAATGCTGGTCATTGCCTTTTTTCCCTATGTTTTTGAAAAAATATTTTTTTTTTGCTTTCTGCTTTGCCATGTTTTTGAAAGAAAGCAAACTAATTTGCTCGGGGTTCAAAGGGTTGAATGGCCTATTATTTTATATTATAATAATATAAAATATATAATAAATAAATACAGTTTCTTTTAAAACAAAATTCAAATTTTGATTATTTGGACTAATTTCTCACAATAAGAGGGACATTCTTGCCAAGTTACTCCTTGCCTTTTTCCTGTTGTTTTTGAAAGGGTCAAAAGCCTGTGAAAGGCATCTGAACGTAGCATGAGAAAAATATTGACTATCAGGGTTTTAAAAGGTCAATGCATACGTGTGTGAATATTAGTCATGTGCGTGTGTAAACATATTCTTAGGAAAAAAACTGTCCAAAAGCTTGAATTTTCCCACGTAATTGAATGTGTGTGAGCAAAAGTGTGTGCAGACCACATGGCTTACAAACAGTATGTGTATGTCTTGCACATGCATGAAAATGTCTTTTGTGTCTGCATATAAGTGACTGTGTGTGTGCCCGTGTGTGTGTGTGTGTGTGTGTGTGTGTGTGTATGTATGTGTATGTGTCTGTGGGTGTGGTGTTCCTGTTTCCCAGTGAAGGACAGAGTTGTGATGAGAGGAGAATGACCGTGGTTGGTGTCACATATTCAATAAAATAGTCATCCACGCTCATGAAAAACAAGGACACTACATTTCCCATGGACAACGATGAAATACTGCTGTGCACTGTGGCAGCTGCAGCACACTCTGCCTCCCACCGAAACTACTACTCTCTATCATCACCAGTGATGCTAAATAAACACAGCGCACAACTTAGGAAGACAACCACTCATATGAATAAAACATTACCTCAAAATTATAATAAATAAGAAGTCAGTTAAGTATCAATGTTAACTTGCTATAAAGACAAACACACTAAGCAACAAACTAAAGCCCCCTATTGGACAGAAAACCAACTAAACGCTACTTACATCTAGCTTTCGTCTTTAGTGTCATCATTACATGGACAAATGACTCAGTAATTATGAGCATATATTTTATACACCAGCGGTTCCCCACTGGTCCAGCCACAGGGTCCAGATTTTGTCCTAAGCCATAATTTTAAGGTCCACACATAAGATAAATTACCACATTCATTTTTTTCACAAATGTGGGCTGAGAAAGCAGTGAAATAAAATGTACTACAAGAATAAAGTGCAATAATTTAAATCTTGGTAAATAAATAGCGCTGAAACCAAAAAAGTACATGTTATTGCTGCGAGATCAGTGACACAAAAACGCTACAAAGGCACAGTGTATTAATGTATGAAATAGTATCAAGAACGGGGCAATAAAATAGTAGCTGAACATCAGGAAAAGGCTCAGACACAGGGTGTGTTTTTTTTACAAACTTGACAAGTTTAAAAGTCACCTGCTGCCCATTCAGAGTGGATCAGCGACCCACTTTTGGACCATGACCCAATGGTTTGGAACCACTGGTCTACACCTCGGATTGGCTTCGATACATAGTGATGCAAATATGACACTTGGGTAGACGGGTTAATTTATAATCCTGTTTTGGTGCAATTCAATCATGTGCCACCACAAACTGTGTCCATCTCCATTCAAGCAGCACTTGAACATTGTTTCAGATAAGTTGGCACCAAGTCTGAAAGAAAGGCTGAATAGATAACAGATTTTAAAAATGTATTTATTTATTGTTAAAGAGGTAACCGCTGTAACATTTGCACTGGACTCCTTGCTGCTTCCCTCTTTCAACCCTGTCTCCTAGAAATTATGTTCATATGTTACTTAACTTCAGTCTCAATGGTAAATTATGCAGGACTGTCTTAAATATTGGGCCTCAATCACAAACAGTGCATACACACAAATCTGTGCTTACGCTGTGCACACAAACATTTTAGCAGAAATACATGATTCATCAATATGATCTTACATGAAATTTTTCGTACCCTGTAAACAAATGTAGAACTGCCTCAGACCATGCATACATACACATGATATCAGCCTGACTGTCTCCGAAAACACACAATTTTAACTAAATACAGAGCATATTAAAAATACATTCATTAAAAAGGCTTTAACAGATGATATTTAAAAAAAACATTCATTTACTAATGCATGCACTTATTATTATTATTATTATTATTATTATTATTATTATTGTTATTATTATTATTATTATTATTATTATTATTATTATTATTATTATTATTAACAGTGTATTAAAAATTCTGATCTACCGCTTAAGCTGTTAAGATGTCATCTCTATCCTTGCTGGGAGAAATTGCAGTCTGTTCCTTCAGCAGAGTGTGTCAGAGAGCGACATGTTTGAACATATTTGCAGAGAGTGACAAACGGCTGATCAGCCGTTTCTGACCGATGTTACATTCACAGACGCCCACTGACATCTGACACCAGTATGTGTGTGGCTTAAAACAACTTGAACGCTTTCTCCATGATACACCTCTGGGCAAACAGATTTCCCTATAAGGAGAAATGAGGGCATGTCAGTATGCTCATTGCAACAGCGGGCACCAGCCTGTCAGTTTAAAATGACTCTGATTCACCAATATACACAAGGCGGTAAGACCAAAGTCACATGATGCACAAGTGTCACAAATCTGACGGCAGTTTTGCAGGTGCACTTATCTTACGTGCATATGCACATAATAGTAAATGGGGAATAAATATCACTCAGTCATCCCTGTTGTGTGTGGCGGCGCATTTATCTGCAGACTCTGCCCTCTGCTTGTAATTTCCCATTTTTCTCTTATTTTCTGTGTTTGGGTAATTAGTGTGCATGTGCCCATAGCACTCGGGTGAAGTATGGGCTTTATAAAAATGTAGCAAAGTGTTGCTAGACTGTAAGCATCACACATCCAAGAGACACAGCGCCAACTAAAGCAAATATAGCAAGGCTAAACACCAAACAGGAGTGAATCTTGGGTTGGCTTTCATTGTGGCTGCAGTGAATGTTTTGCCAATTAATAAAAAATGTTTTTAGTGAACATTTAGCTGATACATTCAGAATTAACATTTTGGTGGCTTGCCAGGTATGTTAATAAGCAACATGTCCTCATTATGTAACTAGAAAACGTAATTTGCTCTGTATTGTGTTTCTTTTAAAACGTATTAATTGTTTCATATTAGTTGTGTGTATGAATTTCATTTCTAGGAGAGAGGGTTGATGTTTACTAACCCAATTTTTGGACACATTTATGACATTAAATGTGACACACCAGCAAAAAAAACAAAAACAAAACAAAGGCATGTTTTTTTTTACTGCAGCGCAATGTATATAGCTTTGATGTACTGGCAATGGAGTCTAGTACTGGCAATGGAGTCTAGTCTTTTAGGAAGGTTTTCCTGCCTTTAAAAACCCCTCTTGGTAGAAAGAGTGTTTAATATTGCATTTTACTACCCAGATATGCATGAAAAAACATACTACATGCTACTTTTTTTAAAGTACAGAGACAATCACATTTGGAATTTCCCCCAATGGGGGATCAATAAAGGAATATTCTATTCTATCACTGAAAGTGGGACCCCTTGTAAACTCTTGACGTCCAGTAGAATATAACTTCTACAGTTAATCCGCCAAATACATTGTACATTTTGGAATGGAAAATAAAAACAATATCAAGTCCTCTACCATCCTGGATGTGTTGTTATATCATGATATCAATATACTGTGCATTGTCATACAGTATTTTTTCTGGAAAATCAATTGAGAAACAGTTTAATGGTAGAATAACCAGATGGGGATGTGTGATTCAGCAAATTCCTGAAAAAAATCAATGTGCTTCTTCAAATTGATGCCGAAATCAAATGAAAATCCAATACAGGTGTAAAGCAGCCCTGCTCAGTGGTTGCAACAGTGTGTGCAACAGCCCAAAACACCAGCAAACATCAAAGTGATAGCTACCCACAGTATACACAGTGTGAAGATTAATGTCTCAATATTGTTATATTGCCAGACTGTATTCACTGAATATTGATACAAAATATGTTAGTTTTATTTTACTTACTATGATCTGTAGGGTAGTGTCAGGAGTAACTGTTCACATTGACAGAGCAGAAGTCCTCTTTGCATCAGTTCCCCACAATTCATATTCAGCATTAGCAAGTATGTATTATAACACAAGTATTTGCAGGTGTAGCCAGTAAATATCACGTCTGCCAGTGCAATAAGATGATCTCAAGTACAATAAGTCAAATTCACAAAGCTTTTCTGAAATAAATTAATGAAGGAAAAGAGGTTCTTGGAGATGCAGCCACAGAGAGTTATCATCCAGCTCTGCCGTTTCCCTCAGCTCTGTGGGTTTCTCCGAGGCAGCTCATTGTTTTGTTTCTCTGGCCCCTTGTCTGCTGTTTTTCATCAATCCTGTCTCCAGCAGCAAAACCAACTATCCTCAACCTGCCCAGCACCAAATGAAACAAACACACAGAGTTAGCAACTATAGTAAACATAGCAAAGCATTTACTGTGGCCACTAAAGAACCAGATATTTACCTCAGGATTTGATGGAGATGTACTGTATGGTTAAATTGGCAGTTTTCTGCAAACAAGTATGCCCTAACCTGCTTAGATCCCCTGTCCAGTCCAATTGATGTACCTTTTCTAGGATGCCTAGATCCATGCCGACTGTCATTTGACTCCAAACATAAAAAGCACAATCTCACAATCTTCTCATTCAACTCCAAAAGATGCAGCAGGATTTATGGACAAATTTAAAGTTTAAAAAATGACAAATAAATCTACCTTGTAGCTTATTTAATAGGATGTCTCTAAGCCAATCGCAGTGTTTAACATCATCTAAAGTGGACTGCTGTAGAGCCACGTCCCCCTTTTTTAACAAGCACCGCCAACTTGTCCTTTGATCACATTGTTGAACTACAGAATTTAAAGTTAAGTTAAAAAACTTTCGAGTAAATATTAGGTGTTGTACCACTTACATATGTCCTTCTATGATCCTGCAAGGTGTGGACACCCAGTGGAAATTAATGGAACTGCGTCACAATGTAAGACTGTGCAAGTACTTTTTAAGTGATCACACTGCTGCAGTGTAACATGTTTCTAGTTGCAAATATTTATGTATTGTGATCACTGGTGTTTTATTGTAATTGCTGGAGATGTGATTGCATCTCTGATGAAATCTACCACAAACGTTTCTCCTACCTTCTTCTCATTTAGTCTTAAGAAACTTTGAGGTCACTTAAAAGTCCTCCTCCTTACTCCGATCACTTTTTCACCTTAGGACCTCTCTTTGGGGCCAAGATGCTTTGTGAATAGGACCTAGTCTTAACTTTAAGGGCAAAATTCTTAATCATAAAACGTAATCATCAAGAATTTTCTTAGAATTTTGTCACTCGTGGCAAGTCTTTGTACAAGGAAGCTTTGTGAATACAGCCCCTGCAATTTTCTGGAAGTTTTTTTCATTCCAGATATCTGGTGTATCAAAACTTAATGCAGTCTCTGCATGTTTAGTCTTGACTTGAAGGACACAAAGCAGACCTGTCCCACAAGACGTGGTTCCATGTTCATAAAGATTCCTAGTGCAAAGAATTTCTCCTAGTGACAAAGTGCTGAGAAAATTCTTACCCTTAATACGTTTTCTGAGAATTTCCCCTTAAAGTTAAGACTAGGTCCTTGTAAGGATAAAAGTTATTCACAAAACCTCTCAATCATTAATTTCCCATCCAACGCAATAACAATATGACGCCTTAAATGAAATGGAAAAATGCTACTGTGCAGCAATGATGACAAACAACGACAACACTCTCACAGTCTTTGAAATGTTCATTATATTTCCACTGGGCTCACAATAGGCTGTGTCTGTGACAACCGATCACATCTGTTAAAAAAACATGTCATACCTAGCAACAGGGTCAACCACACCTCCATACTTAGATAAAAGTTATTGTCCCTTACTCACTCAGAGTTGCTCTGAGATCTTCCCTAAACCACTCCTAAGCTAGGATTCCTTACTGAGAATATTCTCAGAATTTTGGTGAATAAGGCCCCTGAGAGGTCTCAGTTGTTCATACTGTAGCAGAAGGTCAGACATATATTTTGGCCCTACATCAGCAGTGCTTCATAAACCAATAGTAATATCTTGAAATCGATTATCTGAGAGACAAGAATCGAGTGTAAAGGCCTCACAGCTGGAGTGATATGATTTACTTTCTTGGTGTTAGTGAGGACTCGCGCAGCAGAGTTCTGAATCAGTTGCAGCTCTCTGATCGGGACTTAAGTTAGACCTGTGAGGACACCACTACAGTAGTTAAGTCTACTGAAAGAAAAGCATGCACAGTTTTTTCAAATCCTGCTGAGAAAAAGTCTTTTTATCCTTGATATTTGTTAGTAGATGACTTCATAATTGTCTTCATATGGCTGTTGAAATTCAGGTTTGAGTCGATGATTTACACCAAGATTCCCTGCTTAGTCTGCAGTTTTTAAGATTGACAACTGAAATTGCATGCTTTAGAGTCGCTGTTTATTTCCCATACACATTGAAGCATTGTAAGTGTCAAATGTTACTCATTATACCTCTGTATGTTTTCATTTGTGCGTGCAGCTATCCCTACTGTCTGAGCTGGGTTTTGGAGGTGTTCTGCTTTACATTGACCCGTGTGACGCTCCCCGTGGCCGCCATACCTGGCACCAAGCCTTCAGAGTAACTCTCAACCCTGGAGGAAACCCTGCCGATGGTGAGTCCATATTTTTTTGTTAAATCTGTTCAAGTATGGGAATATACATGTAGTTCTGAATGTCAGCATTGGCTATATAGGTCAATTTCTGTACTACGACAGAGTGTTAGTTCACTATTTACCAAAAACATCTTTTTTTTTGCGGCTAAGCGTAAACTTAAAGTGATTGAGGGGCTGCATTGATTGGCTATTAATTGACTCGCTTGCCTACCATTGGGGTGTTTGTGGCTCAGAGATAGAGCAGGTCGTCCTCTAATCAGAAGGTCAGCGGTTTGATCCCCAGCTCCTCCAGGCAACATGTCAAAGTATCCTTAGGCAAGATACTGAACCCCAAATTGCTTCTGGTGCTGCGTCATCGGAGTGTGAGTGTGTGTGAATGTTTACTGAGTAGCAGGTGGCACCTTATACGGTAGCTTCAGCCACCAATGTGTGAATGGGTGAATGATGTATTGCAAAAGTGCTTTGAGTGGTCAAAAGACTAGAAAAGCACTATACAAGTACAATCCATTCACCATAACTGGCTGGTGTTTGTTAAGTGGAAACAAAGACTCACAATTCTCCTTCTTGTCTTTGATGCATAGTTTATTTTTCACCATTGTAGTCTTCAGTGAAAACATGCAAAAATCCACAAATCTGTGTTAATAAACATCTAAAAGAACTATACTTCACCACTATGATTAGCAGTGTACCCCTGGCTTGGCTTGACTTGACCTGTCCCTGAATGAATGGCTCATACCTATGTTGACAGATGCCCATGACACAGCAGTGACCCCTACAGGGCAGGTTAGCACCCCACATACATTTTACCTCAAGAATGACTCCTATAATTTTATGTACTTTATTAATCATTTCCAGCATGGGTACTATGTTGCATGTTAAACCCCTCTCGCTCTGTCTCAAATAAAAGTAAAAATGTCCCAAAAAATCTTTTAAAAAAGGCATCAAAGGAGGAGTTGAGGAGTCTCACAGCATGTTGAAAGAAGCTGCTCTGTAGTCTGGTGGTTCTGCAGTGGATACTTCCGTATCTTTTTCCAGATGGCAGCAGGGTGAACAGACTGTGGCTGGGGTGGCTGCTGTCTTTCAGTATCCTTTGGGCTCTGTGCAGACACCTCACTTCTCCGAGGTCACTGATGCTCTGTAGATGGGAACCAGTGACGTTCTGGGCAGTTTTATCACCCGCTGCAGAGCCTTCCTGTCCTGGGCCGTGCATGAACCATGTCAGACCATGATGTTTCTAGTCAGATGCTTTCTATTGCTCCTCTGAAGAAGTTAACCAGGATCTTGCTCTGGAATTTAGCCATCCTAAGTTTCTGTAGGAAGTAGAGCCTTTCTGTGCTTTTTTATCAACAATCAGCTCCTTGATTTTGCTGAGGTTAAGCAGTAGGTTGTTCTCTATGCACCACTCTGCAAGATTGTTGCAAATTGTATGACTTAATGCCAAGACTTGAAAGTGGAGAGACTGCACCATACCTAAACCAAATCTACAAAACATGTGTTGACAGACACCAAAAACATCAATGACCCTGCAGTTATATGTTAATATGCCAGAGACTGTATTTTACCAGTAGATATACCTCTCACAATGTTCTAATCTTTATTTGAATGCAAATATTTCAATAGCACATACAGTATAATAATGGTGAAAACTGGGTCTTGTGCGATTAACATAAATGTGACACATACCAATAGAATAGAATAGAATAGAATAGAATAGAATATTCCTTTATTGATCCCCCATTGGGGGAAATTTCAAATGTTACAGCAGCATGAAAAAAGAAAAGTGAAATGTAACAAAGAAAATAACAATAACAAATAACAATAAATAAGTAATAAAATAAGTATGTACATAGAGGAAATAAGGTATGTACACATAATAATAAGTAAGTAATAGAATAGTATGTACACAAAAGATGGATTTGAGACATTACAGTCATCATATTGCATTTTTAGAAGTAAGCCCTTTAAGTCTACACTAAATTCTGAGTTATTGTGAAACCAAAAACAAAGAAATAGTTTTACGCAATTTTTAAGAAACCTTTTCCACTATGCTTACCAAAAACAAAGAAATGAATGAAAACCGAGATTGTATTAAGGCTGCCCAATCTACATTTCTTCTTTTACGAGATTTATAAATTCCCATGCAATACGTCTCCACTGTATTATGTGGAAACAGACACTACCTCATATTACAAAGTTTTAACCTCAATAAAAGATCATTTTATTATTACTTATTACTTATTACTTATTTTAAGTATGCTTCAATTATAATTCTCTTTGGATTCTGGTAAATTCCTGAAATTTACTTCCATCTCTTACCTTGGCTCCAGGCAGAGGACGTTATATATCTCTCTGTATCTCTGTGACTCTCGTCTACTGTATTTAAATCACCCTCCCAAGATGAACGACCTCTCCGACCCTCAGTCTTGTCCCCACTTCCTGTTTTTCTGCCCGGTCTGGCCAATAGGGACATGTCATTACCGCTGAAGTATCTTTAGTCCTTGTAAGAGTCCCAGTACCACAGTGGCAAGACCCAGTAGAGCCCCGCCAGATGTCTGGACTGCTGTGTGAGCATGTGTAAGAGTGTGTGAGCGTGTATGTGGGGGGATGTGTTAAAGTGGAGGAGAGAGGGAGAGACAGATGCTGGCTGTCTGGTCTCTCACCAATAGCAATGCTCTCAGGTCCCCTGTGCTAATACAGCTCAGAAGAACAGAAGATGTGAAAGGACACCTCATTACTCATATCAACCACACTTTATTCAACTGCCAGAGTAGGCCTAAGTTAGAACTCGATCTTTTTACGACAGAAAAGTATTTCATTGAATTCAAAATAAGTAGAAATGTCTAACTAGTGTGTTATTCCCATTAAAAAGGAAATTATTGAATAATTTAGTTATATTTGTTAATTAATTCTAAATATTTTTTATTATTGGCAGTGGTGACGTTCGCATGCATATTCAGATTGCCAAACTAACCATGGACATAGGACACAATGCATGCAAGCACACTTTTATGTCAAACTTCTCTACACCAACGGTTACCAACTGGTGGGTCCAAAAGTGGGTTATGGGTCTGTACTGAATGGACCCCAGGTGACTTATGAAATTGTCAAGTTTGTCAAGAAAAAAAAACCAAAACCTTTATAATAAGTGTAGTTTTTTTTATTCTTTAATGATTTCTTTGTGTTGTAAGCCAACATGTTGTTAACATTATGTGAAATGAAATTGAATATAGGGTAATATAATGTATGTACCTTGAACTAATGACTCAGGAAAAGTTTGGACCGTATGACTGGACCAGCTGGGAAGTGCAGTGGAGAGAAAAAATAAATATATTGTGGCTACATTTTACTAAATCAAGCGCACAAGATGCTATTACATGGCCTTGACATAGATTTTGTTAGCTCATTTTGAGTACTCCGTTACCTGGCTTTGTTTAATTAATTTCCTTGTTTTAGTCTATTTATTCCCTCATTTCAATGATTTGATTCTCTCAATTTGGTTAATTTGTGTGCTCAAGACAAGTGTAAAGTTATATAACCTTACAGAGGGCCAGCACAACAAAGCAGCTTCTCCCCCCAAAGGCTAAAGTGCAGTGCAGCTACTTCAAGTGAGCAATGCTAAGGTTGGCTTCCAACTCTGCCTTCTGATTCAGCAGTTAAGGGGACAGTTAAGGTAATTTGCAATGCTTACCGACCAGATCTCAGCTTTTTGCACCTCCTACTGTGGTAAAAGCATGTTTGACATTTTAAGTAAAGTCTCAGCGTTGTCTGAAATCTACTTTTAAATCTATGAAACCTTTATCTACATGTGAAAATGTAGACCACATTGGTTGTTAAGCATTGCAAATGACGTTCCCCTCCATGAACGTTTTAAAAAAAGCTGCATACATTATATAGAATACAATACCTTAAACTTTTTAAATGTATTGTGCCAATATTTGTGTGAATATACTCCTCATTATATAAATATTGGTGTCTAGTCCAGGTATAATTAATAAATGCAGTGCACACACAGATTTATATACTGTTTAAATATTGATAACATGCAGAGAAAAGTGTGTATGTGTGTGTATGTGTGCGCATGCTGCATAGTGAGTAGCAAAGAATGCATTTTACAGAGTGAGGGCTGTTTGATGGTTAAGACTTGGTTTTTGGGGTTCCACTTACAATAAGATTTAAATCAGGGTTGAGGTAAGGGTTTGTGTTTGGGATGTAGTGGCGATGGCTAAAGGATGTTTTGCCATTTTCAACAATTTTTTAAAATCAAAACAGTGTGGGTGGTATGTGTAGATAAACTGCGGTAAACTTCCCTCCATATAACCAGTGCCTAGATATCCCCCCTTCACTCCATGTCCGCTGGATGTTGTATTTTATGTCATCCAGCAGAGTTTCTCTGTGTCTCGGGTTGTTGCTCCAACTTTAGGCTGTACTTCAGCATTTGTGTATTTCCCATGCCGCCACCACAGACACAAAGAGCATGGAGCTGAATCAAGAAATTTACCTCCTGCCCTTTCTTACACTTGGACCAATGTCCTATCAAACCGTAAAACTAAGCAGTGCTGATTGAATAGAAACCAAGATTAAGGCACTACACTGCCTATTTCTCAACAAAGATGTTTCCAGAAATGTGTTTTAATGCCCTGTTTAACTGTAATAGCAAAAGTTTTTGAACAGAAAGTGGACCCCATATTGCATCCTTCACAGTGAAAACAGTGGCCGAGAAAAAAGAGATCAGAAGGTAAAACAGCGCAGATCAAATATAAACCAAGATTCCTTTATTGCATTGCTTACCTCAGATGTTTTCAGGGACATGTTTTAGATTCCTGTTTAACTGTAATATGAGATCTTGTTTTACCTGTTAACTAACATTGTTTCATTTCATTGTGTCACGCACCAGTGGGAGCATCTATTGGTCTGTTACGGGGCAGTGCATTCGGGTAGTTGTAGGTTTTCTACCTCTTGAGCAAAACTGTCCTTTGTCTCTTTCATCTTTGTTCATTTAGCACCAATTTCAAAAGAATGTCAGCCTTTCTACTGCAGAGGCAGCTTAGTGTTATGTGACGACCCGCCCTTACATCGGCAAAATATTTCTTTAAGGTAAGGTTAAGGTAAGGTCTGGGGTTAGGCATTTAGTTGTGATAGTTAAGGTGAGGGTAAGGGGCCAGGGAATGCATTATCTCAGTGAGAGTCCTCATAAAGCTAGAAGAAAATAATGTGTGTTTGTGTGTGTGTGTGTGTGTGTGTGTGTGTGTGTGAGAGAGATTTATTACTGAATATACAATCACAGAATATATTCCCACTCTAGATGTTGAATTTAAAAGGCATGAAACGTTTTGCATATAGCTCAACTTTTAATGCATTCAGTAGGAGCTAAAATGTGGTTTGCTCCCATTGTTATGTTTTGAATATATACTGTAGTAAAAGTCAGTTATTACAGCTGCTTTAATCTGCAGCCTTCAGCTCTCTGATGGCAACTTGAGCACCACAGATGGTAAATCTACTCTATGTGCCGTCACTTGCTACGAATGCAGATTATATTGTAGAAAGAAGCTGTTTGTAAATCTGCTCCTGCACTGCAAATGATCCTGTCCAGCATCCTAAACATAGGCTTTCATATATATCCAACAAAACTGATTATTTCAAAGCATCAAATGCAGGTGGAGCCATTTTTGATGCGCTGCCTGTAATTGATCAGCATTTGAATAATACATGCGTGGTCGTGTTTGTTGATTTGTTCCAGCCGAATTTAATTAGGTTTCTAATAATGGTGGCATTTAAAGGTCAGAAATAATTCAGAAAGTAATAGCAGAAAAATATGTTGCATTCATATCTGAACATTGTTTTTGATAAGCTTTGCTTATTTGAACAACAAAATAAATAGATAGTACAATGCGGAAAATGGCCTTCGCTGGTCTTTTCCTGCAAAGGATGATTTATTATTTGTTTGTTTTTTCATAAATTGTCTTGCACGATCATTATCATTTCAGTCATTTCACACACAATTTCACAATTCCCAGGTTTACAATTACATATGTGCTACATATGTGGATTTCTCCCCAGTGTCAGAATGTAATTCCTATGAGAGATGGGACCAGCTCTGCTATATTTGTCATCCAGCTTAATAAGACTCAAAGCTCTTGTCTGTGTCTATCACATTCAATTGCTGTTGTGTCATAGAATGTAAGTATTTGTGTACATCTGTGTAATGTACATCTATAAGTGCTACCCGTCATTATAACAATCAGCCACACAGTGTTGATGTGAATTTATTGTAAGAGAGGGCCACTCTATGGGAGAGAATTTAACAAACGTGGTTATCACCAAAAACATATGTCTTCATTTACTTGTGCAAAGATGAACATATCCATTTCTAACAGCAACAACTCTAAACTCTCTGTGCAGCATATCAGTTTCATGCTCTGTAACGGAGCTATGTTGAATTGCATCATCCCTGTCAAATATATTCAATTCAACCCTTTGCAGGTTCAGATGTATGGCAAGTTTGCATTAGCATTGCTGTTAAATTTTATAAAACTAAAGATCTAATACATCATGAAGGTAAATATGATCTATTGATTCAGTCTTTTGCGTTCAACTTGCTTATATATTTGGTAAATGGTAAAATGAAAACATCAGTTTACAACTTATGAACTTGAACGTGAGCATTGTTCACTCTTGCAACAGTCAGTTATGCTCTTTCAGGGCACTCGAACATTTACAGCACTCGTATTATTATTATATTATATTATTTTTTAATATATATCCTTAAATATCTATCGTATACCCTATATGATACCCTAAGATGCCTCCACGGAGGTCTGGGTATAGCCCCCAGTGTCTAACAATCCTAGAAACGTCTCTGATTATATACATATCTTTTGAAATGTGAATGTATTGCATCTGAAATGGTGTTCCACATGTGAAAAAAATAGCACAAAATTAGTTTAAAGTACAATAAAATTACCTGGGAAATTTAAAAAAAAGAAAGAAAGAAAGTTAAAAGACAACCAAAAAAAAAAAAAAAATAGAAACAGTGCTTGAAAAATTATAATAGTTTTGTAACATGATTTGAATTGATGATGATTTCTTAATCTACTAGGTTTTTGCAATTCCTGGAACATTTCTTACCAAGTTGCTGTGTGCCTTTTTTCCCTATATATCTGAAATAAATTGTACCAATTTGCTCAGGGTTTTATGATTTAAATACTCGTAAAAAGCTTCTGAAAGCAGGTTTCAAAGAGTTAACTCAGTCGTCAAATGAGTCTTCGCTGGCTCAAGATGGAAATTGGATCTATTAGTGTAATAAAGTAAGGTGCACCATTATTCCATGCAAACTGCAGCCATTTCCTACAAGGAGATATTCTTAAAAGTCCCCTACTACAAATGTATTACGCATGTTTTGTGTGTTAAAATCCTGCAGTGTAGTTTAAAGCTTAGCTCATCACACAGACATGCTGTACTGTGTGTTAAAGGGAGCGTCGCTGCGTCTCCTGGTGGCAACGCAGAGAAGAAGACATGAATTCAGCACACTGAGACTTTCAGTCATATCGGGGTGGGGCTGTACTTCACACACACTCTGCTACAAAACAACCCCTTGCAATTTAGTGAAATGTAGGCCATTTTTCCCACACTTCATGTGCAGTTACGTTGCAGGAACGGAAGTGCCCCCCTGCTGTTCTGTGTGTGTTTGAAAAAACTGTAGCATTGCACCTGTTTTGCTCAGGTTGAAATGATTTTACCTTTCAGGCCCTTGGTGTTTTAAGAGCTTTAAACCATGCTCAGTTCTCAGTGATGTCAAAAATGTCTCCCTTTTCAAATGGAAAAAATAAGACACAAGAAACTGTCAGGAGTGCTCCCCGGTGAAAATGCTGCCAGTGGAGGAACTGTTTAGAGTCAGTGTAATTCCACTGTCTGCTGGGGCTCTGTGTAATGCTCCCCAGACTTTCTCCACCTCTCAGTTTATTGTTTGGACTCTGTTGTCTTCCTCTCTCCACCCCCTCTCCTTCTCCTCCCTCAGCTTGTTAATTTGACTCTTCCTTGTAGCGTTGTATCACTGCTGCGTTGTCGTACACCGCCTGCTGAGACAGCCACAGCAAATCAAAGACTCTGCCTGCTCATACATACATCGCTCCCAATTCTCTTATGTAGTATGTTATGCATGAATATGCATGTCAGTGCGTAGGTGTGGGTTGTCTATATGTGCTTTCAAGGAGAACCGACGGTGTTTTGCATGCATTAAAAAAATAAGTAGGAGGGAAAAAGTGTGTGTGTATGACGCAAGTCTGTTGGTGTGTTCAGTGGGTATGTGCATTTATTCATGTGTGTGTTTTTCATGTATTTCTTACTTTAAATTTGACATGCAGTGCTGCGTGAATGAAAATAGCAAAAAAAAAGTTTTGTGCAGATTCCTGCAGAGCCACAGTGTTTGGTCAGATATCATCAGCAGGTGTTTGCTGTCAGGTTTGCTCCTCGTTGCTCCAGCATTCATCTAGTTTGATATGCACCATGCTGCTGTAGCATTCATTTATTCTTGGAAGAGATGCCACAGCTTGGATATTCCAGCTTGCCCTGTAACTGTCTCGACTCTTGGTATAGAAGTGAACCAGTGCCAACAGAGAAGTCTATGCTACTTGGAGAAAAATTACGTACTAATAAAACATTAATGACTGTAACTTTGTATAAAACCTTGGTTAGATGTTTAAATTTGGAGAAAATCAATGAACAGCTTGATTTAAGGAAGACAGGCTTAATGGATAACTTGATTTGTCCTGCCGGGGGAGGGAAGAGCACACACACACACACACACACACACACACACACACACACACACACACACACACAGGCAGTGAAATGTGAGGTAAACATACACTTGAAAATTAGAAACACACTCACCGGGGTTAGACTACATGCTTTGCAGCCCAGTCACCAGAAGAAAATATTGCTACCTCACATTTCTCCAAACCACAAATATGTCCAAAAGATGTGATGCTATTGGTTTATCACAATAATCACGAGACAAAAAGCAAAGCTTATAGGAAAGTCTGAGAAACCAGTGCCAATGAGAATTATTGCCTGTTTCCATGTTTCATTAAATCCCTTAAACTAAGAGAGCAAGAAAAAAAAGAGCAGTCAAAAAAAGCAAGGAGCTGCGTTGGTGTGGTCATGTTTGTAGTATTGGTATTGGTAGTATTGGTGAGAAAATAAACTATGATGGAGGAAGTGTAGTTTGATGATTACACCCACCGATTTGAAGGACTATCCGTGCTGGGCTGATGAATATCTGCAAAGCATCAGTAATTAGTGTTGTTCTGAGTATAGATACCAGTATCAATAGGGTCCAGCTCATCATGTGAACATGTCATACTGCTTCAATCCCCTGCTTCACTTTCTTTGTGCTGCACTCAGATTCTCTGCTCCTGCTGTTGTGTGTACAGATGCAGAAATAATTTTGCTACTGTCAAGAATTGACACATTGATTATTTGCCACTAGAAACTGTCTTGTGATATAACATGCATGTGATTAAGTCATTAACAGAAAGATAGCTAATGTTTAGTGTATACTGTGCAAGCTGTACATACTAATATACTGACATAACATAGCTGCATTACATTTTGTATATTGTTTTATTATTAACAACAGTTAGGAATAGGAACATCTCAATCACTTTTTTTTTGTCCCCCATTTCGATCCTAGCCATTCAGTATTGAGTGTCTGCTGATATTAAGTCCTAATACAATTTTATTTATTTAGTTTATTTTTCTAGTAAATACAGCTGCACAGTGTCCAATTTCAGTATGACTCTTTTAAATTATTAAAATCAATCCAATGTATGGCCTGTGCTTGACCTGTCTTGGGAGAGTGTCAGTCCCTTTAAGAGAGTAGCCTTTTTTTTTTTGTCATCCTCACATCTTTTTGGTGGATTGTGAGTGCCAAAAACTGCAGTTGCGAAAAATCCCCACTGGCGGCTGGCTCTAAAACAGAGTCAATCTCCACAGACACCCATGTCATCTTTACATGACAGTTACATATACAGGTTGGTGCCGTTTGAGTGACAGGCTGTCTGTAAGGGTTAGCCGCTGTCTGTGAGTCAGATCCACCCTTCACTCCACATCTCCAACCTGTCATCTGAATATGGTCTCTTTTGCTCCAGAAATCCAAGATGCCTCAAAACAGTAGTCCACAAATCAACTGGGTATAGCACAGCATCAACATTTTAGGTATCCTTCTGTGTTTGTTGTTGCAGGAGGGCGCTACTGTGATGTCAACAAATGCCCATGGTGGGACGAGGCAGCTTATGGTTATGTTTAGACAATACGAGCGCATGGCAACCAATGCTGAGATGTCAACAAAAGCACATGCAGGCATGGATGTTAGGACTGGGGGAAGGAGGCAAGTTGTAGAAAAAAAAGATCTCATTCAGATGGGAAGCGAACACCGGAGTCCTGCATTAAAGTCCGGGGTTTGTTGGACCCATCCTCCACCCCTCCTTCCCACCCTTTCGGCGGTATCGTGCTCCTTCTGTTGTGTGGTCACCAGCAGCACCTCAACCTGACGCCATCCTGCCACGTATCATGTGGACACAACAGGTGCTGTCCGGCTGTGGGCTGGTGTATCATTACACCACGGATGGTTCTGTCCAGCCATGTCCTCACCTGATGCCATCCAGTAGTGTTTCATGCACAAAAGAAAGGTAGCTTTTGGCACTGCAATCATATTTCATGGTAGCAACATCCATTACTTAAACACACTATGATTGTGATACAGCAAATTTTGAACCAGGTTGGGTTTTTTTTTCTGGACGGGCTGAATGCATTGAAATGAATGAGGAAGTGTCTACTGGCAGACTGAAGACAGCCTTATTCAGATTTGAGCAGTAAAAACTCAGGGTTGTTTGAACGAACGATTATAGTCTTGACAATAAGACAGAGAAATAACAATATATTGAATGATTTTATTTGGATAGAAAGAGGGTTAGAGAGCCCTTTTTTGGTGTAGCATTAGTCATGGTGCAGATGCTGATCTTGGACATGTTTCTGTCCATCAGAACAATGAGGCTATCTGTCTGAAAGACATGCCATGTCCCAGACTCATGAGAGAGCAGAACACAGGAGGGAAACAGAAACTGTGTTCCCTTTTGTGGAAAAAGCGAAAAATAATTGTTTCTGGCACATTTTACTTATCAGAGGCCTCACGTTTTTTGCCAAGTTGTTGCCCCTGGTAGGGAGGCAATTTCCTCTGTCCTTTGAATGGTGCTGCCATGTGTGTGGTTTGTTTTTCACTGATTTATTTCCATTTCCTCTCGCTGTGTTTAACAAATGAGAAGTGCTGGCCATCAGCTTGTGATTGCTCTCAGTGCGTGCTGTCTTTGATATTATACACCGTTGGTTTTATGTATAGCTGCAATTGCGTAATTGTGTAACCTTTAACATGCTTCACCTCTTTCCCAGCACTCCCCTTATGTTTCCAAACAGAATGTTCAAACCATTCCCACGTGTTCATGTTTGAACTGGTTAACAGGCCAGTCTTTTCACTGCGTCCCTTGGGTTATTTATAAAACCTCTGCTGGATTCAAATGTACCCAATGAATGGAACATGTAGTCATTAGCATATTGATTTAAATACAAGGTTGCTACAAAACATCTATTTTTTGCCTTTAAATGGACAATCATAACCATGGTTATGTGAATAGAGGAAAGGAGTAGCAGTTGATCCAGAATATATGAGTATCTCTGCTATTATTTGCTCTGGTGAAGGAAGAACACATTATTTATTCCTGCAACTGCTCTTCTTTTCCAGTCCAGAAAATTTAACCCTCTTGAAAAACACAGAACTTGGGCAGTGTAACACAAAGACTTTTCAAAGCAGGGGTCTGCATTCTCCATACTTGGGGGGGTGGTGCTGTTGGGGGGGGGGGGGAGGCAGAAGGAAAAAAATACAGACAGTCAGTAAGTGTGGTCAGCCAACCATGGTTCAGATACCAATAAGGTAAGGCAAAACTCTTGCCAAAGTTTGGGGAAGGTACAGTTAATTGCTGGTCTTTGACGGTATGTGACTCCTGCATTAAAGTCTCTCTCTCCAGCAGCCAGCTCTCATTCTGAAGTCGTCCAATCCTGCAGCTTTTGTAGTAATTTTGGCATAAGATCCCAATGGCACAAGCTACCTTTCACAGCTGTATGAGACATTGCCAGGCAGCCATGATATGCTGCTGGACAGCCAGAAAGCCGGACAGCACCTGTTGCGGCAGCATGATACACCGATAGGTGGCGCTAGTTAAGTGATTGTGGCCAATGACTTTTCATTAGATTTAGGTATAATTTCATGAAGTCTTTCACCGATATAAAGAAGACCCTCACATTAAACGAGGCTGTCTCTGCGGCAGAAAGACACAACCACTGTTGAAATCGGTCCTACATGACCAGATAAACACTTTTGCTGTATAGTTAGAAAACCTACAACTACCAGAATACGTTTGGCCTTACTAGATGCTCTCACTAGTGGGTGATGTCACGCACTGACTGGTCCAAGTGAAATCTGGTGGCCAGTAATCTCGTATTACATATGAGTGGCAAGCTAAAACATGTTTCTGAAAACAAAGCAAGAAATATACAACTCAGTAACAGAATCTTGGTTTATATTTGATCAGCGCTGCTTAGTTTTTACCGTTTGATCTCCATTTATTCGGCCTCCATTTTTACTGTGCAAAAAGCAGTGTGGCGCCCACTTCCTGTTCACAAAAACAGGGCTTTTAAATATTTTTCTGTATACATTTCATGAGAGAACAAGGCAGTGCAGTAACATAATCTTGATTTAAATTTGATCAGCCCTGCCTAAATTTACTATTTTATCAGATTTTGGTCTGAGTTTACGAGAAAGGGGTGGGTAACTCTCTTGATAAGCTGTATACTCTTAATCGCACTGTTGGCGGCACAGGTGGCGGGCAATACGAAAATGCGGATGTACAGCTTGTTGTCAGAGTAACAGCCCAAAAGCCAGCAAAAATCCTTCAAATTGTGTAAATGATGTAATTTGGAGGACTTTTGCCATCAGTTGAGCAGGGGTATAGGCACTGGTTAAATGTTGGAAATTTCCCAGTTCATCTACAAAAACTGGTTAAATACAGAGCATTATTCTTTTAATCTATGAGTCATTTTTGGCTCATTTGAAGCCTGAGTTATGATCAAACAATGTTGCATGGTGAGTGGAGAGTTTGGTTGCATCATCACTGAGGGAAATGTTTTATTGCAAGCTGATTGAACATTGCCAGTAAAATATACAGTCATTTCTGTTGTCCTTTTTTTTCACTGAAACACTATTTTGTGTTAGCCTTTTAAGTGTTAATACCCCTGCAGCAGCAATCTCAAAGTGACAGGAATAGCTGTTAGCATCCCATCAAGTCAAACTTTACACAAATTGTTCCAATTTGAAGGCAATTTATTCAGGATAACAATTGGAGTTAGCCCACACAGTTGTCAGCCTGCTCAAAGTAAGGCTATCCAGTGTGAACTGAAGCTATCACACAGCGCCTGACCTCCTATCTTGTTTCAAGGTGGAAACAAACTTTTAGTGAGTTCTCATCAGGAATTAGCTCCCACAGTTTTCAGCAGAAAGTGCTTTCTCTGTTCATTTTGCTGAGAGTTGGACTTTGCTAGATTCATTACAGTTAATTGGCTGTTTAGTGGGACACTACTGAACAGTTGAGTGTGGGAGCTGCAGCTGTAGCATTAGCATCAGTGCGGGCTGAATTATGCATGGAGGTTAAAGCTTCTGAAAGCTTCTCCTTATGATTTATTAATGTCTGCTCGCAGATAGGGATGGATTAGGTCTGCGGCAGGGATACCAAACGATGACACGTTCACAATGGTCACGGCAGAGTTTTGTTACAAAACCGGATGGAAATCAAAGCCAGAATGATGATATTATTCTGTCGACTTCCAACATTTGTGAAACAGTGGGTGCTCACGGAATTTTAAGTTTCATACATTGTGTATGAGACAGACTCCAAAACTGTGGGCAGACAGATGCGTCACAGCTCTGTTTAGCCCAGCTGAAGCCAACTGTTTTATGTCATAGCACTGCTTGATCCAGTGGTGTGTCCAGACTGTTTTGACTGGAGTGGCCCAAGTGGGGCAGCGTGTAGTGCCACTATTGGCTGATATCAAAAGCTGCACTAAATGTAATGTCACTATACGGGTAATGACCTATAAAAGATCAGTTACACTGTCTAACTTGGTTAGGAGCATTATAAACAATGCAGGCAGTACCGAGCCAACATTTATAAGTGCGGCCCATGTGGGTAGTACTTAAATGGAATTGTCCATAGGTTGCATAATGGCCACATTCCAAATAGCCACATGGGTGGGTTGACCCAGGTGGGCCCTAAATGAGTTATTCCAAGGCTACCTGGGTATCAAAGTGAGTATGGGTCCAAAATGGGCATCTTACCTGTGGCCCACTTGGCTAAACCCACAGATGTTGGCAATTGGGATTGGGCCAATATGCAACTTCCGGACAATCCCAGATAGGGCCCATTTTCTGCCCACATGGTCCCCTCATACACACGTTGACCGGGTAATTATTGGACCAGATATGTCATGACATGAGCAGAACCTTAGTGAAAACAAGGATCTCAGGTTGTGATAATTCGATCTAAATAATCTGTATGCATCCACTGATAATTCTTTTAATAATCTGTTGAAGGTGACATTTAGGAAGGTTTAAGCAAATTTATGTATAATCAGCCCTGTCTCAGAGAAACTATGATGATAAACAGCTAATTTGAGACAGCAAATACATTTCAGAGAATCGTAATGATGAGCAAATTTCATTTTCTGTTAACATCATTATGTTATGAATGTTGCAAATTAATGTACCTGGCTAGTCACAAAAATGTAGATACTAAACAAGAAAAATGTTCACTGACAACAAATTCAATTTGTTTTTCACTAGAATAGGAAATATTGCCATACACTATTCCTTTGTAGTAAATAGAGCATTATTTTTTATAATTACCTTTTTTAAAATAACATGTCACAATCTTTCCCTAACCTCAACCACAGTGCTTTTGTTTCCTAAACCTATACCCCAGACAGGAGTTTGGATGTGGACCTGAGATTCTGGTGCACAGTCCTAAACTTTGTTTGTCCACCATCCACCTTGACCACCTCCCTGTGAGTGCACCGCATTTCATAGATGACGTGTTCGAATAACATTTTCTCGGATCATAATCAGAAGGTGATTATGATGTCAACACAACATAAATATGAATGCAATCTTTAATCCCTCATAAGTGGCCGCTTCCGTGTATAAGGGGCTTGTCTTTCCATTAACGCTCGAGTCTCACGCCTACGTGGCCTTTGGTTAGAAATAATGAAGGCTAGTGCGGTGGCTGCAATAGAAATAAACCTGCTGTTTTGAACATCCATCATCATGCTTCTTGTTATCGTGAGAGGTAATGTCACATTACATCACTCAATGAAAACGCAGTCATCATGCAATTGTGTTTTGTCAACATTTTGAAAATATCAAGTTTTGTGGAAATCTGTAATGGAAACTGGCCTTGTATGGATTTAGCAGAAATTACTGGCCTTTACAAAGCTAGCAATGTTTGGTTCTAAAAATGTTCTGAGAATGGTACAATACAATCAATGCAAGGTTTTAGTAATGTTTTGAGCTGCAATTTTTTTCTCTTTCAGTTCCCAGAATGTTTCTCTTAAAGTTAGGGTAACATTCTCTATAAACATAAAAAAATATTATTACTTTTGTTTTCTTTTTTCTGTTAACATATCACATTACCTTACATATCCTTTAAAAAATGGTCTGTAATCTTAGGCCTCAATAACATGATGTGAATGTTGCTTTGAAAATGTTCTTCCTTGGCTCTCATGTAACATTGTGGGAATGTTTTATAAAAGAACATTCTGTGATCTGTCACCTCTCAACATCACCAAAACATCCTCAGAGTGTTGCAGTTAAAACGTTATGTCTTAGTCAGCATTTAATCTTCTAGGAACATTATTTGAAAGTATAAACACCCTTAAAAAGTTCTTTGAACATTACATTAAAATGTTTTCTTTAAAACATTATTGCAGCTTGTAGGTAACGTTAGCCAGTGTTGTGGTAAAGTTCCCTGCCTGCTGAGTATGGACTGAAAAGTATAACCTCTGACCACACCTGGGTCCCCCCTCCAGTTTGTAACACATGATCTGTAGTCTCCAGGGCAAAATAACTACGATGTCATCAGTAGGTATTTACAGCCAAATTAAAAGTTTTCCACCAAGTACACGGAGTAAACTTGTGTTATCTGTGTAGAGTAAGAACAGAGTGAGAAAGAGGTGTTTTAAGGTCTTTCTAGCAGCGTATCCCATGTCGCTGGAATGGAAGAGCAAGGCACCTGAGCTATAAATACACGCTATAATCTGTGTTTTTAATCATGCTGCAAGTACACATCGTGTACAGCCCTCAGCTCACTGAGCCACCAGGATCCCCCTCACATCCTCAGACTCTGCGCACTAATCCTCTCGTACTGTCACAACAGCTAAATCTGCCACCTGTGTCATACACGATCCTATTATCTTCCCTTTACAATCTAAACACCACTGGAGGTGCCTGACATCATGTTGGAAAGATAGACAGGTACATCCTGTTTGAAATTCCTGTCACACTGGCTTTGCTGAACTTTGCCTTCCAGCCTATTTCACGGCTGATCCATCATGCATGTCAAGTGTGTCTGTTTAACCCTCTAAAGGACACAGTTTGGCCTTCATTACGCTACTTCCTGACTCCCAAAATGCTTTGCTCTCCAGTGTTCACCGTGCTTCTACAGTGGTGTGTTGGGGCTGGCGCATGGGTGTGGGTGGTTGGGAATGTTGGATGTGCAGCAGAGCTTCAAATTGGCTCTCCTTGCCTCATGTCGAGAGCCGCAGTTTTCTGAGGTAATAGACATGCAAATAACACGGGGTGTGTGCTTATATTTCCAGGCGCCGTTGCGTCTCGGCACTCGGTCAATAACATTATGGAAATGTGCCGTGGATTCTTTGGGTCGCACTGTTTGAGTTGGATAACAAGGCAGTCCAATGAGCCTGTTAGCACGGCGACAGTGACAGAATGAGGTGTTTGTATTGTCACACACTGTATCACAGCGTACAGCGGGAGGGAGAGGCGGAGAGAGGAAGACGTACCATAGAAGTAGGGAATCGGGAGAGGTAGAGAGTACAAGTGATCAAAGTTCTACACTCCTTTTCACTGTTTACTCCATTTACTCCATTTACCAAAGGAAATGTGTGCAAACAAATTTTCACTCTCATTCTCTGTTCTAGCTGTCAAAGTTTCCGTTTGTCTGGTTTAATTGCTTATCAAAATCAACATCATGCTGCGGTTTTAATCCACAGCACACTTGCTTAATTGAGTTCCTCCAGTTTATTTCTCAGTCAAGCATGTTTCAACGCAACGTCGCAGGCTTGCTTGAAGGGACGGTGTAAATGGTTTACCATGGCCAGCCTTGGTCCTGTTGATTTTCAGATTTAAAAGGGTGACAGATTGAGATGTGGCTTATGTGGAGCGTGTTTGCTTAATTGCATTGGCATAATTATTGCCGTTCTCAAGACGATTTCTCCGCCCGAAGAGGGTTTTTGTGTGCCATTTTGAAGTGCATGTGTGTAAGAATAGAGTCCAGTGGGAAATTTGAACATCTGTGTCTCACAGTCTCACTATGCCCAGGAGAGAGCTGAAAATAGATGGTTCGCCCATGAGGAATCTGCTTCAGCAGGTAGAATATCAAAAGAAAAAATGACAATATAACATATGGTTAACCTGGCAATTACTTTTACTTTTGTTTCGCTGCAGCTTGCACTCATTACACGTGAATAAAACTGTTCTCAGTAATTATGTTGTCCTTCATGGGAGAACACTTTTTAAAAAAGTAATAAAAAGGAGAAAAGGTTCGCTTTAGGGCACATTCAGCTGTTCTCAGACCAGCTGGTTGCAGTCTGGTAAAGTGTTTTTTTGACATCTTTTCCCCCAAGAGGATACACAGTGCTGGGGCAGGAACTTTGATGATTGATGCAGGCCATTGCTTAAAATGTTACCGCTCTGAAATTTGTCATTTTATGAAATATATTAAAACAAAGCCTATTTTTTGTTTTACTACATTATGTCATCAAAGGCTGATTTGAAGCCTCCTGGGACTGTAGGACTTCATGAGCAAATTGTATGTGTTGTTCACTTTGTGATCTACAGTCTCATGGTTTCTATACTTATCAGTTTTACTCTATTGATAAAATTAGCTCGGGTAAATGTGTGGGTGTTAGAACGTTTTATAGAAATCTAGATCTTTTTCTTTTTTTTCCACATTTGATAGCTGCTCAGTTTCATTTTTTAGAGTAATGCCCATCCACTTCCCCATCCAAGTACCAAGATGCTCCAGATTATGGGAACCCTTTGAAACCTGAGAAATTTGACTTTTCTTTCAAAAACATGGGGAAAAGGCAATAAGGAACTTAACAAAAAGTGACTGAAAAATTAGCAAGAAATTAGTAGAAAGTGGTGGGGAAAATAACCTACAAATAAACAAACAAACTGAAAAAAAGAGAAGAAACGTAATGACCAACTAGGAATGAAATTGCCCACATACTGCAAGAAATGAGTAAAAATGACCTGAAAGTTTGTTTTTATAAAGAGGAGAGGAGTTTATTGGAAAAAATTTCCAGAAAACAATATTTCTTCTTATTATAATTAAATATAAACATTATATATAAACCAACTTTTTTGCCCCTTTTTATTTCCTTTTTTGTTTTTCCCTTTCTTTTTTGCTTATTTTTAGGTTTTGTTTTTTTTTTTTACTAATTTCTTGCTAATTCATGAGCCATACATAAGAGAGAGAGAGAGAGAGAGAGAGAGAGAGAGAGTAATTGTCATATAATTTCCATGTCTTTTTTAACTGTATTTTTGCAGTTTCTTTCAATGTTGCTTTTTTTCCCCCATATTTTAGAGAAAAGCAGAACCAAATTCCAACACAGTACAGGCATGCTGTCAATCCAGGTGTTAAAGGGTTAAAATGATCCTGTGTGGGTCACAGCTAAAAGGATATTACAGTTCTTAACACCTTGTCACATGCCTGAAATACTAAAACTAAATTTTAGAGCTGTGATCACATCACAGAAAATAGACCCCAGTCAGCAGAAAATGCAAACTGATGTCAAAGGAATGTGTACTGTTACATTAAAGACAAAGTTTTGTAAAAGACAGACAAACATTTCTGATATTTTTACCTTGGCAGCTTTACTGCTATAAGTCATTTTATTTGCAGAGTCAGTGGGACTTTGTATTTGTCTTGTTATCAGCTGTTGACCAAAGCTGGAGACACGGCGAGTTAGAAAAACACGTCTGAAAGGCAGGGTCCACAGAGATGAATCTCTAAAAAATTTCAGGTTCTTCTTTCCCAGTGATGAAGAAAGCAGAGCTATGGGACAGAGTGAGACAAGCAGAGATGACATGAATACATGAACAATGGATTGGATTTTGTACTTGATATTCTATGAATTTCTCTCTGGAGCCATTGTTCTCCTTTTTCAGTTCAGCAGCCTATAACAAGTCTGTTTTTCCTTCATGGGGTTTAGTCTTCTCTCCCTACAAAGTAAGCTAGATTGAATGGCAATAAGCACTGAAGCAGAATTAGTAACCAAACCCTCTGTCTTCACTGCGGTTGCTTCTTTCGGCCAATTAAGCTGTTTTCCATTCCGGCTCCTCGCTTTGCCTCTATCTTTTCTGGGCCCTGCTCCCTGCAGTTCATTTGGGATGAGAGAGACACTTAAGTCAGGCCAAAAGCAAAAGTGTTTCTTCCATCCAGGATTTGTTGTGACCAAGACCGTGCAGCCCCCTCCCATAGTTCCTGTTTGAATGTGCAATAGGGAAGAAGAGGATTACTGATGGGAGCCGACAGCTGTCAAAGACATTCTCCTATAGTCTTTTCTCTTCTCCTTTTGTCTTCTTTCCTGTCCTGTGTGCACACGGTGGTCATTCTGCAGTGTGGTCATTATCTTCTTGGCTTTGATTCCAGTGGCCCACATCAGACACTCCAGACTTTTTAGCAAAATACTTAAGACAAAAAGGATACGTTTTCTGTGAAGAAGCACATTGTGTTGCCTGGGAACCAGTTGAATTTATGAGCTAATGTTTGATTTGCCATAGCAGATGGTCCTCTTTCGTTCAACACGTTTCCAGCCTACCTGGCCCACTTCAGGCCAATTGCCACTGTGTAATTAACATAGAGTAGGTTTGAGATAATCAAATTTTGTGGAAATATGATACACACCAGGCAACTACCGTTATCTAAAGAGCCAGAAAGATTTTCTGGGGCAGGCAGGAGGGGAGGCAGAAGGGTCCAACAAAACGTGGGCATTCACTCGGGGAGCCAGCTGTTAGCTTCCGAAACATTAAGAATGTAGAGCCAAACCATGTTTTTCTCTAAATCTAACCTAGTGCTTTTGTTGCATAAGGAAATCAACATAAAAACATCATGTTTGACCTGCGATGTAAGTTTATTTTGAAAAGACAATGCATGTAACGCGCAAAAATTGACGCCTAGTCCTGGAACATAAACAAGAGATGGAGGAGGGTACCTAGCATGTCATATTTAGGTGTGAAAGTCCACTGACAAAGCAGCAGTATTTGATGAGTTTGGATGAAAATGTGAGTCTGTCCAGACTGTAGTGTGTTTACATTTTTCTAAGGCTCACTGCTGCATCATGTTTTGTTGCAAGTTTTGTTTGAGGATCCGTCCAATTGCGCCTGGAGCACTGGTGATGCACCTTGGAAATCAACATTATTTGAGAGGCTCCAGGCTGGTTAGCATTTGCAATTTGGTCTTCCTATGCCGGGTTTACATTACATTTTGTGCCACATTCTATAGTTGCAGAGGAATTTCTCTCAAAACCACAAATGTCAAACTTATGGTAACGTTAGATTAAAAGCCACATTGTCTTGGAAACATGCATATCAGTACCAAATGTGCCAATCCAACTGGTAAAATTTGAAATATTTTACATTAAATGCAAATATCTGACCTCCTAGTGGTGCTGGAGGAGAGGTCAGGGGATTATCTGAGTCTTTAGAATAACTCCTTAGTGGATCATGACTATCCACTACGCAGATTTTCATGACTGGTCCCATGTGGTGGACATTACCAACTATTCAAGTCTTAGCTAAGGCCTCCACAGACCCCTAATGAGAAGTGACCTTTGTTTGTGAGTGCAGTGAACCCAGTAGGATCCGTAAACAGTATCACAGCAGTCTACATTTTGTAAAAAAAATGTATCCTCAGTTTAATCCTCACCTTCTTACCTGTTAGACAGCTGTTTTCTAGGAAATTGTGTTTGGAGATGAAGTAACAACAACTTTGGCTGTGAGGGATGGTAGTTCCTTTTTTAGCAAATAAATTATACAGTTGTACTTAATCCTTACACTCTATTTTTACCTCAGGCTCCTACGGTCTTATGAAATGATAGTCAGGTGGATTGAGAGCCATATTAAATGAAGTAAATCTCCCAGAGTTATCAATTATGATGGATCCAGTGCAGGTTGTCTGTCAATCTCAAGCCAGAGCAGCTTTTCCTGACTATCAAGAATGAATATGTGGAGAAAATAAATTACTCCTACAAGCACCAGAAGGACACTCATGGGCCTGTCCATGTTAGTGGAGAGTTTTCAGCAGAGCCATAGGATGGTCTAGCAGTTAGGCTGGGTAAATGCAGTCTCATAGGGTTAAGGTTTGGTCCCTTACAGCCACACACACACACACACACACACACACACACACACACACACACACACAAACACTAGGGCATCCTTGGGAGGGACACTTAACCTCACACACCAACCAGAGGGAGGAAAGAGACTCTCCCTCTTGGGGTTGAACAAAGTCTGTCAAATCAAACAGTGTGTGTTTATCCCTCTCTGACTCATTTCCCCTGTCTGTCAGTGTCATTATGTCTTTTTATCTCTCTACCCCTCTCTCTCTCTCAATAAGCAGCTTTGGAAGCACCACTCTGAGCTGAAGCCACGAGCTGAGCATGTCTTCCCTCCAGCTTACACACCAACTGCAGTGGGTCAGACACTTTAACTGTGAGCCTGTCTATATGGCGAGATAGTCCATACAGTAGCCACTTGTCTTAACTGTGGGGATTAAAGCCCCACTCTGTAATTGCAATGCAGTGGTGCCCTCATGTGAAATAATGTACATCCATGATTTAGAGAGACAGAACCTTCAACAGAAGAACCAATTTGTCATGATGGAGCGATGTAATTGCTGCATGTCTACTTTGAGTATGAAAAGTGGCTCTTTATTTGTAATGCTTACATGTATTTTCATACAGGTCTGTAGATTGAATTGTGATAAGACTATTTTAACATTTTCTATGATTTTAGGGGCCTTAGTTTTAGGAGCCCCACAATCATGCACTTAGTCTACAGTTTGTCGGTACTGTACATTTCTGCAAACCAAGGATACCTTACAGTCGTTTGTTTCATACCAATCATATAAATGTTTCTGAAGTGACATTGGCTATGAGCTAATTTTTTCATCTGGAGGTTTAGGGGATGGAGGATGGCATGGTGCCAAGGTGACAGCTGCCAAGCTGAAGAATACTGTTCGAAGCGAACAAACAAAAAAACAGTTGTTTTTTAGTGAGTCATTGCTGCATCTTCCAGCTGCTCTTTAGTCTCGAAAAATAGGTATTTTTATTTGCATAGACTTTTTTTGTGTTTTTTGCTGGGATTGTGCCACCAAAACTGGGCATTTTAAACCAAAACATGATATTTTTGTAGCCATAACCAAGTAATTATTGTGCCTAAACCTAACCACACGTGCAGGAATCTACAAGGCTGTTATTACCTCTAGAGACTGGATTCATATAGTTCATCATGATAATTCGGAAAAAAATAAAGGGTAGATTTATCCCAATTGCAAAACACAATTTCCACCTCACTGTGGCTCAGGAGGTAGAGCGGATGGTCCACTAATTGGAAGATTGCCAGTTTAATCCCCGGCTCTTCCAGTTTGCATGTTGAATTATCCTTGGGAAGATACTGAACACCAAATTGCTCCTGGTGGCTTTTCCATCTATGTGTGAGTGTGTGTCAAAACTGAGTAGCGGGTGGCACCTTGTACAGTAGCCTTAGCCACCAGTGTATGAATATGTGTGTGAATGGGTGAATGCGACTATAGTGTGAAAGTGCTTTAAGTGGTCTAAAAACTAGAGTAGTGCTATACAAGTGCACTTCCATTTACCAAATACATCTATTGTACCTAGCCAAATAATGAAAATAAACTAAATATTTGACAAAATTCATCAATAACATCTCTTTTCCAACACATTGTTCTATAACTTTGGGTGAATCAATACTCATTAGATTAACCTTCTACTGTAGAAATTGTCTCTATGAAGTCCTTTTATGTACTGCAGAAAGAGGGAACTCTTTTATGGAAAATTGTGTCACTGTTGGATATTTAAAAATCCTTCTTAAGATTTGGTCTTTGCCTAATGCAGTGCAACATGTCAGACTTTGTCTGGGATAATGGGATAGAGTCCTAAACTTATTTCTATCCTATATTTGTATTTTGATAGACCACTCACCCAGATCAAGATTCCATGTCAGCCAAAGAAATAATGGAAATAAATAAGTACAGTTCCTAAAAATTGCATTAATGCAAATTAATGCAACTGTCCTTATCCAAAACAGGGCATTTTACAAGCCGAAATTAAAACCCATATTTACTTTTCTCGACAGGCATGACCTTCAAGTGGCCAATCAATTCTTATAGTAGCAAAGGACAAAGTCATTGGTGTATCATAGAGAGCAAGAAAGTCCACCTCAGGTGAAAGGGAGAGGATGTGGATGGGTCAAACAAGTACTGGACTTTCATCCAGAAGACCATTGTTTGCATTCCTTGTGAAAAAAAAAGTCAACACTGATTTATTTGAACAGTCATTCATTCATTGGCCATAACCGCTTATAATGGGTTGCAGGGGACTGGAAACTATCCCAGCTGTCATTGGGCGAGAGGCGAGGTACACCTTGGAAAGGTCGCCAGACTATCTCAGAGCTGACACATAGAGACAGACCACCAATCATGCTCAATTTAGTGTCACCAATTCCCCTGACCTGTAAGGCTTTGGAGTGTGTGGGAGGAAGTTGGGGAACCTGTAGAAAACCCATGCTGACATGGGGAGAACATACAAACTCTGCACAGAAGAGCCCTGCCACCTGGGTCCAAACCTGGGATCCTCTTGCTGTGAGGCAGCAGTGTAAACCACAACACCACCTTGCCTCCCAAAGAAATGTAATTTGTCAATGCATGTCACATGACATATGCCATGTGTTTAATTTCACGTGATGCATGTCACATGACATATGCCATGTGTTTAATTTCACGTGATGCATGTCACATGACATATGCCATGTGTTTAATTTCACGTGATGCATGTCACATGAGATTGTACACGTTATGTTTCCTTAGTAACAAACATAACTATTTTAAGCCATAGCATGATGTTTTTAAGTTCAGTTCTGTTCTGTTGCCTTAATCTAACCACATAATTTTGGCGTAGCTGTGCCTGTTTCATATCTTTAATCATTTGTTTAAACAACACGTTCTTATTCAAAGTCGTAACATATTGACACTTTGCAGTGAACTTCCACATCTACATATAACACTCAAGGTATCCTTCTGAGTCTGCTCTTTATGTTCCAGGATGCTGCTAGCATGAAGTCAAAACAAGTAAAGTTTATGGTGGGATTACGCTGCAGGTGGTTATATTTAGGCAATGACAGCACATACCGACCAACGCTGGGAGGTCAACAAATGCACATGCCGGCACAGATGGTTAGGATTATGGGAAGGAGATACATGGTAAAGGGCAGACTAAAAACACATTCATATGTGAAGTGAACATCGGACTCCCGCATGGAAGTCAGGGGTTTATTGTGGGCTGTATTCAGAGGTACGAATATAAGACTTTTGTTGTTGTATGGGATAGAGGACTTGTTGTTCTGAACTGTGGCACAGATTCATAATTTATGATGTTCTAACATATGCTTTCATGCTCTGCTGGATATTACTCATTGAGCATACACAATACAGATGTGTTGTACAGTTTTTCTATACATTCTATACATTTATTCATAGTTCAACATCACAAGAATAAAAGTCACATGCGTGGCGAACATTGCTTCGTCTCTGATGTATAATGCAAGGGCAAGATTTTTGGCATTTGAATCAGTATTCACACATATGTTCCTCCATATTAGCATGGAAATTATGTCAGGCTAATTCTGCTTTAACCTGGCTTCTCTCAAGGTTGCACACTGCGCAGCATGCTGCCATGGCCTGCCATATTCCCACACTGTCAAGTGGAGGTAATTGCGAGTGGCACGACCTGTGCATCCACACATATGGGTATATGTGGTGTGTGCCTATGCATGCAGCTGTGTGTAACTCTAGTGTGTTCGGGCTGTCTCTTCATTTCCTGGTGAGAGGAAGTAATTCTGGGCCACAACGTCTTTATTAACATCGCTGCAGTCTGAATAATGCACGCTGTTGGCATCTGATGACTTCTGTCTGGCTTCATACCTCGTTTTCTTTTCTCATGTAAATAGAACGGAGACCTCTGGCACGATATTTATCTTTCACTCTTTGCATTATATGCATTTAGATATATGCTATTACAGAAGACCTACATATTTCTCTTACTCAGTAAATGTGCCTTTTAACAGACATTATTTAGAGCAAATAAGATGTACTATGATTTTGTGTTGCTCTTACAATCAGTAGCCATTTAAAATTACATAATTGCCAATCAATTTCTCTATGAATCCATGGATTTTGATTTGTTTTGGGGTTTTTTTTCCCTGTTCTAAAAAAATAAGTTGGACCTTTGATGAACTTAGTCATGTAGTAAATTAAATGAGACAAATTGTGTTGCTCAGTAAAATGTAAGAACGCAACCAATAAAAGGAATAGCACAGTGTAATCAGATTAATTCCATTTATTAATGTTCAGTCCAGTATTTTTTGTCCTGCATTGTAAGTTTGGCTGAAATGTGGCATGGAAACAGATTCATCCATTAGGTAAATATCAATCAGAAAAAGTAACTCACAGTTGTAAAAATATATACATAAATAAAACAGGTAAAATTAATAAAAACAAATGGAGAAAAAACACAATACAATATGACTGATATTGACTGATATCTTGCTGCAAAAGTTTCTTCAAGGAAGCTGAATATTTGCCACTGACTGTAGGGGAGTCTCAACCTTTTGTCAAACGTCTTTATTAGGGGGACTGACTGCTGCTCATCCATAATCTTACTGGCTATATTTGTTAGTTGGCTTACTTGTCTATTGTTTTATTGCTACAAAGACCCAATGAATGATGTATAAAGAAGTGGACTGTTTTTTGTGTACATACTTAAAACAACTTTATGAGTATTAGGCCAGTGGCAGAGGGATGGATGATCCCTTTTTCAACTGTTTAGATTTTTAAGTTTGAAACTCTTTAGCACTGTCTTAAATAATACTTCACCCACAAAAAAAGAAAACATACCATCTGTATATCAATTACTCACTGTGTAATGCCTTGACTCTTTGAAGAAAACTTTATTTTTATTTACATGCCTCCTCAGTGAATGAAAAAATCCAAAACAGCCAAACATTCTTAATGAATTAAACTAAACGGGGACTGCGTTTAACAACAGAAAAACTATAGGTGTGTTCAGAAATACTCACTCTGTGTATTGGAGTGCACTCTGGTACAAATTGGACTGTCTGAAAATTTGAAGCGGTGTTCCATTGAGTTTTTTCAACACATGCTCGTTCCAAGTCATCATGTATTGCTGCTTTGTCAGTGGACTTCCTCGTCTAAACACCTTATCTGCTGTCGACGTTCCAGGATGTCGCTACCTATGCCGACACGTCGACAAAACTGCATGGTGGGATTACACCACCAAAGCAAGTGGTTGGATGTAGGCAAAAAGGGCATATTGATAGTTGTGGGGGAAAAAAGCCCATTGCATTCAGACAGGAAGCAAACACCAGACCTCTGTATGAAAGTCCAGGGTTTGTTGGACCCATTCATCGCCCCTCCTGCTCGCCCCATAGCGATCTTCATGCTCCCTTTGTTACGTTGTTACTGGCAACGTTTGACACAGTCCAGCAACGTATCATGCGGATGCATCGAGTTCTGTTTAGCTGCATTGTAAACTGATGGTGTGTTTGCGTATCATGCAGCTGTGGCAGCTGCTGTCCAGCCATACGGCCATCTGGCATATCATAACACTGTGAGTATTCTCAGCTGACATCGCCCGATGGTGCGTCACACAGCCGCGAAAGGTGACTTTTTCATCAGGATCTTATGCCAAAATTGTCGCAAAAGCCACAGTATTTGGCAACTTCTGAATGAGAACGGGCTGATTAACCGGAACCTCATACACTTAGTACCAATACATAATCTGGGCAGCAGAGTGCCAACAGCCTGAATGCGGCGTAGCCCAATAATTACATTTTTCTGTGACTGGAGGGCGTGGTCATGTGTTTCCAATGGGAAGAAATTTTAGGCAACACATGCTAATTATTTGTTAAATAGCCACAAACTGCAACCTGATTTGTAACTACAATATTGTATTGGAACTCCAATTTCACAGCCTGCAGGTAGCAACCCCATGAGCCATTTTTAGGAGCTGATCAATAAAAAAACACACATTTTTGTGGATTCCTTTTTAATATTTGTTTTTTATCTAACAATATTTGCCTAAATGATTCTCTGCCTCTTGATCTCCTCCTATGATGAAACAACCAGAGAAAGGAACATAAGTGGTTCAGTACATTGCACAGGCCTGTGATAGGTTTGTTCTTGTTTAGCCCTGTCCTTATTAAAACCTTGACCTTATTAAGATGTGCCTCATGATTTATACATAGCATGATCTCAGTGATAGATTTACGGAGGAACCCGCTGCTCTGCTGCATCCTGCTTTGTCTCGCTTGGCATAAATACCAACTGGGCAATCAGTTGGTCCCGCAAAAAACAGGGTCAATGTTCTTGAGAATGGGAAACCTACAACACAAACCCAATGACTGCACACAACAAAACATTTTGATTGCACCCTGGTGGCTAGCTGAAGTACAGGTTATAATCCCTTCCCCCTCCATGTTAGTGGGTCAGACATGGACAAGCTGCAACATCTGAAAAATGAAGCCAATGTGAAAGTTTAAAAAACTGCAGTACCTCTAATGGCCACTTGAGGTTTGCAACAAAACAGAGTCAGTTCCCACAGACCCCCATCGTCAAATACCCAACTTTACAGCAGAAGTTATGTTTAGAGCCTGGTTCAAAAACACTTTTGGTCTCTATAGCTAATTTCCACTTTAAAGGCAACTGTACAGCTGGTGAATTTTTGAATTTTTTATGTTATGCATATTTAAGAGCAGGGCAGCTTAAGAGACAGGCTGTCTGCAGATTATGTCTTCAAGTTCTCAGTCAGATCACCCCTCACTTCTCCACAGCTCCACTCTTGCATCCAAATACTGTATGGTCAATTCTGCCTCCAAAAATTAAGATGGCAACGGCCAAAATGCCGAACTTGAGGCTCCAAAACAGCAGTCTACAAACCAATGTGTGACGTCATGGTAGCTACATGCATTATTTATTCAGTCTGTGGACATGAGTTAAAACTCAAAGGAAACTAGAGCTGTATTCAACTCAGAATAATGCCAGTCTAATCGGATTTGGCCGTTCATTATTGATATTTGATGGTTTGTTTTGTTTTCTGTCCAAAGTTTTAATGTTTGAACTGCACTACCAATATAAATGTTAAACAACATTTTTTGACGACTCTAGATATCAAACAAAAGCCAGAGACTCTTTGCCAGTGCCTGCAGGTCTGCATCTCTTTGTTCCCAAAATCAGTGTGGAGGTCAAGACCACTCATTCTGCTACCAAAGATCGTTTTGGTCATTTTAGATCGTTCCTATCATGTAGATGCACACTTAAATGTATATTTTTCTGATAAATTTGGTTTTAATCACTTATTTGTGGCTATCAAAAGGGGCTGTGACATCATCATTGTCAATCAGTGTGCTCACTATCAATCACACTGCTCCCAACAGGGTGACACGGGTGTATTGGTGGAAACTCAATACTGAGACTCCAGTTCTTGATCACAACTATATAGACTCTAAATGAAATCACCAGTTTAAGAGGACAGCGGTCATATCCGAGATATGATGGGTTCAATTTTATGCAGTGGGAGGAATGGAGATGCTTTGCCCATCTTTATATACAGTTTATGGCTGCAGAAGTAAAGATGGCTCTAAAACATGTTTTCTGTCAGATATTTTTTCTCTTTACTCCATCTGCACCAGTAGCCGGACCTTGTACAAAATAAATTTAATTAAAACTTACTGTAAGCATTGTTTGTTACCTTTTGTTACTGGAGCAGATAACCCTGTCTGACTCTATTGTGAGTCTGTATTTTAAATGTCTCTAACCAGAAGCCCTTGGTGAAGTGGAGCTCTCTACAATCACAGATGAGGATACACAATTTGCTTTTACTGGTCTTGGTAAAAAAAAACAAAAAAAAAAAACAGGAAAACTGCATTTAAAGAGAGGCTAGCCAGAAATGATAAAAAAAAAACTCGAAGGTCTTTGACTAACAAGTTTTAGCAAAAACTCAAATTGCTCTAGTCCATGTAGTCATGGATAAGAGTTCCCATTAAGTTGTTATTAACCATTCCATTTAAACATTAAGTGCCATTTGGCATGCTGTCTGGCTCATAATGAGCCAAAACCCAAGCTAGCACTGAACTCTCTGAAGTGACTGTGGTATGCATGGTAGAGTTCATGGTAGAGACTACATGGGTGGTCAAGCAGTGCCAGTGATAGTTTTGTCTTTGGATTTGGGAGGTTTAAGAGGGCACTTTAGTGCTCTTCACCCCAATATATCTATCATCATATCTTTCTTTTATACCACTTGTTTCTCTTCTTCTTTCTCTCCTCATCTTTCTCCTTTTGGCAGACACTGTGAGTAAGTACACCAGGGTGTTAAGAGTGTCATTAAGCTTTCATTAAAACACCATCATCATTAGAGAAGGATTAGTTATTCCCTGGATCCACCATTTCAGCAGCTCAGGAATATCAAAACACAATCAAAGTCTATTAAAACAACAATGTTGCCAGCCCACTGAGAAGCACCAGTTGGCTTCCATCAGCCCCCTTTTTTTTGTTTGTTTCAGAGTGAGAGATGGTCTACTTTGGCTGTAGATTCACCTGGAACTGTCAATGCCGTGCCAAAAACATGCTGGCAGTGAGCATGTTAGCATGTAAAAACTCATGAGTAAACTGCATACGCACACTAAAGTGTGTTGATCAAAGAGCTTAACATGTAGCACACACACACGCACACACACGCACACGTAGACACATACAAACATACAGTGTTTTAATAAGGCTCCTGGAGGTTCAGAACCCGGAAAACCTTTTCCAGACTTTAATTTTCTCCAGATTTTGAAGTATTTTTGTATTGTCATATTCCTGAATGGGGAGGTGCTATGATCAACCTTAGAGAAGTGATAATACTTATAGCATATCTGACAAATTTCAGGTTGCTTCAAAAATGAAAGTTTGATTACAAGTTTACTGGGTTTTTTTTTGTGTATGAAAAACTGTGCACTTTTATTTTAAAACTAAAATTACTGTAACATGAATAGTGCTGTATTTTGGTGCTAAAATAGGACTTGATCATCAATACTGATGCCAAATGTACTTTTTTGATACAGTACAGCATAGTGTTTTGAGGAATATATCAGCCTGTTCTGTGTTGTTGGCGTCAAACGCTGATGCAAAGGGGCATCTTTCGCATTATGATTCACACCAGGAGCATCAGTGTAAGAGGCAGCAGGCAACAACCTGACTTGTCAAATACAGCTGCTTTATTAGTAGACAAAAGCGTCAAACACAGGTGCACAAAGGTACCTTATGGTATGGTATGATTTCTAACATTGCCAGCAAATCTGGACTTTAACTTGAGAGCTCGCTGTTCACCTCTCATGTGAATTGTAAGTCAAACCACAACGTTTTTTCTTCAAAAACTCACCACATGCTGCTGTTACCTGCCACAACAGTTGCTTGCCACTGACGAGACAAAGTATTATTAAGTAGTAACGACTCACAGTAAATTCCTCAGTACTTGTTCATACAGAAGTAAAGCTCTGTGATAAAAAATACAGCTTGCCCAGTCAGTACTAACTATCAGTTATTATGTCTGACTGTCACAGATCAGTGAATGAACAGGTTAAAACAAAGCATAGGCAACTCTCCCAAATTACTGACTGCTTCATTTTTGTTTCAAGTTGTTCATTAAAACAGCTCCCTTTCTCTTTTTCCTCACACAGGAGAAACACTAAAGTAGGATCAGACAGGAATAAAGGTGGTCTCATTGTACCTCTTTGAAGGATAGAGGTGTTTGAAAATTGTGTGGATGGAAAAAAGATCAGTGTGAGCAATTATACAAATTTAATTTGTCACACTTTTCTGAACACAGCAGGAAAATGGATTTGTTGAAAAAATGATTTTAAATATTACATTTGTAAGACTCAATTCAACATTAAATGCAGTGGCTTGAAATCAGATATGCAGTTTGTATTGAGTTTAACTTTGAACTTGAAAACTTAAATTCAGTTTTCTTTATTTAGATTTAGCTCTGTGAAGGGCAAGTGAAACACTTTTCTTTTTCATGGCAAAGTTGAATTTATTACAGTCCTTCTGTTCCATTTGTAGAGAAAAGAAAAAACTCAACCTCAGCTGTCCTCTTACCAGTCCCCTGCCTCAGTCCCATCTTTACTTCTTTCCCTGATATCAGCTGTCTGACTTATGAATGCCGTGTTTTACTTTGCAGAGTTGAAAGACAGAATCAAATTAGTAGATACAGTTCTAGATAAACAGTGACTTCTATTCCTCAAGAAACTTTAAAGCAAAAAAAAAAAAAGGCCACTCCAAAGATGCCAGAAGTGACCACTGTGAATTATCTCAAAACTTGAGACAAAAAAAAATTTGGAAAAATGAATAAGTGAAAGTATCACAGTCAGTTTCCAGCATTTAGTAAAGGCAACTCCAAAAGGACACTAAGTGATTGTCTCTGATTCCTGTATCTCAGTGACATCAACAGATTTCCCAAAGGCTGGTTTAAATCAGTCAGATCTAAAGTTAAGGTTAGCTTGCTGGTGATGCTGATAGGCTTAAACATGCTGAACAGAATCTGCCATCGAAACAGAACCCTTACAGCAAAACGAGGAACGGGCCAAGTGCTCAGTTGTATACAACAGTAAAGTTTATGTTTAAATGCTATTTTTAACCTTTTTTTTAATTTTATTTTTATTTTTAATTTACTGTGCTCGCTCCTTGTGTGTTTTGCTACATTGCCAAAGGACTTAAGCTCCTTTGACAACATTTTGGAGGCTCACAATAGAAAGAGATCAAAATCAATGCAACAGCAGCCAGGGGTGTTTCTGAGAGTTAACAGGGTCTGAGACTAAGCCCGGACCATCTGGGGCTGAGGTCAGGTTGTATGTGTGAGCCAAAGTTTTTTGGGTGTTCTTTGCAGTCATAGAAAGCCACTGCCTAAATTGTATTTAATTTTACTTATATTTTTAAATTGAATGTTGTAATATTTTGTCCTTTGTGTTGTTCAGATAAAGTAAGCCAGCAGCTTGTTGACAGCAGATTGAATGGCAGTACTTTTTTTTTTTGTTTTTAAACTTTCATTTGCACAACAGTTTAAGGAATATCAGGTGTTTCAACCAACTCGCTTTTCTTTTAAATTGCGCTATCAACTCCACAAGTGTCCTACATCCCTTAACTAATGTCTTTGTCTTTGTTTAATCCATCCTGCATCCCTCCTCCTGCCCTTAAGGGTCCTTCATATTACGCTGTTACTGGCAGGTTTTCAACCTGAAACTGTGTTGCCAAGTTTTACTCCGACATCATTCTCACTGACGCCACCCACCAGCGTATCATGCTGCCGTAATTGGTGCTGTCAGGCCATCTGTTGGCATATAATAACACCATGAACAGTTCTGTCTGGCCACATTCTCAGCTGAAGCCATCCAGTGGCTTATCTTGAGGATGTGAAAGGTGACTTTTTGCATTGGGATGTTACGCCACTGCAAAAGCAGCTGTGTTTGACAACTTCAGAATGGGCTTTCCAGGCACCAAACATCAGTGTTTTAGTGACCTGTGGCTCTTTTTTCATTGGCTTTTCAGGACCCAAACTTTTTTTTCTTGCAACCTTTTTCTTGCTGTTTTCCTAGGTGGGATTGAACCATGTAAGGTGGTAGGGTTTTCTCAGAGACATTGCTGCTTTTCCAGTGGGGTTTGTGCCCCCAAAACCAGATATTCTAAGCCAAACTATGATCTATGAAGTTTTAACATGTCTGCTACATAATGACGTGCAAATGTGTTGGATCCGTCATTTGCAACGTGCAGTACCGAGTTTTTTTCTAGTGACTGGGTGTTGTTAGCCACTGCTACTGTGTGAGCCCGACGTTGGCTGTTTGGGGTGAAGAAACACAGACTGCGCAAACAATGCAGTGGACAGTTAATACAATGCGGTAATACAAACACACCTTTATGGTTGCCTGATATGGTGGACGTCAGGTAGTAGTTTACGCAGTGAATTTGCTTGATTTCACATCTGCCTCAGACTGTGGAATAACTTGTCAGAAACAATGCCATCTCCAGATCTTGATCTTGATGCCAGCACTGACAAACAAAGAACTTGCATGATTGGATTGAGACAAAAAAAAAAAATTGGCCCTGGCCCAGGAGACCAAGCTACCAAAGGCAAAGGCAAGAAAGGAAGGAATTACTACAGACCAGATGAAACATAAAATATGAATAATTCTGTCCTAAAAACACAAAACAGATTTCATTTTGGCATTGTGTCTTAGAGGAACTGATATGTTACATTTCTGTTTCTCCTTCATGTCTGTCTGCTGGTGTGAGCTTAGTAAAGTGTCTAATGGTGAGGTGTCAGATTTTCACAGGGCTGAGAGGAGAGGACCCTCCTGCAGTGCTTATTAGCTGTAATGCATTCCTCTCCTCTGCTTTGATCACCATGGGAGACCGTGTGATGCTTCCTGCCATCTCATTTGTTTCATGTCTCACATTTTCAGTCATCCATATTTTTTTCCCCTATTCTCTCTTTTAAACATCCACAGACATGTTCTTACTGACACATATACAATGGACTGAGCCAAGTCATTTGGCTTCATGTTGTATATGTCTGTCTGATATGGTGTAATACGTTTAGTATGGTATGCTGTTCCCTTGTGTTTTCAGAGTGGTAACACAGGACTTTTTTATCCATGCCAGTGGCATTACTTAAAGTTTAGCAATGTCAGATGATTGTTCAGCCTATGTCTGTGTCTTTTAGCCAGTCACTGGTCAAATACCAGTCAAGTGTTGTGTGGACGTTGTGAACATGCTCATATTTCAGCATGTTCTCATCAAATACTGCCACTTTGTCAGTGATTTTAGCGTAAGGGCACCATCAGTTTGTAAAGGAACCTTGTGTTGTTATAATATGCAGTCTGTCAACCAGATGGCACCTGTTGCAGCAGTATGATATGCCACTGGACGGCACCAAGTTGATGCTGCCAATAACAACTTAAGATAAGGTACTGGACACCTTAGGACTTTTGCCACCTGATGTAACAACATAAGACAAAGCACAAAACTGGCAGACAACACAGCTACTGGTACTGTTGAAGCCAGTTCATATGAAAATTTGAAAGACGTTTACAGTCAAATCCATAAGTTACAGATTCCAACAAAAAAAAAAAAAAAAGAATACACTACAAAAGTGTTGGTACTTAGCGGCTTTGGAATGAATTCAGTTTATCTTAAAAAAAATTATTATAATAAAAAAAAAGCTGCTGGACATGAATGACGACTAGACTTTGAGCTAGCTCTTGTAGTGTGTGAACAAGCACAACACTTCACCAGTCTCCTGGATGAAAGTTCTGTTTGGTCCAGCCACCTCCCCTCCCTTCTGCTCTAGAACAATGTTGTTGCTTTTTATGATACCTCACATATGACAGTATCTTCTATAATAGATCAATAATGCTTAATTTTCACCTTAAAAATTAAATGCTAGTGAGGAGATAGAAGGTAAAACTAGCATGAATGCAAGCATAAAATAAGATATTTTTTCGGTTGAGGTACATGTTATACTCCATTAGCATCCCAGGGGACTCCTGCTGTCTCAGCTACAGTGCATAAACCTCTTGGCTAAACTTTGCTGTCTCAGTAGTTTATTTCTTGAAACCACTATCAGTTGTGGCACACTGTGACTCATTGAGGCCTTTAAGCATTGCATCACTGTTGTCACTATGACTTCTTCCACAAGAACATGCTTTTAAACAATAAAGTGTATTTCGTAATGCAATTTCTTAAGCAAGATGAATAATTAGATTGTGTACAACCATTTTAGCTTTTCATTTGTCTTGCACTATATGCCAAGATATCAATAGAATGACAAGAACCACATACTGAACAAGCCAGGGATTAATGAATATCCACACCACAAATGAACAGCCAAGTTATTGAGTTTCTTGGACCTTGTTGGCATTGAGATTACTGCATGACAGCATTATTACATTCTACTTTGAGTCAATCAATAATGAAACTTCATTCAATAATACACTTCTATCCTATTGAGCTTATAAAACATTTCATAAAACAAGTAAATATTCAGCCAGAGGGGTGAGATATTTCCACTCAGTTTCCTATTTTTTTCTCTCTTTGAAGAATCTTAGAGAAATCAGTCCTGGCACTTGCGAAGAAAGACTTAATTTGACACAATGCTGCCTAATAGGTGGAACATTCTCACCCAATTGGCAAACTTTCTCATTTTGTTGCAGGAAAAGTTTTACTCAGAGCTGATGGCCAAACATTATTTGGCTGTCTCTCTTCATGTTATGGAATGTGGTGTGTTGTAGTTGTTACTAGATTTGAGCAAAACATCTCAATGTAGCTCAGAACAAGTTGTTAAATGATCACATTATTTTGGCAACTTAGCAGTGTTCATTAACAGGCCTATCCTAATTCAATTTGTTGGCAAGCTTCAGCACACTTTGCAGACTGTTGCAGAACAAATAAATGATTACATTAAAAATAACTCTGCTTGTGAGTGTAGGAATAACTAATGCAAACTTACTCACACAAAAGTAAATAGATATCTGGAATCTGAACAACTACAAAATGTACTTTCAGTGTTGAGACACTTTCAGATATCTTTAAATTAACTACCCTTCAAGTGAAACAATTGTAATTGGTGCATGAATTACTTTTACACCGATGCATGCACACACACTCTCACACACACACATCAAAAGCTCCATTTGAACATCTAGGTCATGACTGTCTTAAAGAATGTTCTTGAACCAGGTTTACCTCTGCAGAAAAGTTCTTTTCATCATGTTACCTAGGTAGGACATTCTACTGTATAGACAGCCTAGTTTTATACGAGGACTCGTTTTGTATCGGTGAAGGACTTTTTTACTAGTCAACTGTCTTTTCTAAGGCCACGTCAAGACGAGAATGGCCCTACTAAAAAGAGAAAAGTATTTCTTTTGCATTAAAAAAAATCCATGTTCATATGATAACATTGTGAAAACGATCCTTGTGGACACAGATTCACATAAACAATTGAAAACGCTGTAGTCCTCATGCCGGGCCAGTAGCTGGCGGTGTAACTTTGTGATGACACACCGTAGAAGAACACCACGAGCCTGTGTATAAAGCTGTTTTTCGACAGAGTGGTGAGTGTGAACAAACAAGAGGACAATGGCAAACGCATGCACAAAAACTGTAGGCGTTAATAAAATCAGTAGAGTCACAAACAAACACAACAGCTCAGCAGTCCACCATTGCTGTTATTGTTGTCCTCCTACCCACACATGGCCCTTTGTCTGACAAACAATGCGCATGTGCACAGTGCAGCCATCATCATTCTCACAGGATCCGCGTATTGCCAATTTACACGGTAACAGAAGGGGTAGCATGTTCAAAAAATTATGCTATGGAACCTGGTTTCAAAAGTTTGGGTTTTAGGCCCCCAAAACAATGTTGTCATGTGAAAGAAAGGCTAAACTGTAACAAAAAGGTTAATGTTTAAAGAACTGCTGCCATGTAAACAGCCTAGAAGAAATGTTGCAGCTTTTGTCAGATTTTCAACATCAGATTCAGATGGTCATCTGAAAATGTTACATTTGAGGTTAAAAAGTGTTGTATTGGCCTGTTACCAATGCATCATCCATTATATGGCCAATGATAGATGACAGTTGAATTTTCTCAATTCTTCAAACACTTCCTTTTTGACAGTTTTTCATCTAAGTTGTTTGGTGATTTTCTGCCCGGCCTGCACATCATGGAGTCAGTGGCTGGTCTTGCTTCTGTGAATATGTCAAGATGTCAGAGGTCTGCAGGTCCACACACACACACACACACACACACACACACACACACACACACACACAGATACTGTACACACAAAAAAAGAAACACTGGCCTGATAGCAGTCAGTCAGTCCAGTTATCAGTTAATATCAGTGCCCAGTAATGGAAAGACTGATTTACAGAGCGTGGACGCTGTCCAGGTATTGATTTTTTGAATTCTCGCTTTAGTGAACATTAAGATGGAGAAGAAGCGAGAACTATCCTAAGAATCATATCTCTCCGTTTAAAGCCAGACTTATGAAGTTATTTTAAATTGGTCAGCAGTGTTTGTGTAAGCTCACAGATTTCCTGTATTCCATTAATACACTCGTATACTAACACAAGACACTCTGAATGTATTTGATTGCTCAATATTTGCTACAATGTGGAACATGTCCTTAAGCTTCCTCAAATGTGATTTGTGAGACTGCCTTTGTCAGAATAACCAGCCCATTCTCATTACAAAGTTGTCAAATACAGCTGCTTTTGCAGTGATGTAGGCAAAAGATCCTTTTGGCAAAAATCACCTTTCATGGTGGTATGATTAGTCACTGGATGGCATCAACTGAAAACACAGTATGTCAGAACCAGTCATGGCGTGATTATACGCCGCCAGACGGCCAGTAGGCACTTACAGCAGTTGAGAATGCGGCCCGGGAGAGCCTGCCGCGTCAGCATGATACCTCTTGGATAGCATCAGGTTAAAATGCTGCCAGTAACGATGTAATATAGTGACCACTAAGGTTCTTATTGGGTGGGTGGGAGGGGTGGTAGATGGATCCAACAAACCCTGGACTTTCACTCAGGAGGCCGGTGTTTGCTTCCCATCTGAATGTGATGGTGTTTTCTCTACACTTTACTATGTTTCTTTTGCCTAAATCTAACCATCCGTGCCTTTGTTGTGTAATTCTAGGCTTGTGCTTTAGTTTACATCCCCGCATCGGTAGTGACATCACACAACATAAAAAGCACATGCGGAAGGATACCTAAAACATAATATGTAGGTGCATGACTTGGTATGCTCCCTTTAGTGGAGGAATGAGATGACCTGAGCGGTGACATCTGTTGATGCTCCAGGCATCAACCATAGTATAGAGAGTGAGAAAGTCTGCATTGGACAGGTGTGAGTCCACTGTTTGTGTCCAGTGTGAAACAAAAAGTCAGTCGAGTTGTTTTAAACATCACATAGTGTTCTAGTATATTTAGAGCACTTGTGATGCATTCTAAACCATGTTATATAACATCAGTAACTAGCATAGTTATTGTTAGTGAAACAATTAGATATTTTTCTAAACCTAACCAACCACCAGAGAACCCAGTGCGTCATATTTTGATATGATGGCTCACTGGACTAGTGTCATATTTGACAACTCAAGATTGAGAGCTTGACTTTGAACTTTGAAGTCCCTCAGTTTAATGAAAATGTTATACCACCTTCAGTCCAAAATGAAAAACTTCTGCCTAGCACACAAGTATTTGGAGGGTTGGATGAAGAAAAATGCAATTATTTGCTCACTGTTTTTATAAATGCCCACTTTCCACCCATAAAAGATGACGTATTTAACGCCACACAATCTTTGTTTGACAGAAAACACAACACAAGTAGACCTCCGTCATCCTAGACTACTGGGTTACTTCAAGAGATAAATTTTAATTAATTACATGTAAGAAGCTTGTCAAGGCAGGGTCTATGTGGAGTAAGAAAAATAGGGCGGAAAACAAAAGTCCAACATCAAAGACAGTCGGTCTCAAGCATCTTTTAATGAAGGGTTTAGAGATAGTTTTGAAGTATCTAGTAACAAAGTGCTGTGAAGAGCAAAGTGCTACTATGTAGGGTCCTCAACCTCCTTCATATTTTGTGTGCACCTCAATATTGATGCTCTCAGAGAAATAGTCGTACTCGACTTGTATCTAAAAATCTTTTTTTTTTTTTTTTAAGAACAAGGGTGACCATATTTTGGTTTGTTTTACCTCTTTTTTTCACCTCACCAAGATAAGACTCAGAGCTATCATGAGTTCCTCACAGTGTGGTACGATGGGTCAAAATATGCTTTTTTAGATATTAACTGATCATAAATGTGGACTTGCAATTAATATAGGTTTCAATGCACCAGAAAGGCATTACCATTAAATCAGAACGATTAACCCATTGAAACCTGGAACGACATTGCTTTTCTTTTGCTGCTTTCAGACGGCTTTCACAAGTTTTTAAAGATTTGACCCTGAGCAAATTGGTGCACTTTCTTTCAAAACCTGAGAAAAAAGGCAATTAGAAACTTGGTTCGAAATGTTCCACAAATGGCAAGAAATTGGTAAACTTAGAAAATGATTTTTTAAAAAGCTAGGGGAACAAATTTGAGAAAAAAAGAAGGAAAGGGAGGGAAAATATTATTGTCATGATTAATCATATAAATTTGTTACAAAATTGTTAGAATTTTGTAAGCACTTTTTCCAAGTCTTGTTTCCTTTATTTGGTGTTGTTTTTATGTTTTTTTTTAAACTATATTTTTCATTTGTTTTGTTTTGTTTAACAAATTTTTCAGGTCATTTTATTGTAATTATGTACCAATTTCTTGCAATTTTATTTATTTTTTTTGTTGCTTAATGACTTCTTCCCATGTTTTTGACAGAAAACAAGACAATTTACTTTAAGTTTCAAAGGGTTAAATAACCAGAGCACAGCGACACCAAAACATAAAGGATCAGGGTCAGAGATGTGTACCATCAACTTCTGTCTCATAAGTGCCTGTAAACAAGTTCTCTGCTGTGAGGCAACTCTGGCAAAATGGCACATCACAGCTAACAAGCTATGATAGCCTCATTTTTTTGGGACTCTCTACTCATACACTCAACTGTCAGTGCTATGAAATGGTGCATATTAATGCTTCCTGGTCAATAGCATGAACTTATGAGTCAAATTTGCGAAATTTTTAATTGACTCAACCATTTTGCAAATCCATGCTTTGCAGTAATCTATTCCACTTAAATAAACTGACCAATCCCCATGTATAGATATTATGATGCCGGCATGGATAATTTTAGCTTCCTCTCTGTCAGTTCCACTAAATCTGTGCTAGATTTAGCCTCTTATGCCTATTTTGCAAGTAGGGGTGGACAATATATTGAATATAGCTACTTGAGGTATCACAGCTTTTTCCATGTGCAATATATACAATGATTCTATTTCAAAACATCAAGTGTAAATTGTCATTTATATTAGCCACCCGCATTTGGGTTCTCCCACTCTGTTCTATGACTCTCTGCTTCACACACACACACACACACACACACACACACACACACACACACACACACACACAGCAGTGCTTTTGCAGAGCTCCAAATTGTGACTATTTAGTCACATTTTGCTACAGTAGAGCACTACTGCGATTTGCAAATACTATTAATATATTAACTGGAGAGCTGTTAGTTTGTTTCCAGCTTTCAGTGAATTAATCATCACGTGTGAGCAGGTGAGGCATGTATTTATATTTGCAGAGCTCTGATCGTGACTGTTTAGTCACATTTTGCGACCCATTTTGGGAGCACCAGTGCAACTTGCTGTTAGTTTGTTGCCCGCTCACAGTGAATGAATCCTCATGGTTAACGGCACAGCAATATCTGTTAAACTGTCTGCTAATGCTAACATCCAACTGTTGAAGCTTCAACTCCACAGCAAAAACATCAACACTTTCCGCCTGAATCAAGCCAAGTCTTTCAAAATAAAAGCTCCATGGGCCCGCTCTGATTTATTTAATTATAACAATACTTTTTTTTTAAATTTCAAAAGAAAAATACTTTATTGAACTTACTTATAACCAAATTTATTAAATGTTATAACAGTAGTGTATTCAACTTTATTATAACAGTAGTTACTTTATCAAACTTTAACTGTAACTGCAGTTTGTCCAATAATTTTGTATTTTAGTAGTTAACATCAGTTTAAACAACGTTAAAAAATATCAAGATATATATGTTGTGTATTGGGATTTGACATTAAAATACTGCAATATCATTTTAAAGCCATATCGCCTAGCCCTTTTAGCATGTCTATGTGTTGCTTTTTGTGGTTGGCTTGGCTGTGAGTCAAACATCAGGATAAGGAAATCATTATACCAGTCTGTAAACTCCCCTTTTGCCAACTTCTGTTAGCTAGCTGCTAGCTAGCCAGGCCATGATTTTCAAATGTAAACATCAGTAAATATTAATGAAAAGATAGATAAGAAATGGGCGCCAGCTCAACTAGCATCCTGTTAACCACTGTACAAAACAATTCACTGGTTGACCTCTGTGCCGTATCAGTTTCCAATGAGATTTCTAGACTGTAAAATCATTTGATCAACGAAACTTGATGATAACCTGGACAGGGTCATGCAACAGTTGGCTCTTCTTAGGCTGACCTGACAGAGCAGAGGACCACGGTGAGAGGAGAGGAGTCATGTACTTTACAGTGAATAAGAACTGGTGTGCGGATTGGATTGTGAGGTGCCCCTGCTCCTGCTGTGGATCACTGCTATAACGTAACACTATGCAGATGCAGCTGCAGAGCGGAGTCGCGGCCTGTGTTGGGATGTAACGACCATGTAGCCATCTCGTTTAGGTCAGGATGTGTGGACAATTAAATTATTCTGCAACCAGTAGCCATGGATTACCAAAACCATTTGGAATGATGGACAATTATGAAGCTTCAGCCAACAATTTCAGATGCAAAAAAGATCTAAATAGCAGAGCACAAGTTAAAGAGCTGATGAGATCACATTTCACACCAGTTGTTCCTTGTATTATTCCATGTGACAAACAAATGATTGATACATTAATGAAGATATACTTATCTTCTCATTTCTAAGTTATTTGGAATTACTTATTAGCCATTTAATAATTACTAGCTAGCTTCTTAGGTATTTACTCACATTTTTATTCTTATGCCTCCGTGCCAGTGGTTGTCCTTATGTCATCTGTACATCTGTCCGTCCATTTCTCAGGCTGTCAGTCGCTCAGTCTCTGTCTGTCCATCCAAATCTTATAAATGTGAATTTCTCTAGCACAAAATCATGTAGACTCAACAATGAACTGATTTCATTTTGGTGGTCAAGGTTCAAGGTCACTGTGACTGTGACTCACCCTGAGTGAATTTGTTTAAATTTGGCACAAAAATTCAAATAGGCTCAAGGATGAATTGATTAGATCTTGGTGGTCAAAGGTCAAGGTGATGGTGACCTTAAATTCTTCTTATTCTTGTAGAAGTGAGTCTCAAGAACACCTTGAGGGAATTTCTTCAAATGTGACACAAACATTCATTTGGACTCAACGATGATCTAAACAGAATTTGGTGTTCAAAGGTCAAGGTCACTGTGACCTTGCATCTGTCCCATTGTCATAACATAATATGTTTTTGGCCATAATTTAAGAACCCTTAAGAGCCACCTTGAAACTAGGCTGGCTGCATAGATCTGTGTGTGAAGCATCCATGTTTTCACAGACATGAATGTAAACTGTAGGTTTGAATTTGACTTTGACAATTTGACTAATGCATGGAGGCATACAGCCGTGTGGAGGTATATCCAGTTTGTGCTATATTTCATCCTCTTTTCTAACCTTGCTATCACGCTTCTCCTCCTCCTACACCGTTTCTCCCTCTACCAACTGAACCTCTTTCAATATTCCCCTGGTTGTCCTTTTTCTTACCCTAACACTGCATCCTTCTACTCCCCTAACCTCCTATGTCTTCTCTTCTCTTTTGTCCTCTCCTTCCCCTTGCTCACTTTCTCTCAACCTTCTCCTCTCTTGCCACTTCATCTACTATTCACTTCTTGCCTTGGCCCTCTCCTCTAACCCCTCATCTTTTCCTCACATCTTGTCCAACCATCTCCTTTTTTTCGTCGTTATTTTTTACCTTATATCCCCCTCCACAATTTTCTCACTCCTCATCTCTTCCACACCTCCTCCTCTCCCCCCTTGTCTTGTCTCCCGTGTCGTTCATGGATTATTAATTGTCTTGTGGAGCTTGAATGCCGACATGGCACTCTCTAGACCAGCCACAGAAGGCTATTGACTTGAAGTTTGGTTCAAAGAAACCACAAGGGATTTTTCAAGGGTTGCTGAACTTGTCCTCACAGCTAAGGTTAGAGTATAGATTATTCACAAACTTGGACAAAGTATGGATCAGCTGCAAGAGAAGCAGAAAAGTAACAATATGCTTAAGTTAATGGGGTATACAAGATGCAACTGGCTGAGGAAATGAGATATTAGGGACAAAGGATGCATGCCTTTGTAATGAGTTACGTCTCTGTCGGAGCTCCCATTTGTTTGTGGAGACATTGCAGCTATAGCTTAACTATGACAAAATGCAATAGCAGACTTTTTCAAGTCAGACACTTTTTTATCCCTTAATCCTGGCAGTTAGATCCTATTACAAAGATTTCCTGAAAACACTCGGCAGTATAACATTAGTCTTGCAAATATATGAGGATAATGTGAAATATAGTATTGCGGTGGAACAAGAGAACACACAAAATAAACTAATATGTGCTAGAAAATTAGTTTACATGTGATAGCTCATCTGTAAGCATAGATGTCTGCAGATGAAAGGTATTTCTAGGATGGATATAAGTTGCTGATGTCTGTTCCTAAATGTGAATCATTACTCAGGTGACAAACTGACCCTTTGTGTATTCTTTCCAATTAACCTTTGAGGCCCTAATGCACAGGTAACAATTTCAGAGCCATCAATTTGCATGTCATTTAAAAACACACCGCAGAATGTGATGATACACACACTAAGTAAAATTACGCAACACCCACACTGAGATTTCGGGACTTTTGGTATTTTTAGCAGCAAAATGACAACACATCTTGATATAATTATTTGTTGATGGTCGATAAAGGTTAACAGCTGGAGTCAGATAGTCTTTAGAGACAGTATGAGGTGTAACCCTTTAAAACTTAGTTTGATTTCTTTCAAAGACATGGGGAGAGGGCAACGAGCAACTTAAAAATAGTTTAAAAGGTACAAGAAAGTCACCTGAAGATAAGCACAAAAAAGTAATAAGCAAACATGGAAATAATCTTTTAAAAAGTGCCAAAAATATCATAGTTTGTATATTTTGTTTTTTCCTGCAACATAATTTTTAATTTAAAAAAAAACCAAATAATTATGAATATAGTCTTCAAGAACTTTTTCCCTTTTTCAAATAAATTTTCTACTTACTTTTAGGTAATTTCCTTGTCACATTTTACTTATTTCTTGCAAGTTATGGGATATTTCTTCCTCAGTTGCTCATTGCCTTTTTCCCCATGTTTTCAAAAGAAATCAAACAGATTGGCTAAGGTCAAATAGCTGTTTAATCAGCATCTTGATGTACCACACCAGTCAGGTTGATGGATTAGCTTGAAAAAGAAGAAGTGCTCACAAACACGTTCCATTTAACAAATTTGAAACCAAAATCTGATAGAAATATATTTATTGAGTGCATAAAATGGGTCTTAGTCTCATCTTTAATCTTTAGATTAAACCTGTGAAATATGTTAAATTATATCAGAGCAGCTTTTCTTAAACATGGGGTTTGCATTTATTCCTCACTGGGCAGGTTTCCATTAACCCTCTAATTGTGCAAATTGAAATATACAATATAAGATACACATAATGGAAAGTCCATCAAAAAAACGTTCCATTTATTCCAAAAAATGTTCACGATCCCACGAGGTGGTATTTCAGGCGATTCGAAAAAGCCATATTTTGCAAAACTGCAGTTGAAACACTTTTTTGGCTTTTATAGCTTTGCACTTGTTGGTAGGAACTGGCTCCCTCATGATGCAGCAGGAGCTACAAGAGGTGTTATTGCAAAGTTGAGCAGATAACTGGACATTTTGAACCCACAATTTCTCTGTGAAATCGTGGACTATCGCCTCCCAGAAATGCCTCATACGTGGCCGCTCCCACATATAAGGGGCTTTCCATTATGGCTCCATAACACGCCTACGTGGCCTTGGATTGGACATAATGATAGCTAGGGCAGTGGCTGCAATAGAAATAAAGCTGCTAATGTTTTGAACATCCATCACCATGCAATATTATCACCAGAGAAGTCGCAGAACATCACTCAGTGGAAATGCCGCCATCTCACAATTGACATTATTAAAATTTCACTTTAAATTTTGTACATATCTGTGATGGAAACCCGCCTACTGTCATCTTGTCCTGTAGCCTGCACATTTTTTTTTTTTTTAATTTTCTTGTCATTTATATGTGACACAATTTATTTGCTTTTTCTTTACAGTTAGCTCTTTTTTGTCTTCTTCCGACTACCTCTACATCAACTGTGTCCTGTTTAGGCTGAGCACCTAATGATTATTTTTATCATGGATATTTTCTTGATTGACTCACTAATGCTTTGGTCTATAGAATATCAGGGTAAAAAATGTGAAAAATGCTGCAAATTTTCTGAAGCCCAACATTAAATATATATGCTTAGACTGTTCTGTGAATGTGATACAGGTTTGCCTAATATACTGATAAAATCATACTAGAAAACAATTCAGTTCAGTCATAGCTGTGAATATTATCAGATAAAAAGACAACAGCTTTATATGTGTGTCTGCCCGTAGAAAGACAGTTTGCATTTACTTGTACATGTTTTAGATTCTACCTTGGCATGCCACTATACTATAGGCAGAATCAATGTACAGACTTTATTAATACATCTGGCTTTAGCAGGTCTTTGCTGGTCATAACTAAGGAGCCACTATGGGATCTTACAACCATTTGATTTCCAAGTCAGCCTCACAATCTGGATTTAACCACCCATAACACATACTCTTATTGATGATATGATTTCACAGGGAATATAACTAATGAGGCCTTTAATCACCTTTCACTTCGTTTTTCTGATTATGTCGAAAACATTTTGCCGAGTTTTACTTTTTTCTACCTTTTTGTGCTTTCAGCAGGTCCTTATTGGTCCAATGCAGTGTTGGCCTTTTTTGGCTCTCTGACATAAGTGTAATATGGATGCAGTGAAACAACATAGTATGAGAGGAGGGTTTCTTAACATAAGCAGTACATGGCTTTTTATTGGAAAACTTGAGTTCAAATATGTGCCAGATCCTTCATTATGATATGAGTCTTAGCAATGTGCTTGAGTAAAATCACAGCGGTAAACATATTTCCAAAAACTGAAGTAAATATCATGTTTTTTTAACAAATAATCATCATTATGATAACATGTACATCCTAAGGCTGAAAACTGGGTTCCAGGGTGTAATCTTGTAACTCCTTTTGTCACCGTGTTAACTGGCAATGCACGGATTCTTTGAGGACGGTGATGTCACGGCCATACTTTGCATGTGCAAGCAGGGTCTTCTATGGTGTGTCATTACCGCCAACTACTGGCCTGGAATGCATAGGGTTTTTGGTTGGTTTTGCAGATTTGTGTACACGGATTGTTTTCATAATGTTATCATATGAAAACAATTTTTTTTTTTAAAAAAACACAAAGGAAAGACTTTTCCGTTTTCAGTCGGGCCGACTAAACGTGGCCTCAGTGCACTGGTGTGTGTGTGTGTGTGTGTGTGTGTGTGTGTGTGTGTGTGTGTGTGTGTGTGTTCCATCCATGTGTGTGTATGAAGCTCTTGAGTGCTTTCTTCAAGTATAATATGATGATGAGGCTCCTCTCATCTAAGATCTGTCAGGAGTCATTCAAGTCTTCTTTCAGTTCTTCCTTCACTTATTGTCAATTTCAATCAAACAGGAAGATCTTCAGACCTATAAGAGTCATGGAGGAGGGCAGTGGTTAGTCTCCTCTGTATGTTGGATCACGAGAGCAGACATGGCAATGATGCTCCTTTTTAAATTCACTATCAGCTAACTTTGTGCTGTACATATGGAGTGGCTTTTGGGCCCCTGACACCAGGCTGCTACAATATAGTGTCAAACAGCATGATTTAACCCTTCGAAACCAAAGGAATTGGTTTGATTTCTTTCAAAAACACTGGGAGAAGGCAATAGGTAACTTAACAACACATGCTCCAAAAATTGAACCATGTGAAAATGAGCAACCAAAGTAAAAACAAAAACAGGATATATGAAAAAGGAATAAAATATGTATAAAAATACAAAGAATATGTGTTTATTTAAGATATACCTCATTATTTTTCTGTCACATATTTTTAGACATTTTTTTTAGCTAATTTTCAAATAATACTCTCCTCTTCTAATTTTTAGGTAATTTTCTTGGTACCTTTTACTATTTTTTTGTAACTTGTTTCAAAGGGTCAAACATTTAGACTGAGATACAGTAGAGTCACAGCTTAAAAATGTCAGATTGATGCAATCATATAAACTATTTCAGCAAACAATTAATTTTCTTATTTATTCTTTTGTGATTACACCAACTGATTGCCAGATTATCAGTGCTGCGTCTTCATTTCATTTTCGTCTTCATTTTCAGACAATATCATTTCCATGAAGAACTTTGTTTCCATTTATAAAACTGTTTGTTGTCCACTGTGATTGGCTCTACTGTTTCAGAAATATGAGAGCAGTGATGTTATTGGCTTCGCGTGTTTGATCACCACACACTGTGATCTACATCACTCTTCACCCAGACTTTTACACTTTGTCCTGCTGCTCAGTCAACCAAAAGAGCAGATGCACTTGGAGACACACATATGGTCTGTGGAAGCAAGAACAAACACGATTGGCTGTTTACGTCTGCAAGTAAAATATGGCTGTTTAATTTGAACTTTCAGAATGATGCCACACTTGAATTTTGATGAGGGAAATCTGATACATCTGTGTCCTTTAATTTTGGTTGGCTTTGTGTTCACTCTTTTTTCCAATAAAACCAAGCGGGTTACATGGAGTCATACAGACCAAATCACTGTGGCATCATGCTTTCAACAACACTCATTTTCAGGTAAAAAACTAACAACTGTTTTGAATTGCAAAGATATATGATATTGGAAAAATTGTTTATTTTTGTCATCATTTTAAGTTGTAGCTGTAACATATAAGATATAGATTCTCATTCATGAAACAGGACTAAATCTGCAGGCAGATTTGTATTTAATTCACATCAGTACGAAAAACCTACACTGGATTCATGAATGCTGAAAAACTGGATTTGATTGTAGAAACGTGTTCATGAATTCCAATCAATAATAAATTGACGCTGCTGTCTTCTTTGCTGTTGCAACAAAACAATTTCCCTCACAGGATTAATAAAGTATTTCTATTCTATTCTATTCTATTCTATTCTATTCTATTCTATTCTATTCTATTCTATTCTATTCTATTCTATTCTCTGTGGGAGCGGCCACGTACGAGGGATTTCTGGTAGGAGATAGTCTACGATTTCACAGAGGAATTGTGGACTCAAAACGTTCAGATGATCTGCTCAAGGAACTGCGTGAAGGAGCCAGTTCTTACTGACAAGCACACAGCCATAGCATCATGTGACCTATAAAAGCCAAAAAAGTGTTTCCATTGCAGTTTTGGGAAATATTTTTCTATTAGCCTAAAGTACCACCTAATGCAAGTGTAAAAACTTTTTTTGCAATAAATGGAGTTGTTTTTTTCACATTGATGTGTTTCCATTAGGCGTATTTTATACTTGCAATTTAGTTTTGCACAATTTTAGGGTTGATGGAAACCTGCCGAGTCACTGTGTCCTTTTTTAGCCTCTTATATTTTTTAACCTTTTGATCACGTACTGGTACTGTGGGTCTTCATGTTCATCTGCACCCAGTGCACATTATATGTGTTTCTCACGTACTGTATGTACTCATCTGCAGAGGAGAGTGAAACAGATGTGCCATGAACTAAACCTGCATGGACCTGAAGCGAGGATTAGGGAGAACATTTCACTCTCTTAACAAGGGCAAATCAAACAGTGCAGCCATGTTGCCTCGAGCAATGCCCATATTGGCTGAATGCTTCCACATGTGGAAGACTTCATCTCTATTAGCAGTCAGCCCACTAGATTCAGTGGAGAGAAGGGCAGGAGAAAGAAAGAGTAAGACAAGTAAGACATAATAACTACGGCGAGATAGCAGGTGCCCAGAAACCTACATGGGCCTTTATCCTGGATAAATAAAACCTGTGAGGGACAAACAATATCTCAGCTAGCTAACTAACAACACTACAATAAGAGCGCAGTCAGGCGGATCAGGTCCTGCTGCCCAGAACGATCACTGAGAGACCAAGTAAACAACTTAAAAACAAACAGCTTAAGCCTTATCATGTGACAGACTCCACTGTGTGTTTGTTATTATTTCTGTCACTACTGCAGAAAGAGAGGGATAGTATAGAGAAGGGATATTTCTTCATCCCGACTGTCTCACATTGATTTGCAAGCTGCTGGCAGACACAAAATTGCATTAGCTCTTTTAAAGCACTTTTTCCAGGTTATTTTCATGTTTTTTATTTTTTATTTTTATTTTTTTTCTCTTTTTCTTGATAAATGGGGAGTGTTATATGCTGTGCTAGGGTTGCAATTTGTAAGCACTTTTCATAATCAGTTAATTGGTTAAATTAATCATTAATCGTTTGAAAAAACATAAAAACGTTGCTCATGTCAGACAATACCAAATGCTTTTTTTCTCACAACTCACAGCAGCATATTGCAAATATTTTGACAGTATTTCTTTGCCTACAGATTAATCAATTAAATGTAAATTTGATTAAATCCTTAATGACCAATTAATCGATCACTAATAAATTGTTATTATCCCTACTCTGAGGGCACCTCTACAATTAAATGAGATTTTACCCATTTATATAGTCAGATTTGTAATACAGTTGCTGTGCCAAAATTGCAAGGTTGTGTAGAATTTATGGGGAAATGCAAAATCTGGGAGGGACTGCATAACAATTAATAGAACCATTACAACTGTTAAATGTTATTTACTGTTTGAGGAGATCTATATTGTACCTCTGTTATGGAGGAACTGAAATGACACCAGGGCAACAGAAAATTGTCAGTTATATAACTGTATGGTTGTCTTTTTTTTATGAAGCTTCTGACCTCCCTCTGTTTTTCATCTTAGTTTCTTCTGATTTTCATCCTGTATTTGTATATTTCCCTCCAGCTGATGTATCAAAGGAGGCTGGAGGAAGTCTGACATCGCTGTTGGTTCAGCCCATCTCTGCTCTCCTGGCAAAGACGTTACTGTCCTCTCCATCTGCGGGACAAGGAGACGTCTGTATTCCTCTGGCCATGCCTCCTAACACAGGTAAATACTCAAAATACTGCATGGCTGAATTATTTTCATCAGTCTCCACAACAAATCCAACATATCAAAAAATATGAAATACAACCACATGATTTTTTAGTCTCAAGGATAAAAAATATTAACGTCACTAATTTAAATTCTTTATCAGTTGTTTGGCCAGAAATATAAAAACAAAAAATGCATAAATAAAATTGTACTAATAAATATTTTTTTAAATTAATAATTAAGAAATAACTACAAAAATCAAAAGTTTACATATTGTTCTGTGGATTACCTTCAGCAGCATACATTTGCATGCACACTGTTTTTTACTGTACTATTCATTTTCTATGTATTGTATTCATCTAGCTTATGTATTTATTTACTTACTTATTCGCCGAGTACAGCCTTGTACAGCCTTGTACAGTAAGGAGGAGTATTTCCTCTCCTATGGCGAGTCCTGTGCTGGTAGTGTTCTTTTTGTCCACTGATGCTTTGTGTTGTGTGCGTTGAAAAAATGCTGATATTTTTGCTTGTTTTTCCGATGGTTGGGGTCAACGTCTCTCCATCAATGATTTACTCATTGGCTTTTAGATTATCAGTCTCTGTCATGTGACGTGTCACTCACAATAGCTGCAGTGCTTTGAAGTCCACTTAACGTAACACGTGTAGAATCTCTCCTCTGTCCCTCTCTACTCTGTCTGACTGTGGGTGTGTGGACATGTGTGTGTTTGTGTATGAGCAGAGTAGAATTGACAGTGACACAGTAGAGACTGAAACATAAATTAGACAAATAATATAAGCATATTTAGTTTATAAAAAAAAAAAAAACACGGTCTAGACCTACTTTATATTGAAAGTCCTTAGATGACTTCTATAATGGTAGGGGGAACACTGAAGTATATATGGTGCTATACAGGACTATTGTGATGAACAAGAAACTGTACCTGATAACAATGCCCATAATTTCCCAGCGGATCTTAATTTCAACCCTTCCTACAGTCCTGATTTTTGGGTAGTTTTCATGGTGGATTCAAACAGCTGAAATTAGCTTTTACTGTGGGGTGGGTTCACCTTAAGACTTAAGCTGAGGAGTTCAGATAGCTGCAAGGAGTTTGGAGTAAAACCACTGTTCCTTCAGTTTGAAAGAAGCCAGCTGAGGTCATTCAGGCAACTGGTAAGGATATCCCCAGGATGCATCCCTGTGGATTTATTCTAGGAATGCTCGACAGGGAGGAGATATGCACACATATCAGTACTTATTAAGTCTCAAGATCCACCAGGAAGAGCTGGAGGACGTGGCTAAAAAGCAGAATGTCTGGATACTGCTTGACTCGGTGCCACCACATTCTGAACAGAAACAGTCTATTTTGTCTGTTTGTGTCAGCATGTAAATAAAATATCAGTTTACAGGTGTTAGGCATGATAGCAGTCTTGATGATATTGTCATCTGTCCTACAGCTGCCCTGCTGCAATCCAACTACAAGCTTTGTTGTAGTTTTTTCATAAATTGCAAGAAATTAATAGATTTAGAAAAGTATTAAAAACCTGGGGCGTTATGTCTTTATTTATTTTTTTTTACTAATTTTCTCTGAATTTTCTACTTTTTAGCAATTTCTTGCAAAGTTTTGGGTCAAATAAATTAAGCCAATTTGTTTAGGAATTAAAGGGTTAATTAGCTGCATGTTCCGTACTTTCAACCTGCATCTTGCTCTTGTATTTGTTAATATTCAAGTATACTCTTCTGGGATATTGAGGTGAGAGCACTGAGGGACTCAGAAAAATACACTAACTGACTAAATAACAAATTATTGACAAAAAAACAAGTTTAAATTGTGGGTTGAGGTACTGACTCTACAGTATGTGTGAGAGCTGTTGTATCATTGTGTTCTATCTAAATGGATCACCTTCACCACCGCCTACCTCTGCAAGCATATCAGTCACACTGTATGGTGACTCAGCGAGTTCATTACCTGGAATCTCCAGCAAACTTGACTTAGTTGAGTCACAGATGTGACCTGAGTGCCTCAAATCCACTGCGGCTTGAATGTCGCCTCGAAGTGTTTCAGAAAAAAAATATGTTTACGTGCAACTGCACTTTCTTTCGTATTTTTCGTATTTGTCTCTCTTTCTTACTCTCTATAACTTTCATTTCACCTAGAAACTTAAGATGAGCAATGATTACCCTGAAGAAAACTCTGCCTGCAAAGAAAGCTTATCAAACCCACTTGTTCTTGTAATGTACACATACATTCACAAAAGAATGAACATGACAGAGATGGGTGCCTCACTTGCAAACATATACCAGGGACCTAAACATCCCATGAAAGGGCGAGAGACATGTCCAATGGACACTGATGAATTACCTCAAATAGAGTCAGAGTCCAGCCAGATTATGATGCAGCAATTTCTAGCAAATGTGAGGGTAAAGTGCACACCATGGCAAGCTGTTAATGTGCTGTGGGGTCAGTGGTTACCTACAAAAAGAGAGGGGTCATTACAGCTTAAGTATGGAATAGGGAAGGAGGAACGAGTAAGTGACAGAGGTTGATTCAAAGGTTAGACAGACTTACTATTTTGCTAATGTGATCTCATTCCGACGAGTCATGCTTTAAGCTTTGGGCAGAGGCTGGGGGCAGACTTTTGCTCTGTATCTTGATGCAGGGGTCAGTGGTTAGGTTTAGGTAACAAAACTATGAATCTATCAGTACATTTATGTTCACAGTTAGGTTGAGCTGCGGTCATAGTTTAATTAAGTCATGTAATTGGACTACTGTCCTTGTCCCAGTATGCATTCACTGGGTGAGAATTGATTTACTGAAGGAAGTATGTCCAACTCCACCACAGTAGGTGCAGATATGCCCTCTTTCAGCTAGCTGCTATAGACCTATATTGTTTATACAGTCTATGATATAGACCGAATTGCAATTGTAACTGTTATTTACAATAACTTTGGGGTAGAAAACTTCTGTGTCACGTATATATAATCAAACAATGCAGAAGGCAGAGTTTACTCAGCCTTTATTGATTCGTTTTAAGCCACCTTAAAAAATATAATTATCAGTTTAAGTTTTACCTCACCGTAAAACAGCCCTTACTGACGGGGATTTGGAGCTGTTATATCAAAAGCACCAGACTCCACTCCAGTCATTTTACTCCACTGAACTGTGGAGCTGCTGTTCTACCTCTGCCTCCATCAGCTGCTGTGGAAGGTAAAGAGGAGATAATGTTCATATATAGTGAACACTTAAAATGATATTGATCTTCTTTTTAGGTGGCTAAAATATGTTTGGCTATGGCTCCGTCCACAGCAGGACATCACTTAGCTTCGGTGCCAGTGTTGTGGGACGGTACTTTATTTATCAGAGGAGAGAGGTGGCTGAGGTGTGACTTTTTTACTTTAGAATAAAAATGAAATACTACCTTTTCAAGTTATATGCCCCTTATCTTAGCCAAAATTCAAGTCCCTCTTGAGTGCATACATTTTTTTTAAAGATTCCTTACCCATTTTGCAGCACTCCTTCTCCCCCTCATAGGTAGCAAACAGTCCCTACCACTAACCACAGAGGGAGACTGGTGCAGCGAGTAAGAGCACATGCCAGACACAGAGTCCAGTAAGAGCCCAATATAGACCAAAAAAAGAGCCAAGGACCAGCTTACCTCTGAGCTGAGAGAGGATAGCTAAAAAAGAAAGTATAGATAAAGAAAAAATGCCAACGTATTTCAGCCTAGTGGCCCTCCTCAGGGTGTTGTTGTACTGCACTGGTGTGCTGAGATGAATAGATGGGTCCTTCCTCATTGAGTGGTCATGTGACATCCCCGGTCACGTGACATGTACGACGTGTGACACACACACACCCACACAAAAAAAAGTATTACAAAAATGTTTTGAAGTCAGTTTTTTCATTCAAGCTTGGAAAAGTCATGGCCTCTAGTTTGAAAATCCAGTGTGTTTCTCTTTGGAGAAGTTTTTGGACACGGTCACCTCCTCTTGTGGACGGCCTGATGTGCCCGATTGTCATTGCTTGAGTGATGTTGGTTGAAATGTCATGCTATGGGCTAGTCCTTATTGTATGTTTTAATGGCATGTTTGTGTTCACTGATGCAGTCCTTAAGTCTGCATTTAGTTCATCCCACAGAGAAAGATCCACAGGGCCAGGTGAGGCGGTTGACCGTATGGGTGGTGTTATAGTTAATGAAGTCTTTGTGTCGGTAGGTGTGGTCCATTTTTACATTTGTGAAGTCTGGGGGCTCATAATAACGTCACAATATTTGCCGCATTTGTAGGTGCCAATGGATCTTTTGAGGTCTTGAGGTCTTTTTTTCGGCTGGTAGGTAGCTGTTAACCAGTTTGTCTGTGATGAAGGGTGCTCTTCTGTAGGAGAAAATAGGTGGATCCAGAGAGAGCTTGCTGAGGGTCTGATCACAGGCAAGAATGTTCCAATTAGATTTGATGATTTGTTTAATATGGGGCACCTGGGTACTGTATGTTTTGGTGAAATAAGTGTGGTTGGAGTGGGCCTTAAGGGACTTGAAAGCTCACTTTTCTTTTTTTTTTTCATCCAAAAACATGGTGGCACCTGATATTTAAAGGGTTAAAATCAGAGATTTAATGAACATTTGATATTTATATTTAGGACTGGTGTTGGTTAAAAATGAACCGAATGAAAGTAGAAAATAACATTAATATAAAATATTTTTTAAAGCTTGATTTTGAAAAGCGCATTTTGCGCACAGAGCGATTCAAGTTTGTGTAATATTTAAGCGGGTCCCAAGGGTTAATGCAATTTACTGTACAAAAATTTAATTGCCAGAAAATATTACGTTAGAAAATACAACCTTTGCCAGATCTAACGTAACCTCTGCGAAAACCCTGCCTACTTCTGGTCTTTTATCCAATTACGGATACAGACAGATCATTTTGTTGGTTTAGCAGATGCAGATACAGATGCCTCTGCCCACCTCTAGCTGTGATCAGATTTTAATCCTGTCATGTCCCCTGTGTATCTGAATGTTGCATTTATCCAAGCAAGCTAAGTTAAAGCTCTCAGCCACTTCATCCAGAGTGTTTTGTTATTGAGCTTCAAGAGACCATATGGTTTGACCCCAAGTGCATTTAAAGAAAGAGCAGAGGAATAAAAGTAAAGAGGCATGCAGAGATATCATTTAGTCTATATGTTATCGGCAGTTGTACGTGTCACCCAGCAGGCTGGTCAGTGACTCGTGCAGAATGTTACTCTCACTCCATTTTTCAAGTCTCGACTAAGACAGTGCAATCTAAAAAAAGACCCCTAAAAAGATTAGCATTCATAGGAACTTTATATATAGACCTGCTCTCTCACCCTGCGTTTATTACATCCCCCTTTTTTATTGTAGTTGCTTGCCGTCCTTGTTCTTGCTATTTTTTGCTGTTTAATTACTTGAACTATTTTTATTGCGGTACATTTTTGATTGCCTTGAAATGTGACTCGTCTCTTAGGTGCGCCTCATGGTCAGGTCATCACAAATGAGATGCAGCTGTTAATTAACCTGTTGTGAATGAGGTGAGACAAGCTCTTACTGTAGGAGACCTTCCTTCACACAAAAGGAGATAGATGGAGGGATTAAATAAAAGAGGTCCTTTCTCATGACTGGGATTTCCACAGTCCTCCTTGAAGGCAAAGAAATACACTAACATATGAGGGAATCAGGGCAGAACACCATAGACCCTCAGGGCAAAAATGGCAATAAAATACTTGTGGAAAAAATGGTACTGTGAAACAAAAGAGGGAAGAAATCAGCAAGTGCTGCAGTGTCTTTACCAGCAAAGTCATTTCTCTCACGTTGACAGGGAGGCTTGTCTTCTTTTTTAAGCAACCCACATACAAATTAAAGTGGAAAAAGCCTGAAAGAAGAAAAAATATATAGCAAGAGAGTTTAATTTCCTTTGCAGAAAAAAGATGAATAGATGATAAGAGGGCAGCAGGGATATTTTCCCATCATTCAAACAGGAGGGTGCTGGGTATAAATATAGAAAAAGAAAAGGGAGAAAGAAGAAAAACAGAAAAGAAAAAAATGAAGATGAAGAAGGTTAAAAGGTGGCAAAGGGAAACTTCCAATGGCTGCTTCAACCACATTTCTAAATAGCAATCTGACATGCCCAGAGTGGTATCTAAAGGTAATGATGCTTTTAGTTTTTTATGCTCATGTTTTGACACATGCAGCTGGTAAATCGCTGCCACCACACCATAACAATGGAGGGATTTATGGTGAATTTTTGGTGCTCGCAACATTGAAAATTATGTTAAATCAGGACTAAGGGTGTTTTTGCATGCAGTCCTCTTCAAAAGAACAGAACTCACTCCTCTTAAAGTTGACCAACAGAAAAGGGACTCGACTCTTGATATGTTTACATTGATAGGTCAGGGACTGATGAGGCCTCAGTCCCCTTCCTGTTCACACTATATCTCTGACTCGATGTATCTATCTTTCTGTCTGTACGCCCGTCTACATAGTGCATAGCCATAGCATCATATGAAATATGGATTTTTAGAATCGCATGCATTAACATGTCCATGTGGCCAGACTAACCAGACCAACCAAAAACAGAGAAGCTCAGATTTCCACACACACAGAGGGAGTGTGACTTAATTATCTGCTCAGGACGCAGTTACTCCACTTTGTCTTTACATGTAAATGCTTGCTTGCTGCTTCATTAAGAGATGGTGTTAGTATTTGTTACCTTCAGGACTAAAATAACCACCAAGGCCGTGACACACCAAGCCAACATGCAAGAACTAACTGAAACAAAAGTCCCCTGCTGCTCTGCCTAACGTTGCTGTGTCTCAGTCAAAACGTTTCACATCAACACTGACAGCCAGCCAGCACGTATGTTCTGCACCTGTGTGAAAGGAGATACCCCTCCATACCAACACACAGTGGTCGCCTGTATTTATCACTCAAAACGAGAAACTGGAAGACTGCCAGTTAGGTAGCTAATGCTAGTTAGCTACTTAGCTCATTAACAACACGACCCAGTATTGAAAGAAAAAAGCATATTTACTGTGTAGCAGTGAACAACACAACCCATCAGGAAACATTTCTGCTGGAGAGCTAAATGGCAGAAGAAAAATCTAAATTCATAGAACAAATTTGTTTCAACCTTGCCTCCCTCTGAACTTTAGCAGTTTGTTTACTTCCTTACTTCAGTTTCTCTTCTCATGCACTGAGCTGAACAGCCAATCAGAGTGATTTCATTCACCGACTGGCTCAATAGTAGCTGCCGATTTAACATGCTTTATCAGCCAAAAAAAGGCCAATGAGCGTTTGACAAGGGCTAACAGTTGGGACACACCACAGCGATGAGGGCCACAGGCACACGCTGTCAGCCTAACATGAGCCAACAGCCGACTATCAGCTTGGTGTGTCACAGTCTGCAGGGTTAAGGTCTCCAGTCAAACAAGACTTGCATTTGATTCTTTATGTGCCCAGATCTAGAACAAATTTAAGAGAAGATATTTTTTATATTTTTGCTTGAAGCCAATCAGTACAAATGATCTTTGATTTAATGCGACATTTGACTGGCACACTGCAGTAGCTACAGTCCAAACAGTGGTGAAGTCTAGTGCGGAGTAACTGACATAGTTGGCAGTACAATGTGCTGAGATGCCACCCAAGTGTTTGCAAGTACTCAGCCCTATATAGCAGTGTTTTGAATACAGCCCATTTGTAAACATCAGACACACTGAACGGTCAAAACAGCATCGTACGACATCCTTCAGCTTTCCTGAGGGTGAGCATACAAAATAGATTTGGCATGTAAACTGAGGACATGTTTAGATAAGGACGGCCCCACTAAAACCAAGAAAGTCTTTACTTTGTGTTTAAAAAAAAAAAAAAACACATTCATGAGATAATTGTGAGAATGCTCTTTGTGTACATGGATCCACAAAAACAATTGAAAACGCTTAAGTATGCATGGCAGGTCAGTAGTTGGTTGTGAAACTTTGTAATGACACACCATAGAAGAAGACCACGTGCCTACATAACAGTGTTCTTCTACAGAGCAGTGAGTATAAACAAACTAGAAGATGATGGCGAACACAGGCACGAGAACCCACTCAGTAGAGTCAGCAGCACAAACACGGCTCGGTAGTCCGCCATCATTGTTATTGTTGTCCTCCTACTCGTGCATGGCTTTTTCTATAAAACGTAATGCGCACGTGTGAAGTGTGACATCACCATTCTCACAGGATCTGTGCATTGCCACTTTACATGGTGACAGAAGAGGTGGCACGTTCAGAAAATTACACTCTAGAATCCGATTTCTTAAGTTTGCATTTTCAGGCCCCCAAAACACTGTCGTGCTGTGAACGAAAGGCCAAACCGCAACAAGAAGTTTAACGTTTCATACAATAACCGCTGCTGTGTAAATAGCTCCTGAATTACATGAAGGACATTGTGCCAGTGTTACAGACGTCAGACCATAGTATACATATATAATAAACATTATATCTACACAATACATTCATCATATCAATCTTTACTGTAGAGGTGTTTATTACAAGTGACACCTCTTTGATACCTCGAGCTGAACTGGGTTAACATGAACTGTCAGTGTCAGAGCTTTTTCTGTTGAAGCACCTCTCTCTGGTGATTGACATCAGCACTGTCAGCTCAGCTGTGATTTATCTTGTGTAACTTTTTGCTTAAAAGCTGAAATTTTGTGCCTTGCAAAACAAGTTGGGAATATAAGAGACAACAGTCAGTATTTGCACACCGCAAGAGATTGCTTTCTAGGAACCTTTAACACAGGTTGTTTGCAGAGATGACAGTTGCTGTTGTTTTCTGACAGTCACAGCCAGTCATATTTTCTTACTTCTTGGTCTCAATTATTAGTCCGTGAGAATCATCTATATGTGTTTCCGCTGTTAGTCCATATTGTTTCTTCATATTGTCATGTTTGGTATGATCTTTCAGTTTTGGCCTGATCCTGTAACAGGCTGCTTCACTCGGGGTAACAGGGATCGTAGTCTTTGCAGACTGAGCTGTGTGACTCTGTGTGCTGGTGTGTGTGCGCAGATAGAATGTGTTTATGTGTGTAAAAGAGAGATGAGATGGATACAGTATTAGAGGTAATTCCTGCTTTTGAGAGCGTAAATCCCCTCTTATCTCAGCATCATTACCACACTGCCACCTTCTGAGCCTTCACTCCCTCATTCTGACTCATCTGTCTTTCACTTGAGCCTCCTCTCAGCCCCCCGCCTTCCTCCATCCTAACCCAGCAGTTTTTTGGGGGTTTGTGAGCGAGTCCTCGTCTGTTGTTTCCATCCATGTTTTCCCATTGTATGTGTGTACGGTCTGTCCATTTCTATTTATTTCCCAATAAATCCAAGCAGCTGGTTAGTCACTGGAACACTGCTTTCTGCTGTTTCCCATACTGCACAGATAACAGTCACACACACACATACACACACACAGGTTGTCACCGGTAAGCACCCATGCTGCCCAAGTGAATCACACAGCTAATCAATGATGCCCCCCCACAAAAAACTGGTGGCCAAAGACATGAGAACAATCGATCCCTCAGTGCAGGGGGGCAGACTGAACATGTGTGAGCTACACTTGCCGCAGTATTGTTTTCACTTGCAAGCTTTAAGCCAGGGATACTCAACTTGCTTTGCTTGGGGCCCGTCACAGCGGCCCTAATCATATTTCTAGGATTTTAAGTCATTTCTTGGACTTTCTTGGACACATGTCTTGGACTTTCTTGGACACATTTCTGGGATTTTAGGATGTTTCTAGATTTAAGGATATCTTTAGGATTTGAGGCTGTTTCTAGAATTTTAGGGTGTTTCCAGGATTGTAGGACATTCCAAGTTTTTTAGGATGTTTCTAGCATTTTAGTTAATTTCTAGGATTTCAGGACATTTCTAGGATTTTAGGTCATTTGGTGGGTTTAAGGAGGTTTTTAGAATTTTAGGACGTTTCTAGGATTTTTGGATGATTCTAGAATTTTAGGATATTTCTCAAATTTTAGGGCATTACTAGGATTCAAGGGCATTTCAATGATTTTGAGACATTTCTAGAATTTTGTGATTTTATTAGGATTTTATGACATTTATAAGATTTAGACGTTGCTAGGATTTTAGGACATTAGGGTCTTAACCACTGCCTTAGACAGTGTGGGGGATCCTCCACTGGCCCTTTTTTGATAAACAAGCTCTATTTTGATGCTGTTTTATGCACTCTGGCACCTTATGTATACTAAATGTACAAAAACAATTCCCACTGTGAATCACTTTATTTTTATTGTAAAATTAGAAAATGGTTGAGGGGGCCACAGGGAACCATGTTGGGGGCCAGATGTGGCCCACTGGCCGTAAATTGAATATCTCTATTTTAATCCCATGGTGTTAGTGCTATTTCAGATAATTTCAATGATATTGGGTTTTAAGTTTGTTTTGGTGTCAGATTGTTTTTTACTGTCTTTTATTGACATTTTTGGCCATTTGTAGGTTTGTAGAATTGTAAGCATAATGCATCACATGATCTTTTTTGTGTGACAGAAGCTGCTCCAGCTCTGGCAGAGCCACTATGGTTTCTGGAGTGCACATTTTGAGCGTGTTTGTGTGTGTGTGCTTGCTTTTGTTTGTCCCCACTCTTTGAAGACAGGCATCTGTGTAGACGGAGTGAGCTTAATGTACATCCAATGGTTCTGCAAGGCGGGTGTCTTTTTGAAGTGTTTCCATTACATCAAATGAGTTCGAAAGAGGGAGAGAATGGGCGTGAGTAAGGCAGAGAGACAAAAGGGAAAACAAAGAGAGAGAGCGAGAGAGATGTAATCTGTCTCCAATCGATTGGCTGCACCTCTGACCACTCCTGGGATCCAACTATCATTAGTTTCCATCTGTCTGCCTCCTTTATTTTTTTTTCTCTCTTTAATTCCTTTTCTTCTTATTTTTCTCTTTTAATTCCCATTCAATTAAGGCTGGCTGTATTGGCTGGCCATTGGTTAATTGCTCAGGGTCCCTCAATGGAGATCAGCAGACCTTAACGAGGTGACGCAACCGACCTCACAGTTCTCTCCGCACTGTGTGTGTGTTAATGTCAGTAGTTTTAATTTGTTTTTCCATTATGCATAATAACAATGATGTCCAATTGTGAATCCTGGATAAGACTCTTGCTTAAAGGTTCCATCAGTTTGATAGCATTAATTATTATTATGTACTGCGTAACACACAAGTACATAAATTAGTAATCCTACATACTGTATGGGCCTTCTCTAAAGCACCCCCTACTCCCTCACCCTACCCCCTTCCACTCTGTTGTCGCATTCATACAGTGTCGGCTACATTGAGTGCCGTCCCAAGCCATCTATCAGGGAGTTTGGTTTCTAAAATAAAATATAGTGTTTTCAGGGTGACTGTTTCTGTTACACATCTAGATAAAAGCCTTGTGTGTGTTGTCTGCAGTCTTTTAGCTGTATCTGTTTGTATGTGTAGGTGTGTGCATCTGGAAGAGTATGTCCACTTCTCTCATCTTCCAGCCCTTTAAGATTGATTAATTCACTGAACACATTGTGTCCCCATCAGGCCTTTTTGGCTCTGACTAAATCTGTTGACCAGACAATTACCAAACTAGTCCATCACTACCTCTGGGGTGTGTTGCAAGCCCCTGTTTAGCTTGGAAAGGCTGATTGATCACATACACATTAACACGCTTACACACAGGCATACACACACATCTTTTTGCTACTTCAAGCTTTATCTTATAATGTTTATATTCAGAATTTTTTACCAAACTTGAAGTCATAAGCTTAAAAGTGTGTGCGGTGTGTGTTGACTGCTACTGGAGGATGTGTGTCTCATGTCACCTTGTTGACACACTATAAACTTCCACTCAAGGATTGGCTAAGATCTCTCATCAACAAGAATTTTTTTTCACTCTCTTTCAGTTTTCAGAATATACAATTGTAAGAAATAAAAGAAATAAAAGAAATAATATACAAAATCAGCATATGTAGAAAGAAAGAAAACAACCTTCCCAACTCACTAATTTTCCCCACTCATCTCCTAATCCCCCCACCCCTTCATACCACCCTGGTAGGCTGCTACTGTCAAAAATAAAACAAAGCATTGATAGCTTGCCAACAAACAAGATTACCCAAGCAATGCACAGCTGAAGAAATGGATGAATGAAATGAAATTCTATAAGAATTTATATAAATTGCCATGCCAATATACATATTTCCCTTCTTTCCCCTTAAAGTAAATTTAACCTTTTTCTAGTTTTAGATGGAATATGACATTCCTTAGCAAACCCGCGTGGGAGGGGGGTTTTAGATTTTTCCAACTGAGCAAAATGAGACACTGGGCTAGCAAACAGGTAAAGGCAATCACATCGTAGAAGTTCCCCAAATATTATGTTCTTTATTTGTGGTTTATTTCTGTGCTCCCATAGACCTGATTGACAATAAAATGAGTTGCCAAATTTCCACACATTTCCTGAAAATTACCCTTCACATGAACTCAACTGCATTTAAGATATTTTATGGTTAATGTATGATTGGATGAAAGACAAAGCTTTATTCCCATCAGGGCATGGATAATTTTAGGCATAAAGGCCAATGCAGACCAGTCAGGTTCTTCTACACCAAATTGTGGGGAAAATATTCGTTATGCAATGTCATGTTGAAAAAGGACAGAGTCTTCTCAAAACTGGACACTCTTGCATGCTGTAGAACCACTGTATGCTATAGTAGCATTTACATTTCCCCTCACTGGAACTAAACCTTGAAAATAATGCCTGACCAGAAGCAGCGTTTTAGTTAAGTTTTGGTAAGCAGACATTTGCAAGTGTATCATGTAGCGTACGCATTGAAACTTCACATTTAAACAAGCTGCAGTTAACAGGGGGTTCAGCCTGTTCCAAGTCGTCAGATACCGCTGCTTTTGCAGTGATTTTGACTTAAGATCCCAAAGTCAAAAACCATCTTTTGCGGCTGAGGATACAGCCAGAAAGAACCAATCAGTGTTATGATAAGCCACTGGACAGCCCCTGCTGTGACAGCATGAGGTGCGATAGGCGGTGTCAGTCAGGAAGCGGCCTGATGGAACCTGTAGGGCTGATGGATGGATCCAACAGACCCTGGACTTTCTTGCGGGAGTCTGGTGTTCACTTCCCGTTTGAATGTGATGGGTTTCTTTCTACACCTTAACCCTGTTGATGTCCTGGTATTGGTTGCCATGTGCTTATGCTGCTTCAACATAACCACATGCTTTCGTATCCTCATCCCACCATGTGCTTTTATTGACATCACAGTAGTGGCACCCCAGAATCTCAGCAGTAGATGCTGAATGATAGCTAGAAACCAAAAGTCCCGACATGGGATAAGAACAGCTTGTAGGGTTAGGGTTTAGGCACAAAAATCACTTGGTCATATGATGAAGGAACTGTTTTGAATCCAAAATTCCTCTGTGAAATTGTGGAATATCACCTAGCAGAAATCCCAGCTGCTCCCATGTATAAGGGGCTTGCCTTTCCATTATCGCTCACATAACATGCCGACTTAGCCTTTGATTGGAAATAATGACAGCAAGTGTGGTGGCTGCAATAGAAATAAAGCTGCTAATGTTTTGAACATCCATCGTCATGCTTCTTAAAATGTTATAACAGGAGAGAAGAAGTTGCATGGCATTGTGTTTTATCAAAATTTCGAAAATATCGCTTACATTTTGCACAAATCTATAATGGAAACCCGCCTAGTGACAGGTCCCTGAAACACAACCATGTTTGGATGAAAAAGCAACCATTTTTTTTGTTTATTGGTTCCAAACAGATACACCATCCATTGCCCCCCTCACCTCCAGATATCTAATGTCAGTTCATATGCTTCTACTTCATAAACTTTGATATGATATGAAACGTGCAATCGTAACATATTTGTAGTTTACAGAAACATACAATGCAAACATTTTCCTCTCGTGATGGTCTGTTGTTGGTCTTAGTACACTGATACACTCCTACTGTTGACTTTGTTTCAGTTTAATTATGTGGTCTTTTAACATTATCCTAAATCATACAGTGAGTGAAAGGAGGTGCAAGGCATGTGCTGTTCAGTCTCTCTCTTGCTTTATCTCTCTCTCTCTCTCAGTCACATACGTTCATCTTAAACCAATAAATGCTACAGAAAAAAATTATAGCTGAAGAACGCAACTTCAGCAAGTCAACTGTGCCTGAACTGCTTCTTTGTCTTGTTTCCTCTTCTCTTAATTTCTTAACACATGCGATTCTTTCTTTCTTTCTTTGTCTTTCTGTCTCCCTCTCTCTCCCACTCAGAACAAATGCCAAAAGTGTAACAAATTTCCGAGGCAATTACATTGTGAGGCCGCGGAGGGAGAGGCGAGCGAAGCAGAACAACTTGAAATGGCTTTATAGAAAGGACTCCCAGGCCCTTTAATTACACCACTATTGATTGCTGTGCGCAGGTTTCCCACATTCACTTACTGCTTTTTCTTCTCAACTCTGCATTTAATACCCTGCAGAGAGCGGTGCAGAGATGCTTCTGAATTTAGATTCTATGATTATATATCAGCTCTTTTCATTAGGTGGCACTTATGGTTTAAATCTATAGCTGCATGGGTGATAAAGTTGACTTGCTTTATTGCAAGATGTGATTAATTTTCTGTAGCAACAGGTGGTGTTTCAAAGTTGTTGATGCCATCACCACTGAAATATGAGCAAATAGAGTACGTGGTGGTGCTAGAAGGTAGACAGATTTAATGGCAGCAAAACTATCAGATTCTGCTACAAGCTTTGCAAGTCTGCATAGACGCAAATAAAAATTGTCATAATGATTAAATGGTTTATAATTTCAAACGGATGAGTCAGCGAGATATGTCTGTTACTATTTTTTTTACCAGCAAATGACCTCATGCTGTCATTAAGTCATATAAGTCATTACAAATACCCGTTTCTAATGTATCCAATGTGTGTCAGTTGTTTACATGTCAATCTCAACACTTCCTCATACCTCGACAACAGACTGGGTTGTTTGCCAGTGACTCCCAAATGACATGTATGTCCAGACAGTTCTCATTCCACTTGTTAAATACTGCTGCTTTGACAGTGCTTTTGGTGGAATATCATGATGCTATCCGAGGTGTTATTATACGCCAACGGACAGCCAGACGGCACAAATTGTATCAGCATCAAAAGCGGCAGGACAATAACAGGCTGAATCATTGCCAGTAAAGATGTTATGTGACGATGGCAAGGGTGACTATTGGGTGGGCAGGAGGGGCATTGGATTAGTCCAACAAACCCCGGACTTTCATGCAGGAGTCATGCCTCTGTCTTGTAAACCCAACCATCCATGCCCTAATGTGTGTTTGTTGACGTCCCAGCATTGGTTGCCATTTGCTGTCGTTCCCTCAAGATAACCACTTGGAGCGTCAGCCCACAATGTGCATTTGTTGACATCACGATAACAGCATCCTTGAATGTAAGCAGCAGAGGGAGAAGGATACCTAAAATGTAATATGTAGACAGTCCACTGCAAAGCGACAACATGTATAACTTGGGATATGAACATGTTGATACTTATTGGTTAGGTTAAGATCTGGTTCAAATTATTACAGTTGCGACATACACAAGCTGACTTAGAGTGCATACATGACGTGACTTAAGTGAGTTAAATTGTGTACTTGAGTTTAAGTGAGGCAACGTTGACTTGCTTTTACACGGGACACCAACAGTGAACATGAGGGAGCCTATAGGGCGAGCAGGAGGGGCGATTGATGGGTCCAACAAATCCTGGACTTTCACCCTGGAGCCTGGTGAATGTAGAGCTTACTACCCTTGCGTCTGTTCCCTAAACAAAACCACATGCTTTTATTGCCGAATCCACCCGCTATGGGTCACATCATGGCATTCGTTGTGGTATCCCTGAACAGCAGAGCGGCAATATTCAGTGACTTGGGATGATAACATGTTAAAAAATGTGCCCAAAAACCAAACTACAGTTTACTAGTTAACATTATTTTTTCAGTTGAAACAGAAATAAAAAAAAATTAGTTTGTCAGTCTAACTTCGAAAAATTGATACACTGAAACCTTTTTTCCAGAAATGCCAATTCATAACTCTTCAAAGGTCCAGTCTGCAGGATTTAGTTGGATATGGGCTATTGTATAATATGCATGTGTGTATTACTACCTGTAAATAAAAATAGTTGGGTTTTTTTCACATCCAGAGATGTCCCCGCCATGTTTTTACAGTAGCCCAGAACGGACAAACCAAACGCTGGCTCCAGAAAGGGCAATTTGGTTTTTCAGGTCAGCCAGCTTAGTTAAAAGTCCATCCCCAAGCATTGATTTTTATTTATTTTTATTTTGTTGAGGGAAACTGCTTAATTCAGTGTTTATACCAGTTTGTATCAGCATGTCTGTTTGCTTTGGAGAGAAAGAGACCTCTGCAGATAATTCCTCTCCTGGTAAAAAAACCTCATGAACACTGAACACTAGAGGGATTCTGATCAGAAGTTCCAGTTGGTTGGAATTTGCAATCCTCATGGTTAGACACCATAAATCGTCCTAAATCTTACACACTGTTCTTATAAACAGTGCCTTAACCAAAGAGGTGGTGAATCAGTAGACACTGATATTAATTATTTCTCTAAAATTGTATGTTGTTTTGCAAGGCAATGTCAAACAATTTATCTTGTAGTTTTATGAAGACTTGTTGGAAAAAGTTATTTTTTTCTGGGTCAGTCATGTGTGATGTTCCACGGAGCAGACAGAGGTTAAATATCTTGTTGAAAGGCTTTTTTCAGAGACTGAAAGAGTGCAGAGGGACGACCTATGTCCCACGGAGACAGCCTTTCTAACCACCCTGCCACCCTGCTACTAACAGGGAAAATCAGGAAGTCTTTCAAGTGAAAATGGCACGACCAGTCATCATATTCACATCAAAATTCATTTTAGTTTAAAACATTTTGTGTTAGAACACATATATCAAACACTGATATTTACTGTTATTACTAATTTAAGAGCAGGAGGTAGAAAATGATGCAGGCAAAACCTGCTGAGAGAGGCCATGAAAATATCTGCTCACACAGTGTATTTAGGTTATGAGAATCAGCCACATACTGTAGTCCCTTTAAATATTTTCATCAACTCTCAAGCTTAACTCAGAGTCACCCCTTACCTGTAGCAGCAGCCCCATCTGTAAACCCATTCATCATGAAGGGGAATTACTCAATGACAAATCTCTCTCGCTGCTCTCTGTGCGCACGTCTGCAGATTGAATACACAAACGGGCCACATGTTCCATCCCTGCTCTTTAGCCAAAGTCATTTGTGCCAGTGTCAAAAGTGATAAATGGGTTATGCAGCGCCTATGAGAGAAAGCAGTGAATTTTTATAATGTATTAAAGAGGAGCGAGAGGGCGAGGAAGCAGGCAGGGAGGGATGGAGGACTGGAGTGGAGCTGGAAAAGTGGGCTGTCATGCTGTAGTGCTGTGCTGTAGGCAGGGGACCTCTGTCACACACAGTTTGAGCCCCTGCTTCACATCTTTACTGGCACCTCGTCTGTATTTCCCTCAGATAGCCAGCCATCGGCTTCCCTGGAGCTTACAGCCGTCCAGCAAGGCAGCAGAGCTGGCAGACACAATATCCACTGACTGCTCTGTCTCCACTGTCTGTAAGCATCGTGTGACACTGTACGGTGTGTGTGTGTGTGTGAGTGTGAGTGTGGTCTTCTTTTGCTATCTTTGTAAGAACCGGTTTGCATTGCAGAGCCTCACATGGACATTGTTTCTTTTTGAGGTCATTTTGTGTTGTTCCTTATTTCTTGATAGAGGTGAATTAAGAGTCGCTAGAAAAAAAACACTTTTAATGTTTCTCACCAAACCATATTGTGCTGGCCAAAAAAATGTGATGGATGGATTTCAGACATCTCTGTAAATTTTTGAAACCATGGCTTATTACTAATACCATAATTCAGTTGGTCTATGCGTGACATGGCGTCATGCAGTACACATTCGGATTACTGCTCTTTTCAGTCAGAAGGTACGTGTATGGGTCACCAGCAAAGCTATGCACATTTATGTGCATACTTGAAAATCCCCAAATACAAAACCAAATTTACCGCTGGTTTGCTCCAGTTACACCCATGTTCCTCATGAAGCAAACAGCCGATGTACCAACAAAGATGTGGCATTCCACTTCGACCAGATATATGTTGTTTCTCCACCCCCACTCCTTGCATTTGACAGCAAGTTCCGAATACTTCAGCCTCTTCCTCCCATGGGACACTTAGCTCAATGAGGAGCACAGTGTTGATACTGCTGGACCACATTACTATGTCAGCGTGGAGGCTCATGCTGGTGATCCACCAGGGGAACTGGAGCTTTCCGCTGAGGTCGATTCTCATGCTGCAGTTCTGAGTGATGAGGACTGCCCTCGGTGGAGCTCTTGGTGTGACACCTGCATCACCCTGGCCTTCTTTGACGAACCTCATTTAAGCTATGCTTAATCATTCAAGCTATGCTTAAATTAAACTAAAATATCCCGGATACAGTCGCTGCCATCTTGTGCTGATGATGTCATTTGGAGCTGGAGTCTGCGCAGTAGCGATATCAGCGGTGGGGGGAGTTCCCACCAAAACACCCATCTGACCAGTCGCGAGCAGCTCCATTGAATGCATGCACATGGAATGGCTGTCACAGCTATCAGTCATGGCAGAAAATTCCCTTTTTGGAGAATTGAATAACTCATTAAAACCAAACTTATAAGAAAGTGAACACTTGAACAAACACCAGGGTGATGAGAACTACCTTCAGTGACAGAAACCATCTCTGGTAAAAACTGATTTGGTGAGTAGTTTGTTTTTAGTTTGGTCTATGTCCCATACACTAACATGGAGGCATATTATGACATGTAGGGCAGACACCAGGAGGTGATCGAGAAGCTACACTTTGGGGGAGCTGTTATGTTGTGTGTCTTTATGTACAGTCTATGTTTTGGAGTCAGGGACAGCATGTTAAGTTCCACTCATTACACGCGTTCTGACTTTTCGAAATAAACTTCTGTGTTCATAGAAAATGTTTAGTTTCAACTCATTAAATGTTTACAGTCTCATTTCAAAGTAAACTTGTAATGCTAGACACTTCACAGTCTTATTTCAGTTTAAGCAACAAACATATATAGTTAGGGTTAGAAAAAGATCATGTCATGGTTTGAGTTTAAAGAAAAGAAGGCCTCCGTATCTTCGGTAACTAGCATAGAGTAGCATCATGTCATGTGACATACCACATTCATAAAACAACTCCACTGATTTTTGTTTCCACACAGGACACATACAGCGGTCTCCTGGCTGAAAGTCCTGTTTGTTTGACCTGTCCACTGCTCTTCTCTTGGAATGATCTTATGTAGAAAATATTGGTCAGAATGTTTTACTTATTCCCTAACCTTGTATAATTATCTCATTTCGTTTTTATAGATCTTAACAGTTGTTTTTTTTTTTGTTTTTTTTTTTCTCTCTTGTAGCTGTGGTGTGTAAGCCAAATGAACAGGTGTCTAGGATTTACCATCCTCCACCCTCCACTTCATTGTAACTTCTTAATATGCAAACACCTCAAATGAACATCGTTATTCTTGGACCAAGAAAATTCTAAAAATTTTAAACCTTTAAGTATGCAAAGCCACACAGAGAAATGTGTGGAAATAAGACACACACAGCAGTCTGCCTTACCCTTATTAGTTTCACCTGTCTCTCACTTGTCCTGCAGTCTGCTCACCTGTTCTCACTTCCCCAGTTAGTGTTTCACTACTTCTGCCACCCAGATCCTTTTGTTTGTTGTCATGATGCCTTCACGTGCTCATTGAAAATTTTGTATTTACCGTATTTCCAAGTTGGGAGCACATTAATGGCCTCCCAAAGTCGTAATTACGAGTGGGAAATTGAAAAACTTTGATGAAACTGGAGTTGCCAAGTTGTGACATTTGCATGATGTATCAGGGCATCAGAAATGGTGAAAAGCATGGAAACATGGTCCTAGTAGCTAGCATTTCCTGTTAGTAGTTGCACATTTTAGTATATGTATATATTAGCTGTAACAAGTAAGCAAACTTTGAACTATAAAGCATGTCAGGTGAGTATACTAACATTGATGACAATGGCCTTGACACCATAAATGCATAAACATTGCGGGAAAAAGTCCATGTTTGGTCAATGGGACGAAACTTTTTATTAATTCACATATTAAATATCAATTTTTGATCACATGTTAAGTGACATAGATTAAACAGTTTATAGTATGTATATATAGAGTATAAATAGTATATAAAAAATTGATAAATAAAATAATATATAAAAATATTTATAAACTGGAAACAGCTATCAACCTGTAGTTTAAAAGATCTTAGAATTAAAATCGAGCCCATCTTCTCTGTAGCTTGTTTTTACAATCTCAAAGCACATGAACACAACAAAGTCGTGAGAAGGACTTCCCAACTCGGAAGCTACAACCTCCCGACATCACATGAACGCTGCATAAGATTGTCTGGTCATGTTCCTTGTGGTTTCCTTGTGTTCTTTTTGACTGCTGATTCTTTCTGCCTGTATGCCTGCTCGGTCATCTCATCTGCCATTAAGCTTGTTTTCCTCAAATGAAGTACCTTTTCTGATTCCACCTGCCTGCTGCCCTGCATTTGGGTCTACCCTTCATGTGCTGCTTCACTCAGCTGCAACACTAGTGTTGTTGATCAGATTGTATTGATTGTTCTCAACATGACAACACAGAGCAAAGCCAGAAAATCTCTATGAAAAAAACATGTTGGACACAATCATAAAATACTTTTTTGTCCTTTATCTATCCAGCACACAGATATGCAACCCTGCCTCCTTCAAATCCTTTCATATTCAGCTAATTTGAAGTTGGAAAACATATTTTATAAAAAACACGATGCCTCAGATATTGTTTTCAATCAATCAGCATAACAAGGAAATATTTTTCCAGGACATATTCCTGTCAACAAATTGCATTAATGTTTCTGAAGGTTTTGGGCTGAAGTGGCTGGTAGAATCAGTCAAGGCATCCTAAAACTAACATGTTGATGGTGGCTGGTTTTATTTTCCCTTCTTGCAAAAGCATGTTGTTAACTTGATCAATCACATAGTGGATGACTTTCAGATTGTACCCCACCAGTTTCCTCTGATTTCACTTTGTTATACTGTCTGGTATGCTTATGTTTATATGGCAACAGCATCTTTGACAGAGCCTGCGAGCCGTGCTTTTTCTCATTTACATCCTCTCTCAGGGCGATTACCAACAATACATGGGTTCAGTATCCTCCTGTATCATCACACTGGGGACAAACTCAGATTCAGTGTCACTCCTCAACTCACATAATACATCGCATTGGCCAAGGCTTGATAAAAATAGGATAATGTTGGCTGGCTGTCTTTACGACCTTTTCCTTTGTTGCAAATAAAAACACTGACCCATGCGCTGTTGCTGCACTTTTCGGTATTGTCCCAAGAAGCTCCTCAGTACCCCAAAAGCTAAGCAATGCTCTTGTCCTTTCTAGGCTACTGGCAAGGTGTCTAATTCTTCAGAATTGGAAACAACAGAATCCCCCTTCCTTTATTCAATGAATGAGAGACCCAAAGAGCTTTTTGCACCTTGTGTAAATTAGATACACAAGGAGGAATGACAGAGAAAAGTTTGTCCAAATTTAGGAGCCTTTCTGGTTTAATTTCTTTAAGCCTTACTGAGTCGTTAATGTGATTTCTTAAATACATGTCAGCCTTGAGGTACCTTATGGTGCTCATCCCCACATGACATGGTGTCATGTTATAGTTTTTACAGCCCATGAAACCTCACTAGTCTAGAAAAAAAGTCCCATTGGACCAAATAACATTTTTTCAACTGCCCAGTATTCCAAAAACAAGTATGCATTGCTCCAAAGGGCAGTTTATCCAAATATGCACTATGCACTCCCCCAAACACTCCCTATGGCACGTGTTAATTAAATTGGATGACATGATTGGACCTTCATTGCAAAGGTGTGACCTGCCTTACTCTGCCTCAGATTGGCTGATATTCTTACCGTAACCCTAACCAATCTTAGTCCTCATGAAAAAGCTGAACCAACACAACCAACAAAAGCAATGATCACTAGCCAATCAGAGCAGAGCGGCCCTTCAGAGGAATGCGTGTTTGGTTTTTTGATATTTGGCCATCGTAACAATGGACTCTGGTCCAAATGGTGTCATGCCCCGCTCTTAGTTAAGTTCCTTACATTTATCATTTTAGTCAGTTCTTGCACTTCCTTATTTATTTTGGTGTCTCACATCTTCTCTCGTTTTACATCTCACGTCCTGTCAAGTTTCCCTCTCATGTGATTGCCTGCCCTGCCCTAATGTGTTTCACCTGTGTGTCATTGTCTTACCTGCCCCAGTATGTTTAGCCTCTGTCTTCCTACTCCTCTGTACTAGATCGTCTTTACCACCGTGTGAGCTTTCCAGCATTCTTCCCAGTGTTTCCTGTGTATTGATACTGATCCTAGTTCGTTTTTTGACCACCCTTTTGCCTGCTGTTTTGGATACCTTTGCCTATGGACTTATTTACCGTGTACTGACCTTACTTGTAGTAAAGATCCTGAACTGCTACTCTGCCTGTGCCTGCTTTGTGAGTCTGTCATTTGTTTGAGCCTGATAAATGGTAAGTTTTTCGGGATATTAGGGATTTGAAATAATGAGCCATAGTGACAATGGGCAGCCCTTTTAGTAATCACATACAGGAAAATTCAAAAATGTTTTTCTTTTCTCCATTAGAGCTTATATTAAAGTTTGTCTATTCTTTGTCCTAGAACGCAAGAAGATAACCCTGACTGTTGGAAACCAGTTGTCCTACAAGAAGATCTACAACGTTGTGGGCTACCTGAAAGGAAGGAGGAACCCAGGTTTGTACGAATGCTCCGTAGTTTCGTCTTGTTTATAAGTATGTATGTGTTTAAGCAGTAACAGAAAAAGATAAGCGTGTTCATTCTTTCAGCCATCTTCATAACAGACTTAGTAAGATTTTAAAAAATAGTGTTCATTCAGAAAAGCAGCAAAAGCATAGGAAACATCCTTATGATGATTTAAATGGTTGACATTTATCATTAATATTGTACCTATTTGTACATATACAGCAGTTAACACATAGAAGTTGACTGAAAGTAATGGCAACTCCACAAGCAATCTGTACAAAGCAATTAAAGGCCGTCAACCACCAACCAAGAACTACAACTATAATTATAACCATAACCATAAGTATAATTATAATGATGTGAGAATCCACACTGATTAACAATAACGATCTTAAAACAGAGGCTGAGGAGAAACACTCATAACTAGAAGAATATAGGTTCATGAAATTCTTTAATTTCACGACAGGAATTTGAGTCAACATCAGTTTGCTGACATTGCGGCAATGGTAAAAGAGGACATCAGTAAAGACAAAACCAACTTCAGAGACCCCGTCAGTGCCAGAGAGCGTTTAGTGGCATGTCTCAGGGAAAATTACTTTTTTGTGTAATCTGCAGCCCAATAATAGGCAATATAGCTGTTAATAGTTTTGTCTGGTGATTTTACCATGTAAAAGGTTGTTCCTAATTCCTAAATAAGAGATAAGCTGCAATGAAGAAACCAATATTGTAAGCACTCCTGAAACGTTATTTCTTTTAAATTTTATTTTATTGTTTTGGAAAAATGTCCCTAAAATGTACCGATGACACCCAAATTTAACACTTTAGATTCCTAAGGATTTCGATCGAAATTCAAAATTGTTAATGTAGCCTATTAATCATCATGTTAAGGTGATGTCTTTAAATGAACACTAGGGACTTTTTTCTTTCATCTTCTTCTCCTGATATGAGTCAGCAGCTTCATCTACTGGCCAGAATCTGCTACAATCAGGGAAACTAATTAATTATTGACTAAATTCACAGAAATAAGAACAATAAGAAAACCAAAACCAAAAAAAGAAAAAATCTACAGCTCCATACATCTTTTTCAACTTAAAAAATACATTTCGTGGTCAAATTAGATGTAGGGATCTATGTTGGATGTGACGTCTAAATAAGACAGATTCTAATTGGCTGTTAAAATTTCTATTATTCATGAAATCGCTCGAGGGGTTATCCTAACTTGTCATTATAGTTGTAGTGTGGACTCCGCCGTTAACTTAGGTTGGAACAATTTTTAAAACTATCTTTTTATTGTTATAGTTATAGTTCTTGGTGTGGGCGGCCTTTAAATCATGATATGCCCAGCCGTGATTCTTTTCCCAAACCTAACTTTAACACAAGGGGCACGAATTCACCCAAAATCATACAAACCATGTGCAGAACATTTCATAATCGTACAAAACGTAGCATGTGGCTATGCTGGGCCACCATGTAACCAGCAATTCTCTGCCATTTGGTCCTTGACAGGTAGTTTTTTTTTTTGTTGTTTTTTTTCCTCTAGAAATAGTTGCCAACTGCTGCTTGAAAAAAACTGCTGAGAGTGGAATGTGAAAGCTGCACATACAGGAGAACTAGCTGAAAGAGGCTTAAGAGCTCTGTACACCTGTGAAGTTAGGTAATGATTCTCTGCAGGTTGAATTCTACGAGTGACCTCTTTGAAATTACAAGTAGTCATTTGATTCATTGTTTATTCAATGATCAGTTGAGTTTGAAAAAAAGTCTGCAGCAAACTTCCTGTCGCTGTGTTTTATATTTTATTTCAGGTACAGCTTTATTGAAGCCAATTCATGAGATGTACTTAGTGGCAAGTCTCATAAACATGAAAACATTTTAATTATCAACCAAGAAAAGGTTAAATGGTTTGACATGCTGGGAAATGCTTTAAATGAATCCTTCTTTTTCCCCTCTTTCTTTCTCGGTTGGTCTCCTCCCTTGTCCCAGTCCAGTGTCAGCTCAGGTCATATCCAAACAGATTATGTCCTTTCAATGTTTAAATGGCAGCCCAGTCCCTTCTGCTCAGCTGTCTCTGCACTCATCCTTTTTTTAATTGTCATTGTGCAGAGGAGACCCTTTATCTCGCCCTCGCCTCGCCCCTCGTCTCCCGCCCTCCCCTCTACTTGTAGCAATGCGTAGCTCTGTACCTGTCCTGCCCAGTCACTGGTGGAAAATTACCTTGCTGATTTACAGTGTGATATTAGGCGGCCATAATGGGCCACTAAAGCAGATAATATGGGCCACAAATCTCTGGAAGGTGCGACGCATTAACTGGTTGTTGGCATTCGATCATATGCGTGTTTGGCGCTCATTTATCTTGACCCTAAACAGGATGAATATTCATGCATGTTCGCAAACATTTTGACTCACACAGCCCACAATAATACAGAAGGCCATTCTGCATGAACCTGTATTGCTATATGCAAACAATGCTTAACCCTAAGGGACTGTTTGGCACATTTTACGTGCCTTACATTCTTCTTTTTTTTTTCATTCATGCAAATGGTATAAATTTGGGCAGGGAATGTCTTTTTGTTTGAGCCCGTAATTTCCTGCAATAAGTCTAAAATACACTGTGTAAGCAAAATGGTTACATTCATACGGTAAAGTGCAAAAAATGTGCCACTGAAACCCATTCAAACTGTAATTTTTCAATCATCAATATTATTTGTGGTCGTCATTCTGGGCTAGTGCCTTGGAATTTGTCATTTTTACTTTCCACCTGATGACATCATTTTTTTAATCATATTTGGCATATAGAGGAATTACATGCTATTTTCACTAGGTGCACTGTCACAATCAATGTTGCTGCAAATTACTGACATATTCCAAAACTAAAACATAGTGGCATCATGATTAAAAACCTGGAATTTAAAGGGTTAAAATTCTGAAAATTAAAGAATATTATTATGATTAGAACTGATGTTTATTAAAAAATGAAACTTTGGAACTAGAAAATCATATTAATGTAGTATATTTTTATTGGCTGAATTTGAAAAGGACACTTTGTGTGTAGAGCGATACACGTGTGTAATATTAAAGTGGGCCCTAAGGGTTAAAAAAGAGGTTTACTTAAAGAGGGCATATTTAAAGAGCATGTATTTGGATGATGTCGTTGTCTTTCTAACAACCCTTTCCCAATCAGGGATTACACTAGTTGATGTATAAAAACTTTTTATTACGTTTATTTGTCTGCCAAATGAAAATATCAGTGACCAAATGACTGGTGGAAAAACATGCCAGATTAATATATTCATTACCATCAAGTTTCCAATACATTTATGTATTTGTGGCAGCACACCACAATGGTAAACATATTCTGCTATAGATTTTCTATTTTTAGAGCTGGACTGTTCATTAGGAGTGCTGTTGAAATTAGGGATGTCAACATCTACATGTGTAAACGGGTACATGGATAACAAATCATAACCGTTCAGAAAAATCAATAACCGTTTACACGTCATTTTTTCCTCTCCTCCTCCTCGTTCATTTCTCACCAATAGTATTTTTAGGGGTGATAATGTTGCCTGAAAGCTTAAGATAATAACATTAACTAACTATACACTTAAATGTTCCCACTAATGCAGTTATCCGCATACATAATAGATGCACAGGTGGCAATCTTACGTTGATATAAAAAAAAAACACAGCCACAGCCACTTGTCGCGTCACTTCAAGTTGACTCGGGGCCGCATGGACAACAAGCAACAAGCGATGAACAAGCGGAGCTTAAAAAAATATATTGTACAAAAGTGAGCAATAGTTAAAACTATGATTAAAAAAGAAGGTTAAACCTTTTCCAGCTTTCACTTGTACGTTTTCTTGTCTGTCAAAATTGATGATTTTATTTTCAACTCATTTTACTTTCTGTCATAAGTAGGTCTAAGCCTTAAATGGTGAGATGGATCGCCTACTTTTTAAGTTCTGTTCGCTGAATAAACGTTTTTGTGCGATAACTAACTACTGGAATGGCTTTGATTTAATGAGATTAGGAGGTATTTGAATGGAGACAGAACCATCTAGTGGTTATATAGCGCAACTGCGATAGAAAAAGATCATAAATCATGTAACCGGGTACACGTCGGTTAGAAGTCCCGTTTACACGTGTAGAAAAAATTGTAAACGTTGACACCCCTAGTTGAAATATAGATACAGTTGGCCCGTTTTTCCATTTCGTATTTTTGATCTGATCCTGAAATTGAAATATTAAAAACCAGGCATTTTTTCGTTTTATGTGTTAGATTAAAAAACGAAAAACAAAATAATCTGTCACTGTTTTGTTTTTTCATTTTTGATTGCCAATTGAAAATAGAAAGAAGGAATGATACACGGATTGTTAGGCTATGTAGCTCATTTGGTTTGCCATTGTTTGTGGGCATTGATCATAATTGTAGAGTTAAATGATCGTTAAAATAATTTAAAATACAGCATATAATAAAATGAGCGAAATTAATTTAATAAAAAGAGGGGGAGTGCCTATAAAAAAAGCTACATATCGCTTAAAAGTTTTACATTACAGTCTTACATTAAAGTAATAAAATACATAAATAATTGAAAATATAATTTGGCAATAAAAATAAGTGCAAAAGTAATTCAAACAATCTAAAATGCATGTAGGTTAGTCATAAAATCATAACTGTTGTAAATGTAAATGATAATTGCTGTAAATGTCAAACCATAAAAATACTAAGGGTTTGCATCGGAATTAGATCAAGGCACTCATAAGGGCAAGGGCAAAACAGTCTTCGACACAACCCCGGCACGCGTGCCAGTGCGTCTCCAGCCAGAGAAGGAAAACTCACCACCTATCACCTGTAATATTAATTCTGTCCTTTACAAGTTAGTTACTTGTAAAAACACACAAATGACTGTTAAAATGTAGTTATGGTGTGAAGGTAAGCGTCACTGAGTGCTCTCTCTGTTAGGGCTGTTACTTTTTTTATGTTGAGGATCATTAAAGAACATAGATAGCACTTCATTACGGTAGCGCGAGCTAGCTTAGCTGCTATACATGCTGCGTGTATTGAACTTGATGTTCGCATGTCTGAATTTAAAGGCTCGTGGCTGTGTTTTGTTAGGCTCCCTGTACATTTGAAAATCTGTTTGGCTAAGAATATGTTGTAAAGGACCATTCCGTGTGTTCATTTTATGTTTTGTTTGTGTGGTAGCTTGGATAAATCTCATGCTAACTGTTATCTCCTAATTGAAATTGCCATTAAATTTTGTAAGGACTATGCTATGCATGTGGCAGTACCAGCGTTAATACTGTGCTGTGAGTTTTAGAGTTGTGAAGTCGTTCCTGTTTTGAAGTGGTAAAGTAAGAACAACATGGAAGCTTCAAAGAAGATGGGTTACATTTTAATGCTAGGGGTGTTTAAACAAGAGGTTGATAGCGGTTTCTGGTTTATTCATATTTTTACATATTATTTTAGATTTTATAAATTCTATGTTTTATATCTAATCTAGGTCATGCTATTTACTTCCAGGTTTATGGAACATCACAAACATGGAGTGTGGAAGATATACTTATTCTAGAAACAGTTGTTTGTGAGTGAGTTTTCATGTGTTTCGTTATGTTAATTGTGACCTGGTAATAAGTTTGTAGAGAAATAAGTGAAATTGAAAAATGGGATTAAAGTACAAACATATGTAGAGATTACCAGTGTAGTAGAAGCGGGAGAAAGAAACACATCAGCTCTTGCCTGCTTTATATTTACTGCTTAATACTGCTTAATATTATATGTCTTAGGGCCTCATGTGTTGGGTTTGTCACAATGAGACATTACATTTGTGATAACAACTATAGTTAGCTAAACATTTATAGATTCTCAAATGTGGCCACTTTAATCCTTAACAGGGAATCAAGAAATCAAAATTGACATGAAGCGCTGCATTATAAAGAATGAGGAGGTGTAAAACATCAGCTTCAAATCAGCATGTCAGCATCAGTTAGCTTCACTTATGATACCAGATTCCCTCAGTCAATGCTGATCTAAAGCCTTTATTCATCCAGAGAGAAGCATATGCTGAGACTTTGTGTTCGCTAATGAATTTAACTGGCATTGTCAGAAAATGTGACGAAGGGGGCAGACTACATTTAAAGAATAGCCACTTGATTCCACCAGCAGCGTGTCAATGACAGTAAGACTGTGGCATTGTTTTGCTCCGTCCTCCACACGGCTCTATATCCCAACGGACGTTTAAGAAGAGGGGCGTCCTGCTGGCTGATACTGTAGATTTGCTCAGGTTGCATTGTATCGTATTTTGATTTTTGTGATTCTACCATGTCGCTGGATCACTCCGCATTAGTTTGGCCGAATTTAACACAGGATTTAACGCTCGGTCTCGCCACTCCAGCTGATCCAGCAGTGCTGTGCCGTGCCGGACTCAAAACACAACCAGTGGGGCCGTAACGCACATGCAACCGGTGGAAATCTGGAGGTCAGAGGTGCTTGGTCTAGATCTTTTGCGATCCGCCCTAGAGGCCATGGTTGGGCTGTGCCATGGCCGAAACGCTGTGTTGGCGGACCTGGTGGAATTTAGGGGTAAGGCTGGTCATTTTTGTCATTGTCAGCAATTCCTATGAATGAACAAAACTGATAATGTGCTGGTTAGGCACAGGGGCGTTGCCAGGAATTCTGGGCCCCATGGAAACATATCTCATTGGGCCCCATCACCACGGCCCAAGCCAACCCTGCACAATTGTTATAACCACACCTGCATTACCCAGTGACCCATTAAAAGCAATAAATAACTATAACTTTGTTTTACACCCCTGACAATTGTGGATAAATAATCACAAAAGTTAATAAAAGTCTAATATTTCTTGAGCAAGATCTGATATTTATTTTTACAAACACAGAGACACATTTTAACATTAACATCACATCCCTGCTGTCAGTTTGGAGTAGACAATTGACAATATGTTTACCTGATCTCAGAATACCAAAAAAACCAAACTGTTTCCCAAATTTCACAGCCTTTACATAGAAATAATGAGCATATGCTTTTTACCTGCCTTCCATGCACAATATTGCCCCTCAGACTGTCCACCTCTTTAAACAAGATTATTTGAATCCAAGTGACTTGTTGAGCAACAAGGACTTGTTTGGTATAATCTAACCCCTCAAAGTGAAAAACCTCCAAAAACTACAGTTTACTTTTAATTAGATTCAGCCACACTTGATGCTATGACCCTAAAATTGGAATTATTCCCCTCATTTCTTAGTTTACTTCTTTAACACAACTGGAAGTAATCTTACAAATACACCATATTTGTAAGGCATTATCACGCTAGCTTTTAAAGCTAGTTATATCATATGAATCTAGAGATTGTAATGAATCTGTTGATATCAAATATGTTAAGCTAGCTCACTGGGCAATTAGCTAAATATCGCTCCAAAATATAATGTCATATAAGATCGTACCTATGATGCTGAGTAATTTATGAATAAAATAAACTTTAATACAACAGTTAGTTCCGACCAAGCAATTTGATTGGTCGAGAGGCATTCCATGAGTGCTGATATAGGAGTACAACAGCACTGGGACAGTTAACTTTTAACTCAACTGCGCTTCACGGCCATTCAAAATCCGTCAATTAGTGTAAGAGTGAAAGTGGGATATGTTTATAGTATGGTGTAAGCACAGGTTCAAACAGCTAGTTGGCGCAGTTCACATAGCTCCCAGTTGGTCAGGTTGAGGGAGTAAAAGTTATGAGGAAGCCCGGGACCAACATGAAGACCAAGCTTACACAGACAAGCAAGCACTGTGCAGGAAAATGTTTATGGGTTGGAAGGCAATGGCTGTCACATCCAGCAATTGCGGAACTATTTTTGTATTAATAATAATTAAATAAACCAATAAATCATTATCTGTTGTCTCTTGTTAATATTAACAAATAAAATACGCTTGTAGAACTGCAGCCTCGTGCCGAGACCGAATCACTCCCTCTCATGTGATATTGCTTAATTATATAAAACGCAAATATAATCCAAACTAGACTCCTGCTGGCTGACTGCTTTGAATCTAAATTGCTGGTATATGCTTAAACCATTCTTAACCTGCGTCAGTTGTGCCCACCTTTGCTTCCTTAGTTTCTCTTTTCTTTCTTTCCTTTTTTGATACCCTTGCATCGTTTTTTTGGAGAGAGACATGCTACTGCAACCTGCAGCATCACTCACTCTCATGCTGACAGATCAATCCATGCAACCGGCGCAGGACGGACTAAACCATTTTGTGCATTTAGTAGGGGTGAGAGGGGCCTCTGAGAGAGACTCCACATTTTTTCCAGAAAGGAATTCTTAATGTTTATTTATATATTCAAACAATTTTAGCTAACTTATTGCAGTTATAACTTAGAGAGAACAAAATGAAAATAAAAAATTAATTTTTATTTCAGGCCCATTAAGGGCCCCCCTCCCCACTGGGGCCCTGGGTAGTCAGTCCCACTTTTCCCCCCACTACGACGCCCCTGTTTAGGCAAAGTCTGGCCAATTTCAACAGCCCTCAATGGCCCGCCACACAACATAGCTTAATCAAGCAAGTTCACTTGTATGTTTTTCCCCTTCACTTCACAATGGCAAGAATATCTTATAGTTTCCAGACATTAATCAAATAGGAGTTACACAGGCAAAACTAACGTGCCTTCATAAACAGATGGTAGACAGGCAAACAGAGGGGTTATCTAATAGTCAACATATTCTGTTAGGTAGCAGACATGGCCACAGCAAAGAAGTGTAGAGTTGACAGCGAGTGCTGCAGCTTTCGAGAGTTTATAACTTTTCACTGAATGATGACAGTTGTGATTATTTTGTTTGTTATTGTTTTTTGTTTGTTTGTTTGTTTGTTTTTAAATAACTTATATGATATGAAAAGCAGTTGACCACCAGGTATATTGATATTATCTAATCTGGCCCTCATTCAAACCTTGGTCCTTTATATTTTTATAGGTATCGGTTCAGGCATCATTTAGGCACCTGTGCCGTTTTAAAAGTATGGTTTTAGCACCAGTATTGGAAAACAGCCCAAACGATACCCAACCCTATATCTGAGACTCTCAAATTTAAAGCATCCACAGTTTGACTACAAATGTGTGGCCCTTTCCAGTTTTATCCAAAATAGCCTACTTAAGTGTAACAAAGATCACAACTAGGGCTGTACCCAACTCTTTTATTATGTCAGTTATTATGTCTGTTAAATCCCATTTGGAATTTCAATACTACTATTAGACATTTCTTTTTTTTTTCTTATGAATTTTCTAACAGGGCTCAGCGAGACATTCACTGTGACAGCGGCATTCATGTAAAATAGTAAACAAACTAAGGGTGCTAACGACAAGTCACAAATGTGCAGCAACATTTTTTTTTTTGCTGACACTAGATATCAACCAAAAACATACTAACTTGCTTTAACCCTTGATCTCACCACTTCTAAGCAGAAGAGCAGTCTCTCTGTCCCTCCATGCCAAGTATCTCCTCCGTGCTGTAGTTGCTTGAATCAAAGAACAGCAAAATCTGGAGACCAAAACATCCCCAGAAAAAACTGACTGCTCAACTTAAAGTAATTTCAGTTTGACTAAGGGGTCACTGACTGATGATTTGAATCTCTAACTTTAATGGGGAAGCCTTGGTCAAAATATTGCAATCAGGGGATCTGACTCTATTGTCTCTTTAAAAGCACCTGCCAGAGATTTAAAAAGAGTTTTAAAAACTGAATAATGCGAAACAATATCAGAAAGGGAGGCACAGAGGGATGTAAACTGGCCACACATGGAATCTAAATGGCAGTAGGATACATTACGAGTTAAACCTCCTCCTTGGCTCTCCCAGGTTGTTGTCTAATAAGGGGTTCTTTAGGTATTATATACTAAAGATATCACTCCCCAAGAGTGGAGCAATGTCTGGGCTTAGTGCTTCTAGAAAGACTATTGCAAATAGTTAGTTTAAATGGGATTAAGTTGAAAACCTGAAAAAAAAAAGGAAAAAATCTGGTTCTGAGGTACAGTGCTAAAAAAACACTAAACCTCAGTTGGTGCCTGCTGACCCATAAATGATTTGTCCAGACCTGAGGGGAGCAAGAACATGACATAATGTATTTATTTATTTATTTTTATTCATAAATGTTTCATACCAATGCTCCATTTAATCTTTAGTGTGTGATTCCTGAGCAATAAACGTACCCATGAAAAAACATATACGATTAAATCAGGGCGTCGCTCCGTATGAGTAATTTGAAGCCGTTTACAGTGATGGTTGATTTACCCTGGAAGCTGCTCTCACTGCGATACTATGTCGTCAGATTCTAAGGCTAAGCTAGCAGGCTTCTCTAAGCACCTCTTTTCTCAAACAAAGTCATCAGTGATCTGTGTTGTAGTGATGAGCTTTTTTCTAGTCTTCTGTGCGCCTGCAGGAAGCTGCTTTGTGCATCCGCACTCTGTCTTTGTAGAAAATGTAAGGCACACAAAGAAGCCTGCAGCACTCATGTTTGTGTGTGTCTTTGTGCTAACATGGAGGAGTGTAATGCAGAGAAAAACCCATACTCAGACATTGTACGTGAAAAGCATTTAGTGATTTGTTTACAGAGCTATACAGTACATTTCATGTTATAAATCTGTATTTCCTCATTTACTTTTCTCCATTTCTTTTCTCCGTCAATGTCTCTTCTCTAGAAGGTTCACGTCTGCCTTGGTTTTTAACGTTTTTGTTAGTAAATTCCTACAAATCTGCTTCAACAGCAACCACTTTAAAGTGTTCCAGTGCCACACAACATCTGCTGCACTTTTCAGTGGAGTGCAGCATTACATCTGCTTTGACAAGAGCTGGAAAATAGACACTTGTTTCATATTGGCGCTCATGACATACATCTAACATCTGACATACATAATACATCTACATGCATCCACGCTGTCCCCTAACGGGGTGTTTTTTATTTATTTTTACGGAACGATAAAATGTAAGATAAAAGACCCTCTCTGTAATCTTTTTGGCTTTGCTGCTGTCTTGAGGGAATTTCTCTGTCATTTTAGGAGAGTGTTTGTTGCTTCGGTGTAGCCTGAGTTACCTGAATGTTCTGTCTTTTGCGCGGATTAGGCAACAATAATAAATTAAGTCAAGTCAAGTAAGTTTTACTTTTAAAGCCAATTATCCCAAAACAGGGTTTGCCTCAGAGGGCTTTACAGCATATGACATCCCTCTGCCCTTAAAGCCTCACATCACCCAAGGAAAAACTCTCGAAAAAGTACCCCTATAACGAGGGGAAAAAAGGAAGAAACCTCAGGAAGAGCGTCAGAGGATGATGAGGGATCCCTCTTCCAGAAAAGACAGAAATGCAAAAGATGCCCTAAATAACAATTGAATTACAATTATGTCAAAAAGGAAAGAGAAAGAGAGAGAGAGAGATGCAAAGCGATAATGGAAACAGACGCGTGTCATATTACAATAACGATAGGTGTAAAATTACTAAATGCTAATGCTGTTGGGAATTACAGTAGACTAATTTTTCGGCATCTGTTTGGGACAGGATGTCTAATTTTTGAGATGTTACGCAAGTGAAAGAAAGCAGTCTTAGAAGTTTGTTTTATATGGGAGGCAAAAGATAGATCTTGATCGAATAAAATCCAAGGCTCCTTACAGTTTTGCTAGAGGCCACTGTAATGCCATCTAGAGAAATTACATCCTTAGGAAAGAAGTTTTTTAGGTGTTTGGGGCCAAGACCTCAATTTTGTCTGAATTCAGCATCAAGAAATTGCAGGTCATCCAGGCTTTTATGTCCTTAAGACATGTTTGAAGCCTAGATAACTTATCAGTTTCAAGATACAGTTGCATATCATCAGCATAACAATGGAAATTTACAGAGTGATTTCTAATAATGTTGCCTCTGCCTCGGGGAAGCATACGTAAAGTAAAAAGGATTGGTCCAAATTACATTTATAGTAAAGCTAAATCATTTAAATAGAAGTTATTTGGATGTATAAACCTAGTGGATGTAACCATAAAGCTATCTGCACTATCTGATCCTTACAACGGTTTGTAGTGGCGTTGTTTTCTGTACAAGAGGGCAGGGATAGAGGGGTAAGGTAGGAAGATGGGGTCTGTTGGTGAGAGTGCAGCGACAAGAAGCTCGGTTGGTGATAAGAGCAGACTCCTGCTGCAAGGATCAGCCAATAACGCAATTTAGTTGTGATAGACAAGTTTCAGCCTTTAGAGGGCAGTCACCATGCATATTTCTACACAATATGTAGGGTTTGAATACTTCACACTGAAACGTCAAGAGTTGGACCTGAATCAATCAACAACACTACTGAATACCTGTATATGTTGCTTTTCAACTGAAAAAAAGTGGTTTGGGTGTGTAATTACTCTTTAAACACTTTTGTTTCGGCTCCAAAGCTGTTTCTGTGAATTTGGCAATACATCCAACCAACCTGATAACTGCAGACTACATGTAGCCACACCAGCTCAGGACCTCCATATGTGTCTTCACTTGCAAGATCATGTGAGATCAGCCACCTGAACAACTGATACAATAATTGGTTAGCACAACTGCATAATTTCTGCATAAACTGTCAGAAACGATTTCAGGGAAGCTCACCTGCATGCTTGTTGTCCTCACCAGGGTGTGGCTGGTTGGTTGTACTGCCAAATTCAGGGAAATGATCGTGGAGTCTTATGATAATGAAATAAAAACTCAGCTATGGTAGACATTCTAACCTCTTAATTTTAAACTGAATTGTCCTTCTGGAATAAATAAAGTTGTCTGAATCTGCATCTGAAATTCCTGCAATTAGCATGCCAATGGTACACTTTTTCAAAACTTCTGTGGACATCTTTTGCACTGTGTTGTCTGATCAAACTGAACATTTTAGAGTGGCCTTTTATTGTAAGCATCCCAAGACTCACCTGTGTAGTAATGATGCTGTTTAATCAGCATGTTGTTATGCCATATCTGTCAGGTGGATGGATTATTTTGAAAGAAGTGCTCACTAACACATTTTTTAACATTTGTGACGAAATTTGAGAGAAATACATTTATTGATTGCATTATAAATCTCAGATCTTTACATCCAACCTGTGAAAAATGGGAACAAAACCAAAAGCTTTGCATTTAAAGTTCTGTTTATCATGTACATACTATATAATTCATATGGAAGAGTAACAACAGTCCCCGACAACCAAATAACTAAATGCTTAAATTGTTTTTCATCTGTTCTCAGATCGTTATGTGTTGATTGGCAGTCGTCATGACAGTGACCAAGGAGGCGGGGCTTCAGCTATCATGAATCAGCTCATTGCAGCACTGACAGAGCAGACCAAACGAGGATGGGTGCCAGATCGTACCACTGTTTTTTGCTCGTGGGGAGGCTCAGCCCTGGGAAACATCGGATCCTTTGAGTGGGGAAAGGTCAGCAAACACAAACACATCAGTTTTATTAAACGCCATCTTAAGGGTCAAAGGTTGTGGCTATATAGGGGTCACCATACACATAAAGAAACCTTTTCATTTTTTCAGAAAAATGTTCTTTTTCTAATATGCGCTACTGCTAAGTCTGGTAGTACTTAATGGAAATGGCACAAGTAATAATTACAAGAAGAAAGAGCAGAGCCAATCAGACAATGGGTGTCCTAAAACCGGCCACGCCTGTAATCAGCCTGTCTTGTGTTAATTTAGTAGGACTCATTTATGACTCTTTAATTATTATTATCTCCACATTACCCAGTTACAGTTTGGCTGACAGTGACTTCCTATAGAATTTGACTAAAGGCATCTCAACTAAAATATGTGCAACAGTCTGAGATACTGGTGTACTTCATAAAACTGTCACACTAAATTAAAATGTAGGTTTTAATTTGGTGCTTTTGAGTAATATTAAACTACATTGCAAGCAAGAGCAGAAGACAAAGACGGGCTGCCAAGGACAATAATGTAATTCTAAGAAGTGAAAATGACTCTTTTGTAGACTTGAAATAATGATAATAATGATAATGTGATAACAACAATTTTATAACTAGGAATATCACTGGGAGTGTGATGATGATAACCTCTTTGTGTGTGTTCCCTTCAGGATAACAGCGTTGTCCTGCAGAGCAGTGCAGTGGCCTACGTCAGTCTGAACTCTCCAGTCAGAGGGACAGAGACTCTCAGAGCTACAGCTTCTCCAACACTGCTGCAACTCACTTCAGATATACAGAGAGTAAGTTTCACTGCTGCTATAAGCTCTTCTTCTAATGCTCCTACCACTTCTCGCTCCGCTGTGACTGCTAATATCACTGCAACTCATTGCAGATGTTAAGTGATACCTAGCAGCATGACTACTGCTGCAACTACTAAATGTACGAGTGTGATTTTGGGCAAAATGCTTGCATTGTAAAATCAAAAAAGGCGTGACACGTCTGAAATGTAAGGGTAAGGAGCTCCTGAATTTCATTGTTTTCCCAATATGCAGAAAATTTCCTCCATGGCTCCTCTTTGATTTAGCCACAAATAGCTACTTTTTAAATCTCCCACGATGGGTTGCACGCATAACATATCGTTAATACACTGCAAACAGACCTACCTTTTTAGTCTGGCTTTTAATTGAACTTTACCTATTTATTTAATTATTAAATGACTATTTGTTTATCAATTTTAGTCTGTTTTACTGTTTTACTAGATGGTATATCATTTTATTATTTTTTACATTTATCCTTTCATTTGCCTTTCATTTACCTTTCATCTACTAATTAGAGTATTCATTATTAAGTTTATTTACTTATTTATTATTTTACTTTTAAAAAAAATATTCTTATCTATAGGTTTTAGTCTGCCTCTGGTGTTTCCTCACTTACATTTATCCTTTCATTTACCTTTCGTCTACTAATTAGAGTATTCATTATTAAGTTTATTTACTTATTTATTTATTTTACTTTTAAAAAAAAATATTTTTATCTATAGGTTTTAGCCTGCCTCTGGTGTTTCCTCACTTACGGTAGCATTTCCTCAGTTCCCAGTTTTATTGAGTACTTTTGTTTTAGTGCTTTAAGTTGTTACAAATTTTTGCTTTTTTTATTCATGTGCTTGTGTACTTGTGCACTATAGTGCAATATTCCCCTCTTGAACAGGCAGTGTAAAAGGGGCTTAATACTGCTACAAATGTTTCTAATGGTACTACTGCAGAGCATCTAAAGCAGTTTCCACCAAGCAGGTCTGTCCAGTTCAGTTCAGTTCAGTTTGGTAATTTTTTGCATTTCCATCGTAAAAAGTTGGGAATGGAACCAATAGAAGTGTTCTGAGTCCCCATTTTTCATAACCCTGTTGTTGTGGTACCTAAGCACACAGATGAGATACTAAAAGTTGGAGCTAGAGACACCACAGTATGTTGATTGCTCAGTAGAGAATCAACACTGTGCTCTAGCAGCAGCTGGAGACTGAAAAAACAATTTAAATAATTGGGCCACCTGCTGGCAACTTTTAAAGTGGAACGTTTAGTTGTAATGTTACTCGATGCATGGTGACTGTGCAGGCTCTGTTACTCTTTTTGTGGTCTCATCCTTATATCTGACGTTTTTGCAGGTCCGTGAATGCAGCGCAGCAGTTCCTTTTATCTCCTTCACAGCTGAATGTCACTCATGAGGTGGACAATTGATCTGTTGATACATTTACAGCTGATCAGATCAACAGACGAGAGAAGATATTTGCAGATTTTTGTAAGTGAAAGAGAATGTTACGCCCAGCAGAATGAATGGTTTAGTTTCACTTTTAATGCGCCTGATGTTCTGCTGCTCCCCATAGTGTTTTTTTATTAATGGGAAACACTGGTGTGTGTGTGGGTGTGTGATTGTTTTGGTGTGTCCGTTTGATGTCATGGACAGGCTGGAGAACAGGTAGACAGCAGAGAGCAGCATGGACAGGTGTCGAAAAAAATGCAGTGGTTACTTTTCTTTATATATCCTTTATTTATTCAGTCTCTCTTTCAAAGTTGGTTCAGACTAATTTGGACTGATGTTATAGCGCGGCTCTGGAGGAGACGGACAGTAATTAGTGGCAGATCATCATTGCACCTCGCAGGATAAGGAGCTGAAATTACCCTGTTCACCTGAGTATTGTTTTTCCATCAACGCCGATCAGAGCCAAAGGCAATGAATATTTGTGACTACTGCAGAGTCATTTGACCCGGGTGTGAATGCAGATTGGATACTTTCCCATTGCATTAAAAAGCCAGATGTTAGCAGGTGATAGCGGGTTCTTTGTGCAGTGGAAATAAGGCTCAAGCGAGTGGAGCTCAGATTTGATACTGAATGGAGCTGCAAAATTAAGTATAGTATAAACATATATCAACATATTACTGTTTTTACTGCTGTTTCTCTTGTCTTATTTTCTTACCTACATTTTGCCACTGCTCTGACTTTTTCACCTGTTCCACGCTTATTTTTCTTCCATCAGTGTTCCTAATTTTGCTCCACTTTACTCTCTTCAGCTCCTTGTTCTCCTCATGCTCTCTTTGTGCTCTGCGTTCATTCATTTGTCTCTACACATCCTCCCTCCTATAACCGACTGATACGATAGTCAACACAGTAATGAGAGAGGCATAATCACAAGAAATGGGGAGACTTTGACTGTTCTTTAAAGTGTGTCACCTATTCTGTGAGAGGGGGAGGAAAGCGCTGTAAGTGTGATCTAAATAGAACTAACTTTACTCTCACCCCATCCCACACATTCACACACAATCTGCAGTGGCCATTCAACTGATTAAGTATAGCAGCTCTATGATTCAGCCTCCCAAACTGTCTCTTTATTCCAACCTGGGGGTGTTTTTGCAGATATGTTCAACCCTCGCAGACATCTTCTTCCCAACTCTCTCCATCTCCTTAAACTTTGAAAACTTTTGCCTTTTCAAAAAAAAAGCACACCTCATCGTCACTTTCTCTCATGTCCTTCCTCCGCCTCCACCACCGCCTCCTCCTTTTTTTGTTCTCCCTCTTCTCCCTTAAGCACTACATCCCTCTTTCCCCACCTTGCTCCCTCTCCTTCTATCACCTCTTAATCTCCTCTTTCATCAGCAGCAAGCGCCACATCTCCCCACCCTCTCATTTTCCTCATTAAAATCTGCCTTTCGCTTCTCCTCCATCTCCTCATTTTGTCTCTTCGGGTCATGCTGTACAATAGTTTTATTTGTGTCTTTAAGTTAGTCATCCAACCTCAGGGAAGATTCATGTTCTTGTCAGGCACCTAGGCCAGTACAAGAGGTCACGAGCTAACAGATCGTCCACTGCTGTGTCCCTTTATTCCCCTGCTCTACCATAAACTGACTAATTAGCAGAACTGGCCCAGTCTACCTGTGACATTCAGCTGTAATGAAGCTACAGACAGCCTCTGCCAAAGCCATATAAAGAGAGAGAGAAAAAGGAGACAGAGAGAAAGTAACTTTTGATGTTCTTTAATGAAATATCTTTCACAGGCAAAGTAAAAAAAAGATTCAGACAATGCGTGCACACACTTGGAACTCTGCTCTGCTTTTCCTATCAAATTCATTCATTCTGTCAGGCTTTGTGTTCAGTTTTTCATGCTTGTAGCAGCAGCTCCAACATTGTCTTCTTTATGGAATATGGTTTATATAAACCTTATGCTCAGACGCCTTTCTTACCGGTCATAAATACCCAGGAGACATTAGTGCTGCCGTAAATACTGCTGTAGGAAAGGAAACTTACAGGAGCTTGTACACAGCGTGCTTCAATCTGATTGGCTTTCTCCTCAATGCCCGAGGACGATTTCTCACTCAACTCGACACTTTTTCAATTCAGATCTTGCTACCTAGAGCGTAATTGCCTATATATTGCTCTATGTGCCCACTTCAATTGACGGTGCATCAACCCCACCTGTAAATTTACAGTGTTCTGTCTGGATACTGGCTTTGCTCCGGACATTCTGGAGATACAGAAATTCAGTCACAGAAGATGTATGAAGTATTGGTTAAAGGAAGGAAATTACTTTATAGTTATGTATAATGGAGTTGAAGATTGTATTTTAGTACTGCCTATATACTGTATTGTATTTTTATCATCGAGAGAGTACAATTAGATGTCAGAACTGTCAGAGGTGTCAATTGTTGCCTGCATATGTTGAAAAGACCCTGTTTGTCAATTGAGCATTTTTGAGAGCTTTGAAGATTGCAAATTGTAACCAACTGAAACTATTCCTGAATTCCCTTCAGTTTTCATCGTCCAGGAGGTGTTTATCAGGAGTCAAAGTATCCACAGAGGTCTCTTCTCCTAAACAAACATACCTAGTCATTAAAATGGTCAAAAAAACAAAAACAAAACAACAACAACAAAACACTGAATAAAGGAGTTTCACGTTGAAAAACAGTGTTTTCTCCAACATTGTTTGGAATGTTGGAGATGGGTAGCTCGCCCACCACATTGTCACCTGAGAACAATAAAGTTCTGTGACATTTTTGTCAAATTTGAGTTAAGTTTTTGTGAAACTTATATGCATTTTTGGGCTTTGTTTTTAGAAAACAAAAAGTTTCACATGACTTTTGCTATTTGGAATGCAAAAACTTTAAGGTTTTATATCTCAAAACCACAAGATACAGAACCCTATGATCTATCTATCTATCTATCTATCTATCTATCTATCTATCTATCTAGCTATCTATCCTTCAGTTGCCTCTCTGGTTTCAACAGCATACTTATCCCACGTATTTTGGAAGGCTTTGATCATGTGCTGAAGGGTGGTGGATGGGTCACAGGGATTTCCCCGAGAGACACGTGTTTGAAACTGTGTGATCTTTGAGATATTCTAAGGTACGCTGTCACAATGTTTCTTTTCTTAAACCTAACCACAGTAACTTGCCTAAACCTAACATCTGGATCTTGACATTCATTGTACATTGCCATAAACGAAAATCGCTCCCTATGTAGATATAAACAGCTAATTCTAAGGTTAAAAAAAAACACAATTTTTATTAACAGGTAATGGTAATTACGAATGAAAACACTTATAAAATATATTTTATTTAATTCTGTCAATATATCCCCCTTAATCCTACACACTGGACTATTTAAGACAATATTATCCAGTCCTTTTTTGTATTTTAGAGAAAGATCTGAAGTCATAGCTTACAAATAAACGTCATACTTTGACTTGAACTTGCCATGTTAAGAAACAGAATTGCCATTTCTTTTTCTGGCCCCTGCAAAGGACGATGACAATAACTTAATCACACTTACAAAACTCCATTTTCATCCAAATTTAACACAAATGTAAACCAAAACTTTTCAGGAAGCTGGCAAAGAAAAAATGCAAATTAGTAAGTTTATCCATCTGCAATGTGACTCTTCAAAGTTGAACGCAAGATGATGCATTTATAAGATCTCAGTGAAAACCTCAAACCAAAAAATATATCGAAAACATGAAACCAACAAAAATTATATGGTAAACTTAATGGAAATATATATGTTTTTTTATGTGTTGCATTTTAGGAATGTTACAGTCTTGTCATTGCTCTCCAAAGATCTGATGTTTTTGTCTGCCACACTGTTTTGTCTCTTTTGTAGAGCCAAAGCATCAGTGGATATGACACGCATCATGCACTATATGATTAATTTGCCCCTTCCATTGCACTCTCATGTTTTGACTTTATTGATACACCAACTCTTTCATCTTAGCTGATCTGTTTTGGAAAATTTTGACTTTTGTTTTTTTGAATCACCAGTGTTTTTACTAAGGATTTTTCATATGCAGTTTGAGTGCAACGCAGGTGGATGGAAACACACTTACTGACTCTGCTCATACTTGGAAAACAGCCATCAGTGAGTGTAAATCTAGACCTGTTTGAATCCCTGAAAACATCTGAGATGTGAGTCCTAACCCTAACCCTAGACGCAAATGAGAGGTCGGGAACCGGATCCCCTAACCCCTAAAACCCCTAAATCTAACCTGAACTACAGAAGGGCTGTGTGATATGACGAAATATACCGTCTGACGATTTAAGAAAGTCTATCGTTTCATATTATTCTATATCATTTATTTCGTTCATGTCATCTGATAATTGCAAAATGTTTTTTGCCGATTCAATATCGATTCATAAAATCCTAAAATTGATTATTTCTGTTGTAATGACGCCCTGCCCCAGTGGGGGGCAGTGTAAGAGCCACCAGTGTGATTCACGTTGTTCAGAGGCCCAGCTTGTTCCCCAAACAACGTCTGTTGTTTATTCATTAAAATGGCGACAGTGGTGCGAGGTAGCGGTGTGTTAAAATCAAAATCAGCACCGACAACATTAAAAGCCGGCGTTTGGATACAGGAAGTCAATAGTAGTTACGTCGTGTGTGAGCCTCGTGAGTCAGTGTTAAAACACTGCAACAATATGACAAACCAACGTAACCATTTGAGCCGATAACACGCAGATGTTTTGCAGCCTGTTGCTAACGTTTAAGCTGTGGATCACACGCAAATGCAGGCTGACAAATCCTGCATAAATGTTTATTACTTTTGTTAAGTCAATACAGATAACGCACGCTTTATTGAACACATATCAGAAGGTATGCTAATGAATTATCTGGGTATTTCTGACATCAACACACATAACTGAATCGGTATTATCAGTATTGAAATTGAATCGAATCGTGGCCCAAAGAATCAAAATTGAATTGAATTGTGAGGTTCTTAACAATACCAAGCCCTAACACTTTGCATCCCTCCATGAGGCCGAGGGGACGTTTACACAGTGCATGACATCAAAACAAACAAACATGGAGGAGCTGAAAAGCGATACTGAACGTGGGGATTCAGCAAAGACACTGATACAGACTGGCCTGCTCAAAAGGAGGAGGAGCTCATACTGACAAGAGGGGCTCCTTCTGTTGTTTGGAAGTGGTTTGGGTATGAAAAGTCAAACACAAAACTAGGGGTGGGTGAATATATCAAATATACTCCTTTGGATCTCTGCCTCTCACGACACACACAAAGCGGAGCTTTTGTAGAGCTCCGATTGCAGCAATTTAGTCACATTGTGCGACCACAGAGCACCAGTGCGACTTGGAAATCTTTGCAATGTATAAACTTGAAAGCTGTTTGTTTGTTTGTTTCCAGCTTGCAGTGGATGAATCTTCACACCTCCGTTACAATTTGACTTTTTGCTAACACTAACATCCAGCTATTGACCGGAAGCTTCAAGTTCATAGCAAAAACATCAACACTTTCGACCTGAGACAAGCTGGGTCCTTCATAATAAAAGCACCATAGGTCCCGCTTTGATTTGTTTAATTATAAGAATACTTCATTTAATTTCACAATAATGATTCTTCATTTAACTTTATGTATCTTTATTTTAAGGCAGTAGCTATATTATTTGTAACTGTAGCTCATTTAATAATTTTGTATTTTAGTAGTTTAGGAGATTTCAATGTGTTAAGATATATATCTTAACACATCATGATATTTTAAGGCTATATGGCAATACATGATATATATATCATGTATTGCCATATAGCCTTAAAATATCATGGTATTTTAAACCCATATTGTCCAGCCCTAAGCTACAGTGTTAAAAGCACTAGGTAATTTGTTCATTTCAACAGGTGGGACAGACCCCCTGAAGCAGACACTGTACACATCACTCCTGTCTTTTCATTTTATCGCTCTCTGTTTTAGATGCACTCTTAAAAAATGGTGTGTAGAAACAGAAAATGGCTCATCCTCTGCAGAAACTGTATTGTTTAAATGATGCACACACTTTGCGTTCAATATGAAAAGTTTTATAAATTACCTGTAGAGAGATGTTAAAATTAGACCATTGGATATTGCTGCTGTGACACATCCTTGTGGAAGACTCTCTAACAGCGTGCTCAAATGTGTCCATGCTACTTTGGGCACAGAACCTTTATGGTCACAACCAATAGTGTTTTGGTACATTAATAAATCAAGTGGCTCAAATGCATCATTACAGCTCAACAGAGCAACAGCATACTAACCAAAGAATCCTCCAAGAACCCCTCCTCAGTGTTTACTTTTTATTTACCCTCATGTCTCGTCTCGCCTTGTTGTACCTAATTGTCCACTGGGTGGCAGCTGTATCTCTGGCAGGCTCTATGGCTCTATTTATTATCTGAAGAGTCTCAGAGCTGCCCCAGGTAGGCTCCCCACCTCCCAATATTTAGAAACATGTCTAAGCATGTCGTTAATCATGTTTGAGCAAAGGCCGTAATACTTCCTACTTATCTTACTTTGCTAAGACCTGTCTTCCGAGTGAAGATGCTGCGGCACTGATAGTTTTGGAATGGGTGCTTTGGAACCAATTATAATACAACTCGATTCTGCTTTTGTAGGGGATTTACACAAAGAGGGGGACAACAAGGGGGCTGGTGGACAAAAGGAAGGCAAGGGGAAGAGAAACAAGGGTGGAAAGAGAAAAACAAGGGAGGCTTTGGTGGCTGGAAGAAGAGAATAAATGGAGAGGAGCTTGTGCTTTAATTGGGTATTGTTCCAGAGATGTATTTGTGTCTGGTCTCCAGTCGGAGTGTGGGTGGCTTGTAGCAGGTACCTCCATTTGAAAACAAATGGTCACCAGTGGAGAGTGCATTGTTAGACTGAAAAAAGACCAGAGTGGCAAATCCCTCATCTGCCCTCCCTCTAAGAACTGGCCGTGGACCTGTGCAGTTGTCTGTTCACAAGTACGTTTATGTCTGTGTGTGAGCGTGTAAATCTGTGTTTATGTGTGCGTTCAACAAATTTAGTTGGCTACTGGGGTGTGATTTAAACCCCTCTGAGCTCTGTGTTGGAACCTAAGTTTTTTATAGTGCATGCTGATGTGTGTCCTATACACAATAGGCCTTAAGTCATTGTTTCATGATTCCATTCTGCCTCCTATGTTCCTATGAAGTCCACTGTAAATCCCTGTTTCATTGTTATTTCTGAGATAATTAGTTAATTTTGTAAGAAATGTGTTAGTATTATCAAACACATAGGTAATCAATATATACTGAACAAAAATTTGAATGTAACATTTTTGTTTTGATCCAATTTTTCACGCGTTTGACAAATATCACAAATTTTGGTTGCAACTTTGTTAAAATCCGTGTCAGTGAGCACTTCTCCTTTTCCAAGATAATCCATCCACCTGATAGGTGTGGCACATCAAGATGCTGGTTAAACCGCATCATTACTACACAGGTGTGCCATGGGATGGTCACAATAAAAGGCCACTCTAAAATGTGCAGTTTGATAATACAACACAATGCCATAGGAAGGTTTTGAGGGAATGTGCCACTGACATTCTGACTGTCCACCAAAGCTGTTGCTCATAAACTGAATGTTCATTTTACTACTGTAAGAAGTCTCCAGTGTTAGTCCAGGACCTCCAATGTTGTTCACCCCTCTCTTCTAGAAGTGGTATTCTTATACAACTAAGCTTTTGCCAAATATGTTGTGAAGGAAATGCTGCCAGGATCATGATTGTGTTCACTGGCAACGATTTTTCCAGTCCATGAAGTGTTAAATTCCTCTACTGCACAAAAGTTGTTTGCAGGAATAGATGTCAGAGACAGATGTTAGTTGTGCAAAATTTTGAAACCAAAGACTTGGGTTCCCACATGTTGTTAGGTATAGACCACTAGTTCATTTTGGTTAATGTTCTGGAAAGGTTTTTGATTTGGTTAAATATTGAAAAAGTAGACTTGTCCTCACAGTGAAGCTCTAGTGAAGCCCTTGGTGGTTTTTTTTTTTTATTTATATTTTTTTTGCTTTCTCAGGTTTTGAGATATCCATCTTTTAGATTTCTGGAGGTTAATGTTAAGCTAAGGTTAATGCTAAGGTTAATGAGGTTAGCATGTTGAGAAATATTATAGTTTTAAATTTGAAAGCAACATCTTTTTCCAGGTCTGTGGATTTTGAACAGACCAAGACAGAGATGGTGCTAAACACACTATAGGAAGAGGCTGGTGATGGAGGAGTCTATGTGTCTCTTCTCAGCACACACCTTTGTGTATCCCAAAAGTGACCAATTTACCCTGTGGCACACATTCTTAGGAACATATAACATATTTTCTCAAATCATCTACACATCTACAGCTTTATACTTTAACACCCATTCTGTCTCACTCTTCTTCGCTGTGTCTCACTCTGTCTCTCCCATACTCACCTGTCTCTCCTATGGTGACATTAATAGAGTCCAGCAGGCTTAGTATTTTGATGCAGAATCCTTTCAGGAATAACTGGGCGTTGTCATAGTCCTTTAAAGTGCGTCAAGGCTGATGAGAGCAGGAGTGCTGTCCATGTTTTGTTTTGGTTTGTCTGGTTCAGACTGAGAAACAGAGCAACGTTTGGGTCATTTAAAATAATTGCAGAGTTCTCTCAATAGGCCGATCTTGGGTTGGCTCTTGGTGGGCCAGTCTTGGGGCTGGTTCTTGATGGGCTAGTCTTTAGGCCACTTTTTTATCACTGTGACCCCACAGAACATGTTATTGGTCATAATTTAAGAATTCATACACTAATTTTGACAAAATGTCCTACAAATGTCAAAAACAAACCAATGAAAAGTGATGCAAAAACACTTAGTCAATGCTGTCATCAATAAACCATATGAGCATTGCACTAAAAGTTTATAATTATTACCACAATCATTATTGAGAGTATTGATAATATGAAGTAGCAGTAGCAGTAGGATGTTCCGTTGGCATAAGTAGTAACTTAATACATCTTTGATACAGAAGTAGCAGTCACGGCCACTGCCAAAAAAAGCTACTGAATAGAGAGACAATAACTGCATGTAAATGTGTTCTGTGGTTATTGCAGAACAGATTGTGAACAACATATGTTAAATATAAATATTTAATATTAATTAATAATTATATAGTATATATCAAAAAATAAGACATCAACAAATTGGATATAATTTAATAAAAATCTTAAGATTGTAATTTAAAAGTTATTAGAGGCAAACAAATACAATTTTCCTCTTATTTATGCCTCCTGTTTATGGCTGGGTTAACTTTGTGTTTTGGCTCAGTGAAGTGAGGCTTAGAATTGAATTAATATTTCATATAATTTCTTGAAAATTTTTAGTATTAAAGCATGAGTGCAAGTTTCACAAAACAGATGTATCTGGTTTCTTCATTGAGTATCTTTAGGGAACAACTCTTAGTATTGTCGTCTGTTTTAGGAATGAACAGATTTTAGTCTAATTGTCTCTTCATTTCCTTTCTGTTCTGTCACAGTTGGAGCTGTCAGAAGTAGATCTATAACAGGACTGAACCAGTAGGCTGTGCATGGATCAATGAAAATATCAGCCAAAGATTAGTTGTTTGTTTTGCTGCTCATGATTTATCCATGTAGTGTTATTGTCCTCGAAGAGTGGAGGAGGCAGTGTCCTCCTGCCCCCTTCTGTTTCTGGCATCAGAGTTTTCAGGCTGTTTCCACTGGTCAAAATCCACAATTCCCATTCAGTCCAAACTTGAGTCCATAAAGTGGATAATACAATAGAAAAAAGCAGAAGTATCACCTTGCAGTTGTATGCGTCCATGAACCAGTCAATTTGCAGTGACAGTTTACATCCATGTCTGTCCAGACTTATATTTAGCCATGACAGTTTATTATGCCTAGATGATTCTGCAAAACAGCTACAAATTCTAATTCATGTCTAATTCATCAACCTGATAGCACAAAGGACTTTACAGTCAGCAATGTTTCAAGATGGGCAGCCAAGATAAGTGTCAACCGTGTTTTTGTAACATTTTTCATCTGTTTCTTTTTGATAGTTACGACCAATAAAATGTCCTGTGGGGTCACAGTGACCTTGACCTTTGACTACTAAATACTGACATATACAATATAAGTTAATCGTCCAAGTGAATTTTTGTTCCAAATTTCAGTAAATTACCTCATTGTGTACTTGAAATATGGCACTCTAGAGAATGAAGCAGTCAAGGTCACAGTGACCTTGACTTTTGACCACCAAAATCTAATCAGGTCATTGGCAGGTCCAAGTGGATGCTTGTGCCAAATTTGAAGCAGTGCCCTTAAAAGATTCCCATAAGGTGTTCTTGAGATATCCCATTATTGAAAATGAGACAGACTAGGTCACATTGACCTTGTCATTTGACCGAAGAGCACCAAAATCCTCTGTTTTCAAGAATGGGATGGATGGTCAGACTACTCAGAAGCATATTACCTCCGGCCATGGCTATCGCCAGCATGGAAGCTGTGAAACAATCAAATGCTGGCCCTGTGTCCATGGGACCCAGGAGACACTATGGACATCACTCAAAATGTCAATAAATCAAAACAGGTTCATTAACACTTGTTAAATGTAGGGGAACAGGAACCCAATATTTATGATTACCATCACTTACTTAGACCAAATACTGAATCTAAATGAATCTAAATAAACAGAACTCTTCAACCTGAAACTTTTCTAAAATCACACATTACCATGCATGATTGATATAATCCACAAGATGTGTCTCAAATGCCATAGATCTTTGCATGTTTCCAACACGCTGTTCTTTGAACACACTTTGTATTCGCTGTGACACTTTGTCACTAGTTCTCACTGCTATAGTATAGGGGCTGACTGGAAAAGTAACTGCACGTATTTTAATTGAATTATGACACCATGACAGGCTTATAAACATAAAGAAGGAATGACAATAGGCCAACTTCAGAATCACACCATAAATGGTAAATATGAACATCACCCACATTAGAGGACTGCAAGGAAGTCTAATTTATATATCTAATTTATACGTTTTCCCACATAAAACCAGCGGAAACGAAGCTCACAATAAATCACCAGAATCCGTCTCTGGCTTTATGGCCATGCAACCATACAAGCTGGTTCGACAGCAAACACTTGGCATAATGTTTGACAAAGCACACTGTCTGCAATATGTTTGAATTATCACAGTTCTTGTGTTGTCAGGACAGGCATTTTGTGACTGCAGCAGGCTCCATGAATATGTATAATCATGAGGAGAAGCTGCCTCGGCCTCGGAAAGTATTTATATGACTATGAGCACAGCCCTTTCATCACGGTTTCGTATCGCAGAGACAGAATTTAAGTAGAGGAACGAATATGAAAATCTGTGTTAGATGAAGAATGAGCCTTGTCATCACTCGTGGCTGTGACATTCGTCAGGTGCTGTGCTGTGATGCATTTGTCCAACAGTAGTTTGTAACTCGCCTGGTCTGCAGGTGCCATGTGGGACTTATTGTTTGTAACAAGCAGAGGCATGTGCAGTCAGAGCCTGTTTCAGATTAATTTCTACTTAATAGATGGTCCCTAAATAAATCAAAGACAGATTACAGCCTAATTTGTGTATAAGTTTTGGAACTGGAATATACATAATTGCTAGGATTAATCAATGCCTATTCCCTGAGTGCACTGCTTTTCTGTGGGCAACCTTTTGCAAGGTTGACTTTTGACCCACTCAACAAACATTTATCAACTGCTTGACAGAAAAGTATAAAAAGCATGTTGGTAATTGATAATATACAAGCCATTCTAAGTCTTTCAAATATGGCTTTGTCAGTGAATGTCGGTGTCTGATTCAGACACACACGGCCCCTTTTGGCATTTGTATGAGCTTGTTTAGACCTGGTATTTGCATCTGGACAGCCAAAACATCACTATTCACACCTGTGCCTATAATGCATCTCAAGCTGACCTCGTGCGTTCAGGTTTTTGTTATTGCCTCACACAAAGTTATTACATCCACATTTTCACTAGCTGCTATGATCATGCTTGCTACTCACGTTAGCAGTTGTGTCGGTATAGTTTGGGATATTACTGTCAGTAGAATACAGCACATCTTCTGGAAGGCAAAATGATGGATGGCCACGCAACACTCCGCTCAACTTAGTGTAAGATGGGTAAGTTACAGAGCATTATACGACAGTTAGTTCCAACCTAGCAATTTGATTGGTTGAGAGGCATTCCATGAGTGCTGATATAGGAGTACAACATCCCTGGGACTGTTAACTTTTAACTCTGCATGTATCACTCCGCTTCACAGCTGTTCAAAATCTGTTAATTAGTGTAAGAGTGAAAGTGGGATATGTTTATAGCATGGAATAAGCACAGATTCAAACAGCTAGTTGGCACCGTTCAAGTAGCTGTCAGTTGGTCAGGTTGAGGGAGGAGAAAAGAAGAGGAGAGAGAGAGAGAAAGAGAGAGAGAGAGGACTGGGAGGTGAGCAAGAAAGGACAAGAATTTTGAAGTGTGTCTTGAGCTGACTGTACATGCACTGGAGTTCCTAAAAGTTATGAGGAAGCCCAGGAGGGGGCAGCTGTGACGGGTGGGTTTTGGTAAACCGCCGTTCAGTGGGAGTAAATCAGATGTTACAGATGTTACAAGGATGTGCAGTGAGCCAGGGACACACTCGTCCGACACTATCCACAGCCTGAGAGACACTGACACACGCTGGAGTGATGAACTGTCTGATCAAACGAACTCATCTGAATCACACAAAGTGTCTGTTATCAGATTCTGATGTCACTGAAAACACAGACATACATTTTCATGATACTAAGCATCTGCTCTGTGCAGAACATGAAGACCAAGCTAACACAGATAAGCAAGCAGCGTGCAGGAAAATGATAATGTGTTGCTAAGCAACAGCTGTCATGTCCAGCGTTTGTGGAACTATTTGTGTCGGCGGAGCCAAAAAAATCATTAAATAAACAAATCATAATCTGTTGTTACTTTTTACAATTAACAAATAAAACATGCTTGTAGAACTGTTGTATAAAAACAAAATCACACTTGAGTTTGTGTGTTGTGCTATATATTATTATGGCTGTAATTATATTCGACACGCGGCCTGCGGCGTCGTGCCCACAACGGAATAACAGCCATGATGATATACAAGCAGAACATCACTCACTCTCATGCGATATTGCTGAATTAGCACACTGTCACCAAAACAATCACAACGTCCTACAGTGATGAAGTAGTTTTTGTAAGAGATGCATCAAGACAGTGTTAGCACTTATACTACAAAGGATATGTGGTCAAATGTGTCCCAGACTGACTCAGCCAGTTTTTCAGTGATCCGATTGCAGTGTATTTTGGTGGAAGTTTAGACATGTATTGAGCGCCATCCAGTTGTGATCAGATCACCTGAGACACATTTTAATACCGGGTTTAAACAGGTGTATATATAATACCAGGCTTTCAACTAATTCCAATGTAAACCCATCCGGCGTGCAGTGAAGCAGTATAAAAGCCAAGAAAGTCTACATTAGAGGGAGGGAGGAAAGGGTGGTGGGTGGGTCAAACAAACACAGGACTTTCACCCAGGAGACTACTGTGTTGTCTTGCATATGTGTCAGGTGAAATACTCGTTAACTTCCTTACCAGGTACAGGTATGTAGCAAAAGTTTTTACTTTGACCAAAAGCAACCTTTTTTCCAAACCAAAGTCATGATGGTTGAACCTTAGGTAGAAGAGGAGACATTTTGAAGAGACACTATGCATACAATGTATAACGTGAAATTAACTTGTCGTCCCTAAGCATCCAAAACTGATGCTAGAGGGGTACCTAGGTATCTATAAGTTGCCAAATTGTTGTATGTGTGTGTAAGTTTGGAGTGTGACTGTGTTGTGATGTACTGTACATTTTATGGTATATTGTGAATTACACACTTACCTTGAGAGCTATATTACCCACTACTATATAAACTACTATAGGTCGCTCATATTTGCACTTGCAAATAAAAAGGACTGTCTGCAGCTTGTCTGATAAATAGTGACACCTGCTTTTATTGCAGCCTGTCAGATGATTGTGTGTTGTATAGGAAGTTGTTATTAAAATGAGGAAGTTCTTCACAGAAAGCAGTACCTCCCAGATTTATTCTCAGTGTGCATATAGCATAGTGCAGCTGAGTTTAACCTTTGCCTTTCTCTTTCCCAGAGTTCGTTTCACACACTTTTGAGGTAACTGATATTAACTTTGTGACTTTGAAGCAAAATTATGATAAGCACTTGTCACAGTAAGAAAAACACAGGTGAAAATTATGAAAATGGATGATGGCTTAATACAATGTAACTGCCTTAGTATCAGGATCCTGGTGTTTTGCATACTGACACACTGTCACACTGTCATGACTTAGTGGGGCACTTGAAGCCATAGCCATTGTTGCAGTTATTACTAACTAAAACAAGTGAAAATGTCTGCTGTGAAAAATGCCTGTTATATGTGAGATGTAAACTTTATGTTTGACTGTTTGCATCAGCTGCTGTAGCCTGCATGGCCTGGCCTTAATCCAGTATGCCTGGTTGCCAGACTCAATGTCAGGCTTTTAATAAAAGAGATTTGATTAATCAGTTGCCAGAACTTTTCAAATTTAGCACAAATCTAAATTTGTCCATATGCATCCAAATGGAGTTGTTTCTCAGCCCATATCATACCCATATTTGCAATCATACAAACAGTAAAATTCTGGCTGCTACGTCAGTTGTGGGCCGGAGCTTTGGTCCCCTGGCACAGACGGCACATAGAACACAGCCTATTGGCTCGACTCACCTGGCTATCTGGGTGTTAAGGAATGTTAAAGTTTGTCAGGGTAATGTTGACTTAAAGAAGTATTTTACTGTTGAAATGATGGTCTTTTCATAAAAGTGGACCGTCTGTGCAGTGGAAAGATACAAATACTTAAATTAATGCAACATGACCAGTGAATTTAGTAGAAAACCTATAACTACCAGGATGCACTGTGCTGCAACAGACCAATAAATGCTAGTGCTGGTAGATGATGTAATGCGAACTCCTCTGTTTGGCACAATGGTGGTTGGCTGGTAACAAATGATCTCGTATTACAGTTGATGGAGAGCTAAAACCTATTTCTGAAAATGTCAGATGTGAGAAACAGGCAACTCATTAACAGAATCTTTGGATATATTTGATCAGCGCTGCCTTGATCTTAGTTTTTCAGCCTCCATTTCCACCATGCAGAAAACGATATGGTGTCCACATCCTGTTTAAATACTCTTTTTATTACAGCCTAACACATAAATCTTCTTTCTTTCTTTTAGGCAAGAAATAGGCAAATTTGATCAGTGCTGCCTAGTTTTACCGTTTCATCTGAGTTTTAACTGAGTTTGAAGAGAGTCTGTCTCTTGATGCGCTTCTATATTCTGTGTCTTTGTGATGGCGGCATCATTGGGGGGCAAGGACAAAATGCGGAAGTGCAGTGTGTAGTATTAAAAGTGTAGTTCAAGCAACAGCCTGAGAGCCACTGAAACTCAGCTGAATGACATGTTTTGCATCATCCAGCAGAGTTTCGATTGGAAGGGAGCAAAGGAGATCTAGGGAATGGTAAGATGGAGGAAAGTGTGGGAATCACCAGAGGCCCCATGATACGATATTATCATGATAGTTAAGCCATGATACAATAGTATTGCGATTTCACATCTTTTTGCGATAGGCTGAGTATTGCAATAACATTTACTGCGATATAATGCTATTTGTACTGCTGTTACCTTTTTTCAGCTGCAAATTATGTTCCCAAAGGAAAATCAGCCAGGTATCCCTTTTGTCTTGAAGGCTTTATTTTTGCCAATACTTTGTGGTTGTGTGTTTTTGGATTGTGTTATTGAAAGGTGTTTCTAATATTTTGTCCACTCCTAACTTAAGAAAAAAAAGTAAAGCTTTGGAGTGATTTAGGAAAGGTCTGAGAGCAACCCTGAGTAAGGAATGAACAGAAACTTATACCTTAGTGAGGAGGTGTGGTTGACGCCATTACTTGGTATGACACATTGTTTTAAAAAATGTGATTGATCATACTGCTGCACGGTTGCAATTGTCCAGTTGCCATTCATCTTAGTGTTATGATCACTTTATTCTGGTGTTCATTATCATTATTACGTTTGGCGGTAGATGTAAGCGCATCTCCCAACAGTTTTTCACCTTAGGAGTTCTCTTAAGGGCTTTGATGCTTTGTGAATAACTTTGATCTTTACCAGGATAGTCTCAACTTTAAGGGGGATTCTTAGAAAATGTCATGCTTCTAAGAATTGTATTAGAAATTATTCACTGGGAGCAATTCTTTGTCACAGGAGCCTTTGATATACAGATAATATTGCCCCAGTTTAAGACTATTTGGATCCACTCTTAGTGTGTCCTCATGTCTCTCTCTCTTCCTCATTCCCTCGTTCTCTATCTCTTTGTCTCTTTAATATCCCAGTCACTCATTTCTGGATGGCTGGGACATGCTTTTCAGTTCAACAGCTGCAAATGGCTTTTCCAGAGACCACAGTCCGGAACCGAATTATCATTATCAGCATACACATAATGCATGCGTAAAGTTGTTTTTGTCATTTGGCACTTTGTTGTTGCTGTGGTTCGCATTGTGATTACGGTGCACCGCCACTCTCTGCCACCCTCCGCTTATTTGATGTGTCATAATGCTGATGTGCAGGGAGTGTACAAAATGTTGGGGCACTTTTTCGTGGAAAATGGGAAGTATGATTTTCTTCCAAGACAGGAATGAAAACAGGATGTTAACAGAGGTGAGGATGTGGTTTAAAGAAAATGGTCTTAAGCCTCCAGGAAAACAAAGCATGGATTCCTTTAAAAAGTGGTTTATGATTGAGCTCATCCGTATGTTGTTTTGTCAGCCTCTGGGCATGCATGGTTAGTTTTTCTATTGTCTTTTTATTCACAAATCAAAACAAATATTAAGTCCAACATAGCCTCTTTCAAGCCTCAATATACTCACCCCGGATGATTATCTAGTTTCAAGCTTTTACGTCCACGTCCAGCAAGCCATTCGGTGTAGCACATATGATTTTGTAGATTGAGTGGTATTGAGTGGTAAGCCGAGATCTCAAAATGATTTCACTCTCTCCTTATCATAGCAGACAAAGAAATTAAATATTGATTCCTGGTGTGGCACCACAGGCTGAAATTATCCATTCTCTCTGCTCTCTCTCACTTGTTCCCTCTCTGCTCACTTGTTATTCTCTCTGTCCTCCCATCACCCCCCCCCCCACACCCCCCCCCTTATTTTTTTACACCTCACTCTTTTATTATTCTCTCTCTAAAGGACTCTACTTTCATTTTAACTGTCTCTGTTTCTCTCCCCCCCCGACAGTCTCTTTTAATGCACCGTGTCTGGTTGTAAGAGAGGAAAAGGAAAGAAGAGGTACATGGCCTGACTTTAAATCTCCTCTCCAGCAGATGGAATGATAGTCTATCTCTATATATAATCCTACTTTGTGACTTAAGTTGAGGTATTTTTCTCTTTTCTCCATTTTCTTTATTGCTGGAAATCAAAGACTGCACAGACCTATAAAGTGCTGAGTAAATGCCATAACCTCAGGTCACATACATTCCATCAAAACGAGCTATGTTTTCTAAAAATCGTAGTTTGATGAAAACAAGGGTGAGAGGTTGAGCTCACCCTTTCCTTTAGTATAGAGAACTAAAGATAGACAGGCAAAGTCTGAAATGATTTGTTTAAACATGTCATGGTTCAGATCACTTGCCCTCCACAATATTTACCACACGAGCATGCCAGCTATTCCAAGGAACCATGGCAACATCAGTATTTAACAGTAACTAGTCTATACCTGCGGATTTGTGCACAGCAACTACATGCAGACTTGAGGGGATGTGGGTGTCACAACCTTGTGCAGACCATAGACCTATATATAGGTGCAGATTTTGCTAAAAACTCCACGGGCAGAAGAAGCAGCTAGTCAACATTATTTAAGTAATTCTTAAACAGGCATGGGCAGTGGGTGAATGAGAAAAAGAGCTCCAGCAGTTTCAAATGACAGAGTTTTACATACTGTTGTTTAATTACAGATGTTAATTCATCCATCCATTTATTAGCTGCTATTTATCAGGGTCAGAGTTAGCAGGTGAACCAGTATAGCCCAGAGGTCCTTCTCCCAAGCCAAATCTTCCACCCCTTCCTCGCAGGTCTTTAGACATTCACAGTCCTGATTGGATAAACTGTAGACAGATTTCCCCTTTGCACACAGTCGTGGATGTGCTCAGCATGGATGTGCTCAAGATATATTTTTATGCATAATGTTCCCAAGACTGGTTCCCAACAAGCTTTATGACTCAGGACAATTATTGGCTTTAGTTAGGTAAAGACATGAAATTCCAAGGAGGAAGCAAGAGAAAGAGAGAGCCAAAGACAAGCTGAGGAGGAATGCATGTTTTTCATGTGCGATCAGCGCTGCCTTGTTTGGCAGTTTGATTGAAGTTCATGAGCAGTGATTCAGTGAATGCCATAACCTCAGGTCAACCACACTGTTTCAAAACCAGTTATAGTTTCGAAATTTTTAGTTCGATCAAAACAAGGGTAAGAGGTTGAGCTAGAATTCCATCGAAAAAGGATGTAACATTTTTGTTTTCCCTTGGCGTAGAGAATTAAAGATAGAAAAAGAGTAAAGAGGGATTTGTTTATATACTCTGAACAAAAACTCAAATGCAACACTTTTGTTTTGGCTCCCTTTTACACAGGTTCAAGTTAAAGATCTAATTATTTTTTCATGCACTCAGTAGATACATTTTTTCAGTGGCATACCAAGATACTGATTAAACAGAATCATTACAACACACTGCATTTGGATGTTCACAATAATGGCATTTTTCCACTACATGGTACCGACTCTACTCTACTCTACACTACTTGCCTTTGGTATCGGAAACTTTTCTGGGGGTCGTTTTCCATTAGAGGATAGTACCGTCTCAGTGCAGCTGGTCCACATAGCGACGCTGTGGGACACTTCGAGGAAGCCCGTTTTCCAGTGCGCACCACTATTACAAGATGTAACATTCATAAAGTGTGCGGCAGTGCTGGGTCAATAACAGGGTTACTGCCAAAAAGATTCTACTAATACCTGCCAGTAACATTTCCTCTCTCTCTCTAACCCTTCTGTCGGATGATGAGGAGTTCAGGTGACTAAGTAAATGTAGGAATCTGAGCGCAGCACCGCTTCACGCACAGATGGCCGCAGCAGGATTAAACACAGAGGTTAAATAGTGGAGACAGATGTTCAGAAATGGAATGTGATGAGCGAATAAACACACAATGTTGACATATGTAAGCAAATATATATTCTGTAACACAAAAGTGAACCATTTTTGAGAGCTCCCCCGTAATTCGAACCATGCATACACACAGACTCGCACTCGCTGGATATGCTTAGCAGTCAGCAAGGTGAGGAACGTTTGCACCTCCTCGAGCAACCAGGTATGATACCAGGTATGACCTTGGTATGATCTTTCTGTTTCTGTACAAAACTGTGGCTGCTACAATAGCTTAGCTGTTTGCCATGTTCAGGGAATTCCGTGCGTACCGCACTTTGACCTTTCTCTCTGACCAATCAGTGGTCTGCAGTGTGTCCACATCACTTAGTACCTCTTATTACCCGGTTAGCTGTCCGACATTTAGGCTACTTTATGGTTTTATATCCATTAAAATACTTATATATGCTGGCTTCAAGGTTAAAATCTCCTTTTGACACGAGGGAGCAGTGGTTATTCTGGATGTCTGTTTTATCCTATCTCTGGAGGTGTGATCAAAAACTCACTTAAGCTGCATTTATCTGCAATCTTATTCTTTCAGTCTCTGCCTAAAGCTCATGAACAAAGGTAAAGGTTGGAACATAAGTCCACTGATAAATTGAACATTTTTGTCTTTAGGTTCTTCACCACAGCAATCCAATACTGGATAGATTGGTATCCAGTATACAGAACCAGTTCTATACATGGTCACACTCATGCTGTGGCCCATTTAATGGAGTCCACATGCACAAAGAGAGCTGTATATTAATTACTAATTTGGGTCTTTGAATGTTCCCATCTGAAGTGACTAGCACTGTATTGTTTTTCTTAAGCAGTGACCCTGGGAGAAACTACTGTAAATTGTTTTAACTTGCTCACTCATGGATACAGGGGTGGGGGCAGTCAGTGCTTGTTCTATGGCATACTTGCCCGCAAATTGGATTGCTCAGTGGTGGTATGCCTTTTCTAATCACAGGCATTCATGCAAATCAAGTTCAAATGAAGTTCATCCAATATCTTGGTTTAGCAGCAGAGTTTCACTTGAACACGCAACCGGCGAGTACAGAGGTGAGGACATAATGTTGTAGCTTGTGTTCAGCCGGTGACTGAGTCTGTACAGTGGGTGGATGCTAGACACAATAAGAGCCACAGGTGCACAGTGTAATCCAATATGGATATATATCCAGTATGAAATACAATGCAACAACACCATGTTGTTAAAAAATGCTGAAAAATTTAATCAACACCTCTTGCACACAGTCTCAGTTTAGCAGTGAACATTAAAAGCTTAGAATGGAAAGATTTATTGCAGGACTGGTGAATCGGATTGCACTAAATTGTACAGTTTTAGCAGCACCAGGATGGACTGGAGTCATTATGACTTCAACTTGATTCAGATTTGACGCTCAAATCTCGTGACTTTTTGTGAGGGCACAATGTTCAACATTACATCATGTTAGAAATTTAAAAAAATGTCTTTTAGAGCAAACCATTTTATGATTCTAGTGCTCATTTTTAGTCTGCACATTTTCACTCTGTCACTAAAAGCTACAGAGCAGTAGTGATAATGGTGGCTCTCAGTATCTGCTGGTATATAAAATAATCATACAACAGCAGATTGTGTCCTGGCAGGACGGAATGAAGTGCATCCACCCTCAACTTGATTTCTGATACGGCAACACATCTATGCATGCAATCACAGGTGTTCGCTGTGTAAGAATAGTTGCGACGATTACCCCTCTGGTGATTTGTAGGCTTGTGGAACTATGGCTATCAAAAATTATCACTGCATGAGCAGTGGGATTTTCGGGAGTAACTGTCCCTGTAAATTGCCGTGGAAGTTCAAGTTAGCAGCTCTTGACAGGAATTCACAGTCAGCACCGATAACTGCTTGAAACTGCTATAAATTGACATAGACTAGCAGTATCATGGTGAGAGAGTCACCTCCCCAGCCCTTAGGACTGGGTAAGGTTTTCACATGAAAATGACAATGATGTGAGCTATACAACTGCAAATGATGTGTGTGCGTGTGTGTGTCCTTGTGTGTGTGTCTGTGTGCTCACAGAAATGATGCACAAAACTGTAAAACAGTGCATTTAGTCTAATCAGGTACATAGGTATAGATACATACACCAAAACAGCGTGTGTGTGTGTGTGTGTGTGTGTGTGTGTGTGTGCGTGTGTGTGTGTGTGTGTGTGTGTTGTTAGTCTGCACTAGTCTGTATTAGTTAGACAACAGTATAACTTCTTCAGCAGCCCACCATCATTCCCACTTAGAGAATGGGTGAAATCAAAGTAAGGTGGTAGGGCTGGGACACCAGGCCCCAAAATAACTAAATCTGCCCCTTTCAACATGCTTTAGAAAGTCACATGAGGTGGGGAATCTAAGTTTTCCACTGATGTCACATATGCCCTGTTTAGACATCCAGAGGCTCCACAGTGAGCGTGGTTACATCATCTAGATGGGTCTAGATGGTTTCTATCATACAGGTGAATAGGACATTTATTAAGGCCCAGGACTATAAAGTGCTTTATAGACTAAGAGAAGGATTTCAAATTTATTTTTTAACACACAGGAAGACAATGAAGTTATTCAAGGTCTGGGGTAATGCCCTCAGCCCTCTTGGTTTTAGTAAGGATTCTGGCAGCAGAATTAGGGAGGAGCTGCAGCTGTTTGATTTTTTTTTTCGAAGACCTGTGAAGACATCGTTGTCTGTTTAGTGGCCGATATACAGACACATATTGACGAAATGTTTCATCAGTAAAAAAGTAGGTCCTCTTTTAAAAAACTTTTAAAATGGTGCTGCATGACCAGATGAAAAGGACTGTGGCAGTCACTTCCTTTGTCTGAACATTTGTACATGTGACAGTTCAAGGTGGCCCCGTAGGGCACACTTAAAACCTTGTTGCCAAAAGATAGAGTTTATTTGACTCAAGAGATTAGAGACAGATGCTTACTACTTTCCCCTGAAGTATTCCCCTGACTGTCCCCCTGTCACCAATCCTGCCTGGAGAAATCTGTAGTCCTCTCTGCTTGGCAGCTCTCCGCCTTGACAGCTGCATTCAGAGAGTGGAAGTGAGCAGTATGCTCAGTTGACCTGACAGCGACCAGACTTCAGCAGGTAACTCATTCAGATAGTTAACTTGCTCTGGACCAGACCTGGGTATCACAACCTGATGGTTCTACCTAGCCCAGGAGATAACCACACAATTGGCTTTTATTTTGAAACGTTCAACTGTCATGAGTTTGCTTCTTCCTGTGTAGCATCAGGTGAATTGACATCCGGCTGAGGCGCGTCAGTTTGTTTGAGCGTACTGGAGTTTCATTTTGTTTGTGCGTCACAGACGCAGGGAGCTACAATTTTGAGATGCCTGCTACTCGAAATGAGTGTTTAAAAAAGAATCAGGTAGATCCTGGACGCAGTCATGGACTGCTAGGTATTTTTTCATGGATGTTGGCGGTAAGTAGTAATGTAGCAAGTAGCAATGATAAAAGCAGCAGAGCCAGAAATGCCCACAGTCTCCTTTCCTTATACATATGACGTGGACACTGTCCCAAGTGATGAGACACTTGAACTCACAGGCTTGCAGTCTCATGCACTGCTTGCAAAGTGTTTCAGATCAGTGACATTACTAACATTTCACTCGTCTTTTACAGAGGAGAGCTCCCCACACATGAGAAGACTAGCTCAAAGGATGCTCTTACATTATTTTTTTAGGCTTGTTCTCCCCCATTTTTATTTTTATTTCATTTTTCTTTTACATTCACAATACAAAGTGACAAATAAATGTTTGAAAAAAATGTAAAATAAGTAACGTGCATGTGTGTTTAGGTCAGGTGATGATGCACTAGTTAGGATTTTTTTTCCCTCATCCGGTTAAATCTTGCTTTTATATGAATTTGGTACAGAATCGATTAAAAGGGACCCTGGTTATATCTCGAGCAATGCCCATAGTGGGGAATATAGAATTTCTACCATCTATATATGATAAAGCCTATAAAAGATGGGCGGAAAGAGGCTTAATCACAATAAACCAACTAATCGACAGACATTTGTTCAAATCCTTTTCACAACTACAAGAGGAGTTTTCACTACCACCCAGTGATTTATACAGGTACTTACAAATCCGACACTATGTTACAAAAAATACAAACTGGGAAGATATTAAAAAAGAACCCACAAATATAGAAATGCATTTTATACATCTGTCTGAGCAACCTACTTTGCCCAAAAAACAAATATCCCATATATATAAAAAATTAATGATAGATTTATCTGAAAACACACTACACATTAAACAGCAATGGGAATTGGAGCTAAATACGGTAGTGGAGGATGAAACGTGGGAAAATATGTGTACAGCATGTCACAGAGGGATTGGAAGTCAGCTTTGGAAAGAGTTTGACTGGAAGGTTAAAATTAGGTTCTTTAGGACGCCACTAGTAACCTCGATATTTGAAAACAACTCTGGCAACAAATGTTGGAGGAACTGTGGCATGGTTGGCGACCACACACACACATTCTGGGACTGCCCAAAAATACAGACATTTTGGAAAAACATCAAAGAAGAGCTGGAGAAAATTTTGGAAGTGGATTTACCCCTGGAACCTGTGTTTTTTTTGCTGGATGTACTACCTGACCACTTGTATACTGCAGACCAATGTTATTTATTGCATGTTTTGTTGATGATTGCAAGAAAAATGATTACTATTAACTGGCTGAACCCTAACCCTCCTACCATTACTCAATGGTTACAAAAAGTCAAACATGTATACATAATGGAACATATGACCGCTCAGTTACAACTAAAAGTAAGGATTTTTAAAAGGAGGTGGAGACCAGTCACTGACTATCTGAGTTAGGAATTTTGTATTAGTAAGGGAAATGTTTCTATTTATTATTTTTATTATTTTATTTTCAACTAGTCGTTTGTCTCATCACTATTCGATTTTGTATATGGTATATATGTGTATATATATGTATACATATTTCAATATGGGTAGCCCAGTCTCAAGGCTGTTGTTGTTGTTTTTGTTTTTGACTTGTTGTCTGTTAATTGCTTGTTATTGATGGCTGGCAATAAAGTTCAAAAAAAAAAAAAAAAAAAAAAAATCTTGCTTTTATGGACCTCCAGTGTATTATCTTTGAATCTTTTGGCATGCTGACAGATTTAGTTGTTTTTTTAGTTTATTTTTAATACAGATATGTTTTTACCCCAAACAGTCAGTCCTGTACAGTAGCTTAAATACTTTTGCCTGTAGTTGTCTTAATAAGATGCTGTTTGGAGTGACTAAGTTAATTATGAATATGTGCTGAGTAGTTAGTGCACAGTATGTGTTCTATTATTTAATCTAGTGATAAAATGAGAGGTTACGGCATGACAAGACTTCTTTGGCACCCGGCAGAAATCTGGGCTTCTCATGTGGCCCCCCAGGAAAAATAATTGCCCACCCCTGCTCTGGACTGTGTGGGCTCTCTGAGTCTTGTTTTACTCCATCCTTATAAGTAGTCAGTGCTGTTGATTATTTGTCATTGCATCATTTTTCAATTAGGCGTTTCCTGTGCTGTAATATATTCTACCATTTTTATGCTGATGAAGTTTGAATTTTTGTTGTTTCTTTCTCTGTTGAGCCATGATAGCTATGACTGCTATAAGGCTAATTACGCAGTATATTCTAATTTCCTCTGAATTAACCAGAATCATTCCGTGTGTGTGGGTTTAAACACTATGAGTTTCAGCTCTTTGCTTGAATTCCACACTAATAGGCTGCTATAAGTAAAAAGAAAGCTGGATACGCCAAACAACATTGTGATAAGTCTGTCCTCTGTGTGCAACTTCCCTATTATGAATCTCAATCAACTTTTAAATTGTGCACACATGAACAAGCATTTATTCCCACCCTGTTAACTCCCACAATTAGCCATAAGTGGGTAATGAAAGGCCCTTCATGAATATTGATATGCATGTAAATGTTTTTGTCCTTCCAGTATTTTTTATTGCAGTGAATGGAAAAGTGTGAAATTAGAAAGGGAAATGTTGTGATGTTGATCCTTACAGGTTGAGGCAAGGTTAAAGGTATTATTTACTGCCCTTTGTAGCTGCAGTGGGGACGCAGTCAATGTTCGGAGAGCAACAGCCTTTAGAAAAACGAAAATAGAAAAGGTTGGCAACAGTGTGTCAGTGACAGTGGCGAGGATGATTGGACACCAGAGCTCTCTCCCCTTGACAGACCTTGATAACAGGAAACTCTAATTAAATGAAATGTGACAGAAGAACATGGTGACTCCGGGCGGGCTCAGCAGATGTGGATAGTTGAGATAAGCCTCTAATTGATTGACGCTTGCATTCTGTTTCCTTCTACTAACAACTCTGGTCTCAACAGTTTCTTTGTTCTTTCAATTAGGAGTAAAAGCAGTGAGGGGTGAGCCCAGGTGATGGGCTTCATGTTAGCTGTGGAGAACTCTGACAAAATTTTGAATTGTGCAATTAGCTAGTACATACCAAATGTTAATCACAGCCTCACCCCTTCCTCACTCAGCAATGTACAGTATTTAGCACAATTAAGGCTTGTCCTTGACGATTCAGCTTTAAAACAACTTGGAACATTTTTAGTGGCTGAAATTATGCTTTTAGTCAGCCTTTTCTCCCTCACTGGCACAAATAGTGTAGAGATACATAAACCAAGTCAAAAAACAAATGTAGCTTTTATGAGAGTCACTGTAAGTCATTAATTATAATGAAGTTAATATTAAAGTTATATTTTTAGGTAACTGCAGTAGATGAGAGCAGATGGCCCTCAAGAATGCATTTACTAGAAGGCTTTTAAATGGTTAAAGGTTTTAGCAGGACATGCAAATTGCCACATTGAGTTTGCATGATCATTAATCAAACCATATTTTTGAAAAACTGTGTAGGCTATATATATTTGTACCTTATTAGGCCAGGTTTCCCACACATTCATTTATTTGTGGCAAATGAATGTGTGTGAAACCTGAAACCTGAGCAAATTGGTTTGAGTACTCTCAAAAACATGGGGAAAAGGCAATTAGCAACTTAAAAAGACATGGCTCAAAAATTTTCAAGAAATTAGCAAAAAGTCGGAGAAAAAATAAGCAAAAAGCAAAGGTAAAAAACAACAACAAACAAACAAGAAAATACTTTAAAAACATTTATGTATATGTTTTTGTTCTGTAACATGATTTTAAATACACATTATTATAATAAGAAATATCTTTCTCTGGACATTTTTTCCTCTTTCTTGCTAATTTTCTCATATCCCTCTATCACTTGTGAAAACTAATTTCCAGGTCATTTTTTTTGTCACTGTTTACTGATTTCTCAAAATGTGTGGAACATTTCATGCCAAGTGTGTCATTACCTTTTCCACCAATGTTTTAAAAAAAAAAAATCAATCAGGTTTCAGAGGGTTAAAACATTTGCCGCCGCAAATAGATTTTGTATTTTTGGAGCTAGACCATTCATAATGAGCACTATTGGAATATATATACATTTTGATTTTTCATGGGAAGAAAGCGCTGTATTAGTGTTAGCTTCAGTATTTGGTTGCATCAGATGTGTGAAAGCGTTAACAAGGTTTCAAAACTATATTTTTTACGCAGTGGGTCCACACCATTTCTATGCTATCGTACACCTGTGGTGCCCTGAGTTGGCAGAGTTTGTGGACCATTTGACAATTATCACAGCCCGCAAATCTGCTGGATCCACCTCTAAATTTCAGCGACAACAGCACCATTTAAATCACGAGGACCACATAGCACATACAAACACAAACAAGAGAGATTTATAGATTTATTTTGACTGATAAATAGTTTGAATGCTTATTTTAGTGCTTGTTAATTGTGCTTTGTCTCCTTTTGTGTCACTGTTTGCATTTTTGTGTTTTCCACTGCTGACTGTCTTGGCCAGGTGTCCCTTGAAAAAGAGATTCTTAATCTCAATGGGACCAACCAGGTTAAATAAAGATTAAATAAATAAAATAAAATAAGACAGAGAACTGATGAATGTCATATCGACTCACACAAATTCATATTAAGACATCAATGTCCATGTAGGCAGTTATTTGCCAACAAAGAAACAAGGGCATATCACAGGAGTGGGATGGGCCACCCCTGAAATCTGATTGGCCACCACAGGTGCCACCCTATTAAGATTGGCTATCTGCTCAGTCAGAACTGTTTGACAAGTAACTGATTTTTCACCTATAGCTGCAGATGGCATGACATTGAAATGCTGCCAGTAACAACATAATATAAGAATCTCAAAGGTCCATATAGGGCGGTGGGAGGCGGTGAATGGGTCCAACAAACTCCAGACTTTCATGCAGGAATCCAGTTTTTTGAGAATCCAGTTCATTTGCTTCCTGTCTGAATGTGGTGTGTTGTTTCTACATATTACCATGCGTCTCTTCCCCTTAATCCTAACCATCTGTGTCTTATTTGCTTAATTGTAAGCATGTGCTTTTGTTTTACTCTGACGTTGGTCGCTATTAGAGGTCCGCAACCTGACCTGAGCCCCATGGAACCCAAGGTCCAACCCCGGGCTAGAGCCAGGTCAGGCTTTGTTTTTAAATACATCATAAGGGCTTGGGTCGGGCCAGGCTCTGTGCTCTTATTGTACACACTATATAACAACAATACATTGCATCATGTACCACATTTATATATAATATAGATATAATACACATTTAAGTATCACGATAATAGCCCCTATAACACCTGGTGATTACCAACACAACCTTAATTTCTATACCTACTGAAGATTAAATCTTTATATTTTTTTTAAAAAACATTTAAATTTGGACATTGCTTTATTTCCTCTTTAATTCCATTCCATAGTCTCACCCCACTTCCAGATATGCAAAAGGTCTTGCGGGTCGTGTGAATATGACGCGTTTTAAAGTTGATGTTATTCCTGAGGCTGAAAGCCCCATCCCAATCACTGAAAGGTTTTTGTAAGTTTTCTTGTCAAAGATTATTTCTGGCTTTGACCATCATTGTGCTGTTGCATACTCTACAATGTCAGTAAATATCAATAATTTTGACTGTAAACAATGAATTTGTGTGTTCCAGATGACCAACATTATGAATAATCCTTATTGCACATTTTTTAGGGGAATTAGTGGATGTAGTGTGGTAATGTAGTTGTTGCCCCAAATCTCAGCACAGTACTGTTACGTATGGTAAGACAAGAGAATAGTATAGCATGTGGAGTGATTTTTTTTTAATATATTTTTTTTTTTTTCCGGAGCCTTCTTTGCTTTGTGTATTACAGCAATACTTCGAGAGACTTTTGTCTGCATACATTTAATATGTGATTTTCATATTCTTTCATCAATGGTTATCCCCAGAAATTTAGTTTCACAAACTTGATTTCAACCCCATCTATTTTTAATTTAACCTGTGCATTTGTTCTACACCGTCCAAATAACATCCTTTTTGTCTTATTCAAATTCAGTTATAACCTGTTGCTGTCAAACCAGGATTTTAGTTTGTTCATTCCAGTAGTAATTTCCTCCATTAATGTTTTTAAGTTATTACCCGAACAAAAATAACAAAAATGGGAATGAACATCAATTCACAAACTGCAGACCTGTCTCGTTATTGCCACAATTCTCAAAAATACTGGAAAAACTCAAATAACAAAAAAGCAAATAACACAACTGCAATGATTGAAACTGATTTATTGATTGATTGAAACTTTACATGTCATTGATGTATAGAGTGAAGAATTTTGGGCCTAATACTGACCCCTGGGGGACACCGCAAGCAATGTCCAAATATGAAGACGAACACTCACCCACATTCACAAACTGCTGTCTCCCACTGAAATAATTGTCGACCAAATCAAGCACTATTACCTTTATACCATATCTTTCCAATTTATTGATCAGTAAGCAATGGTTCAGTGTGTCAAAAGCTTTTTTCAAATCGATAAATATTCCAATAGCACGTTTGAGATCTATCACATTTATGATTTCTTCTATAGCCTCTAGTATTGCCATTGCTGTTGATCTATCTATCTATCTAATTCCATACTGATTTTCTACAAGTATTTTGTGCTTTACTAAAAAAGTGTCCAGTCTTTTGTTGAGGAGTTTTTCCAGTATTTTTGAGAATTGTTGCAATAACAAGACAGGTCTGTAGTTTGTGAATTGATGTTTATTTCCATGTTTGTACAGAAGTATTGTTTTAGTTATTTTCCTTTTGTTAGGAAATGAATCAGTTTGAAATGATAGATTACAAAGTTACGTTAATGGTTTGGAAACACCCTCAGTGACCTTTTTTACTAGTGACATATCAATGTCATTGAAGTCAGTAGACTTTTTATTCTTGCATTTATTAACAATATCTAATATCTCAATTTCATCCACTGCTTTAAGAGACATTGAGCAAGGATTTCTGTCCACTAGATGTTCTTGTGTCTCTCGATAGGAATATTTCTTGCAAGGTTAAGCTCTATATTAACAAAGAATTCATTGAAGCTATTTGCAACATCAGCCATGTTATAATTTTCAATGTCATTATCGATAAAGTACGTAGGAAGACTATTTTGTCTTGAGGCATTTCTTATAATGTTGTTAATTCTGCTCCATATTCCTTTAACATTATTATGTTATTATGTTATGTTATCTGTTATGTGTTATTTCTCTGTCATGTTTTTTAGTGAGTTTATTGATTCATCTTTTCGTACACTTCTAAATTCTGTTGTTCTGTTGTTTTCCTCTTAAGATTACTATCATAAATTGTAAACACTGGCAAATGGTCACTAATGTTATAAATTATCAACCCACTCTGTGCATTGTTATCAATGTCTTTAGAGAATATATTATCAATGAGAGTGGCACTATGGGCTATAATTCTACTGGATCTTGTGATTCTTGGAAATAGGCACATACTGCACATTGTACTGGTGAATTCATCTGTAGTGGTATGCTTATTAGGGTTTAACAGATCGATATTGAAATCCCCACAAATAAAAACAGTTTTGTTACTTATTTTTGAGAACATAATTTAAATCCATTTGTTGAAAGTTTCAATGTTTGATCCTGGCGCTCTATATGTACAGCTAAAAATGACTTTTTGTTTTCTTTGTCGATTTCAGTCGTTAGACATTACTTCATACTTGATTGTCGAAAGAGACCTGAGAGTACACAGGGAGTGTGCATTGCTGTCATTACAATACGATGTTAAAATGCGATAGTAAGAAGACCGGGACAAAATAAAATAAGGTAGAAGGTAAATTTATTGGTCATCTTTTAAACAAAGTTTAAAAAACAATAGTTTAGCTGCTGCATGTGTGCGTGTGTCTTTCATTATATTCAGATTTAGACTCAGGTTCAGGCTTCAAATGTTGCATCATCATCATGAGCAGTTTTTGGGCTCAATTTTCAGGCCTGTGCAGACAACTATCTTCTATGTGCTTTTGTTGCAAGAACATAACCATGTGCTTTAGAAGCTTTATATCACCATGTGCTATTGTTGACATACTGGTGTCGGCAGCTACATCCTGGAACGTCTAAAGCAGCTAGAAGGATACCTAGAGTGTAATATGTAGACGTAGAAGTCCACTGACAAGGCTGCAGTATGTGACAACTTGGGGTGAGAATGTGTTGGCACACCCAGACCCATAATAAAAACTTTGAGCATCTGCATGAGTGTAGAGCATGAATTCTCAGGAAACACCAAACACAACACCACTCAAAGATTTAACATATTTATTTTAACATAATTTATTAAATATAAACCTGGTCTGATATTTCAAGCAGTTGTTTTAAAATCAAGCAATGACCGAACAGTGCTACACAGAAACCACAATTTATCTAGAACTCATTTAATTCATTAACATAGCAGCAACTGGCTTACCTCTGTGTCTTTGAATTCTCCTCCTAAATCCTGTCTCAATCTTTGTTGTCTTCCCACCAGTGAATTTCTCTCATCCCACCATGTTTTTCTTTCTCTTCATCTTTTGTCCTCTCTGTCAGAGGCAGTTGCTGAGCTGCATTCGTGGTGGGAACTGCCCCGGACCCAACGTCAGCTCGCTGCAGTTGCCTGGAGATGTGAATTTCTTCGCCAACGAGCTGGCTGTGCCCACCATGGAGTTTGCCTTTGAGCAAACCAAAGCAGAGGAGGTAACCCAGCCAAAACACCACAGTTTTTTTCACTTCCACTGCTCTCATTCTGCCTTCTGATGGCCTTCTGTTTCCAGACAACATCTCTCATTGCCTTACTTGAGTTTTATGCTAATGTGTATGTTCACCGCAGAGCTGGGAGCTGTTCTAATAACATGCAAGACACAGTGACACCTTGTTTCTCAGCTGTGAACAGATTTATTTGGATAAACTGCTGAGTTTTGCTGTAGGCCAACACTTGTTTATCCTTGGCTCTTAATCAGAAGAAAGAAAACCTCCTGGTCGGTGAAAATATGCACACCTGTCAGATGTCTTTGGATCATATGTTGTTGAAAATCGCCGTCTTTAAAGAATAATCACCTCCAGCAGGGATACTCAGCTTGCTTTGCTTTGGGGCCTCGTTTGCATAATGACAGTAGGCCAGGGGCCAGTCGCAGCAGCCCCATATATGTTTCTAGGATTTGAGGACATTTCTATGATTTTAGCATGTTTCTCGGAATTAAGGCAATTTCTCAGATTTAAGGACATTTCTTAGATTTTTGGACATTTCTATGATTCATGTATGTTTCCAGAATATCAGAACATTACTGGGTTTTTAGGATATTCCTTGGATTTTAGGACATTCGTATGATTTTAGCATGTTTCTTGGATTTTAGGACGTTTCTTGGATTGTAAGACATTTCTTGGACTTCAGGGCAGTTCCATGATTTATGGATGTTTCTTTGGATATTAGGACATATCCTAGAAACGTCCATAAATCATAGAAACCTCCAAACCTAATGTTAGGACATTACTAGGTTTGGAGGATGTATCTTGGACCTTAGGACATTTCTGGGATTTCAGCTTGTTTCTAAGATCCCATGATGTGTCTAGGATTTTACGATGTATCTAGAACTTTTGGACATTTCCTGGATTTTCCTTAATTTCTAGGATTATAAGAAATTTCCAGGAATCAATGACGTTCCGGATTTTAGGGTCATAGCGGGCCAGGGGCTGAAATAGGACCTCTGTTGGGGGGTGTGGGGGATCCTCCACTGGCACTTTTTTGATAAACAAGCTCTATTTTGATTCTGTTTTATGCACTCTGGCACCTTATGTATACTAAAGGTACAAAACAATTCTCAGCATGAATCACTTCATTTTTAGGGGCCAGATTTGGTCCGCAGGCCATAAATTGGGTATCACCCACCTACGGCATGTCACCGCAGTGATTTATCCAGCTCTGACACATTGGGGAGTGGATGTGATAATAACCATCTGCAGCCCATAACACTAATAATATTATTTAGATGGATAAAGTATTTCTAGATCATTTACAGACTCAGTTTGACACACTGCAATATGGATTATTTCAGAGCTTACAAATTATGCATGCCCCATTTACTTCCATTAAAAATGCAGTATTGATGTTTGTTGTACTGCCTTGGGGTGGAAACAGAGATTTAGCCCCAGCTAAGGCGGCCCACTCAAATTTGGAACTTCTGGCTCGGACGGCAACTTTGAGCTTAATTAGTGCGAGAGATCTTCATGATGTTTATCCGCCCTCGAGGCACGTTTGCAACCTGAAAATAATAGGTGGTGGAGGGTGAAATCCACCACACTGGCTTTAGGAGGAAGATGAAAACCCTAATTGAATTAAAAAGAGTTTGATACATAAATATGCTTTGACTCTGTTAGGGCAAAGACCAGTATGCACACATTAGCATTAGCCTAATAGCATTTATACTGAACTGCAGGGTTAAAATCAGCAGGTAATCTTATTCCCTGTATCATTTCATTTCTTTATTGAGATTTTATAATAACTGAGAGAGAAGAGTGACAACAGGTTCTGTATTGACCTTATTCATTCCCTTTGTAATCTCACAAAGAGGATACAATATGTTGTTTATCAAGTATCTCAGAATCACAACTACACAACTTGAAACAGTCGTTTCTCACAGTGGGACTTAAGGAAGTTTTACAATATATATTTTGTCAAGTGCAGACTGACCAGCGGGAAGTTTCTAAATTTTCCTGGTGGGCTGGTTTAGTGAAAGCTGGCTTTTTTTCAAACTATACCATTTGTTAACACCCAATTTTGAAATCCAGATATCGCTACATGTGTGTCCTTCAGCTAACTTCACCAAGTCAATAGCTAGCTTTCACCATCAGCTCACTGGTCTGATCACTGTATCTAACTGTGAGTGTTAGTTTATGCTACAGTGACGGCTAACTTTACCGCAGTTAATTTTTTTGCCCTTTGGCTGACTCAGGTCTCTGTGGGCGACCAGGTGCTTGCAGGCACTGTGTTGGCTACCCTGGAATAATATAACGTGCTCCTGTGTATAGAGTCTGTTAGTTCTAATTTAGTTGTGTGTTGAAACACTGTCGACTGTTGTGCAATATTTAAAGTCATTCTAAAAAGCAGGCTTTTAAGTCAGATTAGGTGTAAGGTCATCATTGCATTAACTTACGTTTAAATTTTGGATTTCTGTACACACAAACATGGGGAGGAAAAACTTGGAAAATTAGCTTAATTGTTTTACATGATAGCCTAAGGATACACATTCAACGATACAAATTCACAGATGGTGTTTTATTTTGTTTTTTTTAATTAATGATTCCTAGATTGACAAATGTGCTTTGTCAGTTCAAATTTTGTGCTTGTCATCAACTGTCTGTGCTACTTTTTGTTGCTGGTCTGTCCCTGATTTTTAATGTAGGAAATATGCATGAAACCTCATCAAGCAGTCATCCAGTTACAAAGCAGAAATTAAGATAATGAACTTAGATGCGGGATATTGATGTTCATAGCAGTGGACTGTATTGGGATTGGGATCCCACAGAACACGAATCTCACAGAATCAGGCGGTTTTAACTTTGCTGCTGGTGAAGGCAGTTGGTCAAACGACTGCAGGTCCTGCAATGCGTTACAGTGCAACAAGTCAGTCTCTTTTGAGGCCCTCTTTGTGTTGTGGTGAAAGTCAGCTGTTTCTTTATTTATGAAAGATAATGATAATTTCTGGAGTGTTGTTTACCTAAAGCATGACAAAGAATGGGATGGACATTTGCATTTCTGCAGGTAAGGGCTGTAATAAATGCGTATATTATTTCATTCAACCCACGCTGCCTGTAACTGACTGTTGTATGCTGTGCAGCCCTTGGCAAGCCTCCCAGGCAGTGGGTGCAGGTGGGAGCAGACCTGCTAACTGCTGGAGTGGGCAGTAATGGTCAGAAATCCAGTGGAAGTGGGTGTAGACGGTCCTACACAGGACTGTAGTTCATAGTCAGTGCTTCAACCCCTAAACCTCAGCGAGGCTGCTTGTAAAATTTAAGGTGTAGACTTTATTTGTATAGTGAAATAGGATAGCTGATTAAGTAGAGATGAGCAAGTACACCATTATCTGTATCTTCAGCAACTAAATTATCTTTCTTTGTACTCGGAATGGGCAGGGTTTATCAGAAGTTGCTATATTTTATTATTTATTAAATTATTGACAGAACAATCTCTGAGTTGAGTTTTAGATTATTTTTTATCACAAGGTTAACAGCTGAAAACACCTTCACAAATGAGGATTTTTACCTCATCACAAGCACGGATATCAACACATTTTATAATATCTGTACCAAATACTTGTTTCATCCAAGTATTCGGCTCTGTGATCAGTGATTACGTTACTCAGATAATATATGCAAAAATCTGATGTGAAAATCAAATAATGACTGCTGCGACTCCTAGGTACTGTATTGCACATGATTTTGCAAGGCTCTGGGCTTAGTTTTGATGTTGCTCAGTATACTAGCTTTACTTGTACAAAAACATTCCTCTCAAGGATAAAGACACTAACTGAACAGTATCAGATTTATTTCCAAGCTACTTTCCATCTGAAGCATGTGTGCCTGAACTCCTAACAGGCTTGGACACATGAAGCGCTCCCTCTGAGCACAGATAGGAGTCATTTTCAAAGTTGAAAAAGTTGATAAAATACTTTTACCTTCAGACCTAAAAGTAGGACCAAACATGCATCACTCTGAGAATTTCTGGTCAGTTTAGACAGATTTTGTCCCCTCCGACGTTTGGTGAATACGGGCCAGGTATATATCTTAAATGATGAACTCAGCTATGAGGAGAAAGGTCAAAAATCCTGAAGGCGTAGAGTGAGTGACCTGTATACATGTTCACATTAATAGCTTCCCTCCGCAACAACAGTCTCCTCTCCTCTTGAGCTACTAAATGACATCAAGTTACAATGTACAGACAGTTATGTACCAGCCGCGTCTAGCGATGTATCACCGCGCTGAAATAGTGATGTTTTTATAATTTGACAGCCTTCTTGGGTGAACTCCGTCGCTACGGCGGTGTGTAGCGAGTGCACTGTGTGGGCTGAGAGGAAAGTTTTGAAAGGCATATGTCTTTGCACTAAGCAACATAATCATTAATAAAACTTCTTTTGTCAGTTGGTATTGTTTAGGTCGGAACAAATGCCACAAATGGAGCTCAAAATGCCAACAGCACTGTCAGTTTGTGAAATGTTTAGCCCAATTTCCCCTCGGTTATTTTTAACAGTTGTATCTGTCACTTTCTTCACAGTCATACACTGTATTAGTCATATCTCCCGTTTTTCTCCCACACAATGAACACAGATTGTGGCCTGCTCTTTGGTTTTCCCACCATGACACATTATCGCTGTTGTCATGGTGAATGGCCCTTATTTTAAGGAGGAGGCAGTAGAGCTGCAATACTGATTTCAAGATTCTCTATAAAAAAGAACCCAAAGTAGATATACTCAAGAACTGCACTGAAGTGAAACTTTGTGGTGCCTGTACTTTATTGAGTGAATTCCTTCCATGTTGCAGTAGTTCCAAGTGATTTTTTTTAGATTAAGATTTTTCATAAAGACATATGATAAGATTATAAAGTACAACACATGATAAAACCAGTGTTTCCAAGTGTTGGCCTATTAGCCCTCACAGTAAAAAGTGTCTGGCTGGGTCCTTGCTACGTTTCAGGCACTGCTAAGTCTTAAAGAAAACAGGAAATGACCACAACCTCTTAACAATGTATTACATGGTGGTGGTAGGTAGCTTGTTAAAATAATCTGCCAGTACTACAGAAACAACAACTTACAGGTAGAAAAAAAAGTCCATATATGGACTTTCTCACTCAACTAAGGTTGGGGTTGTGGATGGGTCAAACAAACACTGGACTTTCACACAGGAAACTGCTGTTTGTTTCATGTAAAAGTAAATGTCAGAGGAGACTTCTTTTAACTAACATAATTATGGCCAAGCATAACAAACTTAGTTATTTTGGGCAAAAAATACAATCTTATTCTTAATCAAACCAAGTAGTTTTGGTGCCTGAACCCATTTGTGTCACCACCACTTGCCACCATAATGTGATGTGGTGTTTAGAGGTCATGGTTATTTTAATGTATTTCTCTGAGATCACATTGTTGTTAGTCGTTCCATCAGTGACACCCTCTAAACCTCCTGTCTGGTTTCATTTAAATTTGTGTTGGAGAGGTCAAAGACGTATCTATTATTTCACATACAGGAGAAAAGTTAAAAGTAAAAATGAAAAATATGAGATTTGTGTCACTATACTTTCGTCTTTCTTATCCCAGTAATCATGTCAACCATCAGATTTATCTGATCCTTTAAGCAAATATATCTAAACAAAAAAGAAAAAAAAGATATGGTTAGAATATGTGCACCTACAGACCCACATATGCCCAAATTTTTTACCAAGAGCCTAGTATGTTTAAATAACATGCATCCATTTAAAACATTTAATTCAGAGTGTGTTCAGAGCTGCAGTGCCAGGGCTTAGAGGGTTTTTGTTTAGTTTAACAGAGATGAGGCTTACGTGTGTCTTGGTTTAGAAAAGGTGCATTTATGGCCTGCGGCAGATGAAGGGCATTGACTCTGCTGCCCTGACTTCACAGTAGATGACAGTTCATTCCACCACTGTGGGGCCCAAATGGAGCCTTGACTGGGATGAGTGATCACAAGGTCCATGGAGTGACCTTAAGGCCAGTCACTCAGAGACAAAAGCAAAGCGTTATGGTTGCACCAGAGTCGAGGGTTGTAGGAGTGTAAAGAGGAAGCAGGCAGTGGTTTCCTTCACCATTCTGTAGGTCAGCAGAGTCTTAAGTTTCATGGGAGCTTCAACAACAAGCTAGTGTAGTGAAAAGGAGCAGCAGTCTGACAGGCAGCAGTATTCCAGAGGTGCGGTGGCAAATGCAGGGGCTCCAGCAAGAAAGGGGTTACAGCATTCCATGTTTGGATGAGCATCTGGGCCACCTCCCAAGTGAGGAAAGGGGAAATCCTGTCCTGTCCTGGGTCACACACAGGTTCCTGGCTGTCAGAGTGGGAATCATCTCAACATTATCAATAGTGATGGAAAGGTCTCGCTGTGGGCATCCCATTCCCCCAAAGGAACATAGCTCAGGCAGCCTCTCTGAGATATTTGCCAGGCATGCGGTGATGTGTGCCTCCACCTGAATGTGAAATGAGGGTGTAACTAGAATAATTTGATGTCTTCAGCATAGCAGTAGCGGGAGAAGCCATGCAAGTGTAATATAGATACTTTATCTATATACTCGTGGGGAAAGATAGGTGCTTATCCAAGAAATTATAATGTTGTCTGAATGGTACTGTAGCACAGCGTGACCACACAGCACAAGCATCTTCCTTTTTTTAATTAGTATCATGGCAATACAAATAAATAAAGATAAAATAATTTGGTGAAGCCATTTTAACTCATCCTCATCCTAAGTTGTCACATGTTGCCACTTAACAGTGGACTTCTGCATCTGCATATTACGTTTTAGGTATCCTTGTGAGTCTGCTCTTTATGTTCCGGGATGCCGCTGCCATGATGTCAACAAACACACATGCTACCACAGATGGTAAGGATTTATGGTAAGGTGTAGAAAAAAAAGCATCACATTCAAATGGGAGGGGAACAACAGACCCTACATGAAAGTCTGGGGTTTGTTTGACCCACCGCCCTATAGGTGCCCTTGCACTAGTATAATGTCCTTACTGGCAGCGTTTCAACCTGATGCCGTCCTGCCGCATATGATGCGGACGGGACAGGTTCTGTCTGTACATGCCCTCAGGTGACAGCGCCTGTCCGTGTACCAAGTGGATGTGGCAAGTGCTGTTCGGCTGTTTGCCCACGTATAATAACACCGCATCTGGTTCTATTCATCTGTGTTCTAATCTGATGCCGTCCAGAGGTGTATCATGCGTAACTGAAAGGTGGCTTTTGGCATCAGGACTCTCAGCACTCTCACAGCAGCAGTGTTTGACGATTTCAGAATCAACAAGGCTGGCTCTTCAGATAATTGCATCAATCCCAGAGATTTTTTTAGTCTGTAGCTCATCTTGTAAACTGTCACATCACATCCTAAAATGTGGAACAGCAGTGTTTGCACCACATTGCATATCTGGCATAAAACATGGATGATTGGAAAAAAAATGCTAAAGAAAAGTTGGAAAAGAGGTCATGATGCAAAGGATTAATGAGCTCCCGCATCTCTCCTTAAAAAGCACAATCCAGAGTTATAACATCAGATGTGAGTAGAGCTGTGTGTGGCTGTTGTTTGGAGCCTGGTGTCATTTGCATGTAATATACAGTAATGGAGGTAAATGCAGTGAACAGCCATGTGTCAGAGCCTGCAGATTTATCAACATATGTGCTCTGCTGCTTTCAGATGCAGCAGGGATTTAATGAACTGAAGGAGAAGCCTCTCATACAGTATAAATCAGCTGCGGATAACATACTGTGAGAATCACTCAATGTTTATAGATCAAACAGACTGGTTCACCAGCATTCTTGCCTTACCCACATTAAAAGTGATGCCTGTTTAAATGCATGTAGAATGTTTGTTTAAAATAGAATATTGTTTTTATTTTAGGCTTTATCAGCAAAGAGAGAGAGTCAGGCAACAGGACTGTGTCTTACTAAGAGCCTACTGTTAAAGGGACATTTCAGATTTTTTAAAGTGGTACTTATCCATAGTCAGTGTAATAGATACAGTAGATGTCAGTCAGCACCCCTCCAGCTTGGAGAAGCAGGCTGGAGTCTGACATGGCAGCTAAGCATTGTACTGCTGTGACAGGGGGCCAGCAACAAAACATAATTTTAAGAGCTAAAATTACTTTTTTTTTGTCAGTGGAATCTGGTGACTTCGACAAAAGCGTAGATGGGGAACTGAATCTGGTAACAGCTTTCCTGTCAAAACAGGCTGTCTGACGGAAAGGTAAAGCAGTGAAGATACTCTTCTCTTTAGATTATAGCGTAGACTTAAACTGATATTGATAGAGAATTTTTGGTGAAGCAAGAGGTAGGACAGTACCAGGCCAATAAGAGGTCTCGAGGTCAGATAGCAGAACCCCACAACTGCTCTTCTCTGTCTTGGTCTAGAAAGATTTTTGGGGATGTACAGGGTAAGCACACTTGTTTGTTTAAACTAAGGGACCAATAGAATAATTTCTCACTCATAGATGTGTGCAAAATAACCTTATTGGTGTAGCGGTTATTAATAACTACGTTAAAATTTGGATTTTGCACTCGTTAAAGTAAAAGGGGCACCATTCTCCATTCAGGAGAAAATTAAATCTTAAATTGTGACAGTGTTAAGACATGTCATTACTTTAATCAATCTCATAATCTGTACCGTTTATTCTGTAGGACAGAGAATACATAAAAGGGGACCTGCGTGATGTATGTTCAGGTGATGTAAATAATTAATTATGGATGATGGTGGAGGAAATACGTGACCGTCTAAAGCGTGGATGCGCACTGAACGGTGACGAGAATTTAGAAATTTGGCATTAAAGCTTCGCCATGCACATCAACTCTGATCACTAGAAATGTTATTCTGCCTACTTTGTCGACTTGATTAGACTTCTCCGGGAGGTCCAGGTCCTCGCGTCACTCCAGGGGAGAGCTGCGTGCGTCTTCCAGACGAGGTGACCAGCTGAGGCAGCGGCAGCGGCCGGGCAGGTGGAGTCGGTGTGCGGCAGTCTTTAACTGGCCTCGGTGTTCGCCTCAGCGAACCGGTAAAAGTCTTTAAACAAAGTCCTTAAGGGCAGGCAACGGATGCTGATAGTTTGTGCAGCAGGTGTTGCTTCTAGATCCGTGGCAGAGTTGATGGCGAATCGCGGAGTGTCCTTCTCAATTAAAACTCGCAGAAATAATCAAAGTAATCCCACTGGTCTGAGGGAGTCACTTTAAATTATTAATTTGATTTTACTTAAAAACGAATTACCAAAAGTGTCTTTTACTGACCAAAACTGGTATAAAGAAAAGGCGTCAAAGAGATTTAAAAAGAAAATGGCTTCAAAAGTTAAAGTTCAGCAAAGCTCTGGTGAGCTGCCATTGCCCGCTTATAAAATTGAAGAAAAGAAAAGTTATGAAAGCGTGAGATGCACGAGATGCACCAAGGTAAAAAGGAGCTTAAGAAAAACTCCAGAAAGAGAAGAGGAGAAGCCTTTGAGAAGAGTGAGCTTAGAGAGAGAGAGAGAGAGCTCTGAGCTGACTTTAGAGAGAGTCACTCAGTTTTATCTTTCGATTTAAAAGTGGATGGAAGGCGGAGTTAGCGAACTTTGCACCGAGCGATCACAAGATCTGGTATAAGTTTCTAAAATACCTAATGTAATTTTGGAGACATTTATGTCTCTGAACTTTATGACAAATTACGCGACCTAACCCGTGGTGTATAAATTCACGTATCTCCTCACCACTATAGTCTCATCACAGTAACTTCAAATGCATGTTAGGAGACCTAAAAGTAATTTATAACGTAACACATGATTCTGAAGATCCTTTGCTCAATCTTGTGAAATATGTGACCACACATAACATAACATTGTACCATGGATCCTAAGAAACTTGTGATTACTTAGATATAGGATTACTTTTAACATTATACAATGAATTCAAAATACGATATAACTACAGAGTTGGTTATGAGCTTACTAATAACCAAGACCACTAGATGGCAGTATAGCTCCATTATAACAAAAGGGGAATAAAACGTACTTTACCTAACTCATTCAAATTACATGAGATGAAAAGAGTGGGAGGTGCTCCTATCTGTTTACTGAAGCATGGAGACAACCTCACCCCCAGTCACAAAGACTAGGGAAGAAGGGAAATTTTAACTTACAACCTTGGTCCAAGTCATTCTGTCAGATGTTTATCACAACACAGGGTTATATAATGGCTTTACCCAATGTTCGACCAGTTGGTTATCTCAGCAGGGGAGGCAATACAATGGTTGTTTGGTATTGCTTGGGTTATCCCAGGAGGTCGTTCAGATGCCTTACATCCTGTGGTATGCTGATGGGACCTTTGGAGTGCTTACCTTCCACCATATGTCAGGATGGAGGGTGTCACATACTAACACTTAAGAAGCCAGAGCGTGTTTACAGACATCCCCAGGGAGTATAAGTTAAGTTAATTAACAACCCCCTGTTGGATGTTTTGGGTTCGTAAAACAGTGTCTCTTGACGTGTCCCCCACTTGCCCAGGGGACATTGAGCTCTGGAGTTCCTCAGAGGGACAAATGTAATGACCACGCCAAGGCAGTCCACTACATTGGGGAACATGTAGTGTCATCCTGTGGAGGACTGGACGGCATACACTGTGCCACACTCTGTGGTGGTGGTGGTGAGGGGGGGCTTAAATCAGTTCTGTTGCTGACCCATCCACAGCAGTACATTGCTTAGGTTCCCTGTCAGACTCAAGCCTGCTTCTCCAAACTAGGGCTGTGCAGACATCCACTGTATGTACTATACTGTTTATGGATAAGTACCTCATGCAACCCCACTTCAAAAATATCTATCCCTTTAACTAATTCTATCTTTTGCATACAAGTAACAATCAACAAGCCAAGTAATGTACAAAAGGCTTCAGCATAATATTTTCATCATTATTTTATTTAATGTATTCATGGCTGACTGTGGGAGTGGAAATCTGATTTCCACACTCAATTTCACAATGAGCAGGATTTATAAAAAATGTACCATGAGAAGCAAACCAGATAGGAAAAAAATCTGCATAAGTCTGCTTTTGTTTGTGCACCAAGAGTTTTGATCTAAAGTCTACGTTCATGCATTTGGCCCCTAAAGTGCACTCAATATCACACATTTATTTCCTAATTTAAGATTATCTGAAGATTGAATACAGAAAAAAGAAAAGACAGGAATATTCTCAGCTGTATTGAGACTGAAAGCTGTGAGGGGCAAAGATTAGAGAGGACACAGGAGAGCATACTGAACTCATTTAGGTAATCTATTGAAGCAGATACATATGGACCCAAGCATACAAGGAAACTTCTGCATCTGTGTTCCAGCACAGTTCTGTATTCTAAACAGACCCCTATATGTGATCTACTGTGTGTGTAATTGTATTCATTCATCCTCATATGCCCAATAAACAGAGTTGAGGTGCCGGTAATGTGTTGGGAAACCACCAGATGTTGTGTAGCAGGAGTGAGGTTCGTTAAACATTTGTTTTCTCATTTAGCATCTGTTTTTCCTCTCACTACATGAAAGTTCTCCTCTGTGCAGTCATAACGATCCCAACACTGTCCTGTGATTATTCACCCCCTGCAATCATTTCACAAAGTTAGTTTTAGAAAGTTTGCACGGTTGTTTTAAGATGGCTGAGGCATCACAAAGAAGTTAATTTGCATTGGAGAGGGGAAGCAGATCAGAGTGTGCTGTTTGGGAGATGAGGATGATGTGCTGATTTAAACTTGGTCTCTGCACAAAAATGAGAGAAGCACGTAGTCCCACAGCCCAGTCCCCAGAAGAAACTGTACATCTCTGAAAACCACACTGATGTTGCATTTGTATGTTTCACAGTATTTCTTTTGTGAGGTAGTGTATGATCTGACTTTGTTATAATGACATGGTGGATTACATGACACCAAGCTGCAGACCACTATTCGAGACCAACAAACAACAAAAATGGTAGTTATTTAATCATTGCTGTGTTTCTGGTGGTATTTTATGCACTTTTTTAGCAACTAGTCAGTGTTTTTTTTTTTTAAGCAGCTTTTTGTGATGACCCATCTGCGTTTTTCCAGCAGCTTCTTGTGGCATCCCATATGTGTGTTGATAGCGGCTTTTTAGGCATCAAGCATACATGTTCTCTAGCAAACCATCTGCATTTTTCCAAAGGCTTTTTGAAGCGACCAGTCTGGTTTTTTTCCCAGTTGCTTTTTAGGCACCAAACATGGGTGTTTTGTAGTGACCCATTATTGTTTTTCCAGCAGCTGGTTTTGGTGACCCAACTGCATGCCAACTGCATGCCTCCACACCGGCGAAAGCAGAGGCTGGAGCCATTGTGTTTTTAGGTTGTCCGTGTATATGTTTATCTGGCCCATACCTGTGAACACATATCTCCAGAACGCCTCAAGGGAATTTGTTCAGATTTGACACAAACATTCACTTGGACTCAATGATGATCTGATTTGATTTTTGTGGCTATAGGACAAAGGTTAAGGTTGTTGTGATCTTGTCTGTCTTATGCTTGTGAATGCAGTATCTTGAGGGATTTATTTCAAATTTGACACAAACATTTACTTGGACTCAAAAATGAACTGGTTAGATTTTGGTGGCCAAAGGTGAAGGTCACTGACCTCATCAGTGCAACTCTTATGAATGCTTTATGTCAAGAGCACCTTAAAAACTTTTTTTCCAGTTTTGGCACAAACGTTCAAGGTGACTTAAGGGTGAACTCATTACAATTTGATGGTCATAGGTCAAGGTCACTGTGACTTTGAATTAATATTATTCTTGTGAACGTGAAATCTCAAAAACACCTTGAGGGAATTTCTTCCATGAAGCACAAATGTTAAAGGACTCAAGGATGAACTCATTACGATTTGATGATCAAAGGTCAAGGTCACTGTGACCTTGCATCTGTCTCATTTTTTGTGAATGCAGTACTTCAAGAAAGCCTTAAGGGAGTTTCCTCAAATTTGGTACAATCATTCTCTTGGACTCTAGAATGAACTCATTAGAATCTGGTGGTTAAAGGTCAGTGGTCAAGGTCATGGTGACTTTATGAAACACATTTTTGGCCATGACTCCAGGACGTCGAAACTGCGCTGATTGTAGAGATTGCCTGTGCTGCTGGGGAGAAGATACGTGTGGTGTCCATGTTTTCTTAGACATGGATGTAAACTGTAAGTGCAGCTTGACTGGTGTGCGGTATATTTAGTTTCCAGATGCTTGTTATAGCAACCCATCTGTTTTTTTTTTCCAGTGGCTTTTAAGGCACAAAACATGGGTGTTTAGTTGTGACTTGTCTGTGTGTTTTCCAGCTGTTTTTTTAGGGACCCATTTGTGTTTTTCCAGAAGCTTTTTGTGGGAACCGGTCTGGATTTTTCTAAGGACTTCTTGTAGGCACCAAACATGGGTGTTGCGCAGTGACCTATCTGTGTTTTTTCCAGCAGGAATTGTGTCCCCAAAATCATATTTTAAGTCAAAACATGATATTTTCCTGACCAAAAACAAGTGTTTTTTTTTATGTCTAACTCTAACTGCACATAAATAATAACGTTACTGTTGAAATGTAAAGTTTCAACATATCTATTACATATTAACATGCTAATGTAACATATCACGCCAACATTTTTTCTGCCAATTGGGTTAAGGCCTAATATGAAAGAATGACATGGCCAGAAGCAGAGGTGGCCTGGTGGATCAGTATAGCCATCATATCATTACATTTTTTCACTGTGATGTAACACAAAACTCTGTAAAACCTCCTTCAGTGCATCCTTCTTTGCCACTGTGCACTGAAATCTGGAAGTAAAATTCAATCTCGTCTGTGCCAAGCGTGGGAGCTGTCTCTGACATGTGTCATCAAATAGTTCCATTGGCTTTGGGGACCTGGAAAAGAACAGAGACAGGCCGGTGAGGTGTGAGAAGAATACTTGACATCCCGTCATCTTTGCTGCTCCTTGGTTCAGGGCCACATTCAAGTTCAAGTGGGGAGAGCAAAGGATTCATAGAGCCAGAGGGATCTTTATCTTGACTTTGGCATGTACTCTGTTTAGATCGGAGGCCATCACTGCAACTCCCTCCAGACAATTATAGTCCTCTCAAAAATGTAAGGACCAGGGCCGTGACATCCCCTGCCCTCTGTAAACTTCTCTTTGACAGCATTAGTCTGAAACATAGCAGAGCATAACAAACAGCTCTACAAATAACTGGTATCAGTAGATCTGTCCACTGTTACAACAACAAACTGGCTGCACTGATTTAATTTTTTAATTCTTCTCCTGCTACATCAGCAACAGCTGTAATTATCTCAGTGTAGATTTGAACCCATGCACCTTTACAACAGTTTGCTGTTTGACAGGCTGTAATACAAATCTTTGTTGTGTTCAAACAAAAGAAAGCAAAGCCCCAAATAATTGCTACTGTTATTTGACTTCTTCCTGTCATAGTGAGCCCTAAAAAATGCTTTCTGTGACAGGACAACACAGTTAATCAGCCTCTTCAGTGTGTCCTCAGTTTGTCTCACCTGTGCATTCCTGTTTCCCTTCTGTTGGTTCAGTCCGAAGTCCACCCTGTAGCTTTAAATTGCTGTTGCTCACATTGTGACCTCACGTCATGTAGCTGCCTAACTGAGACAAGTGTGCTTTGTGAAACCGGTTGAGCTCCATGATGCCTTCTTTGTCGCAAAAGACAAAATGTCCCAGTAGTAAATACCTCAAGAAAATTACACCTTATCCAAAATGTGGTCCACCTGAACAGACTCAAATAGAGAAAGAGCAATAGCAGCACAATGTCTCCAAGAAAAAATGTCTATATAAAACAAATTTGGTGCATTGGTTACTTCTATTTTTCATGCTTTAAGTAAATGTTCTAATTATACTTACTTACCTTAATTAAAGTAACTTTTTTCAGAGTATTTTCACAGTGTGGTATTATTACTTTTATATAAGTAAAGAAACTGAATACATCCTCCACCGCTGCACAAAACACACATATTTACCAGCATTTTACAGCAGGGCTGCTATTGCTTTATGTTGTGTGTATGTTGGTCATCATTGCACTGTACACACATATTGTAGCAAGAACTACCTAGGGAAGCCGTTTAAGTATTTTCACAGATGTTTATATGTCTCTCTGTTCCTGGACAGATTTTGTGATCACTGTATTGTCACAACCCTTCAAGATGTCATGGAACTTTACAAGTGTTTCCCTAAGATCACAATGAAGGCTGAGTTTGAAGATGGTTATAGTCCAACCAAGCACCCTACAATTCTACAATTCTACAATGTCATTTAGCAGACGCTTTTATCCAAAGCGACGTACAACACAAGCAAGAATTTAGACTTAAGGAAAAAAACCCTTAGTAAGTGCAAAAAGTGCTTCAGGTGTGATTGGTCACAGGTATTGCCGTCTAGTGGCAGAAGAAGTGCCGCACAGCCCCCCCCCCTTTTTTTTTTGAAACCAAAGTAATAACCAGTAGCGATCTCAGTATCTGAGATTCAACAATCTCAGTATCACTACTTACGATAACAGTCAACATACAACATCACACAACTTTGTCAGTGCTAGATAATCAATAGGTGCTGGGTTTTGGACCATCTGACTTAATCTACCCCAAAGGGCAAAGAGGAGAAGAGTCAGGTTAAGTGCCTAGCTGTTCTCAGAACAAATGAGTTTTCTATTGTCTCTTAAAAGTAGAAAGGGACTCAGCGGAACGCACAGAGTTTGGAAGTTTGTTCCACCATTTGGGAACAACAGAAGAGAAGAGTCTGGCTAGAGATTTAGAGCTGTGCTGGGCTGGAAGCACCAGGCGTCTTTCGCATGCAGAGCGTCGTGGGCGAGAAGGAGAGTAGACCTTGATCAGGGATTCCAGGTAGGCTGGAGCAGTTCTTGTGATTGTTTTGTAAGCCAAGAGAAGTGCTTTGAATTTGATTCTGGCTGCCACTGGCCAGTGAAGAGAAATTAGCAGCGGGGTGACATGTGCTCTTTTGGGCTGGTTGAAGACCAGACGTGCTGCTGCATTCTGGATCATCTGAAGAGGTTTGAATGAGCATGCAGGGAGGCCTGCCAGAAGAGAGTTGCAGTAGTCAATGCGTGAGATCACAAGAGCCTGAACCAGAAGCTGTGTGGCCTGTTGGGTCAGGAAGGGTCTGATCTTCCTGATGTTGTAGAGGGCATAACGGCAGGACCGAGAAACTGAGGCCACATGAACCTTAAAGGTCAGCTGGTCATCAATCATGACACCCAGGTTTCTGGCTGAGTTTGTGGGCACAAGTAGGCTCGAGTCAAGTTGGACACTGATCCGAGCCTGAACAGATGGACAAGCTGGAAAGACCATGAGTTCGGTCTTAGACAGATTTAGCTGAAGGTGGCGTTCCTTCATCCATGTGGAGATATCAGCCAGACACGCTGATATCCGAGCTGAGACCGTTCTGTCATCAGGTGGAAAGGAGAGGAAGAGCTGAGTGTCATCAGCATAGCAGTGGTAGGAGAAACCATGGGAGTGGATCACTGCACCGAGTGAGGTGGTGTACAGAGAGAAGAGTAGGGGACCAAGCACCGACCCCTGAGGAACCCTGGAAGTAGGCAGTTAGGAAGTAGCCTTGCCCACATTTGTTTTAAGTTGTGGAATCGCATCATGGCTGCTGTGATCCCATCACATCCCATCTCCATAGTTGTTTATGTGTAAGTTAAGGTAATGTCAGTACTTTCCAAACACATGCAGTTTTACTGAAACCTTACCGCGTAGAATTCTGCTTTACCAGTCATGCATGGACAAACAAAGCACCTGGGCAGGTGCGTGTGTTTGCACTCTGCTCAATAAAATGCAAGAGCAGAATTCAAACACACTTGCTTACCATGGTGCGCAACTTATATAAAGAATGTTTTAAATGTAGTATTACATAGTACTGCACGTTTGGGCAGTACTGAGCATATAAGTAGATAAATTAGGCTTTATTATACTGCACTAGATAGATAGATAGATAGGTACTTTATTGATCCCGAGGGAAATTTAAGAAATTATTATTATAGTTATTATTATAGTTATTGGATGTTTTTAAATAGTTGTGCTGATCCAGGCCTCGCTCCTCAACACCTCGTCTCAATATGGCCACCTCTGGCTCCAAAAATCCCAAATGGCACCCGCCAAAATGCAAAACGCAAAACTTCAGAATTGGAGTCCACAGAAGCATGGGTGACGTCACGTTGGTCATGTCCTTTGTTTTTATATGAAGTCTTTGAGCTTGCTGAAGCAGTGACCACTTGCAGAGTAAGCTTGCGAAACACTGTAGATAGTGAACTAACTGCCAACGTGACATCTGTATTCACAACCAGTGCCAACAATGTAGGAAGGAATAAGGCAGAAAGGGTGTGAAAATCAGGCTGAGAAATTTTGGTCTCAGCTGTATGTTAAGTGAGAGTTAGCAATTTGGCTAGCTACTGTGCATAGCTATTATAACTGACGACTACTTGCATTGGTCCAGTTAGCAGTTAGCTCACCAGCCACGGTGCCAGGGCATATCTGTGGAAAGTATTGGTGTTAATCACTGGTTTCATCTGATACAATATTATATCGATGCTTACATACAAAGTCTACCACTAAACTATTTTAATTCGATTCGATTTAGGGATCTACGATAGATGGGCTGATATTATATGCTCATTTAACACAGTCGGTTACAGGAGAAGCTGCCACCCCAACAACAAGATCTTTTCACTAATGTATAAAACTCAAAAAACTGTAAAGGATCATAGACAAAACAACTGTCTTTTGTAGGTCACATTTCCCTCACATATAAAACATGCTAATATTATTAGCATAAGCCTATGGTATTTTACATTGCAGACTTTTCCTCTACTCATAACTTAACCAGTTTACTATTATTTCACCAGCAAGGACCACGCCACAACAATATATTGTTCAGATTTATTGTAATCTGAAGGTTTGGTTGTATGGGTCGATGAATCGATGTGAGTGGGGAAGGTGGGTGAGGGTGGTAAAGGGACGTCTGTTGTCAAATGGTCTGGGAGGAAGTCTTGATGGCCGGGTACAGGGAGACTCAGAGTGGGGGTACCGTCTCGGCATGCATCCACCTGATTTGATTCCCGAGGCCCCCAGACATGCCTAGAATGAGACAGAGGAGAGGCGTGCACAGGGATGAACAATGAGATTGAGGGGAGAAGGAAATGAGGTAAGGATGAGGAGAGGGGAGACAAAAATGGACAAGGCAGGATCTCAAACAGACAAGGGAAAGGAAGGGCGGCCGAGAGATGCAAGACAAACAGAGCAGAATGGGTTGACGGGGAATAAGTAGGCAGGCAGGTAGTTTGGGGTATGGTGGAGGAGTGGTTGAGGCGTGATCCTGCCCCCGAACCTGAGTAAACAAATTAACTTTATTTCACTAGCAAGGACTGTGCCACAACAATATATCTTAGAAAGATTTATTGTAATGTGAAGGTTTGGTTGCATGGGTCGATGAATGGATTTGAGTGGGATAGGTCGGTGAGGGTGGTAAAGGGACGTCTGTTGTCAGGCTGGTCCGGGAGGAAGTCTTAATGGCCGAGTAGAGAGAGACTCAGAGTGGGGTTTACCGTCTCGGTGTGTGTCCACCCGATCTGATTTCCAAGCCCCCAAAAAAGTGTCTGATTTAGGCTGAACTGAGTTGAACATGGGCTTGACTGAGGTTGCTGAGATTATTACGAATGTATAGGCGATATGCTTGAGAAGACCAACGGCCTAGGACCTGGATGGTTTGGTCCGAGATGCCCAGTCTAGCTGCTGTGCAAGCTGCACTGATGCGGAAGGAATGGTCAGAGTAGAATTTTGGATTTATACCAGAAATGTGAAGGATTTTGAGAAAATGTTTCTGGAACCAGAATCTGGTCCCTGCATCTCCTGAAAAAAACAGCATGGATGACTTTCAGTCTTACATGCACAATGTTTTCAGTCAACATTGCTGAAACAGAGCAGCTAATGTAACGTTAGCAAGAAGTCAGTGAAGTGGCCTGGCATGTGCTTTGTGTTTTCTCAATACGGCTTTTGTTTACATATGACGTGAGCTGTCTGTTGACTCGCAGTTTCTCAGAAAAGAAAGCATTTCCACGCTTTATTCCCGAGTAAACAGCGTTATCCTCATCATCTTTCTCTTGGCTGCTCGCCATCATCTGCCCAACGCTGTGTGACAGTGACACAGACTTTCAAAATAAGGGCACGTCTGAAAGAGGATGATATGGATCGATGTTTACACTTTGCATCGATGTTACATAATCGTTGCTTACTTAATCGATATATCAACAAGATCAATGGATCTTTACACCCCTAGTGGAGGGGGCATGTGACTTAGATGTAGGGGCCCACAAAAGTATCACAACATATGCACATTTTAAGCTCAAAAGCAGCAACAGGTGCATTCTTTGCGCCAAGTCGGCTCACAATTATGTGGTGCAATTACCGATAAAATAAAACGGCTGAGCATGACCAACAGTCAACAAGAATGAGTAAAGTTTAAATTACTCAAACTTTAAATATAAATATGTCTTGCGCTGCATAAACTGCTAGAGAAGCTTTTTGAGAAGTTTTACAGAACATTTTGCGCTTAAGTACTCACAAACCAACACAACAGCATTATCAGCAGTACTGCGTAAAGGCACATAAATAGGCACAAATAAAGAGCAAGTGACCGACAGCATGACCAGTAACACAGTGTAAAGTAGCACAATTAAACAGCAGCATGGCCCAAATCATTGTGTAAAGGCACATAAATGCGAAAAATCAAAACAAGAGCTTTTTTAGGCCCTACACTAGCCCAACTAGCTGACCACATGGATAATAACAAATACACACACAATACAGAAAAACAACGCTATCATCGACAGCAATGAATAGCAGACACAAGAAAAACAGTCGACTCACCATTCCAGTAAGTACTGCACTGCTCCTTGTTGATGCAAGGACAGAATATCCTTGGTTTTAAACTACTTTTGCATATCAGTTTTCAATTTCAAACCAGAATACTGCCATTGCAAGATTTTTTATTCATATAGCTGTTCCAGTTTATACCTGTTTGAAAACTCGAAGGTTAGCTGGGCGGGCAGAGATGTCAAATGTGCGGGCCCAGCCAGGTCTAGCCTGCCCCTCACGACGGGCCTGTAGCTCACTACCTACAGTGGTAAGCCAGCTAACCCTGCAAGTGGTCACCAAGTAGTGATGTAGCAGTGCATTAATAAGTTAATAGAACCACATATTTTGCGGTGATGCATGGATTAATTTTACTGTGTGACCTGTGTGAAGTATCGCTTGCAGAGATGTTTACCAGCCCACAGTGAGATCAAGCATTCCCAGTTTTCTGCTGAGAACGTGGCAGCGGAGTGGAAAGTAAGATACATATTACACATACATCTGTAAACATGTCATTTACTGCAGATTTGACAAGCTGCTTTGAATTTGGCAGCAATTTCCTCACACCAGTTCTCGTGGAGCACATCAGGTCTTAATTTATTATTGGCTCTTGCAGCAGAAATACCATTTTATTACACCAATTTATAGTGACATTCTGTCCATTTCAGATGGCATTCCTCAGCCTGCGTGTTGGGCTGTAAAACACAGTAAATGACATCTTGTTAAGTGGCAGTAGATATCTGTCGGTGCCCCCAAATCTCCTGGAAGTGTGAAGCTGATGAGGAATGATAGAGGGATATTACGTCTGCATCCAGCTCTCCCCTGCACAGCTGTCAGGCCAAAACCCCTTTGGTGCTTCAAATGGTGATGATACCAGGGAGCAGTCACGCAAGCTGAGGCGCACTAACACACACCCATATGCATGTGTGATTGCACATATCTCCATCTGACACATCTTACTTGAGGTAATTCCACCAACAACTTTGAAGATGGAGGATGAGTGAGGGTGAGAGGGCATGTGAATGAAGTCAGTGGAGTGCATGTAGAAAACAGAGTGAGAGAAGAGGAGAAAGGTGGTTAAGAGGAAGATGGTGGGTTGTTACCATCAATAAATCATTACCATGTTAAATTTGATACACCTCTGCCAAGAGCATTCTCGGGGGCAAATAGTGTCTCAGTGCTCCTATGCTATTTGCATGCGTTTAAATGAAGTAATATGAATACATTTGATGCAAAATTGGCCCCTTTATATGCAAATAAGCCGCAATGCAAAAACAGTCCAATTCACAAAGACCAGCACCAATACCCACACGCAGTTACACTGAAATGATTAGCATCTTCAGAGAGTTGGTGGTAATAATGCCATCTTCTTTAACAGTCTGGAGGTGTGAATTTGAAAACACCAACAGCTCTGATATACTGTGATATTAAATCCCAAATACAGTTTCTCTCTGTCATGTTTTTGGAGGAATGCTTTGTTCTTGTTGCAAAGGCAATAATTATATTTTGCCACACAAATAATTGCAATCAGATCCAAACAAGGGCAAATTGCACTCAGGTGCAAAACTTTCCGGTGTGTACCAGGCAAAAAAAAGTTCATGCATTAGCCTTGTAAAGTGGTTATTTGTGTTTTACCTGCGAACTACTGTGATTTCAACACATTGTAATTTTAGATTTCACCCTCAACTGAAGGATGTTTTTCTGTTCTTTTTTTTTTTTTTTTGCTGTAAATCATTTATCATTTCTATTGAAAATGCAAAACAGAATCTTTCAATTTTTAAAACTGTCTCTGAAGGTATGGCTCAGAGAGCTCATAAAACTTAAGTTTAGTTTTAAAGAAAGAGAGAGGTAGAGGACAGATTAAAAGTACAGTGTGAAGATGTGGAAATATTGTAATTCATTATATGCCAAATCAATTCAATGCTTTGAGAACACAATAATTGCATTTCCAGTGAGTATCAGGTTTGAAAATAAATATGGTGCTATCAGTGGCTGACTCTATCTGTAGTGCATTTAGTGCATTTGCCTGCCAGTCTCTTTAGTCCTCTATACTGCACATTTTACTTGGTATTAGCTGGAAATTGATTGCTTGATTATTGTAAAGCACAGAAGGGAAAAATGCTTTACCTATGATGTCGTCAAGGTTCTTTTTATCTGACTTTAGAAAGCTCCTCCAAAAGACATAGAGTACATTGTACAACAGATTTCACAGATTGAGTATTACTCCCCATGACAAGTACACTGATCTCTCTGTGAAAAGTTGTTGGAGTGTCCCTTCACGCAGTCCATCCATTTATCCATTTTATGTCTTTCCCTGGGTAGTGGGGGAGTGGATTTTTTTAACCCTCAATTTGACACATACAGCAATAGATGGCTGCATTTCTAAAAAAAAACCTGGCTGAGCACCTGGAAGAAAAACCCGTCCAGTTACCATATAAAGCATACACATTACACACAAAGAGGCACCAGTCATGTGGTGAATAACAAGCAGAACTTTCAAATACTTAGGTATTATGTAAGTGTAGGATCTTTAATGTTTTTGCACTTCCATGTCATTATAAGCTTGACACTTTCTCTCACTTCAAAATTGAACTTAATATAAGGGCAAAAGAGACATTTTGTCATTAAACATGCTTTATCTCCCCCAAACTGAATAGACTGCAATGATTTCAGAGTTGCTCATTGCATTTGTCGTCCGGTTATCACTCATACAGTTGGCTCACCATAACCAGCTTGTATCTAGCAAGCTACATGAAGTAAATATGAAGTTGTTGTATTAAAGTAAACAGCTAACATATTCTTATAGAAGACATACTGTCAGTATGTTATATTTGGGTTGAACTTAACAGCCTACCTTGGGGATGTCTCAGTGACATGGCATTTCACAAACTGATAGAGAGTATCTCAGAGCCAAGTTTTAATTGCATATTGTACAAATGCAATCGCATGCAGTAGATTACAACATGAGCATAAAGCGTCAGGCATAATAATGTTAGAATTTTTGATTGCTGTAGGTGAATGTGAATCGTTGTCTCTCTCTATGTGTCAGCCCTTCAATAGACTGGCAACCTATCCAGGGTGAACCTCACCTCTTCCTCTCGTCCACTGACAGCAGGGATAGGCTCCACCCAACCCTTGGGAGAATTAGCAGTTAGGGCTAATGAATGAATTGGCAAAAACGTCCTGGACTTAGCAATGAACTGGTTAGATTTTGGTGGTCAAAGTTACAGTGACCTTGCATCTGTTTCATTCTTGTTAATATGTCATTTCATTAACATCTTGAGAAAATCTCTTAAAATGTAGCACAAATACACACTTTCACTCATAGAAATGATTAGAATTTGGTGGTTGCAGGTCAAAGGTCAATGTAACCACCTCTGTTACATTCTCGAAACACAATCTCAAGAACATTTTTAAATTTGGTAAAAACACCCAGTTTGACTAAATAATAAACTGGTAAGGATTTGGTGGTGAAGGTCAAGGTCATTGTGACCTTGCGTCCATCTCATTCTCATGATTTCAATATCTCAAGAAGGCCTTAGGGAGTTTCTTTCAATTGGGTACGAACTTCCACTTGGACTTAAGAATGAACTGATTAGAATTTGGTGGTCAAAGGTCAAGGTCACTGTGAACTTACAACATATGTTTTTGGCCATAACTCAAGTACTCATATGCTAATTATGACTATATTTAACACAAATGTCCAATAGGATATATCCAAAGGGTCAAAGGTCATCTTCACTATGACATCATATTGTTCTGTAAAAACACTTTTCTCGACATTCCCCAATGCCATAACGGATGAGGAGACATTTGGTCGGATACTAAGTTGATGACACTGGTCTTGAAACGTGTGCTGATTGTAGAGATTTTCTGTGCTACCAGGGGGAAGATGTGTGTGAAGCATCTATGTTTTCACAGACATGGATGTAAACTGTAAGTGCAACTTGACTGGTTCATGGAGGCATACAACAACAAGGCAGTTATTCCAGTTTTATTACTGTATGTGTGTTCCCAATGTCCAGATTGAATCACCACACTCGTGAGCCCGGTATCGGTGAAGTCTTTCACAGGTTTCTGCAAAGTGACATACTGTAGTGAAGCTTGATAGGCTGAACTGCTTGCAGGCACTTTGTCCTGTCTTGGAGCCAGAACATCTAAACTTGATCAAAGCCATGATATGAAGCCTAGGACAGAACTGGACTCAGATGTTGTTTTATTAATAGGATTAAAATAACAAATTTAAGTCATTGTGCGGGCTTGGCAACAGTGTTGACTCTGAGTGTTTTTACCTCCCATAACGCTGTGAGTGCAACACTAGTTGTAGTCCCACAGGACTATTTAAATATTCATGGTTTAAATATTTTTACCTCTTTATCTGTTTATGGGGCGATCAACTAATTTCCATGTAAGCAGATGATAAAGTACAGTCTCACAGTCGCTGACTCAGCAGAGGTGATTTATTAGTGGATGAGCTGTTTGGTCCAGTTAATGCTATTGGAAAAGATGATCAGCAGCAATTTCTGTTGGTCCAGCATTTTATTTAACTCTCCAAATACTGAAAACTGCTATCAATCTTTTTTACGAAACAACAGTTTATCATCTATATGTCAAATTTGTCTCCAAGTGTAGTGCAAAACTTTGGCACAATACCTGCCTTTCTGTGTTCAGTGGAAACACCTAGCAAAAAAAATTGCAGCATGACAATGTTGTATTTCTGACTTTAAGCTTATCCTTAAGTTGTTGCTGTTTAGACTCTATTCCTCATTATACTCTGACTCTCCCAGGTTCAGTGTATGAGTTGGTGTCTCGTATGTCTCTGGTGTATAACCAGCTGAATGAGAGCCCTGGACTTGGACCACTATTGAGGCAGATGTATTTGGCTGTTTTGGTCAACAACTTGAGGATGCATCTGACATTGAGGTCATAGGCAGCAGAATATGTCAGGTGCACGGACACCATTTTTGAGATCTTTTTGCCTTACACTCATTGTTTGGGTCTTCCTGAGCTACACTTGCAGGGATTACTTATTCAATAGGGTAGTAAGACCCCTGACATCTTTTCATTCCATTTTGAATAGACACCAAGTTGTGTTGCCTTTGCCCAGCCAATAATAACCAGTAGAGACATTGATATTTGGTTGAATTTAGGTTGTGACATTGTACATAGAACCAGTTGTACTAGGATTAGTACAGCTGGTACTAGGATTGTAGCCAATGGAACAGATGATACCTTATGACATTAAAAGCTACTGATCTGTCCTAATCTGTCATATTGTTCTACACTCTTGGTCTTATTTTAATTTAAACATTTTGATATTTTAAAGTCTATGTTCATCACATTGTATGTATATCTCACACCAAACTATTGTTAACAATGGAATGATCCGCCTATGGAGACCACTAATAATGATAAACTTTCTGTTCACTATATCTAGTAGACATATTTTGATACAGCGTGTTTTCTTTCTCACTCAACTATTATTTATTAACTTGTTTATTAAGTAGCTACAAAGTAATATCAAGAGTGTTCTACCTTCCCTACTTTCTCTCAGCTGTGTTTTATATGCGGGTATGTTTCTGTCACAAAGCAAGACTTGGGTATACTTAATTCAGTATTTTATTCTAGAGCCTACATAGAGTGTGGCATATACTACAGATTTTAAGGTTAAGGTTGGTTTTATTCTGTATTTTACTTGTTTACAAACCCCACCAAAACCAATAAAGTGGCCATCCATCTCCCAGTGCTCTCTGATTTCTCTGTCTGTTGCTTTTAGCAAAAAGTAGTTTTTTTCAATAATATTCAAATACTCTTGGCTAAATAAAAAGTAGTTAATTTTTATTTCTTTATTTATTTTTCATAAAAACACTCAGAAATTTCCCAAAACAGCTGGGTACTGTAGTTTTTAGCAAACATGACTCAAATGGGGAAACATTTTGTAGGGGATTATGTAGGGACGTTTTGGTTCTCTTGTGGCAGCAGTGTACTTATTCAGAACACTTATACCCTCATCCAAAATTAGTGCATGTACACACAGTAAACCCATTATGAATAAGCTATAGCCTCCTTTCCCATTGGAGTTGAAGGATGAGTTGATTAAAATCAGCAGCTGCTATGGAAATTTCATTCAGTTGCTCGGGCATGTTGCTGCTAGTGGCATCATTCAATTCCTGCAGTGCGTTTTTTTAAATTTGTATCAGAGTCTTGTGTCCTTATGGCTCCCAACAAGGTCTGTCTATCCAGTGCAATAGCTTGAGCCATTAACCATGTCTCTGTGAAGATGTGCGCAGAACAGTCTCTGATTTCCCATTGCTAAGTGAGTCTCAATCACATCTCATCCACTTTATTCTCCTCTGACTGGACATTAGCCAAAAGAGGGCTTGGTTGAGGAACAGCTCTCGGTCCAAGTCAGATCAGCCTCACCCTGATGCCAGCTCTGCTCCTTCTCTTTGTCCAGCGCTTCCGATTTCGTTTCTCTCCTCAGGTCTGACTGGCCGCTCAGCGAATGCGGTTGGTGGGAATCCTCTTAAAGTCTGCTGCATTTAGTCAGAATTCCACACAACTTTTCCCGATGCTGGTTCTCTTGTTATATGAGATACCACACCTCAAAACAGGTTAATAAACAGTAGAAAGCAACATGGGACAGGTGAAAAATTTACAGTGGTTAATTTTCTACATAAATCTCTGTTAAAGAAATAATTTATGTCCAGTCCAAAAGTTAACTGTGGTGGTGAGAGTTTAGCCGTGGTGAAGCTTGGTCATCCGGGAGGAGCTCAGAGTAGAGCCGCTGAGTAAAGCCAGATGAGGTGGCTCGGGCATCTAATTAGGATGAGGAGTTTAGGGCACGTCCCGCCGGTAGGAGACCCCGGGGAAGGCCCAGGACACGGTGGAGAGACTATGACTCTCAGCTGGCCTGGGAATGCCTCAGGATCCCCTGGGAAGAGCTGGACAAAGTGGCCAGGGATTGGGAAGTCTGGGCTTCCCTGCCTAGGCTGCTGCCCCCACAACCCGACCCCGGATAAGCGATAGAAAATGGATGGATGGATGGATGGATGGATGGATGGATGGTGTGAGTTTATTGAAGCATCCTGGCATACTGGTGAACTGACAGACAAAGAACAGGTCTGAGTCAGTGAGCTGACCCTGAACAAAGGAAATGAAAGCACTTATATACAGTATAGGCAGTGACGAGGCAGGATGTAGATGAAAAGGTGATTTACCCAGATGTTGTATTTCCATCAAATGCCGATCAGAACCAGAGCCGATGAATACCAGTAACTACTGCAGAGTAATTTGACTTGGTTATGAATGCCGATTGTAACCTTTCCCATTACATTACGATTCAGATGTTGCCAGGTGGTAGCGTTTTTTTTGTGTGGTGCAAAAGGAAATTTAATTAATGCAGCTGGAAGGTGTAAATGAAACTGAGTCTACCTACACCACAATGCCTATTTTATGGTAATGAAGGAACATGTCCTCACTGTCGCCCAGTGCAACTGCGTGGCTTATTAATGTATCTTGAAAATGGAGCTCTACAGCACAGAGGAAGATGACAGTACAACAGTACAACCCATCCAGCTTTGAAGAAACTTGGTGGCGCTTGTTGCTGATTAGTCATCATGAATCCTTTGAAACCTGGATCAACATTAGTTTTGTTGTGGTGCATTCAGATGCCTTTCACAAGCATTTGAACCTTCAAAATCTACAAATGGTTTGATTTGGTTTGAAAAATGGGAATGAGCAGTTTAGCAAGAAATGTCCTGCAAATTGCAAGAAATTAGGAAGAGGTGACAAGAAAATGAACTGCAGATAGTTTTTAAAAAGAAAAAAGATTTAAAATGATCAACAAATAGTGACTTTTTGACCAATGTTTTTGAAAGAAAACAAGCCAGTTCAGGTTTCAGAGGGTCTATGAGTAACAGCCCATTTCCTGTCGCCTCATTTTTTGTTGAAATGATCGGCATCCACTGTTTTGACCACTAAAAAAAAAAAGAAAAATATTGCATGCTGTAATTCTTATACTACTACTATTACTGTAAACTGCACTGATATTACCCACAAAACACCAAGTCTTATCAGACATTTCCCCTCCTGGTGTTTTGAGGTGGAGTGGCTTGTTTGATGGTTTCACATTCTGCACACACGTGGACTGATTCCTCCTTGAAACATCACTGTCAGAGACGTAGCTGTCACTTCTCCCTCCTGCCAGCCTGCTGCACGTCAAAACCCCGCTGAACAAAGTTTTACAGCCTCGTCTGTGAACATGTGTGACTGACTGTGGTTAAAAAAAGCAGTTGCCAGATGTTTCATCATATCTACTATACTTTAAGAACAGGCTGCTTTAAGCTTAAGCTCACAATGTACAGTTACTTATCAGCTCAGCTGACAGCTGCTTTTGTCTTATGTGAAATCCAATACAGCTTTGATTCACAAAACGCTTATCACAAAAAGTAAGAACTCAGGAAGGTTGCAAACAAAGTAAATCTTTTCTCTGCCGATCCACTTATTCATGCGTCCTCACCCATACACCAAATTTACAGGGGTTCAAAACTGTGCACTCATCTTTAGGGTTCCCATTAATATTTTAATAATGTCTTATCTGATTTTTAATAAGATGAAACCTATTTTAATAGCTGGTGTCACTGTTTCTATTAATAGAATAACATTCACAAATCTCTAAAGCATTGTTCTGAAAGAGTCCATCAAAGCAAGACTTGAGAATTGAACAAGGAAGTCAGTCTGGCTGTGATCTTCACAGTGGTAGTTGTTAGAACACACAACAGTTTAAGTAATTATTTTATTGTTCATCTACGTTTTGTCTTCCAGTAAGGTTTGATTAACCTGGGGATTTGATTACAATCTGTCTGATCAGCGGACTGCTTGTCTTTCTGCTTGTCTCATCAGACTTCCTTAGATATGTGGCTGTGTTCTACTAGCTGTGCTGTGTTCTACCAGACAACATCCTGAGGTGTTGTGGCTCACATTCATGTTTAATCTCAAGTATGTTAAATGGTACGAATTTGAAATAGGCAACTTCTTGCCACATGGTGTTTTGTACTTTTACTATTTACACTATTTCATAGAGAATTTCTTTTTCCTTCTGTACATTTGTTTAAAAAATTGCTTACTATCTACTTTACTGATTCAGATTTTGCATTCAGAACATATGGGAGGCTTATACAATTAATTAATACACATTTAACTACCAATAATACACTGGTTCCAACAAACCAACTACAAAAAAAGCAAACGTCTTATACATTAATGTATCTGTGCTAATTTAGCACTAATATAAAGGGTACAGTAATAATTAATTAATGTAAAGTTATGTAACTGATATAAAGTTTCTCTTTCTTCTTTACTCCCCTCACATTATCAGTGTCTTCCAAAATACTTGGGTTATGCACAAATTACTGGCTCATCATTACATTACTTTTCCTCGTGAAACGTACAAACAGTGCGTGAGAACAGGCTAATCCTGGACATATTTGGCCATATTTCTAAGAAAAAGTCAAGCCAAGAACTTGAAAGGTTACCTGACCCCACGTCTTCCTGTTTGTTAAAGTAAGACCAGTGGTGTATTGGGTATGCATAAGTTAACAGGTTATACTTGTCAGTATTCCCATCTATCAGCCAAAAAGCCATTGAAATATATTGGAGAGTCTACCCACTGCCTCCTTGGTAACCCACCAATTTTCCAAAGAGTACACCCACCTCATCAATTACTAAACCATTGAATAGGCCCACATAAAGCTCCAGTCAAGGCCTGTCTTGATTGATAAAAGTAAGAAGCTTCAGCTGTGACTGTTTATCACATGACCCTTGACTTGCACATCTTTGTGGTCCCTCAGGAGTACCCTACAAGGCTCTTGATTTGTGCCACATCATGTCTGTCACATTTGCATATATAGATCTGATCACAGCTGAAGCAGAGTTAAGACATCAGAAACCCTTATTCATTATGCAAAAGCCTGATGATGACATGTCATTATTCAAACACAGATCGCATGTTAATACCAGGTACAAATGGGGTCCCGTTTCCTAATTCTCTATAATCCAGAACCATGAAAGGAAATCCCATCCATCTGCCTCTGTGCATTTTTGTAGGTCTTCTCAATCCTTCCTTTCTCCCGTGTAGTTCATTCTCTGTTGCCTAATCTGTTTTTTGCTTTTGTTTTTTAGTCCTGTCCCCTGGCAGACAGTCTTCTTCCTCTTAATCCTCAGTGTCTTGTCCTATTCGCTCTTCATCTAGGTAGCATTTATTCTGTTTTAACAAGGAGAATAAACGTGCTGGTAAACTGTGACCTTAAACTGTCAAAGCCGAACATTAAACAAAGCAAAATAGATTTCCAGAGGCATTCATATATTTTATCCCTTAAAGTGCAGTATGCTCTATGATGTCAGATGTTATGATATATGCTATGATTTACGGATAATGGAGATTCATGTCAGCCCAATAAGGCAAGTAAATCATATTTTTAAAAATAAAGAAAGAAGATAAACTGATTTAAGGGTTTACCCAGAGCTGCATCCCTTACTTATTAATCTTCATCACTCCTCTCCTCCTCTCACTGTTGTCCTCCTCTGGATTTTCCCCTCTTTGTGCGTCACCCACATCACTTTAATGGGAAACGATAGCCTCTCTCCATCTCTCTCTCTCTGTTCTTCCTGCCACAGCAGCACCCAACTGTCTGCAACATGCACTCTCATACACACCCTCAACAGATGTTCAGTCCAATCAACTGGATTAGAGGGTTTAGTATCGGTATCAATTACCTCCTCAGGAACAGACGGTGCCAAAATTGTCCCAAGCCAAACTCCCAGACCCTCTGGAATCTGTGGAGGAGAGGATGGAAACGAAAGAGGGCAATTTTTTTTTGTGAGCCCTTTGGAGACATTCCTCATTTCAGTTTTCATTTTGCTAAAACATTTTGTGAGCTGGGAAATAATGAGATTCTTTCAGAATAAAATCCGGGTGCTTAGAACTGTACTTCACCCAGATGAAACCTTATCTTTTTCCATAAATTACGAACTTGCATTGGCTTTCAGTCTCCGTACATCTCTGCTACTGCTGCTGGTTTATATGCTTTTTATGGTAGAAGCCACTTAATGTCCAAGGCTTCAAAACAAACTGAATATACTCTGTGCATCTAAAAATCCTCGATGCCCCAGTGCAATTAACATTTCATTTTAATCTGATCTGATGCGATTCAACCTAATTTATAAACATTAATGTTTGTCTTTAGTTCATTAACACTGAGTGATAAACATTAGTGGTCCTAGTTGAATCCACAATGATTTTGAATGAAACATTAATAAGTCACACAATAATAATAATAATAAGACAAGAATAAGACTAAAGTTACTGTCAAAATTGAATACTTTTTCTCTTATAAATATGACTGAGATAAACTACTTCCTCATGACACTGGGCCTCGTTCCAAAGATTTTCTTAAATGTCTTGTTGAGAATGTCCTAAGTGTAATTCATGATATGTTAACAGCAGCATTGTTTGCACCTGTGTTCTTATTATGATGAATCCCATGGTCCTCCTGAATTGAAAGTGCATGCCATTCAATCCTGAATAGCATAAGTAAATGCATCGCCAACCCCCATAAAAGGCTTTGAGACTGCAGGGACTTCCTCCTTTCTTTCTGAGGAAGAAAAAGTTGAGAGAAATTGTTCAAACAAATTCTAGAGGGTGGTGCACTGGACTATAAACATAAAAGAAAAGCTTCTGTTTTGAAGATGAGCTTGTTTGGTGTTTGGTACCTCTGTGCTTTATGGAAATGTACCAAACACCAAAGGAGCAGTCAAGGAGTGTCAGGAGTGGATATAAAATAGCATAAAAAAATGAATGGGATGCTTCAAATATACATGTAAATCAATCACCCAACCCGCAAACTTTATGCATTGCAGCATTGGGGACAGAGACAAGCACCACAACACTCTCAAAACTCACCAACTCTGTTTCTGTATTTAAAGAGAGATACAGAGAGAGGGGGAGAGAAGGTGAAGGTGGACTATTTCTCTCAATATTTCTGAAAGGCAGTAATAGGAGAATTGGAATGCCTGTCTGTACTGCCAGTGATATTTTCTCACATTATCAGTTGCTAATTATTAGAATTTTTTTTTAAATAAATAAAATAATAAAAATGTACCCATCTGCCAATGCACTTTAATATAATACTATAATAAAAACATAATTAATATAATATACTGGAATACAGTATGGCCATATAATAGTTTTATTTATAATGATATCACTGTTTGAGTGCTGAGACATTTCTTTTAAATTAATTAGCAGATTCAAAGTCTTGGCTTAATACATTGAGAATACATTGAATACAGATTACAATCAATACTGTTGCACATTGTTTAATAAATGTATTTTCCTCCCTCATATACTATACTATGGCTTTATGTGGTTTTTGGCTTAAGGTCCAAACTGTCCTCAGACAACACATGAAAGTTTAAAGGCTACAAAGACCTCTCTTCCCTCTATATAATTGTAAAGAAGTAATCTTTCTTCTTTCTAGCTGGACTTTACTTAAAAACATATAACCTCATATTTTAATGTGAGATAGAGTGTTTGACCACCTTGCTAAGTGGGCTAACATTTCTGACTGTAACATGTAAATTTACATTCGTTTTGCCCTATCCAGATCAAATATCCAGCTACATATTGCATCTTGATGATGGATGTGTAGAGCGGTTTAATCATAAAGTTCCCACATAATAATCGAGCACACTGTGCTTACACATTGCTTTTAAAGGTACCCTGTGGAGTTTTGGACCACTTAAAACACTATGGAGCTTTATTTTTAGACTGGGTCCCAGTTTAATTTGTATCTTGAACACTTATAAGGACAGAAACACACATGCAAGGACCTTCAAAAGCAAAGGAAAGTGCTGCAGGATAGCAAACATGGATGTGGGATAGAAAAGGCATTGTAAATGTCATAAGAGGAAGGATATATAAATACACATGACATTTTTTAGATCTCAGTGGGTTTTAGTGAGAACACAGAAATGTGTTCTATTTACAAAAAAACACCCAAAAACATGCCAAACAGGGATCATTGATTATTGAATTTGGGGAGTTCTAACTGAGGAAAAAGTGAGGACACCCTACCCCTTAATAGCTAGTGTTACCCCCTTTGGCTGAAATAACTTCAGTGAGACGCTTCTTGTAGCCATCTACCAGTCTCTGACATCGGTCTGAGGAAAGTTTGCCCCACTCCTCAATACAGAATTCTTTCACCTGTGAGATGTTTGAGGGGTTTCTTGCATATACAGCCCTTTTCAAGTCACCCCACAGCATCTCAATGGGATTAATATCTGGGCTTTGACTCGGCCATTCCAGGACGCTCTATTTTTTAGTTTTCAGCCAGTCCTAGGTGGATTTACTGGCATATTTGGGTCATTGTCATGTTGCAGGGTCCAGTTCCTCAAGCACCCTCTGATACACTGTAGAATTCATGGTGGATTCTATGATGGTGAGTTGGCCAGGTCCTGGTGCAGCAAAAAGCATTCCCAAACCACGACACTTCCACCTCCATGCTTCACAGTATGTATAAGATTATTTTCCTGAAATGCTGTATTTGGTTTAAAGCAAACATGTCTTCTGTTCTGGTGTCCAAATAATTCAATTTTAGACTGATCTGTCTAAAGAACATTATTCCAGAAGTCCTGGTCTTTGCATACGTTCTCTATGGCAAACTTCAGTCTGGCCTTCATGTTTTTCTTAGAGAGCAAAGGTTTCCTCCTTGCACGCCTCCCATGAAACTCCCATTAAACTTGTGCGGTCTCTTTATTGTAGAGCCATGCACTTTCATATCAACAGTAGCAAGAGCCTGCTGTAAGTTCCGTGATGACATTTTAGGGTTTTTGGAGACTACTATTAGCATCTTGCGGTCTGCTCGGGGTGAACTTGGTTGGACGGCCAGACCTGGGCATGTTGGCAGTTGTTTTAAATGTCCTCCACTTGTAGACTATCTTCTGGACAGTGGAATGGCTGATTTCAAATTCTTTTGAGATCTTTTTGTAAATCCCTTACCAGACTCATAAGCTGCTAAAATCTTCTTTCTGAAGGCCTCAGACAGCTCTTTCAATCTCACCATGGTGTTCACTCTCACTTCAACAGTCAGGAGCACACCAAACTAAATGTCTGAGGTTTAAATATGGCAAGCCTCCTTCAAAATGCTGAGTGATAATGTGATACACCTGTGTGTGATTTTAGCCATTTTAGGTGGGAAAAAATGTGGGGATGTCCTAATTTATTCCTCAACAGAAATTGCATTCTTTCAAGATTACATATTTCAGAAAGTTTTAGAAAGTCCTTTCTTCAGTTTTAATTGTTTAGTTATATTACTTGAATCTCTCAGTATTTGTAACATCGATATTAAATATCACAGGCTTTCATAGGGTGTCCTCATTTTTTCACATGACTGTATGTATGGTCCGTATGTATGGTTACATACAGTAGCTGGTGGGTGGCAGAAACAGACCTGGTTTGCAGAAACAGACAGTGTGCAGCCCACAGCTTAGCATTATCCGAGCTGTTTAGAGGGGTTGTTTTTTAATCACTTTAAAAACAGCCTACCTGGAAAATACAATAGTCTAAATGGACGCTGTGCTGAGAGTGTTTTCAATGCAGGAGTCCGGTGTTGGCTTCCCATCTGCATGTGATGGGTTTTTTTTCGATACCTTCCCCTAATCCTAACCATCCTTGCCATGCATTTGTTGATGTCCCAGCGTTGGTTGCCATGTGCTTTTGTTGACGACATGGTAGCAGCACCCCAGAACGTTAACAGTAGACGCAGAAGAATACCTAAAATGTAATATGTAGATGCTAAAGTCTACTGCAAAGCGGCAATATGTGACAGTTTGGGATTAGAGCTTGAGCTCATTCCCCAACCAGAAAGCCTGGATGAAATGGGAGGTAAAGGCTCTTCTCAGAGTTAAAAAGACTGCCTTTCAGTCAGCGGACAAGGAGGCATACATAATCGCCAGAGAAAAACTGAGAGCTGGCATCAAAGAGGCTAAAAGGAGACACCAGCAAAGACTGGAGAGAAACCTCAACAACAGCAGCACTAAAGATATGTGGCAGGCGATTCAAAATGTTACAGGCTGCAGAAGCAGGAGCGCCCCGATCATATGTGAGGCCACGCTGCCGAACGAGCTGAACACATTTTACACTCGCTTTGACCTCCTTAATAAGGACTCAGCTGTGAAGTCTACTCTGCCTCTAGAGAACCGGCCACTCTCAGTGACCACAGCAGATGTGAGAGCTCCTGCTGAAAGTGAATACAAACAATTCTAAGGCCCAGACAACATCTCAGGACGATTACTAAAAATTTGTGCTGATGAGCTTGTTAATGTTATACCTGACATTTTTAACATCTCACTCTCACAAGAGACTGTTCCTCCTGCCTCAAGAAAGTCATCATCGTTCCTTTACCCAAAAAGGCTGCTGTGTCAAGTCTTCATGACTACCGCCCTGTGGCTCTTACCCCCATCCTGATGAAGTGCTTTGAGAAATTGGTTCTCCAGCACATCAAAGACAACCTCCCTGCCAGCCTCGATCTTCACCAGAATGCCTTTAGAACCAACAGATCCACAGAGGACGCCGTATCTACTGCTCTTCACTCAGTCTTCACTCACCTGGAGAATAAGAACAGCTACATCAGGATGCTGTTTGTTGACTTCAGCTCAGTATTCAACACCACCATTATTGGCCGTATTACAAACAACAATGAGAGTTCATACCGGGAGGAAATCAACAATCTTGCAGAGTGGTGCACAGAGAACAACCTACTGCTCAACGTCAGTAAAACCAAGGAGCTGATTGTTGATTTTAGAAACAAGGAGGCAAAGATACTCACCCCTGGAGCAGTTGAACAGCTATAGGTTCCTTGGAATCACTATCACTGAGAACCTTGGTCATCACACATCACCATCCAAGTTAAAAAAGCACAGAAAAGGCTCTACTTTCTATGGAAATTTAGGAAGGCTAAATTCCAGAGAAAGATCCTGGTTAACTTCTACATCAACAACTGGCAAGGCTTGCGCACGGCCCAGGACAGGAAGGCTCTACAGCGGGTGGTTAAACTGCCCTGAACATCACTGGTGAACATCTCACCCATCTGCAGAGCATCAGTGACCGGGGAAGTGAGGTGTCTGCACAGAGCCCAAAAGATAATGAAAGACAGCAGCCACCCCAGCCACAGTCTGTTCACCCTGCTGCCATCTGGAAAAAGTACACAAGTATCCACTGCAGAACCACCACACTACGGAGGAGCTTCTTTTCCCAGGCTGTGAGACTCCTCAACTCCTCCTTCGACACCAAAAGATGTAGCAGGATTTAGGATCACCTTAAATTTCATTTCTTCTTAAACCACATTTAAGAAAAATGAAAATAAACTTACCTTGTACCTTGTGTTGTACAACCATCTATTTCATGGACAGAATTATTTAAAACATGGTTTTTGTTCTACCTCTGCCAGGGATTAATGTGGATTTGTGCCTGTACTTACTGTATTGACAATTTGCAACTTGCAGAATACATTTAAATTCTGGCCTTAGTACTTTTGGTTTAGTATGTACTTCCTTTGTTTTCTTATCAGGGTGAAACAACCTCTGATTAAACATTTAAACTATCACACTATCTATTCATTCCCACTATCTTAACTCTCCTCTGAAACCAGACTAATGAAAATCTTTTAAGTGGTTGACAGTCTGTTAAATCAGGATGTAGGAAGAACTCTCGAGATACACGAGTCCATTAAATAACGCAGTGAATTAACAATGAAATGAAGAAATGTGCATAGAAATAACATTTTTATTACATGTCTTACTGACAATTTCATATGGCTGTGGTCAGGAAGGAACCTCCATCGTGTTTAAGGTTCATCACAAACTGACTCATCAGTCTATAGGCTGTTAAGTCAGAGCGCATTATCTCAAACAACAGGCACAAAAACACAAAATCTCTGCCTGTCTCTCTCTGTGAGAGTCAGCTCTGTAGCTGTAGCTCAATCTGCAGCATTTTTTTCTTCTGTTTGAAATTACATAACCATATTCCCATATCAAATGTCTCTAAATAGGAGAGACGGAGGGTATGAGGCCATTCAGAGTTCATACTTATAACCTCGTGACTGATTTGTGAATTGAAGGGAGGCTGACAGCTATAGCATGGATCTCTGCAGACCCTTGTGTCTGTCCAAGCCTTCTCTCTGGGTCAGCTGGCTTTGCATATCTGTGTGTGTATGACATGTGCGTATGTGTGCATGAGCAGACATTTATAAGTCTCCACTTGTTCTCATGCATGTCTTAATACGCATCTCTGGGTCAGCAGGCATGTTTACATCACTGTATCCTTAAGCTCTGTGTATTTCTATACATGTCTGTGCATATGTTTGCATGCTTGTTTAAGTCTGTGCTTCTTATGTGGTCCATATACAGGGTGCAAAAGCAGGTTTTACTGAGTGCCCTTCAACTGCTCTACCCCCCCCCCACAGCTCCACCCCACCCTTACAGCTAGCACAATGAGTGTAATAGGATCATACATGACTGAATGCATGCAAAATGCCCCGGTCCCACCACTGTCGGTGTGTGTTGTCCTGTCACACAGCCGTAACACAGACTGACAGGCCAACATGCATCTAATTTTGTTCGCTGGAGAATGTTGTAAGGGCTGGGATTCACTTGAAGGGAATGCACAAAGATACATATACACCCACATGGCCATACATACAGATTCAGTACATATGCATTTCTAGGACACCGCTGTAGAAAACAGGAAATGAAGGCTTAACCCAGAAGACGATAGCTGAAACTTGACAGTATCCATATGGGTCTGACAAAACATCTGCATTATCCATATTTAAGACTTTAAAGCAGCTCTATTCAATGATAAAGATCCATTAAATTAAGTAACACTCAGTGTGGTATTTCATAGAAAAAAATAACTCAGTCAGTGCTCTCTGGTGGACAAACGATGTAATGGCATTGATGTAAATGATCTTAAAGCTGCACTAAGCTCACTCATTCACCCTTTTGCAGCAGAAAGGTGAGGCCACTGTTGTCCCTGTCATCACATCATGACCTTATGTTATGTTTGGTATGACCAGAAGGGCTGAGATCATGTTGTGAAAATTCTGAATTAGAATTATATTGTTTAACTTAAGCAAACTGAAATTTCCAGGAAAACAGACATTTACACAGACATATGTCACCATTATAAAACCATACTTGTTGCTATAAATAAAAAATCTTTATTAAAAAAAACTATTCTGATGGGCAAAAATACAACAGGAAAATAGAATTATCTTACTTGTAGCCTTATCCTTGAAACTACTACTCTATGTCTCTGTCATCGGTTCATGTTAGAAAATGAAATGATCACCTGGCTGCATAGAATATGATACTGTATTTCTTGGCCAACAAAACTTATTAGCACATGTACTAAGTTGTGGTTATAAAACTGTGCTGGGCTGAGAACAGGCTGTACAACACATGGTCTGCTTCTTTGGCAAGTTTCCACTCACTGATCTTCTTCTGAAGGTACAACTGTGTCTGAGTTTGATGACAATGTGCTGTAGCACTCATAACATGGTTGAACACCAGTTGGGATTGGCTGCCCGTAAACACTAACATATCCATCCACTTGTAAGACAAATCAAACCTTTCTATTAACAGACATATTTACACAACACTACACTAAACAAGTCACCAACTCCTTGTGATAGTGTGCATTTCCTAATTGACTGCTTATTTAAATACCCTTTAGTTGTTTTGGTTGTAGTGCTTTGGATCTTAAGGATGACGCTCTTGTAACATGCCCTCTGCAGTATTCTCATTCTGTTTAGAACCCTGAGCCATAAATCCAACATTTCTGGGAATTAGAGATGGCAAGAAAAGTAACTGAAAAAAAGCATTTCTGGTCAGACATACTTATTTTATCTGTGGCCAGCTTGCATCGAATTTTTCTTAAACTTGAATTAATTTGGAAAGGCTTTTCTTGAGCTTGTGTAGTCTCGTGTTCCTCTGCCTGCAACCCAATTGAAAATGATTTAAACCTCAAAAGCTACATTGTGGTAAATACATTGATGTAAATAGATCACTTTGAAATGTAAATAGGTCTCTTTGAACATCATCTATTTCATAGTTTAAGGCCTTGACTTCACTGGTCTGCTGTTGGACAACTGCCTAAAGAGTCCCTTTTGACTTTGAGTTAAAATAGAGATTTTTGGTCCTCGTGGGACATCCCAGTTACATAAGACTAAATCTTCTTAAGACCATTTTGTACATTATTGTTTTTCTGTGCGTAAGGACGTTTAGCTGATCTCTCAAACCCCAGCTCTTCCAAGACACTGCCCTTATTCACTTCATCGCCAGAAAAAAATGGTAGCATGGACACGTTACATTTGTACATTATTATGTAGTGAATGTGTTGAAACTGTACTTGTGTGAACAATGCTGTGGTTAATGAGTGGTTAGGTTTAGGCACAAAAACTACATGGTAATGAATAGGAAAAGGTGTAGAAACTCCAGCAACAGTTGTTTTATTTAGGGTTACGGCGTCACTATAGAAACGTTGATATGATAGATATGAAATGTAACTTGTTCACAGTTGTTTGTCTCCTTGCATTTCCAGTGTTTCTTCATGCCAACTTAGAATGAATATGTAGTTTAACTCTTTACGTACAGGCATGGATTGTATATAAAGATTTATGACATAACAGCTTCCAAAGAGTATAATAACACCGCAAGTGGTTGTGTCTGACAGTGTCTTCAGCTGACACCATCCAGCTGGGTATCATGCAGACGTAAAAGGTGGTTTTTAGTGCTGGGATCTTAAACTGTAAGCACTGCTAAAGCAGCGGTACTTGACAATTTTGAAATCATAAAGGGCTGTTTAAAATAAATCTGTGTTTAAGACTGTGAGAAAATGCTCATAATATTCAATATGCCTGAAAGTCCGGGGTTTGTTGGACCCACACACCACCCCTCCTGGCCGCCCTACAGGACCGATGCTTGTGCATCATGCTGCCGAGGCAGGTGCCATCCGCCAGCATATGATAACTGTTTTTAACTAACTGCTGCTCTCAAAAAGGAAACACAACTGACTGCTGTAGATAACTGTTTTTAACTAACTGCTGCTCTCAAAAAGGAAACACAACTGACTGCTGTAGAGGTTGTTAAATTAACATTTGTGATTTCCAGCGCTTGTAAAGAAGTGATGTAAGCTGAAAGGCAAGTTAAGTTTTGCAGCTTAGTGAGGCAGCATTGTGTCAGCTGCTGTTGTATTGATGCCGGAAAGCTGTAGAAGCAGTGTTTGTTAGAGGACTCACTGAACCTTGGGTGGTGTATGAAATGATGCTATAACCTATTACTGTTATCTGCTGTGAAACCAGAGGAACAACTCCCCAAGCTATCTAAAAAAAAAAGTGTTCTCTTACCTTTCCATCAAGAACCATTTTACCAACATAAAATCCTCAGGTAAAACTTGTGATGGTTGCCCCAGTAGAGCCTCCCAGCAGTCTGAACCAGTGAACCGTGGCCAAACCACGTGAAGCAGAGCATTGGAAAATAAGTGCGCTCAATGAACACACAGAAACAAAGGTGCTAGAAAAAACAGCAGAGGATTTCAGAAAAAAAGAGACAAATGTGCCCTTTAGTGAGTTCCATTGACAACAAGAGTAAATAAAGAAATACTCACTGATTCCACACTGTCAGATTGGGAAGACAGCTGCAGTTTCTCCTCCATTTGGCTGTCAGCGAATCAGGAACCCCCTGTTTAATGTCACCCAGCAAGGACTGTTTTAATGTGTGTGATGTTCAAATTGTATATTACAGAGCTAAAGGGCATGGAAAACCATCCTTCCCACTTAAAAGTAAATCACATTGAAAGGCCTGGCAATCAGTCATCTACATTTGGGCAGTTTTGTTTCCTACCTCTGTCACTTTCACAGATCAACCGTCGAAGCCTCTTAGAAAAAATTGTTCTCAAAAGGTTAACACTGAGCTAATTCCTTAACATGCTGACTAAAATGCCACCGCATTAACCCTATTTACGTACAAGGCAGTTTCTACTTTGGCAGCAATGGTTTAAGTTTTAGGTGTGCAATGTTTTTGTGATAATCTTTGAGGAAAAGCTGGTCAGATTCCCTCATTTGAGGTATAGGATGCCCAAGTTCTGAATCAAATCACAAGTTTGTTTTCTTGCTGCTGTACATCATTTACATGTCACTGCTATGCATTGTGTGTTCAGAAATTAAACTTAATGTACCATCAGTTGAACAGTGGAGTAGCAATACAGTATTTGTTAAGGCCTTAACCCAAGGTTCATCAACTAGAGAGCAAATGTTTAGATGAACTGCTTTGTGTTTTGGTCAATCATTGTCCACCTCAGAGACCATACTTTATACAATCAATCCCAAACCATCATGCCTTTTCAAGGTTTATTAGCTCAAGCTTGAGGACCACTCCAAAGCTGTGTTTGTACACAAAGGCTTAGGCCCCCATAGATGGCACAAGCTTCAAGCATGCAGAAAAGCATTTACGCTGGTGGTAGTAGTTGTGATGAGATGAGATGATAGTCTCTGTACATGGGGCACCAGCTCTACCAACTGAGCTACTGGGTGCCCCAACCCTCTCTGTTATATGGCAGTTGATCTCGTCCTCTGCTCGGAAGATAAGGAGCTCCCAAAACTCACTGTTTTCCCAGTTTGCGGACATTTATGGCCACCATTCTTCTTCTTTCAATTGGACGCTATGCTCACAACTGCAACATGTCAAAGCGTCACTCTCATACCGCCCTTGGTCTTTCCAGCTTTACATTTTACACAGACCTTGTTTCGGGGTTGTTACTACCCCACGCTCTGGCTCAGAGGCAAGACCACTCTGTCCCCCCATTCCACAATCGATTACACACAGAACAGCAAGACAGCATAACGTAGTGATATTCCGACTCTGATCAGGCAGTGTAAATTTGGCTTATGACTGGAGGTTAATGGGGTGGGGAGTTTGCAATAATTCTGACTAAAAGTACAGCTGACAGCAGCAAAGAGGAGAACAGATTTAAAGTGTGATAGCAGTAACATGATTGGATGAAGGAGATTAAGGCAAAGTTTGATTGGTTAACTAGGAAAGCACCCCTGATCAGCTGATTGGAGGAAGCAGTGGGATTGAGATGGAGAGAGAACTGCGAATGAATGAAGTGTAAAGAAAGTCTCTCTGATTGAATTTACACTGAGCCTCATTAAACACAGTTGAACATCTGTGAACTGTATTATAACTTTTGCCTTCTTCCAAATTACTTATACCACTTTGCCCCCCACCCCCCACCACACTATGAAGCTGATTTTTTAGCTTTTACAGCGATTTCTCAGAATCTAAGGTCATTGACTGTCTCTGCAATCTCTCATGAAGAGTCATGTTTGTACGGGCAGACCTCTTGAAGCCTTCACACTGGACTGGCTACAATTTTAGCCTTGATGAAGGTTTTATCCACCAAAAGTTTAGAAATAAAGAAACACTGCATAGATTTAGTGTGTGAAAGTCTTTTCCATCACTTGAGAGCCTTTGTCCTTGGCGCGAAAGGGATGATTACATTAAAAATATACCCTTTGTGAATGTATCCTTCTTGTGTGAGCACTCTTTTTCAATGCCATGGATTTCTCTGGCAATGGGTAAAGCTCCTGGTACTGCTCTAATGTGTCATCATATTTGCTGCGACTTCCAATCTATGTTTCCCACTGCCTTGATTGCTATGTGCTAGTGTGTTACTTTGAGTAAGAGTCCCACCTTGTCGTTTGTTCAAGACAAAGAAATATTTGGTCTTACTTTTGGCCATAGGTGTTCTTCCTTGATATAATTTTCTGTAACTAAGCAACCAACAGCAGAATCAACAATTAATTTCATGTTAACACGGGCACTTGCAGATCCATTGTATGTGAATGGTCATATGATGTATTTTCAAGCATGTTAGCATGGACAGAGATTATTACTGAAACGGTGCTAAAACACTCAGTTTTACTGTGTGTGTGTGTGTGTGTGTGTGTGGAGATGACTTATTTTAAAACTGCATGAAAACATATTAGTGTGGATGTAGCTTCAGTAATCCATTCATATGCAAAGCAAGTGTGAAAATGGAGTTGCTGTTGCATGCAGCTGTTTATGAGGAGACTCATTTGCAAATGGAAGAGGAGAGCCCAGTCCCTCTGCAGAGGCAGGTTGTGTGTGTGGCATATTTTCGTTGATTAGTTCCTCTGATGATAGAGTGTATATGGGTTTGGCTTGTGTAGCTTGGTATCTGTGACTGTTGTGACATGTTTAACACTTGATCATGCCCTGTTGCAAACACACTGAGTATGAATTAGCATCTTTTGGAGCTTGAAATGTTCACAGAAAAATAACACACAGGAGCACCAATTTCTTTCTCACAACTCCAGCAGGTGTCACTGTTTCTTAGTTTTAGCCTGGCTACCTTACTTGGGGTCCAGTATGTTTTATTAAGCAGTTTCTAGCACATAAATTGAGACTGGCTTCATATGAACATGTGTGCCAAGAGGTGACAAATTTTGTCCATCTGTCCTTTGCAATCTGAAGACAGAGAGACGGTACACCGTTTAAAGTTGATGACAGCTGCAATCCATGTTCGTGTGCATGTAAGATTTTGTGAGTAGAAAGTCCCTGTTCTAGCCATTTTAGAGAAGTTGTAGATATATAAATCACAAAGCATGTAACCACTGGCGTATAATTTCTTGGTCCCCGGTTGCAGTCCGAAGGTGTTTTTGCAGTCGGGAAGCAACAGTGCTGACCTATTCTGGCCAAATACTAACAAATACCAAGACTAATGAAATTACTTACATATTGATTTAGCATTGAAATTAGCAAGTCAAACTAAGTAATTTACTTCTCACAGTTTGCAGTGTCAGAAGACCCTGCTTTCTTTACAAGAAGTTGGGGGGTGGAGGGTCTGTTGGTGAGTGGGCAGCGACGGTTGGCTCAGTTGGTGATATTAGCAGGCCCCTGGGGGGTATACTACGATGCAAGATTAGTGCCTTAGCGAGGTCTGTGGAGTCTAAAGCCAGGGTTTCCTGTAATAAAAAGGGGGCTCTCTTTAGACCTGGCTGGATCACCATGGTAACTGATGCTGGATCACCATGGTAACATATGTGTCAAACTTAACCTGGTTGGGAGAAGATTAAGCTTCTCCATGGAGTGTCACTTGATAATCATTGTCAGCATGTGAACCAAAAACATTAATAATACACTTCATACGAGTCGTAATGTTACATAAATGCCTCCTAGCAAAGCAGTTTTCGCTATATGCATTGCATAGCTTTATTTTTCCCCACAGGAGCCTACAGTTTATCAGTGATGCAGAAAATCTGAGACAAAATATTGTTTACCTTATTCATGTGTTTTTGCCTCTTACTGAACTACTGAATGTGCCTATGGTGTTTGCTGGTCAATTTGTCAATTTGTTTCTATGAAAACACAGATTATACATGAGTATAATGTGATCAGTATTTTTTTTTTATAATGTATGTTTTAACACTGATGTTATATTACAGTTGATAGATCAGTCTTTTAATATTTATCACAGATATTATTCAATCTGTAAATCATTTTACTTTGATTTGTCTAAAAACTAAAGTAATTTATACATCTCCTTCATTATGCGACAGTGTCAGACCTAAATATAGTTCTTGATTATGATATTTAATTCCGTTCCCTCAAGTTTCAGAGCTGCAGATTGAGCAGCTGTCATGTTAGAAATAACGGAGTGATATAGCGCTTAAATAGATCACCTATTTTCGGTGGCCTGTCCAGATGTTTTTTTACTAGGGTGGCCCAAGTGGGGCTTTGACATATGCAGGGGTGGCATGAAGTGCGAGCGCTGCTGCGGGCACACGCGTTGACATAGCTTTAATTTGCCATTTTTGTCTCCATTATCCATGCCTACTTTAATCACAAACATTGCAGTGTCTTACATTCGTGTTTACAGTTTAGTGTAAAAGATAAATAGACTACCAATAACAACACAACAGAGTGACACCACACAATTTCAAACTAAAGCTTCCATACTTTTTTGAAATAAATTGTTCCTCCAAAAGTAGATAGTATGCTAGAAAGTATAAGTGCCAACAACATTCAAGTTCCAAAAAAAAAATCCTGTGAGAGCAACTTTTTAACAGTTGTATCAATTTATCTGTTTGTAAAATTAGTCAGGTTAGACATTACTCTGGCACAAGACTGCCTCTCAGGTTTAAGACTAAATTGCACTGATAAACAAAAATTCAGTTTACTTGTTAACATTTCAGACTGGCTAGGCAGATAGCCAGTCATAATAAGGTGGCACCTGGGGTGGCCAATCAGATTTTAAGGGTGGCCCGTGCCACCCCAGGCCACTCCCTAGACACGTCCCTGCCTTTATTAACTCTTGCATTTGCTAGATGTCAATTTCTGTTGGTACTCCCCTTTTTTGAAGAAAGAGTGTCACTTTGTGCCAGAATGCTTTTTTAATATTCTTTGAAGGGCAGAGTTGCACGCAATCGATTATTGTGTCGAATGATGTTCTGAACTCTTCATTTGACTCGTTTTCTATGAAGGCACACAGAGTTTGAAGCAGATAGCCTGAGTTAACAAAGAAAGTTGATTACCACCTTATTAGAACCCTGTAAGCCCTGACCGAGGCTGCAGGGTTTGTCGAGCCAGCTTAGTCTAAGAGAGCCTGGTTCTGTTGAACTGACTTAGTAGTATACCCCCCTGGTACGAGGATCAGCCAGTAGCGAAATTAAACTGTAATAGCTGGTTTCAACTTTAAGAGGACAGTCCCTCTGCATATTTATTCACAATATGTACACTTTTACTACTTTGCACTCAAATGTCATGAGTTGGACCTGAATCAGGCAACAACACTACTAAATACCCATATCGCTTTTCAACTGAATAAAGTGGTTTTGGGGTTTACTTACTCTTTAATGATAGTATGAGTTTGGTCACTCATAGCTAGAGAGCAGAGAGAATGCTTTATTTGTCATTGTAGGCAGAGCATCCAACAAAATTATGAGCGTAGTTCTATTTGCTACATTGCTGTTCCATCTTCCAAGCAAGAGCTATACATACAAGAGATGCTGTTTTTAATGTTGATATATATGAAAAAATTAACCCTAATGTTTGGGATTGAAACTAATAAAACTAAACTAAAGCAAATATGGCATAGCATTCAAAGTTTCACTTGTAATATTAACACAACTTACTATATTGAAGAGTCTCCACAAAGGATGGAACAATGGTGCATTGCCATTATCAGTCATCCAAAATAAAACTTTATATCCTTGTTCTTTTTTTAAAGGTCTCAAAATATGATTTCTCAATATGACATTTTTTGTGTACTTGTTCAAAAAAATTCAAAAATTTTAAACATTTTTTAACAGTTGCAGGCCTTCTTGTGCAAGGTGCAGACAAGGTTTGGCTAAAATTTAACATGACTGGCATCCGATTGTAAGAAAAGAATCTCATGGCTCTTGGAAAATGTTCAGTACCACAGTGCCAATGTTTTTTTGTGTTTTTCTTTTTTTTCTTTGACTGCGTCACTGGCACAACATCAAATATAAGTCATAGTAACGTGTGGAGTGCTCCCACCCTGCAGTAGTGCAGCATGTACTTGCAGATGTACAATGGGGAAATTAAACAGTGCGATTCATTGGTCCCAATGTCAGGGGTCAAGTTATATCCCACCCACTCAACTCCAAATGCAGATTGAAGCAGACACTGGCTTGCTAATGGCACAGCCTTCATTTACAACATTGCCTTAATTAAAAAGTGAATGGACCCAGCTTTGATCTGCTCCTGGTTGAGCTTGGCCATCCAGATGCTCTCAATAGCAGAATGAGGTTGCAGCTGCCTCTTTTGTTCCCTCAGTGACACCCAGTGGTGAGCTGTCTCGGCAGACAGTGACCGAGAAGAGAAGGTGTAGAGAGGTGTAGGTGTAAAGAGAGCAAGATAGAGAGACACAAGGAGAGAAACGGAGAGTGTGTGCTAACTTGGGAACCCCAGTAGAGTCCAAATGAATATCTCAACACACTATTGATCCAGACATGGCCACCACTATTGTTTATCTCAGCCCTCCCACCTCCCTCTTCCAGTCTCTCCATCTTTTGCTCACTCCCTGTCAAATTCAGATTCGTCTCATTTTTCCCCTCCTCTCTCTCTCCCTCTCTTGCTCACATTGTCTTTCGATCACATGGTGCCCCGGGGTATAATCAAATAACTGCCACAGAGATGGAGTGTATCAGGAACTGGCAAGCAGTTCACTGTGTGTGTGTGTGTGTGTGTGTGTGTGTGTGTGTGTGTGTATGTGTGTGTACGTGTGTGTGGGAGAATGCTCTTTTACCTAATGTCCTCACAAAAATAGAAAGATCCTCAAGGGCTTGGTTACGTGACAGGCTTGGGCTGAGGGTTTAAGATTAGAATTATTTTTTTTTTCGGTCTTTGGTCTTTTAAAAGTCTCTTCTGTGACCTTTTTACACTGCACTGTACTTTAGAGATTTGAAACCAACTTTGTTTGCCTCATAGAAAAGAGAGACACCGTGTGTATACAGAGTGTTATGTGAGAGGGAGCCCAGTGAGCGTTCAACTGTGTGACAGCGTTTGTGACACTTTATAGTTTGTAAAGTTAAAAAAAAACACAGTTATCAGCAAAACAATATGTTTCCAGTGTTCTAAATTAGTCAAATTCTGCTGTGTTTCTAAAATGTGTCCTTATTATGGAAGATTTTTAATTTCACCTGGAGAATTTCACAAGGACCTACAGGAAAGAGCTCCACTCACGATGAGCTGCGCGGGGAGGGGGGGGGGCTGATGACCACTTATGTCATAAATTCTAACTTTGTAAACTTTATAATGTTCCATTTTTGTCACGTCATTCTGGCTTTGCATTTTACACAGACCTTGATACAGCACTGTTACTATGTCTGCTCCTGGCTCCGAGGCGAGACCACTCTGTCCCCCCTCTCTGTGATCAGATGTTGTATACAGAACATTGAGGCAGCATAACAGCGTAATACCCCACCTTGAACAGGCAGCATAAATGTGGCTGCTTCGTGTGTGAAATCGATTATGTGTGAAAATGGAAAATTATTTTATGGTCTGGAGTTTGCATGTTCTCCCTGTGTCCGCATGGATTCTCTCTGGGGTCTCCGGCTTCCTCCCACATTCCAAAGACATGTAGGTCAGGTTGGTTGGTGACTCTAAATTGCCCTTAGGTGTGACTGTGAGCTGGGATTGGCTCCGCGACCCTTGCAAGGACAAGTGGTTACGGAAAATGAATGAATGAATGAATGAATGAATTTTATGGTCTCACTGGTACCTGAAGCAGCAAGCCCTCACCAAGGCAGCCCTTTGCATTGTTTTAGGACTTATTTCAGTTGGACTGCATGGCTTGTGGCAGAATGAGAGCAAATTTTTGCAGCAAAAATCTTGTTTAGCAGTAAAATGGTGGTTGTAGCATTTGGATGTGTATTTGGCCATATAGCGAAGACTGTGATTTTGTGCATGTGTGTGTGTGTGTGTGTGTGTGTGTGTGCGTGCGTGCGTGCGTGCGTGCGTGCGTGCGTGCGTGCGTGCGTGCATGCGTGCGTGTGTTTTTCAGGCCTTCAGAGGAAGTTTGTATTAAGAAAAATAGAGACCATTAACCAGGCTTTACTTGGTTCTGCTGCCTAATCAGCCACTAACTCCCCTAGATCCTGCCGCAGTAATACCAGCACCACAGAAGAAGAGGCTGAGGGAGAGGAGACGAGTAAAAGACAATGAGAGATAAATGAAGAAAATGTGGGAGGAATTAGGGCTGAAGAAGAATGGGATGATGAGAAAATGCTGCCAAATAGAAAAGAGGGAAGTAGAGGGAGAGACTGTAGGTCATAGAGGAAAGTCATTGGAGGATCATTATAAAGTTAAAGAAAAGTCATAAGAAACCGTTTCTCTGTACTGTTTGGTTTCAAAGCTAGACTCTCGACTCTGCTGCATTCAAGGGTTCAGCTTTCCAAACTGTCTGCATCTGGTTTCAGCTCAAATAAATCCGCCCCAAATTATATCCATAGATGTTTTCACTGTAGACGCTGACAGTTTAAAGCTTGATTATGCAGTTTTCTGGAAAAGGAAAAAAAAAAAAAAAAAACAATGGCAGAATTAGAAAAAACTCCATCCTCCTGGAACTCTCCCCTCTCTGTCCTAAGCCTCTCCCATCAGACATCCACAGGCATATATACATGCTTCATACGAATGGGTTCTCATCCCAAGTCGTCACAATTTGCTGATTTTCAGTGGACTTAGGGTCTACATATTATGCTCTAGTTATCCTTCTGCATCTGTTAATTAGGTTTGTGATGTCACTACCGTGATGTCAACACAAGCACATGGTGGGATTATGCTTCATGTGGTTATGTTATGAAAACGAAAGCACGTAGCAACCAATGCCAGGATGTCAACAAACACACATGCAGACATGGATGGTTAGGATTAGGGAAAAGGAGGCACATGGTAAGGTGAAGAAAAAAACCCATCACATTCAATTAGATCCATCTATTACACCTCCCGTCCACCTTATAGGCACTTCGTGCTCCCTATATTATGTTGTTACCAGCAGCGTTTCAACCTGACACCATTCTGTGTCATATCAGTGGACGCTGCAGGTGCCATCCGGTCACATTCTTAAGTGACGCTGCCCATCCATGTATCAGGTTAACAGAAAGCAAAACGATTAGCGATTCTCTCCGTCTCTGAAACACTTTACTAATAGTGACAAGTTTTTTGTTTCGCGTATTTTCAGATGCTCTTTTTGATAAGCCTATTCTCCTTTTTGGGTTGCTTTACAGTGTGGACAGCTGTTACCATTAGAGTTGGAAATAAGCACCAGCCGCTGGCCAAATATCTGTAAAATTTGCATGTGGCTAGTTGCCTCACTCACTAGCTTACTGTCTATTGAGTGGCTGGTAGATTTTGGAAACCACCAGCCACAGGGGTCAGTGGACAAAAAAGTTCATTTCCAACCCTGGTTACCATGCTGGAATAGAAACTTTTCTTTGCCATTAAGTGCTTTCACCATGCGGAATGTGCATATGCAGCTGCATTCATTAAACAGCCAATAGGAACACCCTCTCTCTGAAAAGGCCTGTGATTTCCCTTCACTGGCTAGATTTTCTAAAGCCTGAAAACAGAACCAACAAGAGGCGCAGAAGTCAACTGTTCTCTCAGACCACTTGAATTACAGTGTGCTCAAATGTTATTTCCCAGTTAGGCCAAAACAAAAAGCCTACCCTGCATTTAATCGATATTTGAGGGCAGAAAACCACTGGTCAGGGGTGTGGCAAGGTTTGGTCAGTTTGGATCAAAATGTGGTTTTGTAATTTTTGCCTTTAATGGCTGAAAAGGTTGCAATAACAATTGTAAATCATTTACTTATGAGTCAAGTGAGGAAAATAATACTTCTGAATCTTTGAAATCAGAAAATGGTGGTCTTGGGATCTTGCTGTTCTCTGCAATCTGGGATAGTGAGAACCCCAGTTTAGGGTTAGGGAACAGACAGCAATTCCACAACATGCTTTAATTCTGCATCCTGGTCTTCCTGTTTACAGTCCATTGATTAATGCATTGAAGGCAGAATTCTGTAAAAAGAAAAGTGGAAGTAAACGTGCCCTGACATGTTATGTTTTAAAGTTTTCTTAGTGAATGATACCAAATCCTTGGGTTTTAATAAGGGTTGTCAGTATTAATGCATTATTCATAATGCAAGTGAAGTCTAAACATATAATGTGTTATTTCTATAAAGTTTGCATTAATTGCGTGCTGCTATTTTGTCTGATCTATGCACCCTCACTTGAAGTCCAACAGCGGCAGAGGCTTGCTGCTTCCTGTTGCCCCGGTGATGGAAAATAATGACACCACTGGCAAATCAAAAGTAATATACACCTTTGGTCAGACGGAATTAAAATATCACCAAAGTACTTCAGGTGTGAGCCCTACCTACAAGCTGAGCACACAGGTGCAACTAATCAGACTGAAGTCAGCAGGCAACCACACCACCAAAGACGACAATCCACTATTCTGGAGTGTGTGAATTGCAACAGACCTGTTGATGAAACTAAACTTAAGGAGTTAACTACAGCACTGTTAAATGGGTGGAAACTGACTGCAGACCTGCATTTTGAGTAATGTGTGTGATTTATGTTGGCTTCATGTTAGTAAAGAGCTCTGCTATCCGCAAGGCTAATTTATACAATGTAAAATGCTATAGGCTTGTGCTAATAAAGTTAGCATGTTGTATTTTTGTGGTTAATGTAAAAAACAAATAATTTCTTGGTCGACAGTGTGAGTAGTAATTGAGTTGCATTTTTAAACGTTAACTGTTGCTGTTGCTTGGGGCTTCATATTAGAAGAGGAAATCACTGCTCGCCACTCGGATATTTTATGCAATGTAAAATGCCATAGGCTTATGCTAAAAACATAAGCATGTTGTATTTGTGAGACAAATGTGTCCAACAAAAGACAAGTGTTTTGTCTGTGCAGCTTGTAAGGTATATTGAAACCAGTTTGTCTACTTGTGTATGATAATTTTGTTTTATGTGTATTTTAGGTGTACTTTGAATCAATTAAACTTAACAGAACTTCAGAGAAACTGCACCACAGACTAGTGTTTTGGAGGTGTAACATACCACTGCACATGTGTATTATGTTGGCCTATTATGGTGATGTCCTCAGGTTAGCATGTTGTGCCAGTCATATGCAAAATAATGGAATTGTAAACATGCAGTTATTTGCAACTGACTATTGAAATTAAACAATAATCACAATAAAAAAATCATTTGACAGCCCCAGTTTAATAATTACTTTTATTAAGGGACATTAGATGGGTTTAAATTGACTTATTTCTGTTGATGTCTGCCCAGGCATTTTTCCATTCTAGTCATGTAAAGAAATATTTTTAAAAAATCCATGAACAACCTAGCATAAGACTATAAAACAAAAGAAAATTGTTTAAGGTTGGATTTTGAGAAAGTGACACAGTTGGAAGCTTACCCACTCACGTCATCCAGAGCTTTAAAGTTTTCAAACTCCCTACTTTTGCAGTGTTTGTGCTTGACCCCCACTGAAGCCACCTACACATTTTATACACTTCACAAACACTGCACACTTACTAACTTAATATATCACCCAGAAAGTTTTGGCTGATGTTAGGCATCTCTTTCTGCAGTCTGCCCTTCTCCTTGTCAGTTTTAGCATGCACGTCTTTGACTACTGATGTTAGCATAATATGATGAAATCACTGCGTTTTTGTTGTGCTTTGCCTTCGGTTACATGTCTAATTAATCATTCCTATCCAGGGTCTTTGTTTCACCATGCGAGCTGCTGAACAGTACTCTGTAATTTTAATTTTATGTAGTTTTGGGTTGTTGTTTTTTTTTTTTTTTTTGCTAAGAGCTTTTTGGTGCTTGGCACATGTCTAAGCATAACTCAGAGTGGACACACCTGTGTGAAGGCTAGATTATCATCTACCTGTCTTGATTGATAGGAACATTTTGTTATTTGCATCTAAATCTGCAACTTCACCCATATACAATTGAAAACCAACATCTATTTCTTTCTGAATTCATATATCCAGGGATTTATCACCTTGTATAGGATGGATGCTGCAAAATTGAGCCATTTTAATTTTTCACGTTGCTGTGGCAACAACTTTAAGTGAAATGGCATCAGACAGACTGATGTGACAAGGACCTTTAGTTGGGTGCTGCTTTATTACCGGATCTGAAGCAGGCTGGTCTCATTCACTCTTCTTACTTAATTATCAAAGTAATGCACTCTAACCCATGTAATAGTGAGCCAGGAGGCTGTGATCACATGACCGCGGGCTGCCCACTGTCATATGATGGAAGCAAAGGAAAAAGTCAGGTGATGTAATACAAAGAGCAACAAAGTCTGCATAGAGAGGTGGTGTTAGACCACTCAAACAAACACGAGTTTGACCCAAGTAACTGGGGTTTGTGTCCAGTGTGAAACCAAAAGTCAGCATTGAATAATTTTTAGTAACATACGTTCTTTAAAGGCGCAGACACACCAAACTGATATCAGAGTACTGGCAGGAACGAAAGACCTCACGCCACCATGTCTCAGCCAAAAGTTGCACATGAACACACCAAACAGGCGGCCAACCAGAACATATGTTCTGTGCCTGCATGAGAGGACATAACTCTCCATACCAGCAGATGATGGTCGTCCGTAATAGTCATTCAAAACAGGAAACTGGAAGACCATCTTGATGCTAGTTAGCAAGTTAGCATGTAAACCACCCAATCAGTTGTTGAAAGAACAAAGCATATTTACCATACGCCAGTGAACAGCAACACACACCACCAGAAAAAGTTTCTGCTGAAGAGCTCAGTGTTTAACAAAAAGATCTTTCTTTATATAACAAGTTTGTTTCGAACTCAGTCCTTCTTGACTTTAGCCTGTTGTTTTGATTCCTCACTCCTGTTCCTTTTCTTGTGCACAGAGTTGAAATAACAACCAAAGTGATTTCAGTAATCGACAGGCTTCACGGCTGCTTCTGCCACCGGTTCAGCATGTTGAATTGCAGCAACTCAAAAAAAGCCAAAGAGGGTCAAATAGGGGCGACAAGGCTAATGGAGCAGGACACATTGCAGTGATGAGGGCCACATACGCTCACCAATGGCCCAACTTTGACCAAAGGCCAACTGTTGGCTTAGTGTGTCACAGCCTCAACGTCATTTCGTACCTCCTGATGTCAAATCATGATGCGCATGTCACATTGCGTCACGTTGCATCGCGTCATGTCACGTCATGTCACGTCATGGTATGTCACATCGCCATGTTACATTAAGTACTCCCAATCTACCCTCAACAGTAGAAGTGCTTATTTGTAAAATAACAGAATTGTATGCATAACTTTTTTCCAGATATCATATGAAATATTGTATATGACGTCTGTAGCAAATCATTTGCTTAAAGTGGATAAAATCGACATTTCCATGTCACTTGTAGATTGTAGGTGTTTATCACCAGTCTCTACTGTTCCTCTCAGTTCAACTGAGATTTTTTTTAGCTTCTTTCAGCTAATTTTTCTAGATTTAAGGCCTGAAACCTCTCTGTTTGGGTTCCTTCTCATCAGTCTTTTTTTCCAGCTGCAACAGACAACTGCTTTCAACGAGTTTGTCATATCGACTTCAAGGTAATTATACGTCAATATGTGTTTACAGCTTGTCTCTGCTGCCAAGTGGTCAAAGATCAGCTAAGCAAAGACTCTGGATGTGGTTAAATATAAATAGAAAGTTAATGCACCATCTTTTAAGCCATCTTTGATGTTATTTTACAGTTTCATCCAAGAGCATTATCTTTTCCTTACTTTTAAGATGTGCTATAAGTTGCCTAAATGTAATCATAAAAGCATGAATCACACTTTGGCTACAGTGAGTGGATATTGCAGGGAAAACAAATTAACAATGAATGTTTTGCAGATAGAAAACATATTAGGGGACTGAGCTGTGCCAGCAGACAAAGTGTCAAAAGCTAATTTTGATGTTATGTTGCCCATCAGTTATTGGCTTCTCTCCCACATTCGGACATTAACCCCAGATGGAGTCTGAAACGAGCGTAAGGTGTGAGGCTAGTTAGACTAACACCTCAGAGTCTGGCCCTGGAAAATAAGAGAACACAGAACGTCCCGTGGGTTTTCTAGCTCCGGCAGGGACCAGGTGGTGTATTTCCATTCTTCCTTTGTGGGTTTGTTTCAAAGGTATCGGGGGGGGATTAAGTTTTAACTGTGGTCAAACAGCTACAGATTTAGAACCATTGTAGATGATCTCATTTGTAGATTTTGATATATTGGTTTGTATTATGGATGCCAGCTCCAGTTATTTCTGCTCTTGATAGGTTGATGCCTATTAACTGGTAACCAGTTAATTTTTTACGAAAAGACGTGAAACACAACAGACCTTTCCTTTTAGTCCAGCGCTTCATTCACTGGGTGAGCTTTAGGCTGCACTTCAAAGTGTCTGTTCAGAGGTGGTGATATTTTACTGTTTTATGATTTTTCTGTTTTGAATTTTATTTTCTGCTGACTTTGCTGTCAGACAGTTGGCCAGCCATGTTAACATGGGGAAACATGCACCCAGCAGCTCTGCACAGCACACCACCAGGGTCTGTTGGGAGCTAACATCAGGTAGCTAGTAGCGCTGCTCATTTGGCAATTATAGCTGGTAACGCCGCCCTGGTGCTAAAACACGTTGCTGTACAAAACATTGTGCCCACTCCTCCTGGTCTACCCCTGGACGCCGTGGTGAATAAGTGGCTTTATTTTGACCCTTTTAGCTATGTTGGCACTACTAGCAAGGCTCTAGCATAGTGCCGTTAGCACCTGAGGGATTTTAGTTCTCAAAATTGAGCCACATAATTATCTTGAACCCTGGGGAGAGGTTTGTGGGTGGGCACAATGTTTCCACAGCAACACTGTTGGGTCAGGGCGATGTGATTAGGGGTCATTTTACATTTGCATTTTCATTTTACTTTCTGTTTTTATCCTTAATTTACCCTTTTTTGTTATAGTTTTTATATTTTTACTCAGTTACTCATTTACTTATTTATTTATTTTTATTGGTACTATCATGTTATTTATTAATCCTTTTATCTGCTTCCTTATTTATTTACTTTTTCATCTTCTATTGGTTTTATTTATTTAGGACATTTCTTGGATTTTAGGATGTTATTAGGATTTTAAGACATTACGAGGATTTTTGGGACATTTCTTGGATTTTAAGACATTTCTTTGATTTTGGAACATTTCAAGGGTTTTAGGACATTTCAATGATGTAGGATTTTAGGGATGTTTCCAGGATTTTTGGACATTTCTCAGATTTTAGGATGTTTCGAGAATTTTAGGACATTATGTGCTTAGCTAGATCCTCTGTTGGGGGGTGTGGGGTGTCCTCCTCTGGCACTTTTTTGATTCACAAGCTCTATATAGATGCTGTTTTATGCACTCTGGCACCTTATGTATACTTGAAGTAAAAAAACAATTCTGAGTGTGAATCACACACACAATGGTGCAGATGGGGAGCAACTGGCACCCTGTTCAGGCCAGATTTGACCCACAGGCTGTTATATAATCTAGTTATTATATCACTGCTATAGACTGACTTGTGTAACTGGTCAAAGGTACCTTCAGTGGTTAACAGTTAAAACATTAACATCCCTAGTATGTATTAAGATATAATTGATGAATCTAAGTCTCACCCTGGATATCTATTGCTCCCGTTAGACACAGTTAGTGAATTTAAGCTGCAGGTAGAGCAGACTTTCAGCTGTTCATTTCTTCAGCTTATTTTACAAGCCTGACTGGCTGCCGCACCTCCGCGTACACCCCTTCCTCCACCTCCACAGTTTAAAACCCACAGTTTTACAGTGAGGGAATCCAATTACATCCAGCACCTAGAAAGACAGGGAGAAAGAGAAAAAGATAGACAGAGGGGAGACTGAAGAAGAAAAAAAGAAAATCAATGGCAATCCAACTGAGGTGGAACTAAGCTTGACAGTGTAGCTCCTTTCTATGCTTCGCACTCATTTTGTTTTTGTTTTTTTCCTGAAGTGATAAAAGTGAATGACTGTCTGGGTGTTTATTTCACATGAACTCACCACATTAACCTCTCCAACACTCTCAAGGATGTTTTGTTTCTTTATTCATTCCTTTTGTTTTATCCCTCTTCTCTTACTTGCGTGCTGCACTCGATCTCTCCTTGCAGCCTCTCATTAGCTCTCTCTGTCCTCTCTCACCGCTTTATCTATCCTGTGCTTGCGGCTGGCTCCCTGTACAGTATGTATCACTGATACCCACAACTATTATAATGGATATTGTTCACATCTGTTATTTTTCAATCATTTTTCATCATTATCACTGTCCTGAGTTTTAGTTTCTGGTAGGAGTCTATATAATACGGTGGCCGTGAGAGCTCAACAAACTGCAAATTCAAAACATCTCCAATTTGACGACATACAGAAAACTGCAAATAGAGAAAACACAAACAAATGGGGAAAATCAATGTGCTGCTTCATGTGCAAAATAGTGTGAGGAGCTGTACTGTTGTTGAAACCTACTTATTGATTCAAAATGACTTAATTGGGTTGAATCAACTTTGAACCTATTGAGGACCATAAACTGAAGAGTACACTACTCGAAAACTAAGAAACTCAACCTGTCACCCACCCACACAGCATACGGATGTTCGTTAAGGCAAAGGTTTTCATAGGAAGGAAAATCTGTTCTGACTCAAAGTTCTGACTTTGTAACACATATCGAGATCAAAGCGGCTCAAACTCCATAAAGGAGCTCACCACCAAGTTCACATGTGGAAGGGCAAGCGTAGAAGATGTATGATTCATGCTGTGGAAAAGAGTGACAACACTCTCAAAGAAATCCACATTATTATTGTCACTTGTGACACTAGATTTCATGTCGACATACAGTACATCATATGCTGTCACATCAGTGGTATGAGAAGAGAAATATGCCTCAGAATGTGGATTTGTGGTCCAGTGAGACACCTAAATGTAATCTTGCAGAATCCACACATAGATGACGATGTTTAGCAGAGAGAAACATTTATACAATGATTCACAAAACCCAAGTTATTCTCTTCTGTCAAGTCTTAGTTTAAAAATTCAGCCCGTTCTCACTCCCAACTTGTCAAAAGTAGCTGCTTTGTCAGTGCGTTTTACATTATGTTAGAAATAGTCAAATTATTGTATTAGTTAGACTAGAAATGGATTTTTAAAATGCATGTAAACATGTAAGTCTGACTGAAATCATACTAAATAAAATTTATTAAAATTGGACTAACACACAGATAATGCTATTGGGGGTTAATTTACTCTTCCATGTATACACTTTAACCAGGCCTAGGCCTACCTTATACATTGGAAGTTTATTTTAAAAAAGACACAGTGTCAGTGAACCTACACACCAGCATAAGACAAGCTAGGCAGTTTCTGCTCATTATATGCACTAACAGGTTGGCATGAAAACATGTATAAAAATCACAATTACACAAACCTTTAATATTTTTTGTTTTAATAGAAACGCGGCATGCTTTAATGCATGTTTGCACATAATGACTCAAAGCCATTTATGTGTCAAATGAGAATACTCAAAACAAGCAAAAACCAAAAAAGCAAGAATTTGCAACATTAGTGTTTCTGTACCTCACTTCTCCCGGGTTTTCCTCTCAACACATTCCTGCATAGTCACCTGAAAACATGGATCTTTCCTGATTCTGAAGCTTCATCAAAAGCTTTAATATGTAGGCAGAGTAAGTATGAGGGATCAAACTGCTGTACTAGTGAAAAATAAATATTGCTGGAAATCAAGTTTACAGTAACTAGCAACTCTTATCAGTATAAACAGCTGTTGACTGAACTTAATTCTTCGTTTTACTTGCATTTCAGTTGACTTATTTTGTTTAACATTAGAACTAATGAACACATTTTACAAACTATTCAGTAACAGTTAACTATATAGTTAAATATTTTAAGGCAGTAGTAACTCCAATTCCAAACTATCATGTTTGACCTCTGTGGGGCAAAGATAAGTAACTCTTAAAAACTCTTTGATACTTAGTACTATCCTGTGAAAGTAGATAATAATTCTTTGACTCGTGGAGCCTCACAGCACTGAGACAGAGGAGGTCAAGGGACAATATCAATGCATCCATTGTTGTTCAAAATTCAAAGTCTGATTGGACTATTTAATGTTAATTTATGCAAAACTTTTCTTCATCTTGAAATGATTCCCAGAGATCACTCTCCTCCTTATTCCTTGAAAGTGTTGCGAGTGCACCTTGATATGACCATTTATTTTACCCACTCTGTAAACCCTCACATCATTAAGTCTCACCTAAAAGACTGAAAAAGATCTTTGAGGTACTCTTTTGATGAAGTGGCTCTGGCAGTGTGTGAAAACATTAATGTATTGTTTAGAGGCGAGACAGTATCTCTACAGAGAGCCCTCATGACAAGTGATGAAAGTAAGAGCTGAGAGAACAGGGAGGTGAAGACACTCCAATACCAGCATAAAAGAACAGCACTAGTTCTCACAGAACATACTACACTATCTGAATCAAAGTGTTATTCTAGATAGGGGACATCTGTATATATTAGATGTGTAATATGACAGGTTTTTAATAAGAAGATGGCAGTAAGTGGTGAGCATATTTAAATAACATGTTGAATTTCTTATTTTAGACCAGAAACAGTTCCATTTAGATAGTAGTATGTAGAGATGTCTTGATCAAGCTCAAGTTCATCAACTTCAATTACTGATACTGTATGAATCAAATTACAACAGGGAGAATGTGTCTCCCACAGCTGGTGCAACGTAGTTAGCTACATGCAATTCGGATGAGCTGCTGGAGCAACAACATTGCATGATTGTACAGTGATGCTACAGAGTGAAGTTTCTTCCTCCAGTTGTATCCATTCAGTGATGCTAAGATCAAGGACAGTGCTCTCCATAAGTAATATCTGGCCCATAGTCAGGGTTAATAATTTGCATAAGAGTGCAGCTAACAAGGATGCTACATAAGAATGTAAAAAAAAGAAAGAAAGAAGACATCTGATACATACATACATACACACACACACACACACACACACACACACACACACATATATATATATATATATATATATATATATATATAGAGAGAGAGAGAGAGAGAGAGAGAGAAGAAACAAGAAACAGGAAGAAAATCCAGGCACTCCATTGAAATCAAGGAAGACTTTGTTAGAGCTTGTAAAGCCCTGACGAAGACCGGCAGTGTTTGAAACATGTTTGCTTTTCTAATGATTTAGCCACTATAAGAAAGGCTTTTTAATATAATTCCTCCATGTTTTCACGGTTTTTACATTTTTGGAGTGCCTGAATTTCCCTCCTGTCTATCCTGTTGGTTACAGTTTTCCATGAGCACCCAACACAAGTTTTTGACCTACGTATGACCAAAGCCTACAGAGCAACCAGTCATCTCTATCTCTTCTTTTTTTTCCTTTTCTTTTTCATAAACCCAGATACGATTGATAAATTGACTAACATAACTCAGAGAGATGCACAAATTGAACATTCCATCCATTCTTTTCAACAGCAAAACTGCTGCCACAAAATCCCGCCTCTTGTCAGTGCCAGATTCCCATTAGATGTGTGTTGTGGAGGTTAGCATATCTGGGTCAAAGTACAATTTAGTTTAGCTCTGGCCGAAAAAAACACTGCTGGGAAGTGAGTGTGCCACTATGGCATTCACAGCTGCCAGAGAGCGTTCAGTGACTTTTTGAGCTGGAAATAATAGCATTGCATTATCCAACATGTAGTTTTGGTGCCCTGTAGGCCATTTTCAGTGTGGTTGTTAGGTCAATATCAAACTTTTGTTGGCAGTATTTTTATCAGCCTAAAGGAGCCAGACTAAACATGAGAACAGATGAGAGTTTATTAAATCACCAAAAAGTTTAACTTTAAACAGTCTAATAAGGATTTGATAAACACATTGAGGGAGAGAGGGTTTTGGGTTCCTAGCCACAGGCCAGTGGGCCCATTTGGCTTTGAATGTTCTCCTCATGTCAGTGGGGGTTTCTCCCTATGGCAAGATAAGATACTTTAAGATTACAGCCCCTGATCTACTGAAATCATAAGTGTCTATATCACCATTTTAAACTTTAGCCCCACACCATTGAAAGCGCTATGCTAAAATCTTGGACACAGATTCAGTTCTTACCCTTCATTTTACAGACTCATTCTTGGTATATAAAGGAAAATCTAATCTCTGCAATAAATTTGGAAGAGCTATTATATTGCCTGATCTTAAATAGACTCTCCTGGCTCTCCTTAAACTACCCCTGTGCACAAAGCCATCATTGAAGAAGTAGATGCAGACAACCTAAGACATCAGGGGGAAAATCAAATGCAACACAAACAAGATTATTTGCCTCTCAAATGCCTATATGTTCTTTAAAGTCAACTGAAATCTTGTTTCATTCCTAACTGTAGGATATTGATCAGGTAGTTCTCCCCAGAGGAGCTGGGGATGACCAGAGACTGAGGCAGAGAGAGCTGATTTTGAGCTGTTTTTCAGGACAGCCCTGACTCCTAGAAATGACATTTATAAACAACTCATTTGAAACAGCAAATACAGAAAACTAATAAACTAGGGCCTCCATATATAGCTCACCTGTGGAGGGAAAAGGGCCCACTAGATTTTCAGTGCAGGTTACAAAGAGAACTGTGAAGGTATTATTGTTCCTAGAAGAATGAATATTTCTGAGTGTTTTTTCCAAGGACATCTGGTTAGGAAGTGGACAATCCTAAGTGATGACTGGATGAGTGGATGACTGTCCTTCATGCTCACAAGGCTCTCCACCATTGATGTTTATCAGGAAGGCTGATATTGACTAAGTGTTTTGTGTGTGTGTGTGTGCGTGCGTGCGTGCGTGCGTGCGTGTGTGTGTTTAGGGTGGGGGTGTTGTATTCAGACTACAGCTTACTGGTATCCCTTTTTTTGTTTTTTTTTTAACATCAAACGAAGAACCAAATTTCAACGGCTTGAAATAGTCCGGGGTGATGGAGATATTTTGGGTTTGACTTTGTTGATGAACAAGATACTCTAAATGAAAGCTGAAATATTTGCCTACAAAAGCTGATTATAACTGAACCTTTGGCTGATTATAACTGAACCTTTGGCATTTATTTTCATTGAAACAATATGAATCATCGAATTTCTGCACTTGCACTTTAACCTGCTTTTGTGACAACGTCATAAATACAAGATATTAAAAGTTTACCTAAATGTCAATGTTTGTTGGACTGTTTATCTATCCAACATTTTGTTCCAAGGCAAGATATCCCTTCATAGTGTTTTATCACTTTTGGTTCATTTCAAGCTTTTATTGCTTTGTTGAAGCAGTTTTCCTGTGCTTCTCATATTATCATATCATACTTTTCCAGGCTATTCCCCTTGAAACCAGACTATGTGTAACTTTTCAATCAGTCTCAATCTTCTCAGTCCTCCTCTTACAAATGAAAAGCCATATCCAACAAACTAAATCTTTTTTTTTTTGTTCTATGAATTCCAAATATATCAAAATTAAAGAAAAAGATGTGAGATAAGGGACACATCGTATGCGTACACCGTTACCCTGTGTGTCAGTATTATTCCCCCAAACGTAAAGCTTGCTTAACTCTCTATGGTACGTGTTATGATGCCAATTTGGAAAAAAATGTTGTAGTGGGTTTTTTTTGTCATAAAATAGACCAAATAAAGAAATTTTAAAGAAAACATTTTTGGGGAATACTTTTTGGGGTAAGTTGCCTTGAGGCAACATAATAGTAAGTTATGAAAAAGAGAGTTATTGTTTCAAATTTGAACAAAATTTATTTAAAGACACCTGGAAAATACTCAGTGTTAACTCAAGTAATGCATTACCGCACCACTGCATTATAGTTATAAAAGTAAAGTAAACACTGGCTTGACAAACTGCTTGGCATGCCCATTGAATTTCACTGACTCTGCTGCTGCTGTGACTCTCAAAATAAAGGTAACTAGCTAAATCCCTCTAGCCACCTTTTACACCACAGTGAAAATGTCAATAGAAGTTTGGTCAGAGTCACATACTGTATGGATGTGTTTTGTCAGAGGGCAAAAGTTTGAAGATTTTGCCTGAATGTGCAATGTTGGCCAACTAATGCCTGCTGAGAGCTGCACTTAATATTCAGAGTGGATTCACTCAGTAAATAAGCTCATAAAACACATGACTCAGCTCTATTCTGACTACTTCTGTCTGTTTGGCGCTCCCCTGTGTGGCCGTCAACTGATGAGCAAAAGACAACATGTGTTGTACTTAAGTCTGAACGGGAAAAATCCGGTTTCTTTAGACTCCTGAATGTGATGGCCCCTGACCCTATCAGTGCTCCTCCTGCCGTCTCTTGCGTTTCTCTGTACAGATTGGTTGCAGGTAGAGATGGGCGGAGCCTCGGACTTGATCATTTCCTCCTGGACTGTTTTTAGACAGGCTTCTCATTCTGTCTTTCTCTCTGTCACCATCGACCCTTTTGGTTTGGTTTCCTTATTTGTTAACACCACCACATCATATTTCAAGTAAAATGTTGTTTAAACTGCATTAATCGTGTCATCTTCCTCTTTCTCAAGTTCACTGAGCTTGGGCTGTCACGTAGGTTATCATTTAAGTCGTTAATTAAATATTAAAACACTGAAAAAATGAATTTAATTTTGATGCATGTAATGTCTTTAAATTTATTATTTTTTCTCTCTTTAAATTTAAAGAGAGAGGAAATAAAAAAGGGGGGTCGGATCAGATCTTTAGTCTTCAAATGTAGAGTTGTATGAGCCGCAGCTCACCAGCCGCATCCAAAAAGGAGGCTGTTTGGTCACATCCCATGCTGAAGGCACCTTCTTCTTCTCCATCTTCTCCTCATTCTTTTTAAAGTAATAGAAACAAACATAACATGTCAGTACAGCAGTACAAATAAATATCTACAGTTTGACAAAAACATAACCAGAAGATGTTTTCGTGTCAAAAACAACTGGTCTTATTTGGCCTTGAAAAACTTCATCACCTCACAACTCACAAAGCTTCTGGACAAAGAAGCACTAAGTTTGAAATTCAGGTTAGTTAGCAGGAAAGAAGTTCAAAGGTGATGAAGCCTCTTGGATGAGAGATAAAACATCCACAAGAACAAACAAGTCCAGCTGAGACAGATCATCATGAGTCTTCCATAGTGTCTCTGTCGATGTGTAACATCTGACATCTTATCTGGTCAGATGTGGTCTCATCTATTCTTGTGTACTTTTAAAATAGTCTCACTGACTAGAGTTTTCCTGTTAATGCTTCCATACCTTTGAGAAGATATTTCTGAAGAAGCTGGAGAAGCGGTTGCTTCTCTTGGCCTTGGTCTTATCAGCGTCAACGCTGGTATTACTGAGACGCTCAGAGTCAGGCTGAAGTACGACCTCAGCAACCTGATGATCAGATGGACTCAAGCCCGTGGAAGATGGAGATGAAACATCTCTGGTGTCTTCTGGTGTCTGATCCTCGTCAGTGCTGGCTGACTTGACAGCATCCAAATGTACAAGTGGAGCTGGGTGAATCCTGTTCCTCCGCTGTCCACTAAAACACCTTTTCCATTGCAGCAGTGGATTCAAGGCACGGGACTCTGGTGTCCCGACAGCCTCGGTGGGCTCTGGTGTCCGGACAGCCTCGGTGGGCTCTGGTGTCTGGACAGCCTCAGTGGGCTCTGGTGTCTGGAGAGCCTTAGTGGGCTCTGGTGTCCCGACATCCTCAGTGGGTTCTGGTGTCCCGGCAGTCTTGATAGGCTCTGGTGTCTGGACAGCCTCGGTGGGCTCTGGTGTCCTGGCAGCCTCGGTGGGCTCTAGTGTTTGGACACCCTCGGTGGGCTCTAGTGTTTGGACACCCTCAGTGGGCTCTGGTATCTGGACATCCTCGGTGGGCTCTGGTGTCCAGGCAGCCTCGGTGGGCTCTAGTGTTTGGACACCCTCGCCCTGGAGGTTGGTGAAGGAAGAAGAAGCAGGAGGCAGGTCTCATCTGGACTTCTTCTTCTCCAAAATCATCTGCCTCTGTCTCCAGGTTCTCTGGATACAAGTAGCTTTGGCAGACGTTTGCGATCACCTCATCAATATTCAGTTCAAATGGTGTGATCGCCTCTGAGATCTCTGAGTCAGAAGAGGCCGAATGGGGCGCAGGGACGGCGTCTTCTTCATCCTCCAAAAGATCATAACCTTGCATTAGCTCATCAATAAAATCAGCCTCGGTGGACTCCGACGTCTTGACATCCTCATAATCCACCTGGAGGTTGGTGAAGGAAGAAGAAGCGCAGGAGGCAGGTCTCGCAGCGGTCTGGACTTCCTCTTCTTCTCCAAAATCATCTGCCTCTGTCTCCAGGTTCTCTGGATACAAGTAGCTTTGGCAGACGTTTGCGATCACCTCATCAATATTCAGTTTAAATGGTGTGATCGCCTCTGAGATCTCAGAGTCAGAAGAGGCCGAATGGGGCGCAGGGAAGGCATCTTCTTCATCCTCCAGAAGATCATACAATTGCATCAGCTCATCAATAAAATCAGCCTCAGTGGGCTCTGATGTCTGGACAGCCTCAGTGGGCTCTGGTGTCCAGGCAGCCTAAGTGGACTCCGACGTCTTGACATCCTCATAATCCACCTTGAGGTTGGTGAAGGAAGAAGAGGCACAGGAGGCAGGTCTTGCGACAGTCTGGACCTCCTCTTCTTCTCCAAAATCATCTGCCTCTGTCTCCAGGTTCTCTGGATACAAGTAGCTTTGGCAGACGTTTGCGATCACCTCATCAATATTCAGTTCAAATGGTGTGATCGCCTCTGAGTTCTCTGAGTCAGGAGAGGGACACCTGCTGTCCTCGCTGATGGCCGATTGGGGCCCGGGGAAGGTGTCCTCTTCGTCCTCCAGAAGATCATACAATTGCAACAGCTCATCAATATAATCAAGATTCTCATCAATGTCCTCTGAGATAGGGATGTTGTCAGTCTCAGAGAACTCCGAGATCATGGAGAATGCAGGAGAGCTGGGGATTTCATCCATGTTCTCTGCTTCTTTGTCCATGTTACTTGAGTCAGAAATCTAGTGAAGAAACATAAACATTAGAGAAATGTAAGCTTTGCGAAAGAGTGTTTTGAAACACAAGTAGAGCTACACATGCTTTTTAAGTCTTGTATTGAGAATTTCAACACATTTTTTTTTAAAAAGTGTGGATATCACTGTAACTGACATCAAGTGGAACAAGATATTATCTTGTGCACACACAAAAACTTGTGTGTGCACAGTTTTCCCACAACAACAAAAAAAAAAGATCACCTTTCAGGAATTTTGGAATCAAACATTAGTTCTTAATATTGCTTTACAGAATAATACATACTTATTTATCCCTTTTATGAATTATAACATTAGTTTTTATAACGTGTTGACGCTGCAAACAAAGCTATGATGATTTGTCATAGTTCTGTTCATGACTCTCACAATTTTGCTGATAGAAACTTTTGAATTATTGATGTTTGCATCCCCGTGCTTCTTTCCAGTCTTTCAATTTCTACTTTTTAAAATGTTTGTTGTGCTAGTAGATGTGCTATCCCTAATTCTCAATGATACCATATGACATATGTGATACATTCACATAATGGCTACATGAGACTTAGTAGTTTGACACATCACATGTTTCTGTGGCTACAAACATTTTAAATTGCTTGCATGCATTCTCAATAAGTGCATTGAATTCACTTGCTATAAAATTTGAAGCAGGGTATTATCTGAAAAACCTCAAATACAAGCCTCTCTCTTTACCACAAAAAACAGCCATAAGTTTAAACTATAAAAACAGTTGGATTTTAGGAGGGAAATGCTTTTCTCTAAATGTGTGAATTAACTGAAGATATTTAGATCACTATGCCATAAAAATATGCTCAACTCTTGTTCTTTCATATAAAATATGCCTTACACCAACAAAACTTCTATTTTTTGCTATTTTTTTGGTTGTTGAGTTTTCATCTTGTTTCTGTGTAAATCTGAACAGATACTACCGATCCTCTACCTCACACTAAAACTCAATCACTGGTGCTGTTTCACTAAAAAACTTCTTTATCACCCTTTAAATATGTTTATTAAATTGTGCAAATCAATTTCTAAACTCTGAACCAATTTAGTGCTTAATCTTTGGTGAAGTGCATTCACTTACCAGTCTGTTTTCAGACATTTTCAGATGAGCTGGGTTGCTCTGAGCTTTCTGTAAATCAGGTTTACTCAGTAAAAGTGGTTTGCTTTCCTCTCATGGAAAAATGTTCATATGTTAGTGCAGATAATCTCCGTGCTGTGTTCAGTGTGGATGCCAAGTCTGTACTGAGCTGGTAGAATCGATGGATGGAAGAGGATGGAAGGTCTCGGAATTCTCAGTGTTCTGGAACTTCTGTCACCATTCTCATCCTTATTTGTCTAAGTTTGTGTGTGTGTGTGTGTGTGTGTGTGTGTGTGTGTGTGTGTGTGTGTAAGAGAGTAGTTGGTGTTTTCTCTATTTCAGCCTCAGTTTAGAACATTAGCTTGTTTAAAGCTTTCATGCATTTAAAGAAAAAATATTTTGGCTTAAGGTGATTATTTTGAACTTTTTGAATAGGAAGACTATGCTGAAACCAAAACAAGTTGTCATAAAGGTACAACCTTTTCAAGATGGCGGCATATAGAGCAGGTGCATTCACAGGTGCATTCACACAAAAAGCTTTATGACTTTTAAGACCTGCTAACGTCAATTCTCTTAAAATCTGTTGACATCAACCTGCTCCTAATTTTATACAGCCATGGACAAATTGATGCAAAAAATGCTTATATTATAAGCCGACAAACAAGCCAAGTCACAACACACTCCTGTTATAATCAGTTATTTAGCAGTGTTTATAATGAAGACTCTAAATTCAAACAACTTCCAGATGCTGGTAAGAGCTGATAGTTGCTGGACCACAAATCTTAGCCCTTTTTACACAGCGATCATGCTATTGAGAAGCAACAAAGTCCCTTTTTTATGCCTCCTTTGCATTTTGAGACAGAACCAAATGAAGGCAGTATCATGATGCACCAGTGTGTAATTATGCACTACATCCGGCATCCTGCAATTAAAAAAAAATGACAGGCGGGACATGTAACACAACTGCATCTACTTTTAGTGTGTCACACATCATACAAATTGGAAGCACTTTCTAAAAGACAAGAAAGGCAAAACATTTCTATCAAAATCATTTATTGTCTCTGTTGTATGGCAACTGATCTCGTCCTTTGGAGGACAAGGAGCTTCCAAATCTCATTGTTTTCCCAACATGTGGACATTTATGGCAGTTATTGTTCTTCTTTGAATTAGCATGCTAAACAGCTAAAAGTTAAAAGGTGCTTTTTAAATTTCCCGCGGTGTGATCTCTAACATAATACATGATGAAAACGTCACACCTTCATACCCATGGTCACATCTTTCCAGCTTCAGGCTTTACACAGACCTAATTTCAGCACTGTTACGCCCCTAGCTCAGAGGTGAGACCACTCTGTTGCCCCTATCTGCGGTCATATAAACAGAATGGTGAAGCAGCGTAATAGCATGATATTCCCACCTTGAAAATGCAGTGATAAAATTGCTAATACTTAATGATGTTGGAATCAGAAAAGGTGAGGAAGGATGACGTAGTTGATTAAATACAACACTTAATGCAAAAGCAGGTATGAACAAAGGTGGAGTAAACATAAGAGTGGTCACCTATAGCAGTCTGACTCTTAAGGGACATTTTTCAGGGCACTCTTACACCTGTGACTGTGACTAGACTTGTGACTAGTGTGATCAAATGGATATTTTTGAAGCAAAATGTATCCATCCACCATTCTATCTCAACATATCATGAGCAAGATGCATACTTCCAAATGACGTGACGTCAACAAATGCTGGCACAGACAGTTAGAATTAAGCGTAGGGAGGCACATGGTAAGGTGTAGAAAAAAAACACCACAATCAGACAGGAAGCTTAACACCAGACATCTGCATTAAAGCCCAGGGTTTGTTGGACCCATCCCTCACCCCTCCCATCCACACCATAAGCGCCCTCGCTCTCCTTAAATCGTCAATATTGGCAAAGTTTCAACCTGATGCCATCCTGCCACGTTGCATGCAGATGTGAGTGGTTGCGCCCGGCCATGTCGTCCAGTGATGCGGCAGATACCGTCCGGACGTCCACTGTTGTATAAAAAACACCACGATTGGTTGTGTCCAGATGTGTTCTCACCTGACACTGTCCAGCGGCATTTCATGCAAATGTGAAGGGTGGCTTTTCATGTCTGATCTTACACTAAAAGCACTGTCAAAGTTTTGGTATTTTATGAATATGGAATGAGAACAGGCTGAATATTTAAATGCATATTCACTTACTACTGATGATCAGCGATGCTAAACAGTTGGATCACATTTCACTGCAGTTGTACCTTGTGTAATTCCATGTGACGAATAAATGATTAATTAAAATATCCTTCATTACTGATAGAAATCATGGGCGATCATTAATGTGGTGAACTCCAGATGATGAGGCGGGGGCATGTGAACTCCTGTTAAGTCTCGACTCTCATTAGTACAAACTTTTTAGCTTTTTAGTGCAGACCAGTGAACCTTGCATAGCATGCAGGTCTTGTCACAGTAAAATGTTTTGTGATATAGAAGATTTTTTTTTAAAAAAAAATCCATTTTCATTGAGCTATTCCAAATTAAATATCAAATCATGGCTTTGATGAAAATTCATCATAGCATTTTTGTCAAATTATGATCATTAAAAACATGGGAAGAGAAAGCAAGACAAGCCCAGGATCAAGGCCCAGACGGTCTGTACTATGAGAGATGAAGTGAGGGGGTAGATAGCACTACAAAGGCCTCTAAGTACACTGTGAATGGAACTGGTGTCTTTGATCCTGGCTGTCTCTCTCTTTGTTTTAGGGCTTTAGCTCTCCAAAACCCTTCATCCTGGCCCTGTGAAGTACAGAGCAGAGTGCTTGATTTGGCCTGCTGCTTAGCACCACGTATCCATGGCTAATGGCATTGGATCAGCAGGTGGATGCAGTGGAGTGTTGATGTACAGGATGTGCGTGCATGCGTGCGTGCGTGCTTGTATTTAGAAATACTCTCCAGCATTTCTACAATCCTGTTAATCCAAAGGCCAGTAACACTGAGCAGTGTTTACCTCACTGTTGGGGATTGGTCTATTTCTAGTATGAAGTGGGTGCATGGGATAAACTCCCAGTAAACCTGTAGTAGCTGATTTGTTTGGCCACTAGGGGCAGCAGAAACAAGCTGTAAACACAACATTTTGGTTGATATGGTATGCTTGTTAGCACAGTGTTGCCAACTTGGCGACTGTGTTGCTATATTTAGCGACTTTTCAGACCCTCCTGGCAACTTTATTTCTAAAAAGCAACTAGTGTCAAATTTAGCATGGTACATGGGTTAATGAAAACAGTACTTGAAAATTAAGAGCCAATATTGGAAACTTCCTGATTCTCTCTGCAGTGCTGTTTCTTGTTCATTCTGTGCTTTTTTTTTTTCTTTTTTTTCAGAAATATACGAGAGCACAGTAAGTTTTGGGGTGAAAGAAGAGAAGAAAATTCACTCTTGTTCATTGGGAATTATTTTAACAAGTCATGTCAAAAAAACGCTACTGTATCCTATAGGGTAGGGCTGGGCGATAGGGCCTGTAAGGCATGGCTTTAAAATAATAACATTAAAATAATATTTTTAGGCTGTATTGCTATACACAATATATAAATCTCGATATTTTGAAATCTCTAAACTACTGTAAAGTACTAAAATATAAAACTATTAAATGAACCACAATTACAAATAAAGTGTTGTGTGTTATATTAAAGTTTAATGAAATACTGTTATAATTTTAAATAAAGTTAAGCATGAAGTTCAATAAAAAAATAGTTACAGTAAAGTTGAATAAAATGTTGTTATAATTATTGTGTTATGTATATTTCCTATATTCACCTAACCCTAGTTCTGTGCCTGACTTTTCATACCCAAAACTACATCCAAATGACAGAAGGAGCCCCTCTTTTGGGTACAAACTTAGTGCCATAAGCCAAAAAACATAGGGTAAAATATCCAAAACTTAATTAACAACAGTAATATTTTTACATTTTAAATTATGGTATGGAAGAAAACATGATATATACAATAAATACTTCATTTTTGGGTCCTTTTCTAGGCAATTCTTGTTTATTTTGTTTTATTCTTTTATTTATTTATGTTTGCTTATTGTCAGGTAATTGACATATGACTTTTTTTTCCCTTTTTTTTGTTTTTGCTAAATTTTTTGGCCATGTCTTGTTAAGTTCCTTGTTTCCTTGTACCTCTGTTTTTGAAAGAAATCAAACTAATTTGCTCAGGTTTCAAAGGGTTAAACCACTCATCACATCACAAGTTGTAGCAGAGAAACACAACTTGACCAACAGCTACACAAATCTTCTGGGTTCAAATAGCACTTGAAGCCTTGGCATTGTGAGATTTTAATTCTTCTCCTCTAAATGTAGGCAGTGAGGTTTCTTTTTGGGGAATGCTGCACATATTCAGCTTGACATCCACAACAGGGGCATATTTTGAGGCAGATGTTACGCTCAATAATTCACATATTTATTCAGAGGCAGCATACAAAGAGGCTTCATAAAAACTTTCTGCTAGTGCCCTCTTGGAATGTGTAAATATGTGAATTATTGAATTAAACTTCTATTCCCCATATGTGCCCACACTGCCACTGCCATATTGCCTGTTTGAGATTGTTGGTGACTTGCATCACACATTAAAGCTGCTTTTCCTGGCTGAGTTACTGAACCTGGCTGATTTCCTAAGTTTAAGTGTTTTTCCTCCAGTAGGCTGAAAACGTTGGGTACCCATGTCTATGAAATATAACATACAGAATCCTACTGATTACATCTTTGCTCAACTCTGAAAAACTTAGCTCTGTTTTTTCCAGCCAGGGACACCACAACACAAACCAAGGATCTGAACATCACACTGTGGTCTCAGTCATCAAACACTGATGCTTTATCAAGCCTCTTATAGTCGGACACCCTTCAGCGTATCTGTGAGATCTGTGAGATCTGAGACGTATGGCTGATACACATTGTAATGTGGTTAATGAACAGTCAGGGTTATGTTTAGGCTACAAAACGTGTTGGTTAAATTGAGAGAAAAGATCAGGTTTTGGCTCAAAACAAGTGTGTTTGTTACATAACGGGATGTGACGTAAATACATCATATGAGTGACATCAGTGGGTGACAAAAGTACGTAAATCACATAACTTTAGCACAACACTGACTTTTTTCACAGTGGACATAGATAGTGACATAACGTGCCATTTAAACATTGTTGACTTTTGGTTTCTCACAGGATGTACTGCAGTCTTTTCCCTCCATCCTACACAGACTTTCTTGCTGTTTATACTGTATCTGTTACTTTTAGTTAAGTATTGCTGCACATGGATTTACTGTAATAATAATTATAGATAGGACTTATAAAGCACTGAAATGCACAGGGCTGAAATGCAAAAAGAAAAATACAAATACAAAGTACAGAAAGACGCGTACATGAAATAGAAGAACAAATACAGGAGATAGTTGAGAGCCAGGTGCGTCTCATAAAGATGCTAAAGAGTGTGTTTGGCATCAATTTAATATGCAGAGGGCCATGACAAAGCTTCGGTATTTGAAGCCCTGGAAATAAGAACAGGCTGGACAACTACATTTTCACAAGGTTCACTAACTAATGTGCATTTGTATCATCATCCATGGCTCATGAAAATTATCATTTTGAATCTTTATCACAACTTTTTTACAACAATAAGATCCTACTGAAAAGTCTACCCTAGTATTTCTAGGATTTATATTTATTTGATTATTCATCACCTGGCAATTCACCTCCAGGGCCAACATCCTGGGCAAGAAGCACAACTGCCTTTGGATTAAATTTGTGTTTTTGGAGTTTTTTTTCAACACACCCTAGTTCTGGGGCGTTGACGCATCGCACCGTTTCACACAGCGCGCGTAATGAGAGCATGAGCAGCGCTGGGCATGTTGTTTTTTGTTTCGGCGCTCATGTATCAAGGTATCGCGTGCACACTGCTCGCCCGAGCAGCGCCTGTCAGGCGTGTCTGAGCTGCGTGTCAGCTGCAGCACATCTACAGAAACAGTGGCTCGCCATTTGATGATGATGCTCGCAACTCTACCACTTTATACCGTAATTTAAAGTCTCTGTCACAGAGATGAGAAAATACAAAGATGTTTGTTTTACCTAAACTTCCTTGTTTCCCTTTCAAAACAAAAGCTATCTGACTGTGTCTGTGTGGACAGAATGCAATCAGTTGCTGATACAATGCATTTTATTTTGAAGCATGTACAGGATGGGGTTGTCAGCTGTGCAGGAGCTTGTATAACTTCATAAATGAGTGGAATATGTGCTTATAAATATGAAAATACAGCACTTATATCAGCAGGCAGTGGTATGCCTTAAGGTCCAGTTAAGGCTGGACTATTTTGATGCAGAAAGAATGTACTAGTTATAATTATTTCTGTTAGAGAAAAGTTATAGTGTTATTCAAATTGCACTAATTTTACTGTAAGATGTTTTGTTGGACTGCTAGATTTGAGGTTTGTTACTGTAACAAAGAGTAACTGTTTTGCTAAGTGACTTGAACTTTACATTGTTTTCTTTATTTTGCTGTTGGATTGCTAAATGTAGATTGTACTACATTCCTTTTACTTGAGTGGAACAAGCTCTTGCATTAATTTTATTTTGGAGAGACTTTATATCAGACTGTAAAACACAGATTACCAGTTAAGACTGGGCTATTTTTTGTTGGGGAATAATGCCCTGCCGTGTATGACAAGTTTTAAAATGTTATTTTGAGTAAATTTGTTGTTTTATTTATTGAGTAATAAAAAAAAAATAGATCAATTGAAAAAATAATCAACTAATTAATCGTTTAATCAAAAAAATAACAGTTAGATCAATTGAAAAAATAATCAACAAATTAATTGATTAATCAAAAAAAAATCCATAAATTAATCGACAAAAAATCATTGTTAGGTGCAGCCCTAACACACTTTCACCCCAACTCTTCAGATATTGCAGTTTCATCAGTGCTGTTCAGGCCTACATATGACACGCTCGGTATTCTCCTGCATCTGTTGTTGACGTCCTGGCATGCTATGTCAATTTACACCTCTTAATTGCAACGTACCTTTCCGAATCACCCCTTCGTTTTCACAGGAAATATACAGTTCCAGCACCTTAGATGCATACAGTCTTTTTCGACATAAACATACGTCAGTAAAACACATCATACTTATTTTTATTTCCTAGTGTAACAAAGCACATGGTTATGTTTGGAAAAAAAAGTCACTGTTCGGTTTAGCATTTATACGTGAAGTGAACAGCAGACTCCTGAGTGAAAGTCTGGAGTGTGTTGGACCAATTCACCACCCCTCCCGATCGCCCTATTGGGACTTTCCATCTCCTTATTAATACATCGTTACCAGCAACTGACGCAGTTCAGCGGCGTATCATACCACTGCAACAGCTGCTGACCAGCCATGTTATAAAGTATCATATTGCTGCAACAGATGGCTTTGGCATCAGTATCTGACACTGAAATCACTGACCAAGCAAGGAATGAGGACAAGCTGACCAATACTCCATTCCAGTATTCCTATAATTTACATTAATATTGGCACAATCATCATCTGCTACATAAATATTAAACTCGTTATTTACTTTAAATGCAATGCAATTCAAAATTTTATGGTACAAACATGAATTTTATGCTCAACTGTTTATTAACTGTAACATAATATTTTCCTTAGTCTGAGACAAGTGGTTAAGGTATGGTAAGAGTTGGGGAACTAAAACATAGTATATTGGCCTATACAGTAGTTGCCATGTGTAGATAGTGTAAAACGAAAGACCGGAAAACATTGTCATTGAACATATGGTATGATTTTGCAGAAAAGTCCAGAATCATACGTTCTTGTCTGATGATAAATACACAAAACATGCACAGGTAAACTTACAACAGGGCCACAACCTACTTATGTCCACCGTGTTGTATTGAAACTCAGGTCATGAGACTGTTTAATCTTGTTTCTTTTAGCTTTCGAGAAAAACTCCTGGATTTTTTAATTAAATATCCATATCAAGGCTTGAATGAATGTAATGCTTCTAACAGACTGCTATTACCAGAACGTAAATGTCAAGTTGACAGTTCTGATTGGTATGTACATGAAACAGAGAGGACCAGTCAAAACCCAGCTGTCAAAAATGAGTTAATGAATGAAAACTTTATTACCTTTTACAGATTTTGTGATGATAAAAAGGAAAACCAACACTGAACACATCATAAGTCTGTGTCCAATAACAAATAAATACATGATTACTGGGTCTATTGTGGAGATTCTAAATTTCAAGCACTCAGGCAGGCTGGGGATGGAACTTATGCAGTGTGTGTGTTGTCAGATATATCTAGATTTCCCAGAGAAAAACAGTAGAAATTGAGTGTTTGAACCTTTGAGATTCTTTGCCTCTGCTACTTAATTTGACTCTATGAAAAAAAACACAAAAAAACAATTCCTCTACAAAAGCAGCAGCGCCACTTTGAAGTCACAAAGAGGTGCTTTGTTTTGGTACATTACAAAGTATGCAGAGGTGACAGTGTGGTAGTTCTGGGGTCTGTGCACGCACGGTTACATGACTTTGTAGCAGCATCTTATACTGTGTGTGTGAGTGTGTGTGTGTGCACGCACGAGCGCACAAGCACAGTCTATATGTCTGTATTTGACAGCAGAACAAAACGTCCTGGCAGCTCGGTGGCCTTGAGAGCAGTTACTGTTGTTTCCTGTCAAAAGCTTGACAGGTCACTCCACTCTTAGAATAGAATAAAACAAACTAGAATAAACCAGATAAGAAAAGTAAAAAGACAAAGGGAGTAAGCTTTTATTTCAGTTTGGCTTGGATTTTGGAATCGCTGTGGTGCGGCATTGTTTCTGAATAAGATAATGATCTGACTTGGGGAAAAAAACAGGAGATTGAAAGGATTCTTTGTGGTGTTCAGTGTGAAAATTACTTCTTCTTTTTTTTTTCACCTCAGAATACCAGTTTCCTGTCAGAAGCCCAATTTTCTGCTGAGTCACCAGAGACCCTGGATCCGCTTTTCAAGTTCCATGAGACCATCGCGAAGGTAGGGCCACAATAATTCTCCCGTTTCTACCAATACAAGCTCTGTATCACTGAGGCAGCCATGTCTCCCAAATCAGCACTGTAACAACAGTACCTGAAGTGGAAAATGATAAGTGCCAGTACTTCCCTTATTCACCTGTCGATGTGTGTATTGGGTAAGTGTCGGTCAACCAAAGAGTCATTTTATGAGTCTGTGCTGGTGAACAACATGAACTGGGTTACTGAAATGAACAGATGGGCTCCTCAGTAGATGTGGCGGTAGCTGTTGGTGGTTTTTCCAGCGCTAAAGTTACATCAACTGTAGTGCTGAGTTTCAGTACTTGGAACCTTTAAGGTATCGACCAAGACAACTCGGTACCAAGTGGTATCGAAATGTATCCAGTCAAACAATACCTGCATACCTGTCCCATCTCTCTGTCGGATCAGCTTAGTTTCTGTTTCAGCCATCTTGATCCGCTATACTCATGGTGAACAGTCAGTCAGTTCGTCTGCCCACCAAGTACGACGCACACAGCAAGAGCAGCAGCAGCCAACCTCCAATACTGTGCCAACAAACTCATGCCATCACCACAATGGCTCAACTCTGTTGTTTAACCCATTGATAACAAGCTTTGTGATGCTAACAGTTACTGTGTGTGTCTCACAGCTTACCCCAGTGGGAAGCTAACACTCTGCAGCTTCAATTTCTCTGGTCACTAGAGGTGAAAACCAAAATTTAAGAAATGTCGATGTCCAGCAACGTTAGTGGCCAGTTTGGTTGTTTTAAGAGGATAAAGATGGGTGTTTACCATACTTGGCGTAGTAACCCTTGCTTTCTCTCTTTTTCTCAATCCTTATCCATCTCTCGAGTGACAGTATACACACCACTGAATTCATACTCCATTTACATTATGGGTTATCAGTATCACTTCAAAGGTACTGGTAGCAGTACTGGTATTGTAATTTTTTAAATACCCAGCCTGATCAACAGGCCCTTTGCTGCCTCTGGTCTGCTTTTAGTAACACAGGATTTTAATTTCAAAGCTCTGTAGTGTCATCTTCTGACTCTGTTTGTGTTCTCCTAGTGTTGCCATTTTGGAGCCAGGTCAACATTATTCTCACCTTATAATAAGCAATAAAATGATAAAGCAAATAAAGCCGGCAGCCAAGAACAGGAATGGGTGTGTTGTGCCCCCAGTGAACCCTGGGTAATGCAGTTCATTTAAGGTCATGATGATTCTCCCAGAGAACATGGTATGAAGAGGCCAGAAAAGAGTGTTGGCAGCACGTGCCACTGTGCAAGAACAAGTCATCATACACTCGTACCAGTGACTACTGGCCATAGAGAGTAAGAACAATAGACATAGCAACCATAGCATCACCAGCTGGTTTGTGGAATGCCGTTTTGAAGTCTCAAGTTTGGCATTGCAGCTGTTGCCATCTTGTTTTTTGGAGCCAGAAGTAACCATTTTTGGGTGAGAGGCTGTAGCTGTGGAGGAGCAAGGGTTGGATCTGGCCCTGCTGTTAAATACCCGTCATTTTTGGCCTCAATAAAATGTAAATAGTTGCATTATATCAAAATTTCACCCAAATACAGTCATCATAAATGTTGTAATTAGCTATAGAGAACAAAGCAGTTATATGTACCAGGCTGTAAACATGTTTATCTCTGCTGTGAAGTTGGACATTTTAATATGGTGGCGGGGGTCTTTGGGGATGGGATCATTTCCAGGGCCAGCCTCAGGTGACCGTTTGATGAACTGCAGTTTTTGGCACTTCCGCATTGGCTTAATTTTTCAGCCTTTGAGGTTGAATGAGATAACAAACCTGGTGGGATTGCACTGTGTAACAGTAACTAGTTGATGCAATGTTATACTCAATTGAAAATACTATTACAATGGGGTCAGGACAGCTTTGATTGAACATCTTTTCCATTAAGTGCAAAACAAACCAAAAACAAAATAAAAATGGAAAAGAAAGAGGCCAAATTCTGCTAAAAAAAAAAAAAAAAAGTACCAGGAAAACATTCAGTGGTTCCTCAGTCATCTATAAATTTCGATATGACAAAAAAGTATAATTAGGCCTACTAAAATAATCCCTCTGTACGAAAAAAAAAAACTTTAATTGCCAATTGTTTTGTTAAAACCTCATTAAAGTTGCTATGTTTGTGTTTTTTGCGAACAGCTATCCAAAAGTTAGCACAGCTGAAGTATCTAACTCTAATCTCAGGCCCTCATAGCAGATCCGAGTGACTCAACTCAACAATCTCAACTAATTTAAGTCTCTCAGCAGCTCATCAAGTTGAGTATAAGAATGCTGATAATACAGGATCTCTAGATTGTAGAAGCATTTTCGATTGCTAGAGTAATATGGTGGAAAAAACACTGCCAGGAGCTTGATTTACCCACACCAAGTGTTATGACTCCAGCTCAGCGGAAGCAATGTTAGAGTCAAACAAACAACTAGAATTTGTAAAACAAAGTTCCTTGTAAATAAAGTCAATCAGAAGTTAACAAAGGAACAGAAAGTGGTTGCTGATAACAATGCTGCTTCACTGGCTGAGAGAGACAGTGTGAGTGGAGCTCCACAGAGTTTTTCAGGGCCAGTCAACAGACGCCAGGAAATTAAGAGAAGATGAGGGAGCAAGTCCAGGTTACCTGCAAAGTGCAGCATACAGAACAGCCAACACGTTCTCATTCCAAGTCATCATTTATTGCTGCAGTGGACCTCTGCGTCTACATATTATGTTCTAGGTATCCTTCTGTGTCTCTGTTGATGATTCGGGATGCCACTACTTTAATCTCAACTCAGACACACGGTGGGATTACGCTGCATGCAGGAATTGTCAGTAACCGTGAAAGTAAAAGGCAATACCACATTCCCTTTTGATTAGGGTAAAAGATTTATCCGTTTGGCGTTTTGTCTCACTATAGTTGTGTGTCTGTGTCCACCATTTTTTTTTAGCTTTCCTAAGATGTGTGTTGCTTATGGTCTGGCTTCTTATTACCATTTTATAAAGTCTAGACCTCACCTACAAGCTGCATCAGGTACCTCATGACCACGGCAAAATCTGATGAAGAAAATGCAGGCAGTCGGCAGAGTTTCTGCGGATAAATACACTGCCACACACTTCTAGTCAGATAATTTAGAGGGATGACTTTTGTGTTAGCTTATACATTGTTAGGATTTTCAGGAAAATTCTGCACAGTATACCCTTAAATGAATCCATAGTTTGTATTACAGATCTTATGAGCCATGAAGTGACTGAAACATCAGTGTTCTGGAAGATGGTGACTGAGTTTATGCAAACATTAATATTGTGGCTGAATCACTGATTTTAATTGTTGAGCCATAATGTAACAGTTTATCTTTATCTCCTAGTAACACTGCGGGCGGCTGGGGCTCAGGTGGTAGAGTGGGTTGTCCTCTAATCGAAAAGTTGGCGGCTTGATCCCCAGCTTCTTCAGTCAACATTTCCAAGTGTCCTTGGGCAAGATGCTCAACTCCAAATTTCCAATGGCTGTTCCATCAGTGCGTGAACCTTGTGGCAACATGTATGGTAGCCTCAGCCACCAGCATGTGAGTGTGTGTGTATGGGTGAATGTGACACATTGTGTAAAAAGTGCTTTGAGTGGCTGAAAAAAAAGGCACTATATAAGTGCAGGTCCATTGAACTCCAGGAAGGTTCATGATGGCTTTCCCAATTACCTGCTTTTGTTTTGAGACGTCTGTAGAGACACTGGTAGCGTCCTTCTGCTGTTGCTAGGCAACCACAATGCCGGCCGCTGTCAGTCACTCAGCTGGTGAGGCAGATGAAATTAGCAGGGTGATTAGCTAAGTAAAGTATAAAAAGGTCAGTGTTGATTTAAGCTGTGACAGTCAGAGCCTGATAGCATTTATTGATATTCAGTGGAGATGAAGCCAGCTGTGCAGAAACAATCACAACTGTCCTTACTGTCAGTTTGCTACTATAGAACATCTCATTAAAAAAAGTCTCCCTCTGAGAGATAGAATTTTCTTCTCTGGGCTGCACATCTTTCAACTTTGTACATTCATGGCAGTTTTCTAAAAAATGCAATGTGTGTTAGGAAAATAGACAAGGCACCTGGAGGTCAAAAGCAGCATAAATAAGAAAAAAAAACAAAAAAAACACTTAACACTCCTAAATATACATCCTGTGTAATCAGAGTTGTCGTTTTTTCTTTTGTTGCCATAAAAATTAGAATTACCTTAATCATTGACTTTTCTGTGAGAGTCAGATAAATACACACCGCTTCCGCAAGTTGTGGCCAAATCAGGATTTCAATCTAAACTCACAGTTTGGATCTTTTAAAATAACCCTCACTGTTAGGAGGAACACTGATTGCTTACAGTGTCGACGGCACCAGCTCTCGCCACAGTGTCACCATTTATAAATTACAAGGCACGGTGACATTTTCATTATCTTTTATGGAGGCCCAGTTCTAAATGAACACACTTTATTTTGATATGTCCTTACCTTGGCACCTCATATGTGTGAAATTACACTTAGTTACCAACTACCGCCCTGACAGGAGAACTGCACTGCCAAAATGTACAACCTGTTAGCAAGGACAGTACCCCAGCCTACTGCTGTGTATTTTCAACTCCTTAACAGCCTCTCCAGATAGATAGACAAAGAGAACTTTATTCAGTACTGCAGAGAGTGGAGGAGAGGACAGAAGCCGTTTAATTTGGGTGACAATGATGTAAAGGCGCGACGATAACGAGTTTGTACAAAAGAAGCTTTTCTCCTGGTGAACAGGGAGCCATCAATGTATGTAGTCTCCTGTAGCCCTCTGTCTGTAGTGTATGTCTGTTAGATGTGTGTATGATCCAGAGTGTTTCTTTAAATGTTTTAGTGGTACTGAGTTTAGTGGTATTTAGAAATGAATATAATTCTGTATTATTGTGTGATGTTGTAATGCAGTGCTGTGTTAACATTTATTAAAGTGGGTTGTACTCACCCGTCTGAATGACATTCTGAGACTCTCATGCACTGCAGAGTCCTCTACAATTTGCTTAGGTTCCACTTCTCTGCTCTTTCATTCTCAAAGCATAAAATAACCAGTTAACTCTACCGTTCTGTCCTACGACTCACCTCATATCCAAACACACCGGCAGCTTTCTCTGCTGCAGCTGCTGATTTTACATCTCTCTTCTGGTTTAGTCTTACATGTTTATCATGACTTTTTTAATCTGACTTTTTTTTTACTGTGTAGTTGTATGTATTTATTAGGGATGTAAGCATTACCTGGTTAATTGCAATGTGATTAAAGTTCGTGCATAACATGTTAATTTCTTTTAAATGTGTTAATTGCTGACAATCCAAGCCAACATTTCAGTCTTTGAGAGGCTGTACCGGGCTGAGTTCTAAAGCTAAAGTGATGATATTGATATCATGTCAGTGTTTCCCCTAGAATTTTTTCCACACCCGGTGGTTCACACCGAAAAAGACCTCAACAAATGCAATGCCTGGGATGACTTATTGCTGTGGTTAGCTTCAGTCCGATGGCATATGGGATCAGCAATTTAATTACTTGCATTCAATTTTTAAATTTTTTTTAAAATCATACTTTACATTAAAAACTTGAAACAAAGTGAACACAACAAGGAGAGGATGCCTGAACAAGCTGTATAAATTTACAAAATATTAGTAAATGATGATTAAAGTGTGCAGAGTCCACTGCTGCTCTTCATCTTTCTTGGCTTTGAGAAAAATTTCCCCCTAGCATCATTTTCCTTGCCCATCTTTATTTTTGCGCCCTTGCTCAGTTGAGAAAAAAAGTTAATATTGGGTTGTGTTACACAGTTCTGTCTTTTTAGATGTTGGCACTATGGTTATTTAGCTGACCTATGACATTTGTCTTTTCCCCTATGCAGTAATTAAAACCTGAAATCTAGGGGTGTGCAAAATGACGATATTAGATTGTGAACAATTAGAACGTGTCCACGATCCACCATCACGGAGAGATCGTTGTATCGTGCTACAGTGCCCATTCTATCTAAACAGAGCTGCAGACGGAGGATGTGTTAATGATCAGCCAGTACAGCTCCAGAGAAAGCAGCTCCCCTCCGCTGTGTGACTACGTCTAACGTTCCGTTTATTGTTCTGCATTTTAACATATTTCATGGTCGCCAACTCTCATGCTCCTGGTGTTTGACACAGGTTTTCACTGTCTCGCGCTCTCACGCTGCAAATCTCACGGGCAAATCTCACGCCAGAACACTGCAACAGCAGAAGTGATGAACAATAATGTAATACAGTGAAGGACTGACTGCAGAATACAGCTAATTATTCAACAACCGAGCGGCATTTCATCATCACGGATCAAACAGCTGATCGGCCAAAAGCGCAGCACAGTTAGAGAGACAGACAGACAAACAGAGCGGAGCTTCTCCTCACAGCACCAAAGTTTCTGAATGAACCAACAGACAAATATTCAGAGGTGGAAAGTTTAGACTTCTGAAGACTATTTTGTGTTACTGTCAGGTTTAGTCAGACTTTGGATGGAAGTATTTAGAGCACATCACTCTGTGTCTTATCCAGCAGCTCGCACTGAGCTCTCATTATTATTACCAGGGGCAGACGTAGTGATTTGGTGGCCTGGGGCCATAGGCACTTTGCCTTATTTTCAACCTTTCTCTTAATCTAATATGAAATATCCCTCAAATATGTCTTCAGTGTACTCAGTGATAGTAAATAAGTCCCTGAAGGAAAAAGGCTGGGAACCACTGTACACGGTCCAGCCATATTCTAAGTCTTGATTTTCTCAGCTGAAGCACACTATTTGCTAGTCTGTTTCATGCCTTCCTGTAGATACACAGATACACCAATTATATGTCCCCTCCCCCATTATTTCACAAGGGGGGAGTCATGGGTGAAAATGAAAACACAGAGGAGTTTGTCCCCCTCAAAAATTCAACATCAATAATATTTCACCTGACAAAGCATATAGTTCCCACCAAAACTGCACACACACAGATTAAAATCTATAAAAAAAAAAAGATACTTTGGCCTAAATGTTCTACATTCTTTTTTTATTTTAAGGCTATATTTTTAAATTGGGAAATTAGCTTGGTTGTACTGTTCAATAAAATGCACAATAGTCTTAAAATCCAAAATGAAAAAGAATTGTAATAAAATTGTGATCGTCATCCTGCCTTAAAAAATAATGATATGATATTTTTGCTATATTACCCACCCCTAATGCAATCCCCTATTCTGGCAGTGAGAGTAAAAACAACAACACTGTCAACACATGCATACGTCCATACGTCATAGATTGCTGTAGTTCATTTAGTAAAGCAAACAATCTGCACAGGGTGTTCTATTTTGAAAACTGACAGGATTTGCTGGTGATATCCTGCATGACTTGCTTTGCAGCTTGAGGCAGTGAGCCTCTCCTTTGCTGCGGCTTCATTCTATGATTCCCATGCTAAAATGGAGGATAAATTGTTTTGAGCATCACACAACTGATGCAAAATGACTGATGTCAGTATCAGAGTTAATCCATGCACTTAGGAAAGTCTTGAGAAGTCTCACGATTCTATTATTTTATCAACAGTTAAGTTAGCAGAGCACTAACCAGGCAGCAGAACCCGCCCTCCTCTGTGTCTGATTGGCTGCCTAATATTCTTACCCTTAATCTAACCAATTGTTAACCCTCCCTGCTTCAGCTCCTCGGCCACAGTCAGCGAGTACAGTAGAGATTTGTTTACCTCCAGGGCCGAAGTAACTTTGGGGTTAACTCCCTTCACTTTATCCAGCAGCTGGAAAGCAACACATGGCGCTCCACTCGGTCTTGAGAAAAAGCAGCATTTATTAACTGAAAACCTGATTCTGGTTTTACCTGATAGTGATTCACTGCACATTTACTGCTAAGGTGACCACTTTTACTACTCAGAGAAGACCAGTGTCTCTGCTCTGTTCCGTACACTCTGATGCATTCACTGGCACTCGTATCACCTGCTTGCATGCTTTTGTTCGACCACTCACACCATACAATCACACATACACACACTGCCATCTCTCTAAAGGAGCCACGCCACTCTTACAACATAATCTAAGCAATGAAGGCACTGAGTACTAGCCAATCAGAGGCAGAGAAGGGTAGGTTATGATGAGGAAAAGGGCATGGCCTTTCACAGGGGTTCCTTGACTCCTACCTCAAGATCTTAATGAAATAGGTTTCATGGATACCCATGTGTCTCTCCTTCACAGATTTACCTACTTTGTGCTAGTCTTGTAGCACATCTTGTACTCGATGTGTGCTGTAGCTTTATATGACCTTATTTGCCCTACAGGGATACTTTGTACAGTTGAGCTTCATCAATTCTTCATAGTTTTTCTGGTTTTTGTGAATCTGCACTGTACACCAGTTATCTGTACAATGTCCAACAGCATACACATCATAAGGATTGTGAATCCTAAAAAAACCTTTGTAGTTTGATGTTTGATGTGTCTTAGTGGGAGTCTAAGAGAGACCATTCTTATGTTACTTTATATAAAAATGTATTGTTTTTTATGTGTGTATGTTTTTGGCCACTGGATGGTGCCATTAAGGCTGTAACTTGATATCTTGTACTTAATTCAGTCTGTGACTGTATACTAATTTATTTATTTACCCTATAGGGATACATTTCTTGTACGAGTTAAGGCAGAGCGTGATTCCTCTATAACTATCTTTTTGTTATTGGTGGAGTGACACCCTGTTAAATCTGCAGTGACCAAAAACATACATATCAGAGGTTTTTAAATACGACCCTGCTTTAGTATTTATTTGAATTAAATGTATGGTCTATCTGGTTGCGATCCCCACCTTGCGAGACATTTTTAAAATGGTGTTGATTGTTGGGTTTTTTATTAAATATGTTTTATTTTGTAAGAACACTTCCTGCATATAGGGGGTTGTTTCCGCCTATTGTTCACGACACTGATGAAGACTGTTGGTTGAAACACGTTCAGCGTGTTACTGTCATAGGCTCAGAGTTAAAAGCATCTAAAAGGACATTAATGTATACTGACGGACAGTTTTTTCATACATCACTTTGTGCTATTCCCATGCGGAAATGAACAAAAACAATGCTGTTTTTAGCATGCAATATATCTATGTATTTTTTGCCTATTGTATTTGAATATTTCTGCATACCGAGATCCCTAAACAGTCTTTAAATTGCTCCCACCTATAAGATGAGCACACAGATGCAATGAATCACACTGATGTCTGCGGGCAACCCCATCGCAAAAAATGGCACTGCACTGTTTTGGAGCATAAATCCAACACATTAACTACAATGCTGCTAGATGGGTAGAAACTGACTGCAGACACATATGCATGTTGTGACCAGTCATGCCTTTGCACAAACAGGACCTGTATGAATCAGAGAAAGCTAGTGGTGCTTTAAATGTAGTGTAGAACCTGTTCTGTCCAGGCACATGAGTGCATGAGTGCAAAGCACATGCTGTTTATACATGTTAGGACTAACTTGTCCTCCTGAGTCCTAACTTTTGTTTAAGTCTTGGTAGTATCCTTCTACATGTATGATTATTTATGTAAAATATCCCAAACATTTAAATGTTAGCTAGCTTTGAGGGATTTTGTCAATAAGCATCACAAGACACTTTTTCACATATTATCACATATATATTCTCAAGAAAGATCATTTATGAAAGTAACTAAAACAACTTATTTAAAAGGAAAGAAGGTCTGATACTGAAGTCAACAGCAAAAAGGAAGTTTGAGTTTTTACCTCATTTCTTTCTCCATGAATCTTTGGAGTTTTAAAGTTTCAAACCTGCAATGTTTACAAGTATTGTGTCAGCTGCATATGTGTGTGTTACTTTTGTGGTTGTATGAAAACAAAGGGACCTATTGGTTAAAACTTTGCTTCATGGTCACAAACGTCTCAGGGTAGCTTTGATATACAAAGCTGAAGCACACGCACAGGGTTGTAACATCAGTTGTTGTGTTTGGCCCCGTTTATAGAGGGAAACTGTTGTATTTCAAAAGGGTAACAGAAAATATTACTTACTGTACTGCATTCAACACAAGCAAAAGCTTCCTTTGAGCAGTAAGATATCCATTATATCTCTAGTAAGTTGTCAATATCCAGTGGCCACAAACATGGCTGTTATTTGAACTAGAAACTCTCCACCTTCCATAATTCTATTGTAGGTCCAAAACAGGTTTATAAGTTGTGCATGCGTGTGTGTGTGTGTGTGTGTGTGTGTGTGTGTGTGTGTGTGTGTGTGTGTGTGTGTGTGTGTGTGTGTGTGTGCATGCATTCCTGGTATCAGCTGCATATGACACTATTGTCCAGCGTGCAGGCGACCTTCATGTCCATCCCATCCCTGCTGAATGGTGATTGCTTGGCTGAAAGGCTGCTTGTTGGCAGCTCATTTTTCTCTCTTGATGTTCTTATTTTTTTATCCGACACCTCCTTCATCTTAGCAATGACCTCTACACAAAGACAAAACATTTAGGACAGGTCATTCTTGTGACTCAACACGCACATGCACGGTGTGACCAAACTGTTGCAATGCTACATATCTCTCCCATCTTTAACATCCATGGGCACGGGTCTGTTGTCTGTAGGTCACTACCACGTTTTATCTTTTTTAGATAGACAATGCATCAACCTATTCTTTCAAACTAAATGACAGTGATGATACATCATTAGTAACCACTTGCATAACGACATGTATAACAACATGTATAGGCAGTTTCTAATCCACTGATCCACTGAAAATGTGATAACACCTGACAATGTAATAAAATTTGCACTTCACTGGATTAAGAAATATAATAAAACCCAATAATGTAATACCCTGACCAATATTGTCATGAAATGTCCTGATTGATGATTTTTACCAATAATGTAATACCTTATTACATTGCTGCGAATCATTTACCACAGTGCAAAGCTATCCTAACTTTGCCTTATCGGGAAAAAACTACAAAGGGTTAGGGCTTAGTAATGTGCCCTTTAAATTAAGTCTCAGATTTTTTCACACTAAACTCTATTTACAATTTTTAATTTTTGTTCCCTCTTAAAAACAAACTACAAATGACAAAGGAATTACTCGAAACAAGATTTTTTGATTTTAGCAATAAAAATGGACAAAGGAAAACTGAAAAATGTAGAGACCTTCAAGTCAGTTTTGCATATTGTACAGTTTTGCAGTTAAAACATCAACATTAGTTCCATGTTAACAAATAATGTTATTGGTTGTGTTGAAATAAATGGACCACTGGTCTGTTGTAATGGAGTCAAAGAACATTTCCTCCAGCTCTCTGTGATCCTCTCACATGTTCGGTTGTACAGACAAGGCAGGGCGGCTAGGTAGCAAATACAAACGTACTTGGGGTGGATAGTTTTCAGTATAAGGATAAAACAGCAGGCCTTTTCACTGTATATATGGACACCGTATCTTTAGCAATATGCAGTGCAACTGCATCAGTAATAGCTTTGCAGCTTTTGTTTTTTGGGTCAGAGCCTTTTTTAAAAAAAACGACAGAATTAGTGATTGGACTGCCCTATCATAATCACTTTCAAAACATTTCAAAACAATTGTTTGAAATAATCTAAACTTTTGAATTTGCCATCTCTTCTAAAATCCATCTTAAAATGACCCAAAACTCCATCCTAAGTAGCTTCCTACATCTGCTTGGTGGTTCCAAACTGCTGAAAGTCAGGATACCTGTATGCGTTCCAGCAGTGCTAAAATATACAGCCTCTTGGCGCATATAGTGCAACCACTGCACTGGTCTGCCATCAGGGTGATGATCAGAGTGGGTCCCTTAGGACATACCAGTGGTGAGGGTTCTCTTGTCAATGCCTCTGGACCCTAGTGTTCCCAAAAACATAGTCATGCTTTGTTCCAATCCTACTCACAACAGTGTCTGTGATCAGACCCCGATGATGATATTTCAAGATGTCTGTTTTGACTAATGTATCTGTCAACATTCACAGACAGTGCCATTATAGAAATGAGTCCCATCAATCAGCCCAAGGAAGTGAGGCATGTATGTATAAATGTCTCTCACATCTCCACAATGCTCTTGTACCTTGTTGGCAATGCAGTCAATATAGTCACAGGCATGTCTGCTCTGGATGCTCTCAGTGATGGAGTTGGTGATTTTGCTCGAGTGGAGGCGGAGATATTTGTGGTCCATATGAAGCCATATCAGAATAAGAGGGGGTATTTTTCAACCTGGGCCCTATGTTTACATGTTAGGATGTGCGAATGATTCGTACACCATGGGTCTCGGATTTGCTCCAGAAGATCAGCTGAGCCAGGAGCCGCGGCGCATCGTCAACAGTTTTAATGTAATCCTGTGGGGCAATTGCATATGGCAGAGTTTCGTCCTTCAAAAGTGCTTGTTTTTCTCACTGACACACTCTGTTATACCAAGAGCAGTTTTCCCCAAATGTAGTTCCTTTTCACTTTTGTTAGACACTTTATGGTTTTTGTCGGAAGCCCTTTTGAAAAATGTTCTCAATGACATAGCAATGGCACTAGTTTAAAAAAAAAAAAAAAAGTGCTTCTCTTGAAATATCTGAAATTCTAAAATTAGTTCTCATTTTGTCCTTGAGGGTAAAATATACCCCAAGTAATAGAAAAATGAGTCAAACTACACTTGCTTTCTTATGTGTTTAACATAAAATTCAGGAATCTGGAAGTGCTGATTGTTCCAAATAATAAGCAAACCCAATTTAATTATTCCATAACTGTTCCATTATGCCTAGTATTTTTGCAGTTTTGTCTTAATTCCCATTTTTCACATCTCAACCATCCATAAAAGCAGCAGTTTTATAACAGTAATTCTGAAGAATTAGACTTCCTGGCTTCCTGAGAACTTTTTTTATGTCTGTATGTTCCCGCAGAAGTGTGCCACTGAGGTCAAATGACACCATCAAATAAAATGCCACTTGGTGTCAAGGCCAGTCTGTGTTGCACTTCAGCTATGCTATATTCATTCAGCAACTTTTTCAGCACCATGGACAGCGACGCTGACTTGAAAGACTTGGCTCAGGTGGAAGCAGTTTCTCTGATTTATGAGATATCTGCTTAGGCTGATGTTGGGTGAAGCCATGCTGGGAATGACATGATGTAACCAAGCTTGAGCCACATCAAGCGTCATTTTAGGAATAATAAGCAAGTCAGTTGTCTTCATGGTTGCAACAATTCAGGAGTGGGAGGGTCTGTACCTAGAAGAGTCTAGAAAGGCCAAATAACTTCAAACACTCATGTGAGTGGACTGTGGCTGTGACTGTGTGAGGGTCTTTGTTTTAAGAAGGAGTAGACCGATATTGTTTTTTCAGGGCCAGTACCGATGCCGATATTAATAGTTATGAGAAAGATAACCAGTATTTGGAACTGATTTGCATTTACAATACAAATGAAAATATTTCTGTCAAAATTAAGAATTTTGAATATATAACAAAATCCAATGCAAAACTTTGTTTAAATGTCTTTAAATGCAAATGTTAAATCCAAGCTTTCAGCATCATATACAGCAAGTTCCTACTAACTTTTTTGTATAAAGTCAAGTGAAAACTTAAATTCAAAAATGAACAAAAAAAATAATAATAACTCCCTGAGGTTTTACAAAGTAAAAGAGCCTCCCATATTGCCACTTTGTTTACACTGATTTGTTAATGTTATCAGTGATCATTAAAATAAAACAGCAATACAAATAATTGGCAAAATAATGGCCCCAATAATCGACTAGGCTGATAATCTGTAGATCCCTAGTAAATAGGCTAAAATAATAACATACGCTGTTATATCAGCCAGATACTGTATACTGCCAGTTTTGGAATAAATACATTGTCATTTTCATCATTAAGTGGGTTTATTGACATAGATGTGTAAAAGCTGAGAAAAAAAAAGTTTGTCTGTTAGAAAGGTTGCAGCCATGGTGGGCAGAGGAGAGATAGGGTCATGGTTTGGCCTTAATCGTCACATCCTTGGAGATCAGGCAAAGTGCCAGATGTTATTTGTGCAGCTTGTAAAAGGACTAGGAGAGAGAGAGCGGTGCAGAATGACAGTTACATAAAAACACAAGGCCAAGGGTACACTGACACAACATGTTATGATGAAGGGCAAATGGGAGGAGGCAGAGATGTTATTTCCCGTGTTAAATATTCACATTGGGAGGGGGTAAAGCAAGGCAGAGGGCCTGTGTGACCTCTTTTGTGGTTTGTGTGTATATCTGTGACATGGCAGTCAGTCTCTCTACTTATCAGGGACAATTCTACAGTGTGTGTGGGTTTAGTTACTGTACTTTGGTCATACATGTATGATGATTTTCTAGTACTTGGAACTATGAAGATTTATGTAAGACAGAAAGAAAACAGGCAATACAAAATACATATAGACCAATGATTAACTGCATTTTGGTACTTACTTTAGATTTCTTGGAATCACAACTATCATGCCAATAATATTTTTTCCAACAGATTGTCAAGTTGTTTTTTTTTTCCCTCTTGCTTAAAAATTAAAGCTGTATTATTCTGGTCTGGTGGTCAATATGCTCTGGTCCAACGAAGTTCTGATTGGACGAACAATTTCCTTTTCCCAGCTGAAAACCACCAGCTGTTTTTGCTCAGCACTTTTTAAAAAATGTATCGAGTGTATAAAGTGTGTAAAAATATAAAACTTTACCTGTTATACTTCAGTACAATGTATTAAACTAGTATGTAAAGTTAGAAATAGAGCAGATGTGTATGATGTGACAATGTACAATGCAATATGTGCATAAATAAGAAGAATAAGAATATAAACAATGTATAAAATATGTATAAGTGTGTTCAGCAATTAGTGGTGAGACCGACTCGTGCTAGCAGCTCAGGTGAACAAAGCATTTTAGTACGCAGTCTATTTTTTAGATAATATTACATTAAAGATCACATTTATTTTCACTTGAGGCATTTCACTTGCCTTAGCACAGAGACTTGCCTTAGGGAAGTGTAGCCCTGTGAGAGGAAAAAAAACAAGACCAGGTTAAAACCTAGTATTTGGCTGGACTGTGTACAGTGGTTCCCAACCTTTTTCCTTCAGGAACTTCTTTACTATTATTGAATAAACTGATGGCATATTTCATTAAAATCATAACAATAAAACTTGAGAAAAACTGATAAAGTGCACAATTATCCCCAAATGCCTGCTTATACTTACGTCTGTCAGCCTGTCCACCGTGTCCTCTCCTGTCCATTCGAAAGAATGACGGCTGATAGGTAAACAGGAACGTCAGACCATCAGTCACACTGACCAATGCTGCAACTTCATCAGTCAGTCCCTCACTCACGGAGTTTCTCGTTCATAGGACTGGCCTCACATGCTGCTGTCCAGCCAAAATTGCTTTGGTGGATACACAAAGCTACCAGGTGCATTCATTACACTGTGGTGGTTTAGTTCATCTACAGATAACATGGAGATTTTTTTCCCTATCAACAAATCGATTTGTTAAAGAGTAGGTAGAATGTCTGTCAACCAACATTTTCTTTGTTTGACTACAAGCCCTTTTTAAAAATTGTTGTCTGTCAACAAGTTACGGTTAGTTCCAGTTTTTGTACACCAGAACAGCCAAGATGACAAACAACTTGATTATTATTTTGGAGAAACTGGTGCAAATAACAAGTAACAACCAGGTACAACAGAGCCAAATGCAGCATGAATGTTGTTTCTGAAAACTGTGGGTCATTAACAGCAAAATCCCAATAGGATCAATGAACAAAAACACTGACACCACACTGCTCTCCGTGGAGAAAAAGAGCAAAATTGCTCTCCACTCACTCAGCGAGGAGGAGGGGGAGCTGAATTAACTTCCTGTGTTCGGGGAAAAAAAGATTTTTCACTGTTTCAGTGCTTCATATCATTTAACTTTCACCCACAAATAATGATTCTAAATTCTCATCCTATTTGAGAAAAATTAATTGGGTTTTAATTTTTTTTATTAACTAATTTGAGATAAAAGACAAAAAATATAAGCTTTTTTTATACCAACTGGCTGGAGGTTAAGAGGAAATATAAAGCTTTATCTTTTTTAAAAAATTCCATTTAAATATATAACCAACTGTGGTATTTTTTATGTATTCAATTATATTTTTGAGTCATCTGATGAACTTTTACTGCCCTATGTTGGTTTAGGAGGTCCATTCAGGCCATGCTGTTTTCCAAGTAAATTTTACTGAGCCAATTCTAGTCTGACAGCACCATAACACATTTCTAGAAACACCCCGAGTCTGTGAGATCATGAGAAGTGTTATACATTAGCTGCTAGATGCATCTAATGTGCAGTTACAGAGTAAGAGGTTTTACTTACCTGAAATCATAAAAAGAGCAGATTAGAAAATATGATTTTGAATTAATTAAGTAATGCACTGCGCTGTTTTCTTTTCTTAGGTCATTTTCTTTTCCCACCATCATGCCTCGGTCTTTCTCTGTTTCTCCCATTGTGTCGCTCTCTCTCTCCTTTTCTCTTTCTGTCTGCCACACACACACACGCACACACGCACATACACACATCCTTGCTCTCTGTGGAGTGGTGTATGTGCATTGTTAGTGTTGTAGCTCAGGGACTGTGCCTATATTCTCCATCCCTGTACTCATTTGTCAAGTGCGGTTTTGGACTCAGCTTGGTTGGAAGGGTTCAGGGTGGCAGGTGGCTACAGAAGGCATCTCTCTCTCTTTTTCTCTCTCTCCTCTTGTCTCCCAAAGATCCCCTGGCTTTGTTGGGCAGTGTTCTCTGTGTAGCTAATTTTTTAAGCGTGACATTGCATACGAGTTGGCTCCCCCTGCCTTGGCAAGGCCAGGCTGGGAATGATCAACCCAGTGAATGACGGATAGCACTGGCACACTCCTTTGCTGGTCCCTGTGGCACACTGCTGGGCATACACATTAGACGTGAAAAGGTTTGAATGTATGGATGTCTAGATTGAAAACATTTAGTTTTGTAGTTCTGGTTACCTTAACTTAACCTTAACTTCTCAGTGGCAGATTAGAAAACACTCATATGAATCATTTTTTAGAGTTTTAGAAGAATGTCATCCACAGAATAGAGGCACCAAATAAGAAGTGCTTCAGAAGGCAATGACCTGTTTTATCTGTCAGGTTCTGGGGCTTGTACTTATTTGTTACAGGCGTGCAATTGATTTATTAAATAATTCCCTTTTATTAGGGCAAGTCTACATTATTTTTTCATTCCCTACTGTGCTGAAGGACTTATTATTTCCTGAAGAAACACATCAAGATGGTGTTCTGGAATTGCCAAGGTCATGTCCTTTTTAAGACATAAATATACAGCCCTCAAACAAACAAATTTGAAGTATCCCCCAAACATGTCCAAAGGCAGGCGTGTTCCAATTAGCTGCATTTGAAGGTGGGGCAAACAGCCTGCTGTCATTGAGAGGCCCAGTGAATTGTACCAATGGAGATAATGTCATACCCTTCAGGCAGGCTCTCTTTGAATGAATTTGTGATGTTGTCACTAGCCTTGCACATGAAAAGCAACAGAAATAGTTGCGTGAGGAATGACAAAAGCTTGAGAGGAAAGTTCTTATCCTGCAGACTTTCTCATCTCCACACACCTGGTCAATCAATGCATGCAATGGATATGTTTCTTCAGTGTTTCTTAGCCACTTTTACCTACCTTACCTGAATCCCCAGTTGCTTTAAATGGAACATGTTAAGTTCATAGTCAGTTAGATCCTTAATGACTCTGCCTTCAAAACAAAGTTTTTCCACCAAAAACCAAGGTGGACCATTAGTGCAGAAGAATAGAGTTCAGGACAAAAGACTGGAGGACAAAATACTTCTTCTGCCTCAAGCAATTCATTTTCTGCAGGTATTTCCTTGTCCCAAGACATTTAGACTATATTTACAAGCACTTTACAAGTATCATTGAAATTGATTCCATGTCCTTGTCTTTTAAAGAAGCACAAAGGGAATTGTAGAGGGAGATAAAAAGGTGAGAAAAGAGACAGGCAGAAAAGAGTGGCAGATGGTAAGAGAGTAAACAGACCCAGGAATGGACACGGGGACAGAGGGAAAATGACAAACTAGCAGATAAGCCTGAAAATAAAGATGAAGATCATGGTGATGAAGACTAAATGCCTCAAATCCTTTTCAGAGAGAAACTGATTGGTATAAACAGGGCAGAGGTTCGAAAGAAAATGGGAAAAAGTAAGAGGGCAAGAAAAGAAAGCAAGTAAATAGGTGGTAAGAGCCAGACACAAGAAGAAACCGCAATAGAGGATGAAACTAATAAAAAGACAGAGCAGGAAATGAAAAATGAACAGAAAGAAGACGATAGTGAGAGACGAATTAGCAGGGAAGGCAATTCAGATGCAGCTTTATTTTAAAAGGGATTTTCTAGGTGAATTTCTTCTCATGATTTTAAGCCAAGGGCAAAACCTGAAGAGTAGTGTCATCCAAATGTTAAGGTACAGTTTTAAAAGCATAACTTTTTCAGATAAATAGCTAAAATCATTTTAAAATGCAACTAAAAGTACTTTAAAAAGTACTTCACTTTGTTTTCTTCTTCAACTTGAATACCATGCAATGATCATGAGAGCTTGTCATATGGCCTAAAAATCCTGATATTTCTAGGGAAAGGCAAAGGGGTCATGATGTACAGAATTCATCTGTCATCTGCAAATAATAACAATTGTTAATATTTCATTTTTGAACTGATATTACTGGAAAACATAGTTAATGATTGCTAGACCTAGGAACCCTTCCACAGATCGACCCATTTGCATTCCAGTGCTGTTAAAAACAAATGCTCTATAACACCTCTAATGTGAGATAGCAGAGGTGTCTCCTAAAACACATTGAAACATACGAGTAATGTGGTGAAATGGTCATGGCTGGGTTAAGGCAACAAAACTACTTGGTTAGGTTTAGAAGAAAGATCATGTTTTGGTTCAAATTAACACATTTTTTTACATAACGTATTGTGACATAGCTACGTCATGTGAGTCATGTCAGTGTGCTCTGATTATATATAAAGTATGTGGCACAGGACACATGCACTGACATGCAGTCTCCTGGGTGAAAGTCTGTGTTTGTTTTACCTATCTACCGCCCTCCTTCCAGCCCTATGCACACTTTCTTGTTCTTTATACGTTGTCAGTTGCTCTCAGAGCCAAGTATTGCTGTTGAAAGCCTGTTGTATCTGGTGCAGCAGGCTTTGAAGCAAAACTTACATAGTGGCAAAAAGTGGAATTACACTGTCCGGGTCCGTCGTGTGCTGCCCATGGGCCCAAAGAGAATTTTTTCCCATTGACTTACAATTGTCTGTACATCAGTGGATAATTTTTTCAAGTGTCAAATACCTGCAAAATGACTCATTTCACTCTCTAGATTAGGCCATCCAGTTTGATAACATTTGGAAAATCTAAAAGAACTGCAAGATTAACTTTTTTAGACCGCCATTCAAGCTAGTGAAGTGCTAAACTGGAAGTCAGTTGCTCCACCAGGGGGAGTTATCCACTCGGCTACATTCGGCCGCCATAAGGCTCTAGTGCGTGAGCGTCACAGGCCTAGTAATGTGAAAGATCCGGATACTTTTATACAGCGGAAATAGAGCTTTCTTGCTTCATGTACTACTGAGCAGCTCTCATAGCTCTCAAACAGGGCCCCGCCTTTGTGCTGTATAAAGATCATCTTAACACATCCATGCTTTGGCAACAATATCACCACTTGTGCCAATAGAAATAGAGTTACAATATTGTAACTGCTGTTTGGACAGGGATGGATGAATTTGGCGTTATCGGGAACAAAATGTTACCGTTCGTCCACAGTTTTGCTATCAATGATACAAATTTGCAACACTGATGCCTTTGGTGTTAATCTCAATACTCAATCAATCTACTTCTGTAGACATGACCCAGAACATAGTCATCCACTTAACAAACAAATTTTTAATCTGATAACTATTCCAATAATATGTTGAATTTTTTTCTCTGAAGCTGGTTTGTGTAATGAAATTGCTTTCCAAGTCTTGTCCACTGCCTTTTCTATAAATGCTGAAGAAGAGGGGATCATTAAAGCATCCATTGAATAGAGATTATAGCGGAGCAGAAAGGAGGAGGGAAAACCGAGGCTTTTCCATCCACGAAGATCAAAGCTTTGGCTTGTGTGTTGATGGACTGGATTTATCTCTGTGCTGTTGCTTGTAAGGCCTAAGGGGCTTTTTGGAGATAAGATTTGCCCTCCTTATACAACCTCCTACGGGTCAATAGTGAACAAACAATTTAGAGGGTCAGCATCTCTAAATATATTTCAAGCAGACAACCCAAGGCTACTAAACGGTCAGACTTCATGCTTAAGAGATACCAGTGTGTTAGCCACTTGACTTGACAGTTACTGGGATTAAAGATGAACATTCAGTATAAATTGGAGGTAAAAAAAAGTGGAAATAAACTATTTTTAGCATTAGTACTGGTCATTTTCCATTTTTTCTTTCTTTTTTCTTTTTTTTTTACTGTGCTTTGCTATCATCACTGCCCTTACACTAGATTACAGCTTCAGAAAAGAAAAGTATAATCCACAGACATCTGCCTCATGGATCTAATTTAACATTAATCTATCTCAATTAAATTGTCTTGTTTGCATTCTGAGCAGCACAATTTATAATAGTCAAGCTAGCGTAGACAGTTTCGCATGCAGACTGCGGAGGTGAGAACAAAAACTGTTATGTTTTTTTTCCACCAAGAGTCTGAGTCTTAAATTTCACACTAGAGTTTGAGACTAAATAACTTCTACATTTCATACAGACTACGTCCATCTGTCAGAGGGGGTGATTACTGACTGTGATCACTCTAAAGATCTGTACTTTTACTGTCAGTTTGTTTTTAGTGTGTGTTCAAGAGAACATGCGCAATCAGACAGTCAGCCAGTGAATTTGCCTGTATGAATTGGAATAACAGCAGTCCCACCGTAGTAACCTGTGGGAAAGGTTTTGATGTATGTACAGTATGTGTAAATGGATAACCTATATTGTGTGTGATCAGGCTGTGTTGTTCTTTAGCAATTTGGCTTATCAGTTAATGATTAAAAAAATTCATATAAAGCACCAATAAATAAAAACAAAAATGAACACAAAAAAGTACACAAATACACCTGTCGACATGGTATCAGTAGGCAGGTTTCCATTACAGATTTACGCAAAAGGTAAGTGATATTTTCAAAATTTTGATAAAACTCAATAGCGAGAAGATCGCGTTTCCACTGAGTGATGCTCTGCAACTTCTTCTCTCACGATAATATTCCAAGAAGCATGGTGATGGATGTTCAAAACATTAGCAGCTTCATTTCTTTTGAAGTCATCACACTAATCGTCATAATTTCCAATTGAAGGCAATGAAATCAGAAATCAGAAATCAGAAAAAGATTTATTGCCAGGTATAGTTAACACAATACGAGGAATTTGTTCTGGTGGGTTGGTGCAACATAAATATAGAAAAAGAAAACAGATAAAATAGAAGATACAAATATAAAATATAAAATATAAAATATAAAAAGTACGAGTCTTACAGTGCAAAACAAAACAAGTAACACAAGTAACAGTGTAACAGTGCAAGAAACAGAACCATGGAATTAAGGAATTAAAGTTATGTGTTATGTGAGTGATAATGGAAAAATAAGCCCCCTATACATGGGAGCAGCCAAGTATGGGAGGTGATAGTCAACAATTTCATAGAGGAATTGTGAATTAAAAACTTCCGGAATATTTGCTCAACGTTTGAAGAGTTATGTGATGTAATAATTCCTCTTGTAGCTCCTGCTACATCATGCAAGAGGGAGCCAGTTCCTACTGACAAGCACACAGCCATAGCTATTTATAAACTGGTTACCTGTGCAGTGTACATTGTGGTGGCTGAGACATTTGGGAGTCTTTGTATATCATGTGACCTATAAAAGCAAGTTTTGTGAAATATGGCTTTTTCAAATCGCCCGAAAAACCACCTCTTGAGCATAACAATTTTTTTGCAATAGTTTTTTTTCGAATTGACGTGCTTCCATTAGGTGTATTTTATATTAGCAATTTGCGCAATTTGAGGGTTAATGAAGACCCGCCTTGTTTTGCCACTTGTCACCTTGACAGAGCAGTAAGTGGAAGACTAGGGGGCCAGCCTGTCTCATTCACAGCTTTACAGTGGTATCTAGTGGAAATGTCTTTGCTATGTGTGTGTTTTTGACAAGGAGAAGGTTACTCATGCCGTCTCAAATCTTCTGATACTTCTGTTAGTACACATATATGTGATATACTATATTCGCCATGCACCTGCTTACACAAATTTTGCCACGGTAGCCTTGTCTCAAAACAAACATAGCTGTTACCTTCTGGAAATGACGATCCCAATTGTGCTTGTCAAATTGCACCTGGCAGTTCATTATCCCTAACTTTTTTTTTTTTTTACTGCTCATATTTATTGTTTTTTAAAAAGAGATAATTTAGAAAAAGAGGTGAAACATCAATAAAGAAACTATGACGCTTCTCCCTAGAGTAATAGATTCTATGGAGTATTTTAAACTGCATTAGATTATGTCTTAAATTAACTGAACAGCCATGTATACTTTTTAAACATTCATCCCAGACCTCATCCTTAAGTTCTACACTCAATTCCTCTGCCCAAACCCGTTGAACACCTGAAGTGTCCAATGGACCTACACCATGCAGGATCCGATAAAAATGAGAAACTGCTCGAAAGTTGGAATAATGTTTTCGAATGTAGATGTCTAAAAAAACTGGAGGCCCTGCGATAGTCTGGCGACCTGTTCAGAGTGTACCCCGCCTTCCGCCTGATGACAGCTGGGATTGGCTCCAGCCCCCCCGCGACCCTTACGAGGACAAGCGGTTATGGAAAATGAATATAAAAACTGGATGTAGGTAAACTGTACAAAGTTCTTAATTGTGCAAATGATGCAAAGTGTGTGCTCATTTATATACAGATCACTAATTCTGCAGATCCGTTTTTAACTTCAGGTGAGAAAAGCTGCATCATTAAGACCTGGTACAAATGAGTGATTCTGGCAAACTGGGGCATCCACATATATTTTTGGAGCTTAATGTACAACTTGATCTGTTCATGTTTTCAAAGTATTGCCTACAACAAAACTACCATAAAAATATGAGACCCTGGTGGTAGTGGGACAATTACTGAGAGCCATAAGAGAGGTCTTCTTACAGAACAGCCGTTGTATTGCTAACCATGCAAGGCAGGCACCAGAGGAAGATGGGGGGCCTCTTTTCCACCATGCAATAACAGACAAATGAGCAGCCCAATAATACAGTTTAAAATTCAGTAAAGTGAAACCACCAGCCTCCTTCGACTTGGATAAGTGTTTTTTAGATATTCTGACAGCCTTGTAGTTCCAAATGAAGGGTTTTACTATTGAGTCTAGTTGTTTGAAGTATATCAAACAACTAGACTATATATCAATGTAACATGGAACTGAAAAAGGTGAAGAAAGTGTGGCAAAACTATCATTTTTGTTGTATTAATCTTCCCAGCTAATGACATTGGAAGTGTTTTCCAGAAGTCAATATCACGTTTAACTTGTTGAATTTTTTGTTTTGCCAATTTAACCTTAAAAGATCCCTTGTATTTTTCTTTACAGTCACCCCAAGATATGAAAAATTATCAAAGGATTTTTTTAAGGGAACAGATTGTAAATAAGTTGCTGTTGTTCATCTGCTGTTGAAATCGGGATTAACTCACTCTTGTTCCAATTTATAGAAAACCCTGAGAAACTACCAAAAGTTTTGATTAAAGTCAGTAGAGGATTCTCTTGGTTTTGAGACATATAATAAAATATCGTCAGCATATAGGGAAGATTTGTTTTTGTATCCATTCAAGTTGAAAGGGGAAATCTGAGGGCTAAGTCTGATGCTAACTGCCAATGGTTGTATGATGAGAAACGTTGAGAGGGGGCAGCCTTGCTGGGTTCCCCGACGAACTGAAAAAGGAGGAGAAATATTTTGATTTGTGATCATCAAGGCAGTGGGGTGAGAATAAATTATTTCGATCCATTTTATGAAAAAACATCCAAACCCAAATTTTTTAAGTGTAAGCAGCATATTAGGCCACTCTACTTGACCAAATGCACACTGTGCCTCCAAAGAGATAACAGCAGCCTTTTCTGAATGTTTGGCATACAAGATGTTGAAAAGACAACGCAGATTGAAGTACATATGTCTACCAGGCATAAAACTGGTTTAGACAGGGTGTATAACGGAGCAAATACAATCTTTCAGTCTATTGGCTAACACTTAACCGATGATGAAACCACCCCCAGGTAACGACTAGGTTTCAGAATCAACAATACATTTGGTTTGTACAAAGTAGATGGCAGCAGTGAGGTCAATTTAGAGTTATTTAACATACGTAAGAACAAATAAACTATTTTAGGGCTGAAAGTTTGAAAGAACTCTATGCTAAAGTCATCCATCCCTGGAGCCTTGTTGTTCAAAAAGGAGGGAATACACTGACTTCAGCATCTGGTGCCTTTATTGAGTCTTCAGACAACTTAGGTAAAACTAATACTTCAAATAAACCTTCCATAGCATCATAATCTAGTTTACCCTGTAATTGATAAACATTTGCATGAAAGTCTGTAAAATATTTATTAATTTTTTCAGGGTCTGTCAGCAAGGTACCATCTCTGAACTTGATATGATGTATAGCTCTTGAAGCCTGCTTAGGTCTACGATGACGAGCAAGTAACCTGTGAGGTTTCTCACTTAGCTCGAAATGCCTTTGCTTGACCTGCACGAGAAGCTTTTTTAGACATTACTGAGTGATATTCATACCTTAATGCAGTGATTTTATTCAGTAATTCTGGTTTATGGTTTATCTTATAAGTAACTTCTAGATTCAATATGAAGTTGTCTATTTTCTAATCTCTCATTAGACCTCTTCTTCTCTGCTGCCTCATAAGATATTATGTGACCTCTTAATACAGACTTCATAGCCTCCCAAAGCGTGGAATCATCAACATCGCCCACATCATTTGTGTCCTGGTAAAAATCAATCTTCTCCAAAAGATAAGAGCAAAATTTTGTATCTTGTTACAAAGCAGTTTTTAAACGCAAGTTGTAATGCCCTTTATTATCGTTTTATTTAAGAATTAAAGCAACATGGGAGTGATCTGAAATAATACTATTATGATATGTACAATTGATGACTGACATTAAAACATTATCCCTAACTTTTGACGAGTAGTTGACCCATTATTAAGTCCGCCCCTCAATGCAGATTGGCCAATCATAGCTTAGCATTCAACTGTGCTCCATAGACTCTCACGCAGTGGTTTCAGATTTTCTTCATTTTCAGGCTGTATTCTCAGGGTAAACATTGTGCCTGGGGCATGTCGTGTAATAATGATACTCAAAGCCTGGAGAGGTTGGAAGATGATAAACATTTCTTCACCATTCCAAAACAAAAATCAAACTCTGAAAACAGTGGGGTTAGCCAGCTAACATTAGCTAGTTAGCTGATATACCTACTGAAGGTATTGTCAACTGAATGTACACATATGCTGCTTTTGCTTTTTAATGATTAGAACAGTGAATAAGCTCCCACCCTGCTTTACAGAAAGCCTGGAGGGAATCAGAGAAACATTCAATATTCAACCAGTTGTGTGTCATTTGGCTGATTGTCTTGTGGCTGCGGGGAGGACTGGACGCTGCAGCAGCATGGGGGCAAGCCAAACACTGTTCATTCACACAGTGCAATAAGACATAGCAACACACAGCTGGTTTCCCTTTATTTTCTTTTTCCTTTGTCTCAATCACTAGGCGATGTGGTGGTTCACTTTTGTGGTGGTTGATTTTTACACTGTGATCTGTAAATTAGGCTTTAGCTTTTAACTTTGTCTTTTTAACCTGTTTTTAATGCTGAGTGAGGTTGACGTCATGGATATATTCTTCAAACACATTTTGTAGACACTTCTGTGTGCTTCTTGAGCTTCATCATAGCTTTGACAGCTTGAAGGACCATTACAAAGGGGCAGGGCTTAGATCAATATTAACTGCCACTTGTCAAAATATACGCTTGCCGTATCTGCTTTTTTGCCCACTTGAATTCTTCTGTATTTATTTCTAGTACTAAAATGAAAGAAAAAACGTTGAAATACAGCATTATTGTCCATACAGTGTGGTGTCCTTGGCTGTTACTGGCTGGTTCTATCACTGGCTGTTCTACTGAGTTAATGATAGTTGCTGCATTTGGCAAATATTTACAGTTTGTCAAGCACTGCACTGCCATATCTCTCAGTTTGAACGTATTTATGCACTCAAAAAAGCAAGTGAGAGTACAGAAGTATCCAAATTGTGACACAGCATATCTTTGTTCAACTTTGTAAACTTGTAGGAAAAAACACAAGGTGACCGATCGCAGTTCTTGTGTTCTCAGCCAGGTCTTGGCCAGGGCATTAAAAATACGCCCTGGGTATTGTCCCTGATGTCACTGTAATGAAACTGGGGCACCACACAGTGTCTGTGTGAGACGCACCAGGCTTTCTACCAAACTCCAATATGAACTCTCCACATGATTATTTGACGTTCGGAGCAACAGAGCGTGAAAGGGTGGGTGTGAAGTTGAATTGAAGGGTCCAACCAACATTAGAGTTACCCAGGACACTGGTGTTTGAGACCATCAAACAATAATGTTGGTTACAGCGTTTTTTATAGTGACACACTACTGCCTTTCCTGCAATATTTGTTCCACTAAAGCAGCTGTCTTGTAGCAACATCTGTGATCTTTTCACAACCACTACCGAGCAGTTTTGTTGCCTACACCTTACCGGCGGGACCCTCTTACCTCAGCATCAACATACATTTTACTACATTTTACATAGGACTTTTGCAGTAAAATATGATGAAAACGGATGAAATCACATTTGTGTTCCATGTAACACCTATCTAGTTACCATTATAGATGTGACAGGATTAAATTTTTATATTAATTTTAATTAATTAATTAATATTAATTAATTTTTATATTAATAAAAACAATTATTGTGACCAAAATTATCCCAGTCATAGATATTATGGTAATTGTTTTCAAATTTGTGGAAAATGTTCAAAAAGTACAGTCACTGAAATAATTTCACCAACTTTTTTGTTGAACACAAACATAAAAGCAGCAGCACTCTTGGCACTTTTTGCATAAACATTAAAATAGTGTAATTCTGTAAAAAAAAGTTATCGCTGGTAGGAAAACTGCAAACACAAGGAAATTTCTACACATGATCATGTAGTCTTTTCCAGATTGGGCGATACTGGTCGTGCTTGACCAGAAGACCATGTGGAGGCATTGACGTTTCCCTAGTGCAGCTCTAAATGAACACAACCTTAACTAGACAAATGTGCATATAAAAGCAACACAAAACCTTCTAAACAAAGCAATAAGCATGTAAAAACATTACTCTCACTAGAGCTGTCTTCTGGCATGCTCAGTGCATGTTTGGATATTTTCAGAAAAGGGAGCTACTGGATGCACGCTCAACGTTGCTGCATCTGTAGGAGATTGTTGTTGCTAACTTTGGTTGATGCATTTCAGTATTTCAGACAGTATTTATCACAGCAATCACACACAGTTATCATGAAAACTCAAATTTGAATGGTATTACTAACAATCAGGGAATTTTACCATGATTAGCATGAGCCCTTATGTGTAGTCCTGCTACGCAAAGGCTCTGAAGCTACACTGTAACCCTTTAGGGCACAAATTTAAATCCTGTTTAACTCTTTTGACCTTTTTCAGCCTGGTTACAAAGTCAAATCTTGTCAGCCATCTTGGGATTGTGAATCATTAAAATGCATTGCTACTATTATCATGCAAGGACTCACCATAAGTGGGTCTGCCACCTGTTATGGGGGGCACAACTCACTGAAGGATGACCACATACCTGCATAATACAGACCTCACAATCCCAATCTTTTTTTTCTTTAGTACTCCTCTCACATCCCCTTTCCTTTATGTCCACACTCTGTAATGACCTTTGTAGTAGATTTACATTAAAGAGGACAGACACATTAATGTTAACACTTCAGATTCTGCACCTAAACACATACCTTTGAGTACATACATGCATTTAAAGACATGAAAGATCTGTATAAAAATAGTCCCACGCATACTTGCAAATGTGAGCACTAATCACAGTCATACTGAGGGACTTCCACTTCCAGCTCAAAGCACTTGAACTAAATGTGTGGAGAATGTGAAGGTACAGGGCATGTAATTAAACTGGCCCGCTCCCTTGAGGCAAGTTATTTTGGGCCCAGTTTGAGGACAGTTTGGTTCAGATGTCTTGAAAAATTTAGTGCTTCTGAGTTATTTACCTTCATCCCGCAAGTCCACCTTCATATCCAAAAAGTACCTCATTCTAATTGTGGGCTCTCACTTTTGTGACAGCACTGGCAACAGTTTTCTGTAGTGATTTATCCAGCACAAGGATGCAGTTTTTAAAAGAATGTGATTGTCTCCAGGGGATCTTAAGGATAAAAATGTTCTCAAGTACCTTATTCTCAACAAATCTTTGTGGTGTTTTTTATTCAGTTTACACAGTGCCTTCTTTTAGTTGGGTTTCATAATGTGCTGAGTTTTGGCCGGTGCCATCTTGATATTATGGATCCAGAAGTGACCAAAAAGTGACCAAATTTGGCACGAGAATGTGGACGTGGAGGAGCGAGGGGTGGATCTGACCCAAAGGCTTTGGTGACGCCTCATGGACAGCCTGTCAGTCAAAGTGGCCACACCCTTAATTATGCATAACCTTAAGCCCAATAAAAATGAAAACGGGTGAGTTATATAAAGATTCACCCCCTGTACAGTTGTCATGAATGTCGAAATTAGCTTTAGAGACCAAAACCATTATTTGTACCAGGCTGTGAACATGTTTATTTCTGCTGTAAAGTTGGGCGTGTTAACATAGAGGTTTATGGGGATTGACTCTGTTTTGGAGCCAGCCTCTAGTGGCCATTAGAGGAATGGCAGTTTTTGGCACTTCTGTGTTGGCTCAATTTTTCAGCCCTGGAGGTTGCCGCTTGGCTCAAACCTCAAATGGTCATTGGATATGACTGTGTCTGTTTAGACTTAAGCGTATCAGTGTTCACTACACAAATGAGTAGACCATGTCACTCGCAGCTCACATACAGGTGAAATTCACATATGAATGTATAAATTATGAATACTTTTTGACAGTTTACGTAAAATCAAAATGTGGAAAAATAATGAAGGACAACTGAATATTGTGTTGCCAGCATTTCTATAATGCTGCCACTCACAGTGACAAACCTCCTAGGAATTAAAAAGAGGTTAAAATAAGTGGGTTTGTGCACACACTCTTTGTCACCTTCAGGTACTTTTGAAGTTTTCATAGTGCCTGATATGAGTACCGGAACAAATCCAACTGCTAGGTACCAATACCTGCTAGGCCAGGTCCCTGACAAAGCGCCTGTCAGGTCTCTCCTTGCTAATTGGCTTCCTTGGATTGAATTCATACAATATATTGGTTAATAAGCACATATATATGTATTAGGTACATCCATCATAAAAAATACACGAGTGTATTTCTGATTAAAATAGTGAACATAAACACAAATGGTGCACAGTGAAAATGCCAAATTAAGTCCCTAGAAATTAAACTGTATATACAGATAAGATATGTAAAAAGCCCCGAGGTGCACTTAAAAAAGATCCACTGGTTTGTCAGCTCAGAGGACCTTAAAGGTGTATGGAGCCTAATGAGAGCAACTTGAATATCAGTAACGTTTTAAGCGTTTCAGATTATCTAAAAATGTGATACTGTTGTGACACAGCAAAAAAAGATTACCCAAAAGACATAATGTCATTAAGGTTGGGCAATATGGCCTTTAAAATTATAGAATTTTTAAATGTTTTATTTTTTCACAAAATTCCCTCTTTGATGTTACAATATTGTGGGAATGACTGTTATTACTTAAAAAACATATTAACAAAATTCAATTTTTGATCAAAAATCATTAGTAATGTGGAAATAATGACTAAGTGGGTAAAGGCAGGTATTAAAACAAGCAGAACTGTCTGACAAGTTCAGAAAAGTGCATCACTTCACTGTAATGCAACCTTTAAAATTGTGAAAGAAGCACCATTTATTCCATATCACAATATAACAATATCCAGTAGCTAAGACAATATATAGTCTCATATCTCAATACGATATAATATATTTTTTATTGCCAGCCCCAATGTCAACATCTGAGCAAAAAGAAACAGGGCATAATATGTGTGTGTGTGTGTGTGTGTGTGTGTGTGAGAGAGAGAGAGAGAGAGAGAGAGAGAAAGATAGAGAGACTGACATGGCTGATTGATATTTAAAGATGTGCCTGTATGAGTATATACTTTGTCTGAAGAGCTTGAGGCTTGACTTGCCATGTTTTCATAGTTAATTAATGGTATTAACTATGGAGCATTATGTTGTGTGCAGACTCTATTTTTCTGTTTTCCACCTCACATAACGGCACTTTTGTAGAATGACATGGTCCATTGATGGTTTGGATGTGGATTCGTATGGTCCTGTTCTGTGGGAAAACTCATCTCAGGCTCAGGGAGAGATATCCCAAGCTCTTGAAAGTGACTCAGAATGTGTCTACTACAACTTTGTAATATTCACACCCTGTTAAAAGTTGGTGGTTGGCCAGGTTCCTGTCAATTTTTTTTTCTTTTTAGATATTTTGGGTCTTTTTTCACATTGATTTGATAGGACAGAGTGTGTGTAAAAGGGGAGGAGACAGGGGACGACATGCAGCAAAGGGCCAAAGCCAGAGTTGAACTGCGAATGCTGCAGCGAGGACTCAACCTCTGTACATGGGGTGTGAGCTCTATCCATTGGGCCGCTGATGCCCCAGGTTCCTGTTAATTTTAACCCTTTGCAACCTGGGTCAACTTCAGTTTTCTTTTGCTACATACAGACACGTCTCACAATCTGTTTAAGCCTTTAAAACCTAAGCAAGCTGATTTAATATTTTTGAGAAAAAGAAATATCCCACAAATTTAAAGAAATCAGAAAAAAAGTTAAAAGAAAATTAACTCAAAATTAGTTTGGAGAAATGGGGAGTTGGCATTGGATATACTGACAGTTGGAGTTGACTTTTTTTTTTTAATGGGCACTTTTTGGGGTCATTTTTGTTTTTTACTTTTCTTTCTTTCTTTCTGTACTTTCTGGTAATTTTCTTTTAAATAAATATAAATATATTTTTTTTTACCTCATTGCCTTCTCCCTGTGTTTTCAAAAAAGAAAACAAACCAATATGCTCAGGTTTCAAAGGGTTAATAGACGCCAATGGTGACAAGTTCTGTCGGCAAGATTAGCAATTCTTTGTGTAATGCATCAAAAATAGGAAATCAAACAGATGATACTTAGTAAAATGTTGAAACATAAGTTCATTAGAATTAATAAAGATGACGGCTGAGAAAAAAAATGCAAGATGGAAAATATACATAATATTGTGAGTTTACACTGGTCTATTTGGCAACTTTGCATAGGTTTGTCATGATGCTAATAAGCATTGAGTTTTCACTTAGTTCACTGACAGTAGACATCAGACATTGACATTCTGCTATTAATTTAACAAAATCAGTTCATATGAAGAAGATATAATTTGAAGATGATGGAAGAAACATTGCAGTGTTGAAATATTTTTTCTCATGCATGCACACCTATGTGTACAGTTTGTGAGGAGACAGATTTGAGGAAAAATGGTGATAGCTTTTCCAGTCAGTTAGCCGGAGAAGAAGTGCTTGAGTCAGTCAGTCAGCCAACCAGCCACACACTCACTCTTAACTGCCCAGTTTACAACAGCCTGCTATAAAACATGAGCAGCTGACAGCTACAGTCATTTCTGTCTGACACACTCCAGAGCTGCTATGACGTTACAACAGCAGCAGTCTGCATCGCTGCTATGACAAGCTCTTTTATCACCTGTTAACAGGAGGGAGCGATTGCGCGCGTGCACGCTGATGTACTTTTGATAGGGAGTGAAGCAAGTACAAGCCGTATGCGATGGTTTGGTGTGTGTGAGGTTGTGTCTATAGGTGGTTTTGTCTGTATATGTGTGTGTGTGTGTGTGTGTGTGTACGACAGTGACAGGCATGAGTGTGTATGAGAGCTGACAGAGGCGTACAGGTTGACAGTCTTTGTAATGGAGGAGAAGGTAATTTGTTAGACGGATCCTCCTCTGCGGACGCCTGCATGTCTCCCTCTGTTCATCCTTCTCTCCGTTGCTCTACCTCCATCGCATCTTCTGTAAATCTCTCTCAACCACTCTTTCTTTCCCACTTACCCTCCATCTCTCACCATCCTTCTTGTCTAATGCTCCTCCTCCTCCTCCATCCCTCTCTTCCTCCTCCCTCGCCCAGCTCGGGCCCTCATCCATCAGGCCTAATGATTAAACTGCTGCCCTGCTCATCTGAGGCCCTGCTTCATATTTCCCAGAGCTGAGAACCAGCTTCAGCAGAGCAGGAGTCGAGCGTGCTCCTGCAGCCGAGCAAACTAAGGCATGCCTTTCATACTATTAGAAGTACTCTGATTCAAGAGTATTTACTAAAATTAAGCTATCTGTGGGGTTCTTTGAACAAATTGGCTTTATTTATTGTTTTAACAACATGGCACAAAAGCAATGAGGAGCTAAACAAAAAATGGCCCAAAAATTAGCGAGAAAGGGTGAAAAGTTATTCAAATACTTGGGCATTATTCAAGCTGAAAGTCTTTACTGATGTACATTGTATATTGTGTTGAGAACAAAATGATGTAACAATGGTCAGTTGAAACCAAAATCATCAGCCCACTGAGGGTTGAATTCAAAATCACATTGGAAATCAAAAAAAATATATAAATTTCCAGGAAGAACCCAGCACCCACTGCATCAGAGTAAGGTCTGACAATCGCTCTGAGGATTTCAGGCTCAGACTGGCAAGTCTGGTATTTCTGTCAAATGCCAGGTGGGCCAGCCTACCTTGTGGACTACAGGGCCGCCACCAGCAATGTTAAAAAAAGGACAGAAAGATCTGCTGGCAGTGGCTTGCTTGATGCCGGGACAGCCCATCTGATTAGGGGTTACATGGCCCCAAAAATGTAAACAGCCTATCTATCTAAGGCTGACACTTCCCCCCACAGCTTCAAATGGATCGGTCCATCAAGTAATGTCAGATGTCAAACAGCAGCGGTCAAGCAGGAAGTAAATAAAATCTAGACAGATAGTGGCATAGTTGGGATAAAAACACTAATTAGATGGAAAAAGAAGCCCCAAAATGACGTGCAGCAAAGAAAAAAAAATACCCAAGGCTGATGCTGTAGGATGCTTTAAAATTTCAGACTTATTTAAAAATAACATTAGCATCAGAAATCTTTGTTAGCAGTGATTCTGACAACAATCTGCCGGCACCACCAGAGCAGGAAAGAGAGTTGAGGACAGATGAGCAGCCGCAGGCTGAGGATTGCAGCAAGAAATATACTGTAGTCAAGCAGAGGCCGCTGCCGAAACCCTCCGAGCAGGTGATGCATGATATGACAGCGCGAACAGAGCTTGCAGAGTGTGGACAGAATGGGCAGGACAAAGCAGATACCAGTAGAGTAATGTTACAGGCCAGGGACAAGAGGAGGAGAACGAGTCACATTACATCTCTCAACACTTACAGCCAGTGCTAAGCAAGATAATGTACAGTTACAGAGCTAGCAAGTTAGCAGGAGGAGCCTACTGCTATTGCAAATGCTGTACCACTGAGGTAGCTTATGATGATCTTGGTTATTGTACTGGTAGCTTTGAGTGTTCCTGTACTGTAAATCCTGTTGAGATGCAGGTGAATATATGTCTGTGCTTTGTTGGCATTAATTTAGTGTACCTGGGTCCTGTGTTGCAAACCCTGTGTTGATGAGATACAGGCAAATTTAACTCTACCTACTGTGCTGTAGGCTTTGAGTTGAATAAATCCTGCTTAGATGGCAGTGAATGTATGATGAAATCAGGTCAGGGTGTAGCAGAGGGCCAGTGCGGCGGAAAAATGCCAGCGCTGACTTTTGTTTCCAGTCCAGCCCTGCCAATACCTAACAGCAGTCAGGGGGCTGTTGGCTATGACTTCAAGGTCTGTGCCAACCTTAAAGGATATACTCCCCATACCATCACTGACCCCCCGTCACACTGCTCTTGCTGGATGATGTAAGAGGCAGCATAACGTTCACCACAGCATCTCCAGACTCTTTGACGCCTATCACATTTGCTCCCACTGCTCTCATCTGTGAAGAGAACAGGGCACCTTTTAAAAGTTTCTTTTTAAAAGTGCTTTATAAATAAAATGTGTTATTATTCAATGTACTTTTAAGTGTTCTCTTATTTTTTGAGCAGTGCAATAACCACATTAAGTCCTTTCTTAATTTAAAGTGTAGGAAGGGGAGATTTTTGTAAAAGCTGTTCAATTGTCAGTTGTAATTTGCAACCCCTCTCATGAAATCCAACACTATTTATGGTTGCAAAGCCATGATTGGGCAACCATAGCTTTGGTAAGAGCTAAATGAGTCTCTTTGTTGTGTCTTTTGTGATTGTCTTTCTGAAACCAAAAGCCAAAGTTCAAAGATTGGATTAAAAAGAGCACATGTATGACCTAGGGACTCTGCACGTTACTCAGTGACACAATCACAAAGACTTGTCAGTGCAAACCTCAGGGGAGATACAAATGTTTTTGTTCTCTGACAAGATATTTTTGTGATCTCACAGACTTCATGCACAGAATGAGCATATTTTTTCTTAGAGCAAAAACCAACATTTAAATCCAGTTTTTGAGGTATGTTTAGCATTCCTGACAGAAACAGTATTTTGGTCAAATATGACTGTAATATTTAAACTTCTTAGCTCTATCCTGCAATACAAGAACTATGTCGCTCCTTTATTCATGTCTCCTACATGTCATGGAACACGTTACTTCACCCTCTTCTCTTCCTCTTTGCTATGATGATGGCAGCACATGGAGATGCAACAGCCAGTAGCTCCTCAAATCCTTGCTCTGTTTTTCCTGCATTTTTCAATTTTTTTCAATACCACGACCCCTTCTGCTGAAGCACGACTTTTCTACGATAGAGAACCACTTATCAACATCGGGAAAAGTTATGTGGGTTTTGGACTGAACGCAGCAAACTGCACAAGGATCCCTGTGCCAAACGGCGAGTCAGACCAGAGGGGAGAAATGAAACCAAAAGCGCGGACATAGAGAGGGGAGGAGAGCCAGCATCACGGTGAGGCTGACCCGACTTGGACCGAGAGCTGTTCCTCCACCAAGACTTCTTCTGGCTAATGTCAGGTCACAGGAGAGTGGAGTGGATGAGATGTGATTGAGGCTCACTCAGCAACGGGAGATCAGAGACTGCTCTGTGCACATCTTCACAGAGACATGTTTAACCCCTAACATCCCAAATCAAGCTATTGTACTAGATAGACAGGCCTTGTGGGAGCCATTTGGACACAGGACTATGATGCAAATTCAAAAAATACACTGCTGGAATTGAATGATGCCACCAGCAGCAACACGCCCAAGGAACTGGATGGAATTTTTATAGTGCCTGCTGATTTTAATCAACTCATCCTTAAACTCTCAAAATGTAGCAAGATCAAAGGCAAAAGTAATTTTGGTTTTTAAACTTATTTTAAAAGTGACCATTTGATCTACCTTCTACCTTCTTCTCATCTTTAAACTCTGCCTTTATTTTGATCTCAACCACTAGGGACAGAAATGACAGAGGCCCCATGATACAATAATATCACGATAATGAAATCACAATGCAATATTACTGTGACTGAGAATGTGTTGCAAAATGCTTAGTGTTGTGATAATGTATACTGCAATATATTGATTTATTGCCTGTATTCAGCTTAAAATGTATGTATGTAAATATGTCCCCTTTGTCAACCATATTTTTTAGTCTGTTAATCTCACTTTAGATATTTTTACTGCAGTAAATAGTGGACTGAAAAAGCGGTTGAGTTTAATATTCTAGTAGGCTTCCAAAAGTTTAATTTGAATCTGTACTATTAGTAACTGATATAATTTAAAAAATGTGTATTTGCCATTCATAAAAACAATACCAGCTGTTCACAGAGGAATAGAGCAGGTGTTAATTAGCCACCTATAGCTACCTATAGTTGATCAAATCTGCAATAGTCATCAATCAGGGTAACAAAGATGAAGGCAACTGGAAAGACATGAGAAGCTTTACAAGAAAACTACCTGAAAAATGCTAAAAAAAAGAAAAAAAGCAAGAACTTAGTAAGTTAGTATAGTTATATGAAAATTATCTGAAAATAGGTAAAATATATTAGAAACAAGTTAGTAAAAAAATAAAAGGAAAAAAATGTTTAAACCTGAAAAACCAAAACCAAACAAGAAGATGAGCAAAAGCAAGTGCTGAAAAAATACTAGTAATAATAATAGTAGTAATAATAGTAATATTTCTGTAACATAATTTAAAAATATATAATTTGAATTACAAATTTGTATGTTTTTTATTTATAATTTATATAATTTAAAGATTGATACTTGCCAGTTATGTAGTAATACAATGTTGACATGCAAAAGTGTTGTGATAGTATGCTGTATCGATTTTTTACCTCACCCCTATCAACTACACATCTGTAAAGTTTTATGAATCTATCTTGCACATTTGTGACATTATTGCATTGACAAAATCTGTTCACAGATAGACAAACAGGGGGACAAACAGCTGGCAAAACAGTCTGCTCAAAATGGCGTCTGTGGTAGTTCCTGCTACAAGCGGTGTCATGGGGACCACATTTTTCCATGATGACACACACAGACACACAAGGTGAAAACAATACCAGCTGTCAACAGACAAGTGACGCAGGTGTTAATTAGCTTTCTAGCTATAGTTGATCAAATCAGCAACAGTCATCATTTATGCTAACAAAGACAACGGTAATTGGACAGACATGAGAGGCATTCTTTTGTTTATTTCTGTGTCAAAGTAAAATACTTATTTAATTGGTAGTATATGTAGAATGGTAGTGTAGTAGTAGTAGTAGTAGTAATGGTGTAAGAAAAGTATGTTAGGAGGGAATTAGCGAAGGGTCAGTTGTAACGCCTGATGTAAGGGCACATTAGAAGATCAACTGCATGCATATAAACAATAACAGAAGCATTTTTCACTGGAGACTTCCATTAGGGATTAAACCACAAAGTATCAGATGATGATATCTCAAAAGACACCACATTTTGAATGCCATCTGTCTCATTGCTTCATCAAGATTCTGAGGCTTTGAAATGGTGATACTAAAACTTAAGCTTCAGGGACAGCCATTGACTTCATCAAGTGCTGTTTAGAGAGGAGCTTGAAACCAGCACAGTGTCTTATCCTCCCACTCTTTTAAAAAATGTCATGCTCAGTATCAGGTGCAACAGTTTTGATGGCATGATACTCAGATGATTCATGAGGTTCTTACTCTTTAGACCAGTTTGAAAAAAAATCATTGAGTGAAAAGTGTTGCAGTTGGCTACACTTCCTAGTGCATCTCCTGTTTTTGCAGTGCATCCTTTTGCAAACAACACCATCTGCAAACGCTGCTTGCTGAAACGCAAACAGGCTCATAATATCATCCAAACTTGAGCTAGAAAAAACTTTTCTTCCTCTTGGAATTGTTCATTATAAATACCATCCGCCTCCAGATCTTTTAGCACCTCAAGAAGGAGGTTTCAGAGTGCTATCATTCCAATACCTTCCTGCTTTATCACTCTTGTAGACTGCAGCCAGAAACTGAGAGAGGGAAGGAGTTCAGTGAAGTATGGATCCAAACAGGTGTTTGTCTCTGTCTTTGAATCAAGCACTTCACAGTTATCACTGTACGAGACAAGTGGAAGTGCCAAGCTCTTAAAGAAATTGTCTTTTGACCTCTATGCCTGAATTCCTGCAGTCTGTCAGCCCTGCTTACAGTTTAACTTCTCAGCTACCTCCTGTAGAGTACCAGGAGTTCTAAGAATTTCTGACAGTAGGGGTGAAAGTGGTACTTCTTGGAAAAGTCCCCAACAGGGTATGTGTTTCACAGCCCACAGTGTCGATCTCTTGCGCATATAAAAGGCTTGTCCTGAAAGTGGCAGACATGCCCTCTCAAATGTGTTATTTAAGGCTTTCACTTTCACAGCTTCACTGCGCCCACTTCAGGCAAACTCTATTTTATTTAAAAAGCAAATGTGTCACTTCTTCTGAAACTTCAGTTTGGAGCCAGTCCTTGGGATGAGGATTGCAATGATGGCACTGTGAATTCAAATGCTATTTGCCCCTAAAGAGATTTTTTACATCTTGATGTTATGAAAGTTGGCTTAACAGAAAATTTAAACATAAAGCAGCCTATTGAATTGCATATTGTTATCGATAAATGTTTTTATGGCGGTTTTTTGGAGAAGAATGAAAAGATGAAAATACATTTGGTTATGTGACTTTGACCAAAAAAAGGCAAAGCTATTGGGATCAACATGGATAAAGTAATGTTGATTATATGAAATGAAAGAAACCTGGGATATTATTCTTGAACACATTTATTGTCATGTCATGGAAGTGTTGACAGATTGCTTCTCACCCAAGGCAAAATACAGTTATCTGCAGACTATGTATGTTGACAGCTTTTGCCAAATGATTGAGAATGACTCTGACAGAACTCATGTTGGTTATGTAATGCTGGCTGTTTGCAGTCTCATCATCCACATTTCCTTAGTATGCTGTGAAGCTTTTTGAAGTGACATTGGCTACATTAACAGTTTCACTGGTTATCATGCAGTGAATTCACTGATGCTTGTCTTGCACTTTAATGTGACAATTGTAATTCATTCTGTAGGGGGACAAACGGTGAAGCCAAATCACAATCATGGTGCCTCTCCACTAATGTCCATACACACTAGCAGCACCACAGCTCATGAGACAACCAATGATGCGGAATATTTTTCACTTGTATCCCCAACACCTTCTCATCCTGAGTTGCCGCTTTACAATGAAATTCTGTATCTACATATTACGCTATTGATGTCTTTGTGTGTCTGCTGTTGACATTTCAGGATGCTGCTACTGTGATGTCAACACAAGCACATGGTGGGTTTACACTGCTCGTGGTGATGTTAATGCAATGAAAACACATGGTAACCAACGCTGGGAAATCAACAAACACATGCTGGCACAGATGGTTTGGATTAGGGGAAGGAGGCACATGGTAACAAATAGAAAACAAAGATCAGATGGGAAGGGAACATCGGACACTGCATGAAAGTCCAGGGTTTGTTGGATCAATCCGTTGACTCTCCCGCCCGCCCCATAGGTGGCCTTATGCCCCTTATGTCGTTACCACCAGCGTTTTAATTTTGATGCTGTTCTGCACCGCGTCGTGCAGAAGTGACAGGTTCCATCCGGCCACGTTCTTAAATGACACTACAGGTGCTGTCTGGCCGTCAGCCAGCATATAATAACACCACAACAAGGTTGTGTCCAGCCATGTTCTCACCTGACACTGTCCAGCAACATTTGATGCAAATGTGATGGGTGACTTTTAGCATCACAATCTTTTACCAAAAACATTGCGCTATTTTATGAGTTCAGAGGAAGAATGGGCTGGGCAGGCAAGACGGGCAGTGCTAGCTTTTTGTTCTCTTAAGAATGTTGAGCCACACCATGTTTTTTTTCTAAGAAAATATAATTACCAGATGTTTTACCAGCATTCGAAGTTTATTTTGAAAAGCTGTATGCATCTAATCAGCACAGCAGTACATTTCCTGTGAAAATGGAAGTGCATTTTGATAAGACACAATGCACTTAACAGGCGTAAATTGACACCCCGTCCCAGAGCATCAACAACAGATGCAGGTGAATAGAAAAGTGTGTTGAATGTGGACATGAATGACACTGACATAAGCAGTGATTTTTAACAAGTTAGCATTAGAATGTTTAGGTCAGCCCAGTGAATGTGAGAAAATATTAATCAGTGACAGTGGTATATCTTCAAGATGGTACAACAGACTTAATCATTAAAAAGAGTATCACTTCAGCCAACTGGCAGTCTACAGTTCATCTGGTAGAAATATCAGAATTGTTGCTTTCTAAGAGCCAATTGAACAACATTAGTGACACTGCAAGACTGTGCTCTTGTGTTGGAGTCAAAAATGAAATAACAATGTCAAAGATATTGTTGATAGACAACATTGTTATTTCATTTTTGACTCCCAGGGCCCAACCCTAGTATAATATGCATTAAAGATTTCAACTTTAAAGCCTCTTAAAATGTGGCTTGAAGTTGTGAGAATGCACACATTATATCAACATTGAGTGTCTTGTTAAGTATCTACAAAAGTCTGTGTGAAAATAAATGTTCCCAGCTATTAGAAAAGCGAGTTGAAAATAGCTCATTTTGAGGATAATGGCATTCCTCCAGACTGACAGCTCCTTTGATCCCACCTTTATCAACTGTCTCACATCTCCACGGCAGCCATGGAGCAAAGCAGAGTCGGCGCGGTACAGCTCTATCTGTTCCAGCCCTCTGACTCTGGATGCGTTCTGAAATCCAATCTGACGCTCTATTCATTCACTCCATTTGGTGCTTTGCTGCTCCCTCTCCCCGGACAGAGTGCCTAAAATGTGCTCTGACACTCCCAGAGTACAGCGCTTGGGATGACCGAACGGTACATTCCAACAGCACTCCCAATATACGAACCATCCATTTTATACCAGAGTGCGCTTCGGCTCTCAGGGTGAGTGCTTCTGAATGCACCCTATTGAAAGAAACATTTGGGGATTTCAGTTTGGCGTGTTAGATTAGTATCAACTGACAGCTGACTTTGAATTTTGGATTGTGTTTGGATCAGGGATAACCACAGCCAAATCAACCCAGCTTCACAAAACTGTGAATAAACTAAAGCAACAATATTTTAAATTTGGATTGAGGCTAATGTCTGATCATTAATTTTGCATGTAAGATGCTAAATAACATATTAAGATTAAGTTTTTGGTGATTTGAGTTCCCAGAGGATTTTACATGTTGCCAGTTTTTCTTTCTTATTGTGTCTTGACTCTTACATCACATAAGTAGTCCAGTCAACACCAGGGCAGGATTACTGACTCAGTCCAGGTTTAATCCAGAGCAATTACCTATCATGGTTAGACTCAAAGTCAGCTTCTCATTCGTCCCCGCAATTTTGACCTGTGACATGCTGCTCTTTAGTGGTACTGCAGCGCTTTTGATGGAACACTTTTGATGGAACAGTAGTGCATGGTGAAGTGCTGCAGTGCACATGGTGTGAACAGCATGCAGTGACTGCTAGATGGCACAGTGCAGGTATTATATTGAGCCTGGGTGTAGTTAAGCTTGTGATTGAACCTATAGCCCATGCTTAACTGCACTCAAGGCTGCACTTTGTTGCTTTTGAAGCTCTTGAAAGTCACCTTAACTGACCGCCTGTTTGTCTCCATTTCCCCCCTGGATCCTTTGATCGCTCCAAAGTTTCACTAAGTCCTCTCCACATTTTGCTCGTGTTAATTATTTTACAGAGCCGAGCCGCTTTGATGCCAGAAGACGTCTTTCTTTCCCTCTTTTTGCATGAATACTCTAGTGAGCCCCGTCTCCACTTACTCCCACTCTGCTCTCTCTCTATTAGTCACTCCCGCAATCTGCCCTGCAGTGGTGTTACAAGTCCCACTAAAGCCAATTAAAGGAGCCAGAAACAAATTTATAATTTGGCAAAATGGCACTTAAATTGAAATTGTTAAAAGATGTATGCGAATCTAAACCCTGCTGATGAGTTCACGCTCTCCTCCCCCTCCTTTGGGGGGATGGATAGGAGCACTCATGCCCGAGAAGACATGCACTAATATCGCACACATGCATACAGAAATAAAAGGAGCTCATCATGACTGACGTGTGGCTGTGTGTGCACTTTTTAACACAAGAACACACACACACTCGTACACGCTGTAGGCTGAGCTGGCAGGTATAGCGCTCTAACTTTTAAACCCCATGTCTGATGAATTATTAAACCAAAACATAATGCAACTTTACTCCAATGGTGTCAAGGAACACCAGTGGATGAACACATAGCAAAACAGCCCAAGGCTTCTTTACTGCGAACACAAGTGTAACTCTTTTTTTTTTTGTTATTACCTTCTTGTTTTTTTATTCTCTTCATGCTTTTTTTCTGCTTTTCCTTTTTGTGCAGCTCTCTCGAGGCTGTTTCTTCCCTCTTTCCTTGTTATACCTACTACTGTATCCCTGCCTTCTGTAACACACTCTCTCTCACAACAGTGCTGAAGATGCAGAGGATGAAAAATTGATTGGCATTACCATTTAATCAATAGATTGACATGAAAATGTGATGCGGCTGCTCCCGGGGTGCTGGTGATGGAGAGGAGTTAGATGTTTGAGTGGGATGGGAAACGCCTCGGAGACCCAAAGATACGGGCCAACACACACACACACAGACGCCCGGCTATAAGCTGCAGAGTCAGTGTATGTGTGTGTGTGTGTGTGTGTGTGTGTGTGTGTGTGTGTGTGTGTGTGTGTGTGTGTTTGCTGTCATTTGAAATAAAGAATTTCTACTGGGAGTCAAAAAGGAGTTATCAGCGGGCTGGATGATTGGCAGGCAGGGGAGAGGTGAGGTTTTCATTGTGTTTGCCAAGGATTAAAGATGAATGTGAGAGAGAGCTCTCTCCCCCGAGACCCAATCGGTGTGCATGGATTATGTGTGTGTGAGGGTGCGTTTCCTCTTACTGCCTCCATTGCTGTCACATCTGATCACAGCCCATCAAACCCGCTGAAAACTGAGTTGACAGAACTGTTTAATAAACACAGACACCCCCCAGACACACAGGTAGAAAACTTTAAAGAGACAATAAGATCCCCACCACACCTTCCATCAGCTCCTCTTGTTGATGACTGTAGACACTTCTGCCAGACCTTAGGATAAATGGATAATTAGAATATAAGTTGCAAACTTCACTTTTGGGGAATTTACAATATTGGTGACTTTCATATCCTCAATATGCCTAAACTGGCAAAAAAATGCTATAATTGTGTCTCCAGTCCTTTATAAGAATGAAAGAAAAGGAAAGAAGGCAGATTTTATAAATATAATGGTGTTATATTTTCGCAGCTAGTCTGTTGTGTGCGAAGTTTAAGGTGAAGTTATGATGTAGTAGTGTGACTGCATTATGAATGCAGTTATTAGGTCAAAGCCACTGTGACCTCAAAAAACATATTGTTGGCCGTAAGTGAAAGGTTCATCTGTTAATGATGACATTTCACACAAATGTCCAATAGGATAAAATTACGACAGAAGTGATGACATTTTGTTTAAGGGTTTAAATCACTAGTTTTATCATGATATGATATTATATTCATTCTTTAGTCAACAATACAATATTTACCGCTATCACAAAGTCTGCCGATAATATCTGAATTCGATTTAGCGGCCTGTGATTAATATGAAACAATATTATATGCTCATTTAAAACAGTCGGCTATAGGAGAAGCTGCCACCCCTCTCTTTTACTTTTGGCCAGAAAAATAAATAAATAAATAATTGGGAATAGTTAAAACTGATTCATTCTGTTTGAAAATGCTTTTTGAAAACATTTTTTTCATTTTAACTCAGACCACGATCTTCTTCCCAAAACTTAAGGGCTATCTGGCAAACTTCTTCCAGAATCTTCAAAACATGAATTAACAACAAGATCATTTAACAAAAGTATAAAACTCAGCTCAATAATAACTGTCAGTGATCGTAGACAAAACAACTGTCTTTCGTAAGTCAAGTTTCCCCCACGTATACAACATGCTGACATTATTAGCATAAGCCTATGGCATTTTACATTGCATGAATAAGCTTAGAGACTAGCAGACTTTCCCTCTACCCATAACTTAACCAGTTTACATGTATTATTTATGCTTTCTCTATGCTTTCTGCATGTTTTTTTTTAGCAAAACATTGTTGAAACTGAGTAGCGATATTGCTGTTGCAAGAACCTAGCACAGTCCAGCAGGGACGTTGTGTTTTTTGAGTATGGCTGTTGTTCACACATAACATGCTCTGTCTGTTAACCCCAAGTTTTTCCAAAAACAAAACATTTCCACACTGATGATTTATTCCTGTTCAAACAGTGTTCTCCTAATCGTCTATCTCTTGGCTGCTCGCCATCATCTGCCTGACGCTGTGCGAACTGAAAGAGGATGATATAGATCGATGTTTATACTTTGCATCAATGATACCTGATTGTTGCTCATTTAATTGATATATCGCTGTAGATCTATGGATTGTTACACCCCTAGTGCATACTCCATTGCTTTAATCCTAAAATAAACCACTTGTGTTTTCTGTTTCTGATTATTAGACCTCTGCTCAGGTTGAATTGGGGAGAGCAATGTTATGTTGCAATGTTATGTCATGTTGTCCCCCACAATTTTTTTTAAATTACATTCTATTAATATTGTTTATTGTTGTCTCTATTTGCTTTTTTGTTGTTGTTTTTTTCCTTTTTTTTTGCACCTTTGTACAACTTTTTGCTCTTTCATCTCTGATTAACTTAATTTCCCTATTTGGATAATAAAGTTAAATTTGCTGTGATTTGATGTTAATCAAGTGCAGTCTGCACACTCCCACACAGTCCTGAGGTGAGGTCTAATCAGGCAGATAGTGAAAACACCTGTGTGGGTGGCCCCTGGCTGTGTTATGCAGGGACTTAATATATTCCAACCATTTTCTCTTAGTTGCTGAATTTAAAATCTGCAATTATAAACTACTATTTCTGTTTAAATGCTTGCATAGCAGCTGCTGCACATGCTTAAATTGTACTTATCTTTTTGTGGTGTAACAATAGGCGTCTCTTCTAGTACAATAAACTGGTAGCACCAGCAGTCAGTACATGTGTTAGGATTGACGAGTGTTAATGCCAAGCGTTATGTAGAGCAAATGATCCACCAGGGACACAGGGGTGATTTTGTTGTCTGTGTTCTCCTCACTTCAAATCTGGGACATTCTCCCAAAACCTGCTGTATTCTTCACTTCCTTTTGCGATGCAAACTTCAATAGAGTCAGCATCGCTCTTTGAGTTAGCAGGAGCACCATATGTTTCCTGGGAGCACAAAGAACATTTGATTCTTTTAATGGCACTCTCCACTCTCTCCTGTCTCTGATGTCTTGCCTCCATTATTTCCTCTCTTTCTTCACCTTTTCTTCTTGCTCAATTCTAATGACCTCACCCTTTCCTGTTTCTTCAACTGATCTTCCTCTGCTTTTTTCCTCACATCCTGTCTTCTTTCCTATCTTTGTGTCTTCTTCCTTCCTCCATCTCCCCTCTCTCATCAATTTTCCATGCCTTTTCCTTATTTCCTACTTCCACCCCCTCCTCTTTACACCCTGCCTCTCTCTTTCAGGTCACGTGATTCATGACCTCTATGTATCACAGAAACCCTTCCACACACACTTTATTATAGAAATATGGAACATGAATATTTATACTGTGTTCTATGTACTGTACATACTCTGCACTCTGTCCAGTTATTATACTTTCCCTCTGTTCCTGTCAGTTTTTCTGGGATGTAGATATGAAAAACAGGAGTAGTTGTTTGAGCGGTGTAACGTGAGGACGTGTAAGGATTCTGCGTAGGTTGATTTATGCAGACAGACCTGCTATTGTTTTGCTGACACACACATCCAAACCCCGGTGGGACAAGCTTTTATACAAACACAGCAATATGGAACCACTTGGCCTGGAAGCCACACAGTGAGAATCAAGGTTGAGTGACTCACTGAAGGGCACCGCAGCAATCCAGCACCTGCTAAAGAACTACCAACATCACTTTCCACCAAGTGCAGACACAAAGCACCACCAAAATGCATCTGCACACTGCAAATGTTAGCCTGTGTGTGAGTGTGTGTGTGTGTCTGTGTGTGTGTGTGTGTTCTCACCACCTTAAGGTCAATAAAAGGTCAAATTAAAATTTTACATGAGAAAAAAAAACATCCAAACATTTAATCTTTGTTGAAGTTCAGTTCAACAGCGCACATCAACGTCTGATGCAAATAGTTTTACCCGATGTCACGGCAGATGGGTGACAATTTGTAAATGCAGTTTAAATAATTAGAAAATCAATCATCTTGGATTGCTTTTAACCCTTTCAAAGCTGAGCTTATTGACTTGATTTAAGCAAATAAGTAAATAAATAGATTGAAGAAAGAAAGTTAAAAAAAAAAAAGAAATGATCTGGAAAAAGTTTTTCTAAATATAATAATTTTCAACATACTTTTTAAAATATCTTATTGTAATTATTGTAATTATAAAAAATGTTTTTCTGTAGCATTTTTTAATTTCCCCAGACATTTATCCTAGCTCTCTAAAAATAGTGTTCTAAATATACTAATTTCTAATCAAGTTGCTCATTGCCTTTTTGCCCATGTTTTTGAAAGAGATTGCACCAATATGCTCAGAGTTCAACGGGTTAAATATTTGTAAATGGAGTCTGACAGCAGTACAAGAAAAGTGATGTCACTCCAGGTTTCAAAGGGTTATACAAAAATAGACTATGTAAAAAGATGATGTCACATACAAAAGTGGCTTTAGATGCTCTGTGAAATTTGTACAAAAGTAAACCGTCCTTGGAAATTAGACAATAGACTATAACTGTACCTGTTTGCAGGTGTAGATTTCCTGCTTACAATGACATATGTTTCTTTCACAATGGTGGTCTGTGGGGAAAGTGCTTTTGGGAACAATTCCAGTTGCCTCTCTGTCAGCTCATGGAACAACCATGTGGTCGTCTTGTTGAGGTTGGAATGTGTGAACAGTTGAATCAGTCCCTCTGCCTTGCTCGCCATCACTGTCGACAGTTTGTCCCTTGTTGGCAGAAGCTTTGGAGAAAGACTTTTGGTCAGCAGCTGTGGTGGCTCAATTTTGGCCAGCACTAACTCTAGTCCAGGGGTCACAGCAGGATGGTGTTCACAGCAGGATGGCGACCAGCGACAGGGCGGGCCTAGCCTGTGTAATGGCAGCAACAGAAAGTTTTCTGAGCTCGCTGGGAATTGGAGAGGTCATGGTCCCCTGGAGCAGGGGTTTATGTTGGTCGGATCCAGGTTGCTCATTGGGGTTGGTTTCCTGAGCTGCCACCCACTCTTCTCTTGGAGAGGCTCTTGCTAACCTACGTTACATAAAGATGATCTTAAAGCTGACCTCTTGTAGTGAGTGGCGGTGGTATGGAGAATGCACATGAGAAACCAGAACTTAAGAGTCTCTTGTATCATTGACATCTATGTACAGCATTAAAGTTTACCAGGAAATGGCAGTGAGACTGGACAAAGAGTAGACAAAACAAGACAATTTAGACAAAAACATCAAAACTGGGTATGTTTGTGAATGCACAATTAGTCAAATATGCTAAAGCATATGCATCCGCTCATGCATCTGTTTGAGCTTAAGCCTCTCTGGTCACTTGCATTTGTCCTATATGAAGCAACATGAACTCCAGTGATCCAGGAATGATTCATCAGTTGCACTCAGCACCGATGGATGAACCTGCAGAGAGCTATTTACAGTAACTGTGTAAAACCTGAAAAAAAGAGTGAGAGCACTATAACTGTTGAATGAGAAACACTTAAACCCTTTATGTTACTTACACAAATGTAATCAAACATTTTGTATTGGATGGTTTGTAATAAAATGATTACAATAAGAATCAATTCACAAAAATGCTTGGCATTTTAAATATTCCCATTTTACTCTCTTAGTATAATTGATGGATCTAAATTATTTATTTTTGAACTAATTCAGAGCTGCTGCCTCACGTACATCTGTGTCTGCTGCAATTTTAATAAAACAGGGGTTCTTTGTCATTCACCTTTTATTGTATTACAGCCTTTTGCAGCTACTTCTCAGTGACCCCTGCAAAGAGCTCCATGCTTTGTAGATTTAGCAGAATGGGCCCCCAACCACACTTATCTTTGCTCCCCCCTTTCATTTATGCAATCTTTCTTTAAATGCACACGTACAAAGGAGAAAGATTCACTTCACTGCCGGCATGCAGAGTGCACTTTAGATAAATGGAAAACTGTTTTTTGCTTGTTTGATAAATAACACAAAATGTTCATAGCAAATCTTCCCCTCAGAGAAAGCTGTCAGTCACTGCAGTAGCACACACCACATGCATGCTCGCTGTTGTACATTAAACAGCAGATATATGCATTTTACAGCCTTTTTCCAATCATTTTCTAATTCACAATTGTAAATTTAGAAAATGTATTTGTACCTATTTTTGTACTTTTAGTATACATAAGGTGCCAGAGTGCATAAAACCGAATCAAAATAGAGCTTGTTTATTAAAAAAAGTGCCACTGGAGGATCCCCTACACCCCCCAACAGAGGTCCGAGCTAGTATGTCCTAAAATCTTAGAAATGTCCTAAATTCTAAGAAACCTCCTAAAATTCAAGGAATGTTCTAAAATCGTAGAAATGTTGGAAAATCTTAGAATTAAAATAGACATATGCCCTAAAATTCATAAACATTCTAAAGTCCTATAAATGTCCTACAATCATGCAAACATCCTGAAAATCCTAGAAATGTCAAAAAATGATACAAACATCCGAAAATCCTAGAAATATCGTAAAATCCTTAAAACATAGAAAAATCCTGAAATTGTCCTAAAATCAGAGGAATGTCCTTAAATCCTAGAAGCATCCTAAAATCCCAGAAACTTCCTCAAATCAGAGAAACAGCCTAAAATCCTAGAAATGCCTGTAAATGCTTGAAATGTCCTAAAATTCTAGAAACAGCGTAAATTCTAGAAATATCCTAAAAACATAGAAATGTCCTAAAAACCTAGAAACATGTGTAGAGCTGCTGCGACTGGCCCCTGACCTCCCGTCATTATGCAAAAGTGGCCCCTAAGTAAAGCAAGGTGAGTATCCCTGGTGTACAGCAGTCTGTCAGTCTGCTGCTGTCTGATTTTGTCTTATATTGGTTATTGACCCCTTCATGAAGCACACACACACACACACACACACACACACACACACACACACACAGATCCCACCATCTGCTGTTGTAATGAGCATGGCTGAGCGCTGCCATTTGCAGTATCAATCTCCCAGCCTACATATGTCATGCAGTGCCATGCAGAGCCAGCAGGCAGGGGGTGGGCTGAGGTGAAGGGGTGGGTGGGGGGGCCTCTATGGTCGCCAAACTGTGAATTAATTAGCACTGTGTCTGAGGGCTCTCATTCACTTCTTCCCAATATGTCACGCTGTATGATCTAACAAGGCTTCAAGCAGATAAAAAGCACAAGCTGAAGCAAAATCACTCTGTGGCGCATCCATAAAGTGTCCTCCGGCACATGAGCTCAGGCTGAATTGTTTTCACTTTTTCTCCTGGGAAATTTTTTCAATTGTGTGACGATAAATGGAAAACATACTGTCCCACATCATTTCAGTTCCCGGTACCAAGGTTTTTTTTTTTAGGATTTTCTTAAGATGATAATGATTAGAATGCCTGAGGGCTGTTTGACAGGTTAAATATTTTCAGATCCATCTTCAGATCCACACATGGATTGCGGGTAATGGAGGTATTACTCTGGTTATCCAATTAAAACTTTGCCAATTATGTATGCTCATAATTGCTTGTCTCTGGGAGAAAGATTTTTTCTTCGATTTTGTTCCGTGTCAGTAAAATCAAGACACACACACACAGGCATGCAGTATGTTTGGAGAGACGTTCTGCCGATGGGACCATCTGTTATTAAAGCTCAGGCTCGTTGAAGCAGGAAAAAGATGTCTTCCAGAAACCAGCTCATTGCATGCCTTGTGTCTGTAAATATTAGTCCTGGCGCTGGCCATGGGTGCTGGCTGTGTGTGAGTTCTCGCATGAAAAACAGTGTGTGGAGGGGTTTTTTGTCTTCATGAATAGAGAGGCTTTGTCAGAAATGACAATGATCACAACAAGCATATCTGGGAACATGAGTTGCCAGGAAAAGTTGGCCTCCTTAAAAAACATAGTTTGACTAATATGTGCAATTTGCATTGTTGTTTTCCTTAGTTGATCAGCTTTTAACCAAGTATACATCAAACATATGGAGGATATTTTTTCAGTATTGAAAAATATATACCAAAAATGGGTGCTCCTGACAGTATAAAATGGCCAAGGAAGAAATCAATAACCCAGGTAGATTTCCTTTGTCCACCAACTGTAGACCTTTTAACTGCTCAAGACTCAAGAATTATGTTGGGCATTCTTTTTATCCTCAGCTCCCATTAATAAGAGCAGCTTTGGAAAAAATGAAGAGACAACTTTAAAATATTTTTAAATCAGCATCTCTACATTTATGGCAGCCATTCCATTGCATTAAAACACAAGTACACCTCATTTATTTGTCTTAATGAAGTTGTGATTCAATGATCACCTGAACCAAACTTTATTTACATTTAAAAGTATAAAAACACACTAATTCACTGAGACTACTTTACTGTGTCCATTGACTCTATGCTCCGGCCGGCTCAGCTTGTTCATGCTCTCTTGCGGCTCACCAGAGGCTACAGTGACTCACTGTCACCTTTAGGCCAGGATGCGTTTTTGCAGCAGAGATGGCCTGTACCTGCCTGTTAACAGTGGATATCTCTGCAATACAATACATAGGCATTTTGGACATAACAACAAAGGTGTTACTTCTTCTTTACACTCTGTTAATAGGGTTAATGCACCTTTAAACTCTAAGAGGCCATGTTTTCTGAAGCTTTTTTTACAGCTGAAAACACCAGGCGTTCCTCAGGAAATGCCCAGCTGTGAGCGCTTGAGAGCACTTTTGAGGTTCAGCGTTTTTCAGCTGAGACGCTTTCACTGATGCGTCTGGTTGCTATGACACAAAATATCCATGGAAGTAAAGATGTTGGCAGAAGGTAGAGATCCTGCTCTGGATGAGAGAAAGGCTGAAGCATGCAGGGAGAGAGAGGACTGACCCCCCGGTCTGTGTGGGCTCATGAGAGGAAACATTATATACTATATTACAGTATATAAACACATTTCTCCTCCATTGTTGCTGTTGCTGTTCAGCACTTGTTCATGTCAGATGTCACAGTTTGTCCTTGCTACATTTGTCCATCCTCCACTGTGACTGAACAGTCGAAGTGACAGAGACGAGCACAGAGATTTTGCCCAGATATGAACATTTTTCAGCCCTGGGCACTCTGAAAAAATGGCAACGCCCAGTGCAAAATCCACTCCCAACACCCACAAAGCTTCAAAATTTTAAATAATAAAATGTTGAGAAAATCAGCAGTGTTAAATCAGCACCACGACAGTTAAATTCAACTCCTTTAAAATGTCTATATTGGTCCACACTACATAGAGTCAAACCTACACTTTTGAAAGTGTTCAGTATTTTACACTATAGCAGAATTGCACCAACTCTCTCAATAGTTGAAATTTAACACAAATCAACACAGTTCAGTGTTAAGTTTTTACAACACTAGTGTATAGTTTCAAAAGTTAGCACTGTATCCCTGTATGTTATTTCCTTCCTTGTTGCCTTCCACAGAGATTCAAGGCACATTTTCTTGAAGCAACAAGAGGCCGTCCACCCTGCCGACGTTTCCCTGGCAAATCTAATTACCCATTTTGCTACAAATAGGCTTGGACCTTGAACTGTGAGTGTTGAGAAAAGCTCTCTTTTGGCTCTGCAGTGTGGATTGCTCTTGGCCTAAAGGCAGTAGACGTCTCATTGTCACAACAGCAGCGTAGCCGGCAGCTGAACCCCAGTTCAACTCCGGCCCTGTGCTTCTTTTATTCCCTCTGCTCCGAGGCCCTGAGCTGACTTCATCCCTGCTGCGATCACAGTGTTTCTGAGTGGAAGAAAAAGCGAAGATGTCTTTGTCCCCTCTGTTGTAGGCTGCTGTGGACTCAGCAGAGGATGCCAGAGTCTCTGGAACCACACTGTTCTAAAATCTGATGCTGGAAAAATGATAAACAGCTTCTTTAGCCCCTCTGTCTGCTGAGTCTGACCTAGTGTCTCAGCTCATCTGCTCAATTAAATGTTAACTAAGGACACAGCAGAGCACTTTAAAAAGAGCATCATGTTTAAATAAAGAAAAAGCTCATTCTTTCATAATAAGATGGACTGATTAACAAATAAAACACATCTATTCACAAGACATGAAAGTGTTTTTTTGGCAGTTGATGTACAACCTGACAGACTGTATAAATAATGGAGGCAGCCTCTGTGACATCACCCATTAGTTTGTGGACTGCCTTGAGTTCGCTATTTCGGCTGTTAACATCTTGGATTTTTCCTAACTGGCTGGTAGGGGCCAGGTTATCTAGATATTGGCTCAGCTAAAACAATTGGCTTTACCATCTGTTGCAGGCCACATTTTGGCCTCAAAAACTGATGTCCATAGGAAAGTTCGGTCTCATTTTCAACACTGATCCGTTATCCACATAGGCACAACACTAGATGAATAAATCACACGTTATGTTATCCTCACCACCTTCCTATCTGTAAGGAAGAACAATTCCACACGACACATCTGTCAACCAGTTCAGATCTTCCCGCAGCACGGCACCATATTACACTGGTAGTGTTTCAGAAGTTGGGCATTTTGCCTGCCAGATTTTGGACTTGCAGATTTGTTGATTTGGTTATTTTCCTTGATATTTGTGCTTCTACCAAAGTAAGCAGCCAATGTAGTTGAAGGGTTTCTTTTTTGCTTGTTATGTGTTTCTTGTTATTTCCAACTTTGTTGTGCTGTAGAATAAAGAAAAAGGTTTGAATTAATAAAACCAACCAATAAAACCACCACCAGTTTGACATCCCTTTGAGTGCACATTAAAAGACAACATGACTTTAAAAACTCTGAGATATCTTATCAAAAAAAACAACACCAGTTTGTCTGATTTACCTTTACTAGCTCTCTTTCTCACACACACACAAAACAGGATTTAGAAGAATAAATTAAAACTGTACTTGCAAATGAAAACTAAACTTTCCCTATAGACGCATACAGAGCATTACCCTGCCCTCTGCCTAATTTTTTTCTTATGTGAGGTCTGAACTTTATGAAAACATAGTGATCAGGTGCCAGACCATAAACAGCAGGCATGTAAAAGGAGGCTACAAAAATCAGAGACACAGTGGCGAATAACATTTCCCACCACCTATCTATCAGCTCCACTAAATTTATGAAAAATATAGGCTTTTATGTCTTGTTTGAGTCTGGGTGGTGCTTTGTGCACGCAAAACATCCTCATTGCAGCCTCTACAAATTTAATAGAAAGATGAGGCTGCAGCGCGATGCTGCCCATGCTGCAGGGTGAGTGACCATGCAAGCATCTTGGAGGGGTTGAGGATGTGTGGACAGTTAAATCATTCCACAACCAGAAACCGTGAATTACCAGAAACATCCAGAAACTTGGACAATGATAAAGCAGCAATTTAATATTTTTTTAAAAATTGTTCTTTATCCAAGTCTGCTTTAACACTACTAGCAGAAGGAGGTAATTGCTTTGGCTGTCTATTACCTGTGATGATGATGATGATGATATGGTGACAGTAATCGTACATGTTGTATAGAAGTATGATGATGACAGGGCAACAGTAAAGGTACACATTGTACTTGTAGTACTGATGGTGTCGATGACAATGATGATGGAGTGACAGTAAGAGTACATATTGTAATCGTAGCCTTGATGATGTTGATGACAGTGATTGGGTAACAGTAGCATATTGTAATTGAAGTATTGATGTTGAGGACGATGTTGATGTGAGAGTGACAGTAACAGTACATATTGTACGTGTGAGCTGTGTTGCAGCATCAGCCTTTATGGTGTCGGTCCTGATGCTGCATCATTGTGAGTGTCATGACCTGTTGATGGAGCTGTATACTACACTGGAAATGGTTTATGTTATTAGCAGATGTTGTCATTTTTAACAACCACTGAATTATTATTAGCTCTATGGAGTTATGGTGGACACTTATTAAACTGCTCCTGTGGAGCTTGAATGTGCACAGGTGCAAGTCACCCTGTGTTCAGATTGCTGTCAACCACTGTTTATTTCTGTGTCATATTGTTTGTGCTTTATGTGTTTTTTATGTTTTTACACTTTTTTTTTTTTACACTACACCCTAACCCTAACCCTAACCCTAACCCTTGCAACATGCCCACTGGGACAAATATTAAAATTAACTGAATTGAATAAAAAGACACAATAATGGACTTAATGACAGAGCATAAGTTAAAGGAGCTGATGGGACCACATGTCACTGGGGTTGTACCTTGTATAATTCCATATGACAAATAAGTGACTGATTGATTTAAAAAAATGCAAATAGTAAAATAGCAAATGTGACTCTGGGATTGCCTTTCACCTTTGTTGTCAATACCGTTGCCAAAAAGCAGTGATAGCTGTTAACTACTAATGTGATGCAAAAATGCACTGCTACTAGAATTGTGAACTATTCATTTCTACTTGATGATTTCTTCATGTGAAGACCTGCGTCATCAAACACTGTGTTAAACAGGGTGTATGATATGACCTCAGGTATCCTCTGTCAGTGATAGCAGTATAGAAAAAACATGAACCCTTGTCAATAAAGTTTAGAGTACCATTTCATTGCTTTCGAAGCTCTGCATGTGTACTGTAATGTTTGTTTATGCATTTGAGTGCAACTTGAAAAGAAAAACTGAACGCCATCCCTCCCACTCCTACTGTACTTTACCATGCTGCATCTATTCATGTGCTGTCGTTACATAACTTAACTACATAGTTTATGCTTTATTCATGAGGCCTATTTTGGCCCAGAGAACTGGGCGTCCTGAATCAGAGGAGAATCTCTCCATCTCTCCACGGGCCTTGGGGGGGAAACAGGCAGGCGGGCGAATGAGATCGCACACTCGGTCAGAATTACCACTTCACTGAGGGAGAAAGAGAAAATGATCTCCGTCACCTGCTCTGCCTCTCCCATCCGCCCATCTGACCATCACCATTTCGTTTTCTCGCCTGCTTCATCCGTGTGCATGTGCCTGTGGGGATGTGTGTCGATGTGTGTGTTTAAGTGCTGCACTGCTCCGAAGTTAACGCTGCTCCCCTGGATGTCTACATGAATGTATTTATGTACCCCGGCACTGCAAATGATGCTACCAATCTGGAGAGGACAGGAGTTGGCTGAGAGGCTGTGTCAGTTGTGCGTCACTGAGAATACATGATAGCTTCTGTGCGTGTGTGTGTGTTTGAGAGAGAAAGAGAGAGAGAGACGAAGAGAGAGAAAAACTAAAGTAGCTAGCATGTCACAGGAGAGCCCTCTGCTGTCTGAAGTACTAACCACTCAACGTGTCCTTTATTCAGTCAATTTCATCTTCAGACCTCACCATTTGTGTGGTGCTTATCCAAATTTAACAAAAGACTGAAGAAATTTGACACTGATCATTATGTTTCTTAAGTATTGAAAAGAAGTGATTGTCTTTTTTAATCTTAAGAGTCTTCCACTAAATATTCTCATCTTTTCCTCACACATAGAACATTATCACAATATCAGATACAGTTGTCCCCTGTATCTTCCAGTCTGTCACCTCCTGAATATACAAAATGACTGTAGAATTTGCTGCAAATGCTCCTCGCTGTAAACAAGAGGAAAGAAGAAAGTGGATACAAAACCCACTACAGGGCCATTTTCAGGATCTTTCCCTGCGTAAAGTAAGTAAACAGAGGAATATGATTATTTCACAGATTAACAGTCTCACTGACTGCTTCTACTTCTTGAATATAGTAAGTATAGTTTCAGCAAATATAAATGTTAGCAACTAGAGCTTAAGTAAATATAAATGTTCATACCTGCAATTTCGTCAGTTTGCACAGAATGGCATCTGAATTCTAATTATTGTTTTTCTATTGCTTTGAGACTACATGGTATACTTGTTTCCCACCCAAATTAGCACATGCATGTGTGTTTTTTAAAGATGGGAAAACCTGCTAGAAATAGATAATAGATTCCCTTTCCATTGCCAGTAGACCACAGCTCTGTACACAGCTCTACAGCAGACAACTATGCCTTTCTTTTTTTTTTACCTACCAGTCTTGTATTATATCTTACTGTCTGTTTGCTTCTCTGCTCTACCTGCTTATATCTGGTGGGTTAAAGTGCAAACACAAATGGGTCTTTGACTTCCTGGAAGTAGTTGGTTGACAATAGGTAAGATAGTTAATAGCTAAAGAAAAATCAGTTTGTGATGGCTATGAAGGAGAGAAATATTTTCAAACTGAGTTAGTTTAAAGCAGTGTTGTGAGATTTCTCTGTACTCATGTTGATAAATTTAGATCAAAGCTAGGGCTGGCTGAGGTCAGAATTTGATTATCAGACCATCTCTGAAACTGTGAGTCCCCCAAAGTAAATGTTTTATCACATCTAATTTTAGGTCAGTGGAGGAAATGACTGTTGACTTTTATTCATAAATTTTGAATTAATCTTGCTTTTTGAAATATACCAGAATAAATGCAACCAAGTACCAATTCATTTCCAATCCACACCAAAGCAAACAGAGTTTTCAGACACAGTTGATTTAACCTTGAGCTAAAGTGACCATACAGGACCACAGCAGTCAGACTCAGATCCAGCACAATCTCACCTTCTTGACTATGAATTAAAGTTTTCCTGAGATACAGACAGAATGTAATAAAGAAGAAATAGTTCAACAAAGAGAGGAAGAGAGATAGAAATAAGCTATGCAAGGATGGAGAGAAAGTCTAAAGTGGATGTAAAGGAAGTGTCACCAGCAGCTTTTATTGAAACACAAAGATCATTTGGGCAAAGGTCAACTGAGTGGGGGATTTTTTCATAATGTCAACATATTAAAAATGTATGGAACAACATGTTCCAGTCCAAATGTTAAAGTGACATTTCAGATTTGTGCCCTGTGTTTATTCTTTTAGAGCATATCACAGTTCATGTTGACCAGCACTCTGAGAGAATTCAGAGTTTTGCCTGGATCAGTGGATAATTGTATTTTATTGGAAGTTGACAAAGTCTTTGTAGAGATTAGAATAACACTGTATTCTCTACATAATCAGCTGTGTTACACAATCCAATTTATTTAACCTACTTTGATAAGGTATAAACTCTTCCATAAAAGAGCAATAGTTTGCAGACAATTATTTGACAAGAGTCAGTGGTACAAATACTTCTTAAAAAAACAAAACAAAAAGACAATGTGAACTTATTGTCAGGAGTTTGCTCACAGACAGTTTGCAGGTTAGCTCACTTGAGGAGTATTTTCTCCCCTTAGTGACTTAATAAAATGATGTACAATCCTGAGGGCAAAACGAGAGAAGGAAGTAAACATCCAGGTACCTACAGACTCAGAGAGACATCATGACTGACTAGTACGTGCATTTTCCTAGCTTGCCTGCATGGTAGCTATCAGCCTATCAGCGAAATAGTTAGTGATATAACTAGTCTTGCTATTACCTCTGTTACCAAGAATCTAACATTGCCTGGCCTGACTTCTAGAGCCTCAAAATTTGCCCCTTATACCCCTTTCCCACCAAAATTAGTACATGCACGCAGGTATGTCCAACATGGGTAAACCTGCTAAATATAGGTGATAGACTGCATTCCGCCGCAGCAGACCAGTCTGCCTTTGTGTGTGTGTGTGTGTGTAAGAGGGAGGGGGGGGTGTTTTGTTGGTGTGCCTGTGCCACGTCACAGACAGACAGGAGAACAGATAAACAGTTGACAGCAGCAGGAACAGAGGTCTTTGAAAACTTTTCAGTAGTTTCTTCTCTGTATGTATCTCTTACTTTTTCAGTGTCTCTTTCAAACTCAGTGCAGAATGACTTGTAATAATGTTTTAGTGCTGCTTAGTAGGAGACAGAGGGTACTTAGTGACAGCACGTCATTGCATCTCGCAGGTTAAGGACCTGAAATTAGCGCTTCCACCCGCTTGTTGTGTTCCCATCAATTCTGATCAGAGCCAGAGGCGATAGAAACCTGTATCTACTGCAGAGTCATGTGACCCGAATGCCGATTATATGCAGTCACATCGTATTAAAAAGATGTTAGCTGGTTTTTTTGTGCAGGGGGAATGAGGCTTTAAGTCGTGTCCATGGCATCAGTATAATGAGCCCACAGGCACCCTTTAGCATCTGTATGGGATGCAGTGAGCTTTCAACAACATCAGTGTAAACCCATTCGCATAGAGTGCAAGAGTTTGTGGTGTGGGGCATGGAGAGGTGGATGGTTTTACCAAGCACAGGACTTTGACCTAGGAAACCAAAGTTCATTTCCCATGCAAAGGTCAACTTTGAGTTCACCTACTTTAACCACAGATGTTTCTTGACCCTAACCACTATAGTTGTCTAAACCTAACCACCGACCACTTGCAAGTTACATGAGTGGACTCACCTGACTTACGACCAACCACTTCAACGTGAAAATGCAGAGCAACAGGCTGCCCAAGTGTCAAAATATGGCACATAGGGCTAACGCTGTTTTTCAAAGAGGCACGAATGAACTTCTCTGTGCCACTTTCTGGTGTGACCTGGTCCTTATACTTCATTTTTACATGTTCATAGGTACCTAGCTGTTGCATAACAGCCAAATGTGGCAACCTCCAAGGCTGGAAAATGAAACCAATCCAAAAACTGCAGTTCATCTAATGGCTACTTGAGGCTGGCTCAATGAAAAAGTCATGTCACAAAAGTCATATTTTACGTCACAATAACCATTTGGAATGATTAAAATGGTCTGTTTTTAGTTTTGACTATTAGTACCTTGGTCATAAACTTAATTTGGAGTGGTCATGAAATTTGACCCTTGGTGAGATGAATATGTATATAAAATGAATAATTCCTTCCTCTATGCCAGGCGGATTCACAGAGACAGTGACAACATCTGCTTGTTGTTTCATCCATGAGATGTAAGTCAGACCAATGGTAGTGATTTCATTAAAATCTAAAAGGTCAGGTCAGGAGAGTAGATAGGGGGAAGGAAGGTCATGACAGGAGAAGAAAAGAGGAAACATGAGATGAAATGCTCAGGCTAGTTTGTCCTACCTTCCACTCCACTCCAACTGTCATCTTTCTTTAGTTTGGATTGTCTTTTTCTTTCTGTTATGTCACAGCCTCTTTTCTGCCTTTCTTCCTCCATCATTATCTCTCCCTCTCCCCTCTCGCTGCCTCCCCTTCTCTGTCTTTGACTCCTCTGCCTAGAAAAGAGACGATCCAGAAATAAGGCCATAAATAAGAAATCAACGGCCTTTTCTGTCCCACCACATTACAGGCTTTTGATGTATGCTTTCTGCAGTAGTATTACTCACCGGCCTCAAATCAATGCTCTAATCTTTCCCCTGCCAGATTGATTTCAGTGGAAGTGACAACAGCGCAGAGAGGTGCAGAACAGATCTGTACACTGTAGGCCATTTTACAAATACTAGCAAAGCAGTGTTATATAGGGACAGCTGCTTAGTTAGATTAAGTAAGGTGCCAGATATCACATAGGCACAGAGGTGTAAAAGCAGAATACACAGTACCTCCTGTTTTGGTGCAATTTTTAAACCCTTTGGGAACCCAAATCACAAAAAAACATTCTTAATGTAATGTAATTTAGGTTCTTACATGCATAATAAAAAGCATCAAAAATGATCAGACATCAGCCTCAATCCAAATTTGAAATATTGTCATTTTCATTTTCACAGTTGCCTGCAGCTGGGTTGATTTGAGTGTGGTTATCCCTTATCCATATCATGTATTATGGATAAACCAATCAAAAATTCAAAGTCAGGTGTCAAGTGATACTAATTTAACATGCCAAATTGAAATCCAATGCTCCTTTCAATGCTGTAGATGTAACATTACCAGACACAGTAATGTCATTCTGGCAAGTCTTCAGCTAACATAATGTGTGCAGCACGCAGTGTTTGTGTTTGTTCATTGGCCAACATTACACAGATCCACACCAGTGAGTATGTAGCAAATAGAAAAGCAATAAAATAATAACAATAAATTAATGATCTGGTACTAGCTTCAGTTAACCCTACAGTGCCTTCCTTTATCATTGCATTCATAGTTTTGATAAAACACGGGTGCATCTCAGCTCTTTTCGCATGTGCTACGTTATGCTAACTGTATGCTAAAGTAATATCAATAACAAAGCATTTTCTAAACGCATTCAGTGACATTCAGAGACAGAGTGACATGCACCATTTTGAGAATCTTCTTTATCTGAAAGTTCAGAGGGTGCGTTCGGAAACACTCAAGAGTGCACTCTGACACTAACTGTGCTGTTGGTGAATTGGGAGCACTGTTGGAATGAACCGGTCCGTTATCCAGAGCAGTGCACTCTGGGATTGTCGGAGCACACTCTGGGCACTCTGTCTGGGGCGAACGAGCAGCAAAGCGTCGAATATAGTGAATGTGTGATGAACTTAACCATTGGTTAGTTCATGGAGAAATAGAACGCTCCGTGGCTTCAAACAACAGTTCTCTCATTTCAGTGCAGAGCGTCAGATTGGATTTAGGAACACAGCTGGAGTCAGAGGGCTGGAACAGACAGATCTCTACCACGCTGACTCTGCTTTGCTCCATGGCTGTCGTCGTGGAGACGAGAGACAGTTGACAAAGGTAGGACCCAAGGAGGTGTCAATCAAAACATAATCTGCCACGCTCACACAGTCTGGAGAAATGCCATTATCCTCAAAATGAGCTGTTTTCAATTTGGTTTTCTAATAGTTGCCGACATTTGTTTTCACTTAGTCTTTTGTAGAAACTTAATGAGACGCTTAACTTTTATATAATATGCACACTTACTTCTTCAATGCACATTTCCATGTTTCTGTTGGTCAAACATAGTTTAAATTAACAAAACTCCATGACAATATTTTGTGTGCGGAATATGTCAAAGTTGCATTAATGTTTTTTTTAGCCTCTTGATTGACAAATTATAATCATATGGATTTGGTCAATTTGTGAGCAGATTTGCCTTTTTACATGTTCAGCAGACATGAACAATCAGTGACATTCAGTCTGGTTTCTGGCCAGCTGAGGAAGGTTTTGTAAGTTCACTCTTCTTCAAGCCCTTAAATAAATGTTGAATTTAGTTAGTAATATCCTTATTAGTAGATATGTCCTCTTTATTTGGTTGAAGTGACGACGTCTACTCTGATGATAACATTCCAAGAAGCATGGCGATGGATGTTCAAAACATTCACAGAGGAATTGTGGATTCAAAACTTCCAGATGATCTGCTCAACTTTAGTTATGTGATGCAATAACACCTCTTGTAGCTCCTGCTGCATCTTGAGGAAGCCAGTTCCGACTGACAAGCACATAGCATCATGTGACCTACAAAAGCCAAACTTTTTTTTTTTTTAAATTGACATGTTTCCATTAGGTGTATTATATATTTCAATTTGCGCAATTTGAGGGTTTATGGAAACCCACCTACTGTCAAGTGTGAAGTTTGTAGGATGAGCAGCTTTGTAAGCAGAAGTACTGGACGCCAGTGCACTAGAGGGAGGGAGTAAGACATAGATGGCCCTCAATAATCACTACCATGGCTCCAATTTTTTAAAGTAGTTACACCAAGATATTACAAATTCATCTGAAAATCACATATTGGTGTCTGCGAGCTACATTTGTGAGTGTGACAGCCTGAAAGAGTGCTGTGGCTGTTTCCTCACCTGACCCTGCAGTCCGGTTACTGGCAGTCTGCCTTTCATTCTCACTCCAGTCCTGGTCAGGCTAACCTCCAACACATTCAACCTGATGGCCTGGAGAGAGCGTGTGTGTGTGTTTCTGTGTGTGTATTGTGTGCCACTGAGTGCATGAACTGGGTACTGAGGTTATCATCCAGGAGTCTGCTCAACTGTAGACAGACTTAAGGCTCACTGGCCAGAAATGAAGCAGGTCAGTACGAACACACACACACACACACACACACACACACACACACACACAAAGATAGCTGAATTGCATAATGACCTTTACCTTCTCCTCTGTTCTTTGGCTGTGAACCCAAAGGCCCTACTGCGGGGATTTTTTTCTTAAACACTTTTTTTTTTGTACAGCACACTTCTTTTATTATTTTCAGTTGTTATTGAGAGCAGAATGCACTTTAAAAAAATGCACTCTGTTTGTAAACCATAGCTCATTCTCTTCATCACTCTCATATATTTTTGCAAACATATAACAGGAGGGGAATTCATGTTCTGTACATAATGTATAAGTGGCATTAAGTAATACATAAAATAGTGTAGACATCAGACATAAGAAACAAATTTAAGGTTGAAAACTTGAAACCTGAGCAAATTGGCTTAATTTCTCTCAAAAACATTTGAAAAAGGCAATGGCAACTTCAGAAGAAATGACCCAAAAATGACTGAACAGAAAGTTAGTTAAAATTTAGAAAAAAAAAACTGAAAAAGTGCTTAAAAATTATGATTCCGAAACGTAATTATGAATATATTATTATGATACTTATCATCAGTATCGTATTTAGCATTATGATACTAAATATAGTTTTAAGCACATTTTTCCCTCGATTATAATTGTTTTGTTTTTTTCACAATATCTTGCAAATTGCAGGACATTTCTTGTTAAGTTGCTCATTCCCTTTTTCCCCATGTTTCAAGTCATTTTGCTTAGAGTACAAAGGCTTAAATACTTGTTGAAGGTTTCTAAACACAGCATAAGAAAAGTGATGTTGATCCAGGCTTTAAAGCGTTAACTTAAATGTGCAGTTCTGTGTTATGCATAATGGCACTGACAATGGTGATGATATGACAGCCAATTTTTTTCACATTTTCAAAAGAGGATAAAACAGTTTTTGAACAAAATGTGCTTGTGGCTACATTGTCTGAGCTTCAGGGCTCTAAGTGGGCATTACCCAGGTCAGCAGCTGAAATCTGATAGCTAGCACTGGTTAGCTAGGTAAGCAAGGTTTCCTTTTGCTTCAAGTGCTCAACTATGCCAAGTTGCATGATGCCTGTTGCAGACATTATACATTATATTTGAAAATGTTGGCATTGTGCTCCTCTGCAAGCAGGAATATGTTCATACATACTGTATAAAATGATTCATATATGACATAGTATAAAAGCTGACTTTGTCTTTGGGTGGTGGTGTGGATGATGTGTTATGTGGGTGAGGTACCTGCCAAGCTGCAGACTGCTATGCAAGACCAACCAACAAAACTGGTTGTGATTTATCAACTGTCACTGTATTTACAGCAGTGTCAGTGTGATGAAAAGCACTTGTGTTTTCAGTCAGACATAGCTGCTTTGCCAGCCCTCAAAACCATCTATTTGAAGCCAAAATATGATCTTTTACTTTCCATAGCCAAGTGTTTTTGTAGTCTGAGCCTTGTATCTAAACCTCAGCACACACGACAGCACTGATGAAAGATAAAGTTTCACTGAACACGTAATACATAATAACTATAACGTGCCAATGCAACGTATTTGTGGTTTGCAAAAACATGCAATGCCAACATTTTTTCTTGCAATTGGGTTGATGTCATTGGCTCTCTTACAATTGTATAATTTGAACCATGAATCAGAGTAATATATACTGTGTGCTGGATCTGTCTGCAGCCCGATGGCTGATTGGACCTGAAGTAATATTATTTAATAAGAGGACACTTTGTTGATTTTCGACCAGCTTTATATCAAAACAATCAGGGTAATACATTTAGTTGAACTTTGGTAAGCCTCCCTTCATCTAACCAGCGCCTAGATCTCCCTTTACCCCCCCACTGGCTCTCGGGCAGTCGCTTGAACTGTTGGCTGTAGTGGTATAAAAAGTATAAAAGTGGATCAAGAGACAGACCCATCTCTCTCTTTCTCTCTCTCAAGTATAAACCAAGATAATGTTACTGTGCTATCTATTTCTATCCTAAAATGCCTTCAGAAACATATTTTAATGCCCTTTTTGCTGTAATAGTGAGAGTTTGTGAACAGGAAGTGGGTGCCATACCATTTCCTGCTTGGTGAAAAAAACAAAAACTGTTTAGTTGTAATATAAGATAGTATGTTACCCGCCGGCAGCCATTGTGTTAAACAGATGAGCTTGCATTATGTCACTCACCAGAGAAGCATTTTGCGGCACAGTGCATTCTGGTAGTTGTAGGTTTTCTGCCTCTTGAGCAACAGTGAATGTCACAGTCCTTGTTCTCTGTTCTCTCTGGTCATAGAGCACCAATTTTAAAAATAATTGAGACTTGCTACTGCAGAGACAGCCTAGTTTAAAAATATCATCTTTCCAGCAGTGATTTTTTTTAAATACACCAATAACATTACAATATACTACTGTCAATGTCAGAAGCACCAAGAACCTCTAGAAAACACTATCTCCGTTTTTTTTTCTACTTTTCCTCTATCCTTTGTCTAATAAAGGCACAAATGTCGAAGAAGACAATAAAAATGATCTTAGTAATAATTTTACCAGAAAAGCATAACAACAAATCACAAATGAATAAAAGGTAGAGGATACATAAGATAGAAGGGCAAAGTAAGCTCTGTATCTTGCAGGATGGTGAATCTTTGTAATGTGGAAATGAATGGTTCAGGGTAAATCATGTGATGTCCTTGGATGATAAAGGTTATTCCAATTATAGTGTGGCACTGAGAAATACATTTTTGTTGCAGTACAGCAAGGGGAATATTTCCTGTCAGATTGGCACATCTGTCAAAGTGTGAAAAAAGGTGACCGATACATCAATAATCTCAGCGGTGGTTTTATACAGAGAAGTTGGTTAAAACAGTGAGCTGCAGTGATGTTATACCTCAATAAGAACCCAAGCCGAAGCCATGCCAAGTCCTCTACCTGCTGAGAGAGTGGCCACTAGTGGATCTGTTTGCATCGAGATGACAGACAGTTCGCTGTGAGATCAGAGCCAGACAGACACTCTTTAATTTGGATGATGCCTCTCAGTGTGTGGTGCCAGCACAAGCAGGAAAATCCATAAATGTTTGCTCACACTGCAGCCAAAGGTGTTCCAATTATTTATTCTCTCTAACATGACAGCTGTTGTCTAATCAGTATGAAAAGCAAAATGTTACACGGACTTTCAGATTTTCAATTTACAATCTGGACCACAAAGGTGTCTGGTGCATAATCAGATCTGAGGCCCGCGACGGCATGGAGGACAAGACACAACATGAATTGACTGATTGAATTGAGGCGTCTTCCTAAGTGCCAATCAGAATCCAAAGGCACATAATTGAATGGTGTTCAAATGTAGGAGAAGTGAAGGCATATAAATGGACATGATGTCTCTTGTTATTGTTACTGTGGTACACATCTACACATTTATTTTGAGAACTGCTGTCAGTTGGTGCGGCTGCTGAATACGAGTTACATCCTTGAAGGAGAAGAGCCTCTCAAGAAGAAAACAAACTGAGTAGCAATTCAGATTGTGCCTGAATTGTACAGCTTTTATATCAACACACTAAAGCAGCAGATCCTTGAAGAAGAAAAACAACCAACCTGTACAGAGATGTATTGAAAAATCATGAATCAAAAAAAATATTATTTAATAGTAGTGACAATACTAACAATCAGTCACTTTTTCATTATTTTATAGTACATACAAAGGGTTGTAAAGACTGTACGTGATGTTATGCTCACACAGCAGCAAAACAGTGAACATTTCCATCCATCCATCCATCCATCCATCCATCCATCCATCCATTGTCATGTGTTTAATCGGGGCTGGGTCAGGGCAGCAGGTTGAGGAAGGCACTAGAAACATCCTTCTCCCTATCAACACTTTCCAGCTCCTTCTGGGGGACCCAAGGTGTTCCCAGGTCAAATGAGATATAAGATTCCTCCAGCGTGTTCTGGGTCTTCCCCAGGGTCCCCTACCAGATTGGACATGCCTGGAACACCTCTAATGGCAGGCACCCAGGAGGAATCCTGATCAAATCTCGGAACCACCTCAGCTGGCCTCTTTGACGCAAAGGAGCAGCGGGGCTCTACTCCGAGCTCCTCCTGGATGTCTGAGTTCTTCACCCTATGTCTAAGGCTAAGTCCAGACACCATGGAGGAAACTCATTTTTGCCACTTGTATTCGCAATCTCATTCTTTCGATCACTACCCAGAGCTCATGACCATAGGTGAGGTGGGAACATAGATGGACAAGTAAACTGAAAGCTTTGTCTTCTGGTTCAGCTCCCTCTTAACTATTACAATCCAGTGAAACTCCTGCATCAATGTAGGCGCTGCACCAAACCGCCTGTCCATCTCACACTCTATTCTACCCTCACTCGTGAACAAGACCCCAAGATCCTTGAACTCCTTCACTTTGGACAGCATCTCTCCCCCAAACCACAGGGGGCAATCCACCATTTTCTTGCAGAGAACCATGGCCTCAGATATGGGGGTGCTGACTCTCATCCTGACCATTTTACACTCGCCTGCAAACTGCCCCAGTGCATGCTGGAGGTCATGGTGAGATGAAGCCAACAGATCCACATCATTTGCAAAGAGCAGAGAAGCAATTTTGAGATCCCCAAACCGGACTACTTCCCCCCCGGCTGCACGTTGAGACCCTGTCCATGAATATAACAATGAGAATCAGTGAGAAGGGACAACAGTGGCAGAGGCCAGCACCCACTGCGTACATTTTATTGATCTTGGAATTAATTGCTGTGCATCTGCTTCATGGGTACATCTTTAAAAAACCTACCCACAACATAATCAGACTTTTTATTTTGTGCTTAGGTTGGACCCACATGATACATGAATGCAGTAGTGGAGAATAAATAAAAAATAACCTTATATAAATCTCTTCTGGTTTTGTTTATACAGATGACAGCAGAAGCCATTCTCCGCCTGGTCAATGATCCTGTTTTGCCATTCTACCCTCTGGACATCGCCCTGGATGTTCAAAACAAACTCAAAGGTAATACTGATGATGATACAACAGTAATGATGGTAGTGGTGATGATAATGCACAGTTTTATGAACTTATAAAGTCTGACCGGACATCAAGAAACCAGCATCCAAAACACAAATCAGGCCAAATGACAAGAGTCCATGATCTATGTACCTTCATGTTGCAGCAGCAACTACTTCATTTGTAACGGTAGCTCATTTAATAATTTTGTATTTTAGTAGTTCTCAGAGGAAATTTCAAAATATCGAGAAATATTTTGCATATCCCGATATAGCCTAAAAATATTATATTTAAATCATATTGCCCAGACCTTTATTTAACTTTACTAAACAGTACTTTATTTAACTTCATACTTTATTCAACATTATAACAGTATTTTATTAAACTTTAATAAAATATGTAGTTCAGTTAATATTTTTGTATTTCATATATATATATATATATATATATATATATATATATATATATATATATATATATATATATATATATCGTGTATCACAATATAGTGTAAACATATTTTGACATTATGTTAAAGCCATATCACCCAGCCCCAACGTGATGTTATAGGTCAACTAGAAGAAGGTCCAGTAGCAACTAGCTGAAAGGGGGCATATCACCACCTACCATGACGAAGTCAGGCATCAATAAACCGATTCTCCCCTGGTGCTTTTTTACTGGGACAAGGACAGTCGTCCAATTAAATAGCCTAAGTGAGCTATTAATGTAGCTTGACTTAACTGAGCATGTAAACATACTGAGTGAGTCTATTAGTTACAAAGAGCCAAATATTTTCCTAATGCATTCGACTTCTGTGTAGTGAGGGACTGTTAGCGACACTATGGGTGCATCCACTTTTGTTTTACCTCCATATAAAGTATTAGCGCCTCCAGTATAACTGTTGCCTTGTTTTCAACTCGATTGTCTGATGCATGTGTTTCTTGCCTTGTTGAATTCATTTTTGGGGGGGAAGTAACTGTGATTTTGAGATCTCATCACTTACTTTGGTAAGTCGAATGTATGAGGAAAATATTCGCCCACAAGCAGGGCAGTTCAAAGTTTAACGGGAAAGTCGGCCTGACCTGTAAGCTGTGGATGTTTACAACGAGCAGTGACAGTTTTGCCATTTGCTCTAGATTTTTCTCCCAAATACATTTGGGTTTGTTTACAACCTGTGTGATCATCAGACGGCTTCTATTTCTTTCTCCAGCTGACCTTTTTTTAGCACCCTTGCCACATTTCCAAATCTCAGAGTAAACCTTGATGCAGTTGCACACAAAGTAAATGGAAAGATGTGAACAGATGCATGACTTTGCAGGCTTTTGACAGCGATATTTGATTCTGCACTGTGCAGCAAACAAGAGACTTGGATTCCAGACAGAACATTACATTATGCACGGCATGGAGTGTTTGTGTGTGTACGTGTGTCTAGAGTTGTGTTTGTGCATACATTTGTGTGTGTGTGTGTGTGTGTGTGTGTGTGTGTGTGTGTGTGTGTGTTTGTGCGTAGCTGCTGTTCTGGACTTTTATGCAGAGTCATAACTCATGTCCACTGTCCAGCCAGCCAGCTTGAGCATCAGTCCCTAATACCCTCCCCCTCAAAAATGAACACTCACAGTAAGCACAATGACATACTATGCACACACACACACACAAACACACCTGCACACACACTTTCCCCTCGAGCCTCTCTCCCATAAGAATAATTTAGTGTTGTTTTATGTATTTAGCTGAACTTACCAATCTCTCCTCTCATGATTCTTTTATACAGTGACCTTTAGTTCTGCATCAGTGTATTTCAAATCAAGTGCTCACCATCCTTCCTGTTTCCTCCTGCAACCTCAGAGCTTCAGAGGCCTCCTGTGAATTCAATTATTAGTATAGACATTGAAAACTGTTGAAGGCTATATATGGCATAGGCTGTCATGGGGCTGACACAAATAGAAAAGCTCTCCAAGATCACAACAACAACAACTTTCAGTTATGTAGAATTTTACTTGAATCACTTAAATACCTGCAAAGGAACCATAGGAACTGCACAGGCCATCATTGTAGTCTCAACAGTCAGCCATTTCTCCTTGTATTCCTGGGAGCCATTTTAATGCTTTTCAACTAAAGAGTCCCAATATATTTATGGAATGCACTTTGCATCTGCACTCTTATTTTGGACATGTCCAGCACATGCTTTTACAGGAGGTATAGGCTTTACATTTTGGTTTCTCTCTTTGCCATTTGAATATGTAGACTCTTTTGCACAACCTAATGTCTCAACTGATGCTATGCCATCCATGTATTTTTTCGTCCATTGCACTACAGTTTTTTCCATTTGCTGTTGTTGATGTCAGTTCACACAGCCTGCTATACATAACACAATGTAGGAAACACACATGGATGTTTTTGAGGAGGGTACGGCCTAACATAGTCACATTCACCACAGAGAACCCCATGAGTCCTAAGACCCAGAAATCCATAGCACTTCAGCACCTCAGTTCCCTCTTCTCAGAGTCAATAGGTTTTCCGAATGTTTGTGTTTTTTTGTTAGAAATTTTAAATAAGGTCTGTGGTTAACACAAGCTGAAGAGACTTTCATATTTTGTTCTTTGACCTAAAATACGTCAGTAAATAAACCACTGTGACCTTTTAAGCTTTTATGAGTCTTAAAAAAGACGGTTGCTAACAAGTGGCTAAGTGAGACTTTGGCCTATAGAAAAATGCCATCCCTGGGACACTGTATAGGTTGTTTGCACATGACATCACATCACCGCGAAAACTGCAGATAGGGGGCAGGAAGTAATTTATGCATTGAAAAACGCCATAAAAATGCCAAAGTGTTGTGCTGTGTCCAACTTTGCCAACTGGTGAAATCTGGAAAAAACTATTTTCGAGTCCCCAAAGTAGCAACATATGAAGGCGAGAAGTTTAAAAAACCCACAGAGAAATGGTGGCAGACATGGATGGATTAAAAAACTCAGTCTAAAGTCTAGAGAAGTGGAGTCACTTTTCTTCACTTCCTGCCCCCTATCTGACTTTTGCACATCATTGGGATCACATGACTGCAAACAAGCTATTGATGTGGGACACCAGCACAGGAAGGGGGCTGTAGAGGCTGCCAACACCTGTACGCTACGCTCATAATTCAGCCACAGTAGGCTGATAGTGAAATTTAGGGTACTGTACATTTCTAGGTTACTGTCTTAGCTAGCCTTACATCACCAGACCAAATTACAAAGGCTTATTATTCTGGAACTTCTCAGTTTATTTTTGATTTCCAAGTGCGTTATCAACAAGCATATAGACCAAATACTAATGGACACCACTAAATAGACTTACTAATTTGTCTAGTTCCCAGGCAGAACCATGGCTAGAGCCACCAGGGTTTGATGTACCTAGCTCAAGGGAATGACATATCAATTTTTTTTTTTTTTTTCCGGACATAGATTGCAAATACAGGCAGGTGTTAAATTCAGAAAAGTGGTCCTGTGTGTATGAGCTACATGAGGTGATTTACATATTTATCAGCCACAGAGTGCAACTTGCAGAGTAAGAAGAATGCAGCGCTATAGTCAGGGTCTGAATTGAACCCCGTGTAAATTTACATTGCCAAATATTCTGCGCTTTGCGTGCTGTACAACCTCTCAGGCCCTCTGAACCAAAATCAGCTTATTCAGTCACAGTTTCAGAGCGTGCAAAGACTCTGTCCTTGAATATTAAGATGACCTTTGGAAGAGGATGCACAACAGAGGCTTTGATACATTTAGCTTGCACGCTGTCTTTGCTTGCACACTCAGGATAAATAAAATGTCATGCTACTTTGGTTATGCACGGAGAAAAAAGTACAGGAGTTGTCAGAATGAGATATATGGGTATAATCAAAATGTGTCACATAAGTTGCATAAGAAAATGCACCCTCTACAGAATTAATGCTTCATGCCTGAGATGAAATAAATCTATATAACAATGTCTATCAATCATTTGCACAATAAGATCGGAGATTGAAAGAGATGAGGAGATGCTCCTTTTCACATGTACTGTAGCTCCAACTGCAAATCTCATTCATTGTGCCGGTGAGGCAATCGTTCAGTGGCACAGGTTCAATGCTCTGTCTAAGCATGTAAGCACCATCCCATTAAGGCCTAGATTGAGTGGTTATGCTTCCCCGTCTGAGACTAATGGACAGATTATGACCCAAGAGAGAGAGATGACTGATTATTACACCTGCCTGTAGCCTCTATCTGTTTCTTCATCACTTTGTCCCTCATTGTACCTCTATGTCTGTCCCCCATTTTCTTCCCTCCATCATTTCAATTCAAAGGCACTTTATTGGCATAAAAGATACACCTTCTTGGCAACTGTGAACATTAGGGGTGAGAAGACGAATGGTGCTGCAAGTGATCATCATTTCACTGAGGCTAAAAGGCCTCGTCATTCAGCCAAAACACAAATGAGAAAGCAGAATTACACCATTAATTAGCCATACAGTATAATACAGCTTTACTTAATGCCTCTGTTGTATCTGTGCTCTGATTATATATAGTACTGGTCCATAGTATAAAGATCAGAGTATTATATCTGTCTTGGAATTTACTATCCTAAATTCCTTACCCCACTGTTTACCAAAAATTTTAAGGCAGGTTACCATTAGCCCTCAAATTGTGCACAAATTGAAATTGTGAATATAAAATTTGCGTAATGGAAACACAAAAAAAACCCTCCCATTAATCGCAAAAAAATGTTTACGTTCGCATGAGGTGGTATATCAGGTGATTCAAAAAAGCCATCTTTAGCAAAATTGCAATGGAAACACTTTTTTGGCTTTTCTAGGTCATATGACGCTAGGCTATAGTGCTAGGTGCTTGTCAGTAGGAACTGGCTCCCTCATGATGCAGCAGGAGCTACAATTGCTGTTACTGCATCACATAGCTCTTTAAATGTCATTCAGATCATCCAGAAGTTTTGAATCCACAATTCCTCTGTGAAATTCGAGAACTATCACATCCCAGAAATCCCTCATAAGTGACCACTCCCACATATACAGGCCTTACCTTTCCGTAATTGCTCACTAACACACCTACGTGGCCTTGGATTGGAAATAATGATGGCCAGTGAGGTGGCTACAACAGAAATAAAGCTGCTAATGTTTTGAACATCCATCACCATGCCTCTTGGAATATCATCACGAGAGGTGAAGTCACATAACATTACTCAGTGGAAACGCAGTCATCTCACATTTGTGTTTTATTGACATTTTGAAAATATCACTTTTGCACAAATATGTAATGGTAACCTGCCCTTTAGAGAAACACTGAATTTTCGCAAACAGTAAGGGTAAGACCACAGCAGCCACTTCCCACCACATCAATCCAACCTTTTAGTAGATCTAGGAGTCCAATTTCTGCTCCCAGAATCCTCCTATTTTGCGAGACAACCTTGCATGATAATCAGACTGAATTTCCATTTTGTTTCACTTTATTTATTCAGCCTGGCATTGTGTTTATGTTAGCCCATTTTTCTGCCCAAACCAATCAGTAGTGAGTGATGTATCCCTCAGAGGTCATTTCAGTTCATACGGAAACTGCAATAGGGATTTTTAGTGGTGTCATTTACAAAGTACTTCAATGCTAAAGAGATGGTCTTCTCATAAATTTAGGCTGTGTGTTCAGTAGAAAGAAGCAAGAATACTTTTGAAATCAGTGCCACCTAACAGAGAAAAACAGAAAAAAAGACTGTGGCACTTGCTTTTGCTCAAGAGGTAGAAACTTACAACTACAAAAATGTACTGCCCCACATGGGACCAATAAACACTCCTGCCATTGGGTGATGTAAAGCAAACTTGTCATTTTGACACAATGGCGGCAGGCTGGTAACAAATGATCTCGCATTACAGTTAAACAGCGAGCTAAAACATGTTTCTGAAAACACTTGAGGGGAAAAATATGCAACACAGTCACAGAATCTTGGTTTATATTTGATCAGTGCTGCTGAGATTTACAGCTTGATCTCAGTTTTGTTCACAAACACAGCTTAACAGGGCATTCAAATATGTTTCTGAAAACATTTTAGTGGAGAAATAGGCAGAGCAGCAGCATTGTCTTGGTTTAAAATTAACCAGCAATACATAGTTTAACTGTTTTATCTCATTTTGGTCTGAGTCTGAGAGAGGGGGAAAGGCAGGTTAGTCTCTTGATCTACTTCTGTACTCTGTGTCCGTGGTGGCGGCATGTTTTGGTTCAAGTAACAGTCTGAGAGCCAGCAACACTCATCCAGTGGAGTTTCTCTGGGCAAGCAGGGAGATCTCGACACTGGTTACATGGAGGAAAGTTTACCACAGTTCATCTACCCACACTGTTATGATGCAAAGCTGGTTGAAAATTGGCAAAGTATCCCTTTAAGCGCTTGTAAGAAAATGTTGTAAAGTAAGAATGCTTTCAAAACTACTATTGTGAATAGTGTATACTTATCAATTAAATATCAAGAAAGTGCAGTAAACAGAAGAATCTTTGTGAATTTCAGTCTGAGCTTGGTCAACTGTTTTTTAAAGCTTATTGGTAATCTTACATCTTCGCATAACCTACATAGTTAACAAGCTAACACAAATATTCTACCTTGTTGGTAAGCTTACTTGTTAATATTCTAACCTTTGGCAAGCCTTCTTGTTAGCATAGCCTACCTAGTTGGTTAGGATTTAGTTCAGTGTTACTCAGGATCAGTGGCATAAAGTTATATAAAGGGCCCCACTGCATGCAGTTATGATGGGCCCTTGTGCATGCTTGTTAGTAGTTATGCACCTAAACTAACTATTATGTTATCGTCTCAACAAATGATGAAATAGAGACTTGGAGATGGGTTTCCATAATCAAGAAAATGTATAGCAGATGGCAATCTTTTTTGTTTATTAAGAATTCTTCTCTGAACACAGCTATATTACTGAGGTGACAATCTGAATTAGTGCTGTACTGTTAGTAGTTTCTGCCTAAAATGCTGTTAGAGGGCCCAGTCTCTATGGGACCCCTCACTCCATGGGCCCCAGTGCAATTGCCCCACCTGCACTGTCTGTATTTACCATGGATCTATTATAAATCTGGATACAGCTGTGGGGGCGGGGCATCATTCATTCCTATGAGAGCTGCTCAGTGGCACATGAAGCAGAGAAAACTCTTTTTACAGGTTTAGAAAAGTGTAAAATACCCGCATCTACTGGCTCATAGAGCATGCATAGAAGTGATTAAAGACAGCCGAACGCGGCTGAGTGCGGCCGAGTGTACCCGAGTGTACCCGAGCATTGCACGTGAATAAATGAATGCGCGTTCATTTTATGTCTGTTTTGGTGACAAAAACAGACATAAAATATATTTTGAAAAGACACCATGCATGTGACAAGCAGAAGTTAAGTCCAAAGTGTCCAAAACTGAGTTTGAAGCATAGCACTGACCACACAACCATCCCCTTTCATTAAAAACTATTTTATGCTTAGTTTCTTCATTTCAGTATTTTAAAGTGCAGAATGATGTATGCGCCTTTATCTTCAGAAATTAGTTCAGAAAATATGTAAATATGCTTGTGCAATGTCAGTGTTTTATACTCACACACCATGTTAAGACAAGGATCATGCTGTCTTTACATTTAGCCATATTTCGTCCACAGGATTGGAAAACAAGGCTAATAAGAACAAATAATTATCTTGAACTGTGTAGTTTTACCGGAAGGTAGGAGAAGGACCGCAGTGATGCTGGTATCTTTTCGGCCATGTGTTAAGAAATGAGGTCGCTCAGGAACAGGCGTTATTTTAATTGCAGCTGCTTTATAATACACAGTTGGACATCATGTCCTTACACCTCATCTCCAAGTGTCATTTTCCTTATGCTTACATTTAGTTTTACTATTTTTATCAGCTGTGTGTAATCAAAAAGAGGCTGCTTGTGACAGATTTTGGGCTCTTTATTGTGGTTATTAAATTGGTATTAAATTTGATTCCAGGTGGCATTATAAATGTCTTAAAGTTATAAATCTAACTTAGCAAAACGTGGAGATACTCTCAATGCTTCTTACCAAGCAGCTATTGTTCAACCAGAAAACAGGTGGGAGAGAGCTTTTATCTCCGTTGGTTAAAAATACAGAGAGGCACCAGATGGAGTGATGGAAGAGGAGGAGGAGGAACAGCAAAGTGTGTGTGGTAACATAGTGAGGCATGATAAATAATTCCTGGTGTGTTTTAAGATTTTGTGTGGGTTGGTTAATGGCGGTGGTTGCAGGGTAAAAGCTGGCATGTAGATAGTAAGATTTGAACACCTTATAATTTTTTCCAAGAGAAAAGCACAATAGAGTGTGAGAAAAAGGAGGATGAACCACCAATTCTGAAAGCCACCACAGAAAACTACCATTTTGAAGTTTTCTTTTAATGACTTCAATGATCCTTAACATAGAAACACAAGTGAGTAGTCTACAAGATAATTTAACATAGAATGAGTTCAAAGCTGTACTTAGTGTTTTTTTGGGGTTTTTTTTGTAGATATGTGAACAATGGATCTGGTCCACCAATTTTATGAGATTATGTTTTGTCAGTGTTGTGTTTACAGCTTCCCCGGATTGCCCAAAGAACACGATTACTGAGTAGTGTGAAGGTCATGGCCATCAATTTCAATATTTTAACTTCAGTCAGTATGAGATAGCATGCCATTATACCCAAAAGCCTTTGGCACTATTCAGAAGAAAGGTTAATTGGGAACTTGAACTCATTTAGTACACCTCTTTCTGGTTTCCATCCAAATGTAGCATAAATTGTTATTATTTTTGCAGATATTGAGAGTTATTTCACTGTGACGAGCAGAAGGTAGACGGAGAGTAATTCGTGGTGGCACGTCATTGCATGTTGACACACTGACTTTTATACCTCTCCAAAGCGTGAAAATTTGCAACATTTTTTTTTCTTCTAAATTTTGCGTTCCACTCTGGTTTTTTATGCACAAATTCAAATTGTGCATTAAAATACATGGACGGAAACACACCTATTGTTGCCAAATCCATCCAAAATTGACACCAGAAGTATTATACTGCTAAATGATTTGGTTTCTACTAATATTATAAGCTTGGTCCTTTTTCTTAGACTACCCAATATGCACTTTGGTCATAGTTGACATAATTCCGTAAGATTTGATGTACTTGGCTCATACCTTTGGCTTTTCTAACCCAGTTGCTCATCTTTTACACTGATGAACAACAAAGAGAGTTTCATGCATTTTGAATTTCGGAAACACTTAATCTATGCTGAGGCAGAGCTGTAGACAAGACCACTTAAGCCAAGTCTGAGGAAGGCAAAGTCAGAGCAGTGTCAAGACTGATTCAGGTAAATTCAACAACTAGGCCTCAGTGTTTGATTCCAACTATGATGCTAAATCCTTTTGAATCTGCTGTGACATTAATAGATTAAAGCCTGTGGGTATTCTAGTAGGTGACTCAGAGTCTAAGATACAGGCATCTTGTAAAAGCCTCATGGAAGTTATTGAATGCAAAGAAAATCATTGTTTAGTCTGTTTACACGATCAGGTGCTCTTACTTTACACTAGGAGAAGTACATTTAGCTGAGGATATGGAGAAAAGCAATACCTCACATTCTGGCTTTGTGAAAAGTCTCGTTACACAAACCTCAGAGAGAAAACCCATTGTGTTACAGAAGAGCTAGAAGAGCAATACATTCTCATTCCAACTCTTTAAATATTTCTGCTTGTCCAGTCACTTTCACGTCTACATATGATGCGCTTAGTGTTCTTCTGCATCTGTTGTTCATGTACCTGGATGGCTTGGCATTTTATGTCTGTTGAATGCATTGTGTCTTTTCAAAATACACTTCCGTTTTTACAGGAAATGTAAAGTTACTCCTCATCAGATGCATTCAGTGTTTTTCAAAAAAAAACATAAAGACAGTAAAACACCACATACTTATGTTTATTTCCTTTTGCAACAAAACCACATGGTTAGGTTTAGAAAAAAAACATCATGGTTTGGCATTCAACGTTCATACAGGAACCAAACAGCAGGCTCTCGGGTGACAGTCCAGGCCTTGTTGGACCATTCACCTCCCTTTCTATCGACCTAATGGACCTTCCATCTCATCCCGAGTCGTTACTGGCAGTGTTTCAAACTGACGCAGTTTAGAGGCGTATTATACTGCCACATAAGGTGCCATAGGCCAAATCACTGACCAAGCAGTGCTATTTGATGAGTTCGTAATGAGAACGGGCTGAGGAGAAGGACTAAAACTCTCAGCCTAATGTGCTCCAACAAAATGCAACAAACGTGTTTCACTGGCCAGAGTCTGTCATTACAGAAGCTAACTGTTAAAAAAATTAGGTAAAAGTCAAGAAAAAAGAACAGTATCCATGTCTCCCTCCTGTATTGGAGAAGTCTGTGTGAATACAATCTTTTCATGAGTGTACCAGTATAGTATACTGTGTGTGGATGTGACTAAGAGAGGGCATATGTCTTTATGTGTATGCTACACATGAGTGCGTAGTGAAGCGTGTGTTTTTTGGGTCTATTCAAAGATTAGTATGAGTGTATTTTAGGTGATGTGAAATGGCTGTGTGTGTGTGTGTGTGTGTGTGTGTGGGTGGGTGGGTGTATGAGTAAAAATGCTTGTGTGTGTGTGTCTGGTCTCTGGGTGTTTTAGCAGCCCCCTGCGGCAGTGGACCAGTGATATTTAATGGATTCTTCACAGCCGGTGTGGAGCTCTGCAGTATTCATGACTGGCAGTCATGGAGGGGACTCAGATCAAACAACCAGAGCTAATTGAAACCCCCAAAAACCTTTTGTTCAACTTTTTAAATCACTATTCTCCTTTCTTTTCTCTTTTCATATAAAACTGCCTTTGGTTGTGTCTGATCTGACATAAATCTCCATTAATTTAGTGCAGTGATAGTGCTCAGTAGCAGCGCTGCCTTTGGTCTCAAACTGCAATACCACAGAAAGGTAGAACAGGCTATTGTCAGCACTGGTTATTACTAGAATACACTGAGGAAATCAAAGTAAATGTGTGTGCCCAATCGTGTGAATTATTTTTCTCACCTAGATGTCACTTAAAACCTTTTGCATGATGTACGTTTTCGAGTTTAATTAGGTATATCTCAGTGGCAGAGCTGAAAAAAACACATTTTGCTGTATAATTAGAATGGCAGTGGAGATAGGGGAGAAGGTGACCACTTTAATGAAGCCCAGCAGTATGACTTCGGAATTTTAAAAAGTTTAACTTCAGATGGGTGACAAATGAAAGAAAAAAAAACATGCCAGGGGTTGTTGGGCCACAAGGAGTATCCAGAACAGCTTCAGTGCTTCTCATCATAGTCAAAGTCTCTGAACTCGTCAGGAGGGATGAGCAGCGTTCTTCTACTCCCTCATTTGGAGTTTTGATGATGGTGGTTGAGAGCACTCATCATAAAGAGGAACAGCGGACTCACACTCGCAGGTTTTGGAACCCACAGGCTTTGTTCTGTGCAAAGATGCATCCAAATTTCAGCTAAAGCTCATTCAGAATGAGGCTTCAGCTGCCTAAGTTAGCCAATCAAGTGGATATCGTTTTTTTGTGTGAAATTCCCTTTTGCTTCTTTACAAGAGTTCTACTTGCAGAACCACAGTTAACTATGTAAAGGCTTGTCAGTGAGTTACAGCACCAACCCAATAAACCTACTCAAGATGGCCATGACAAACATGACTTCAGAAGCCACCTCATATAGGCTTTGTGGAAATTTTGAATGCATTTTTCAGGGAATGAGGACTGTGGATTTTGGTCCTCATCATTGACAGTGTATTTTTGCAGACAGTGCGGAAAGTAGGAATGAATTCAGCAAGCTATGACTTAAAGGTACAAATGGTCAACCGTTCTTATTCTGAACTGCTTTTGGTGTAAGATCGTGACGCCAAGAGCCACCATTGGTGGCTGCATGAAACCTCACTGGATGGCGTCAGCTGAGAACATGGCCAGACAGAACCTGTCAGGTTTTATGATAAGCCGGCAGACAGCTGGACGGCACCTGCCGTGTCCTCTTGTTACGTAGCAATATGACATCAGATTGAAATGCTATCAGTATATAAAGAGCATGAGGGCGCCTAACAATCCCCGAACTTTCATGCGAGTGTCCAGTGTTCACTTCCTCTCTACATTTATTTTTTTTAAGTGTGTTTTTTATGCAAGTGTTGACATTATGGTAGCAGCATCCTGAAACATAAAGAGCAGAAGCTGAAGGATACCTAGAGTGTAGTGTGCAGACACGGACATCTTCTAAGTCGCAATATGTGACAACTTGTGATGAGAGCGTGTTGAAATAGCTTTTGAGTTTTTTATTAAAAGCGCTTGTAGCGGTTATTAATAACTACGTTAAAATTTGGATTTTGCACTCGTTAAAGTAAAAGGGGCACCATTCTCCATTCAGGAGAAAATTAAATCTTAAATTGTGACAGTGTTAAGACATGTCATTACTTTAATCAATCTCATAGTCTGTACCGTTTATTCTGTATACATTGATCTTGTTTCTCTCATGAAATAATGTCCACAGACAACGACTTGGCGATAAATGAGGATAATTTATTTAGACTAATAAAATGAAGAGTAAATAGATGAAATAGTATGACATATAAAAGGACAGTGAACACATAAAAGGGAACCTACGTGATGTATGTTCAGGTGATGTAAATAATTAATTATGGATGATAGTGGAGGAAATACGTGACCGTCTAAAACGTGGATGCGCACTGAACGGTGACGTAGAATTTAGAAATTTGGCATTAAAGCTTCGCTATACGACATCAACTCCGATCACTAGAAAATGTTATTCTGCCTACTTTTGTCGACTTGATTAGACTTCTCCGGGGAGGTCCAGGTCCTCGCGTCACTCCAGGGGAGAGCTGCGGCGCGTCTTCCAGACGAGGTGACCCGCTGAAAGGCGGCAGCGGCCGGGCAGGTGGAGTCGGTGTGCGGCGGTCTTTAACTGGCCTCGGTGTTCGCCTCAGCGAACCGGTAAAAGTCTTTAAACAAAGTCCTTAAGGGCAGGCAACGGATGCTGATAGTTTGTGCAGCAGGTGTTGCTTCTAGATCCGTGGCAGAGTTGATGGCGAATCGTGTGTCCTTCTCAATTAAAACTCGCAGAAATAATCAAAGTAATCCCACTGGTCTGAGGGAGTCACTTTAAATTATTAATTTGATTTTACTTAAAAACGAATTACCAAAAGTGTCTTTACTGACCAAAACTGGTATAAAGAAAAGCGTCAAAAAGATTTAAAAGAAAATGGCTTCAAAAGTTAAAGTTCAGCAAAGCTCTGGTGAGCTGTTGCGGCTCCGCTTATAAAATTGAAGAAAAGAAAAGTTGCGAGCGCGGATGCACGAGACGCACCGCTGTAAAAAGGAGCGAAGAAAACTTCAGAAAAGAGAAAAGGAGAAGCCTTGAGAAGAGTGAGCTGAGAGAGAGAGAGAGAGCTCTGAGCTAACTTTAGAGAGAGTCACTCAGTTTTATCTTCGATTTGGGGTGCGGATGGAAGGCGGAGTTAGCGAACTTTTGCACCGAGCGATCGCAAGCATCTGGTATAAGTTTCTAAAAGACCTAATGTAATTTAGGAGACATTTATGTCTCTGAACTTTATGACGAATTACGCGATCTAACCCGTGGTGTATAAATTCACGTATCTCCTCATCACTATAGTCTCATCACAGTAACTTCAAATGCATGTTAGGAGACCTAAAAGTAATTTATAACGTAACACATGATTCTGAAGATCCTTTGCTCAATTTTGTGAAATATGTGACTACACATAACATAACATTGTACCATGGATCCTAAGAAACTTGTGATTACTTAGATATAGGATTACTTTTAACATTATACAATGAATTCAAAATACGATATAACTACAAAGTTGGTTACGAGCTTACTAATAACTAAGACCACTAGATGGCAGTATAGCTCCATTATAACAAAGGGGAACAAAACGTACTTTACCTAACTCATTCAAATTACATGAGATGAAAAGAATGGGAGGTGCTCCTATCTGCTTACTGAAGCATGGAGACAACCTCACCCCCAGTCACAAAGATTAGGGAAGAAGGGAAATTTTAACTTACAACCTTGGTCCAAGTCATTCTGTCAGATGTTTATCACAACACAGGGTTATATAATGGCTTTACCCAATGTTCGACCAGTTGGTTATCTCAGCAGGGGAAGCAATACGATGGTTGTTTGGTATTGCTTGGGTGATCAGGAGGTCGTTCAGATGCCTTACATCCTGTGGTATGCTGATGGGACCTTCGGAGTGCTTTACCTTCCACCATATGTCAGGATGGAGGGTGTCAGATACTAACACTTTCCCGTGGCTTAAGAAGCCAGAGCGTGTTTGCAGACATCCCCAGGGAGTATAAGTTAAGTTAATTAACAACCCTCTGTTGGATGTTTTGGGTTCGTAAAACAGTGTCTCTTGACGTGTCCCCCACTTGCCCAGGGGACATTGAGCTCTGGAGTTCCTCAGAGGGACAAATGTAATGACCACGCCAAGGCAGTCCACTACATGCTATTGATGACATCAGCCACTCCCTCCTTCCATCGCATTTCTCTTACCACGCCACTGTTGTTTGGAAGTACAAGTGGTTGCCAGTTTTTTGCACAACCTATATATATATATATTTCATGGTCAAGTGGACAGACAGATTAAGTCAAGTAAAGTGCTGAATATTTGTGTTGGAGTAATATATTCATTTGCAACATAAAGCTGTGCATCAGCTTTAGATTGAGGTTACTTTGTGTGGTGGTGTCTCAAGAATCATTTAACGTAATCTAACATTATGGTAATATTATGACATAGCTAGCTGTAGGTAACAACATGCCACAACAATAAAAGATCCACACTTTTTGGTTTTATGTTTCATTATATTTGGGATGGAGAAAGGTAACTAATTTAAAGCGCAGGCAAAGAAATAAAATGCCATCCGTATATATTAATAAGCTACTATCCTTGTCTTTTTTTACACCCAATATTGAACATTCCCCTCACAACTTGCCCCGCTTTCTCTTACTGTTCATAATAATTGTTAGTCATTTCTGCCACCGCTTCCGTTCAGAGACTACTGATGCAGGAGTGTGAGCTCCTCGCCAGGGTCTGCCTGCACAATAATATCCTTTCTCCACTGCGCAGAAAACCTGCTAACATCTGGCTCTTTAATGCAAGAGGAAAGGTCACAACCTACATTCGCACCTGCGTTGAATCTGCAGTAGTCTCGGGTATTTAGCAGCTCTGGCTCCAAATAGCATATATGGGAACACGACATTAGGTGAAGATGCAACAACGTGTTATCTGCTGCAGAGCTGTGTACACAGCTCTAGTTTGCTGAAAGGAGTCTATCACCGAGTTTTAGCAGGTTTACACATAGAAAAATACATACACGTGTGAAAGGGTGTAAAAGGGGTATGACAGGGCAACTGTTTGCATCACATGACTAATATTACCCAATAGTTATTAACTGGTTTATCGTAACAGTCGAGCCTTTTGGTTGTCTTTGTGAGTTTGTCAGTTGTAAGCCACTACTGCTGTGATAGAACCCCCACCCCCCTCTAAGAATACATTACCTAATGTAACCTAATGTCAGACATCTTACATCTTTCACAGACATGAATAAAATATTAATTTTGGACCAGTCAAATTTTTTAAAATGATTTATTCACAATAATATTTTTAATTTAATAAATAAAAGGCTCTGTGCATGTATTGCTTTTGATTATAAAAATATAACAGAAAATATGTATTTAAAAATCTAATTTATCAATAAAACCTTTAAGGCAGACTTGAGAAAGCAGCAGCTGTTCCTTAGTCATTTGGCCTGATGATAAAGCAAGGAGTTGCTGGAGTCATTGTCAAAGGAGTCAACATGGTTACGTTGCATGGAAAGCATTTGGAGCATGCATTCATGCATATAACATGTATATGGATTTGCATGGCAGTATGCATTAGCTTAACTAGATTTAGAACATGAGCACAGTGAACACAAACATATTCTATACAGAACATGTTTATCCCCAAAAGGCATTAAGAACATGGTAACTTAGAAGCTATGCCTCATTTGCACTAAGCTGTCTATTTTGTAACATAAATATGTGCTATAACTAATTAATAACATAACATATGAAAAACATTTCAGTCTTTTCAAGTCTTTTTTTTTTTAATTATTTTTTGGGGTATTTTTCCCTTTATTGATAGGACAGCTGTAGAATGACAGGAAATGTGGGAGAGAGAGGGGGAATGACACACAGCAAAGGGCCACAGGCTGGAATCGAACCCTGACCACTGCAACGGTCTCGACATATGGGGCACACACTCTAGCAGGTAAGCTAGAGGCCGCCCCTTACAAGTCATTTTTAATACACTGCAGTAGAATGCTGTGACTAACAGTTGTGCAGAGGAGACATTGACTTCGTTTTTTTATGGTTATTAAGTGAAAAGGTTATATTGTGTCTAGATTTTATTTACATTTTGAGTGCCTTTCAAGCTTGCCAGCAAGTTGTTTGTGCCGAATTACATTTGACGCCACATTAAAACTATTTGTTATGCATTTCTTTCTGTTAGTGTATGGGAAAGAAATGCATCCAGTTTCAATATAATTAGAAGAGGTCCGTTTCTTTTAGAATCTCAAAAACATGGTCTGACCTTTTCTTTAATAGACATTTTTCATTTTGAAAATGATAGTACTTATATGAACATAAAGCAGGGAAACACTTGCGTCCCTGCTTGTAATCAGTGAAAAAGAGTTGAAAAAAAAGTTGGCTGAATAATAGCAGTCCAGTCAGTTGATTGGACATGACATCCACCATTACAAACAAAAGATATAAATCAGTTCACTAGTTGTGTTCTTTAAGATAGCTCTATCCTCAAGTAACCTATGTGGTCTTTAAAGTTTCTACTACTTTAAGTCCTTTTACTTCCACATAATCAACCTGTGGATCCACTGAAAGACATCATTAAATTAACTGCACTTTATTGTACAAAAAGTTGATGGAGTGCAGTTACCACTGTTGCCTCACAGTGAGAAAGCCTTGAGGAGCAGAGTCTTTGTTTCTGGTTCTTTTGTGTCATGCCCAGGAGGAAGTACATTTAATATGTCAAAGCATCTGCTGCATGGTATAAAAACACAATGTTTTTTTGCTCTCCCCAGTCTCAGACATAATGCCCCTAAATCAGCTACTGTAAAAAGAAAACTACAGAGAGAGATCCTGGGGCCATGGACTCACTGTTCCCTACATTAACTGTAACTTAGAAGAATACGCAGTCAACTCAGGCGTAGTTCAAAGCAGGTGAACACATCATTGTCTAGAGGGAGGTTAACCCTTTGAAACCTGAGAAAATTGGTTTGGTATCTTTCAGAAACATGGAGAGAGGGTGGCAAGCAGCTTAACAAGATATGGCCCAGAACTTAGCAAGAAATTAGTAAAAAGCTGCCAAAAAATCAAAAACAAAAAATAAATGAAAAGAGAATGGCCACAAGAAAGCGCTATATATATATATACACTATATTACCAAAAGTATTCGCTCACCCATTCAAATGATCAGAATCAGGTGTCCTAATCACTTGGCCTGGCCACAGGTGTATAAAATCAAGCACTCAGGCATGCAGACTGTGAAACAAGACATTTGTGAAAGAATGGGCCGCTCTCAGGAGCTCAGTGAATCCCAGCGTGGAGCTGTCATAGGATGCCACCTGTGCAACAAATCCAGTCGTGAAATTTCCTCGCTCCTAAATATTCCACAGTCAACTGTCAGCTCTATTATAACAAAATGGAAGCGTTTGGGAACAACAGCAACTCAGCCACGAAGTGGTAGGCCACGTAAAGTGACGGAGAGGGGTCAGCGGATGCTGAAGCGCATAGTGCAAAGAGGTCGCCGACTTTCTGCACAGTCAATTGCTACAGAGCTACAAACTTCATGTGACCTTCAGATTAGCCCAAGTACAGTACGCAGAGAGCTTCATGGAATGGGTTTCCATGGCCGAGCAGCTGCAGCCAAGCCACACATCACCAAGTGCAATGCAAAGCGTCGGATGCAATGGTGTAAAGCACGCCGCCACTGGCCTCTAGAGCAGTGGAGACGCGTTCTCTGGAGTGATGAATCACGCTTTTCCATCTGGCAATCTGATGGACGAGTCTGGGTTTGGAGGTTGCCAGGAGAACGGTACATTTCAGACTGCATTGTGCCGACTGTGAATTTTGGTGGAGGAGGAATTATGGTGTGGGGTTGTTTTTCAGGAGCTAGGCTTGGCCCCTTAGTTCCAGTGAAAGGAACTTTGAATGCTTCAGGATACCAAAACATTTTGGACAATTCCATGCTCCCAACCTTGTGGGAACAGTTTGGAGCGGGCCCCTTCCTCTTTCAACATGACTGTGCACCAGTGCACAAAGCAAGGTCCATAAAGACATGGATGACAGAGTCTGGTGTGGATGAACTTGACTGGCCTGCACAGAGTCCTGACCTGAACCCGATAGAACACCTTTGGGATGAATTAGAGCGGAGACTGAGAGCCAGGCCTTCTCGACCAACATCAGTGTGTGACCTCACCAATGCGCTTTTGGAAGAATGGTCAAAACACTCTCCTCAACCTTGTGGACAGTCTTCCCAGAAGAGTTGAAGCTGTAATAGCTGCAAAAGGTGGACCGACATCATATTGAACTCTATGGGTTAGGAATGGGATGGCACTTCAGTTCATAGTATGAGTAAAGGCAGGTGAGCGAATACTTTTGGTAATATAGTGTATATATATATATATATATACATTCTTTTTACTGTAATATTCTTTAAAATATAATATGAAGAGAATTACATATACAGTTTTCTGTACATTTTCCCTTGTTTTTGAAAATATCTAATAATACCTCAGCTATTTATCACATCACATCTTAGTCACTTTTTACTAATGTTTTGCAGTTTGTGCAACTTTTCTTGCTAAGAGTTCATTATGTTTTTTCCATGTTTTTAAAAAATCAGGTTTCAGAGGTAATGTAAAGCAGATATGAATATAAGCCGAGAGACCAAATGTGATATGCAACCTTATTCTTTACGTTGTCAATTTTATTTTTCCTTTTTTTTTTTAATTTGTGTTTTTACAAACTTACACAGTGCAAATGCATAATACATACCTATTTTCACATGTCAATTACATACATTTGACATACAAGGCAAAAAAGACAAGACAGGACCAAATGGACAAGACAGACTGCATGAGACGAGACAGACAAGACAAGCAGAACGGGACTACACATATAAGACAGGACAAAACTAACAAGACAGAGGCAAAGACATTGGGCTGTTGGGACAAACTGCATATTGTGATTTCTTGTGGCATGTTACCTAAGGGGAAAAAAGAGCTGATGTGAGACATACAGCATATGAGGGGGCATTTATGGAAACAAAGAGGGATCAGGTGCGTTAAAGGTATTGCAAAAAGGGGGGTAAGGTATCGGATGTGATGTTATTTTTCAAAGATGCTGTTTGAGTGGTCTGTGAGTAAATTGAGCCAGAGAAATATGGATAACTTAGATCTGTCTTTCCAATTTAATAGTATGACCTTTTTAGCAATGGTTAGTGATATTAAGATGAATGGTGTGAGGTGTTTGGGAGTGTGTAATGAAGAAATGTCACCAAGTAATGCGATGATGGGGCACAGGGGGATGCTGAGGTTGAGGATCTCAGAGTGCATGGAAGTAATCATCAGTTATGGTTGGACAGTGTGAGCATGTGTTGCTTTGGCTGAAGCTCATACGATTTAAATTTGTGAGTGGTGATGTGGGTTCTATGGAGGACTTTATACTGTATCAGTTGGGTGTTTGAATTGCAGGACATAGATAGGCCCCAGGTACTCTCAGATTTGTCCTGCAGACCCAGTGCACTGTTATGAGTTCTCTCTAAGTGTCTGCCTGAGACAAGTTCCCTTTGCTGTCTCAAGAAACAAGGAGCGCTGGTAGCCTTCCATTCATCCAAGAATGATTCTCTCAGCTACTAATATGCTGACCATCAGGGCTGTCTGTACAGAACGTGGACATGCAAGAGACGCTTCAGAACAACCAGACAGGGCAATTAATGCAAGATCAATGTGTAAATCATACATTTTACAATACCAAGAGAATATATCCTGCCAAAAAGGGACAATCTTAGGACAAAACCAAAATGTATGATTTTGAGTACCTTTTGACATTTTACATCTGTAACATTTTTCACATATGTTAGGATCCATTTTAATAATCATATCTTTAGAGTAATGTAGTCTATGCATGAACTTGAACTGAATCAGCTGCAGTCTGACATTTATTGAACTCCTCTCCATCCCTTCCATCCACACCTCCTCAGTCGCCTCTTAACCAAGATCTGCCTCCCAGGCTGGCATGACCTGCTGGAGAAGGTTTCATTGTGTCATGTGTGTGTAACCAAAAACCTGTTTGAATCCAAGTAGGTTTGTTTCTCATTCAGACCAAAAAATGTGCGTTGCCAAGTTGGTTTTGTACAAGGTATCCATGACAACGCACAGAACTGACTGCACACAGACAAGACAAACTGCAATAAAAATCCCAAATGAGACACATATTTCGAATGTGCTGTCTACATTTCCCAATATATCCCAAATGACTTAATCAGAAAATGCATGTTGTTAACAAAGTCAGAACATCGTCATGTTTGGAATAATAGTGGAATATTAGTGTGCATGTAAACATTGTCAGTGATGATTACTCTCCCAACAATTAATAATGATTATTGAAAAACAGCATCGGTACTGTACCAGTGAGAATATACAGATGCAATTTATGACTATTGGATTATTGATACTGCATGTGCTATAAACAGCACATTGGTGAGTAATGTGTAAGAATGACAGCCCCGGTGCTGTGTGAAGATCCCTCTGTGCTAGTAGGTGATGAAGAGAGATATTCATAAGGAAAAGGTGTTAAAAGATGTGTCTCTTCATCCATCTATGACTCAGTGCAGGAGCAGGAATGAGACTCGTGCACGAGTCACAGTGATTTCTTAGAAAGATGCATATGCAATACTTCACACATGTACATTAAAACTAACAGAAGGAATGTTTAAGCACATATCTGTGTTTGTGCACACTTTTTAGTCATGAAACTAGAATTGTTTTGCATCTGGTCTAATTTTTTCTCCTACAAATATTATTTGAGAGTTGCAGGAATTACAGAAACAAAATAACAATGTAAACATGGGGATGTAATAACAATAATTATTATTATTATAAAAGTTTACTAATAACAATACTAATACTTCTACTACTGCTGATACTACTAATAATAATAATAATAACAACAATTTACTAATAGAGCTGCTAGTAATACAACTAATACACTTTATTTATCAAGCATTTTATACTAAAGATGCAACACAAAAGCAAAAAGACAACAAATCAATCAATCAATCAAATCTTTATTTGTATGGCACTTTTCGTACAAAGAGTAACACAAAGTGCCTAACAGAGATTAAAAACAATAACAGAAATGAAAAACATCAATGAAAATCAAGAAAAATACAGACAGCCTGACCCTCCCACCCCCACATATACGTACGCAACAAAACACACACATTCATGTAGATATTCCCACACATATTTGCAAAGGCACCCAAACACCCCCCCTTACCACCCACACACACGCACACATACACCAACACACACCAATTGTTACTAAAGAGACATGGCTAGAGAGCCATGGCTAGGCACTGAGACCTGAGGCGAGGGAGAAGCTACCTGTGATTATCAACCCCCCAGTCGTTGATAATCACAATATGTAAGTGAAGGTAAGACACTACGCTACAGAGACCAATACAAACAGTAAGAATAAGAGAATAGATGTATAAAAAGAACGAAAGAAAGTCAGAAAACCCAAATAAATAGGTTTTCATTTTAAATAAGCCTGCATCTCTTATAGCGTTAAGAAAGGTATTCTGTAATTTTAGAGCAAAGTTAACAAAGGAATGAAGGCTGCCTATTTTGCTGTGCGAACGATTGTGTGTTTTGAAAAACCCAGCAGTAGAAGATTTGAGAGCTCATAAAGGATTATCGAACGACAGAGTCTGCAATGTAGGGCAGTCCCAAAAAAGAACTTTAAAAACCAGCAAAAAAACCTTAAAATCTGTTAAAAAGGTGCTGGGGACCAGTAGAGTCAAGCTAAAACACAGTTAATATGCTCTTTCTTCCTTGTTTTAGTTTAAGGTTGATCAGCACATTTTTGATCTTTTGAAGTTTTTCAAATGAATGTTTTGGAAGGAAAGCATGAGTAAGTTTTTCAGGATCTTTACAGGATAGGAATGACCATAACTAGTTGCAATGTTTTTTAAATGATGAAAAGCTGTTTTGGTCACCTTTCTTGTGTGAATTAAAATGTAAATCTGAACCTAGAATAATGCCCAGGCATGCTACTTAAGAGTTGATCCCAGGAGCCAGATGCACAAACTTGTGAGATATATAATAATATTGTAGTTTCTTTTATTTTAAATTGTAATTAAAATGAGTCACATAAATAATGTGTGACTAATTGTTAATGGCAACTTAAATATACTTTAAAAAAATAAATGGTCCTTTTGTTTTCAACATATTTCCCTTTTTTTTTTGTTTCTTACTCAAATAGTATGACAAGAGTTAGCTATTATTTGCTTAAATCACCAAAATCAAAGGGCTTACATTTTGGACTGGCATCTGTACAGGCTTCACACAGAAATGTTGCGAAGCAAAGATAGAATTCCACTCAAATTATTGACTTAACCTTTTGGGACCTGGGCAAATTGGCTTTATTTTATTCAAAAACATGAGAAGAAAGTAATGAGCAACAAAAGAAGGAATGGCCCAGAGGTTATCAAGAAATCTGTGAAAAGTAGAAGAAAATTACCTGGAAATTTGCAACAACAAAAAAATTGAATCCAAAGCAAAAATAAAAACAAACAAACAAAAGGTCAACCAAAAAAATACAAAACAAGGAATCACCTGGAAAAAAAAAAGCTTAAAAAATAATGAGAATTTTGTAAAATAATTTTAAATGTATAATCATGAATTCACTGGACATTTTTTCTTAGTTTTTCTTTTTTTAAATCGTCTTCTACAACTACCAATCTCTTTTTTTGTGTCTCTCTTGTATGTTATGCTAATACTTTTTTGGTGCTCACGGTTTCAGGAAAAGTAACTGAATGATTGAATTGTAGAGAATCTTACCAAATTAAAGATGTGTGTAGCATGTCCATACTGACAAAATTGTAAAGATATTTACATACTGTATGCGTGATCCAAGCAGTTAATTAATGTTACCTCCAGCAGGTAGCCAACAACCCAGTTTCATGCATCCAAAGAACCCAGACCGGGCCAATGATTGAGACAGGCCTTTATTTGTATAAATGTATATCACACCGGGTTTGTTAAAGGGACTGGGCATTTAACTGAAGTTTTAGGGAATAATAGTTTAGCAAAATAAGAATAAATTAAACCCACATGGTACCAAACACCAACATTCGTAAAGATCTTTAGATGTTGGTGAACTAAAAAGTTAGAAATATTCCATCGAATAAAAGCATCACCCTGAAGCTCTTTTGTCTTCCTCTCTCTCGATCTCTCTCTCTGCCACTGTTATCACTGGAGGCCAAGTCCCAACTGTATCCCCAAATACAAACACACTCACACGCGTCCCTGCGTGTCAAAAGATGTGATGGATTACAACAATCAAACAATATTTCATGAGTCCCAGCTGGCTGCAAGGAGCCAGAGCCATTTAAATTTGTAGGAGAGAACAGATCTCTTTGTCTATTTTTGTCCCCACTGTCTTCCCCTCTCGTCTCAGATGAGTCACGCTCTGTTCCCAACCTACTGTGACAAAGAAACACACACACACAAACACACGCGCACGCACGCACGCACACACACACTCAGCTCTGTTTAGTAAGACCAGTTAGTTACATGTTATTAGTTCATGGTCTCTTTTTCATTCAAATAAAAACTAATCCTAAACATTTTGCACCATATCCTGCTGTGACCTCAGTGGCCTTCTTTAAGTAAAAAAAATATGGAAAAAATATGCAATTTGAAGTACATTTTTTTTGCACATAAAGCTTTCACATCTATTATGCTGTATTTTTATCATCTTTTCTCTCTGTTTTTCTCCTAATAATGTTTTCATGGCATCTTTCTCATGCAAAATAATCAACCTTATCACCAAATGTAGCATAAATATCAGAAAATTCTGCAAACTCAGTATTATGTCAAAGGCCAACCTTTTGTTTCCATCTACAATAACTGTGCCAGCAGTTAGTGAGTTGGATAAAAACCATGTTTACAGTTAAAAATCCAACACCTGCACTTCGGGACAATGTATACACACATATATCCAGCATAAACAATGACAGGTATAGCTGGTAGACAGCATTTATTTATGTAGAAAACTCATGACATAATTTTGAAGAAAGACACATTCCACATGATGAGTTCACTGCAATCTCTACATGAACTTGCACTGTGTTTGCTTTCTACCTTATGACATTCACCCTAGATTATAGACAGGGCCGGCTCTACCCAATTTGGCACCACAGGTGCCCTAACCCTAACCCGCACCTCCGCACCCAATAACAACACATCACATGCTCACACATAATTTAGGAACATGTCACTGTTTATTTATTTGTAATGTTAATATATATATTTTTTTCTAGACAGAAAACACTAAGTGAGGGCACCAGTGTGCATAGAAAATTATTATTTTATTATTATTTTCCCTCGAGGCCAAGGGGGACTGGCGGCATGGCGGCGCCCCTCCAGCAGATGGCGCCCTAGGCGACCGCCTATGTCGCCTATGCCAAGAGCCAGCCCTGATTATAGATATTTTCATTTTATTCCAGTTCAAAGGTCAGCTCATTCCTGGTAAACTTCAAGTTTTTGCAGGGAAACATCCAAACCACAGAGAGCTCCAGATAGTGTTTGTGTGTGTGTGTGTGTGTGTGTGTGAGAGAGAGAGAGAGAGAGAGAGCGAAAGAGAGAGAGAGAGAGAGAGAGAGAGAGAGAGACGTACTTATTGTACTCATCTGTTGCCACCTTTCAGTAATACCAAATAATAAAAAAAAGAAGACAATCAGTAATAATAATAAAAATAATTACTTAATTTGTGTAGCACTTAAATGAACAAAGTTACAAAGTGCTTCACAAAGTACATAAAAATAAAACAAAGAAATATATAGTTACAATAGATAAAATAATGGTAATCGCTAAGATAATGTGCACTGAGGCAAAACGGAACAAAAGGAACTAAAACGAAATTTAAGCATCACAGATGTACAAATCAGTCATTAAAACGAAACACTTTCCTATAAAAATCTGTTTTAAGCAATGCTTGACAAACAAATAATGTGTTACCAAGCCAGTATGCAAACACTACAGTCTGAGAGCAGCACAATGTCATTTTCAAGAAAGTATTTGAAAGATCAAAATCTCTTAATCCTACCATCCTGTTCTAAGTCTGAATGAGGTACAGAGCTTAAAAAATATAAACAAAGTGAACTATGGCTTTTCCATTGCTTTAAATCTTCCTTCAGTCCTGTTCATTAATTAACACAAAAGGTAGAAGGCAAAATCAAAAACACTGAAACATGAAAAATTGCATTGTTTAAAGCAGCCACTTACAAAACAAAATACACAGTTTCAAGATGGTGCGCAAAAATAATTCCAGTTCAGAAAAGCTTCAGGACAACTGGTCTCAGTTACAGGTCTCAGATAAAGTTTTTTTTTAACTTGTGACAATATGATATAATTTGCTATCAGTGTGTTGCAGTAAATCGACAAAACTAAGCTCATCGATTTTAATGGGCCCATCTTTCACGTAACTTCAATATTTCTATGACAATTTAGCCTCTTGCAATAGTGCTGCCTTTGTGTGACAGTTAATTTATCTCTCTAGGCAGCTTTCCATTAACTTTTAAATTGTGCAAACTGAAATTGTGCATATGAAATACACCTAAGGGAAATGCATCAATTTCAAGAAAAACAAAACAAAAAAATAACTCCCATTTATTGCAAAAAAAGTTTTACGCTTACATGAGGTGGTATTGCAGGCAATTCAAAAGGCCACATTTTGCAAAACTGCAATGGAAACATATTTTTGGGATTTTCTAGGTCACGCTGTGCTATGCCTATATGTTTGTCAGTAGGAACTGGCTCCCTCATGATGCAGCAGGAGCTACAAGAGGTGTTATTAAATCACATAACTCTTCAAAAGTTTAGCGGATAATCCAGAAGTTTTGAATCCATAATTCCTCAATGAAATCGTGGACTATCAGCTCCCAGAAATCCCTCATATGTGACGGCTCCTACATATAAGGGCCTTCCCTTTCCATTATCACTCCATAACACGCTTACATGGCCTTGAAGTGGAATAATGACGGCTAGTGCGGTGGCTGCAATAAAAATAAACCTGCTAATACTTATAACATCCATCATCATGCTTCTTGGAATGTGATCACCAGAGGAGAAGTCACAGAACATTTTGACAGTATCGCTAAAGTTTTGTGCAAATCTGTGATGGAAACCCACCTATTGTGAGCAACAGTAGAACAAGTTTGATGTCACTGACAGCTTTTGAAATCTAGTTATAATATTTTGAAATCAGAGGAACTCCTCTGTCATTGCAAAGTAAAACTGAACACTTGACCACACAATGCATATATAGTTCAATAAGAGTTTAGAAAAGGGCAATAAAACAGAAAATAAATGGCCACTAAGAATATTACTGTCACAACACATTCACATTAAATGATTGCCAGTATGCATTTATTTGGTTATTTGAAGGTCAACAGATGTCAAAACTAGCTTCAATGTGGTTGTAAAGTGAAAGTTAATCAAAAGTCTACACCACAAGAACTCCATTCATGTTCAGAGCTGTGATACAACTCCATGCTTGAATTCACTTTATACAATGATGTAAACAGCTTGTAGGAATATTTATTTAACAACAGAGTTTCACAAGTGGCATAATTGTCTTCATGTACTGCAAAAGCATCGGTGTCTCACTGAATGTAAACCATTTAGAGCTGAATACCTGAACATGAACCTTTGTCCTTATACACAGTTACACAACAGATTTCAGCTTTTCCAAGCCAGAATTCATGTAATAGAGCCAAGAATACAGGCCAATTAACTGTAAATGCAAGGTAATTGATATGCGCTGCCAAATGTACTTTAAAACAAGCCAGCTTTGTGTTGATGGGCTGATGAAGAGCATGGTGTGAGTAGTGGTTTTTGTGTGTGTGTGTGTGTGTGTGTGTGTGTGTGTGCGTGTGTGTGCGTGCGTGCGTGTGCGCACACGTGTGTAGAGGCCAGTGCAGTATATTGATGAGTAGTTAAAGAAAGGATGTGTTTGTATGAGTGTTTATGTATGTACAACTATAATTTGAGGATGTGACCATGATGGACAGCTCAGGGATGGAGAGCTATGTCATGCCAACACAAGGTCAACTCGTTTTTAGTCCATATTGGCCTCTGCCAAGGTTAGTCCTCGATATTCAAGGACAGGATCTCAAGGTGCAGCTGCTGGGCAGGAGAGCATCCTGTTCAGGGACCTCAGAAGTACTTCTCTGCTCTTTGCAGATGATGTGGTTCTTTTGGTTTCATCAAAACATGACCTCCAGCATTCAATGGGGTGGTTTGCACAAATTTGCCCAGATGAGCATCAGTACTACTAAGTCTGAGGCCACGGTTCTCTGCCATAGATAGATTGCTTGCCTCCTGGACGCCTCTGGTTTTCCGGGCACGTCCAACTGGTTGGAACATGCTGGAGGAATTTACATTTCCCCTGACCCGGGAATGTCTCTGGTTTCCCAAGAAGGAGTTGGAAAACATTGCTGGGGAGAGGGATGTCTTGAATACTTGTTTAGCCTGCTTCCCCTGCGCCCTGGCCCCAGATAAGTGAATGTAAATGGATGGATGGATGGATGGATGGATAATGTATTTCATGATACTTACCATATCTATCCATAATCTGTACTAGTTTACTAGGAGGAGATGGGGGCACTTAAACTTATCTCACTCAACATTTGGCAATAGGCAATTCATATCCTTTTGAACATCCTTCATCATGCTTCTTGGAATGTTATCGTCAGAGGAGAAGTTGGATAACATCACTCAATGGAAACACAGTCATCTCGCATTTGCTTTTTAAAGACATTTCAAAAATATCATCTAAGCTTTGGACAAATCTGTAATGGAAATTGTCTGTTGATCTCATTTACACCTGTTGTTAACATGCAGTCTGCATATGGATATGTTATCTGAGTAATAATATGTGATCTTGGTTCTTTGCACTTTCACCTGGTATTGATCAGACTCATAGCCCGCAATGTGATCAGATCTAACAGAGGCTGGCTAATACAGGGTGGAAATATGGCATTCCACCAGCCACATATCTTAATTCTGAGTCAGCAAATTTGATCAATGTCATTACATATTTGAAATTAGCACATTAATTAGTTTTTACTGTTTTAAAAAAATATATTGAGAATTATTCCAAATAAAGATAATACAATATGAAATGAACTGCAAAACTATTTTGTATTCTGTTGAACCCCGTTTCAACCAGGTAGACCAGTTCAGTTCAGTTTACGTTACGAAAATTTGTGGATGGTACCAATGAAACCAGTCCTAAACGTCCCCAATTTTTTGTTACCCCTTTGTTGGGGTACCTTGCACACAGCTCTGGTACTAAAGGCTTGAGCTAGAAACGCTGCAGTCCATTGACTGGTCAGTATAGAATCAACAGTCTGCGCTGCTTGCTGAGCTGTGGCTGCTTCAACCATCATCCATCAACGCACCTTTAAATTTTATTGTGACAACTTTTACAACTCCATCTCGTTTTTATTTGACACACTTCTATTGATGATTGGATTTTCAAATGTTTAAAAAAATGTCAATTAATTTTGACTGCATTATGTTAAGGACATATTCTAATCCTCACTTGGAGAAAAACAAAACAAAACAAACAAACAAACTTATTGGAGCATTGTTCCTGTGCGATGGGGCAGCACTAAACCCCTGCTGTTGCCTAAGAAGGACTCAGTGCACAAACCTGCTATTTTTTAATATCCCATTGAATATTTAATTATGTATTTAACATTGTTTATATAGAATTATTTTATTTTTAATCCATTTTTTTAGGTAATTTCCTTTTCCTTGGTTTTATTTTATTTATTTATTTCTTACTTTAGTTGGATGGAGAGGGAAGGATGGAACGGGAGATCAACAGGTGGATCGGTGCAGCGTCTGCAGTAATGCGGACTCTGCACCGGTCTGTCTTGGTGAAGAGGGAGCTGAGCCGAAAGGCAAAGCTCTCGATTTACCAGTCGATCTTCGTTCCTACCCTCACCTATGGTCATGAGCTTTGGGTAGTGACCGAAGGAACAGGATCGTGGGTACAAGCGGCCGAAATGAGTTTCCTCCGTAGGGTGGCTGGGCTCTCCCTTAGAGATAGGGTGAAAAGCTCGGTCATCCGGGAGGAGCTCGGAGTAGAGCCGCTGTTCCTCCGCGTTGAGAAGAGCCAGATGAGGTGGCTCGGGCATCTAATTAGGATGCCTCCAGGACACCTCCCTGGTGAGGTGTTCAGGGCACGTCCCACCGGTAGGAGGCCCCGGGGAAGACCCAGGACACGCTGGAGAGACTACGTCTCACAGCTGGCCTGGGAACGCCTGGGTCCCCGGAAAACTGGACGAAGTGGCCGGGGAGAGGGAAGTCTGGGTTTCCCTGCTTAGGCTGCTGCCCCCGCGACCCGACCCCGGATAAGCGGAAGAAAATGGATGGATGGATGGGTGGATAGTTGGATGGATGGATGGATGGATGGATGGGGTTGTGTATGTATTTTGCTGCTGGTATTTTTTTGTATTTTTTTTCTATTTTCTTACTCATTGCCTTCTTCCCATGTTTTTGAAAGAAATCAAGCCAATTTGCCCAGGTTGCCCAGGTCTTCCTCAAAACATAAACTCATCTCAGCTGATGGGAAAAACACTCATTATACCACATTAATAATATCATTGCTCAAAGTTTTGTCACCCTGACATCATGTTGTATGTTTTTGTGAGTTGGGTTGCCAAAAGCCCTTCAAGGCATAAAAGTACATTGCACAAGTTTGGTTGAAACTGTGTCACAGAGATTTTACAAGACCACACTGAGCTTCAACTTGGAACCAGTGTTTTGGTCTTTCATCTAATGCTAATATATTGCTTATATATTTCAGTCAAAGCCTAAAGTTCAGGTCAGTTTTTTCATGTGGTGTTTATGTTTTTTCTGTCTTCCCCCCTGTGCTGTATATGTGTCTAGACAAGAGTGTGGTAACTCAGCCCATGCTGTCCTCCGCCTCCTCTCTGAGAGACCACGCAGCTTTCTTCCAGTCAGAAACGATGCGGCCAGCAAACGATCCTAAAGAGCGTGACCCCTCCCACGTGCGAATGTTGAATGATGTGCTCCGTGACCTGGAGAAGAGCTTCATCCTCCCACAGACACTGCCTGGAGTGTACAGGTAGGAGACAAGCTACTGTCTCACAGCTGCAACCCAGGAACACACAAGTGCGCGTGCACACACACACACACACACACACAGTTTGAACAGTTTCAAAATGTATGAAATTATGTTGCAAGCTCAAGACTTCAAAATCAAAGATAATAATCTTCAAACCCTTTGAAACCTGAGCAAACTGGTTGAATTTCTTTTAAAAACATGGCAGAAAATACCTAAAAATTAGTAAGAAGTTATTATTAAGTACAAGAAAATTACTTGAAAATTGGTTAAGAAAAAAAAAGAAAGTTAAAAAAAACAAGGAAATGTCTTGGAAAAGATGCTTCAAAATTATATTAATCATAATTTTAAATATGAAATTATGATACTTTCCCCTAGCTTCTTTTCTTTTTTCCCCAGACATTTTTCCCTAGCTCTTAAAAAAATAATATTCTAAATCTATTAATTTTTTTTAAATTTGTTGAATTTTCTTACCAAGTTGCTCATTGCCCCTATGTTTTTAAAAGAAATCGTACCAAATTGCTCAAAAGTTTGAATACTTGTGAAAGGCATCTGAAAGCAAGACAAGAAAAGTGTTGTTGCAAGTCCCTTCTAGCAATGTTTGTCTTTGTGTTCTGTTTATACAGCTTTCCATAGGTTAACAGGTCCTTTCTATACCTTCTTCTAGCAACGAAATTAGTCTAAGCATTAGCATTAATCAGCATTAAAAAGTTTTAAATTGGAGCTGGCTAAATTTTCAGGTAACCTGAACAACAACCATCTCAGAAAGATTTTCCCCATTTGGCACACTAATCAGTGGGCTCCATCTCGCCACTGTTAGCTCAGTTGCTCCTCCTGCCTCCCCATTAACTCGGCTCTGTTATTTGCACAGTCTCACATCCCCTCTCAGCCCTCTGGAAATTGTTGAGCCTTTGAATTTGTTTGTTTTTGTAAACAAAAACTGCAGTGTTTAATGCGCCAAATGCACTTCCTTCATCACAAAACATTGGCAAAAATGGCTTTTTTGAAGATTTTGAAACTGCTTTGTTGACACCAAATTTTGCCTGCTGTTAGTCTTCCTCCCTCCCTGTGGTTTCTAAGTGTGTTACTGCCACCAACTGTTGATCAGAGGGATGAAATGAATGCATGGGCAGGAATGAGTGTTGTATGGCCTTTAGTGTGTGTTTGTGCAAAAGATACAAACACAATCTGCTAAAACTTTGCTCTTTAGCATAATTTGTGGTCAAAAAGTCCATAGGGACCCTTTAAAATTACAGTTACACAGAAAAAATATTATGTGTGCAGGGATTTTAACAGAATATTGCACAAACTACACAAATAACCTGTACCTATACACAGTGATGGGCAGTACTGTACTTAAGTACAGTTTTAAGTATCTGTACTTCACTTGAGTGTTTTTTTTGGGAAACTTAAAACATTGTAGGTGAGAAATAGACAGCAACAGAATCTTGATTTATTTTTAATCAATGCTGTCTAGTTCGACAATCTGACCGCAGTTCACGAGCAGTGATTGACAGGACTGACGGCTGCTTGACTCCAACCAGAGCTGATTCTGATTGGTTGTTTCTGTGAGCCACGGCAAACTCTGGCAAATGCCTTATTTTCTTCACAGATTATCCGTCTCATACTTTTGTGTGGATGTAGTGTGTGTGTGTGTGTGTGTGTGTGTGTGATGATAGTTTAAGCATATATGACAATAAGTTATTTTTTTTTATTCAAGGTAGGCTAGTGACTGTAGCTTTAATGTCAAACCATTCTCTTTTTAAGCCCACAACGTTATGATTTTGGGTTGTCCATCTATATGTCCATCCTTCTGTCTGGACCATTCTTGTGAGCAAAATATCTCAAGAACGCAGAAGAATTTATTAGAAGTTGACACAAAAGATCACTTGGACTCAATGATGAACTAATCAGATTTAATAAGATTTTGGTGGTCGAAGGTCAAAGGTTAAGGTCACTGTGACCTTGTGTGCCTAAATTTTGTGAATTCAATTTCTCAAGAATACCTTGAGAGACTTTTTTAAAATTTGTAACAAACATTCACTTGGACTCAAGGATGAACTAATTAATTTGAGTAGTCATAGTTCAAAGGTCAAGGTCATTGTGACCTCGCATCTGTCTCATTCACGTTGAGGGAAATTGGCATTTGGCGATTTTATCAATGTGGCAAAATGTTCAAGTAGACTCAAGGATTAGCTGATTAGATTTTGGTGGTAAAATGTCAAGGTCACACTGACCTTCAATTCATACGTGGTCCCAAGGATTAAATTATTTAGAATATGGTATTTGAAGGTCAAGGTCAATGTGACCTTACATCTGTCTCATTCTCAGGAACCCAATATCTGAAGCTGTTCGTAAGACAGTTTCATAGAATTTGGCACAAATGTCCATTTGGACTCTGGAATCAACTGATTAGACTCTGGTGGCTGTAGGTCAAGGTCATGGTCACCTCATAAAACATGTTTTTGGCCAGAACTCAAGAAATCATATGCTTATATTTCACACAAATATCTAACAGGACATAATGATGAAGTTCTGACATTTAATATCCAAGAGGTCTGGCCATTACCTAAAATTTAGGTATAGTGATAATTAAAATGTGTCCTGAGTTTGTCACATCACAGAAAGATGTGTTATCAAAAAATAAGTATGTAAAAGAAGGTCTCAAAATCATTAAAAAAATGCACAGTGGGGCGGCTGTGGCTCAGAGGTAGAGCGGGTCGTCCTCTAATCGGAAGGTCAGCGGTTTGATCCCCAGCTCCTCCAACATGTTGACATGTCCTTAGGCAAGATACTGAACCCCAAATTGCTCCCAATGTTGCGTCATTGGAGTGTAAGTGTGTGTGAATGGTTACTGAGTAGCAGGTGGCACCTTGTACGGTAGCCTCGGCCGCCAATGTCAATGTGTGTGTGAATGGGTGAATGTGACATGTAGTGTTAAAGTGCTTTGAGTGGTCAATAAGACTAGAAAAGCGTTATTCAAGTATAGACCATTACAGTATTCTCTGATCTGAAATGCTGGGGGCATGTCCGCCAGAGGAGCGGAGGTCACGCCCACTCGTGGGACTATACTAACGATGCTTCTCCTTTTTGTACTGCGACATTGTCAGGGGCAGGGTTATGCTGAGTATAGTTCCAGTGTTTCATGGAGCTATGGTTTTAGGCGCGCCCAAAAAATCTTAAAACAGGAAAATGGTGACAAAACACTTAACCATCTCACTCCACAATTCAGTACTATATAGTAAAGGTAAAGTAAAGTAGTAGTATAAAGTATAAAGTATATTAAACATGTTTTCAACAATCAGTTTCCAACATTAATAATGTGTTTTGATACAAATCTCTGAATTCGCTTTACAAAGACTTTAACGTAACATCTCAGGAACAGAAGTGGAAACATTTAGTCAGATACTGAAATGACAGTGACACTAATCTGGGGTGTCCACCTTGAAACTGTGCTGAGATCCTCTGTGCTGCCAGGAGGAAGATGTGTGAAGCAACCATGTTTTCACAGACATAGATGTAAACTGTAAGTGCAACTTTACTGGTTTGTGGAGGCATACAGCTGCATGATGGTATTTTGAGTTACTTCTGCCATGGTACAGCTCTGTAGTGACAGGCTGTCACAACTAATTGATCAGGTTACACTGACTCCTGAACAGGTCACATTCAAGACAAGAAATTCAGGAGAAAAAAATTGGGCAGTTGAGAGGGTTTGTTGAATCCAACACTAGTATGAGAAAACCCCATTGGGAAAAATAGAGGTTTGGGACTGTTTACGTGTTTTTGGAAGGGGTTTGTCATTTGTCTGACTCACCATCTAATAGACCAATGAACCTTGAACAGATATAATGTGAAAAGTGTTTAGAAAAGTCTGCTCAGGTTCTTGGTTATACTTTTAACAAAAATTGTGTTTTAATGGAGGTCGAGCAGTAATGTGATTAGAAGTGATTGCTGGAATATGATGATGGGAAAATGGCAAAAGCCGGTCAAGTCAGTGAAGAAAAAACATTACTTTTAGAGTGATTTGTCTTCATGAAGTTACTGCCACGTGTGACATTGAAGGCACACAACTTTATATGGTGGCAAGAACTAATTCTCACACCAGCTCTGTAGTGCATCTTTTGTGTTCGTTGTATTCTGAAGTAAGTAAGCTTCCACTGCATTATTTTGAGACAGTTTGGTTATTCGTTGATTGTCTAAGTCAAGGAGAGTTAGGTGATGACATGGTATGTTAAAAGTAAGCACCTGCAAACCCCCCCGGCATTATTTATATTCATGATTTGATTCCAAAAGGTCTTTTAAATCTGATCTGCTGCCATCAATTAGGCAATTCAAAAGGCCTTTGTTGGCAATTTGGTGTGCAAAAGCCCTTTACTGTGATGCTGTGATGGTGAGAAACAAGGCAATATTGAGCCCAGAGATTGTAGTAGTGGCCAACTGATGTTGAACAAATGTAGTGGAAAGCTGGCTCATTGAGAGCAAGCTGGCAGACCAACAACAAGGTGGTAGGTTACACCTGTTTGAACACAATGGCCTGTAGCCTGGATAGCCATGACTCATCCAAACACTTCCAACTCTGCCTGGGAAACATTTGGAACACCGGTAGTCATTTTGGGACAGCAATGCCTGAGACCAGACCTTGGAATTCAAATTTGCTGATCACATTGAAATTTACAGTAAGGGTCTGGCAGCAGTTATGGGGATAGGAGAGGAGCTGAATCACATATTTGATATTATGAAAAAAGTTTCATCATTTCCAGTGTCATTAATATTTTATTTACTTTGGATGAGGCATGCAAACGAATACAAATTTGTTGTTTGGAAATTAACACATAATGCACTCTGAAAAGATATGAAAAAGATTTTGAAGAAAATATGTTATTCTCTCCCCACTTTATCTCATTTGTCATAAACATCCAGCCCCTTCCTCTGTGATTTAGAATTGACTAGAAACACAGACAAAATGGTTTCCTTAGACTGAAGTCAATGTTTAGTGTGAAACATGGAATCATATAACCATGACAAAAGGTACCTCAGACAATCAGTACTGAGATTTGGGCAGTCTGGTATGAATACAGCACAATATTAGTACTTTGAATCTCATATTTTCTGCCTAAGAAAGTTCAAGACATGCTGAGTGGAAAGGGAGGTCACACTAAAAACTTGCAGAGTTAACCTTTTGAAGTTGTTTCATTCTGAAATCTTTGCATTTTTATTGTATACATATTTCCTGTATGTTCTGGTTGTATTTCAGTATCGAGACCACTGAAAAATAAATATGTGTTATCATTATAACCTTGCTAAAATAAAAAAGTTTAAGGTGGCCTCAGATTTTGCACATTACTGTATGAACAGTATATAAATGTTTAGGAATAGCACTTTTTTGAACAAATCACTGTTAAAGACTGTAACATACCTGAGGTGGATGGGGTAACTCAGCAGCATATGAAGAATGAGCTAAGAGGTCAAAATGGTGCATTTGTCCGTCTGTATGGGATGAAGTTTTGCTTGATGTTATGTTATGTTATGAAAAATCGCTTGTGTTTCCATGCGTGCGTGCAAAACTGTTTTTGCACTTGTGAGAGCAGGACTCCTGCATGTGTGTGTTCGTGCGTGCGTGTGTGTGGCAGCACTGACCCCACCCGCCCCTCGCACACACTGCAGAGCTCTCCTCTGTTAGTGTGTAATTGTTTTAATCTTGTTGCAAATTATAAGTTGAGGTAGTGAGATGAAAACTGTAAAACATAACATTTATGTAATCTTAAAAAACAAGAAATATGTTTTCTTTAAATCTCCAATACTGATAGCAGAACCATTAACGTCAGAGCTTATCAATACTGCAGTCTCTAATAATTTGGCACCGGGGGCCTGTTTAATACCTGGTTTCAGTACCGATCCCTACTCTTTGGGGATTCCTCTTGGTGAAAAGTCTTGTTGTGTGTGACCCCCTATGGCCGGGCAGTCATGTAATGTGAAAACAACAGCAACTTCAAGACTCCAGATTACATTACAGCCAGCAGCATAGTGTGAACAGTGCAGTGATCTGACTACTTTAGAAGTCATGTAGTGTGACCTTAGCTTTAGGCTGCATCTCAAAAAGGCTGAGAGAGCTTGTCTTTTGAGTTTGCAGCTTTCTCTTTTTTTTTCTTTTTATAAAAATAAAAACTTAAAACTAATCTAATTTTCATCTGGATCTCTGCTGATTGTAAACAGGAAAAATGAAACAGACTAAAATTTAAGATATCGGTAGAGAACTGTCAACAAGTTGTTATCCCAAGTCTTCACATGTTGTGGCTTTGCAGTGGACTTCCATGTCTACATATAAGTCTTCAGGTATTCTTCTGCATCTGCTATTGATGTGCTGCTGTGATGTCAACACAAGCACATGGTGGTATTACGCTACATGTGGTTATATTTAAGCAACAAAAGCACACAGCAACCAACGCCGGGACGTCAACAAATGCACATTGCCACGAATGTTTAGCATTAGGGAAAGGAGGCACATTGTAAGGTGTAGAAGAATACCATCACATTTAGATGGATAGTGGACACTGGACTCCAGCATGAAATTCTGGGGTTTGTACGATCAATCCACTTCCCCTCCCACCCACCCTACAGGGACCTTTGTGCTCATTGTATTACTTCTTCACCTGAAGCATTTCAACCTGATGCTGTCCAACGGTGTATCATGCGGACGCGACAGGTACAGTCTGTCCATCCATTTATCACGCTGCTGTAACAGGTGCTGTCCAGCAGCATATAACACCACGAAAGTGTCTGACCAACTGCGTTCTCAGCTGATAACCTCCAGTGGCGTATCATGTGGATGCAAAAGGTGGCTTTTGGCGTTGGGATCTTGCGCAGAAAGCACTGCCAAATTGGCTGTATTTGATGACTTAAGAATGAGAACAAGCAAGAATTATCTCACACAGGATATGAAGCAACAACCGCACCTACTTTAACATCAGAATATTGATAACAATGTATGTTTGTGAATGCATACAGATAGTAGCTTAGTGCTCCCCCTAACAAGGATCCAACATGTCCAAAAAAAAAAAAAATGGTGGCAACATATTTACTGGCTAGTATTCTCTGACTTTAAAGTCATGATGGTGACCATGATAATAGTAATAAATCTAAAAACATACAAAGTTAGACTCAGCAAAACACTTAATCCTCCCTCTTTTCTGACCCCCTCTCCCCACCCTAACAATTTCCACACAGTCCCTAAATCACATGCTGTCCTATACTGTAGCAGCCATGATATAAATCCCCCAGCAGCCATCTATCTTACATTGGTGGCATCCACTTCTTTTTCAGCTTGTTCTACATATGGAGCAGAACAGCAATAATGTAATGGAAAACTTGAGCTTCACAGTGAACACATATTTATTCCTTCTGACAAAAAAGCCAAAAGGAAAATAATTTACTCACAACAGTGTCTGATTTTTTTTCCAAGCAGCAGCTTTTCAGGGCAGAGCAGCAGTAATTCATTGGCTTTGCACAGAGAGTGGGAGCTGCAGATTAGTTGGTGAAGTTATTTTAGTCAAACTGTCCGGCTGAAGAATAAACACAATAAATCATATCAAATCACATTTAGTCGGGGGACGGCTGACCTTGACTGATAGTGGAGACTTTTTCTCAGCGACTATATTTCTGTTTCCTAACAGTAACACCTCTGTTCTGTTTGATTTTAGCATCCTCAGAGTGTCTGTTACACACTTTGTCTTCCCCCACAGCTTTTTAGCTGTCTACTCTTCACCAAGACTCCAGCAGAATAAATGGCTTCTGCTGTTCAGTGTTATTCACAGTTTATGGCAGTAATAGACATGTTAATTGTCCTAGACTGCCATTAGCATCCAAGCTAAAATTAGCTGCTCCATCATGCTCGGAGAGCATTAAGGCTTAATAGCGCTAATTTATAAAGGAAGTTACCATTTCCTCACAGGACTGAGACAATTAGACAAAGAGCGCTGAACACTTTTCAAAATGTTTTCTTTGACGGTTTATGTCTGGTTTTTTTTTTTGCAACACAACCTAAGGTACATTTTTAAGCATCATAAACACACAATTATGACACTTTTGGTGTGGTAGAACAGTAACACGTATTCATAATGACGCCTGTGATTTGTATTTTTGTGGTTATGTGCATGATTACTAACATCTCATTAAACTGCACACTGAGACTTGAAAGACTTTAGAGAATCCCATCCACGGTTGTGAAGGGTACTTGGTGCGTCAGTACAGATCTGTTTGTGGCCGAGCTGCAAATATTTCAATTCAAAGATGCACCTGCTGCTGACACTGGAATGAGATTCAGGATAATAAGAGCTCTTGGTCACCAGCAGGTCGCTGGGTGGTCCTGCTGCGTGCCCTGAAGGGTTGGAACTCTCATTTGTATCCAGAGTTATACATCTGCAAAGTTGAGCAACTGCAGTCTTGACTAAGAATCAGTACACTACTACAGAACACTGCAGTGGACACAACACATTATACACATATATTTTTCTGAATAATTGTGTAGTTTACCGATCAGATCGTTTGGATCACTGACTTTCAACCTGGGTGTCCAGACCTCCACTCGGGACCAGCAAAGCTTTTTGGCAGGTCTAGTTTTGAAAGGGTTTAAGAATCTTTTGTTAAAATTATACAATATGCCTATATCGCAGCATCTCATTCATTTCTGTGAATAAAAATAAGCAGTTAAAACTACCAAAACGTTAATAAAACAATTGCCAAGGGTCAGGGGGAAGAAAATACGAAATTTGTAAAAAAAGAGGATTACGGGGTGGCCTCTAGCTCACCTGCTAGAGTGTGCACCCATATGTCGAGGTATCCCCAAAAAATAAAAATTATTTACAAAGATTACAAAGTCTGTGTGATTGTTAAAAATCAAAAAGTATGTAAGAAAGGCAGAACACTTTATATATAGTTGATGAAATTATCAGGAAAACTCATCTCTGATGCCATATTAACAGGAAATAATTGCTCAAAATAATTCCAATTTCCCATTTTACACAAACTCATTACACAAACTTGTTTTGGACTTTAATTGTTATGCATGGAATATAATTAAGCAATATCACATGAGAGGGAGTGATGTCGAACTGTATATCATCACGGCTGTGATTCAGATGCCGAAGATAATCACAGCCATGATGATATACAGTCCAACATCCAGACCTAAAGTGTGATATTGGTTTTATACAACAGTTCTACAAGCGTCTTTTATTAGCTCACGGTAAAAAGTGATAACAGATTATGATTTATTTGTTTATTTAAGGATTTTTTTTGGTTCCACTGACACAAATAGTTCAGCAACTGCTGGAAGTGACAGCTGTTGCCTAGCAATGCATAAACATTTTCCTGCATGTTGCTTGCTAATCTGCATTAGCTCAGTCTTCATGTTCTGCACAGAGCAGATGCTCAGTATCATGCACAATTATCTCTTTGTTTTCAGTGATAACAGACACTTTGGCAGCCTATGTGATTCAGATGAGTTAGTTTGATCTGACAGTTCGTCACTCCAGTGTGTGTCCACTCACTGCTGTGATCTCCGTCACCTTGAGTCCCGTATCAGACAGCATGTGTGTGTGTGTGTGTGTGTGTGTGTGTTTGTTCGTGTCTCTCACGCTGTGGATAGTGTCAGACAAGTGTGTCCCTGTCTCGCTGCACATCCTGTGGTTACATTAGATAATTACCAACTGATAGTGTGAGCCTAATTAACGGATTTTGAACAGCTGTCAAGCAGAGTGATACAGTTAAAAGTTAACAGTCCAAGTCATGTTGTGCTGTATATCATCATTTATGGAATGCATTTCAACCAATCAAATTGCTTGGTCCAAATAACTGTTGTATAATATGAATTATCCATAAAATATGTCACTCAGTCAGGGGTTGTCAGTTGATTCAGTGATAGAAAATGTGCCCAAAAATGGATCCAAATTAAACCTAATGTGTCCCACAGACCCAAGCTCATGAATGCATAAATAACTACCACAGCATTAGACTTCTGTGTCTACATATTAAATTTTAGAAATCCTTCTGTGTCTGTTGTTTATGTTCCTGGATGGCTCTACCAAGATGCCAACAAAAGCACATGTTGGGATCTCACAGCACATAGGTATGTTTAGACAACACAAGCCCATGGCAACCAAAGCCAGGAAGTCAACAAACACAGATGGCACTGATGGTTAGGATTATGGGAAGGTGGCTTATATAAAGACATACTTAAGAAAACATCACATTCAGGCAAGAATCAGAAACCGGACTTTTGCACAAAAGTCAAAGGTTTGAAGGGGCGTTATTTTATGTTTGGAATGAGGCTGGTTACTCAGCTGAACACCCTAAACCACTTTGTACTTGATATCAGTATGTTAGTTCATGGATTTAGGTTTAGGATTTTGTGATCCTTTGCAATTCGGATTTCACTTCCAGTTTCATTAAATATAGTGCAGCACCATCTGCGGGACACTTTTTTAAAAAACTTTTTTATTCTGCTTCCTCTTCCTCTTCACTCCCATCAGTGGACTGGTCAAGTGATTGCAGCCTTCCAAAATATGTTACATTATGCATTAATTTCTGGCTCATGATTAGGTAGTGCGTGTATGAATGTTGGTGCATTACTTTGTAGGAAAGCAGGTGAACAGTATGAACAGTGCATGAGAACAGCTTACATTTGAACATGGCTGTCTGTGGGGATTGACTGACTTCTGTAGGCAGCATGAAGTAGCCCTTCAAAGAACTGCAGCTTGTAGCACTTCTGTGTTAGCTTCATTTTTCAGCCCCAGGGTTGCTGCTTGCTTGGAACTCCTGCCTTGGGAATCTGAAAGTTTGATCTACCACCTTTAACTTCTACATCTATCCCATTAATGTGCTCCCAGATATAATGTAGCACCAAAATAAACGTTTCCAAATTCACAGAATGTCAGACTTACCCATTAAAAACAGTCACATTACCGATTTCCGTTCCTAACCTTACACCTAAACCCCACTCCAAATTTCCTGTTGCGAAAGATAGGATAAGCCGAAATGTTCTCACTTTGAAGGTAAACCTTAAATTGTTTCTCACAACGAGGCAGCAGAACATACAGCCACACCATGCTGCTGTCTGCTGGATGGATGCTGCTGCTCCCCTGTGACTGACATCTAGGGCAGCAGACAAAGTTTAAACCCAATTTGTTGTGTTGCAGAGCAGGAGGCAGCCTCAATTAAGGGTGGATGTCGGGCTGCAGAGGGCCGCACCAATCGATAGCAGATGTCTTTATGTACACCCTGAGGTGCTTCAGAAAGACTTCTTTCATAACTGGATATTCACAGACAGACAGGAGATGGCAGTCTTTTGGTTAGGGGACATGGATGGACGAGATCACATTATTTCTCCAAAGAACTTTTGATGTGCATCACTCCCCTTTTTACTCTTTTAAAACTTTATAAAAAATGTTTGCTCTGTTATGATGACTGTAGTTTATAATTGCTGATGCTAGAGATAATATCTGACAAGATGTATATTCATTGGTTAAGAAAGTGGAGGCAAACCATCTTCCATTTCTTAGCTCCTTTATCCTCTCTTACAATCATGAAACTACTTTGAGAGTATTATCCTGTGTTCTTGTCCAGATTAAGTTAAAATACCAAATATCATTTGTTATGTTATGTTGTTGAGGGCTGTCCACGCCAAGAATGATAACTGTAACAACAAAAAGATAGTTTTAAATATCATTCCAACTCGAGTGGGTGGTGGAGGCCACACTGCAACTCTATCAACAACAAAAGTGGCATTGTTTTGATCTGTTCTAGAGCGATTTCAACGACAGAAATACTAACAGCCAATCAGAAACTGTCTTATTTAGAAGTCACATGGACCACAAATTGTCTTTTTATGTTGAAGAAGATGTATGAAGCTTTGGACTTTTTTACTGTTTGAGGTTTTTTTTTTATTCCTGTGAATTTAGTCATCAATAACAGATTCGTCTTCCTGACTGTAGCAGATTCTGGCCAATAGATGGAGCTGTTGACTGCTATCAGGAGATGAAGATGAAAGAAAAAAGTCCATAGTGCTGATTGATGATAGATGATGATTTATAGGCTACATAATAAATTTTAAATTTAGATCCAGATCCTCTGAACTTAAAGTGTTCAATTTGGGTGTCATCAGTACATTTCAGGGTTATTTTTCTATAAAATAAAGTTTTAGGAGTGCTTACAATATCAGCTTATTAAATGCAGCTTATCTCTTTCATTTAGGATTTAGGAACAACCTTTAACATGGTCTAATTACTCAATCACAGCTATCAACGCCTGTATGACCTATTATTGGGCTGCAGATTACACAAAAAGGTTATTTTTCCTTGAGACATGCAGCCAAACGCTCTCTGGCACTGACTGGGTCTCTGAAGTTGGTTTTGTCTTTACTGATGACCTCTCTTACCATTGACACAATGTCAGCAAACTGATGTTGACTCAGACCAAAGTGTAAATGAAACTTGTCTTCAGAAGAAGGCAGTTCTCGTAATAGAGCATTTGATTCTCCAACTTCCTGTCGTCTTTGAAGAATTTGGTGAACCCATATCCTTTTAGTTTTGAGCTTGTTTTTCCTCAGCTTCCTAAGCGTACAGTAGCAGCAGCTCATCAACATCCATTTCTTGAGGAGTTCATAGCCCATACTCTGCACCGCTGTTTACAGAACGTTATCCTTCATCAGTGTGGATCACATCATTATCTTTATAGTTATGCTTATAGTTATGGTGCTTGGTGTGGACGGCCCTTTATTATTGCTATAGTATCCTCTAAATGTCATTAGATATTGCTCTAAAATACCTAAGAAGCTCTGTCTCCTGCATTTTGGCTGCATGTCTTTTTGTATCTTCCAGAGCATTGAAACACTGAAAGCCACTAGAAACAGAACTGTCAGACGGACGAAACATTAGCTCCCTACTGCTGTCTCATTTCCCCTCTCAAACTCTTAACTGTCACCTCTCCACACCTCTCTATTTCTACCTCTATTTTATTTTATTAGTAGCACAAATAACCTCTGTCTCCTGGAAGCACTGTTTAGATAATACACATTTTTTTAATCCCTCCGCACAACAGCTGAGGCCGGAGGCATTATGTTTTCAGGATGTCTGCCCGTCTGTCTGTCAGTATATCCAGCCCATTCTTTTGACAGCAATATCTCAAGAACACCTTGAGGGAATTTCTTCAAATTTAGCATAAACATCCACTTAGACTCCAGGATGAACTGATTAGATTTTGATGGCCATAGGTCAAAGTTCAAGGTCACTTTAACTTTATCTGTCTCATTCATGTGAACACAATATCTCTAGAATACCAAGATGTTTGAAGCCGATAGAAGAAGCCAGCTGTGTTTCAGGTTCCCTGTCTGTAAAAGGCTTCTGCCTGTGCGGTGTTAACTGGTGACCTGTCCAGGATGTCTCCTTCCTCTTGTCTGTTGTGAGCTCAGGTAATTCCAGCCTGAGACCATAAACAGGATAAGCAGGTACAGAGAACAGATGGATGATAGTCTCAGTGTAAAAAACAGCAGGCTGTATATCTGACCCACCAATAACCAGTGGGCGAAATGTTCCTTTTTATACAGAGCTGTTTCCCCAACAAAACAAAACCATCCATGAGATTTATTTGTTGTTTAGAGCACAGGGTTACAGCTTTGTACAGGACGTGAGCACAATACTGACCCACAGCACACACACTCCACGTCCTACAGGCAAGATCACTCAACCACCTGTCTGTCTGTCTTTTTTGGTCTTTTTGTCTCTGTCTGTCTCATTCTTCTTCTACAAATCATATTTTCTTGCTGACTCTTGTTCACAGTCTGAATGCAATATTCCAAGTAGTACAAACAACAGGTTACAAAAAAAATCACCAAAAACTTTATCAAAAATGTAATTTAGGGTCTTGCATGCATAATGAAAAGCTTCAAAAATGATCAGACATTAGCCTCAATTTTTAAATTTGAAATATTGTCATTTTAGTTTTTTCACAGTTTCCTGAAGCTGGATTGATTTAGGCGGGGTTATCCCCAATCCATATCACATAATATGGATAAAGCCAATCAAAAATTCAAAGTCAGCTATCAGTTGATACTAATTTAACATACCAAACTGAAATCCCTCAACGCTGCTTTCAATAGGATGTGTTCAGAAACAGTCACTCTAAATGCCAGAGCCAAACGAAGTTAATGTGTAATGAACCTAACTAGTTTATTATATGAAATAGCACGCTCTGTGGCTTCAAACAACAGCTCTGTCATTTTAGTGCCGAGCGTCAGATTGGATTTATGAATGCAGCCAGAGTCAGAGGGCTGGGACAGATAGAGCTGTACCACGCCGACTCTGCTTTGCTCCATGGCTGTCGTCGTGGAGATGAGAGACAGCTGACAAAGGTGGGATCCAAGGAGGTGTCAATCAAAATGTGATCTGCCACGCCCACACAGTCTGGAGAAATGCTGTTATCCTCAAATGAGCTGTTTTGAACTTGGTTTTCTAATAGTTGGGAACATTTTTTAATTTACATTCAATTTTTTCGCTACAATCGACCCTTCTGCTTAAGCACGAATTTTCTACGATAGAGCGGCACTTAGCATCAGGAAAAGTTGCGTGGGGTTTGGACTGAATGCAGCAGAACACGAAAGGGTTCCCACCGGCGGCATACGCCAACAAGCCGGTCAGAGCGGAGCGGAGAATTGAAACTAAAGGTGCTGGACAAAAATAGGGAGATGAGTCAGTATCATGGTTAGGCTGGCCTGATTCGGAGCGGGAGCTGTTCCTCTACCAAGTCTTCTTCTGTCTAATGTCTGACTGCAGGAGAGTGAAGTGGATGAGATGTGATTTTGGCTCGCTCAGCAACGGGAGATCTGGGACTGCTCTGCACACATCTTCACAGAGACATGGTTAACACCTGACATCCCGGATCAAGCTATTGCACTGTATGGACTGACCTTGTGGAGGCCATTTGGACACAAGACTCTGATGCTAATACAAAAAATACACTGCAGGAATTTGCAGGAACGATGCCTTCTGCAGCAATTCACCAAGCAACTAGATGGAATCTTCATAGTAGCTGTTGATTTTAATAAACTCAGCCCTCAGCTCTAAAGATGTAGGAGGATCAAGGATAATGGTAATTTTGCTTTTTATACTTTGTTCAGAAAATTACCAATACATCTACCTTCTACCTTCGATTTATTTTCACTCAGAATTTTGTAGATACTTAATGAGATACTCAACTTTGATATAATATGTGCATTCTTACTATTTCAAGACACATTTTCAGAGGCTTTCAAAGAGAAAGACTGGAGTTTATGCCCATTTAAAAGTTCTAAATTATCATCTAAAAAATCATTTATTCTTCAAATGCACTGCTGATCATGTATCAAACTTTACATCCAGAGCTAGTCCGGGAAGAGGTGTTCCCTTCATTGACACAGAAAGTTACTGTGTGGAGGCTGCAGTGTTAGATGGATGTGGAGCATCTCAGAAGTTGCTGCGGTCTGTGTCTCATCAATGATCTGCAATTAATAGTCTTTTAATTAGCTGTAGCTTGTAAGCTTCTCCTAACCTCAAAAGTTTTCATTGTTCATTATTAAATATATGAACACTGGGTCACAAGACTGTATGTCATTTGAAAGGCTTTGTGTGTAGCTCACAGAGAATTATCCCCGAACTCTGTAGGTTCCCTTTGCTCCCAGAGCATTTTAGCATCTTTTAGCTGGTTTAAGGGTGGTTTATGGCTCATAACTATTTAACGTTATTTATTTATTTTATGTATTTTTAACTTTTTTGCTTTATATTGTTTACTTTGGCTGGTGACATATATGATATGTGATTTTATGCTGTTTTATTGTTGTTGTTTTTTGTCAGGTGACCTTGAGTTTCCCTAATGGTGCCCATAAATAAAATGTATTATTATTATTATTATTATTATTATTATTATTGTTATTTAGTGTGAAAGGGGAAGAGATAGGGCACGACATACAGCAAAAAGCTACGGGTTGAAATTGAACCCGTGGCTGCTGCGGCAAGGACATAGTCCCATTATATGGGCCGCCTGCTCTACCAGGTGAGCTGTTGGCACCCCACAGCTCACAGCTTTCACTATTGACTCAGTCCCATGATTCTCAAGCAGGCAGCAGTTCATAATAATGATAATAATAATAATAACACAAATACATTGACCCTATACAACCTACCCAGTATTAAAAAGCAGACAGACAAAATTAGCAAACATGTATGTAATGTAATGTAACTTCAGTCATTTTGGTGGCCAAAAACATGACTAAAACCACAAATAAATGCAAATGTTGTTCCATTTCTGCTGGATGTGTACATTTGCAGACATATTAACTTTACAAGTTTAAGTTGCGTCTACAGCTGTTTGTGCTGCCCCTCAGTGGCCAGAAAATCTGTGATTTAGAAACCTAATCACCAGAAGAAAATGTTGGCATGGATACCTTACATTTGTACATTACTGTAGAGAAGTGGATATGTTGAAAATGTAACATTTCTTAACATTTATACAACATGGTTAATGTGCGGTTAGATTTAAGCACAAAAATTGCTCAGTTGATTTCTTTAAGAAGAAGACAAATGAACAATGAAAGAAGAAATGACCCAAAAGATAGTGAGAAATTTGTAAAAACTACAAGAAAATTACTTGAAAATTAGTAAGACAGAGAAAGAGAGAAGACAGAAAAAAAAAAAAATTCCTGGAAAAAGTACTTAAATTATAGTAATATTGTAACATAATTTTAAATATGTAATTATAATAATTATAGGTATAGTTTTGCATTTGCTTTATTACTTTTCCCCCTAGACATTTTCCCTAGCTTTTTAAAAATCAGTTTGTAAATCTACTAATTTCTTGCAAATTGTGAACCATAGATACCCACTTACTCATTGCCTTTTTTCTCTCTCTTTTCTTTCTTTTTTTTTTTCTTTACTAAGGAAATAGCACCAAATTGCCCTGGGTTCAAAGGTTTAAATATTTGTGAAACACATCTTGAAAGCAGCACAAGAAAAGCTATGTCTCTTTAGGACTTGAATGGTTAAAATACTGCTTCTCTTCTCCACTTTCCCCTTTACCTCCTGATGACAGATGTCTGGATACCTTATCCACTTCCCCTTACCTCACCCATACCATAGTTGCCATGCATGCATATTGTAGAAGGAAAGAAGTTAAAAAATGTCATGTTGAAATACATCATTAAGCATATTCCTATTCATATTGTTTTGTGAAAGTGACTTGAGATAAGCTGTCCATTACAGCTGAGAGATTCTGTTTTATTTCAGTGTTTGTTGTTTTATTTTATGTCAAGGTATTTTATCATTGCATGGTAATGCAGTTGAAAGTGCAGACTAATTTGAAAGTCTGCTGCTAACTTATTTGTTCGTCTGCAGGCCACAGATCTAAGTTATGAGAGCTGGCTGCCACATAGCATTTCATTCAGGAGCTACAATATGTGGGGGAAAAATCACACCCAGAAAATACAGAAAACAGGGACACTGTGGTGAATGTGTTCACTGCCATTTTTGTCAACAAATGACAATAACCTGAATACCCCTAACGCTTAGGGCCCGCTTTAATAATACACAAACTCACACAATTGCTCTGCTATACTATATGTGCTTTTCAATATCAAGCTTTAAAACATATTATACATTCATATGATTTTCTACTTTCATTGACTGACTTTCAAACCAACATTTTTGATCATACATATCAAATACTCATACATTATTATTATACATTTACAGAATTTTAACCCTGTAAATGCTAGGTTTTTGTCATGATGCCACTATGTTTTTAGATCACAAAAACACAAAAAATGAATTGTTTTCAATATGCTACATTACTACATGCAAAGTAGTTGTTTGTTGTTGTTTTTTATGATGAGGATGATAATGATCACAGCCTGGGAAATTTCAATGATTTGCAGCAACACTGGCTGTGTGACAGTGACAGTGCACCTAGAGGAAATAGTGTGTATTTCTCAGTATGCAAAATATATAGTAATTAGTAAAAACAACAAATTCCAAGGCAGAATCCCAGAATGACACCCAGAAATAATACAAAGCATGTTTTTTATGCTTTGATGGCTGTGGGATCAAAAATTACTGATTGAATGGGTATCAATGACACATTTTCTGCACTAACAGTATGAATGTAATAGTTTTGTTTCCACTGTGTATTTTAGACTTATTATAGGAGTTGTGCTGGGAATTCCAAAATCAAACAAAAATACACAATCTTGCGAAAACGTATGCCATATGTTTGAACAGCCAAAATGATCAAAAAAGAAGAATGAAAAGCGCGAAAAATGCACCAAACAGTCTTTAAGGGTTAAAATACAGGACTAACCTCATTGATATCATGGAAGAGTAGGTACAGTGTCCTCACAGCACTCTGACTTTGAGTCTAAATAGTGTGCTGAAGGTCAGTGTTCCCTCACACCCTACAGCTGGCGACCTGTATCTTAACAGATGAAGAATCACTCCATTTACTCTCTAAGACTGTCTGTTCAGCCACTTTAAGAGAAATCAATGTACTTCCGCCTAGAGGGGAACAGCACTCTGCAGTCTTTGCTTTTCTGACCTACAAATGACTACACTGCTACCCCCAAAGTCTTGTCTGTCTTTGCGTATGTACATTGCTGTATGTGTGTACATGCTGGTCGGTACAACACACAGGAAGTCAAAGACATTGATGCAAATAGTATTGATAATGATGAACTGATAATGTGGCCTTCATTGCCTGTGTTGGCAGGACAGCTCAGTCTCCAAAAGAAAATGGCATTGTATGTTTCTGCAAACTATGAATATTTTCACATTTCATACTAACCAATTTCAACGTTTCTAAAGTGACGTAGTATTTGAACTGACTTTGACTTTGGAGGGGATGGTGGATGGTGTGACACCTAGGTCAGAGACCACTGCAGATCACAGTTCACAACCAAGAAACAACAAAATACATCTGTAGGTCTGTCCGTCCCATTTTCATGAATGCGATGTCTCAATAACACTTTGAGGGAATATCTTCTAATAAGGTACAAATGTCCACTTGGAATCAGTGATGATCTGACTAGATTTAGGTGGTCAAAGGTGAAGGTCACTTTAACCTTGTCTGCCTCATTTCTGTCTGTATGAACTAAGTCATTTATCAACACTTTCCTCTCTCTTTATCTCCATAGGAACCTGTTGTACAGCCTCCCAGGGAAGAGTCCTCAGTTTTCTATCCTCAGGTTCTCACAGGAAGCCGCCCTGCATTGCAGTGTCACCAGCAAAACAGTGAAACACAACTCTGCAGATAGGGAAGTACTTTGCCACAGCACAATGAACCAATCTCTGTCCCTTATTCTCAGGGCCATCCGCTCAGCTGAGAGGCTGGTCTGTTTCGGCTTGGACTTGTTTGAAAATTACCCGAATGACACAATATAATCTTGGCTAAGACAGACACAGCAGTGAGCTCGGATGCACTTAAGAGCAAAAAACTGTCACTGATCAAGTCAATGAAGTTGAAATACTTTGCAAATATATATATATATATATATATATATATATATATATATATATATATATATATGTATATATATATATATATATCCAAAATTTCATCTGTCTCATCAAACTACAATCGTGGAAAGTTTCAGAATCAGGGAGAATCAACACACTAAATGAGTACTGACAGTGCTCAACAGAAAATAGATCCAAACCCCCACCCCATAGTGTCATTTAGTCCAGTGATTCCGCACTTGGTGACAATATGCAGTCAAGGTTTGTAAAACGTAAAATCCCTTTTCTGATTCATGAATGTATTGACAAACTTGTTGCACACTCACTCTTAGATATGCAAATAATACTGACAAACTGGGGTCTTTAAATTGTGCTATACCCTCTTCCAATGAGAGCACACCAGAAATTAAAGGCATTTGGTAATTTTTTATAATAACTTGTTTTTCACCAGACACGAGTTCTGTTGTCTTGAAAACATTTATCCAAACAAATCCCAGCACAGGAGGTTTTTAAGAAAACTAAAGCTCCAGTTAGATACATAGCTGTATAGTTGGATATACAGTTTGATAGTGAGGAAAATATAAGATTATGTCATTGTTTTTTTTGTCTAACAGGTGTAAGAGAATGAAAGTGTTAAAATGTGTTGACACTGGAACACAGGGGTAAGCTGAAAAAAAGACCTTGACCATGTCCAGGATTGTAAATGTAACTTTGTGAGGGCATCTTTTTTCATACTTTTGTGTGGTCATCTAGGGAAATTTGGGGAAATTTTGTAATGTGGGTCTTATATTTGTAATTATGGCCATTCTGGCATATGGTTCATGCTAACTTTGCACTCCTGACGACATTGTAGAGATGCAGGAAACACAACTACAGCAAAACAAGGCATATCTGGGCAAGCAGTCTCCTAAAATGTTCCATTTGGTCGAGCTTTTGGGCTAACCACAAAGCTTACTGGGGTAGATCCCATAGTCACCAAAAATAACTAACCCATACAACCTCATTGGTTGTTTGTCCCTGCCATCTAATACGACCTTAGGGTGTTCCTGAAATTAGCAGTGTTGGGAGATCAACACAAAAACATCTATGACATATATGACCGTCACTGGACGCAGTTTTAAATACAAGGTTTTAAACGGTTGCAGGTATGTTAGGTTTAGGTAACAGAACTACTTGGTTCCCAACCAACATTTGTATGTTGGGGTGTAGTAAATGGGCTGAAAAACGGGTCCTAAAGAAGATTTTCCAGGGGCTTCATTAAGGCCCCATGCCAACTGACCTTTTGCTAAGCCCTGCTCTCAAACACCATTAACCTATCACATTGCGTGCAGCTATACAATGCACTCAGACACCCTGCTCATAGACCTCCATAGAAAAACATCAGAAATTTAGATTTTCCTGTGGTTTTATTGAAATGTTTGCAGTTATACCTTAACACAACACTGACTCGAGGTATCCTGAGAAGCTAGACTGGACTAGAACCTCTCTTCATTATACATTGTTTGCCCGAGTTATGTTTCCTAAATCTCTACAGTGGATAAACGATAGAATTCTTGAACTTAATAACCATAAAATACCAATACCCAGTTATCATAAGGGCCTTTCAGCAATAAGCCATTTTACTATCAGCCTACCCAACAACACCCTATAGCTGTTTTAAAATCACTGCAAGCCATGGCTTTCTATGGCCTTTTTGTTAAAAAGAAAAAACTCACATTTTAAACAACTTTTTCTTTTCATCCACTGGTAAAACTGTTTTAGGAGTAAGGGCAAAAAAACTAACTATTTTGTGCATGCAAACATAGTCAGTGTTAGAATTGGGGAGCTGTTAGGTGGAGAGAAGCAGATATTGACATGATGTCCTTTGTAGGAGGCACATGGTGGATAATCTATACCTGCACAGGGTAACGGGGTTAATGACAGAGACCAACAACTTAAAATGGGAGAGAATGAGGGAAATGACAGTTTATAGGGATATTTTGTTGACAAAAGTCTCTATAAATGGCTGTTATTAAAGTAATTATTTGAGATAAACAAAAAAAAAAAAAAAAGTTTGAATAATCTCCTCTAATAGGAATAGGAATTTGAAAACAGTCAAATGCTGACATTCTACTGGGCTACTCAGAAACCCAGTCCTGTGTAGCATTCATAACAATCTTACAGAGTAAATGAGGTAAAACAGTCCAATGCTTTAGCATGCACAAGTGAAGATAAACAGCATCACAACACACAGTAATTCCAGCTGGATGCATTTACAATCATTATGCACTGTTTGACAATTGCTCTCTATCTCAATTTGTCATTCTCTCCCATTTCCTCAATGTCTCTGCTTCTCTCTGCAAACTCTTAATGTTTTAAGTGGCAATAGTCACCGTTATCTCTCTCTATTCTTCTCACATTCCCTCCCTAATTAATGCCACCGTCCTCTCTCATTGTGCAGCAGTTTGCTCTGCTCATGACAAGAGCTTTAGGAGTCTAATCAGGCTGACGTGCTGCCTTTAATGGCCTGAAGAGACCTGAGCAAGACGCTTTAGTTTAATAACTAATTCATATTAAGGAATTGTATTCAGAAAACATTATTTTTGTGAGTAAGAGCAATAAAGTAAGTTGGTTAATGGTTCTCGAGCTGTAACCAAATGGCTCACTAGCCAAAGCTGCAGATCAGCAGCTCCAGCAGTCCTTCCAAATTCCAAGGAGTCATGTGTGACTCAACATTTATATCAAAACTATTGATAGACAGGCCTTTGGGTTTTTTGTAGTTAGGCATGATGTTTGCTAGTGTAGTGTTTGTGTCAAAAGTGTGTAAAGCACTATTTTATAATATGGCGAAAAGATTTTTTTCATACCTTAACTTATTTGTAATACTTTGAATGTGATATACTTTCTTAGCATGATGGGATGGTGTGGGATGGGCTTAGATCTTGCAGCTTGTAATTTCTTATGAAATCAGAATTTTGTGGAGTCCGTACACTTTTGAAATGTTCTGAGGAATGATTTAGATAGAATGATACCAGCAGCATTTTGCTACGATTGCGTCTTACTTGCCCAGATAATCTGTTTATTGTAGTATTTAGTGCTTCCACAGTCATAATGATGCCGTCACATCAGTAATTTGTAGTCTAGAACATTTTCCTTTTTAATAATTGCGCAAAGATTTGATAAACATTTTTTTATGGTAAATCGCTCATTTGTATTTGATTGTCCAGTTTGTAAATAGGCACATTGTAAAAAGAGACTTTTTGTTTTGGCTTGAAAATGTTGGTGTCAAGGCTGCCTCAAAATTTACATGACCTCAACTTACATTCTTTCTTGCATTCAACTCAAAATTTTAAGGTAACCGAGACACCAACTTTTTGAAGTTAAAACATATAGTTTCTTATTATAGTGCAGACTTGAAATACAGATTTTAGAAAATCAAAGCTTTTCAGGGATCAATAATATAAATGTTCATTGCTTTAAATCATGTGCCTTTTATTAGCAAAAAAAAAGCTTTAATTTACAAGTGTGTTAAATTGAGTACCAAAATAATGAATGAGCTTCCAATTTTTGTTCATGTAATGCACTATTAGAATTAAATCAATTACCCAACACTGTGTCTGTCAATAGAAGGAATACACACAGCCCATGTGTATAGTTAGCTCGATTTAATCACAAGAATGCAAACTCAATAAATCAGTCAACATTTCCAGAAATGAACAAGTTATTAATATGTCTGCTATTGAATTCAGATCACCATCCTGAATATTTAAAACTGGTACATTCCCAATTTAAGAGAAAAGCTGCATGTTTTTTTGTACATTTTATAAAAAGCAATGTACATATTGTGTATGTCTAATGTTAAGAAATACTGTAAATTGATGCTGTCATTGTGGCCGAAACTTAACATACTGTAAGCAGCACATCGTCAACATAGTGGTCATCCCTGCAGACATGCAGTTAAGTCTTCCAATCACACATTGCTGTATTTTATCAGCATTATTCAACCATGTAAGACACTGCTGCACACACAACTCACTCACCAAAAAAAGTGTCGGCATTGTATATTTTCTCACACCAAGGATACGTTACTCTTGCAAATTAGTATGTAGCCCCCACGTTCAGGGGCTTAAAAGCCGCAGGAAACACAGCGATAGGTCCACTAAAACATTCACATTTAGGGCTCAAAGTAGCTGGAATAACAGCCCTGGGTTGCTAAAAAAAATCCCTTTTGGGGGAATTAATATTTGCTGGAATAACAGCCACGAGGACCTTAAAAAATACTGTGTTAAAGGGCTAAAAGCTGCTGGAAAAGCAGCCATGGGTTGCTATATCACTTCCACATTTTTCGGCAAAAAAAGGGCTGGAAAGACAGTCATGGGTCACTAAAAAAACTTATGTTTGGGGGCCAAAAGCTGCTGGAAACACAACTATGACTCGCTAAATCAGCTTGTTGTGCATTTTGTAGTCTGTTGGTTTTGAACAGTGGTCTGCAGTTTGGCAGGCATCTCTCCAAGACTGACATCAACCTCGCTGCTGACATATTCGTGCAAATGTAGTGTATTCTTGGTTTGCAGAAACGTTCAATGCCAACATTTTTTTCTGGGGACTAGGCTGGCCCACTGTGTAGCACTGACACAGGTATAAATATGTGGCACATCACTTGGTAACACCATAATAACACATTTTACAGATTTCTGACATATTGAAAAGTGATTCTGATCCGAGTTGGCCTGCTGTGTTACAGTGTGACAAGTCTGCCTCACAGCATGAATCTCCTGCATCTGATTTGTTTTATACTTGCATGATAATAGGTCCTTGCAGAACTTCATTATTACTCACTTATTATTGTTCTATGGCTACATGTGCATATGTACATAAAGATTTAAGGTGGTTCTCAGCCATTTTTGCGATAAACATTTTATTATTCCTTTTAAATTGGCTTAATAATGACTAGCGGGAAATTTAATGGCAGTAATATGACATAAATGTGATGATTTGCAGTACAAAATTCATCTTTGCACAAACATGGCCTACACCCTCATCTCACAGGCTGGAAAAATACTTGACTTGGTTGAGCCATGAGCTATTTACTGTGTTTCGTATTTATTTGAAAATGGGGAGGTTAAGGGGTTATCTAATATGCAATATTATCTAAATCTTAATAGAAGTAAACAATACTAGCAGCTGTTGTATTGTAATTTGCACAAAACTGTGAATGTTCTATGTGATGTTTCTGTTTCAGATGAATTCTCCAAACATCTGCTGACACTGGACTCCATTATGAGTTTTCTGAAAAATAAAACAATTTAAAGCTGTCAGGAAACTGTTTGAAAACCTATGAAACAGTTTAAAATGTGACTTTTTCATAAGCTGATTCTGACTCTCAAATTGAACAGTTATTATTTGAATCATTTGATGACTCAGTCTGGCATGGTTTCTGTTTGCATGATATAATTACTTCAGTAGCTGAAGGAGGGGTTTTCCCTGTGTGTTTTTTGTCTTCTAAACTATTCGTCTTGACTTTTGTAATGCAATAAAGAACATTTGAAGCATCTGCCTCTGTTTTTGCAAATGTCACACGCATTTGAAAAGACAACAATGACATAATCAGCACAACAAATTTCTGTAACAGACGGAATCTTCTTGTTTTTTTCTTCTTCTGAAAGGAATAGTCAAAGACCAAGATATACAATGACCAGAAAAGTATGTATTTTTGTTTTTGGGGGTGTGAACGCAGGCCTGGAGGAGGAGGAGCCAATAGGTTCGTTCCAGCCTACCCACTTCTGCGCAGAACCGATCACCAGCGATCAAAGAAAAAAAAAAAAATATATATATATATAGTATATTTGATAAAATTCATAAAAATGATTTATCTGAATATAGCAAGTGTTTTATGATCCTCAAAAACAGTTTTTCACTCTCAAAATGTCAAAGAGTAGTGTCCCATCTTGACAATAAAAGCATGTCCCATTTCAACAGTAGACAACTGGCAAAATAGGACACTATCAAAATAACCTTTTTACAAAATAGGAAAGGATTTTTTAATGAAAAGTGATCATTTGTTTTTAGATTTTTAAAAGCTGAACAAGTTTTATGTCAGAACACAATGCCATGTCAATTACTATTGTGATTATTGTACCAGGTGTCACTGCATGCAAAGTCAGGCCAACAAATATGATGTCATATCCGGACAACGTTTTTATCCTAATCATATACCTGTCAAGCAATGCATAGATACTGGTATTGGGTTATTTTGTGTATTCCTTGAAAATAGAAAACATTGCAAAGCTTAACTGTCCCATTTTGCCAGTGTCCCATTTTGACAATACTCACCCTATATGAGAAAGAGGGTCAAAGTTCAGGGTGCAGTATTATGAAGAAGTAGTATGTGCCGGCTGCGTGCATACTGCATGCAACAGTGCATACTTTGCAAGGGCAGCCATAGTGCCTACTAAAAGTAAAAAGAGTAAAAAGTATGCGATTTGGAACGCACCCTCAGAGTCTGTCCGACTTGATCGCACCTTTTTGTCACCACCTCCTGCTGCAGGCGCCTGCTCTCCTCTGCTGTCCAGGCAAGGCGTGGTTCAGCTACAACGAACAGGAGGAGGAGCCAATAGTAGGCCTGGAGGAGGAGCAGGGAGGGGGAGGAGCCTGGTTTGATTGCAGCACTGATTTCAAGTGTGAATGCTCCTTCGCCACCTGCAGCAGCAGCCTAGGCTTCCTGGCCACAATGTTGGACTGAAATAATGTGAGTTACCTTGATCTTTGTTTTAATTTTGTCATTTTAAATGGATACGAGAATCGATTTTTAACCAGCTTCTCATCAAAAAATGCGCATAGATGAACTGTGGTAAATTTCCCTCTATCTACCAGTGCCAAGATACCCCGCTTCCACGGTAACAGCACTCAGTTCCGTTATTTGGCTTTTTTTGACAGTGTTTAGTTGGCATTCCGGCTGTTGCTCGAACCACCATGGATGTATTAGGAACTACACCCGTCACTTCTGCTTTTTCATATTTCCCGAAGGCCGAAGAGTAAACAGCTGATGGAGAGGCTTTATCGCCCCTCTCTATGACTGTCAAACATGTCAAACAATGTTACTGCACTGACTATTTCTCTCCTAAAATGTTTACGAAACATATTTTAACACCCTGTTTAGCTGTAATAGTGAGAGGTTGTGTGCGCCATACTGCTTATTGCACAGTGAAAACAGGCCAAATACAAAAGAGTAAAATTAAGCAGCGCCGATCAAATATAGTTCTTTATTGTGTTGCCCACCTCTCACTTCAGAAACATGTTTTAGCTTACTGTTAAACCATCAAACAAGATCACCAGCTGCTATTTTCCAACAAATTTATCCAACAATGAAATGTACAAAATATGTCTGGTATGAAACGTCGATATGGAACCGTAGATACCTCATTGGCTGCTGCTCCAAGCACGCTGCAATCCGTCTGCACCAGCGTCATATCGAGAAGGTCAAGATCCACTAGTAAAGAAAAGCCATGTGTATTACTGAGAGATGCAGATTTCACCACAAACTCAACTGTAACTCGTTTAATAATAAACCAATTGTGATGAAATTTGTTTTGTTATAAACATTGGAAAGTGAACATGATAGTGGTTACTTGTCTGAATTAATTTTAGTGACCGGAGACAATCTAACCAGCTCTATGACAAAAGAGAAATCTCTTGAACAGCCACGACATGGGTACATACAGCTCTGACTTAAGCAACACCCAGCGATGGAGTGAAACAAAGTGCGTTTATTCACATCCACTACATTAATACAGTTTTGGGGTATTGGCACTTTACTTGAGCATTTGCATTTTCATACAACTTTCATCCCACAGCAATACACAGAAAGCTGGTCACACTGAAAAAGACAGTCAATTTGTGATGGCATCTGCATCTGTCAATACACACGTATTTATTGTATTTTTGACCTCCTTAAATGGCCCCTGTGCAGACACATTGCGGCAAGCGTAGAGCATCCAATGAGGTATCTACATTTTTCTATATCCATTCTATAAAAGGGGAACACTAGAGTATATGAGTGCTGATAATATCAATTACATTGAGAGCTAAATTACATCCTACAAAGAACTAAATACTCATACAAAAATCATTAGAAATCTTAAGTAAAATAAGAATGGACACAAAGAAAGGAAGAAAGAAAGGAACAAGTAACAAAGTAAAAGGTTTTCAAAGTATTGTGTAAAAAATCTATTTGGAGATACTGTCTGATGAAGTCCATGTGTGACGACATCCAGCAGTGGGGGTGTTTATTGATCTGCTGTGGTGCGCTGCCTTCTGGTAGTTGTAGGTTTTCTACCTCTTGAGCAAAGCTGTCTTTTTTCTCTGGTCATTTTGCACCAGTATGTGCGTCTTTCGACCACAGAGGTGACCTAGTTTTATGTGAGGACTTCTTTAAGTTTTATTTATTGTATTTGTATATTTTTATGCACTTTGTGAAGCACTTTGTTTAGATAAGTACTATACAAATAAAGTTTATTATTATTATATAAAGTTGGAATGATTTTGCATTGTGTCAATTCTTGTTAGTGGGCAGCTAAATGTTTACGTTAGATAAAGTGATTTATTTGCATTAGATTTAGTTAAATGTAATTTTTATATCTTGCAATCTTTGTTTAGACAAACAACCAACAGCAACAGTGATTGGTGCTGGACCTCCTCAATGTGTACTGCAATAAACCAACTGATGCCTGACTGCACAGCTACAGTGTTAGCTGTGTCCTGGCTCCTGAGGGCTGGACCACAAAGCCAGATATGGTGAGTCTAAAACCAGAGTTTCTGTCCAAAGGGCTCTCTCTCTTGAATTTCAGCTTGAAATCAGCTGAAAAGCTCCTTTCACAGCTTCTTTGAATACCATCACACTATAATCAGTGTCATTATATGAGCATACAGATTCTCAGCCGTGAGAAAACGTTATAAATACATGTTCCTCAACTTAATGAGCCATAATGACATGAGAATACCTCCAGATGAAGATGTACAGTTACAGCAGAGCTTACTGTTTGTATCATGTCATGTTTTTTTCTTTACACAGGAGCCTACAGTTTATCAGTGATGCAGAAAATCTGAGCCAGAATATTTTTTTGGAATTTTATTCATATTGTGGTTGTTGCTCTCAGTGAACTGCTGAATGCATCTGTAGTGTTCTTGTAAACAATGACACTGCAAGAAGCTTCTATCAAATCACAGATGGCATTAAAATGGTCATATTAAGTTGTGCATTCACACGTTTAGTAATATTCTGCCCTTGTTCCTCTTTTGCCTTAATTGAAGCAACAATGTAGGCTTTTACAGTAATACTTTTCAATATTCTTTAAAGGCGGAAGTAGGCAGCACGTGATCGATCCTTTTGAAATCTCAAATGAAGCGCTGAATGCGCCATGTGACTCGTTTTAAGTGGAAACTCATGTAGCCTGAAGCAGAAAGCCGGAGTTAACAGACACAGGTGATAACACCTTGTCATCAATTAATACACTGCTGGGTAGCCTGTGAATTTCCTCCCACAATCAATAAAATCTCATTTTAATTGATAATATTACGAGGAATGCAGATATTGTATTTTTTGAAGATATCCGATATGCTGATATATAACTCATTTGGCTAATAACTGACACCAAGCAATATATTGATATATCCACCATTTCTCCAGCTAATTTTCATAATCATCAAGTCTTTTCTGGAGTGGAATTAACATCATATTATTTATACTCTTATCATGAAGGCCCACCAGCAGATGGAGAGATAAAACACAATTCTTCTCAGTGAATGTAGTATTTTCATTAATTGTGTAAAATAGGAAAAATACTTAGAGAGAGAGAGAGAGGGAGGGAGGCCTATATACACCCAGTTTGTTTGTTTTTTTAACCAGAAAAATGCTATTGCCAAACCAACCAGACTTCATTTAAATAAACTATAATTTTAGTGTGTTCAAGCCAGCATATTTTCACATTTAATTGGGATAATTGAGGGTTTATTTCAACCAATCACAGCTGGTGAGTGGTGGAACAGTGGGAGGTCAAAACCAAGATGGCTTTTTGTAAGTATTGTTTTATTTCCGTCAACTTTGACTAAATTGTGTTTTATAATGGTTAAATTTCTGTTTATTTAGAGGGAGTTTAGTGGGTTTGGCAACAGCAATTTTGGCTGTTTCTGGTTAAACAAAAAGGATGTTACTCTTTGACAAAAAGGTCTATCTCTGAATACAGCACTCTAAGAATAACAGTCTATGCCTGTCAGTAGCAAAAACAAACACTTTTAGTGGATTTAAAGTCACACAAGTGCACAAATACCCAAAGTGCTAACATTCAGGCATCTTTCATGACTGTCAGCTGCAGCATACTGGATTCATACTGGACCAGTTAAAGAAACTGCCGTTCCGATTAGTCACTTATATACCAAACCATTGGACAATCGAACACATAAGAAATGTAATTTTGGCAAAAAATAAATAAATGGTCTCCGGCTTCCTCCCACATTCCAAAGACATGCAGCTCAGGTTGATTGCTGACTCTAAATTGCCCTTAGGTGTGACTATGAGTGTGAAAGGCTGTCTGTCTATATGTGTTGGCCCCTTGAAAATGAATGAATGAATGAAAAAATAAATAAATACAAATCTGTCTCTAATAAGCCCCCATGTTGTAGTTTCTTGACAATACTTAAACATGTATTTAAGCCTTTGAATCCCGAGCAAATTGGTGGGATTCCTTTCAAAGACGTGTGAAAACAGGTAATGAGCAACTTGATAAGAAATGTTCTACAACTTGCAAGAAATTAGTAGATCTAGAATATTATTTTTAAAAGGTAGGGAAAATATATGGGGAATAAAGAGAAAAGCTGTAGAAAAAACTACATTTATAACTGTACATGAAAATCATTTTACAAAATTATTATTATTATTATTTTTTTTTAGATTTCTCTGTTGCTTTTTTGCCATTATTAGAGAGTACAGAAGTTTTCTAGCATAAAAAGGGGGAGAAAGGGGGAGAAAAACGGCCATGAGCTGGAATCAAACCCACGGCTGCTGCAGCAAGGATGCTGCCTTCATACATGGGGCTCTGCTCTATTCACTGAGCCACCATGGCTCAGTGAATAGAGCAGACCAGCAATTTTGAATCATTGCTTCTTTCACTGCTCATTGCCTTCTTCCAATGTTTTTTGGAAGAAAAAGAAATGAGTAGATTTGGAAAATGATTTTCAATAATAATAATAATAATGAAGATGATAATAATAATATAAATTACCATAATTTCATATTTTAAGTTATGTTACATAAGTAACATATTTTTAAGCATTTTTTGTTGACTTTGCTTGTTGTTTTTCCTTTTTATTATTATTATTATTATTATTTTATACTATTTTTGTTTGTTTTTGTTCTTTTATTTATTTTTATTACTAATTTTCAGGTAATTTCTTTTCTTTTTCTTTCTTTTTTTTGCTAATTGGGGAGTTATATCTTTTGTTGCTCATTACCTTCTTTCTATGTTTTTGAAAGAAAAATATATTTTAATATATTTTGAAAATTATTTTTCAAGCAACTAGGGGAAAATGTTTGGGGAATTTTTTTTACCATACCATAATTTTACCATAATCTCATATTTATTTTTTTACTTTTTTATTATAATATTTAAGCACTTTTTAAAAGTCTTGTTTGCCTTATTTTTTTCTTTGTTCTTTCTTATTCTTGTTTTACAAATTTTAAGGTAATTTTCTTTTCTCTCTCTCTCTCTCTTTTTTTTTTTACTAATTTGAGGGTTATTTCATCTTTCATTGCTCATTACCTGTTTGCTATGTTTTTGAAAGAGAAATAGATTATTCGTTTTTTTAGATTATTTTCAAAAAAACTAGTGAAAATGTGTTTGAAAAATGTATTTATAATCACCATAATGTCATGTTAAAGATGATGTTACAGAACTATTAGAATTTTGAGCACTTTTCCAAGTTTTGTTATCCTTACTTGTTTTTCTGCCTTTTTACTTTTTAAAACTAATTTTCAGCTAATTTTCTTTTTTTTGTAACTAATTTCTTGCTCCTTTTGGGGTTACTTCTTTTGTTACTCATTGCCTTCCACCCATATGTTTTGACGGTTTCAAAGGGTTAAATAAAAAGGACTAAATTCGTGTACTTGTGTCTGTCAACAATTAGGTAAAGCTATACATATTTTGCTTTATCAAACTGACGTGTGTCTGGCTTTTGGACAGAGAAGTTTTCTGCCGAACTTGCAGCTGTGGATGCTACATGTTACCCGAAAGACTGCTCTGTGCGCTAAACTCAAGTTGTGATGATACCGTGCTGAAGCTGTCCGGTGCTCATCCTCAGAGAGCATCATCGGGCGCGTGCAGCAACCGGAGGACCGTGCGCGTTCACGCGTTGCTACAGAGGGGCGGGAGAGGAGGACAGAGAGAGAGGAGGTGAAGGGGGGGAGCGATAGGGTAATGAAAATGATGGCGACCGATGCAGAGGAGATAAGAATCCCAACAAGCCCCTGTCCCGTCCCCGACACCAGTTTCAGCTCTCTGTCCATCAAAATCACGCGGAAAAACCAGGACAGACAGTGGAAGTTGCGCTTTATTTACCTGCAGTGCTGTGAGTACCGACACACAACACGACGTTCACGGCCAAACACCGTGACAGGCTGCACGAGCCCGCTCACTAAACACCGCAAAATGTGTCTGCCTCACTAGATTCACCGACGTTACGTTTCTTGCAACACAATAAATGTGTCCTTATCACATTCTTGAGGAGCCGAACCTCCATTTAACGTGTACCGGAGGGGGCGGGGGAGGACCGGGATACAACGCTCGCGAGGACAAACATGGAGAAATAGTGTGAAATAAATAAATAATTGTAGCTCATGCTGCAGTAAGGATACATAATGTTTCCCCACCTAACAAAACATGAAATTCCATGACTAGTTTTAGTTTAGCTCTCCATTTAATTCGGCATTAATAAACCTTGAGGTTCTTATTTATCTAAAATTTTAACTGTTTTTTTTTCTACATTTAAAATTACTTTGGCCATTATGTCTCATGTCAACTGTTTGTGAAAGTTTACTTTTCAGTGAGGCTTCAGTTTAACCTCTGAAGGTTTGCTAAGAAGCCAGTTTATGTTTAAACTGCTTTAATGTTCTCAAACAAGCTTATGTATAATTGTCTAAGTTTAGTTGGGTAATGTTACTGACCTGATGGCTTGAAAAAGTCTAAAATGTTCTAATTTCATAATATAACAGGACTGTAATCACCAATTGAACATGTAGGGGGACCATCAACAATCAACACCTTCTGCCACCCAGCCCTCCAGGGTTCATTTTAGAAACTTAACAGCTATACTGACTATTTTACAACATTTTGAAATGAAAGATCAGGAATTCTTAAAATGCCGATGACTGATAAGCATTGTGGGAGCTAGCATATGATTCAGGGCAGCACATGAAAAGTTAACACACCATAGCTTTATTACTTTTCTCATTACCTACTGTACTATGATTTTTTAAATGACTTTTTCATGACAAATTAGCCTTTGCTGTGCCATTTTTTTGGCACACTGTAAGAAAAAAACAAACTTCATTTGCAATTAAAGTTACAAATCAAGTAGCTACTGCCATAAAATACAGTTACATAAACTACTGTTATAATAACATTTAAGAAAATGCTGTTAAAAATGTTTAATATAGTATCACGTTAAATAAAGTGCACTTACAGTAAATTAATAAATGAAAGGGGAACCCATGGTGCTTTTATTTTGAAGGACGTAGGTCATTTGGGGCTGGAAGTGTTGATGTTTTTGCCGTGGACTTGAAGCTTCCTGTCAATAATTGGATGTAAGCATTAGCAGATAGTGGAACTGTAAGGGCCGTTTGAGGATTCATCCACTGCAAGCTGGAAAAAAACTAACAGCTCTCCAGTTCATGCAGTATTTGTAATTCATAATTGTGCTATATGATTGCAAAATGTGACTCAGTAGTCATGGTCTGGAGCACTGCAAAAGCCCTGCCCTGTCATTTTGTACATCGCACGGCCAGAGGCCAAATGTTGAGTTTGGCAATGGTAGTAGTACTGGATTAAAGCTAATTGAGTTATTTAAAAACCATTTCCACCTGTGGTGAAGGTCTGCACTTGCATTTTGACTCATTCATACCAACAAGCAGTAAGATAAAGTATTGTTAAATGTGTTTGATTGTGACTGATGGCTGGTTGGGAGGAATGGTGTTGTGGTTTAGCAACATCTCAAGATAATGTCAAATGCAAAGTTCTCATACAATGTTGAGCTAATGTCCAAATCACTATGTGTGAAATGAATCTAATGTGGGCCCTTTCGGTAGCAGTAATCGATGCTGGATGTATCTCTGGGTGTCCATTAATTCTTTCCATGCTTTGTGCAATTTGCCCTTGGGCTGCAGCTACGGGGTATTTGCATTGTTGATAACTCTGTTGAATATTTTGACGATTAATCCATTAATCACTTTGTCTGTAAAATGTCAGACAATGGGGAAAATGCCACTCTGCTTATTCTCCTTGATCATGTTTGTCCCTTATATTCCCCAGGACTGCCAGAAAGTCCTTCCTGGAAGAAATATTTTCAATTTAACCCACATCATGATCTTTTACCTCAAACATCAGGGCTATCTGTCAGTCCTTAAAGCAAACTTCTCCCCAACAGCCATGAAACATGGATTAACAGCAGGGTCATTTAACCTTTTGAAACCTGGATTGACATCAATTTTCTTATGCAGCTTTTTGGAGCCTTTCAAAAACATTTAATCCTTTGAAACCTTGCCTTGGCCGCATCTGTCTGCCTCTGTTTGACAGTGGCCCAGAATTTCAAAATATAAAGTGTATCCTAAAGATGATGATATGGATTGATGCGTAGGCTTTGCATTGATCAAATTGCATTGTTGATCATTGAATCGATACATTGATCCAGATCAGTGAAGCGTTACATTCCTGTGGCAGCAAAAATAAGACATTCTATGTTGTGAGACAAAGAGGAAAAAAAGCTAAAAGGTTGTTGGTTTTTAGGCACTTTTTGACATATAAGCAATGTTCTGAAGGCTGTTGTGCAGTTGAACTTTGGCTTGTGAGTAGAAGTGCCACACTGTAGCATGTGTGAAGACAATGAACAAAGAGCTGGGGCGTCAAAATCAAAATGCTATTAAATGTCCATTAAGGTCACTTTGTCCATGTTTCCATCCATCTGTCTGTCTGTAACACAAGTTATTGAGTCATTACATCACATGCCTCGGCAGCTGTGAGAATACAGACAATACGAAAAAGATTATGATGAGATGTCTAATTACTGGCGCCATATGTCCCTCAGTCATCTTCAGAGGGTGGTAGGGGAGCTTAGAAGAGAACTGATAAGAGAATCATGAAAAACGATTGGGCTCATCTAAAATGACAGCTTATTTCTAGTGATGATGGGAGGTCCAGAGAGAGCAAGTGATGGATTTGAATGTGACAGAAAAGTGACCTGCCTCATCAATACAGCCATCAGCATGTGGTGACAGCAGGGCTGCTTGATGGCGTCTCTTGTCATTACAGTAAAGGGTGTCACAGCTGCCCTACAGTGTGTAGGAGTGAACATGTTGGAAATATCTAGAGTAAGCATGACAGCCAGTGCATCAAAGTCAGCCATCAGAAAAAAAAAGATTTACTGTAATATTTGACGTCTTTGTGTGAATGCAGCGCAGCAGGTGGAGTTTTATCTCCTTTGCAGCTGAATGTCACTTGTGAGGTGGATAATTGATCTGTTGATACGTTCACAGCTGATCACATTGATAAATGAGAGGAGGTATTTGCAGATTTTTTAGATAAAAGAGAGTTTTAGGCCCAGCAGAATAAACTTTTAATGCTCCTGACGCTCTGCTGCGCATTTCTGCCTCTACTGCGCTAGAAATAACTCAACTGTGTTTTAATACGGCTCTTAATTAACAGTTCAGCTCCACTGAGACTAAGGCAGGACAAATTAGACTATGGCGGCCTGCCATAGTCTTTGTTATAAAGGGGAAACAATGAATGCTGCTGACTCTACTGAGTTTATTAACCCTGTTGGGTGTGCACTCAGCAACGTCCTCTTGTTTGGACAGACGCACAATAGATGTCATAAATAACAATTAAATTACAATAATGACAAAGAGAAAAGAGAAAGAGAGAGGGGAAGAGAAGGGGGGAGAGTAGTACAGCAATAACAGTAACTCTTTCATAGCATGTGTTGTTATGTACAAATATCATAGGTGTTGATAAGAGTCCCATGTGTATATTAATAGTGGAGGCATGACTCATAATAATGGCAGTAGAAAGTCGCGTCAGGCAGGATCACGGCATCTGTGTAACCAAGGCCCATGACACAGGCGCAGCCTCAGAAAGGACCACAACAACAGCACAACCAAGATCATGATCAAGGCGAGCCGGAGGTGAAGCCACAGCACGAGCACGGCCAAAGGCAGGGTCACAGCATCAGCACAGCCATCAACACGATCCGGGTGCAGCCAAGACTGCAGCCAAATATAGCCATCAAAAAAAAAAGAATAACATAACATTTAGACCAAAGTACTTTTTTGAACAGATTTTAATCTGTGTGTACAGTTTTGTTTTCCACTGTTTTGATATCTTTTGTCAGTTCAAATATTGTTGATGTTAAATTTTTGAGGGGAACAAACATGACTTCCTACTTGTGAAATACAGGGGGAGGTGAAAGAAAGCTTAAACTCGACGAGCTGCTATGTTGGTTTATCTGTGTATCTATAGGGAAGGCTTTAACAGACTAGCAAATAGTGTGCTTCAGCTGAGAAAAAAAACAAGACTAGGTTAAGACTTAGTATATGGCTGGACCGTGTACAGTGGTTCCCAGCCTTTTTCCTTCAGGGACTTATTTACTATCACTGAGTACACTGAAGACATATTTGAGGGATATTTTATATTAGATTAAGAGAAAGGTTGAAAATAAGGCAAGTGCTTATGGCCTCAGGCCACCAAATCACTACGTCTGCCCCTGGTAATAATAATGAGAGTTCAGTGCGAGCTGCTGGATAAGACACAGAGTGATGTGCTCTAAATACTTCCATCCAAAGTCTGACTAAACCTGACAGTAACACAAAATAGTCCTCAGAAGTCTAAACTTTCCACCTCTGAGTATTTGTCTGTTGGTTCATTCAGAAACTTTGGTGCTGTGAGGAGAAGCTCCGCTCTGTTTGTCTGTCTGTCTCTAACTGTGCTGCGCTGTCGGCCGATCAGCTGTTTGATCTGTGATGATGAAATGCCGCTCGGTTAAATAATTAGCTGTATTCTGCAGTCAGTCCTTCACTGTATTACATGATTGTTCAACACTTTTGTTGTCCCGTTGTTCTGGCGTGAGGTTTGCTTTGGTGTCATGAGAGCACGAGACTGACGGTGAAAGCGTGTCACGCCAGGAGCGTGAGAGTTAGCAATCCCGAAATATGTTAAAATACAGAACAATAAACTTATAATGTTAAACACAGTCACACGGTGGAGGGGAGCTGCTTTCTCTGATCATTAACACATCCTCCCACTGCAGCATCCCTGTGTGACTGGCGAGGGCTGCGCTGTCCGCAGCCGCTCTCAGGTCCAGCCAAAAAGTTTGAGTGTGGCGCGTTTATGGGCATAGAATTACAACAGATATAATGTGCACTATAGTACAATACAACGACCTCTAAGTGATAGCGGATCATGGACACATTCTTATTCTCTCGACTTGAAGCAGTTTCAATTGACTGAGAGTCTCTGACTGATGATTCGAATCTTTTAAGGGGCAGCCCCAGCAGGTTGTATAACATCATCCAAGTTGAGTTAGTGATAATTTTGACTACTGAGAGTGTGTGTGGCAGATGGTAACAACCTGTTTTATCATGCCTTTTGATGTGTTAGTATACGTAGACCCCTGAAGCCTATGAGGAGGAGCATTTTTTTTTTTTTTAAAGATTTTTTTTGGCTTTTCTTGCTTTTATTATAGTGCAGTCAGAGAGTGATAGGAAAGGGGGAGAGAGAACGGGGATGACACGCAGCAAGGGGCTTCAAGCTGGAATCAAACCTGGACCACTGCTTAGAACTGAGCCTACATGGGGTTCTACTCACTGAGCTAGAGGCTGACCCAGGAGGAGCATAGTTTTGAGGTGTGCGAGGTTGAGTAGGTGGTTGGAGTTATTTACTGTAACGTTGGCTTTGAATCCATGAGCATTATCAGTGAGGAAGAACACGTTAATTGAGTGAGAAAGAATGATCTTGGAGATGATGTGTGCACTGTGCAGTTTAGAGAAAAGCATTTTGTTCTACAACTGTGAGTAAATTGAAAAAACAGATGGAGCAGTACAGGGAGACCGGCTACAGTGAAAGCTCAGCTGAGATATCATGGCTGCTACTAAACTTATTTGAGTTTGTGCTGGCTGTGGGTCATGAGGGTTTGGTTTTTCAACCAGGAGACTTGTTACTGCACTCCTGCCTCGATCTGCTTTTCTAAACTGTCTCTGACCTGGAAATTATAGGTGTCAATCAAAATCTGTGGTCATTTTGAAACAGACCTTAATAGTTGCTGCAGAGGTGACTCCACACCTCTGTGTCACACTCGCGACAACACATATTTATTTATTTTACTGATATTTATCAAAGAAATTCATGACTTGGACTCGTGTACTCAGGTAGAGAGTCTGACATTAGACTTGCAACACCACTTTGACTTGACTAATAACTTAAGGACTGAAAAAACAAATATTTAAAAGAAGTGCTAATCAAATCATTCAGTCTTACTTTTGACAAAGGACAAACTTTCAATCATATTGCACAAGCAATAGGGAAAGATTAAATTGGCTGCGCACAACAGACACACAAATAATGACTTGTCACTCCTGAAAGGAAACATAGAACCTTCCACTTTTCAGTCTGCATTTTTTCAGTCATATCAGTGAATAAGATCCCTTTTATTTTATTTATTTATTTACTTAAATGCCTCCATGCTGGTGATAGCCATGGCAAAGCATTATGTTTTTGTGTTGCCTGTCTGTCTGTCCTGTTGTCATGACCTAAAATCTCAAGAACACCTGGAGGAATTTCTTCAAATTTGGCACAAACTTGGACTCAGCGATAATCTCATTAGAGTTTGGTGGTCAAAGGTCAAGGTCACTGTTACCTTGCATCTGTCTCTTGAATGATATCTCAAGAATGACTTAAGGAAATTTTGTTAAATTTGACACAAACGCTCACTTTGACTCAATAATGAAGTCATTATTATTTGATGGTCAAAGGTCAAGGTCACTGTAACCTCACAAAACATGTTTTTGGCCATAACTTAAAAACTCATGCTAATTATGACAAAATTTTAAACAAATGTCAAATAGACTAAAATGGTGAAGTGATGATATTTTATTTGCAAAAGGTTAAAGGTCAACTTCACTGTGACATTTAAAGTTTTTTGGCCATTATTCAACACCATAACTCAGGAACAGAAGTACAGACACTGGGTCAGATACTTAATTGGTGACATTAATCTCTCTTGTATTACCTGTTCTGAAGACTACCTGTTGACTGTATTTGTGATATCAAGTTGGTTAGAATTTTGTGTTTTCCTGAATAATGTGATTAATCTGACTTAAATCTGTTTATCTTCCTAGACTTCTTGACCATTGCAACAATCTTGGGAACTGGAATCTTAGGTGAGTAACTCTATCTTCTTAAAATGCAAATGCAAAACATCTGAAACATTAAAGGTGCAATATATGACATTCAGGACATCAGTAAAGCAGTGAACCACTATGCTTTTAACGGCTAACGTAGGGCTGGGTGATGTGGCCAAAAAATAAAATCTCTGATTTTTTCACACCAAACTCAATTTATGATTTTAATAGATTTCTTTAAAACAACCTACTAATGACACAATGACTCAAAACAAGTTTTGAACTGAAAAATGTAAAGGGCTTCAAGTCAGAAATAATACAACCATCAACATTAACTCCATGTTAACAAATAATGTTAGACCACAGGTCTGTAGTAGAATAAAACCACATTCCCTCCAGCTCTCTGTGATCTTTTCATGTGTGCAGCTGTACAGATGAGGCAGAACCGCTTGGTAGCACATACCTGGGGTGGATAGATTTCAGCTTGTGGATAAACCTGCAGGCTTTTCCACTGAATGTATGGACACTGTATCTTTACTGATATGCAGTACAACTGCATCAGTAACAGCTTTGCACTTTCCTGTCATACGGGACACAACGGGAAAATGATTCCACTAATGTCAGCTGGTTTTTATCAGGTGTTTGTGGGCTGACACGGTCTTGTGCATCTTGGAGTGAGACACATTCCTCCGACTCGGCTGCCGCCTCTGTTTGAGATGTTGAAATAAATCGGTTGGGCTGCTGCCTTTAGTTGCTACAGCCATAAAACCATCTTTGCAGAGGACTGTGGTTTGTTCGAGATCTGACGCAGCAAAACCGAACCAGCTCCAAATGACTGATGAGACTGTCATTTGGAACATGCTTGCAGTCATGTAGTTGTGTTTGTGTCTCTAGGACGTAAGCATGGGGGAGGGCATAGCCCACTATCAACTATGGAAGCCCAAAAAGAGCGGGCAAGGAAGTTAAATGGAAAATCTAGATTTTCATTTTAAAAATGGTTCGAAACCACAAATTTGCTTTAATGGCTAAAACTGATATAGCGCCCAGCCCAAGGCTACTGTTAGCTTCACTGCAGTCTTTTAGCCAAGCTAACTCCTCAGATCCTGTCCTCCTGTGCTTTTGGGGCTGTCCAGAAGCAGCGTATGATGTTTCTGCATCATCACTTGCATCCCTAAGGTCAAACCATCCTCTGCCAAAGTTGAAAACTGTTGAAATTGTAATAATCCACCACATTATTAGACAGTTACTGATGACAAAATGTGCTTCAAAGGCAAAACACAGAATTCAGAGAAATAAAATCAGATCACTCTGAATTCAGGGGAAAACAAGGATCTCATAGAGCCTGAGCAATACTGACATACAGTTCTCCAGGGATGGCATTTTTCTATTGTTTGAACAGGAAGTTAGCATCGCCCTGGTTCCCTCGTTAAAAAGCCTGTGAGATTTTTCCATTGGATTTTGGATCATTGCAGAAAATAAACTCTGGTAAACACATGTTCATGATACTTACATGTTTTTTTCAGCAAGATAATCTTCACAAATGAACACCACTTTTAGGATTTTTGAGGCCTAAATGCATTTGCCAGAAGTAAAATGCTAACGTTGCTTTAAATGAACCACACAATGGTCGCGTCACCACTGTTATGAGTTTATAAAGCCATGTTCGGCGCAGCTCGATATGATGACCCTCTGTAGTCTCATTTAGCCACTTGTTAGCAGCCATCTTTTTTAAGACACATAAAATCTTCAAAGTTCACAGTGGGGGGCGGCCTCTAGCTCACCTGCTAGAGTGTGCGCCCCATATGACGAGGCCTTTGCAGTGGCCCGGGTTTGATTCTAACCTTTGGCCCTTTGCTGCGTGTCATTACCCCTTTCTCTCCCACATTTCCTGTTATTTTCCAGCTGTCCTATCAATAAAAGGAAAAATCCCCAAAAGGTAATCAAAAAAAAAAGTTAACAGCGGGGTATTTACTGATGTATTTCATGTCGCAGAACAAAACATGAAAATCTCTTCAGCTTGCGTCAACCAATGAGCTTATTTCAGGCTTCTAACCAAAAACACATTGAAAAAAACAATTGACTGTGATTCCATTTAAGACAACTTAATTTATACCAGAGGGGCAATTCAGTTTTATAATCTACCCAGACCAAACACAAACTGAACACAGAAGAGGGAATGAATGGTAAATAGACTGTACTTGTGTAGCGCTTTTCTAGTCTTATTGACCGCTCAAAATGCTTTCACACTATATTGCTACATACAAGGTGCTACCTGCTTATAATGCTCAGTAATCATTCACACGCACTCACACTCCGATGACATGGCATGGAGAGCGATTCGGGGTACAGTATCTAGCCCAAGGATACTTCAACATGTTGTCTGTAGGAGCCAGGGATCAAACCGCTGACCTCCTGATTAGAGAACAACCCGCTCTACCTCTGAGCCACAGCTGCAGAGAGATAAGGGAACCGGAGGTGCTTAAATGCTAACTAATTTCCAGGTTTTAGAACGCATTACTGGGGTTCTCTATAATGCCACTGTTAGCACTGTTGGCAGAAATGGTGGTAGATATTACTGCTAATCGCAGCCATTTTTGCTCAGCCTGCTTCAGTTTGTTTCAGTTTGCTTGTGGCATCAGAGGTGAGAGCCATTAGTATGCAGCCTGACCCAGACTCTGAATGTTGTATATTGCACCTTTAACTGAGAGTCCAAAAACACCAACACCACACACATTCTTTAAACTATAGTGGATTTGGGAGAATGCACTTTCTGTTAGCATTTGTGACACAACTTCTCATTGGGTCAGAGAAAACTGGTCAATCATGATTTCAAGAAAACATACCTGATGACAAGTTTGATTAATGGAACACACTTGATTACAAATAAGATTGAAAACAAATGGTCGATGATGAGTTACAGATGTGAAAAAAATGTAGTCTTTTTACACCTGATAGGAGTAGATTGGTGGGTTATGAGGAACACATTTCAACAAATTTAGAGATTGCACATTGTAGGCTCCCTTTTCATGAAGAGACTACTGGACAGGACAAAATAACAGGAACATCATACTTTCTAATTCAGTCTAAGATGTGCAAAACCACACACTACATCCTGCAAATGTACTGTAGAGGACAATTCATATTTCTCACATAATCTTAACAATCGTGTTTGTTTTGGCGTTATTAAAGTAATTGCAATTATGCAGCTATGTATATAGGCATGTTTTACTCAACTAATATGACGGTAAAACTTTGGTGAGCTGTTCTTCCGACAAGACTTCCTTTTTTATAATCTCAATTCATTTGGAAGGTAATTAAGGCTCTGTCCATCTCTTGGCTGTCATTGGCAGAGCAAATTTAACGGCGCTTTATGAAGTGTAGTTAACACCAGAGAGATTTTTGTAGAGGTGGAAATTACATGGGACATTACATTTAACTACTTTGTTTTTAGCAGGGTCTTCATGTAGTTCCACAAAGGTGCAACCCTTCCAAGTTAATACTTGTTCAATCACTTAAATCTCATATTGAAATCAGCACTATCCATAAAATTTAATGGTGAGTGTGAGCAAGAGCAGACAGAAGAGCTGTGGGGGAGAACAGTGACAGACAGGCAGGTAGATACGCTGACACCTGCCTTCAAATAGACTTAGGTGGGAACCAAATTCACAGACAGTTCTACATCATTTCTGTTTCCAGGTCTTCCAGTTACGATATCCCACGCTGGACTGGTGCCTTTCCTCGTCTCCTTTCTTGTTGGCTTCTTTGTCCAGGTGAGTAATAGATGACCTCTATTACACCGTGCAATTTTGAGCTGTCCTAGACTAAAGATGAACATTGTGACAGAAACGTAGCAATATTTTCGGTTGTGGCTCTAAAACTGTGGTCCAAAGTCACACAGTGAGAGAGGTTCAGGGGTGGTTGTTGTCACGGTCGTGTGACAAATTGCACAAATTGAAATTGCAAATACAAAATACGCATATGGAAACATATGAATTTTGAAAAAACTCCCATTTATCGCAAAAGAGTTTTTATGCTTGCATTAAGTGGTATTTCAGGCAATAAGAAAAAGGCATATTTCGCAAAACTACAATGGAAACACTTTTTCCTTTTATAGCAAATATGATGTGCAACGTCAGGTGGCAGTTATGTGACTTTATGGATGCCAACCTCCATTAAACCCAAAGAAGAAGAAAGAGTACACCAAAGTCACATGTCATTCGGAAAAACATGGCTTGATATGCGTGGACGGAGGAAGAGACCGAGATCTTCTTAACTATTATACAAGACAAAGAAATTACAGCGATATTAGATTGACTTTGTTAAGTGGCTGCAATACAAATAAATCTGCCAGTGTTTTGGACATTGATCGCCATAGTTATTGGAATGTTATCGCGAGAGGAGGTCATGTATCATCGTCAGAGAAGTGGGTGGTATATTATCGTACCCAAGTTTGGTGGCATTAGGGGGGAATTGCAAGATGACTGCATTTCAATTCAGTGATGACTTCTCCTCTTTCGATAACATTCCAACAAGCATGGTGTTGGATGTTCAAAATATTAGCAGGTTTATTTCTGTTGCAGCCAACGCACTAGCCATTATTATTTCCAATCCAAGGGGACGTAGGCTTGTTATGGAGTGATAATGGAAAGGCAAGTCCCTTATATGTGGGAGTGGCCATGTATGAGCGATTTCTGGGAGCTGATAGTCCACGATTTCACCAAGGAATCGTGGATTCAAAACTTCCGAATGATGCACTCAACTTTTGAAGAGTTATGTGATTTAATAACACCTCTTGTAGCTCCTGCTGCATCATGAGGGAGCCAGTTCCTACTGAAAAGCACATAGCATCATGTGACCTATAAAAGCCAAAAAAGAATTTTCATTGCATTTTGCACAATGTGGCTTTTTTGAATCACCTGAAATATCACCTCATGCAAGCATAAAACATTTTTTGAGCTTATTAGGATTTTTTTATTTTTTAAATGTCACGTTTCCATTGGGCATATTTTATATCCACAATTTCAAAATGCAAAATTTGAGGCTTCATGGAAACCTGCCTTTTGTCTAAGAAATGTATATACATAAAAATATATATAGTATTTACAAAACAAAAGTTTTATTTTTTTGTGTGTGGATCTCCTGTCTGATTCTTGCCTTGGTTTGATTTTTTTTCATCCAGCACATGTAAAAGTATTTTTGGATGTGCGCAGCCTCCCTACCTTCCTGCTTATTACAAACACAACAAAGACCGAATAACTGCTGTACAACAATAGCTGCCATTTTCAGCTAGGAAATGCTGGACGCTGTGGTGGATACACAGCCCTATCAAAACAACACCAGTGATTGTCGACCTATTAGAATTTGGTCAGACAACAGCATATCGATCATCTGCCCAGTCAGCCCTACAAATATGCCACACAGCAAAGCCAATTTTATAGATTTAGGCAAACTCCTTTACTAATAAAGCCCACACTGAGAAACTTTCAAGATGAAACATCATTTCCTAGACGGGGACCTCTCAGTGTTCAGTGTCTGGAGGAGGCTCAGGTGGCCCTGTCAAGATCATGATCTGACCTTTTTAAAAAGGATAGCAAAGAAAAGCCCTGCTATACTTCTACATCCCAAGCTAATACTGCGAGGAAATAACCCTGACTCTGACTCTTTGTATAAAAATGTTGGTTTGAGCCAATTTATTGCCCAAACCAAAGCAGCATCTCCATGCCACACTTAAACAAGGGAATGGTCTCGCTGTAAGGATAAGGGTAAAGATTTTCTATAAAGGGAGCCATCACCTGCAGTACAGAAAATGTCATTTATCTGCTTAAATGCCAGGAGATAAACTTCACATCGACAAAACAACACTATGTTAATGGTCAACACAAAAGCTTGATAAGGTGGAGCGACTGAAATGTTCCTATTGCAGTCAGATTAATGGAGATTCACATTCAGTTTCTGTTGTGATGTCAGGTTCCTACAACATGTTCTGTCCTCTTGGGGGGCTGGGGGTTAATTGGAGATTAGGCAGTCAGAGAAAGTTACGTCAGAGCTTTGAAGGACCATTGCACCAATCAGGTTTAAATGAGGATTTTAATTTCTTAACAGAATAAGTGAATGGCCAAGAATTATAACATAATCTGATTTATATTGATATTTCTTGTGTTTTGTATTAAAAAATGTGGATTGATTGTTTTTATATATGCTGCCATTTCTCTATGTACTGTATATGAAGCCTGTGTGTTTGAGACTGCAGCTCTCAGCAGTCACGCAGTAAGATTCTCATCCCCAATTTCTTTCTTTCTTTCTTTCTTTCTTTCTTTCTTTCTTTCTTTCTTTCTTTCTTTTTTCTAAAAAAAGAATATATTTTGGGCTTTTTTGGACTTTATAAGACAGGACAGCTATAGCGTGAAAGAGGGAAAGAGAGAGGGGATGACATGTAGCAAAGGACGAAGGGTGGAATCGAACCCACTGCCCCTGTGGCAAGGACAAAGCCTTTGTATATGAGGCGCTCTACCAAATGAGCTATTGCGTGCCCCTCATCTGTAATTTCTAACAGTGTCTGAATTTTACCTCACGACCGTGATAACCGTGACATCCTTGAAACACTCTCACTGTGCGATGTAGGACCACAGTTTTAGAGCCACACTGTCTTTTAACATGTCGGGCTTTAATTCAGTTTAATTCAGAGGGACCATATTGCCACCGGAAACATACAGTATGTTTACATTGCCAAAGCAAGTGTGTAACACAAACAAAACGTTTATGTACAGTAATAAAAGACCCATCAGAGGCTACTTTATATACACATTGCTGCTGATTGGTTAACACCACTGACACAGCCATCAAATGAGAGAAAATGTATGAGCCCGCTGCATATTGTTTCACACAGTTTTAAGGAAACATGTCGTTCAGCCTGGAAACCAAAGCACAACAACAACAACAACACAATGTTTTCAGATTAAACATGCCACATTTTTAAAAGGATGGGGACACTAACACATCTGCCAGAGCAAACTGATCATGATTTAGCAAAGGTTATATGAAGAATGACATGGCATAAACTTGCTTCACCCATTTTAAGAAATAAAACTCTGTTTTCTATCCTCTGTTATGCAGGCCTTGCTCATCTACTTGTTTGTGGAACTTCTTCAGAAATGTCAGGTGGTGCAGCTAGAATCTCTAAAGGTAAACAACTGGACAAATCATATGCCTACAATTTATTTTTTCATCTCCACTGCTAACTCTGAGAGCAGCCTTTAAAACCCCAAAAAGTAGAAGCCATTCGAATACATTCAGGAGCACTTATGACAATTAAAAACACAGATTGTTCTCATTTACAGAGGTGTGAAATGAACGAACATTTAAAGGATGATGATGATGAAAACAGAAAATAAAATACCAGTTCCTAAACCTGCCATCCTGCCTTTCTTTTGGATAGAATAGATGTCCATATGAAGGGATATAGTTTTATACTAATGTGTGCTCAACTCAATCTTTGGGTAGATGTCTTTAGGGAAATGGAACTAGCTCAGTGTAGTTGTATTTCTCCTGCTATGACATGTTAAAATGTCTGCTGTGGAAAAGGTCTATTTCAGTAACTTACAATTTGCAATATGTGCCACTGACAGCTGGAGTTCTTCCCATGATTTTATGTAATTTAGCTAATCATACAACTGTTTCATGAGTACAAATAAGTGTGACAGACAATAGGGAGAACACTCCATTCCAACTTGCAGTAATCTGCCTTTGTTGATCTTAGACAGGTGTGGCAGAGTGTATTGTGATGGATCAGGTGGGCATGGAGGATCCAGCCCCCACAGAGGAAGATGAGGATGATGATGATGATGGTGAAAATGCAGAAGCAGGTAAGAAACCATTTGTGAAGCATTTCTTCAAAATGAAATCTTTCTGTTTATTCCATTTACAAAATTATTTACAAAATCTTTAAGGTTCACTGTGTAGAATTCATTGGGATATATTGGCAGAAATGGACTACAGTATTCATAACTATGTTTTTTTAAGTTTACAATCACCTAAAACTAGGAATTGTTGTTTTCATTGCCTTACAATGAGCCATTTATATCCACATATGGTCCTCTACCACAGTGTCATGTTGCCAAATGCTGGCTTTAGATTGGGCTGTTTGTGTTTTTCTGTTGGCCGTCGTAATTCTCCTACAGGCTTGGCATGCGTTTCACTTGGTTGCAATCAGCATCTGCCAGATGTCACTAAACCCTGCACAGTACACTAGAATGTCTCTAAATTTAAATGAAATATGATAATTGCTCAGGACATGTACATGTCCTTAGCATTTAACTTATGTGTACATGTACACAAATAACTCCATGGTATCGGTGTGATACATGACGAGGAAGTCTGCAGTGCTTAAGTCATGTTTATCTCTATTCTGTTTGTCTCAAAAGGAATCCTCTTACTCTACTTTTCCACCCATCAGGGCCTACATGAACTTCCTGTCACATTGCGGTCCAACCTTGATAATGTGAGTAATTGAGGCCAACTGTCAATCATTAGGTACTGATCTAAATAGCCAATAGTTTGCTTAATCTCATACCTTCACTGACATGCAAACAGTAGTTGTTGGCATGCGTCATGTGCGGGGTCTAAAATAAACACCCGCCAAATAAGAGGAGATTTTCTGTTTGGACAGTAGATCTTGGAGGGCTGTCTGTCACACTGGTGCAGGAATGTTTGTACCAAAACAGACATGTGGGAGTCTCTATGCTGTTGTGGTGTCATTTAGGAGCGTACTGTTATGCTGCTCCTCTGCTGTCTGTGTCACACACACACTCACACCTGCATAAATAAAATAATAACAAGGAGGCCTCTGTAGTTTGAACCAAGACGGCAAACTCTTTTTGCCTGTCTCATTGTCAATGAGCAGCACATTAGATCCACTTCCTCCATTCTTACCTTTCACAATACATGCTGAGGCTGTGGTAATGAGTTCCATAAATTTAAATCATTTTGCTTCCTCTTCTAAGTTTGCATTCAAAATATATAATTTCTTACAAATGTATAGGATACATCACTGATGATGTGTCCCAGCGCATCCACAGATGTATCTACACACCTTTCAACTGGCTCATCAAGTGACTCTCAGGAACAGACTGGGTGACGACCGGCGGCGGACACCCCAACAGGACGGACCTAACGATGACGACCTTTGAAAACGGAGCATTGACCGTACAAGCACATGCAACTGTGGTAAGGTCTTCAAGAATGACCGAGGCCTAAAAGTCCATCAGGGCCAGATTAAATGCTTGGTGAAGGAGACTGCAGCACAGCGCACAGGACCAACACCTGGGAGACACAGGAGGAGCCTGGCCCGGGGACAACCCACAGAGCCCAGCACTCCTACGCCTAGCAGAGAAGTCCAGAATCATCAGGTCAACAACCATACGGCAGATAAGATCCACCACCTGCAGAAAGAGCTGCGAATATTGGCAAAGAGGTTCAAAGTAGCAACTGAGGAGGAGAAGTCACCTCTCGCTGAGGTCCGACAAACCATCCAGGAGTCTCTCAAGACCCTGCGTAGATCTGAATGGCACAGGAGACGGAGGATGGAGAGAGCCAGGAAGTGAAGTTCCTTCTTAGCCAACCCATTTGGTTCACAAAGCAGCTGTTAGGGCAGAAAAGAAGCAGACGGCTTGAGTGCACCCAGGAGGAAGTAGACAACTTCCTGTACAACACCCTCAGTGACCCACACAGAGAGCAAGAGCTTGGATTACAGAGAGCTCTCCTGGACATGCCTGCCCCTCTAGTGGAGTTTAACACCTCAGATCCCACTTGGAAGGAAGTCCAGAAGGTGGTAACAGCAGCCAGAGCCAGCACTGCTCCAGGTCATAGTCAGGTACCCTATAAGGTTTACAAGCGCTGCCCAAACCTCCTGAGAATCCTCTGGAAGTTGCTGCGAGTCATCACAGACCAGACTCCGCTCATCACAGACTCCGCCCGTCTCCGGAGGTCTGGTTACCTAAGGAAGAGAACTCAACCAGGCTGGAGGAGTTATGATCCATCTCCCTCCTCAGAGTGGAGGGAAAGGTTTTCTTTAGCATTCTTGCTAGGAGAATTACAGAACGCAGTACAGAAAGGCGGCATTCCTGGAGTCCCAGGGTGCCTGGAACACACCAGGGTGGTCACCCAGCTAATCAGGGAGGCACGTGAGGGGAATGGAGATCTGACAGTGCTTTGGCTGGACCTAGCCAATGCATATGGGTCGATGGACAACCTGACGGTTACCACCACATGAGTGCCGGGATGCAGGTGGATCCTTCAGGGCCTGGAAAACCTCATCTGCTGGGCGAGGATGAGTTTTAAACCAACAAAATCCAGGTCCATGGTCCTGAAGAGAGAGAGAAAGTTGTGGAAAAGTTTCGCTTCTCTATGGACGATGTGCCAATACCATCCATTACTGAGATACCAGTCACTAGCCTAGGGAAGGTTTTAGACTGCAGCATCAGAAACACAGCATCAGTCCAAGCTACCATCAAGAAGCTTGAAGCCTGGTTGTCTGCAGTAGACAAGTCTGGCCTACCTGGCAGGCTCAAGGCGTGGTTATACCAACATGGCATCCTGCCTCGCGTACTCTGGCCGTTGCTGGTCTATGAGGTGACTGTGTCCACTGTAGAGACCCTGGAGAGAAAGATCAGCTCCTACCTCCGAAGATGGCTGGGTCTTTCACGCAGTCTCACAAGTGGTGCTCTGTACAGCAGGAGCAACAAACTCCAGCTTCCCTTCAGCAACCTGAAAGAGGGATTCGGGGTTTCCCACACAAGAGAGGCACTAGCATACCGAGACTCCAGTGACACCAGGGTGGCATGAGCAGGCATTGTGGTGAGGACGGGCAGGAAGTTTAAAGCTCAAGAGGGGCTGGAACTAGCGAAGTCCCGGCTTAGACACAAGGCACTGGTGGGCTTGGTGGCCGGTGCGACCTGGCCCAAGGCAAGGACAGATGCTATCTTGTCCTGGAAGAGGCGCGGAGGATGTGTTGAGGATCTGAGGACCAGCAGGATGGTGAGCATGCGGCAGCAGGGGGCTTCAACAAGGTTGGAAGGAGCGCTGGAGAGAAAGCTGACCTGGAATGACATCTGGAAGGCAGAGCCACAGCAGATAAAGTTCATCATCCAAGCTGTAAACGATGTGCTACCCAGTCCATCTAACCTGCATGTCTGGGGAAAGAGTGACCTTCCTTCCTTCCTCTCTGTCCAGGAAGGGGCACATTGGAGCACATCCTGAGCAGCTGCCCAGCAGCCCTCAGTGAAGGACGCTACCGTTGGCGGCATGACCAAGTACTAAAGACAGTGGCCGAGACCATCTCCATTGCAGTGGCCAACAACAAACATATCCGCATCCAGAAGACAATACCTTTTGTGAAAGCTGGAGAAAAGCCACAACCATAGCAAATATCAGCAGCCAACCTACTCTCATCGGCATCAGACTGGGAACTGCGAGTTGACTTGGGCAGGCAACTCAAGTTCCCAGAGCATATAACACCAACCTTCTTGAGACCAGACGTGGTGCTAACGTCAGTTTCCTCTAAGCAAGTCCTCTTATTGGAGCTAACACTCCCCTGGGAGGACCCATGGAGGGGGCCAATGAACGCAAGCAGATCAAGTATCACAAACTCACAGAGGAATGCTGGAGGAGAGGTCGGAAAGCCTGCTGCGAGCCAATAGAGGTGGGATGTCGAGGCTTTGCTGCCCACTCCCTCCCATGCCTGCATGGGAGGGAGTGGGCATCACAGGAGCTGCATCACAGGAGCTGCATCACAGGAGCTGCAAAAAAGAGAGCCATCAGGTCCACCACAGAGGCTGCAGAGAGAGCCTCTAGGTGGAGCTGGATCAAAAGGTCTGAGAAGTGGGCCAACGCTGCTGGGACACAAGTCAGGGTAACTGATCACCCCCGGCTGGGTCGCCTGAGGGAGGGTGTCTGATGTTGAGAGACCCGAAACAGCCCATGATCTCAGGATACATCATTGATGATGTGTCCCAGCGCATCCACGGATGAATCTACACACTATGTGAAACGCAAGGGAATTTATTATTTTGGCTGATAAAATAATATGCTTGGCCGGTAGATTTTTTCATCTACTAGCCACTTTGGCCGATCAGTCAAAAAGTACATTTCGGACAGTGGTCATATGCCCTTGTTATTTAAAGTGATTGATATAGATGCTGTCATTCAAACACAATACCTCTTGCATGCTTATTTGTTCTCTTAATAAATTTAGGAATATATGTTTTCACAGCAGTTCAACAATTTGGTCATGTCATTGTCACCACTGCGGTGCTCTGATTCCAGTGTCATCGTACATGGTCTTTTAAGGCCTCTGTGCCCTGCTGTGTCTTCCGTTTGTCGGTTTGTACATTGGCCCATTTGTCGGAATCCGAATATCTTGAACACTTTGAGGACATTTTTTAAAGACATCCACTTGGGCTTAGCAATGAATGGATTAGAATTTGTTGGTTAAACGTCAAGGTTACTGTGACCTTGCATCAGTAGTGAATGCGATATCGCTAGCACACTAAGGGAATGTCATCGAATTTGGCACAAGCCTCCATTTGGACTTAAGAATGAACTGATTTGAATTTGCTGTTCAAAGGTCAAGGTCACTGAAACTTGCAACCCTCTATTTCTCACGGACGTGAACTCAAAAACACCCTTGAGGGAATGCCATCAAATTCGGCACAAATGTCCATATGGACTCAATGATTAACTGATTAAAAGTGGATGCTTAAAGGTCAAGGTCACTGTGACCTTGCTTCACACTCATTCTCCTGAACAGGATATTTCAAAAACAGTCTGAGGGAAATTCTTTGAATTTGTCACAAACATCAACTTCTCCCGGCTCCTCCTGTGTCCCACCAGAATGAACTAATTATAATTTGTTGGTCAAAGGTCAAGGTCACCATGACTTCACAAACCTATTTTTTATCTGCTTGTCTACTATCGTTGAACTATCAGTGGGCATCATTCATCAACCACTCTTATGAAGAAATGTTTTCTTAAAACCCACTTATGCATTTTTTTTTACAAAGATTCTGACATTCACTAATGTTTTCTTTTTTTTTGGATTTGTTCTTAGGTAAGAACAGAATCTACACACACTAAAGAGCATTCACGTACATTTAAGGGCTGACATGTTTGAGCAAAAATATGTGTTTTTTGTGTTTTCTTCTGAGTTACAGTTGTTTTGTATTAAATGATTTAAAATACAAAAATAATTCTTAATAGGGAGGTGCTGACTCGGGGCCTAGGTCTCTGTCCAGACGTTCAGCTGATGGCACACCTGATAGAGCTGTCTCTCCGATGAAGGCCCTGATATGATGGTCTAGCTCAGGCAATTCTTTGCCTGCTTCCCCCCTCCAGTGCTCTGCAATGTTTTACTTTTTTTTTTTTAAATTTTGGTGTCATATTTGAAATCAAACCACTTCTTTTTAACTCCATCTGTACTGCGCCTTTCTCCAGATACAGCATTCACAGAGTGAGTGATTGCATCCCATGCATCTTTTTTTGTGTATGATTTTATATCCAGTATTAACGTGACTAAATATCACCACTCGTTTGCAGTTCACTTCTGCTGCAATACCTCCACTTCACAACTACTAAAGTTCTTTTTGCGTTTTAATTCTGGTGCTCTGTCTTTGTATATATTTTTTGGCATTTTCTTAACTTCTCCTTAAGATATCTTTGTGACTTCTGTCTGTGTCTGCACATGGCTCTTCAGTCTCATGCCCTTTTAAGGGCATTTGTGGGCGTTTACTTATGCTAATTAGGGACAACTGGCAAGCACTTTCAGTTTGCAAGGGAGACTGGCATTCATCAATCTGAGGACACAGGTGTGAACAACTCTGCCTGTTAAGAACATGTTCATGAATCTGATGTAGAGTTTTATTAAGCACTTATTTCAAAGCAATTTAAGAGGGAATTTAAGAAAATACTTGAGACTTAAGACTTGACTTTTTATCATAACTTGATCACAGGGCATAATTCCTCCTTTTCACTGTTTTGATAAGAGGAATTGGCAGAAAGTGAGCAGTCACATTAATGGTAGCCAAACGTTTATTGATTTAATGACAGTGTTTAATGAACAATGAATTAATGCTGTGGAAATTTTAAGTATACTACATATAACATGAACCTAATGCCACATACTCTTCAGTCTTTATTAGCAGCTGGCCTTTATTTGTCAATGGCAGCCATTATTTTGAGATTTGAAAATGCTGCTGTCTGACTTAAGAGGGTTTTGTGTGTTTTTTCTCCTCAGTGGTGTTGCATTTATGGCAATGCAATGCAATAATCATCACACCTCAAATACTGTGTGGTGTAATGCTGTTTTTATACATTAGAAGCCTTTGGATATATACATACATAGATACATTGTCATTGTATCTATGTAGCATTAGACTTCATTATAGGCAGAGACTGACTGCATGGTTGGGTTCGATCGCTCTTCTGTCCAGCGGCTCTTTGTCCCCAGCTGCATTATAAAGTCACCAAAGGCACACATTTATCAGGTGTGTACCAGTATGTGTGCCTGCACCAGTGTAGCTTGTGGTTGCCCTTGGTTTAGATGTGCAACCAGCATGACAAAGCCATCTTCTGTACACTGAATAACAAAATATATTTTCCCCTGAATGGGAAGAGGTCTACCAAAGAAAAAAAAACACTACTATTTTGATATTCAGTTGTCAAGGTTTACTCCACCTCCCCCCTCCACACCTGTTTATGTTTATCTCCAATACAAGCTTAATGTGGCCAAACACTAATAGATGTATTTACACTTTCAGGCCCTTGGGGATATCACACAATATGCACAGAACCTTTCAGCCATGGTTATTGGTGGATTAGTGATGAGGCTTATTTCAGACTGATCCTGTTATTTGCCAATAAAGTGTCAAACTTCTTCATTACACCTCTGAATGGATAGCTATACACACACACCACATAGAACTGTTAATATTCACAATTTGATGTGGAAACAAAAACCATCTTTCACATATTCAAAATCATAGCTTGTTGTCTTTGTTTTTAGCTAATGTTTGTTCTCGATGTAAATTGAGAGCAACAAAAGACCTGAGTCAAATAAAGGCCAATAAAGCTGATTCTGATAAATTAAGAAATGCTAACAAGTGATAATATTTCTTCCCCATGCTGCCTAGAGTGGAAATTATGACAGATTATTTCTGTGGATTTGTTACGTGAGAATTATTGCAATAACTCAGCTCATTCAGCAGTCATAAAATGCCTTTTGACTTCTTTACCCCACGTGACTTTAGCCCTGATTTTCCACCAGCTGACTTCTATTTTTGGAGCTCTGCGGCAAAAGCCCCAGATCAGAGACAATTAGGCGGTGGCGTGGCACTTGCAAATAATTGCTTGAGCGCTATGTATGAACTAAAACAAAAAAAAAAGTTTTAAGTTAAAGGACGAGTCTATGTGCATCATAGATGCTCCCCAAATATCTAGCAAGCTAAATAGAGTGCTCTAGGAATGAGTCTTGAAACCAGGAAAGGCTTAGCATTTTAGCACTTTTGGTTCCCTCTTCTCAGAGTCGATGGGTTTTTGGAATGTGTTTTGCCTGAAATGCCTGAAATAAGGTCTGTGGTTAACACAAGCTTAAGAGACTGTCTTGTTTTATTCTACGACATAAAATTAGCCAATAAATAACCCACCTGTAAATTTTGAAGCTTTTATGTGTTCTAAAAAAGGCGGTGGCTAACAAGCAGCTATATAAGATGAAGTCATCACGCCGAACACAACTTTACAGCCTTGTTGTGGTGGTGACATACCACTACTACAACATGTAACAAGATTTTACTAATACCCGCCGGTAACATTTCCTCTCTCTCTCTCACCCTTCTGTCGGATGATGAGGAGTTCAGGTGACTTCCCCCTGCAACTGGGGGTTGGGATTTGAACCACACATCCAGTGACATTTGGGATTCTTCTTGGTAAAATATCTTGCAGTGTGTGACCATCTTTTGCCAGTCATGTAGTGTAAAAACCACAATGACTTTAAGACTCCCAGTTACAAGACAGCAAGAAGTTTAGTGTGAACAGTACAGATATCGGCGACCTTTGAAACTTGTGTAGTGTGTACCTAGCTCTAAGCATCAGGCTCTTCCCTCCCTTAAATCTATGACTGACCTCTAGTAGTACTGTTTGTGTGGAGAAAGTCAGTCAGTGGCAGTAAATACTAAGTAGTAAAAACTTTTTTTTTTCACAGATTATTTTGTTTTGTTTTTTTTTTTCCCTTATTGGACAGGACAGCAACAGTAACAGTCACACACTGTATCTCTGAGGCATGTTGTTCAGTATATGATGTAATCACACAAATGCACAAAGCAGCACTAGACATAAAGTGGACTCTTGGACAATAGTTCACAAACATAACATATCTCTTCAGGAGCTGTGTCAAACAGCTCCTTTTTCTTATTTCTGAAACTTCACTCTGAAAACTTTTTCTGTGACAGGATAATTGGTGAGTGTTGAAAACATTTTCTTAACCTGCCCAGTTTGTTTGAGTGCAGCCTACGTGTAAATTAATCAATTTATGCTGAAAGTGTCACAAAGGTTTTAAACCATGATTTCAGAACTGATTTGTAGTTGTATCTTAGGGTTACACTTGTCAGCTGCATGGGCTATTCCACTGTCAGGAAAAATTAGATTGAATAATGGCTAATTTGTTGTCTGTGTAACTCGCCATGTCTCGTTTTTAATGATAGGCTTTAGGCCCATGGGCTCATCAGTGTTTGCCTCGTTTTGTTATTACTTGTGCTGGTTGCTACTGATGCTTCTGGGTTTCTTCTTTTTTGCTGTTTTTGCTTACTGTCATAACAGGGATACATACCGTAGTTACCTTGAACTTGAGACCAGGTAACCTTTGCATAACATTGGCCAATGTGACCACAAATGGGAATTGCAGGATATTTACAGCACATTTAGTCATTCCAAGATTTTAAGTTGCTTGCCATTGAGTGAGTCGAAGCAAGTTCAACGTGACCATGACCTAACAAGATTGTGTAATTCTAACATCAACAGTCAGACATGTTTGCTGGCAAGATGACCTCCCCATCGATCAGTCCCTTGATTATATGAATAAAAGAAATGTAAACTCATCTTAAAACACAAACTTACAAAAACATGCACTCCCATAACTATGTGTTAAAGTGCCCACCCTCTTTGGTTCTATGCACATCATTTCTCTTACAATACATTATACTCCTGGTCCCAAAGGTATGTTTTCCAGTGCCTTCATAAATATAGGCGCTCCTCTTTCTGTTAAACTCTTTGTACATAGTGAACAGCAGGCACCACCAGAGCTCAATCTCTGGTCTCTACTGGTGAAACAGGTAGCTGAGCTGCTCTATTGTGTAAGGGTTTCTATTGTGGTCAAAGTAAGAAGTGCGTAAGAAGTGCGTGGGTGTGTGCTGCAAACATCTACGGCCATATACTGCACAGTATACCCTGGAAGGTATGAAGGTAATAAATTTTACATACCACCCACACCCAGTGGAAGTCAAGAATGACTTTATCACGTCGTATAGTTCAGTTCAAATATTCATCCCTTCTTGTTAGCCTGATATTTTAAGAATGCAGGATTGCCCTGAATGCTTTGAGGGATTTTTTTTAAAATTTGGCAGAAAAGTCCACCTTGGATAAACTGATCAGACTGTGGTGGTCAGAGGTCATTGTGGCCTCACAAAATATGTTTTTGGCTGTAAGTCAAGAATCCATATGCTAATTATGATACATTTCAGACTAATATCTAATAGAGTAAAATAATGATGTCATGACATTGATGACATTTATCTTGTTCAGATCTTCCATCCATTCCAATGGACACTGCTTTTCTAGGAGGTCTAGATCTATGATTACTGTCATCTGATAAGGGATGGGGATCGAAACCTGGTTCTATTGAGGACCCAGTTCCACTTTTTCAAAACCCCACAAACATTAACGTTCGAGCTTAGCAATACTTCTATAGAGTTCCGTTGGTCTTAAACGTAACATTACATTTTGAGTTGAGTCATGTCATTTAAATCCAATCGCCGGTCCACATACATCAATTGTACATCAAGTAAAACCTTAATGCAGTACCTTCAAATGTATTCAGATATTTAAATGTTGAAATCCGAGTTTAAATAGGCAGGATAAGACCTGGTTAGCTAAATAAACAAGGTTCCATAAGATTTCATTGTAATGTGTTCATGGTCGGCTCAATAAAATGACTATTAGGCAAAAGTGAATAAAACTTCATCATGATGTTTTCAAATGGAAAATCAAGAAAGAGAAAATTTAGTTTTTGGCAAAACTTGAATAATACATTTGTTTGGGTGAGAAATATGTTCCTCAGCAAGATAATCATCTTGTAATACATAACCTAAAACTACTAATGCCAACATTGTTCAAAGTAAATATTTAAATTAAAATACAATAATTTATTTTCTTATCACTGAAAACATGACTGAAGTGAAGTTAAACCAGTTCTGTTACAATCTGTTAAAAACGTATGTTTGCCTCGTCTTTCCACCAAATAATAGAAAAGTATCAATAGTGGTATGAATAAGGACTCAGATTGTTGAGTATTAACACATCTGGCACAAACCAGATGCACAGACCAGATTTGTTGGGATGTGTGTAAGTTAATCAGTGTTATCTGAAGTGAACTGCAGGAGAACCATGTCCCCTTTTTTAACCTTAGCCTGGCCAGTCGTGGGAAAGGGCGAGGCACAAGGCATGTTTCAGTCTATTAATCATACTGTTAAAGTCAATAATTTGTGTTAAAACTGTGTTTAAAGTAAAACTTAGATGTTATATTACTTAAACATGTCAAAATATAATCTGGGTGATTTATAGCCTTTACTCACAGCTATTTGAAAAATATTTGTCCATTGGAATTGACAGAGGATCTAAATGTTTCAGGAAAATGAAATACAGCTTGAGCAGGGATATACTGCTCTAATTTGATTTTCTAATGATACATTCAATTTCTAATGCATCTTATTGATTGTGTTCACAGGATATTCATATCAGGATGTTTTACTTTTTTGTAAAACATACTTTTTTGGGATATGCTTGATTCATCATGTCATCATGATTGAAAAAGGTCTATTAAGACCATTTATTGTCATCCTGTACTATAAATCAATTTATGTGTTTATGTTGGAAAGATAGAAAAAATAACAAAGTACCCAATCAAGAAATGTTAATGATTTACGATTGCATTTAAAGTAGAAATCAATCATTGCATTTTTTTTGTATGTGTTTGGAACATAATTGGGTTTTGAATGGGTTAAATAACAAATGGTTAAAGGTCAATCTCACTGTGACATCATGATGTTCTGCAAAAACACATATGTAGCCATTATGCAATTCCATTAATTGTATAGATCTACCGTGCTGCTGGGCTGAAGATGTGTGAAGCATCTAAAGTTTTCGAATTTGTAGCTTCTTTGCAGTAACATCTATATTTGAAAACTTGTTTACTGTCATGGCTAAAGTATGAGTGTGAACAGACTTTGATATGAACTGCCCTTTGACTGGTTTGCGAAGGCATACAACGATGACGTGGTAATTCTAGATTATATGGGTTTCTCTGTGTTTTTATAGGCTTTTAAGAAGAAAGGAATGTAAATCTCAGCAGTGAGAGGAGCTGGCTCAGAGTGGCATCTCACATTAAGTTGCTCAGCAAGGTAGTTGAAGTCTTAACCAGCCTCTTATACGCCAAAAATTTTAATAATCCAATATTTAACAACATAATTTTTAATTTTTCATACTGTGAGGACAATTTGCCGATAACATGTCTGTAGCAAGTACCGTTTTGAATGTAGTAGAGTATTTTTCTTTCACCACATCTTTTAAGTACATAATAGTCTGGAATGTTTGTCCACAAACAAATGAGAAAAAAACACCTGTTAAGCATAAAAGCTGCATGTGCCTGCTGAGCAGTCACTGGTGTTGACGACTGGCACTTTCTTTTATTTAAACTCAAGCAGTGGCACAGATGGTGATGGTGGCATGTGTGTGTGGGTGTATGTGTGTCAGTGTCCTACTCTTATATTACAGACGCCTGCATTGCCATTAATTTAACATGCTTGTTTTGACTATCATGTTTAATAATGTACACTCTGCCAGGACCACTCACATCAAAGTTATTGCACCATAAACGCGCAGTGTAATTATGATGGGCTGAATGGTTCTGCTCCCCGCCTGTCCATGCAGCATACACGAGATCTCGCACAAAGAGGATCAGCAAAGCACCTTCTGTAGTACCTGCTGCTACAGATTGTTCAAGTTCAGACAACTTAGCAGTTTAAGGAAGCTTTAATATTATTCAAAACAGCAACACATAATGCAATTAATAGTTACGGCAGAATGTGAAAATAATGAATGACATGGGAGCTGAGGTTGGCGAGGGACTGATGTAACTGTGGTAGCAGTTAGATAGAACATTTAAGCAGATACGTATTTGGTCAGTATTTTTTTTATACGACTGTGCCAGCAATTGCCTTAATGCATTATGTCTGAGGTTATCCATTCATCTGTGCACATGTCCGTACATGTGTCCAGCCCATTTTGGTTCTCATAGGTCAAAGGTCAAGGTCACTGTGATCTCATCTGTGTTGTTCTTATTAACGTGATATCTCAAATTTGGCACGAACGTCCCCTTGTACTAAACAATGAACTAATTAGATTTTGGTGGTCAAAGGACAAGGTGACTGACCCTGCATTCATCTCCTTCTTGTGAACACACTGTCTCAAGAAGGCCCTAGGGGAATTTCCACAAATTTCACACAAGCTTCCACTTGGATTTAAGGATGAATTGACAAGAATTTGGTGGTTAAAGGTCAAGGTCACTGACCTCACAAAACATGTTTTTGACCACAACTGTGCGCTGCCAGGGGGAAGATGTGTGTGAAGTATCTACGTTTTCACAGACATGGATGTAAACTGTAAATGCATCTTGGTGGGATTGCAGAGGCATACAACCATGAGGCAGTAATTCTAGTATTCTTCTTGTTTTTTTTCATCTCTAGTCTGGATGACAGAAGGCAGGTTTCCATTAACCCTCAAATTGCACAAATTGAAACATATGATATTTGCATATTTATATGCAAATATAAAATATGCCCTAATGGAAACACGTGAATTTTGAAAAAACTGCTTATTGCAAAAAAGTTTTGCTCACATGAAGTTTGAATTCTCTCATATGTGGCTGCTCCAATGTATAAGGGGCTTGACCTTAAATTATGGCTCGCATTGCATGCTTACGTCGCATTGGATTGGAAATAATGATGGCTAGTGCGGTGGCTGCAATAGAAAAAAACCTGCTATGTTTAGAACATCCATCATTATGCTTCTTTGAATGTTAGCGCCAGAGGAAAAGTCACAGAACATCACTCAATGCAAATGCAGTCATTTCACAATTGTGTTATCGACATTTTGAAAAGATGGCTTAAGTTTTGCTTTAATTTGTAATGGAAACCTGCCTGGTGTCATTAGATGCTGTGCCTTTGTAGCAGTTCAGGGTTCATTGAATTGACAGCCTGTGTCTGTGTGTCTTTCAGATACAGGTTTACTACAGTCGGATGCAGTTGCTCTGCACAACCAAGCTGAGAGCCTGCAGCCCAACCTTCATCTGCTTGGCTACCTCTTCCTCTCCCGGCCTATGAGCCACGCCTTTAACTGCATCCTCCTCTTCCAGTTGTAAGTAACCATGGTGATGACGGAGCCTTATAATTTTGGGGGATCTTAATGATGCAACATTTACGATGTGCACAATCAACAACACTCTATAGGAGAGAGTATGTGGGTGGATGTGTTTTTCCCATTGCTTCAGTCCATTTGTGCTGTATGTTGAGTTTAACATTAGTTATTATGCTGAAAGCTGTTTTCACAAAGAAGAAGCTCCCATTTAAGATGTGCATTTATAAACAGGGCTGATCACAACTGTCTCCCAACGATATGTTTAGACCTTTTCACTTGGGGTAGATGATTGATCTGTGGATGAGAGGAGCTGTTTGCAGATGTTTGTAAGTGAAACTATGTTTTAGACATAGCAAAATGAGCAGTTAAGTTTCAGTTGTAATGTACCTGATGCTCTGTGGGGTTGTCTCTGTCCCAGGTGTGCTATATATAATGACCGAACAGTATATTCCAATAGCACTCCTAATGAATAGTCCAGCTCCAGATATCTAGTTGTTGTAGCAGATGACTTAGTTTCGGTGCCCTACAACAAATGAATGTATGGGAAACCCTGTACATTGGTTGAAGCTATGACCGTGCCAGAATTAAACTAAACGTGTTGCCATTATGCAAATTTGCTTTGCCTCCAGAAGTGAATGGTTTATTCGCCCCATGCTCTCATTGAATGAAAGTCATTGGAAGGCAAATTTTTGCAATTGTTAATTTCTGGCATGTGTGGCCATGCCCTAATGCAGCAAAATTAAAAACTGTAGTTATAAACTTGACAGAGGAAACAGCTTAACTTAAAGTTTAAACTTTGAGTCTGAAGTTCTGAAATAATCAGTAAAGCTACCGTGCTCCTCATGTGCCAGCTCTGCTCTGCTCTCTGCTGTGTTCACATTTTCTAGAATGTCATTATTTTTTCCTCATTAGTGATGCATTATAACACCCTCCTGCAACCCATGTGTTCTGCGTGTAAGCACGTTGTGAATCTGCCTACGTAGGCACATCTTCCTATCTGAATAATGCGCTCTTTAAAAAGCAACAAAATACTGCACCATTCTGGCAGCGTTAGACCAGGTTTTTGTTGGACAGTGGTGCAGTCGCTTTCTGCTGCCTCAAAATACACACATATGGTAAAAAAAAGGCATTGTACATAAGACAACTTTGATGTTCTCCTCAATACTTTTATGTTAATAATGTCTAAAGAAAATGTAATTGAGCATTGTCAGCAAACTTGTCTCTAGCTGCAGCAAGCATCAAACATGAGAGAACGTTAGCCACAAGCTGCAGAGCATGGTGAAGCATTGAGAGCGAGTATTGCATTTGCATTCATCAGGCAGCCAGAAACATGAATCTAAATGAATTTTGCTTTGTGTCTACAGGATGTGCAAATAAGCAACAGTTTGTTAACTCACTCAACATATAAGCCACACGACTCTGCAGCTTTTGGTTCAAATACGACTGCCCCTATCTTTTAATTTGTTTTACAGTGGTACTAAAGAATAAATTAAGACATAATTATAAGGTACCATAAAGTCTTTTTTATGACTTACTTTCTGATATATGACTTAATCATATTACACACAGCATGTGGAAAAACATACCACTGATTTTACAATCAGATCAGTGCACACAGAAGTTTAAATACTGACTCCTGATCTCTATCACATTGTCTTAGTTATAGCATCTTTAAAGCTTCTAGAAATGTGCTTGAAATAATAAGAATGTGCATATTATATCAAAGTTAAGTGTCTCATTAAGCATCTACAAAAATCTGTGTGAAAATAAATGTTCCCAACTATTAGAAAAGCAAGTTCAAAACAGTGCATTTTGAGGAGAATAGTATTTCTCCAGACTGTGTGGGTGTGGCAGATCTGGTTTTGATTTATACCTCCTTTGATCCTACCTTTGTCAACTGTCTCTCGTCACCTCGATGACAGCCATTAAGCAAAGCAGAGTCAGCGTGGTACAGATCTGTCTGTTCCAGCCCTCTGACTCTAGCTGTGTTCATAAAACCAATATGACACTGCACTAAAATGAGAGAGCTGTTGTTGAAAGCCACAGATTGTTCTATTTCTCCATGAAATAATAGTTTAGTTCATTACACATTAACTCCATTCGATGTTTCCAAATGCACCCTATGAGGGCTGAGCAATAAAAACATATTAGATAGTACTGAGATATAAGACTATATATTGTCTTAGATATTAGATATTGGATATTGTTATATCGTGCTGGTAGTTTTTCGTGATTTTAGGGGTTGCATTACAGTAAAGTGATGCACCTTTCTCAACTTATCAGACAGTTCTTCTCTTAATACCTGCCTTCACCCACTTAGTCATTATTTCAACATTACTGATGATTTTTGATCAAAAATGGAATTGTGTTAATGTTTTACCAAAGTACCAGTACCCATTCCTACAATAATGTCACATCAAAGATAGAATTTGTTAAAAAAAAAAAAAATGTGTTTGATTCTGTCTCCCAGGTCCCCTTTTTGTTGAATTAAATAACTCATTAAAGCTGAGGTTATAAAAAAAAAACATTCACTTGAGCAAACATCAGGGTGATGAGAACTACCTTCAGTGACAGAAACCATCTTTGTGAAAAAAATTATTTGGCGTGTACTTTGAGTTATAGTTTTGCCTGTCTCATTCACTAATATGGAGGGGTGGGCTTTATGACCTATACTGCAGTCAGACACCAGGGGGGGATCCAGATTGAAAAGCTTCACTTTGGAGGAACTGTCATGTTGTCCATCTTTATATGCAGTCTGTGGTATCAACTGACAGCTGACTTTGAATTTTTGATTAGCTTTATCTATATTACATTATACGGATCAGAGATAACCACACCCAAATCAACCCAGCGTCAGGAAACTGTGAAAACACGACAATGTTTTAAATTTGGATAGAGGCTATGTTTGATATTTTTAAAAACGTTCTATTATTCATGTAAACATAGGTGGTGGCAGGGTAGGGCTTGGTTGGGCTACAGCCTGACCAGAAATAGCTTAGGCCCATGTTAGCCCTACAATTGAACAACCAAGAAAAGTACCATATCAGCTCCTTTAATTTTCATCTATGTTTGCCTGTACACTCTGCTCTCCCGCTGACAAGGTCACAGCGTAATGCAATGTTGTTGGCGACAGCTTCACACATTAAACTGATCCCAGTTCAGGAGTAGAATTGCCCTTCATTCATTTCCTGGTTGGTAATCAACACAATGTTATCACTGACTTGAGATCAGTGGGAAAGCTTGGAGACGTCACGTCACTGACGTCACTTGTGTGCGGGCACGCATTCACCAGCTAACATTTACTGCTAACTGCCATTAAAACTAGCTAGTAGCTAACCAAATTAATTTGGGAAATTAAAATGTCAAAATGGACTGTTTCATTTTCAAACATCCACGGACAGAAAACGTGCCCGACATTTTGGATAATTTTTAATCCACAGCTGAGGAGGAACAGGACAGGAAGAAGCCCGCTTTCTCCACCTGCCAGAGTGAGTGAGTTTAAATATATTTATATGAATCAAATCAAGGGGGATAAGGGGCTGGTGTGTGCATAATTGCCTGCAGAATAGACCTTCTAACACGTCTGTTGAACTTGGTGTTGCGTGTGAAAGAGGAGTCGGTGAAATCATCTCAACTTGTGTATTACTTCTTGTTGCTGAGAGGGTACGGTATTACTTTTCATGCAATCATAATGAAATTCAGACATAGATTTGAGCCCCACCAGTGTATGGATTAGCCCCACGTTTATATGGCCAAAAATTAGGTCTGCCTTTCCCCACTGCATGTAAAGCCCTAAATTACATGTTAAGAAAGTTTGGGGTGATTTGGGGCTCGAAGAGAGAGTGCTGGAGAGAAACCTGCAGAGTTTCAGTGTTTGGAGTGACTCCTCTCAGCTGAACCAGGGCCACACACTTGTATAAAAACTGTCCTTGAGCTTCAGACTTAATATCTTTGGCTTCTGCTGCACAGTCTTGAGATATTGAGAGTTACAAGCCTGAGCCAAATGCTGATAAAATATGATCATTGCTGCAGCATCTGCAGTCCACCAACTTTTTAAGATGAGCAGCCTGTTTCCAGGCACTGTTTTTTGTCCTTTATTTATATCTGACAGCTAGTAAATTAAATGTTGCCTTAAACTCTGGGTATTCTGAATCCACTCTGACTGGTTTAGAAATGATGTGGATATGTTCTCATTATGTAACACTAAAAATGCAAAATGAGGTTGAGGACCTCCCGTATCTCATTGTTTTCCCAGATTCCGGATTTTTATGACAGCTGTTTTTCTTTGTATTAGTCTCTGTTCTAACAGCTGTTTTTTTAAAAATCTCACATGATGGGTCGCACACATAAACATGTTGCCAAAATGTTACACCCGCGCCACGCATGATCACATCTTCCTGGCGTTATATTTCACACAGACCTCGTTATGGAGCTGTTACTACGGCCTTCTCAGCTCAGAGGCAAGACCACTCTATCCCCCCTTTCCGGGATTGGACGGTATATACAGAACAGGTGGCATAACAGTTTGATATTCCTGCCTTGTACATGCAGTGTAAATGTGGCTAATGTCAGGCTGTCCAAGGACACAGACATTCTGTTGCACAAATAGCAACTCTACTTCATTCAGTGCTGCATAAAGCCGAGCAGCAAGCTTAAAGTTGCTGCGGTTACACAGGTTAGACCAAGCCCGTTGTGAATCAGTTAGTGAATTTGAGTTGTTTGAGTTAATTCTTGTCTCGTTTTTGGGCCAATAAACAGAGAGACAGGGCTCAGTGAATCAATGTGCTGCACGCAGCTCTAGAATGAAATTAGATTTTACTTATTTTTAAATACTAAAAAAAATGTAAAATGGTACAATTTGGTCAGTGTTGATGTATGGGTAGCTGCCACAATAAATCAGTACAGCTAAATGTAACAGTTATCTTGAAAAAGTCTACATTTTCATAAATATGTCTGTAATGATATGTAATAAAGAATCTTTCACAGAGTAAGCTCAGAAACTTCTTTACTGGAATAACATAGTTAAAAATAAGACTGTTGCAACAGTTATTTTCCACTTTTCTCTGCAATATATGATGCTGCTGGAATATAAGTCAGACAGACTGACTGACATGCATTTTTTTGGGAAATGAATATTAAAAAGAGCAAAAAATTACAATAAATGGCAATATCAAATCACAATGCATCAAATTGCCATTCAAGTAAGGCTAAGGTACACTATATGGACAAAAGTATTGGGGCATCTTCACATTTCACCTTCAGGGGCTTTTATGACATCCCATTCTAAATCCATAGGCATTAATATGGGGTTGGTCCCTCCTTTGCACTATAACAGCTTCCACTCTTCTGGGAAGGCTTTCTACAAGATTTTGGAGTGTGTCTATGGGAATTTTTGCCCATTCATCCAAATTTTATACACCTGTGACAATGGAACTGGTGTAGTAAAGAAAAAGAAGATATCAAGTTTAAATACAAAAATGTGCTTTTATTATCAGTTATGTTAAAAAGAAGACAAAAAGGAAAATATTTAATCAAAAAAACTATAGAATTACAATATACAGTTACAGAAAAAGACTTAAATTTAAGTTATTAAAAATGCTCACATTTCTGATTTTGCTTCAGCCAATTTTTAACACTTTTGTAAAAAATCTTAATGTCATGTTAATGGTAGGATTGTTTGGTAGTGTGTTCCACATTTTAGAGCCTTTTTATCTAAAAAGCTGACTGCTCCAAGGAAGTCTCATGAGGTGTGATTTTACAACTGCCGCTTGCTGTGCCCCTGGTGTTCCTACCACTATTTTGCCTGCTGATAAATTTTCATAAAATATCAATTGCTAAATCTGAAAGGCATTCAAAAATCAGTTTGAGGATAGAAAATGAGCAAAATGTACTGCTTCAGTGTGTGACAGTGATGCCATCTCATTGGTTTTAATCCATACTCCACACTGCAACACAATATGAGATATGTGAAAGAATCATTGCATGCATGTACAGTTGTCTAATATGTTTGAAGCAATTTAAATTGCTTTTTACTTGTAATCTTTGTCAAATTTGAGTTCGGAATCTAGAACTGCACCTAAAATTTTAATTCATTTACCATCTCAATATCCTCTCTCTGCATTGTTATGCTATGTTTTTTCTGATAGTAGTGTTTTTGTTTTTTTTAATGGAAAAAGAGCTTATTTTGACAAAGCCACTTACATACATTTTCATATGCGATGATAATATCTCAGTTGCCTCATTTGTGTTATTAATACTTTCATCATTTCTACAGTAGCATAATTTGGTACGGTCCTGTACTGTTTGTATGTTATGCTTGTGGCATTGACAGGGTTGTGTGTGGATGTGTGTATTTGTTGATGTGTGTGTCCTCTCGGGCACAGAGGGACAGGACTTTTAGCATTGCTGGTGGAAGGTCTTGTTATCAGTGTGCGAGCAGCTCTGTAACACCTGGCCAATCGATAGTTCCCTCATTGTGTTCAAGGAGGCTTAGTGGTCGATCAATGCCAAGCCTCGGCCGTACACACACACACATGCACACGCACGCGCGCGCACACACACACACACACACACACACACACAGAGCACACCAAACATGACCTGCATCTTTTACCCTTGCCACCCCTCGATCTTTATGTACTGGCCTACACAGTGGATCTGTTGTACAACACACATAATGACACACTCTCACAGAGACATGCAAATATGCACACAGAGTTCAATTCAATGAATGCACATTATTTACATGATATTGCGCTTTATAGAAGTTTGATACTTAAACTAATCGTTTACCACAATAAATGTATTCCGCAAACTTAAACTGCGTGCGTATTAAGGATATAATTTAGGGCGTCAGTGGCTCAGCGGATAGAGAAGGTGCCTTATGTACAGAGACTGGGTCCTCGCAGGGTTCGATTCCAGCCTCGGGCCTTTGCTGCATGTCGTCCCCTCTCTCTCCCCCTTTCAAGCTTACTCTCTGTCCTATCCATTTAAGGGCCATAAATCTTAATAAAAAATACATATATACATATATATATAATTTAACTATTTGTGTGTGGTTTAGAATAGTGGAATTTAAGATAAAGATAAGAATAAGATTTAAGATAACCATAAAACGTTAGGGCTGGGTGATATGACTAAAAACTAATATTGCGATACATGATATGTATCTAGATGTTTTTAAATGTCCTCTAAAATAATGTTAACTACAAACATGCCATATTTTTGAATTAACTACATTTACAATACAGTTAAATAAAGTAGCTACTGTAATATCATAAAGTTGAATACACTACTGTTATAATAACATGTAATAAAGTATGGTTATAAGGAAGTTAAATAGATTACTTTTATAATAAAATTTTAAAAAGTAATTTTCATCACATGTGGAGCAAGTATATTCAATATATCTCCCACTCCTCTAAAAGGTATTATCCTACTTGACCCTTCCTCATTGAGCCAGTTACATACTCACCCACACATGCAGACGGGTGACAAATTAAAGGGACAACCCTCTCTAAACGAGAGCATAGCCAAAAAAAGCAGATAGCGATAACATTCAAGGAAGCATGGCGATGGATGTTCTAAACATTGGCAGCTTTATTTATATTGCAGCCACCACACAAGCCGTCATTTTTTCCAATCCAAGGCCACATAGGCGTGTTATGCTAGGGATAATGGAAAGGCAAGCCCCTTAAACGTGGGAGCAGATAGTATGAGAGATTTCTGGAGGGTGATAGTGTGTTTTTTCAAAATTGACGTGTTTCCATTAGATGTAATTTAAATTTTTGCAATTTGAGGGTGAATGGAAACACGCCTAACATGGGTTAACTCTTACATGGCTATTCTTCTGTTTTTTAGATTTGGTGTCAGGCTACACACAGATTAGGTTTATGTATTGCAGAAAAGCCACAGGTATGCAGGGATGGTAGTCCTTGTTGGCATAAGATGGTGTCGTTATAGAAAGTAACGTGTGGACATGAGCTCAGAAGTCCTGTGGTCTCCAAGTAGATCAGTAAGCACTGTACTGTCACACATACTGATTCTCAATTTGAATTGTTGCATTAGAAATATGAAGAGGTCTGAGAGGACAATTAAGCAGCACATATACACACAAGTGGGGCTTTTCTATTGCCACTTTTGGCCGCACCATGCTGCATCCATTTGCATTTTCATTATCAGCTTAAATGCACCGAGTTGTGCAGAGTCACGCCTGAGATGGACCATCCCCGGAGTTGGGCCAGCAGGGCAGGTCAGGTGAAGTTTTGCTGACCAGGCCAGCTAATGTAGACCCCCCTTCTCCCCCTCAAATAAGCATGTGTTGCGAGACACGCTTGTGTCTGCACAGGAGACCAGAATGGAAGACATTTTTAAATCTCTCTGTGTTCAGCTCTCAGTACTTCTGTGGCTGAATCTCTGTGGTTTGCTAGTTTTGATTTTGTCTTGTGTTCTGTTTTTATTTTAGATTAAGTAATTCCTGTATTTTGTGTCATGCACACAAACATGCTCAACCATCATAGGTTTACAAGATATCAATACATTATTAGTGATCAATCAAAAATACGATATCTTAGTGCTCAGTACCCAAAAGCTCTGCCTTCTGTCCCAGGCACAGCAAACAAAGTCTGCCGAAAAAAGGTTCCTTTAAAAAAAAAATAACAAAAAAAAAAACCCCTCAAAGTTTTAATGGTCATCCAACTACAATAAAGCAACATATATGGAGCTCATTTTACCTAAAAGTACATCTCTTAGGTCTCCATAGACATGACAATAAACCCCAAAATAGACTTCGTTCTCATTTTATCCTGTGCTACACAACAAACAAACCCTGTGGCAGTAAACATCCTAGCCTCTGAGGCTGATGTAATGTTCCTGAGCACAACGGAGTACACAGGGATCTTTGTCTTTTCTTTAGATTATTCCTCACATTCGGTTCGACACTGCAGCTATCCTTTGTGAGACAGTAAGTTTGTAATTTTGGTTTACACCACATATCAAAAGACCATTTTTCTCTCAACATGAGATTTAGATATCTGCTTTGTTTTATTTTTTTGTAGTTGCTTTCAGTTGTGAGGGGAAAAGAGGCAGTGACCAACTTGGCAAGAACTGTTTTGCAAATTGCAAGAAATTAGTAGATTTGGATTGTTCTTTTGGAAAAAAAAAGACTAGAGAAAACAACCTATCATAGTTATCATATATATATATATATTCAATTATTTAACAGGATTGTTTTAAATTTTTAAGCACTTTTAAGTCATTTACTTTATTTCTTTTTCTTTTTTTACTTTGCTCTTCTCTAATTTTTAGGTAATTCTGTTGTACTTTTTATGTTATCTTTCGTGCTAATTTTCAATCAAGTCATTTGCACAGGTTTCAAAGGGTTAAGTTACTGCTGATTAAAATCCTATATTTCCTGTTTTTGCTGCAGTGAAAGCTTTTAAACAACAAAGTTAAGGGGCTTTTATTGTGACTAATTTAGAGGGAATTAAATGTGTTTATCACCCAGTTAGCAAACCTTTGTTAGCAGATTTTTTTTTAAATAAAAATATGTGATAGTACCACAGAGAGGAAAGTAAAGCAGGAACAGCCACAGACAACAGGCTCTTTCTGCACCTCTGCATCAGCTCACCTCCAACAGGTAAACTTTTACCTGCCTGCTGTGTGATGGAACACTGGCAGCAAAATAACGGGAGACTTAGTTGTGGATCAGCCCGCTGCTTTTTAAAGACAAGCTCATCAGCTAGAGACACACCTGTACGCAGGTAGCTGTGTCGTACTGGAGATCCTTGCTGTGCTGCACTGGACTGAATCACTGTGTTCTGAGCAGTTTTGAAATATTGAGTGTTAAAGTTTTCTCTTCTAAATATCAAAAGTAATATAGACCTTTTCGATTTTTCAAATAAAAAGTCCAAAAAAGCATACAACTTAAATATGAAGTGAGTAAAATTTAGGGGAATTTGGTGGCGTCTAGCAGTGAGTTCCAAATTGCAGCAATCTAAACATTCTCCTGGCTAGAATTCCTTTAGTTCTCATTATTAGGAGGTTTTCATGGGGAGCTGGGTCTCTTTCTATCCGAAACAAACACATCAGGCAATTTAAACAGCTATAAACAACAAATAAAGCAGTTTCACGTTACGAATCAGCAAATCAACAAGGCTGTTTGGCATGCCTGGGACGGCCTGCTCGCCCACAACATGCTCAGCCCCTCTCTCATAAGTGTATGTGTGCTCATCTTTCTCTGATCCAGATGTTCAGGAGGTTTCTGTTGTGAGCCAAATTACCCAGAGAGGTATCTTGTGTTCCAAAAAAAAAAAAACAAAGAAAAAACCAGACATGAATAAAAGTCTGAGCTTAAAAATCCATGTATTTCGCAATTTGGCATGTCACTGTGGGTGGCAAGTCCAAAGAATGCTAATGTGAAGTCACTTTTTTTCTGTGATAACTTAAAATCCAGACATTCAGGAGGTTTTCACCGCTGAATTATCCACGTTACTTCCTTTTCAACAAACAGATTTAGAGATTTAAACTTCTACAAATACTAAGTAAAGCACCTTCATGTAACAAAAGTGTAACTTTGTGGATGTTCGTTGCAGTTGAGCATCATGAGCAAACATGGTGGTGCAATAACTCGATCAACATAAACTAGCACCCGCTCCCTTTGTAGATACAAAAGACTCATTCTAAGGTAAGGAGAACACAGGGTTCTTATTTTCAGGTGATTATACAGTAAAGGAAAAACACATTATTTTTGCCAACTTACCCCCCCTAAATCTTACACACTGGACCTTTAAAAAAGCATCTCTCATGATGTTAATAAGTTGTCACAGAATAAGAATATATCAACGATTCAATGTTGACAAAAATGTTGCATAAAATCTTGTAATTCCAAGGTGTTGTAATGCACTGAGTCAAACTTAGTCAAGCCACAAGTACAGGAAGTACAGGTGTGTAAAAATGCCTAAAAAATCTGTAGATTTAGTTGTGGATGGCTTTTGTGTGCTGATACATTTGGTGAACATTTTGGGGGACAAGGTTTGATACAAATAGGAGAGTAGAGGGAGTCAGAGTTTTTATCCAAATGAGTGGAAAACATCTCCTTAATCCCTGATGATTTCCGTTAAATTGAAATATCAGTAGCTAATATCTGGAGTTTGAATCATCTCTCCTTGTAATCACATATTCTCTGTTCTTTGCTTTGTAAAGTACTTCTTGTTTAAGAATGTGGCTCAGACTGCTGCAGATGACAGGACAAGCCTGCATGAAACTTCCTCAATTTGCTGGTATTTCCTTTTAAGATGTGAAAGCGAAGAGATTTGAAAGAGTGGGTGTTACTCTGCTCTCCAAACTAACACTTCGCTGTCTGGAGGAGCTGCTAATGGATTTGCACTCTCAATAACCAACTGTTGAGAGATTACTGAGGCTTAAAGTTAGAAGGAATGGAACAGATGTTGAGCTACGAAAAAACCTTGTCTTGTCATTCACGTTGGATTGAAGCCTTCAGTAAAAACGCTCACTTTGTTAAGCAGCATTCAGCGTCTCTACAGAGGCACAACATTTTGCAAACAGATTTCTGGCTTGATATACGTGTGTGATGCTCAAAGTACATATGAAATGTACACAACCACAGCATTTGCTTTAAGTAACCCCCAGAGGCAACTTTTGTTTTTGAGGAAATCTGAAGGAGGGAAGTTGTGGAGGATGAAGGCACAGCGCTACAAACAGGGAGTAATTTTCAAATTAAATCTCTCAGCTGTGCATAGCCTCAGGTGTTGTGATGATGCAACATCCTAATGTTTAATACAACACAGGAGTGCTTGTTCAACTTTTGACTTTGTTGTTAGAGATGACAAGTAACCAGGACAGATGTTTGCTGCCTAATGTCTTACAACCTTTTTTCCTCTTTTTCTACTCTCTCCTCTCCTATTCTATTTCTCTCCAGCATTTCCATTGGAATCAGTTATGTGCTGGCTGGCAGTGAGGCCTATGCTGCTATTCTCAATGTCAGGTAAGTCTTCACGTACACAGAGATTCTACAGAAAAAGACATTGCCCACCCCCCTTCTGAATGTTGAAGTGCTCTTGGGCAACATACTTGCAATCGTGATCTTTGCTGGGCAGATGTGTGTAGGAACGGTTTGATCAGAAATTGGATTAGATCCTGAGAAGCAGACTGCTGGCTTGCATGACGGCCTCTGCTATGTATGAATGTGAGAATATGTGAAAGGGTGAATATGGCATGCAGTGTAAAGAGCTTTAAATTAGAGGTGAGCTGTAAATTGAATATACTCAATGTATCACGGCTTGTTTCACATCCGTTGTATAAAATTACTGTATCGCAAACATCTAGTATAAATTGTCTCATCGTTTTTTTTTAGCCACCGGCATGAGACTTTGGCGTTTGAATTTTCTCTCTCTCTTCCAGTGCTCTGCCCCTCACAGACACACACACACAAAGCAGGGCTTTTGCAGAGCTCCAGACTGTGACAATTAAGTCACATTTTTGACCATGGAGCACTACTGCAATTTACAAATACTATTAATATCTGAACTGCGGAGCTGTTGTTAGTTTGTTTCCAGCTTACAGAGAATAAATCATCAGGTTTAACGGCCATGCGGTAACAGTTCAACTTCATAAGTAGTGGTGGTAGTGAGAGCATTTGAGTCGAGTGTTTTATCTGCAGAGCTCTGATTGCAACTATTAGTCACATTTTTAAACCATGGAGCAGCAGGGCGACTTGCAAATATTAGTAAAATATAAACAGGAGAGCTATTAGTTTGTTGCCCGCTCACAGTGAATGAATCCTCACTGTTAACTGTCTGCTAACGCTAACATCCAACAGCTGACCGGAAGAGCAAGTCCACATCAAAAACATCAACACTTCCTGCCTGAGACTTGCCTAGTCCTTCAAAATAAAAACACTGTGGGTCCCACTTTAATTTATTTAATTAGAACAATACTTTAAAAAGTATTTTAACTTATTACCATATTTTATTTTTTAATTATAGCATTAGTGTTTCAACCTTATTATATGACAGTAGCTTTTTTATTTAACTTGACTGTAACTGCAGTTTAAAGGACATTTTAAAAACATGGAGATATGGAGATATACATATCGTGTATTGCAATATAGCCCTAAAATACTGTGATATTATAGGTTTTGTTTTATCACCCAGACTGACTCAAAGGTATGTTTTTCCAGTACCGTCAGACATACAGGTACTTCTCATTCTATTTAACTCATTGTACACAGTGCACAGCACGCACCACCAGAGCTCAGTCTTTGGTCTCCACTGGTTGAACAGGCAGCTGAGCTGAAAGACATAGTAACACCTAGTGGAGGAGGGAGAGGTTACAGGACCGCAAACAGCTGTTGGCCAGTAGCAGTTATTCCCCATAGAGACTGTGGTGACATCTAAATTAGTGAATTAAGGATTAATTTGGACCAAGCCAGAGCTGGTGATTGTTGTTACTAGATTACTAGCAAGAGTAAACGAAATGGTTTCAGTGAGTTTTATTTAGTTTCTGTAGAGTTTGAATGAATGAATTGAATGTGTTTTATGATGATTAAACGGTGATTAAAACTCGTTAGTCTGCTGTGTCTGAGAGAAAGTTGAATTCAAAAGGTCTGTCGTTGTATTTCTCTATTTAATAAGCAGGATAGACGTGAGAATATTACTTTTCCTAACATTTTGTGTATTTGTTAGTCTGAAAAGCTGAAAGTAAGTAGGTCACTTGCCGTCGGAGGGGTTAATATTTATACTGACATATACTGTTTACCCTGGAAAAATTTCAGGAGGTATGAAATATTTTACACTGCCCAAGCCTGTTTGATAGCCACAGACACAGTTTGTGCCCTGGGATAAATAGAGGCTAGCCAAATCATGCCTTAGCAGTTCCACAGTGCCACTCCTCTCATCATTGATTTTATAAAACAAATAAAGATAAAGGGAAATCTTAAGGATGGAAACACTGTGAAACTTTATAATTCGTTTTATAAAGTTTCACATTAAACCCAGGAGTTTAATTTTGGGGATTTCTTTGGCTTTATTAAGAAAGGACAGGGCTGCAGTCTAGAGTTGAACCCGTAGCCTCTTTACAGGGGATGTCTGCTGTACCAGTTGAGCTAATAGGGGGCCCCAGTTTTCACTATGTGGGTTTCCATTGACCCTCAAATTGCACAAATTGAAATTGCAAATAAAAAAATACACCTAATGGAAATACGTCAATTAAAAAAAAAAACAACTCCCATTTATTGCAAAAAAGTTTATACACTGGCATGAGGGGATATTTCAGGTGATTCAGGTCTTTTTATTCTTTTATTTATTTTTCATTCAGCCCCAGTTTGCTTGATGTGAGTGTGTGTAGTGGATTTCAGTCTAATTTGCCATTAATATTATTTCTATTCTGCTATGTACCAATATCATAGTGTAGGTCCTGAGTCCAGTGAGTGTAAATTGTAACACCCACAGTAAAATGCCCTCTGCATATTACACACACAGTGTGCTGAGAGCAGATGAGGTTGGCTCCTTTGTTCCATATGAGTCATTTTCATTCTCAGTTTGCTTTCCCTCCTACATATATCTGTGAAATTATTTTTAGGGTTAGCAGCTCTTAAGAGTGTGTGACTCAGTGAGTCATTCAAACAAAGAATTAGCAAAACACTTCACCGAGCACTAAGCACCATAACTCAAAAAAGAACAATGTGCAAAGAAAATCAAACCTCCTGCAGGTTTTCAGATTGCCATATCAGGGGTGAAAACACTGATTATTAACTAGAACCCTCTCCCACATCAGACTGACCCTCCATCAATTCCACTTTCATTTCTCACCAAATGAAAAAGTTGAAAGTAAATTGTCAGTTCAGGGAAGTGTTGCTTAAGGCTTCATGATCTCACAATAAAATCTTTTTATTGAAAAACCTGATGTAATCCTGAGAGAGGATCGCTGCCCACTGGAGTGGGAGCCTCAGAAAGCATTGCATCAACTTACAGCATTCATTTTAATTAGACCAAACAAACACACACACACACACACACACACACACACACACACACACACACACACACACACATACAAACACAATGTTTCCAGAGGCAAAAATATTCCATTTTCAGATTATAAGGATTTATTTTTTTATTTTTAAGTTGTGTTAGATGACTGAGCCCATTCTGAAATTTAAATCTCTGCTAATGAATACTCAGATAATTAGCTGGAAGCTTTCTCATCTGTCACTCACTTCACTGAACTCTGCAGCCAATACTTTCAGCAAACTGGCCTAATTGACACCATGAGTATGGTTGTCTCTACATGCACTTGTGTTCTTTTAAATGAATCAAATCATTGTGTTCTCAGATTTTTTTGTAGCTCTAGCTGCGTCTAACTTTTGGACAACATCTTTTCTATGTCACATGATGCTCTGGCGTGTGCTTGTCGGTAGGAACTGTATCCCTTTGGCCTGATGCAGCAGGTGCTACAAGAGGTGTTACTGCATCAAATACAAGAAGTTGCAGAACATCACTCAGTGGAAACACAGTCGTCTCACAATTGTGTTTTATAGACATTTCTAAAATTGATTTTTGGGCAAATCTGTTATGGAAGCGTGCCTACTGAAAAATTTACATTGAAGCATTTACAGTGAAAGGAGAATAAATGTAGAATATTTTAATGTTATTCAAATACATGACAACTATGTGACCCGGCTGCCATGTTGGAAACAGAACCGAAAAAATACTGCATGTAGGCCAGAGCAGACTTTCTTATTTTACAGCTAAATAGTATGCTAAAATATGATTTTGATAACTCCCGCTCCTCGCGCACGGAGCTGTATATTCTGCCCGCCCAAGGCGATGCAGGCTGCTCCGCTAATTATCGCTCCACCCTCCACTCAGATTTCATTCTGCTCTGGTCAAAGTGCTGCGGCTGCTGCTGCTACTGCTGCTGGCACCTGCGGTCACGTCACTATCCTCTTCCTCAGTGCCAGGGAGGAGGCAAAATGAGCTTATCATGTTGCTGGCACTGTCAGTCACAACCAGAATCACATGCCATTGCATGTTTCAAATTTTCATTATACTTTCTTTCTTTTGGTAAATTTGTTAAATTTTCAAAAATCCTGAACTATCCCTTTAGGGCAGAGTTTGCTCAGCGCCATCATACATACATGACATGGTTGTTTCTCCCACAAAGATATTGTGAATATCTCCACCTGCATGGACTGTAGCTGGACTAAGTGTTTGGTTTGTCCACTCTGGGTTACTGTAGAAACATGGCAGTGCAAAATGACGATCTCCATAAAGAAGGACCTGCTCCCTTTGTAGATAAAAGTGACTCATTCTAAAGTAATGAAAACATAATATTGTTTTTCAGGTGCTTATAGACTAAAGAAAATTATTATTCAGTCTGTGCTAATATATCCCTCTAAATCCTATACACTGGACCTTTAAAGGACTCATGTTTAGGTTTCTTACCTGACTTCTTGTTGTAGTATGAGTTAAAGCTGTCATGCTCCCAACAGAAAACTTTTCTTTTATCACAAAAATGATTCACTTAGACGTCATTAGGACAGTCTTCATTATAATAATGTGTAGATATACAATAAATACTGCTTTGTTTAACCTAAAGTTGTTTACACTGAGTAGTGTGTTACTAAACTGATGTTGTTGCTGAACTCCTACTGCACTCTCAAGTCACTGAATCTAGAATCAATGCAGCACCGTTAGCCGTCAAGTGATCGTTGTCTCTCCTCACCACACGCCTTCTCTCCCAAGCCTATAATTACATTTATCAGTTAACAGGACTAATTTATTTTGTCATGCCCCAGTAAATACTTAACGGAAATAATATTATTCAAACTCTGCAGGTCGCCTGGGTGCTTCATTATCGGCCTGCTTGGCACCAGAGGAGATGCTGCGATGCGTTGTGGGAGTGGGAAGGCAGGGTTACTGGAGTGAAAAAACCTTGGCCAGCCTCCTTTGGATAAACCACCTTATTCCCCCTCCCCAAGGGCAGCAATCAATAGGTTACTGCAGGTTTCTGCACAAAAACTCTCCTCTCAGTCCCGCTGCTGGAGGATAGTGGGTGTCAGGGCTCTGCAAGCTTGAAAGCATTACTGCGATTCAATTTCAACCCAGGGACCAGATTATTGTCTCATAATATTCTTTCTGCAGAGTTTGGGGTTTATAAAGTGCTCATTTTCTATTGAGCTTACAATATTAGAGAACTGAAGTATAATCATAAACCATTAAGTATCAGTTAAATCCCATGTGTTTTATTAAAATGAATACAAGCTCGCCTTTGTTTCTACAGCTGCTGAAATTTAATCTTACTCCTGATTGTAATTTTTAGAACAGTTGACCATAACTTTAAATGCATTTGTTTATTTCATTATTTTTAATTATTAACTGATATACATATGTCCTCTTGTAACAATTATTACTCTTGGTAATCATATTAATCTGTCAATTGTGTATAAAACTGAAATGCGCATAACAAAACTTTTTGCATAGATTGTAGTTACATCTTGTGATTAGTACATGATCATTTTAGTGGTAATCTAATATTAAACTAGAATTATCATCTCTGCAACAAATCCACAGTCTACATCAATGTCTGTCCAGACTTATTTGTAGCTGTGTTACAGTTGTAACAGTTGACATGGATGTTGCTGCAACATAGCCATATACTCTTAAACATGGATGCTTCACACACATCTTCAGTCCAGCAGCACAGAAGATCTGTACAATTAGCACAGTTTCAAGGTGGACACCCAAGATTAGTTTCACTATGGCCATGTTTAGATGAGAACGGACCTGTTTAAAACAGAAAAGTCTTTCCTTTGCGTTTAAAAAAAAAATCGCCGTTCAAATGATAACATTGTGACAATGATCCTTGTGTACATGGATCCGCAAAATCAACCCAAAGCGCTGTAGTATGCATGTCAGGTCAGTAGTTGGCGGGATAACTTTGTAATGACACCATAGAAGAGCATCACGCACATGCGTGAAGTGTGACTGTGATGGCACCATTCCCACAGGATCTGTGCATTGCCAATTTACACGGCGACAGAAGGGGTTGCATTTTCAGAAGGTGACACTCTGGAACCTGGTTTCATATTTTGTGTCTTGTGTGTGTCAAGTTGTCATGCAAGTCAAGGCCACTGCAACAAAAGTTAATATTTTCATGCAAGAACTGTTGCTGTGTAACATCTCTCCTTCTGTCCCTAAATTATGGCTTTGAATTACAGACAGAATCCTCATTTAATCTTGTAATACCATTAGATATTATGTGAAACTTGGTCATAATTAGTGTGTGAATTCTTGGGTTATGGCCAAAAAAAAGTTTTGTGAGGTCACAGTGACCTTTGACAACCTATGACCACTGAAATTAAATCATTCCAACTGGATGAATTTGCCAAAATTGAAGAAATTTCCTCAAGTTGTTCTTGAGATATTGTGTTTCCAAAGCGACATGGATGCAAGGTCATAGTAACCTTGACCTTTGACCACTAAAATCTAATGAGTTTACCCTTGATTCCAAGTCGACGTTTATGCCAAATTTAAAGAAATTCCCTCAAGGCTTTCTTGCAATTGTGTGCATGAGAATAAGATGGATGCAGCTTTATTAACCTTGACCTTTGACCATCCATCCATCCATTATTCTTCCGCTTATCCGGGGTCGGGTCGCGGGGGCAGCAGCCTAAGCAGGGAAGCCCAGACTTCCCTATCCCCGGCCACTTCGTCCAGCTCTTCCCAGGGGACCTCGAGGCGTTCCCAGGCCAGCTGTGAGACGTAGTCTCTCCAGCGTATCCTGGGTCTTCCCTGGGGCCTCCTACTGGTGGGACGTGCCCTGAACACCTCACCAGGGAGGCGTCCTGGAGGCATCCCAATTAGATGCCCGAGCCACATCATCTGGCTCTTCTCAACACGGAGGAGCAACGGCTCTACTCCGAGCTCCTCCCGGATGACCGAGCTTCTTACCCTATCTCTAAGGGAGAGCCCAGCCACCCTACGGAGGAAACTCATTTCAGCCGCTTGTACCCGCGATCTTGTTCTTTCGGTCACTACCCAAAGCTCGTGACCATAGGTGAGGGTAGGAACGAAGATCGACCGGTAAATCAAGAGCTTTGCCTTTTGGCTCAGCTCCCTCTTCACCACTCCCATGCACCCTCAAGGACCCTGCCAAGGGTCCAGAGCTGGTCCACAGTTCCACGACCAAGGCGAAAACTGCATTGCTCCTCCTGAATCTGGGGTTCGACTATCCGGCGGAACCTCCTCTCTAGTACCCCCAAATAGACCTTACCAGGGAGGCTGAGGAGTGTGATCCCCCTGTAGTTGGAACACACCCTCCGGTCCCCCTTCTTAAGAAGAGGGACCACCACCCCAGTCTGCCAGTCCAAGGGCACTGCCCCCGATGTCCATGCAATGTTGCAGAGTCATGTCAGCCACGACAGCCCCACAACATCCAGGGCCTTGGGGAACTCCGGGCGGACCTCGTCCACCCCCGGGGCCCTGCCACCAAGGACCTTTTTGACCACCTCGGCAACCTCAGCTCCAGAGATAGAGGAGCCCACCCCCAAGTCTCCAGGCCCTGCTTCCTCACCGGAAGGTGTGTCGGTGGGATTGAGGAGGTCTTCAAAGTATTCCTTCCACCGATCCACAACGTCCCGAGTCGAGGTCAGCAGCCCCCCGTCCCCACCATACACAGTGTTGACAGAGCACTGCTTCCCCCTCTTGAGACGCCGGATGGTGGTCCAGAACCTCTTCGAAGCCGTCCGGAAGTCGTTTTCCATGGCTTCACCGAACTCCTCCCACGCCCGGGTTTTCGCCTCGGCGACCGCCGCTGCTGCATTCTGCTTGGCCTGTCGGTACCTGTCTGCTGCCTCTGGAGTCCCACAGGCCAAAAAGGCCCGATAGGACTCCTTCTTCAGCTTGACGGCACCCCTTAACACCGGTGTCCACCAGCGGGTTCGGGTGTTGCCGCCCCGACAGGCACCGACCACCTTACGGCCACAGCACCAGTCGGCCGCCTCAGCAATGGAGGCACGGAACATGGCCCACTCGGACTCAATGTCCCCCGCCTCCCCCGGGACATGGTTGAAGCTCTCCCAGAGGTGGGAGTTGAAGCTCTTTCTGACGGGAGACTCTGCCAGACGTTCCCAGCAGACCCTCACAATGCGTTTGGGTCTGCCAGGTCTGACCGGCGTCCTCCCCCACCATCGGAGCCAACTCACCACCAGGTGGTGGTGACAGCTCCGCCCCTCTCTTCACCCGAGTGTCCAAGACATACGGCCGCAAGTCATACGGACCTTTGACCATAAAAACCTAATCCGTTCATCGTCAGGGCAACATGGACCTTTATGCCAAATGTAAAGAAATTCCATCAGGGTGATCTTGAGATATCATGTTCAAGAGAATGAGAGGAACAGACAGGCACATGAACAATCCAAAAACTTAATCCCTCCGGCCAAGGCCATTGCTTACATTGAGGCATAAAAACTTTTATTATGTAATGCACTATATTTTATTAATATTCCAAGAAAAATACATACAGAACTTCTCAACCAAACTAAAATTTGCCACACCAGCAAAGGCTTTAATCATGGATTCCAAAAAGAATATATTCAAACGTATTCATTGTATTCATTGAAAAAAGATGTACAAAGAGAAGGTACACAAAAATATGTGGCTTCTTTTTTTTACACAGATGCTTCAACAGGAGTTGTCTTTATAATTGTGGGGGAAAAACAGCCAGAAATATTCAGCTTTTTTTTTTTTTATTGTTGCATCTGTGGGATTGATAAAATATATTCGTGGGCAGAGTTTGCTGTTGCTCTCCTTCTGAAAACAGCAAACATCTGGTTTGTCATGCACCACATTCAGCACCACCACAATGTGAACACAGCAGCATAAATAAGAGAAGAACCTGGTTTCAGAGCAATGTTGTTAGGATTTTTATCTCTACCTGGATGTTTTATCCTTTATACCAAATCTATGGGCTTACATTGCACAACTGCACATTATGAAATTGTTACAAAATGCCACAACCACATGTTTAGTATTCACTTGAACATTCCATGCATTTCTATACAAGGAAAAGCATGTGCACATCCACACACAGGCCTGCCTGCAGACAGATAATGTGCAGTATAATAACTGTTTTATATGGACCGCGCACAATGTGCCCACATTGCACTCTGAGCCTTAATTCATGAAGTCAGGCCACTTGAAATTCTACAACAACAGTTTAGAAAAGGAAACGACCAGGAGTCAAAACTGAATAGAAATACATAATGTATTTCAAACTCATTTCAAATAAGTGCTAATCCACTGTGTGGCTTCTGAACCTTTGGTTTAGTCAGTGTGGGAATAAGTACATAGAATCAGTACAAAGCAGCAATATCAGAATGTAGAACTGCTGAATATGTGTCTTTTGAGTGAATTTGAGTAGAATTTGGAATCAGCATCCAGTGGAAATACTTAAGTGAAGTGTAAGTATCTCTGAATTTTTCTTAAGTACAGGACTTGTGTCCTGACAGTGGGACTGAATCTCCATTTTATGTGCAAATGACATTACATTACAAAACTGTGGCTTTAGTTAAGGACATGAGGTCAGATATCTACACCTGTGAGTGCATGTGCGTGCCTGGGTTTGTCAGTGTTCAAACTGTCCAACAACAGTTTTTAACCCTCTGAATCCTGAGCAAATTAGCCTGATTTCTCTCAAAAACATCAGAAAAGTGTGATGAGCAAGAAATGGCCTAAAATCAAATTAGTAATAGTAATTAGTAATTAGTATTAGTAATTAGTAATTAGTAATTAGTAATTAGTAATTAGAAAATAAGCCAAGACCTCAATGAAGTGTTAAATAAAATATTGCTTTTCATTTTTCTGTAACAAAATTTTTAAATATATAATATTATAAGAAAACTATATATGTGGTTTTCAGGACGTTCCCTTGTTTTTAATAATGTCTAATAATCCCCCCAGCTAATTTTCAGATCATTTCCTTGTCACCTTTCTTCAGAACATTTGCAGGACATTTCTTGCCAAATTGTTCATTATGTTTTTTCTTGTGTTTTTTAAAGAAGCAAAAGCATTTTCTCAGGTTTCAGAGGCGAAATGCTAATAAAAGGCGTCTGAATGCAGCACAATAAAGCTGCTGTCAGCGCAGGTGTTAAAGGATGAAGCCATAAAGTCCCTTCAGGATTTCATGATGCTGCAATTGGGACAGTTAACGCAAATTCAGCCAATAAGTGTGAATTCTGCACGACCTTGCAATTTTGTCCAATCACTGCAACTTTAACTTTGACTCATTTTCTTGTACAGCTGCACACAGCATATTAATTTGCTCAGCCCCTCTTTCTATTTCTGTTTATCATAAGATTGCTGCTGCGCCTGGGATTGATTAACACAAACTGTGATAGGAGAACTCATGGGGCTAACATTAACCAACGTTTATTAATGGGCTTATTGATGGAGTAAAGCCACTCGGTGTCAGTGCGAGCAGCTTTGTAACGCAAACATGTTTAGAACACTGGACACAGATTGTAGTTTTGGATAACTGTTGAAACTTTTACAAACTCAAGTGTCTCCGCAGCTAAAAAAGCTTTCAGAGGCACACCAAACTCTCCCTCACCTGACGGTGAAGATGTGAAGCACACAGTAGTCTGTGTCTGCCTCATTTTTAATGTAGCATTTTCTTTCTGCTGATCGCTGTTTTACAGTCAGGTCGGACTGTTTAATCCTCGTTGACCTTGCTGTTTCTAAATTTTCCTCTGAATGGCTCTGACTTATATGATTAAGAAAACTTTGGACCAGCTATGATTTTTTTTTTTAATTTTACCCTAGTACGGACTCTGAAGTGCTCTATCGTGATGTAATCGTAACATTTACAAAAATAAAAGCTTTTATGAAAAAAAAGCTTAAAAATGTCCCAGCAGTTGGGTAATGTTTGTTTGTTGATGAGGAGTGTGCAGGTGATCGGGATATAAGTATGTGTCCCCCAGCTGTTATAAAATGTGAATGTAAATGAAAGCATGCAAATGTCTGACTGCTTCTGTGTTTTCTCCACAGACACATCTATGTGATCCCGGCCTTCACCTGGATTCTCACTCTGGCTATCTTACTGGCCCACACAGTCATCCAGCCAATCACCTCACTGCTTACCCTGCTGAAAGGAATCCTGCTCATTGTCACGGTAACCATCATAGTATTTTTGAAATTATTCTTTTTATTTTTTTATCATTATCCTTGGTAAGTGTCATCACTAATAATGGATCACATTCTCTTAAGTAATACTAATTGTTTAGTTCTGCTGCAGATTAGACAACTGATTCCATACAAGTGTGTGTGTATGTGTGTTACAACTGGAAATTCACTATTGCCAGTGAGCTCCTCTTACCATACCCACAGTGTTTATTAAGTTGTACTCTGCAGTAGGGTTTGAAATCATCAGAGGCCCCACAAGTCAAGATACAATATTATTGCATTTTTAAACATGTTGCAATATGCTGAGTATTTCGATAACATATTTTGTGGTTTATTGCATTTTTTCAACTGCAAATCATGTCCCCAAAAGAAAGCTATGTCAACATTTGGAACATCTTGTTTTCATTGTGTTCCCCTCATTTAGAGAATGGTTCTTAATAACGGGGATGTAGCTATTGGCCAAAATGAACAGAATCTCTCCTACTTTGTTATCTTTCGGTTTAAAACCAAAATCCAAATGAAGACTGATTATCCACTTTTAGCTACTTAAAAAGTGTCTTGTTGGTTTTTATTACTCAGCCTTAACCAAGTGAGTGGTCAGACATAACTAAGATTTTTAGGATTATCTTACGTTTTTAATGCTTCCATGCCGGCAATAGCCATGGCTGGAGGCATTATGTTTACAGGTTGTCCGTCCCCTCATCCCTCCATCCCTCCGTCTTATTTGAATGAAAATAATATCTCCAGAGTGGGAGGGAGTGTCCTCAAATTTAGCACAAAAGTTCACTTGGATGCAACAATGAACTGATTTTGGTGATCAAAGGTCAAGATCATTGTTGCCTTGTCTGTTCATTCTTTTGAATATGATATCTCAAAAACACCTTGAGGGAAAAAAGAATTCTTTAAATTTGGCTCAAAACTTTCACCTGGACTCAAAAATGAATTGATTCGATTTTGGACGTCAAAGTTCAAGGTCAGTGTTACATTTTTTCTATATAATTCTCGTGAACACAGTATCTAAACAAAATCTTGAGAGACCACATTAGGTCAGTTTCCATTAACCCTCAAATGGAGCAAAATGAAGTTGCAAATATAAAATATGCCAAATAAAACAGGTCAATTTAGATTTTTTTTTTTTAATTGCAAAAAAGTTTTTACGCTCGCATAAAGTGGTATTTCAGACGACTTGAAAAAGCATTATTTTACAAACTGAAATGGAAACACTTTTTCGGCTTTTCTTGGTCACATGGTGCTATGGCTGTGTGCTTGTCAGAAGGAACTGGCTCCCTCATGATGCAGCAGGAGCTACAAGAGCTGTTATTTCATCACATACCTCTTCAAAAGCTGAGCGGATCATCTGGAAGTTTTAGATCCACAATTTAAACAAATAATGTGTTACCAAGCCAGTATGCAAACACTACAGTCTGAGAGCAGCACAATGCCATATTTGAGAAAGTATTTGAAAGATCAAAATCTCTTAATCCTACCACCCTGTTCTAAGTCTGAATGAGGTACAGAGCTTAAAAAATATAAACAAAGTGAACTATGGCTTTTCCATTGCTTTAAATCTTCCTTCAGTCCTGTTCATTATTTAACACAAAAGATAGAAGGCAAAATCAAAAACACTGAAACATGAAAAATTGCATCGTTTAAAGCAGCCACTTACAAAACAAAATACACAGTTTCAAGATGGTGCGCAAAAAAAATTCCAGTTCAGAAAAGCTTCGGGACAGCTGGTCTCAGTTACAGGTCTCAGATAAAGTTTTTTTTAACTTGTGACAATATGATATAATTTTCTATCAGTGTGTTGCAGTAAATCGACAAAACTAAGCTCATTGATTTTAATGGGCCCATCTTTCACGTAACTTCAATATTTCTATGACAATGTAGCCTCTTGCAATAGTGCTGCCTTTATGTGACAGTTAATTTATCTCTCTAGGCAGCTTTCCATTAACTTTTAAATTGTGCAAACTGAAATTGCGCATATGAAATACACCTAAGGGAAACACGTACATTTCGAGAAAAACAAAACAAAAAACAAACTCCAATTTATTGCAAGAAAAGTTTTACACTCACATGAGGTGGTATTGCAGGCAATTCGAAACACCATATTTTGCAAAACTGCAATGGAAACACTTTTTTTGGCTTTTCTAGGTCACACTGTGCTATGCCAAAATATTTGTCAGTAGGAACTGGCTCCTTCATGATGCAGCAGGAGCTACAAGAGGTGTTATTAAATCACATAACGCTTCCAAAGTTTTGCGGATCGTCTGGAAGTTTTGAATCCACAATTCCTCTGTGAAATCGTGGACTATCAGCTCCCAGAAATCCCTCATATGTGGCCGCTCCTACGTATAAAGGGCTTGCCTTTCCATTTTCACTCCATAACACGCCTACGTGTCCCTGGACAGGAAATAATGACGGCTAGTGCAGTGGCTGCAATAGAAATAAAGCTGCTTATGTTTATAACATCCATCACCATGCTTCTTAGCATGTTATTGCCAGAGAAGTCACAGAACATCTCTCAGTGGAAACGCAATTGTCTCGCAGTTGTGTTTTATTGACATTCAGAAATATTGCATTAGTTTTGGGCATATTTTTAATGGAAACCCACCTATTGAGTAGAATTTGGTGCTCAAAGGTCAAGGTCAGCATGGCCTGGCAAAACATGCTTCTGGACAAAACTCAGAATTCATATGTAATTATGACACAATGCCACACAAATGCCTAATAGGATAAAAGAATTAGGTAATGACATTTTATAACAAAAAGGTCCAAGATGAGTGTTAACCGTCCTTGTTTTCACAGACATGGATGTAAACTGTTACTTCAACTTAACATACAATGGTGAGGTGCTGATTCTAGATTTGAATAACATTTCTTTGCCTGTACACTTTGATTTAAATCCCTGCCATGTTTAAAGTTTGCAAAAACATAGAACCGTGTAAAGTAATATTTGCCCATGACGGCCTTGCATATTTGACATCATGCCATTAATAAGGGGTTGTGAAAGACTGCATAAACTCCCATCAAGGAAAATATAAGGGCGAAGTACTTTGTCAGTTTAGTTTATGTATATTGCGTTATATTGTAT